>NC_081359.1:12500-1446335 GCF_030684315.1 Stegostoma tigrinum | reverse complement strand
GTTTTCGTTTTTCTGCCTTTGTATTCTGTGGTTGGTTTTTTTTCTGTGTTTTAGGATGTTGCTGGATAGTAGTGACACTATACTACACTTTTCACTGTACTTTGTAAAAAGATAAATGTAGCAAGATGTAAAAATAAATAAATCGAATCAAATCCTCCACTGAAGGCACACTGCAAGTGACGCTATCCAGTTTACTGAATTTGTCTTTGCCAAGGCTGTGTTTATGGTATGTTACTTTATTGGAACAGTTGCTGTTTAGTAGTTAATAAATCTAAGACCAGCTCTGGTGGTCCACTGGTTAAGATTTGGCACTTTCGCTTAGGGCGCATGATAGATCAGTATGGTGAGCTGCCTCACAGTGCCAGGGTCCCGGGTTCGATTCTGGCCTCGGGCAGCTGTCTGTCTGGAGTTTACACATTCTCCCTGTGTGTCTGCACGGGTTTCCTCCAGGTGTTCAGGTTTCTTCCCACAGTCCAAAGATGTGCAGGCTAGGTGGATTGGCCATGTTAAATTATTTGTAGTGTTCAGGGTTGTGTAGACTGGGTGGGTTATAGGGGGATGGGTCTGGGTGGGACGCTCTGAAGTTTGGTGTGGACATGTTGGGTGAAAGGGCCTGTTTCCACACTGTAGGGATTCTATCTATTCTATCTTTTTTGTCTGTTAAGTTTTTCGCATAGAGTTAAAGTTAGACGAATTCCTGTTTCTTTTGTTTACATTTTAACTGTAAGGTAAGAATCAAGTGCATTTTGCCTAAAGATGAGTCGTGTAACCAATTGAATTACATCTAGAACACAATACTTTAAAGTTACCTTTAAATAAGAAAAACCTGAGGGCTAGGCTACCCTCTTGATATTTGAAGAGGGTTTGGCCTGGTCCGTAACAGCATGCAAACTGCAGCAGAAACTCAGAAGTTGCACTGATTGTTTCTTCGTCCCTGTTTTTGTGTGTGTGAAAGCAGGTCCTTTTGTACCTCAGCCAGGCTATGCTGTCTACCCTCCATCCAGCGCACCTATGCTAACTCATCAAGCAGGCGGACCATCTCAGCCACAAGTGCAGTGGATGCAAACCCCAGCTCCTATTCTGAACTGTCCACCTGGATTAGAGTACCTTACGACGGTAAGCAAGTGATATTTGTGGTGTCACTTCATGCACAGCAGAAGCTGTTACATGACAGCCATCACTTTTTATACATACGTACAGACCAGATGTCTGAAGAAATGGAAAAGACCTTCCTTTAAAAAAAAAACTGAAGGTCATTTTGAAAGTGGACCATAGACAAAGTTTGGATTCTGTAGAAAAACAAAACTTAGCTTTTAAGTCTGTTCACATTACACAGGTTTTTTTTCCCCAAAAAGGCCCTAACAGATCCAGGTGGAGGTACAGTATATCCTGGTAAATATGTGTCTGCTGTTTTCTGTCTGATTCTTTCCTTCTGCAAATAATTATTTTTCTATACCTGTGTACACAATGTGATTGCGAATAGTTGGGTGAGCTCTCGCAGGACATAATTATCATTCTGAATATCTCGCTAATTCATTATGCAATGTGACAAAGATTTCCCAACACAGTCAGCAGATATTGACAGGTCCTAGAAGTAGTCTCAAGATTCAAAATCCATGTATTTAATCAATGAATCAGATAAGTAATGTGTTCTTCACATTTCCCAATTTGTAAAATTCACTGCAGCTTAATAAGTTCAGAAATTCAAACAGAAAAAGTAACTTTTTTTGCCCAGTTAGAATGAATCATGAAAACTATGCAAATCCATTTACTGTGATAATGGGAACTGCACATGCTGGAGGATCCAAGATAACAAAGTGTGGAGCTGGATGAACACAGCAGGCCAAGCAGCATCTCGGGAGCACAAAAGCTGACGTTTTGGGCCTAGACCCTTCATCAGAGAGGGGGATGGGGAGAGGATTCTGGAATAAATAGGGAGAGAGGGGGAGGCGGACTGAAGCTGGAGTGAAAACAAGATAGGTAGAGAGGACAGTATTGGTGGGGAGGTAGGGAGGGGATAGGTCAGCCCAGGGAAGATGGACAGGTCAAGGAGGCGGGATGAGGTGGTAGGTAGGAAATGGAGGTGCGGTTTGAGGTGGGAGGAAGGGATGGGTGAGAGGAAGAACAGGTTAGGGAAGCAGAGACAGGCTGGGCTGGTTTTGGGATGCAGTGGGGGGAGCGCCTGGTGTCCAAAAACTGAAAATATCCTTTACCCAAAAAGCAAGTGGTCCCAAGGTTTAAGGATAAAAGATACCCTACCTGTATTTTGATAAATCCCTATACATACACAAATTCCTGAAACTCAAGGAAGGATGCAAGTTTTGTAGTTGTTTAGATATTGACCACTTTTTTGTCTGGAATGTTTTTGTTCAGATGTTGCGCGAACTGATTGGATGGAGTTTCTTAAGTCTTGAACTACAAAAATCGTATGGCAAATGCATTTGAACAGCATTGGTCAGTTTGCTTACCCATGGGCACGAGATCAGGCCATGACCACCTGACCCCTGCCCCACTATCCAACATGATAATGCCTTATTTTGGCCTTTAAACTCCACTTTCTTACCTTTCCCAGCCTTAAATTTATTCAATGCTGAAGGCTCCTTAATCTTCTGGAGCAGTTAGTTTCAAAGATTAACAACTCTTAGCAGAAAGGACTTTCTCTTTAACTCAGTCCTAAATGATCGTCCACTTTTGCTGAGCAGTGGTCTTATACGTTTTAGGTTCCCTGGCCAATTGAAACGATCTGTCTGTCAGCATCTACTGTGCCAAATTCGTTTTAGCATTTTATACTTTTCAATTAGAGCTGCTTTCATTCTTTGAAATGCCAAATGGATCTAACTTGCTAAGTATCTCATCATGGGAAATTATCTTCACTCCAAGAGCTAATTTAGTATACCTTTGCTGCATTGTCTCTATCTTTTCTTCAATGTGAAAATCAAATCTCTGCAGAGTTTGATCTCACTCAAATCCTGTAGAATTGTGACAGATTTTCTTCCTTATTCCTATATTCCAAGCCCCTTGTAATAAAAAGAACATTCCCCATGCCTTCCTAATTGCTTGTTGTACCTGCATGCCAACTGTGTGTAACTTGCAAGAGCACACCGAAGTTTCTTCAATTGCTGGGTTTCTCAGCAATTCCTGATTGTAGTTTCTGATTTCTAGCATCTGCAGTTCATTGGATTTTTCTTTAAAAATCTTGTTCTGCGTCAGAAATAGCAATCCATGCAAAGTGTTCCAAATATTCTTTTCTTGAGGCAATAGATTGCATTACCGGAGTAGATTCTAACAAAACTTAGCTATTCTTTTACAGTCATTATTTCAGGAATTTAATAACATAGTCACAGGCATTGAAATTTTATTCGAAAAGCTCAGCAGGTCTGGCAGCATCTGTGAAAAGAATCAGTTAAAGTTTTGGGTCCGGTGACCCTTCCTCAGAACTGTGGAGGGGCCACCAGACCCGAAACATTAACTCTGAATTTTTTCTCCATAGATGCTGTCAGACCTGTTGAGCTTTTCTGGCAACTTCTGTTTTTGTTTCTGATTTACAGCATCTGCAGTTCTTTCGGTTTTTATGGAAATTTTATTCCTGGATGTGCCATATGTGCAGAGTGTATTGCCAATCCTGTCGATAGGTCAAGAAACCATGTAAGTTCATGGTTGCATTACTTTGTTAAAATGATCAGGATTCATTTCATGAAAATAGACATTAAAAATTAAGTGGAAACCTTAATGAAAGGAGAGAGTACCGGAATGTGAGCAACGAGTTGTTTCTCTGTGCACAAGTAAACAAATATTAAAATTGGGCTTTCATTGAAACAAACTGAAGTAGCAAACACTGAATTGCAATCATTCTTTCTTTCACAGATTGACCAAATACTTGTCCATCAAGTTGTCGAACTTGTCGAAGGTGAGTGTAATTTTGATAGCAGGTAACTTAAAACTTAGATTGAATTTGATGAGCTCCTTACCCCTGAATCCTGGGGTGTTGGGGGGACTGGGAAGTAAAGGATATTTGCAACCAACTGACCTTAAAACAGAGGTTGCCACAACATGCTAATATTCTGTGGAAAACCTTAACATGCGGAGCATGGGACTTTCATCGCTAAGGGAAAGGAAGTAATATGCTTGACTGCTGCTGGCCAAACTGAGTGGCATGTAACATCAAAATGGACAGCAAGACCTTCTTCAAATATTTAAAAAGAGAGATGACAAAGTGAACATAGACCCTTTTGAAGAATGAGTCGAAGAAATAATAGGGAGGAATAATGAGGAACCATGAATAGGCATCAGTCTTCATGGTAGAAAACGCTTCTAGCATTCTAAAAATATGAAATAATCAAGGGAGGGGGGAAGGAGAGGAAATTAATACAATCACTATCGCCAGAGGGAAACTAATGGTGCTAAAGACTAATATAATCTCTGAATCTAGTTGCATCCTAGGATGTCAAAGGAAGTCGCTACAGAGGTAATGGAGGCACTAATAGTAATAGTCTAAGATTCCTTCGACTATCCTGGAAGATGTTGTGATGCATTGATTTGGTAGTGGTGGGAAATAGAGTGCTTGGAATTTTATGTCAGTCGAGCTAAAGACAGCAGCATTAGGGAGCCCTTTGAGGTAGTGATGGTTTTATTACCAAATAGAGTCATGGAGTTATGCAGCATGGAAACAGATCTTTCAGTCCTACTCATCCATGCTGACCAGATATCCTAAATGAATCTAGTCACATTTGCCAGCATTTTGCCCATATCCCTCTAAACACTTCCTGTTCATGTACCCATCCAGATGCCTTTTAAATGTTGTAATTGTACCAGCATCCACCACTTTGTTTGCAGCTCATTCCATACATGCACCACTGTTTGCATAACAAAGTTGCCCCTTAGGTCCCTTTTAAATCTTTCCGATTTCATCTTAAACCTAAGAACTTGAACTTTGAGATAATAAAATGTGAGGCTGGATGAACACAGCAGGCCAAGCAGCATCTCTTTGGACTTCCCTACTCTGGGGAAAAGAATTCACCAGTTCGCCCTACCCATGCCCCCCCCCCCCCCCCCACCGCAATGATTTTATTAACCTCTGAGATACCCCTCACCCTGTGATGCTTCAGGCAAAATAGCCCAAGCTTATTCAACCTCTCCTGATAGCTCAAAACTTCCAACCCTGGCAACATCCTTGTAAATTTTTTCTGAATTCTTTCAAGTTTCACAACATCTTTCCCATTGCAGGGAGATCAGAATTGAATGCAGTATACCAAAAGTGGCCTAACCAATGTCCTACATAGCTGCAACATGACCTCCTAACTCCTATACTTGATACCCTGACCAATAAAGACAAGCATACCAAACACTGCCTTCTCTATTCTCTCTACTTGCAACTCCACTTTCAAAGAACTATGAACCTATGTTCTAAGGTTTGTTTGTCCAGCAACAATCCCCAGGATCTTACCATTTAAGCATATAAATCCTGCCCTGATTTGCATTTCCAAAATGTGGCACCTCATTTGTCTAAATTAAATTCCATTTTCCAATCCTTGGTCTATTGGCCCATTAGTTAAATGTCCTGTTGTACTCTGAGATAACCTTCTTGGCTGTCCACTACACCATCAACTTTGGTTTTATCTGCTAACTCACTAAGCACCTCTCCATATTCACATTCAAATTATTTGCATGAATGACAAAAAGCAGTGGACCCAGCACTGATCCTTGTGGCATGTCACCGGTCATAGGCCACCAGTATGAAAAGCAACCCTCCACCACCACTGTCTGTCTCCCTCCTTCGAACCAGTCATGAATCCAAATGGCTAGTTCTCCGTGTTCCATGTGACCTAACTTTGCTAACCAATTTACCATGTGTAACCTTGTCAAATGCCTTGCTGGAGTCCAGACAGACCATGTCCACTGGCCTGTCTTCTTCAATCCTCTTCATTGCTTCCTGAAAAAATTCAAGTTGATTTAGTCAGACATGATTTCAAAGCCATGTTGTCCTTACCTTTCCAACTGCATCTAAATCTTGGCCGTCATGATTCCTTCCAACAACTTGCCCACCACCCATATCAGGCTCTCCGGCCAATAGATTCCTAGCTCTTTCTTACCACTTAAATGGTGGCACCGCGTTAGCCAATCTTCAGTCTTCTGGCATCTCGCCTGTTGCTATATCTCAGCAAAGGGCCCAGAAATCACTTCCTTAGCTTCCCACAAAGTTCTGAGGTTCACCTGGTCATGTCCCAAGAATTTATCGAACGTTATAAATTTTAAGTCATCCAGCACAATTATCAATCCAGAGACCCAGGTAATGTTCTGGGAACATGGGTTCAAATCTCCTCATGGCAGATGGTGGAAACTGAATTAAATGAAAACCTGTAATTAAGAAACTCTCATTCATTATCAAAAAATTACTTTTTTATTTTAAGAAAGAAAGCTGCCATTCATTTTTCATCTGGACCTCATGTGACTCCATACACAGAGCAATATGGTTGACTCTGAACTCTGGGCAGTTAGGGATGGGAAATAAATCAGAGGGGACCTGATTGGGGCCTACAAAATCCTGAGAGGTACAGACAGGGTGGATAGCAAGAAGCTTTTTTCCTAGAGTGAGGGACTCACTTACTAGGCGTCATGGTTTCAGGGTGAGAGGGGAGAAGTTTAGGGGAGATATGCATAGAAAGTTCTTTTACGCAGAGTGTGGTGGGTGCCTAGAATGCGTTGCCAGTGGAGGTGGTTGAGGCGGGCATGATAGTGTCATTTAAGATGTATCTAGACAGATACATGAATGGGCAGGGAGCAGAGGGATACAGTTCCTTGGAAAATAGGCGAAAGATTTAGATCGTGAAACTGGATTGGTGCAGGCTTGGAGGGCTGAGGGGCCTGTTCCTGTGCTGTAATTTTCTTTGCTCTTTGCTTGGTCTAAATGCTGGCCTAGCCAATGGCACCCACATCTTGCCAGTGAATTAAAAAGGTGCATTTGCGTGTTATGTCCATTTATTAAGTAGTGATGCCTTCAGTACTGGCAGTGGCTAGCTCTGTCTTCTCCACAGGAGTTAAAACATGCAGGTGTACTTCTTGTTTTGATGTTAGTCCTACATCTGTAGTTGGGGGCTGCCTTTTGCAACCAGGATATTTCTTCCATAATTGACAACCACAGCATGACCTAGCACCAAGCTATGTTTGTGATTCCTGCATGTAGTAGCTAAAAAGTACCATGCCCTGAAGCATCATTTAATAAAGTTTGTCTTTTCAATACCTGAATTCATTGTGTTCAGATTTTTGAGTCAGGTAGGATCTGCTGAATACATAAGGACATTAATTTTAGTACAGATATATAGATGTGCTGTATTGCAACTACACCTGCAAATTTAATCCCTTTTTGCCTGAACACTCTGCTTCGGTTATTTCTGGCGTAGAATTTTTTCAGAGATTCCTCCAACCTCCGATGACGCTGATAATGTTTTTCCACTTTGGTCTGATGCTATGAGTGGGTGATTAGAAGAACCATCACGAGTATTTGAGATGTATATATTCATCATCATTCAAAGCTGATCAGCTAAAACCAAAATGGGAAGTTTATCTAAACTTAGTGTCAGTTTTGGAGATCGGACTTTCTTTTTCAATCCTTAACTGCATTAATTGTTTATTAGTTCATTTACAGACACCATATCAAATATGTTTCATGATATCTAACTTCAGGCATGGTTTGTTGGTTTATTTTCCACATTTAGATGAATAGCAGTAAATTCTTTTGTTTTTAGTATGTTGGGAATTAATGTTTGATATTGTTTTGTTTTTCAGCCTTAACAGGATTTGAGACCAAAAATAAGTATGAGCTCAAGAATAGTTTGGGCCAGAGAATTTACTATGCAGTTGAAGACAGTGAATTCTGTAACCGAATATGCTGTGGGTCTAATCGAGCATTTATCATCAAGATCTTGGATAACGTTGGGCGCACTATCATGCACCTTGTTCGTCCTTTGGGATGTGGATCATGTTGCTGTCCTTGCTGCCTACACCAGGTGAGTGAATAACAACTGAACTGGTTTTTGTATCTGAATCTGTTTCTATTCGTTCATCTTAAAGTTTAGAACATAGAACATAGAACATTACAGCACAGTACAGGCCCTTTGGCCCTCAATGTTGTGCCAACCTGTCATACCGATCTCAAGCCCATCTAACCTACACCATTCCATGTACGTCCATATGCTTATCCAATGACGACTTAAATGTACCTAAAGTTGGCGAATCTACTACCGTTGCAGGCAAAGCGTTCCATTCCCTTACTACTCTCTGAATAAAGAAACCACCTCTGACGTCTGTCCTATGTCTTTCACCCCTCAATTTAAAGCTATGCCCCCTCGTGCTCACCATCACCATCCTAGGAAATACAATCATTTTGGAAGCTATTTGCAGTTTTTGTGATCCAACACTGACTGCATGAAACTGATCAAATGTTAAACATAGTTGTTTACTTAGATTTTGCAAGTTTGTACCAAATTTGGGTTTCAATCCCCATAATCTCAAAAAATGCACATAACTTGTAATGCCACATTCCAATGTGTTCATTGTATTTTTTTACAAGTACCTGTAGCATTACGATATAATATGCCGTCATGTAGAACACGTTTGCCTTGTCACTTCTCCCAAATGGCACTATTGTTGCTTGAAACAGCTTAAATGTTGATGCAATCTATTAAATGGGCCTATGCAAACTGAAAAGAACAAGCTCCTTTTACATGGGAAACTAACACTAAATAGTTTTAAGATAACAAAGTGTGTAGCTGGATGAACACAGCAGGCCAAGCAGCATCTCAGGAGCACAAAAGCTGACGTTTCGGGCCTGGACCTTTCATCAGAGACGGGGATGGGAAGAGGGTCCTGAAATAAATAGGGAGAGAAGGGGAGGCGGACCGAAGATGGATAGAGGAGAAGATAGGTGGAGAGGAGCGTATAGGTCGGGAGATGATAGGTCAGTCCGGGGAGGACGGACAGATCAAGGACGCGGGATGAGGTTGGTAGGTGGGAAGTGGAGGTGCGGCTTGAGGTGGGAGGAGGGGATAGGTGAGAGGAAGAACAGGTTAGGGAGGCAGGGACGTGCTGGGCTGGTTTTGTGATGCAGTGGGGGGGGGGGGGGAAGAGCTGGGCTGGTTGTGTGGTGCAGTGGGGGGAGGGGACGAACTGGGCTGGTTTTGGGATGCGGTGGGGGAAGGGGAGATTTTGAAGCTGGTGAAGTCCACGTTGATGCCATTGGGCTGCAGGGTTCCCAAGCGGAATATGAGTTGCTGTTCCTGCAACCTTCGGGTGGCATCATTGTGGCACTGCAGGAGGCCCATGATGGACATGTCATCTAAAGAATGGGAGGGGGAGTGGAAATGGTTTGCGACTGGGAGGTGCAGTTGCTTATTGCGAACCGAGCGGAGGTGTTCTGCAAAGTGGTCCCCAAGCCTCCACTTGGTTTCCCCAATGTAGAGGAGGCCACACCGGGTACAGTGGATGCAGTATACCACATTGGCAGATGTGCAGGTGAACCTCTGCTTAATATGGAAAGTCATCTTGGGGCCTGGGATAGGGGTGAGGGAGGAGGTGTGGGGGCAAGTGTAGCATTTCCTGCGGTTGCAGGGGAAGGTGCTGGGTGTGGTGGGGTTGGAGGGCAGTGTGGAGCGAACAAGGGAGTCACGGAGAGAGTGGTCTCTCCGGAAAGCAGACAAGGGTTGGGATGGAAAAATGTCTAGGGTGGTGGGGTCCCAAAACCAGTCCAACCTGTCTCTGCCTCCCTAACCATTTCTTCCTCTCACCCATCCCTTCCTCCCACCCCAAGCCGCACCTCCATCTCCTACCTGCTAACCTCATCCCACCTCCTTGACCTGTCCATCTTCCCTGGACTGACATATCCCCTCCCTACCTCCCCACCTATACTCCCCTCTCCACCTATCTTCTTTTCTCTCCATCTTCGGTCCGCCTCCCCCTCTCTCCCTATTTATTCCAGAACCCTCACCCCATCCCCCTCTCTGATGAAGGGTCTAGGCCCGAAACGTCAGCTTTTGTGCTCCTGAGATGCTGCTGGGCCTGCTGTGTTCATCCAGCCTCACATTTTATTATCTTATAATCAACAAGTATCTATTTATCTAATTTTAAGTGAACAAATTAATTAAGCTATTATTAAAACTGATTAGATGCTTCTAGCTACTAACTAGTCCTGAATAAAACAAGATTTTATTATAATAAGGGATGCTCTTCCAATAATCCCCACTTTATAAACCAAAATTTAAAAAAATAGAATTTTATCTGTTGAATTTACAGCCAGGTAACTTTTTCTGCAATGGTCTTTGTAGTCTCTGAATTCTTTTGTCAAGAGTGCCTTTTCTGTGAATTCTTCTGCAGGTAAATTACATGTTTGTGCTGTAGGTACCTTTTCAATTTAGATGGAGCTTACTCTAAGGCTTAGAGAACTCTGAGAATTCTTTCTTTTAGAGCTGAGAACTGTTCGCTTGGCAGCTGACAGTTAACTCTCTCCGGATTCTCCAAATGCTGCCCTCTTGTACACCCTTGATGAAATCTCAATTTCGTGCAATGGGATTCATCCTATCAGATTTTCAAAACTTCTCAAAACTCGCTATCAGATTTAAATTTAATTGGTTTCTGGTATCTAATGGCCAGGTTTAAATTAATTGTCTAAATTCAAAAACATATTATCTTGGTAAAAATGCTGTTTTGCCTGCTAACAGTGCAGGCCTTTTTGTACAAATGTTTAAATTCAGGGACTCTGTGCACCTGCAAACCTACAGACTTCCTTTTTGAATGTCTATGCTCAGAAAAAGTGCATTATCCTTTTAAAGGGACCACTCACTGCTTTCCCCATAGTATTTTACAAATACCACCAATTTACGAACACCAAATTCTAATGTCCTGCCTTCCAATGCAAAAGTACTGTACCCAACTTTGCAACGAGTGCAAACATGGATGAAGCAGCTGAATTTAAGAGGTGATGTGAAAATGGTGACCCACAATATCGCAGCAGCATTTGCTGAATGTAGTATCAAGGAGCTCAAACAAAATTTAAGTCTCTGGAATCAAGGGAACATTTTCAATTTATTGAAGTTAACAGAGTTGCATATTAGTTACACAGCAGAGAGCTCCAATGAATATTGGGCCAGAAAAAAAAGTTTATCACAAAGGCAAAAAACTGAAGGTGAGCCTTTCCTTTGAACTGCTGTAGTCCGTATGATACACAGTCAGTGATGTTAAGGAGGGAATTCCAGGATTTCAACTCAGTGACATTGAAGGAGTAGTGATATAGTTCCAAGTCAGGATGCAGTTTAGTTTGGAGGGAAACTTCCATGTGTAGATTTTATACCTCGGTGCCTTCGGACCTGAAATGGCACCATAAGTGGGGACTTGTAAACTTTATCACTGTATGCATTTGAGTACATGTGGCAATAAACCTAATTCAGTTCAATGTGGTGCTGCTCCTATGCTGTTCTGCTTATGGCCTTCCAGATGATGTCATGAGTTTGTAAAAATCCATAAGAAAAGGAGCAGCTGTTGGATGTTTAGCATATAAACTAGGCCCATCATTCAATAGTTCAGTCAGAACTCATTTCTGAGGAAGAGTCACCATTAACTCTCATTTTTCTCCACAATGCTGAGCTCTTCCAGCGACGACTTTTTTGTCCCTATTTACAGCTTCAGCAGTTCTCTTGGTTTTTATAAATTTGCCTAACATGTCTTGAATATATTCAGTGACCCTCCAATGACACAGCCTCGACTACCTTGTATAGAAGAAAATTCCAAAAACCCATGTCTACTTCAGAGAAGATGTTCTTCTTTTCTGTCTTGTACAGAAAAATGGTTATTTTTAAAATGTGTCCCCTAGTTCTAGTTTCCTTTTGAGGGAAAACAGCCTCTCAGGATCTACACATTTGAACACTCGGAATCCTGTAAGATACTGCTCATTCTTCTGAGCCTCATTGTGAATTTATAAGGTGCTATTGAAAGAGACTTTAAGTTTTTGCAGGAATGTCAGCACCTTGTATATAGCACACTCTGTGATCATTGTGCAACAATGGTGGAAGAAACAAATGTTTAAATGGTGGATGGAGTGCTGATCAAGCGGGATGCTTTGTTGTAGCGGTGACAACTTTTGATGTTGATGAGCTGCTGTCTTTCAGGCCAGTGCAGAGTATTCCTGCAAACTGCTGACTTGTGTCTTTAAGCAATTATGCAAAATGTTTTGTGAGATTTTTTGCAATGATTTAAGAATATTAAAGAAGCAATTAACATGATGAAGAGCTTTGTGCACTTACCATACTTGTTCAGAAGAATGTATTCAGCTTTTGTGTTCGGCACAAGATTTTGCAGCAGGAATTTGCCACAGTCCTATTAAATGCATGGAAATAATTGCAATTATTTAAGATTTTTCTTTTTGTTAAATACAACTTTATGAATGTTTCATCCTGTGGTTTCAAAGCTTGTTCTTGGTGAATGTTCAAGATCTCGATTTTCTGAAAAGATAAATTGCTGGCTTGCAGAATTCTTGATAACCTTGATCAGATTTTCCATCTTTCCATATCATTCTTGAAATAACCAATTAAGAAATGGTTTGCAAATACAACTTTAGATTAGTGCAAGTTGTAACGCACTTGTGGTAAATCTATAGAGCATAGATCAACACAGAATTTAATTCAAATATTGAATCTTACAGAAATAAATTAAAAACATTAAAAAGTAAATTTGTGCTGTTTTGCTGATTTTTTCGATTGATATTTAACTTATTGCCCATTCTTACAAAATGCATAGAATTCTGTTTCTGAATTCTGTTTTTAAAAAATGCAGAATGATAGGATAAGACCTCTAGCACAGGATGCCACAAAAGTTAACCAAACCTGTACAGAAATGGAATAATTCAGAACATATTGGCTATATGTTATTACAGGTAGAAAATATGAAGGGGAAATTAAGGATTCCTTTAGTTTGTGGCTCCTGGCAAAGAATGAATTAGAGCAAAAGATTGATGTCTCACGTCAATAGCATTAACACGGAGGAAGAAGAATACATCATATTTGAAGCGTAGAAATAAAGAGAGAGAAATTCAATAATAAATTATGATATCACAAATTAATTATGAATCAGATTGTGATTGAAGCAAAGTGCAACAGATATCAGAAGTGTGAAAACGATTATGCATTAGTACAGAACCTTGTTTTAGTGTTTGGTTGATGTGAACATAAATACAGCTAAAGGTGGATCCTGAGCACAGCTAATTTTTGTAGTTTTGCTTTCTAGCTTGTTTTACAATTTTGAAATATAGTCCCTGTTTATTCATTCAATTTATTTAAATATTCATGAATGTGCAAATTAGTACATGTATTTCATTGTTTTGCAGATGGAAGTTCAGGCACCACCTGGAAAGTCTATTGGATATGTTGTACAAGAATGGCATCCGTTTATCCCTAAGTTCAGCATCCAGAATGAAAGGCATGAAACAGTGTTGAAAATTAAAGGTCCCTGTTTGGCGTTCAGTTGCCTGGGAGATGTAAATTTTGACGTAAGTACAACGAGGTAGCTCCTATCTTTCAGTTACCTTCAATAACAACTTACACAAAAGCAGATGAACTGCAGCCGGTGTTTCATACTAACATTTACTTCTTTGTTTCTCTATTGTGGTTCTGCTGACAAAACTGAAGCTGTGGAGACAAGTGGAATTTTAACCCTTCACAATAGGCAGGAGAGATTTGGGCAGGGTTAATTTGGTTTTAAAAAATGTGCAATCCACACAAATGTGTCACAAATAAACCTATTTCTAGTTTAAGTATTGTTTTTGGACAGTAGGCCCAGAATGCTTATGCTTTGATGGGGCTTATTTCCTCAGATTTTGAGTCATTTAAATGTATGCACTGTGTGCACCAAGTTTCGTGACAGAGAGGAACCCAGCAGTAAATGATTTTGCAGCACTGCTTGAGGGTTAGAAGGATCAGGTAGGATCTCCCCACCCCAGTCTCTCAAGCAAGCCCTGTGACATGATCTCTTATTTCCTCCCTCCTTCCTTGCTGTTGCCCTCCAAACATTTGTAGCCCCATTAGCTCTCAAATTTCTTGATTGTTGGCGAGTACATTTTTGGAAATTGCGAACTATACCTTCTATCCCTGGCCTCCCTGCACAGCAGTTGACCAGCCTCGTAATTTATGGTAGGAAACCTTTATGATATTTTGGATTTTCTGGCCACAAACATGCATTACCCTCCACCTTTCCCTCTCACTTCCACTTCTTTATTGCTTTGTTTCCCCATAGCTATGGAAGGTATCATAACTTTACAGTTAATTCAATTATAATTTTTCATTTATCTTGCTACCACAAATAAGTTGTTCACATGATTGGGTAAATTATTACACACCTAATGTCAGCTAATACCACCTTAAGATAAATATCAGAGATTTCTAGATGTAAATCTTGAACCTAACTGAATAAGTGAACATTTTCCAGAGTCATACTGCATAGAAACATACCCTTCAGTCCAAGCTGAACATAATCTCAAACTAAACTAGGCCCATTTGCCTTCTCCTGGCCCACATCCCTCCAAACCTTTCCTATACATATACCTACCCAAATGTCTTTTAAACATTGGAATTGTACCCACATCTACCACTTCCTCAGGATGTTCATTCCACACACAAACCACCCTCTGTGTATAAAAAAAATCTTCTCATATCTTCTTTAAATCTCTCTCCTCTCACCTTAAGAACGTGCCCTCTAGTCTCAATCCTCCATTCCTAGGGAAAAGACAGCTACTGTTAATTTTATCTGTACTTCTCATTATTTTATAAACTTCTATCAGGTTGCTTCTCAACCTTCTATGATCCACTGACAAAAGTCCAAGCCTATTTAGCATTTCTTCATAACTTGAACCTTCCATGCTAGGCAACATTCTGGTAAATGTCTTATGAACCTTCTCCAGCTTAATAACATCCTTCCTATAACTGGGTGACCAGAGCCAGTCATACTATTCCAGAAGAGGGCTCACCAATACCCTGTACAACGTTAACATGACACCCCAACTCTTAAACTCAAAAGTCTGAGCAATGAAGGCAAGCATGCCAAATGCCTTTTTAACTACCCTGTCTATATGTGATGCAAACTTAAAAGAATTATGTACCTGCACCCCTAGGATCCTGTGTTCTACAGCACTACTCAAGGCCCCACCATTAATTGCATAAGTCCTTTTTTTTTGTTGTACCAAAATGCAATACCTGGGATATGTATTTAGATATTTCAAATCAGTTAAATAGAAGGAGAGATCATACATTTCTGCAGTTTCTTTCTTAAACTCAGTATGTTCTACAGCATTGCACAGTTAATTAAGAGCTTTTGAAGTGTACTTGCTGATGCAACATGGGGAAACACAATTTATATAGCATCTTGAATTTGTGCCACTAATACAAATTGTTTCATAATTGTGAAATCACAAATCAGCATTCAACAGCTGAGGCGGTAATATTAGGTATGACAAAGCATTTGATCAAAGTGGGGTTGTAAAAATCATAGACCTGAGTTCTTGTAAATTTCTAGTCCCAAAAAGTAAGAGCAAGAGAAGAGCAGATAGGCAGCTGAACCCACTGTACCTTTCATGGTCATCATGGCAGAACTTCCAAATCAAATCCATTTTCCCATGCACTTCCTATATTCACTATGATTCAGAGACAAAATATTCATTCAGTGTCTCTGCTATTTCCACATTCCCCATGATAATTCCTCCTGTTTCTGCTTCCAAGGTACACATGTTTAGTTTGGCTACTCTTTCTCGTACCTATAAAAACTGAGTCTGCTTTATATAATCTGGCTACTTTAGAAATGGAATATAAAAGTTAAGTAATTTTTGGTGATTCCTTGCGACTACCTAAAACTCACTCGATTCTCAGAATTTTCCTTTTTTTTGGTAACATTTTAAGCTTCTTTGTGTCATCTAAAACTGTACTTCACTCTTTTGAGAGGGGTAAGGATGGGCCTGTCTTGCCGAGTTTTAATTTTCAAGCGAATGTGATTTTATTCAGCATTTTCAATGATTTATTTAAATGTTTTCTACTATTTAATTACTGCCAACATTTCAGTAAGTTTATTCAATTGACTGTAGCCTGCATTCTCCCCTCAGTCCTATAAAATAGGCCTTGTTTGAAGTGATTTGAGCTATGTCTGTAAAGACCGTATCATTTTATTTTTCTGTATTTTTGTCAGTGTTACATTGTTCTACAATTACACTGCCAGCTGTTTTGTGTATGACTACTTTAAAGTTTGAGTCTCTGTCTGTATGTGTGTCTAGGCTAGAAACAAAATGGGCTTAAATGTTCATAACAATTCCGTTATGGTTTCTAGGGTTCGCATGAATAATGGCAAAAGTAGGTTGTTACCTAATGATGTTGATGTAGTTACTGCTCTTGCCTGCCTGAAAATGTCCCTCAAGGACTTCAGCAACCCCTTTATAGGGAAATCTTTCAGCGAATGTGGTTTGAAAAGTAGAAAGTGTTCCACCATTACATATCTAGCAGTGGAAACTGCATCCCTTCATGTGCCATGTCAAAATGTCTTCTTTCAAAGTTTGTGAATCTTTGGAAGTCAGTGCATCCTGAACTTCTGGGTACAATCATTGAGTTTAAACACTGACAGATTTTTGGTGTATCTCACCATCAGGAGATATTGGGAGTGGGTGTCGAAATGAAGTTTAAACCCACGATCAACTTGTGATTGTATTGAATGGCAGTGGGCCAAGTGATCTTCTCCTAATCTGATTTCATTAGTTCTTCAAAACAACTCTTTCCACACCCCCCCACCCACCCTACCCCACCTCCCACCTTTTCAATATAGCCAGTAAGAACTGGTCTGTGTTCTCCAGATCACCATTTAAACATGGTTAATACAGGATTATCTGTAGTATTTCAGAACTTACAGTGACAAGAAATTCCAGGCTCCCTTCTATCGGCATGACTATTATTAAATTGGAAAATGTGCAGGAAAAGTTTACAAGAATGTTACCAGGACTGGAGAGTTTGAGTGATAAGGAAAGGCTAGATGGGGTGGGATTTCTTTTTCTGGAGCATAAGAAGTTGAGGGGTGACCTCATCAAAGTTCATAAAATCATAAAAGGCATATATAAGGTGAATAGCAAATATTTTTTTCCTAGGGTCGGGGAGTTCAAAACCAGTGGGCATAATTATAAGGCGAGAGGAGAAAGATTTAAAAGGGACCTGAGGGGCAACTTTTTCATACAAAGGATATATCGTATATGGATAAACTGCCAAAGGAAGTGGTAGGTGCAGGTACCGTTACAACTTCTAAAAGACATTTGGACAGGCACGTCTATTGCAAAGGGTTAGGGGTTTATGGGCCAAGTGCAGGAAAATGGATCTAGTTCAGTTTGGAAAATCTGTTCAACATGGATGAATTGGACTACATGGTCAGTTTCCATACTGAAAGACTCAAGACTCTATAAAAATGAAAAGTGAGGCAAATATTAGTTGATAACTAAAAACATAATGGTGACTTAGGATTTCCACCCCAATTAGTTTGATATTCTATTTCTGACCCTGATTTAAATTAAAAATTACTCACTTACTTTTGGATATCTTGTGTGCTGGAGACTCCAGGAAAACAGGCCACCTGTTATGAATTTGTTCAGGCATCCATGAATTCAGTAGTACAGAAAATCTTCAAAGAAACTATGTTCCATTTTGTAGCAATCTATGTAAAGCATTCTGTGATTTTAAATGTCCAGCAGCACAGCTAGATACTTTCACATTTCCTTTGAAATGGTAAATGAATAAGTGTGGGGTTAGAGAGGCAAATGGCAGAGGGGCTAGGCTTACAGTTGGGTGATCTTTTAGATGCCACATAGGTGACAGAGGGAGTGTGCCAATGGGCAAGGTGGATTGTGTATCAGTTGGTTGAGGTACCAGGAGGGTGAGGTTTGCCATGTGGGTAGAGTAGCAGGCGAGTAGGGTAACTCCTAAGCTGAGAGAAGGAAACGTGTCAGATTACGAGCATTGTGTTCAAAAGCCTCTCCATTTAGCCAAAATTGTAAAGCTGAAAGCCAGCCATAAGAAATCCATAATGTGCGTTATTTTTCTTTTAATTTGGGTCAGAATAAGATATTTTCTGTTTTGATTTTTGTTTTGAAAAATAGGTTGTAAGTCTGGATGAGACGAGTGTTGTTGGAAGGATATCAAAACAGTGGTCAGGTATTATTCGGGAATACCTCACGGATACCGATAACTTTGGAATCCAGTTTCCGATGGATTTAGATGTTAAGATTAAAGCTGTCCTTCTTGGAGCATGTTTGCTGGTGGTAAGTAATGAAGTAACATTATAGTTGACACTGTTCGGGGTGGGGGGGGGGGGGAAACCATGATAATCAACACATCCCAAACTGATGCTAAATGCAACACTCCATTGTTCAAAAGTTAAGGATTGCAAATTCCTGGGATGGGTCATTACCAAAATTAAGTCTTTTGCTCATGTGGCCACAGGAGTTTGGGCAGGCATGAAATCTAGTTGGTGAGCCAAACCTAAAGATGTTACATTATGTATTGGAGTAACTTTTACAATGGGCAAAGAAGGGTCAGCCTTTGGCCACTGACATATATTGTTCACGGTTTTAGTTTGCAATTATATCACCAGGACTAAATTTATGATGTTATGACTGAAATGAGAACAGTGCACGGTGTTTCTCTAATCCCACTACTCCATGGGTCATGACATAAAGTTTATTATTTCAATAAGTTCTTGATATGACCTGTATGCTTTGTCAGTATTCAAAACAAATAAACAAAAGGAATCGATCAGGTTTATTTAATAAACACAAAGGTATTGATTTAATATAAGACAAAGCTCATTCCATGAAGATGTAGATTTGGTTAACGTACAGTTTTTAATATAAAAATGTAAATGATTACTTCTTTAAATGATCACGTGTGCACATATTCCAGGTAAAGGGGAAAATAAAAGATTACATTCAGCGTAGACTCACTGTGAAGGAGAAAGTACTTTTGGCCAATAATGTTTAGTTATTGAAGGAAAGAAAGTGGAGGTACAGCCTGTCAATCTTGCACTTGAGTACATGTACACAGGTCACTAGACATGGCAATTACTTCTGGGGTCTTGGTGGACGCACTTATTCAGGAAGCACAACACAGAAATCCTAATCACTTTTCAAGGGAATAATTTGATTTTCAAATTGGATTCACAACAAAGGTACTTCAGAAGCAGTCTGTTCTTCAATAGTTCTCCCTCAGTTTAAAAAACCAAAATCTCTAACAGCCTGTGAATGACCATAAAGCTGAGTTAAGTGAGTCTAGCAAACAAAAACAGAAATTAGCTGAAACCATGTTGCTTCCAAGAAATGCCATATTGAATAAAATGTTCCTCTATGTCCTTTCATTGACCTTTTAAGAAACACCCATCAAACTTGAAATAAATCAGTTGTTTCACAGGTTAAACCTGTATCCATTGGTAATTAAAAGTTTAAGAGGTGATTTTACTGAAACATAAGGTCTTGAGTAAACTTATTAGGTTGGATACAGAAGGTTATTGTGGAGAAACTAAAATCTCGGGACTTGGTTTAAGAATAAGAGATCTCTCTTTTAAGACAGAGATGAGGAGAAATTTTCTCTGTCTCGAAGTTCATTAGAATGCAGAATTTTTTCCCTGGAAGGTAATGGAGGCTGGTCTTTAAAATTTATTCTAGGCAATGCTAGGTTTTTGATAGACAGACAGTTGATTCAGCGTTATGCAGCACAGACTGAGAAGAGGAAGCTAGATTATGACCAGATCAGCCATGATTTTATTGAATGGTGATGTGGGTGTGAGATGCCAACTATCTTCCTCTTGCTCCTATCTTTTCAATGTAGCTTAATTCAGTTTTACCGACATGCACTCCATAACCTTTGACTTCATTGTAGATCAAAAATCTCTTAAATGCAACCTTGAATAACTTAGCATAGCATCCAGTGTTCTCTGGAGTAATGAGTTCAAAAGATTAATGGCCCTCTGAGCAAAGAAAATTCTCTTCATCTCACTATTAAATGGGAGATCTCTTATTTTGAAGCTAGTTCTGGATCTCCCATGAGGGCGAGCATCCTCTTAACATTGCCCTGTCGATCCCCCTTCGAATCTTTCTTGTTTCAACAAGATCATCTCTCATTTTTCTGAACTTTAAAGAGTATTGGTCCAGTCTGTCCATCCTTTCCTCGTAAGACAACCACTTCATTCTGGGAATCAGTGTCATAAACCTTCTCTGAATTGCCTTCAACGCCAGTGTGCCCCTCCTTGAATTAGAAAATTGAAATTGTAGTCAGAATCCCGTCTCTCGCTTCAGTAATTCTGTGTGCAGCCAGAATAAAGCTAGACTTCTCAGCTTTTATTCATCATCCTTCTTTCAGTAAGGACAAACATTTATTTTACATTCCTAA
This sequence comes from Stegostoma tigrinum, assembly GCF_030684315.1. Taxonomy (NCBI): domain Eukaryota; kingdom Metazoa; phylum Chordata; class Chondrichthyes; order Orectolobiformes; family Stegostomatidae; genus Stegostoma; species Stegostoma tigrinum. The sequence goes on along the minus strand of NC_081359.1, from coordinate 1,425,900 downwards.
TTACTTTTTGTACTTGCATGCTAACATTTTGTGATTCATGTAATAGGACATACAGATCTTCTTGTGCTGTAGCACTCCATATTCTCCCTATATTTGAATAATATTCTGCTTTTCTATACTCCCACCAAATTGGCCAACCTCCCAATATTCTATTTGCCACATTTTTTGCCCACTGTCTTAATATCAGCATTCTTTAATAGATTCTTGCATGGTTTTCCAACATATTTGATTTCCAACCTAACTTTGAGTCATCGATTCTATCATCCAAGTAATGAATTTGGTCGTAAATAATGATGGCCCTATCTCTGCAACTGACCCAGTTAAAACCTACTCCTGTTTCCTGTTAATTAATCAATCCTCTGTTCATGCCAACATATCAACTCCTTAACGTAATGAGCTTTCATCTTACACGGCATCCCATCTGATAACTTTTGGAAGTACAAATACCTTGTGTCTACAGTTTCTCTTTGGCCATCCTACTTGTTAATGAAATAACTCCACAGAGGCTAGTATTCCGTCACTAGTTATGTTTTATTTACATTACATAATACTTGACACTGTTCTGGCTTCCTCGGAACCAGCTCTCCAAGTGAACAAATTCTCTGACACTCCTGTTTATATCTGTCAGGTTAGCAGTCCCAGTCAGGGAACTCATTTTATGAGGTCCACCTGACTGACCTTGTTACAATCACTATACCCCTCCCTGTCTAAGTCCAGTGATGTAGACCTGTTCTTTTCCTTGTGGCCTCTCTTGGGGCATTTTTGCACCGGGTCTGGTTCCTCTGACTCAGCTTTGGATATGGGCAGCGTGTACTGGACCGTAGCCTGGGTGTTGCGCTTGGAGCATCTCTTCTTGTGGCGATAAAGGCATTGAGGCTGTGACATCTGAGGGTGCAGAACATACAGGCTCTGACAGTCTTTCTGGTTGTTCGGAGGGTCAGAATATGCTTGCTTTCTGAATATAACTAAGAACTGTTGATGCTGTAAATTAGAAACAAACACTGAAATTGCTAGAAAAGCTTGACAGGCCTGGCAGCATTTATGAAGAGAAGTCAGAGTTAACGTTTCAGGTCCAGTGACCCTCCTTCAATAAAGTTTGTTGCTGCCTTGTTTGTGAGTTTGCAGCTTTTATATGGTCGCATGCTTGTTCTGGACCATCGCACTTACCCGAACTTTACAAGTCACTGGACCTGACCTCATGTTGACCATGCCTCTTACCAATGCAGGCCTATTTCCATGGTTTCAGAACAAACTTCATCCTCTGAAGTAAACTGTCTCTCTCGCTCAGAGCAGTCTTCTGAATGGCATTGGTGTTCCTGATTTTCTTTCATCCCTTCCCTCCCTCCTGGTTTGAGAAGATCAGATGTAACCTGGTGTGGAGCCTTCACCACATTAGCAACTTTGCTGGAGCTGTCCCTGTGGTTGTGTGAAGGTTGATCCATTAATCAAATAGAAATCAGGACAATTGGGTATTGAGCGAAGTAGTAGGCTGTTTCTTTAAGCCTGCCGTCAAAATTTGGGCTGCTCTTTTCACTTGACCAATTGATGATGGATGGTATGGAGCTGCCTTTAAATGCCACTTCACTTTAGAAAACCATTCAAATTCTGTACTGGTAAATGATGGCGTGTTGTCTGTGATGGAAACTTCCACGAGTCCGTGTATTGCAAAAGATGCTCAAAGATTTTTTTTATTGTTCTCTCCCCATATATGACGAGTAAACTTAATGCGCAGCCAACCACTTTCAGTGGATGCCCACAATGCTTAAGAATTTTGAGCCCATGAAAGGGCTGGCACAGGTGACTGTAACCTGGTCCAGGGATTGCCCAGCCATTACCATGAATGTGAGGGAGCTGCTTCCGGTAACTTTTGTGCTTGTTGGCACTCTGGGCACTGCCCCATCAACACGTCAATGTCTACATCTAATCCTAGATACCAGACATAACCTGACACCAACATCTTCATTTTGGATATGCCTGGATGATCTTGGTGGAGTTTAGCCAGTATCTGGCAGCGACCTTTGCTCAGGACAATCACTATTGCTCCCCACAATAAAATCATATCCTGTACAGTGATCTGGTCTTACTGGGTCCAGAAAAAATTTTAATACTGGTTGTGATGGTACTTTTTCTCTCCCCCCCACCCCCCCCCCCCCCCCCCCCCCCCCCCCCCCCCACCAGCTGTTTCCGTTTTTCCAGGGTGAGATCTTCTTATGATCACAGTCTGCTTATTGTCAGAGGTGACTGGAAGGGTATCCAGAAAGTTTAACAGACTGTTCTAGTGGTGGCACCACCAGTGGTGTATCTACCAATGGTAGGTGGCTCAAGGCATTCGCATTTGTTACTTGGCCTCCCAGATGGTGTTCCAGCTTGTAATTACATGCATTTAGAATGAGAGCCCACCACTAAAGTCAACCTGAAGCTATGGGTGGTGTGGCCTGGCTCTGTTTGAGTAGCACTAGCAGGGGTTTTGCTGTCAGTTACTATTACAAATTTATGTCTGTAAAGATATTGATGGAACTTTCTCACCTTCCTTCCTTATCTGGGCGAATTTGTGCTCTGCATCAACTAAAGTTTGGGAAGTATAGGCTATTGGCCATTCCTCTCCACTGGGTCATCTGTGAGCCAATACAGGGAGGCATCATATGTCAGCTGTACACCTCACTTGGGATCTTAATGTGCCAAAGCCTTAGATGATGGTAGCTGCTTGTTCATTTCCCTAAAGGCTAAGGCTTGGTTACTAGACCATTTCCAAGGCCGACTCTTTTTCAATAGTAGATGTAAGGGTGCCACAATGGAGGCCAGGTTACGTATGAACTTTGTGATAATTCACCAATCTAAGGAAATACCTAAGCTCTGGTACAGACATGGGAGCTCTGGCACTTATTGATTGCCCTTTATATTCCAATGGGTGTAACGTGGTCTTGTCAACTCTGTGGCCCAAGTAAGTCATTTAGGGTGCCTGAAAAATACAGTTTTCCAATCTAAGGCATACACCCACCTTGGAGAATGTTTAAGCACAATGTCCAAGTTCTCAATGCTCTTTATTGATCTCTGTTAATAGCACGTCATCCAGATAAATGGTGACATGAGCTATACTTCGTAAAATGTTCTCCATTGTCTGCTGGAAAATGGCACAAGCTGATGGTACCCCAATTGGCAGTCTCACGTATTGGTACAAATACTTTATGGGCATTAATTGTATCTAAACCCAATTGTGGGAATGAATGGCTCATGTCCAGCTTCGTGAAGACCAGCTCACCTGCCAGTTTTGTGTATAAATCCTTTATGCAAGAGATTGGGGTATTTATCTAGCTGCAGTTTACAAGAAGCAGTTTACAATTTATTTAAAATCCCCACAAAGACAAACCTACCCATCGGGCTTCACAGTCAGTACAACTGCTGCCCATCCTGCAAACTGCACTGGTTTGATTCCTTTGTTTTCCAGCCTCCTGATTTCTGCCTCTACTTTTGCACATAAAGCAAATATCACTGGGTGGGCCTTGTGGAACTGTGGAACTTCTTCTTCCTGGTCAATATGCAAACTGGTCTTGGCTCTTTCCATAGTGCCTAGACCTTCTTGACAAACTTTTGGATATTTAATTAAGATTTCAGTCAGGCAGCTATTTTCTAGTTGAAAAATGTTGAGCCAATCAAGGTGAATCTTTCTCAACGAATTTCGCCCCATCAAGCTTGGGTCTGGATGTTTTACTACAATCAGTGAATGACTGAACCAGCTGCTGTTCCCAGGAGACCAGATCCAAAGCTGTACTCTTAATCTGTGCATTTTTCCCAAACGTAGGTTCTCAGTCTAGCCAAGCTCTTGGGAAAACTTAAAGGTTGGAGTCCGAGTGAATTTTGTTAAATACTGGTTCCTCAATCACTGATACAGCCTAGCTGGTCTCAACTTAGAATGAGGTGACCATTTAAACAGATGCATATTTTGATTGGAGATAAAACAGTGTGAACACAGGAAGTCAAGCAGCATCAGAGGAGCTGGAGAGCTGATGTTCTGGGTTGAGACCCTTCTTCAGAAATCATTTCTGAAGAAGGGTCTTGACCCGAAATGTCAGCTTTCCAGCTCCTCTGATGCTGCTTGGCCTGCTGTGTTCATCCAGCTTCACACCACTTTATCTCAGATTCTCCAGCATCAGCAGTTCCTACTATCTTTGTGACATATTTTGATTGCTTAGCAACATCCAAAGCAGAACCAATCTGATTTGTTCCACACTGGATGTAGGCGGACTTTGTGAGGTATGCACTCTCCTGGATACCAGCCTTTGAGTTCCCTTACTGCATTTGGGTATAGTAGGACACTTTTTTAGTGTCTGGAGTCCACATACCAGCAACAACTACAATGACTTGTCGGCCAGAATCGTGAAGATAATGTTAACCATTTGGCTGAGACTTGGCTTTGTTTTGGGATTTTGTTGTGGGCTGACCAAAGAGTCCCTCTGCTCAGGATATGTCCTGACTGAGGATATGCAATTGTCTTTACTCAAGGATCGTTACCCAACCTCAGTTGGACTGGCAATGGTGTCCACTTCCTTAGGAATACCCCTGTAGTTCATATGCTGCACTTGTTGCATTTCCTAATGACCAAGACAATTGTGGTGCCTTTTTGAAATCTAGTTGGGCTTCAGTTAGTAGGCAGTTTTGCATGGTTACATCATTATTCCCACGTAGCAAATGATCTCTCAGCCTCACCACTGGTTCTTGAGCTGCTGAGTAAAGCCAATAGCATCTTAGAATTAGAGGAGACTTGGAGTTGTAATATTCCTTGACTAAATCTGTCAATTCTTGAAAAGCTTTAGTATCTGGTGCCTCAGGAAATATTAGGGTCCTAATAACTGGAAAAGCTGCTGATCCACAAGCTATCAGGAGAATTACTTGTTGCTTTTCACCTGCTCCAATGTTGTTTTCATAGGGAAAAAAAAATTCTTTCCACAGTCTTTGACACCAAGATTTGAATGAGTCAAGCTTCCCAAATAAAGGCATGATGCCAGAAATGCTTACTCCAATTCCAAGATGACTGTTGCAAGCAAATTTCTTCAGGAGCATATCTTTTCTCTCGTTGCCACTGAAATAACTCCACAGGGGCTGGTATCCCATCACCAAATCACCCTTTATTTACACGTGGAGATTCCTTGACACTGATCTGGGTTCTCATAGCCAACACGCAGTGAACAGAAACTCTGACACTTCAGTTTCTAGCTGTCAGCCAGGGCTTCCTGATTGGACCAGGTTAACAGCCGCGAATCAGGGAACTCATTCTACGGGGTCTGCCTGGCTGACTTCGTTACAATCACTACAGTTATTGCCTCAAAAATAGATTTAAAAAGAAGTCCTGAAAAGTAACTAGAAGGCTGAAATTATAACTGGAATGGGCCTTTTGTAATTATTTAAAATCATTTTCTCCTGTGAATTTGTTCTACCCATAGTTGGTGAGTAAAGCAGCTGGCTAGTCAAGCGCTGGTACATAGTAACATTGGAAGCACTTTTGTAATCACGGAGACATGAATTTAGACAACAAATACAACTTTCAACGTGGAATCCTGATGCCAGTCCAGTTGCCTACAGTACAATGGCAGATAGTTCACTTTTAGTTCCTAATGTAAGTGCACTTTACACCTGCCATGCTGAAGTCTCCAAACGTTGTGTGTTATTTCTGCAATATTGTCAGTTTGTCTGGCATGAATTGACACTCCCTTTGGTTGCTGATTATGTATCAGTGGATTCGACTGCTGACCCCACCATCTGCCAGTTTCACTAGGAGCTGTAGAAAGCATCATAGAATTACAGAACTAAACAACACAAAATGGAAGCCATTTGGCCCATCATTTCTGTGGTAGGTCTTTTGAAAGTGTTACCTAGTTAGCCCTGCTCCCTTGCTTTTATTCCATATCTGTATACTCTATTCTCCTTCAAATATTTTGCTTGCCTTTTGAAAGTTATGTTTGAATGTGCATTTCCCATCCACTCAGGCAGTGTACTGGAGTCATCATAATGCCTATTTAAGTTGTTTTTCCTCACACTGCCTTTGGGAAAAGAACAAATTACCTGACCCCTGTGGTTACCAACTATTCTGCCAGTGGAAACATTTGGGGTGAAAGTATCGATACCACTAATGATTGGAAAGTCTTTCCTTAAAGTTTTTTTCCCCTGCTCTGAGGAGAACAGTTCCAGTTTTTGTAGTCTTTCCAAACAGAAGTTCTGTGTTCTAGGTTCCATTCTGGTTAATATTCAGTTTACATTCTCCACAGCATTGTCACATTTTAAACGTATGGTACTCGGAAATGACCACAACAATACAGCAAGAATGTAATTATTTCATAAAAGATAAAGCTCAGTTTCCTTGCTCATGTGTCCTATGCCTCTGTTTTTAAAGCCAATATTCCCAGATGCCTTCGGAAATAATGCTGTGTATAGTCAAGTCCGGATCTTCTGAATTCATATTAATCTTCCCCATCTAGGGGATTTAATTTTTTAACGTTGGTGACTGAGATCTTTATAATACATTGCAAACATTATTTTTCTGATTTTCCTTTTCCCCAGGATTTCATGTACTTTGAGCAGAACTCTGGAGGTGTGCAACATGGCGGAGCTTGGCGGATGCTTTAGTGACAAAATTACACAGCTGCATCAGAAACATTACGGTAAGATTTAAGGCTCTCTGTATTGACATTTTTCCAATTTATTAAAGATAAAACTAATTACTAATGTTATAGATGTCTTTCAAGCTATTCTAATCGTTTGTAAGTTTAAAAGAAATTGGAGAAACCAATGGGACTATTTAAGAATCTTGAGTAGATCCTTATTTAAGAATAAAGACATTTTATAAGACAGAGAACATGGTTGAGGGACTTAAAGAGCACATTGCATCTGTCACCACTAAAGTAGTTGGTTCTGGCAACTTTACAGTTGAAGGAATTAGTAGTGAAATTGTGTCAGGTAAATTAGTTAAAGAGGAGGGACTGTGCTGTTTGGCAGTGTTCAAAATGGGAAAAGAATCCCGTTTAGATTGTTGAGGGGAGAAAGCTGGAAATAATGATACTCTAACCACAATCTTCCAGCCTTCCTTTGATATGAAGTGGTTTGGGAGACTCGAGGATTGCAAATATTGCATAGTTTTTTTCAAAAAAGGAATGACATGAATCCAGTAATTATAGGCCAGTCAGCTTGATGGCAGGGATGGAAAAAGCTTGAGAACATAATCCAGTCCAAAATTAATTATCATTTGGAAGAATATTGCAGCTGGTATGAGTTGATGAAGGTATCATGATTTGATTTATTTCCCATTTTGTAGGGGAAAAATGAATAATTAAAACATTATTGCTGTTTGCAATTATTGACAACCACCTTTTTACTGATCCGTTAAAAATGAAGCCACAATGTGAAGTCGAGGCCTGGATCGTATGCTCCCCATCAGCAAATTTGAGGGCAGAGAAGGCATGAAAAATGACCAGGTGGCTTCTCTGCCACATAGCACTCCACCACTGCCATTTCTGAAATGCCATGAGGTGGGACAGGGATGGCACAGTTGGCATACCCTCTATCTGTTAACTTGAGGGCCTTATTCTCCTTAGCCAGTATATTACCCACATTGAGGGTACGCCCACACCATGTTGGAAGCTGAAGACCTCCCATGATCCACAGCAGGTTTATTGTTGTATAACTGTTCAATACAAGTACCAGTGCCAATGCCAGAAATGCTCAGGAAACAGGGTTGAGAGACAGGAAGGTACTGAAAGACATCAATTTTCATAGGAGAATGGTGTTGAGGATATTGATGGGATTAAAGGCCAATAAATCCCCAGGGCCTGATAATCTACATCCCATTATATTTAAGGAACAGGCCTTAGGAATAGTGGTGGTCATCTTCCAAAGTTCTACAGGCTCTGGAATGTTTCCTACTTATTGGAGGATAGCTAATGTAGCACACAATTTAAAAAGGGAGTTAGAGAAACTACCGTGTTGCCGTCTGACACAACTTGAGCGTTACGTGCTCTACAAAGTGGCCTCTGAGCATCCGCTTTGTTTCTCTGATGTTGAAGAGGCCACATCGGGAACAGCGGATACAATAGACCAAATTTAGTGGTTGTGCAGGTGAACATCTGTTTGATGTGGAAGGTTTTTTTGGGGCCTAGGATGAGATGAGGGAAGAGGTGTGCTACACCTACCTACACTCTCTCACCTTTTACCGTCTTCATCCCCACCTTCTTAACCGGCCCATTGTCTCTCCCACCTATCCGCCCCTTCCTCCACACTGACCAATCCCCACCACTACCTACCTGCCTGGATCATCCACCTTTTCCCAGCCCAAATCCCCACCCCTACTTATTTCAGAGCCCCCTTTCTCCCCCCCCCCACATTCCTGAAGAAGGATCTAGGCCTGAAACGTCAGCTTTCCTGCTCCCCTGATGCTACCTGGCCTGATGTGTTCATCCAGCTCCACATTGTTATCTCTGATTCTAGCATTGGCAGTTCTTACTATCTCTGTGACTTACTTGTTGATTTGCTACATTTGATATTTGTATAATATTCCCATGACCATGGTCACAAACTGTTTTGCTTCTTAACTCTAGTCAAATGGATTCACTCCTTGCCCTTTCAAGAATTTCCTCTTTTTCCAACAAAGCAATGTGTCTAATTAGAGATAATGGGAACTGCAGATGCTGGAGATTCCAAGATAATAAAATGTGAGGCTGGATGAACACAGCAGGCCAAGCAGCATCTCAGGAGCACAAAAGCTGACGTTTCGGGCCTAGACCCTTCATCAGAGAGGGGGATGGGGGGAGGGAACTGGAATAAATAGGGAGAGAGGGGGAGGCGGACCGAAGATGGAGAGCAAAGAAGATAGGTGGAGAGGGTGTAGGTGGGGAGGTAGGGAGGGGATAGGTCAGTCCAGGGAAGACGGACAGGTCAAGGAGGTGGGATGAGGTTAGTAGGTAGCTGGGGGTGCGGCTGGGGGTGGGAGGAAGGGATGGGTGAGAGGAAGAACCGGTTAGGGAGGCAGAGACAGGTTGGACTGGTTTTGGGATGCAGTGGGTGGGGGGGAAGAGCTGGGCTGGTTGTGTGGTGCAGTGGGGGGAGGGGATGAACTGGGCTGGTTTAGGGATGCAGTGGGGGAAGGGGAGATTTTGAAACTGGTGAAGTCCACATTGATACCATATGGCTGCAGGGTTCCCAGGCGGAATATGAGTTGCTGTTCCTGCAACCTTCGGGTGGCATCATTGTGGCAGTGCAGGAGGCCCATGATGGACATGTCATCAAGAGAATGGGAGGGGGAGTGGAAATGGTTTGCGACTGGGAGGTGCAGTTGTTTGTTGCAAACTGAGCGGAGGTGTTCTGCAAAGCGGTCCCCAAGCCTCCGCTTGGTTTCCCCAATGTAGAGAAAGCCGCACCGGGTACAGTGGATGCAGTATACCACATTGGCAGATGTGCAGGTGAACCTCTGCTTAATGTGGAATGTCATCTTGGGGCCTGGGATGGGGGTGAGGGAGGAGGTGTGGGGACAAGTGTAGCATTTCCTGCGGTTGCAGGGGAAGGTGCCGGGTGTGGTGGGGTTGGAGGGCAGTGTGGAGCGAACAAGGGAGTCACGGAGAGAGTGGTCTCTCCGGAAAGCAGACAGGGGTGGGGATGGAAAAATGTCTTGGGTGGTGGGGTCGGATTGTAAATGGCGGAAGTGTCGGAGGATAATGCGTTGTATCCGGAGGTTGGTAGGGTGGTGTGTGAGAACGAGGGGGATCCTCTTGGGGCGGTTGTGGCGGGGGCGGGGTGTGAGGGATGTGTCGCGGGAAATGCGGGAGACGCAGTCAAGGGCGTTCTCAATCACCGTGGGGGGGAAGTTGCGGTCCTTAAAGAACTTGGACATCTGGGATGTGCGGGAGTGGAATGTCTTATCGTGGGAGCAGATGCGGCGGAGGCGGAGGAATTGGGAATAGGGGATGGAGTTTTTGCAGGAGGGTGGGTGGGAGGAGGTGTATTCTAGGTAGCTGTGGGAGTCGGTGGGCTTGAAATGGACATCAGTTACAAGCTGGTTGCCTGAGATGGAGACTGAGAGGTCCAGGAAGGTGAGGGATGTGCTGGAGATGGCCCAGGTGAACTGAAGGTTGGGGTGGAAGGTGTTGGTGAAGTGGATGAACTGTTCGAGCTCCTCTGGGGAGCAAGAGGCGGCGCCGATACAGTCATCAATGTACCGGAGGAAGAGGTGGGGTTTGGGGCCTGTGTAGGTGCGGAAGATGGACTGTTCCACGTAACCTACAAAGAGGCAGGCATAGCTGGGGCCCATGCGGGTGCCCATGGCCACCCCCTTAGTCTGTAGGAAGTGGGAGGAGTCAAAAGAGAAGTTGTTGAGTGTGAGGACGAGTTCCGCTAGGCGGATGAGAGTGTCGGTGGAGGGGGCCTGGTCGGGCCTGCGGGACAGGAAGAAGCGGAGGGCCTTGAGGCCATCTCCATGCGGAATGCAGGTGTACAGGGACTGGACGTCCATGGTGAATATGAGGTGTTGGGGGCCAGGGAATTGGAAGTCCTGGAGGAGGTGGAGGGCGTGGGTGGTGTCACGGACATAGGTGGGGAGTTCCTGGACCAAAGGGGAGAAAATGGAGTCCTCCCCTTTGGTCCAGGAACTCCCCACCTATGTCCGTGACACCACCCACGCCCTCCACCTCCTCCAGGACTTCCAATTCCCTGGCCCCCAACACCTCATATTCACCATGGACGTCCAGTCCCTGTACACCTGCATTCCGCATGGAGATGGCCTCAAGGCCCTCCGCTTCTTCCTGTCCCGCAGGCCCGACCAGGCCCCCTCCACCGACACTCTCATCCGCCTAGCGGAACTCGTCCTCACACTCAACAACTTCTCTTTTGACTCCTCCCACTTCCTACAGACTAAGGGGGTGGCCATGGGCACCCGCATGGGCCCCAGCTATGCCTGCCTCTTTGTAGGTTACGTGGAACAGTCCATCTTCCGCACCTACACAGGCCCCAAACCCCACCTCTTCCTCCGGTACATTGATGACTGTATCGGCGCCGCCTCTTGCTCCCCAGAGGAGCTCGAACAGTTCATCCACTTCACCAACACCTTCCACCCCAACCTTCAGTTCACCTGGGCCATCTCCAGCACATCCCTCACCTTCCTGGACCTCTCAGTCTCCATCTCAGGCAACCAGCTTGTAACTGATGTCCATTTCAAGCCCACCGACTCCCACAGCTACCTAGAATACACCTCCTCCCACCCACCCTCCTGCAAAAACTCCATCCCCTATTCCCAATTCCTCCGCCTCCGCCGCATCTGCTCCCACGATAAGACATTCCACTCCCGCACATCCCAGATGTCCAAGTTCTTTAAGGACCGCAACTTCCCCCCCACGGTGATTGAGAACGCCCTTGACCGCGTCTCCCGCATTTCCCGCGACACATCCCTCACACCCCGCCCCCGCCACAACCGCCCCAAGAGGATCCCCCTCGTTCTCACACACCACCCTACCAACCTCCGGATACAACGCATTATCCTCCGACACTTCCGCCATTTACAATCCGACCCCACCACCCAAGACATTTTTCCATCCCCACCCCTGTCTGCTTTCCGGAGAGACCACTCTCTCCGTGACTCCCTTGTTCGCTCCACACTGCCCTCCAACCCCACCACACCCGGCACCTTCCCCTGCAACCGCAGGAAATGCTACACTTGTCCCCACACCACCTCCCTCACCCCCATCCCAGGCCCCAAGATGACATTCCACATTAAGCAGAGGTTCACCTGCACATCTGCCAATGTGGTATACTGCATCCACTGTACCCGGTGCGGCTTTCTCTACATTGGGGAAACCAAGCGGAGGCTTGGGGACCGCTTTGCAGAACACCTCCGCTCAGTTCGCAACAAACAACTGCACCTCCCAGTCGCAAACCATTTCCACTCCCCCTCCCATTCTCTTGATGACATGTCCATCATGGGCCTCCTGCACTGCCACAATGATGCCACCCGAAGGTTGCAGGAACAGCAACTCATATTCCGCCTGGGAACCCTGCAGCCATATGGTATCAATGTGGACTTCACCAGTTTCAAAATCTCCCCTTCCCCCACTGCATCCCTAAACCAGCCCAGTTCATCCCCTCCCCCCACTGCACCACACAACCAGCCCAGCTCTTCCCCCCCCACCCACTGCATCCCAAAACCAGTCCAACCTGTCTCTGCCTCCCTAACCGGTTCTTCCTCTCACCCATCCCTTCCTCCCACCCCCAGCCGCACCCCCAGCTACCTACTAACCTCATCCCACCTCCTTGACCTGTCCGTCTTCCCTGGACTGACCTATCCCCTCCCTACCTCCCCACCTACACCCTCTCCACCTATCTTCTTTGCTCTCCATCTTCGGTCCGCCTCCCCCTCTCTCCCTATTTATTCCAGTTCCCTCCCCCCATCCCCCTCTCTGATGAAGGGTCTAGGCCCGAAACGTCAGCTTTTGTGCTCCTGAGATGCTGCTTGGCCTGCTGTGTTCATCCAGCCTCACATTTTATTATAATGTGTCTAATTAGTTCTGCTATCCAACATTCCTTTTGTTACTTCCATATAACTTTGCCTCTGTATTTTTTTTGAACCATGTTTCAATTTATTGCACCTGTGTCATTTCCCAGATGATTATTTGTGCCTGTAGCTCTCATCCATATTCACATATGTTTTGCATTTATGCAAATCCATTATAAACCTATCTTTATATTCTGCATACACTTTCTCAGTCGACTTTGATCGAAAATGATACTACTTGATCCTGCGTTCTGTCCAACACACTCAACATACACATTTTATTCCTCTTTTCTATGTTGCCTCTGGATGTGTGAAGGTTGTTTTGCTTTGTAAGGGAAACCAGAACTAGGGGACACAGTTTTACAAACAAGGAGTCTCCCATTTAAGATGAAAACAAGATTTTTTTTTTTATCTCTTGGAAGATCAGGAGTCTCCATTTTCCCAGGAGTGGTAGAAGCAGTCACTGAATATTTTTCGAAGGCAGAAGTGGAGAGATTCATGACTAACGAGTCAAAGGTTATTTGAGATGGGTTGGAATTTGGGGTTGATGCCAACAATCAGATCAGCTATGATCTGAGTGGGTGGAACAGACTCAGTGCTTGTAAGGTGTAACCCTATTCCTAATCTCCTAATGTTTGTTTCTTTGTATGTCCTTGTATGTTGATAACAAGTCATTTCTGTTAGTTTAAGACCTCCCCAGGCAAATCTAAGGAGCCTTGCTGTGAGATTCCTGTCCTACTGAGGTGCAAACTGTTAATTAAAAAATATGCATTTATTCTAGGATTGGTTCTGATATTTACGTATTGGAAATTTTCCCACCTACACCATATTTCAAATGACTCAATTATCCTCCCTATTTCTATTCACAAATGTGTTCATAACCATTGAGGGCACTTAGTTTATTCCTCAGTACGTGCTTTCATGCAATTGAATTTCGTTATAATACAGAGGATATGCCATGTGAATTTCTTCAATTTTAGTAGCATTTTGGACTTAAGTGTAAATAAAGTTTAAGTATGTGTCGCTGACATTTAGAGCTGAATTATTTGTCTTTGTGAAAGTTAGATTCTTTAAAGTTATTTGTCTTTTTTTCATCCAGATGTTTTATGAAGAACAAAGATAAGCTGGACAACATGACAGATATCCAATAATGTGCCTAACTTAAACTCAACTAGGAATTAATAGAATCAAAAGTAATTCATAGGATTTTTTTGTGAGCTGTTTTACTACGCTGTCAAAGTGGTTTCATTCAGTATTTCAAAAAACCAAAAATCTTCTTTTATTTCTAACACATTTAATATCACTGAAGTGGTTTATCGGTAAATCTGGTATTGTCTGTTGAAGTATCAGATCTATATTGTTGTCACATTAAACTGGGAATTTCCTTGGATCAGTTCTTATGCTGCCACCATAACTGCTGGAAGTGCTAAGGAGAATCCATGCACATGTGTCGGTGGGATTTCTGACAAACAAGGCAGGGGTAATAAGGAAGAATGTCTTTACACAGAGAATGGTGATGACTTGGAACTCCTGCCTAACAAGGATGGTGGAAGCTGAGGTGCTAAAAAAACACAAGAAAGTTAGGTAGGTATTTGAATGAAATAAATTTTAAATGATTGACTGGGGTGTGGCACTAATTGATGTGGTTTTTGGAGAATCTGGATAGATTGATCGGGTGATCACCTCCATGTGTGCCAAATTGATTTGCCATAACTTGAAAGTCATGGAATAGGACTGTTTCCAAGGTTATTGTCATTGTTTCCTATTTGTTCTGTCCAAAATACCTCTACTGTTTTGTAGCCCCAAACATCTAATCACTGTTAGAAAATAGTGTCCATGTTTTTTTTTCAGATGTTACTATCGTTGGTACAATTTTTTAGCAAAAAATTGGATTTTACTAGTGCTTATGTAAGAAACAGATTGGTTTTTGAAACTCTTAATCCCATGTAAGAAAACACTGCTCATAAAAAATGATTGCAGTTTATACTATACATTTGAACCATACACTTACATCTTGAGTAAACGCTGTGATAATGATGAAATTTTTAATTGTTAAAATTTCAATTATTATTCAGGGGATGGATTATAATTTTTTGGAGAAGGAAGGTGCTTTAAACTGTTCATTATTGATCCCTGTAGGGAATGAGGAAAAATGTCATGTCATGAGGAAAACACTTTATTACATTTAATCATTTTTGGTTCCAGCAAGAAAACCGAAGTAGGGAAAATGTAACAAGGATTCACTGATTGTGAAATGGGTATGATTTATAGTTATTGATTTGCAATTTTCATTCATACAGTCTGTATTAATAAAGCAACAATAATTAAAGCTTATTCACTCCAACAAGTATGGGTGTGATCTTTTCTCTGAGGACTTCCAAGGTCTGCACTGATGGGAGATCTGCACACCTTTATCTGTAAAGCTTTTATCAGAATGTATTGACACCTTGTGTTTCACATTGTAAATTTTGCCAATACAGCATTAAATTAACCGGAGATATGAACTTTTTGACAAATGGGTGCTTAATTCCACTTCATTCTGTTCTTGATTTTTTTTTTCTTACATTCATGGGATGTGGGTGTCATTAGATAGGCTGGTATTTATTGTCCATCTCTAATTTTACCAGAGAAGGTGATGGTGGCTCATATTCTTAAACTGCCTCAGTCCTTGGGTTGTATTTAAAAAAAAAAAATCCACACAACTGTTCGGGAGGGAGTTCCAGGATTTTGACCCAGGGACTTTGAAGGAACAGTGTTGTAATTCTGAGTCAGGACAGTGTGTGGCTTGGAGGAAAATGGGACGGCTGTGGTGTTTCTATGTATCTGCTACTATGGAGCATTGGTGTGTTACTGTAAGGTACAGCTTGTAGATAGTATACATTGCTATCACCGTATTGATGATGAAAAGATTGAACGTGGAGAGTAGTGGCTAATGTATCGATCAAGCAACCTGCTTTCTCCTGATGGTGTTGAGCTGCTTCACTGTTGGCAGAGTACCCTTCTAGGCAAGTGGAAAGCATTATATCACATTTAGACGGATGGCATGGGAAAATCGGGTCGACCTTTCATGCTGTAGACCTCTATGACAATCCTGACCTGTGCCTTGCACATGTTTGGTACTAGAAACACAGTATCTGAGTTATCACCACAAAACCATTGATTGTCATTAAAAACCCATCTGGTTCTCACATACCCTTTTAAGGAAGGAAATCTGCAGTCCTTGCCTGGCCTGAATTACATGTGCCCTCTGAAATGACCTCACATGTTCATGACCAGTGTTACAACCTGTTGCTTAGTTTAGTAATGAAACAGGACGGATCACCTGGCATTGACCTGGACTTGGGAAGAATAACAATATTAACTCTGGAGATCCTGCAAAGTCCTCCTTACTAACGAGAGCTGGTGTCAAGATTTGTAGTGCAGTTTAGACATACTCATGGAATCTCCATTACCAGACAATGTCCCAAACACCATCCTTGGGTATATCCTGCCCCAGCAGCGACACAGGTGCAGCAGAGGTGGTGACACAATAGAATACATTTAGGTGGGAGTTGCCGTCAGAGTTCCCAAAATTAGTTCCAGACCTCATGAAGCCCTGTAGTATTGGATCGAAAATGGGGCAAGGAAACCTCCTGTGGGTTACCACACACCATCACCATTGACATTGACAGTATGCAGAGCTGGGCTGAGAAATGGCAGATGGAGTTCAACCTGGATAAATGCGAGGTGATGCATTTTGGAAGGTTGAACTTAAATGCTGAATATAGGATTAAAGGCAGGATTCTCGGCAGTGTGGAGGAACCAGCGGGACCTTGGTGTTCAAGTGCATAGCTCCCTCAAAGTTGCCACCCAAGTGGATAAGGTTGTTGAGAAAGCATATGGTGTTTTGGCTTTCATTAACAGAGGGATCGAGTTTAAGAGCTGCGAGGTTATGCTGCAGCTCTACAAAACCCTGGTGAGACCACACTTGGAATATTGTGTCCAGTTCTGGTCTCCTATTATAGGAAAGATGTAGAGGCTTTGGAGAGGGTGCAAAGGAGGTTTACCAGGATGCTGCCTGGACTGGAGGGCTTGTCTTACGAGGAGAGGTTGACTGAGCTCGGACTTTTCTCTCTGGAGAGAAGGAGGAAGAGAGGTGATCTGATCGAGGTGTACAAGGTAATGAGAGGCATGGATAGAGTCGATAGCCGGAGATCTTTCCCCAGGGCAGGATTGACTGCCACGAGGGGTCATAGTTTTAAGGTGTTAGGAGGAAGGTATAGAGGAGACGTCAGAGGGAGGTTCTTCACCCAGAGAGTTGTGAGCACATGGAATAATTTACCAGTGGTAGTCGTGGAAGCGGAGTCATTAGTGACATTGAAGTGACTGATGGACATGCACATGGACAGCAGTGAATTGAGGGGAATTTGGGTTAGGTTGTTTTATTTTTGGATTAGGATTGTTCCACGGCACAACATCGTGGGCCGAAGGGCCTGTACTGTGCTGTACTTTTCTATGTTCTATGTTTTATGTTCTATCATTACCCCTTCAGCTGATGAATCAGTATTGCATATTGTTCAACAACACTTGAAAGAAGCATTGGGTTTGATTTGGTTTGATTTATTGTAGTCACATGTACTTAAATAAGGTAAAAAGCTTTGTTTTGCGAACAGTACAGGCAGGTCATAGTAAACAAGGACATACAGACCATAGGGTGCTTAGAGTGCAGCATACTAGGTTATGGCTGCACAGGAGGTGCACAAAGAGAGATCAACATTAACACGCTCAACATTATTTGTGGTTAGAGAGGTCTATTCAGCGGTCTAATAATGGCATGAAAGAAGCTGCTTTTGAACCTCTTAGTGTGTGTTCAAGCTTCTGCACTTTCTACTTGATGGCAGAGAGCGTTATTGGGCTGGGAGGGGTCTTTAATGATGTTGGTAGCCTTTCTCTGGCAATGAGAAGTGTAAATGGAGACCATGGACGGGAGGTTGGCTCCTGTAATGGTCTGGGCTGTGCACTCCACCCTCTGTAGTTTCTTGCGGTTCTGGCAGAGCTGTTGCCGTAGCAGGTTATGATGTACCTGATGAAGTTGCAAGCACAGAGACTGTAATCTGGATGGGGGATTTCAATGTGCATTATCAGGAATGGCTTGGCAGCACCACTACTAACAGAGCTGGTTAAGTCTTAAAGGACATGACTGTTAGACTGGGTCTGCTGCAATTAGGGAATGAACCAACTAATGGGAACCCATACTTAACCTCATCCTCACCAATCCACCTGCCATATATAAATGTATCAATGATCGTTTTGGTCGGAGTGACCTCTGCTCAGTCTTTGTGCTGACAAAGTTCTTTCTTAACATTGAGAATACTGTGTGCATTGTGTGGCACTATGACCATGCTAACTTGGATAGAATCTGATAGATCTAGCAACAAGATTAGGCATCCAGGAAGGCATTATTAGCAGCAGAATTGTACTTGAGGACAATTTCCAAGCCTAGGGCTTGGCATACCCTGCACTATACCATTATACCATCAAGCCAGCACCGCAGCTCTGGCTCAACAAAATGTGCAGGAGGCCATGCCAGGAGCAGCACCAGACATACCTAAAAATGAGGTGTCAAGCTGGTGAAGCCACAGCACAGTTGTGAGTTTTAACATTCATGTGCCAAAAAAATAAGCATCGGTGAGAGGTCACACTAATAAATTCCCAAACTAATGAATCAGATCTAAGCTCCGCAGTCCTGTTGTGTATAGCCGTGATTGGTGATAGACAATTGACCAACAAACTGGAGGAAGAGGCTCCACGAATACTGCCACCGTCAATAATAGGTGGTTGGGGTTGGGGGCGTGGTGAGGTGGTGTAATACATTAGTGCAAAAGTTAAAGCTAAAGTACTTGTAATAATTTTCAGCCAGAGGATACATTTCTGTCTCCTCAGATAGTCCTCAGTATACCACATGTCAGCCTTCATCCAAGGTGATTCACTCCATGTGATTATCAAGAAACAGCTGAATGTACTAGAAACTGGAAAGGTTGAAGGCCTTGAGGACCATAGGTTGGCAATTCAGAAACCCAGCTTAATGTGCTGCAGATTCTCAAGTCATTAACAGAATGAGTGTGTTGCTGGCTGGGCAGCATTTATTACCCATCCCTAATTGCCCAGAGGGCAGTTAAGAGTGAACCACATTGCTGTGAATCTGGAATCACATGTGGGCCAGACTAGGTAAGGATAGCAGAGATAATGGGAGCTGCAGATGCTAGAGAATCCAAGATAACAAAGTGTGGGGTTAGATGAACACAGCAGGCCAAGGCCCGAAATGTCAGCTTTTGTGCTCCTAAGATGCTGCTTGGCCTGCTGTGTTCATCCAGCCCCATACTTTGTTATCTCGGTAAGGATGGCAGTTTCCTTCCCTAAAGTACATTAGTGAACCAGATGGGACAATTGATAATGGATTCATGGTTATCATTAGATTCTTAATTTCAGATATTTTATTGAATTAGAGTTCCACCATCTGCGTTGGCAGGATTCAAACCCGGGTCCCCAGGATGTTATCTGGGTTTCTGGATTAACTGTCCAGTGATAATACCACTAAACCATCACCTCCCTGCCAAGATCCTACCGAGACAGATTGTGAAATTTGAATTCCTTAAAATCTAGAATAAAAATAAAACTAGCCTATTAACAATCATGTAACCATTGTTGTAAAAGTTCATCTGGTTCACTATTGCCCTTCAGGGAAGGAGAACTATCATCCTCACTTGGTTTGGACTATGTCTGACTCCGCACCCACTCTTCATCCTGAATTGTCCCCTGGGCAATTAAGGGTGGCCAAACCATTCTAGTTCTGCCACAATCTGCCTGGCAATGTGGAAAATTGCCCAAGAATGTTCTGTGAGTGCTCCAGACATCGAGGCTGTATTTGACTGAGATCGGCAACAAGGCGTCTGAGCAAAACTGGAGTCAGCGTGAATCGGGGGCAAGTTCTCCCCTTTTCATTGGGCACCTTCGCAATCGTCAACAATATAAAAGTTCCTTTTAGTTCTGAACAGTCTTACTGGGCTCGAAGCATTAATTTTGTTTCTCTCTCCACAGATGCTGCCAGACCTGCTGAATCTCTCCAGCAATTTCTGTTGTTGACCTTGTTGTCTTCTACAGGCAGTAAATGGCTCCACCTATTCTACTGAAGTCAATGTAACAAACATGAACCACTTCAGAACCATTAACTTATATAACACCAGAGCTATCTAAAAACAAGTTTTGAAACTAGTGAAGCTGTGACACAGGATTACATACGTGCTAAGCAACAGCACGAGCATACTATTGACACAGCTTGGTCATGTCATAACAAACTGATCAGGCTAAAGCGCTGAGTTACTGCCACATGCAGTTCTATTTTAGACAATTTAACCACTAACTAGAGGAGTTTCCATGTACATCATATCATCCACAATACTAGAAACAGATATGCGTAAAAGAATTGACTAAAATGTTGCAAAAATCTTCCCTCCCCGCCTCCCTAACCTGTTCTTCCTCTCACCTATCCCCTCCTCCCACCTCAAGCCACACCTCCATTCCCTACCTACTAACCTCATCTCGCCCCCTTGACCTGAACATCCTCCCCGGACTGACTTATCCCCTCCCTACCTCCCCACCTATCTTCTCCTCTATCCATCTTTGGCCCCTCTCCCCCCTCTCCCTATTTATTTCAGAATCCTCTCCCCATCCCCCTTTTCTGATGAATCGTCTCGGCCTGAAACGTCAGCTTTTGTGCTCCTGAGATGCTGCTTGGCCTGCTGTGTTCATCCAGCTCCACACTTTGTTATTTCAGCCTGAAGCATTAGGTTTAATGTCTTCCACCACAGAAGCTGAGTTTCAGTCAAGTATTTTCACTCCATGTGATGGTAAGTGTTTGTATATAGATTAGATTCCCTGCGGTGTGGGAACAGGCCCTTCGGCCCAACAAGTCCACACCGCCCTATGCAACGTCCCACCCAGACCCATCTCCCTGTGACCCACACACCCCTGAACACCATGGGCAATTTAGCATAGCCCATCCACCTAGCCTGCACATCTTTGGACTGTGGGTGGAAACCCACGCAGACACAGGGAGAATGTGCAAACTCCACACAGACAATCGCCCGAGGCTGGAATCGAACCCAGGTCTCTGGCGCTGTGAGGCTGCAGTGCTAACCACTGAGCCACCGTGCTGTTTGCTGAGCACAATCGACAAAGCAAAGCCAATGGACTCCGACGACATCACAGCTGAAGCGTGACTCCAGAACCAGACGTGCCTGCAACCAAGCTGCTGCAGTGTACTTGGTATCTAGCCAGCAAAACTAAATAATGTGGCCCAAGCATTCCCTGTCTACAAAAGTAGAAAAGTCAACTCTGGTCACTTACCAACTTATCAGCCTGCTCTCTATTATCAATAAAATGATAGAAGGATTTGTGTTGAACTATGAAGCACCGCTGACACAGTAATTTGCTTAATGCTCAATTTGTGTTCTGCTAGGAGCACCCTGCTCCTGATCACTTACAACTTCGGTAGAATTATGAAAAAAAAATGCATTGAACCCAAAGTTGAGGTGAAACTGTCAGCACTCAGCATCAATTCAGCATCTTGCCAGGTGTGATATCACAAAGCCCCTGTTACGTTACAGTTGGTGAGTGTTACGGAAAAGTTTCACCTATCAAGGGGTCTGAGCAAAACTGCAGTCAGTGGGAATCAGGGGGGTAAGCTCTCCCCTTTTGTTTGGGCACCTTCACAATCTTCCACTTGCTCCAGTGTCAAAAGTATAGCACAAACACAAAGGACATTATAAATTTGAGGCTCATTGGCTCATTTTGAGCTGTTTCATCAAAGACCACCCCTCGATCATAAACTCAGAGATGGAGATATTTGTTGACCATCATCCACTGTTCAATACATTCACTGTTCCTCAGACATTGAAGCCGATTTTGCCCACCTGCAAAAAGGCACAGACAACATTCATGCTTGGGCTAATTAGTCACAACCTATATTTGCGGCACACAAGTACTAGGCAATATCCAACTTCAATAAGAGAGTGTTTAACCAAGTTCCCTTTGACATTCAGAAGTATCACTATTATTGAATCCTCACTCTCTCAGCAGCTTGAGAATTAACATTGTTTAGAAATGTAGTGGTGCCAGCCAGTTAAACAACAAGGCTACAACTGCAGATCAGATTCTGTCTATTCAGAGGCATGCTTCAGAAATGCAAGCAACTTACCTCACCTGCCTACCACCCCCTTTCCCTCCCTGCCTCCCCCCAACCCTGGTTTCTCAAAGACCTTTAAAAAAATCAATATATTTCCACTTTGTTAGATGTGTTCAGCTTCAGAAACACCCACGTAGTTCACTACCATCTGGGATGAAGCTACAAGCAAGTTTAACAGCATTCCACCAAATTAACTACTCACTCTCTTTGCGAGCAGCACAACACATCTGCTATGTTTACAAGATATATTGCAGGAGCTCGTTAGAGAGCCATCAACAACATCCTAACATAAATTTACAGGATGTAGGCATCGCTGGCTGGGCCAGCGTTTATTGCACATCTCTAATTGCCCAGAGGGCAGTTAAGAGTCATCCACATTGTTGTGGGTCCGGAGTCACAAGTAGACCAGAACAGGTAATGATGGCAGATTTCCTTCTATAAAGACATGAGTGAATCAGATGGGTTTTCCTGATGATTAGCAATGGATTCATGATTATCATTAGGTTCTTAGTTTATTAAATTCAAATTCAACCATCAGCCATGGCAGGATTTGAACTTTAGTCCCAAGAACATTACCTGGGTCTCTGGATTAATAATCTAGTGATAATATCACTGGGGCATCATCTCCTTCTGAGTTGTTTATTATCACATCTTCTGGTGGTTCCTTCATTGTCACTGGGTCAAAGTCCTGTAACTTCTCAAGGACAGTTAAAGATGGCCAACAATCCTCACATTTTAAACAAAAACCTTTGATGGGACTATGGTTCTGAGTGAGCACATCTGTAGCAAGTGTTGGTTGCTTGAAGAACTCTGGCACTGTGGATAAGCTGGAGTCTAAGACTTGAACACTAAGACACATCAGGGTGGGGGAGAGTTACCTAGACAATGTGTTCCAGGAGGCAGTCACACCCCTTAGATTAACGACCCCGATTTCAGTCAATGTTCAGGGACAGGAGGGTGTCACTATGAGTCCGGCAGGTAAAGGAATCCAGGGGGTCACGCTAAAAGGCCCTCAGCACCTCAGCATGTCTAAAAGGTTTGAGAATCTTACTCCCTGCGTAGATGTGAATGGGGGCTGTAGGGATGATAATAGACTTCACCCTGCAGCTTGAGAGGGAGAAGCTGGAATGAGATATATCATTATTACCTTTACTCAATTGTAACTACAAAAACATGGGGGAGGCGCTGACTAGAATTGATTGGAAAGGGAGCCTGGCAGGGAAGATGGTAGAGAAGCAATGACAAGAGTTTCTGGGGGTAATTCGGGAGACCCAGCAGAAATTCATCCCAAGGAAGAAGAAACATCCTAAGGGAGGATGAGGTGACCATGGCTGGTTTATGTCATGTATATTCTTAAGATCTGACTAAAATTGCTGAAGTTAAAGTTTATATGTTCCAGTTTATTTTGCTGTGCTGCTGCTGCCATCCCCAGCATCTCTTGTACATACAACAAATATTTATCACAAGGTGCAGTGAATGCATTGAATTTGGGAGATGTAAGGATGATTTTTTATTCAGCATTTGTACTGCTGCTTTCTCCCAAATTTCATTCACAAATTGAGGTGCCAGGCTTTACGTTTCACACAGTTAAATCAATAATTGGAACAGAACATTCCCACAACTGCACATGCGCTGATTTGACCATCTCTGTCCCTGTCAAACATTGCTTGATACTGATGTGACAAATCCACTTTTAAATCATTGCTTGAAATTCTTGTATCAATTAATAATTGTCACTGGAAGCAATTAGAAAATGGAGCCTTCCATCATAACTTTACTGAGGCAACATGTTTCATAGTTTAGTGAGCTTTTCTTTGACGTAAGTGTGGAGTGAATTGTCAACTCTTCATTCCCCAATGATGCAGAAACTCAATGAGATTGTTGCTGGCCTTGGATGTCTATTGGAAAAGCAGAGAATAAATCAGTCTAACAGTTCACTGTTGCTTATATTGTGCTACTTCCATGACAGGTTTTTATCCTCATGCATCTGACATTTCCTCATTTTTACCAGAGTACATTTAATACATTTGGAAGTTGATGTTTTCTTTTGATATCTGACTTCTGTATCATTTGGTTTGGTGCCAAGAACAACTTTTGTGATTATTATCTATTCAGAAGACCCTAGCGTTTAAACGGTAAAGCTAACTTCTGATACAATCAAACGGGAACTTCTTAACCATTTAAAATATGATTCTACATATAATGGCAGAAGACCATGAGCAACAGTTCTGACTAATGTTTTTAAGATGACATTGATCGACATTAAGTGACTCCTCAAGTTGATGTATATGTGATACATATTTTCAGTTGATTTATGATACTGATATTGATTTCTTCTTCCCATGGAACACTGAAGTTCAGAAGGGCCACCGAACCCGAAACGTTAACTCTGTTTGTTCCTTCACAGATGCTGCCAGACCAGCTGGGCTTTTCCAGCAACTTTGTTTTTGCTCATTGAAGTTTAGTTCCATTATTCACTAATACCCCTTTCCCTTCCTGTTCAACAGGTAGGTTTCTACTGGCTTCTACCTGTAGATCAGCCACATTATCACAATTCATTCTTGAGACTGGACAGTGATCTGGGGTGAATGGCCTCTAAACATCATGTAAAATTCTGTGATTCTATGTTGGAGAAGCTAGGGAATTGCCCTTGCAGGGAGCTGGCACATAAATGACCATCCCCATGGGCCTTTTCCTCTGCTGTAATCATACTAGGAATCTAATGTTAATTTGGTTTGTTTTTACTACAGAACACTTTGCGTTCATGTTGAACAACGTTTGGGTGTATCTCATTGCCAAGACATCATTTCGAAGGTTGAATATTAAAAAAATACTTTTCTTTTAAGGGTTTGTTGAAAGGGAATGTCTTGCTATGGTAATGTCCAGTGAAAGTTTAATCAAAATTCATCAATAGCTAATATACCCTGTAAACTCAAGCTTGTTCTCAGGTGAGATAAAATAATTTAAACTTCACATCGGTGAACCTCCCTATGGCCTGGAGGTTCATCAACATTTCTTGGCCTGAAACAAACCAAACTTAGGAGCTAATTTTCTCCCAAGTTGCGTAACAAAGTTGGGAAATTTCCCAAATCTACAAATCTGACTTGGGAGGAACTTCTCTGAGCAGCAGGATTCTGGATGGATACTAACTGTAGTCAGGCCTGTCTACCTTGGAGACAATGCAATACCAACAGTGACTAGATATCAGGGAGCATTGAAACCAGGTATAGCTCTGTAACATTGTCCATATAGAGGACTGGTATGGTGTGTGATATTATTGCTGAACCATCAATCTGGAATCTCAATTCTGGGTCCTGTGTTCAAATCTCAACATGGCAGATTGCAGGATTTGAATTCAATTAAAAGTCCACTGATTTTTAGAGGGAGCCATTACTGATTATGAGGGAAAAAAGGCCTACCTGGCTCACTAATGTCCTTCGGGGAAGGAACCTGCCATCCTCACCTGGTCTGATTCACAAGTAACTCCAGACCCACAGCAACGTGGTTGACTCCTATCTGAATTCTGAAATGACCTAGCAAACCATTCAGTTCGAGGGCAGCCACGGATGGGCAATAAATGCTGGCCAGCCAGCGATGCCCTCATCCCACAGTGAATAAAAAAAATTAGAGCTAGGATCTTTTTTCTCATCTGTGCAGCTGAACATCTTATTGTGTTGATCATCTAGAAATCTGGTCCTGATAAATAAATACAACAACAGCATGATAAGATTTCTCATTTATAATTAATATGCTAAAAGTCACATTTCTTATCATTATGTTTGTGGCATGATCTCTTGTTAACTTGTGCTATTTAGAGGGTTGAATTTCAACTTCAGAAACATATGGTTTGAGGTCACTTCAGAGACTAAACTTCAAAATGTTTGGAACAGGATCCCAAAGCACCAGAGTCCTGCTCGTTTCTGATTTTACTGAAGGATGAGAAGAGATCACTGATCTGCTCACAGGAGGCTGGTAGGTCATTGAAATATGATAATGAAGCTGCTTGTCTTTGTTTGAACAGTCATTTGATTTTCGCCACAGGTAGGGTCCATGGAATTCAGCAGCTTAAAACAGATGGAAGTGGCAGAAACTACCGCATCTACATGTTTGTAGCACTGCTAGTGGGCCAGTGGGAACTTCCTACAGTCTTAACAAGTTAGCGGGTAAACCACCTCCCATCTCCTACATTGGCATGCTCCATCAACCAGTATAGAACATAGAACATAGAACAATACAGAGCAGAAAAGGCCCTTCGGCCCTTAATGTTGCGCCGACCTGTGAACTAATCTAAGCTCCTCCCCCTACACTATCCCATCATCATCCATATGCTTATCCAAGGACTGTTTAAATGCCCCTAATAGGGCTGAGTTAATTACATTGGCAGGCAGGGCGTTCCACCCCCTTACCAATCTCTGAGTAAAGAACCTGCCTCTGACATCTGTCTTAAACCTATCACCCCTCAATTTGTAGCCATGCCCCCTTGTACAAGCTGACATCATCATCTTTGGAAAAAGACTCTCACTGCCAACCCTATCTAATCCTCTGATCATCTTATATGTCTCTATTAAATCCCCTCTTAGCCTTCTTCTCTCCAATGAGAACAGACCCAAGTCCCTCAGCCTTTCTTCATAGGGCCTTCGCTCCAGTGCTCCTGAGATGCTGCTTGGCCTGCTGTGTTCATCCAGCCTCACATTTTAACATCCTGGTAAATCTCCTCTGCACCTTTTCCAATGCTTCCACATCCTTCCTGTAATGGGGTAACCAGAACTGCACACAATATTCCAAATGAGGCTGCATTAGCATTTTATCCAGTTGCAACATGACATCACGGCTCTGGAACTCAATCCCTCTACCAATAAAATCTAACACACCGTAAGCCTTCTTAACAGCACTATCAACCTGGGTGGCAACTTTCAGGGATCTATGTACATGGACACCAAGATCCCACTGCACATCTACACTACCAAGAATTGTTCCATTGACCCAGTATGCTGCCTTCCTATTATTCCTCCCAAAGTGAAACACCTCACATTTATCCGCATTGAACTCCATTTGCCTCCTTTCAGCCCAATTCTGCAGTTTTTCCAAGTCTCCCTGTATGGATCCCTCACACACCTAACCATTGGTTACAGAAGTCACTCCTGGGACTTCCACTTTTACATTTTATACAATCATGATCTGCCTGTACTACATGCAAAACAAAACTTTTCACTGCACTTAGGTACATGTGACAATAATAACTCAAATCAAAATGACTTCGATGAAGGGACCAAACATATGTTTGCTTGAGTTGCTGACATCACAATAATAGGTAGGTTAGCAAGTTGTGAAGCTTCATAAGGAGGCTATAAAGAAATACAAGTTTCTTTGAGGAGGCAATGGCCTAGTGGTATTATTGCTACAGAATTAATCCTGAAACACAGCGAATGTCCCATCCAGTTCACTAATGTCCTTTTCGGGAGGAAGCTGAAATCCTTACCTGCTCTGACTCCAGACCCACAACATTACCAACTGAAATGGCCAGTTCAAGATGTTCAGTTCAAAAGGCAGCTAGGAATGGGCAATAAATCTGGCTAGCCAGCAGCAATTACTTCCTATACCTGAATAAAAAAGAAGGGAAAATCGTGTTAAAACCACATAAAAAAGCCAGGAAAATTGAGCAGCTGTAAGTCAGTTGAATGTGAATTTCCTTGATGTTTTACAATGGAAGTCTGCATTACACAATAACATAACATTTCTTATCAACACAATTTATTCAAATTTTGGGTCAGCATCTACAAGATGCTCCTTTGTAAATGTAAGACGGAAGTAAGAAGGCCTTGTTCAAAAAATGCTAAAACAAAGGAAAGCGATACAAGCTTTACAAATAACTCTGTTCATCAAAAATGCTTTGCTCCTCTTCAAAATGCCCATTAATGTAAATGTTGTGTGGGTATGTCCTGTCCACTAAAACCACAAATACAATGTGATAAATCATTCCCCATTAGTCTACTCTCAATCATCAGTGAAGTGATGGAATGTGTCATGGATGATGCGATTAAGTGGAACTTGTTCATCCATTATCTGTTCACTGGTGTGTTGGATTCCACAGGGACACTCCACTCCAGACCCCATTACAGCCTTAGTTCAAATATGGATTCAAAACTTGAAGAGATGAGAGGATACTGACTGACTGACTGATTTTGGAAGTGAGAGTATTTGACTGAGCGTGGCACCAAGAAACCCTAATACAGTTGAAGTTAATGAGAATGAGGGGAAAGCTTTCCACTGGCTGGTGCTGCATTAACTGCAAATGTCATTACTCACTGGCACTGATCTGGAAATCCAAACCCCATTATTCCTGGAGGTGTCACAAATGTTAGAATTTGATTAAATTCTACGTAACTGGTTCCTTCAGGTTAAAACAGTGTTCACTTTGCCAACCCTTTCCTGTTCCTTTTCCTCGATTGTTCTCCACTTGTAAACAGATATTCATCCAAACAGCAAGTGTTCTGAGAAATCACTTTGTATACAATTATACAATAAAACCCAATGTTTCTGTTGTACCATGTTAAAATTTCAAACAAGATTGTGGCAGCATTTTTCTCAGTACAATTGTGATTAATTGTGAAATCTTTATGAAACCACAGGAAAAGGATAATAATTTTATGAACAGAATTTTAGCAAGTAATGTTTTGAAATCAGAATACAACCATAAAATTTAAAAATACACTCAAGTATTGTTTTCTGAAAAGTGTTGGCCGACTGTTTCTTGTCATGTGTACCGAAGTACAGTGAAGAGATTCATTCTGGTCTGTACAGGCAGATTGTGGTAAGCGAGGATGTACAGATCAGAGGTTGCAAAAAGACTCAGACAGAGGTACAGGTTACATGGCACAGGGCATGCACTTGGTGAGATCAACGTCAGCAAGACCAGCATTATTTGAGGCTTGAGAGCCCATTCATCAGTCTGATAGCGGCTGGGAAGAAGCTGTTCCTGAATCGGCTCATGCGTGTGTTCAGGCTTTTGTATCTTCTGCCTGATGGAAGATGCTGTAGGAGATCATTACTAGGATGCAATGGGTCTTTGATGATGTTTTCAGCCTTTCCACAGCAGCGAGCCTGGTAAATGGAGTCCATGGATGGAAGGTTGGCTCCTGTGATGCTCTGGGCTGTGCACACCACTTTCTGTAGTTTCTTACAGTCCTGGGCAGAGCAGTTGCCGTGCTAAGCCCGTTATGAACCCAGACAGTATGCTTTCAATGGTGCATCTGTAGAAGTTGGTGAGGGTCCGTATGGACATGCCAAATTTCCTGAGCTGCCTGGGGAAGAAGAGGTGCTGTTGTGTCTTTGTGGCTGTTGCATCTACATGGGAAGACAGAACATTGCTTCTCAGCACTCTGAAGAACCTGATGCTCTTCACCCTCTCAGCCTCAATTCCATGAATGTAGATGGGGGTATGTTCTCCTTCATTCTTTTTGAAGTCAATGATCAGTTCTTTAGTTTTGCCAACATTGAGAGAGAGAGATTGTTCTCACTGCACCACATCACCAAACCCTCTATCTCCTTTCTGTATTTTGACCTGTTGCTGTTAGATACCTGTCCCACTACAGTGGTATCATCAGCAAACTTGTAGATAGCATTTGTTTGGAATTTGGCTGTTCCTTTCAAAGCAAATTCTTACTTATTGGATTAACCAGTGTTCTGATTGTAGCCAGTGGAATCAGTCAAGGTGATCAGAAGATGAAGGTTAACTGTGTTGGGCAGAATCTATCAATTTCAAGCAGCAGACGTACTAATTAATTTAGTCCCCAGTGGAGGCTGCCATTTATATCATGTTATCTGCTCAGTAGTAGGAACATTTTAATCCTACTTAGCCCATTGAAATTAAACTCTGGACAGTTAATATGCCACTAGTTACTTTGTGGCTGCATAGCTGCCCAGGTCTCATCACTTCTGAAACAAAAACAGAAATTGCTTGAGAAGCTCAGCAGCTCTGGCAGCATCTGTGAAAAAAAAATCAGAGTTAATGTTTCGGGTCCAGTGACTCTTCCTCCACACCAGACCTGCTGAGCTTTTCCAGTAACTTTGTATTTGTCCCTGATTTACATCATCTGCAGTTCTTTCAGTCATTTGTGATTTGAGTAGATGTTTCTGGGTAAGTGACCAAACCTGATGGTGGGTGATGATATCATTGGGACATGACAACAATCTTAAAATTGATCTTAAGGGAAAATCCACTGCAAGTTTCTCACCAGCTGATGTACTGAGGATCAGGAAGTTGGAAACTCCTTTAGGGGAGGACTTGTTTTAGTTTGTGGGGTCAGAAGGAGCAGGGATATTGCACTGGCTCTGAAAAGAAAAAAATTAATCATCTCCACTTCTACCAATACCTGTATCTCACTGTAATACTGCCCAAAGTAACAAATGTTTCCATATTTTCCTGAACTCTGCCGAGCAGCTAAAGGCCACGTGAACAATGGCTTCATACCAGCTTCCCACTCTGATCAGGTGAAGGACACATGAAGCCCTCTGATTCAAGTCGATGTGACCTCACACTGTCACCTTAGGCCCAGAAACATTGACTACATAACTGAAATTTGTTCCCCTCTCACAATGCCTCTCTCTGTTAGTGTAACATAAACGTGGATCGAACGTGGGACTTGTGACATTGTACCGCCTTATCCAAGTGCTCTGAAATAGTTACAGTAGCTTTGTGAAGTTCTTCTTTTTAATAATTTCAGCCCAGAGGCCTGGCCAGTTTGTCAGAGTGTACTTGAAAGTATGAACCTCTCAAGTAGCTCCAATAATTCACTTGTTAAAAAAAAACAAACATGCTGTTCTTTCTAAAATTACACTCCTTGGGAAAAAAATCCTGAAATTTTCTCATTAGTCTGAGGCCAGCTGAGAGACAGTTTCCCTCCAACTGAACATTTTTCCTTAAGAGCAACGACCTCCGGGAAGAATTCATACGTCGACTGAGTCAGGAAGGAATAGTCTCAGCTGCCGGCTAACCACAATCATTGCTCGTGTACTGAATGGCACACTCATAGATGTACTGAATGGCACACTCATAGATGTACTGAATGGCACACTCATAGATGTACTGAATGGCACACTCATAGATGGGAATATAATGGCCACGGAAGGCTGTTTGTTTTGAGATGGAAAATTGCAGTGATTTGTGAAAACTGTTTTATATGACCCATAATGAATGAACTAATTCTGATGAATTAAACATTATTGTTATGAATGAGATTACGAGCCGAGTTTCCTATATCCCAATGAAATTTTATTTTCAAAATGTTGACCAAAATTACCTAATACTGTTCATACATCTTGGTAGTGAACCCATGGGAGATGTTAAAATACTCAACTTTAAATATCAAGTTAACTACATTATATAATTCCTCTCATTAAAAGGATCATTAAAGCTGTTTTCTATTGTCATCATGAATTGTTCCTTCCTGCACCTCAGCTCAGAAAAGAATAGAAATCAGAAGATCACTAACAAGAATTAAACATACCTAGAGTTTAGAAACTATTTTCTTCTTCCACATTTGTGAAACAGACAATTCTGAAAAAGGCAAAAACACTCATTGTTCACTGAACACTTTAGAATGTCCTTACTGCCTGAGGGTTATTTATTATGGGTTTTGTCAATATCATTATGGGTATTGCCTGGTGACAAGCAAGACTGCAGGATAAGCAGTTAGGCAGAGAATTGTGTTTATATTGAATATGGTTATATATTCCTACTGCCCTAATCGAAGCTGGAGGAGTAGGAATATAAAAACATTGATACAGTTCCTTATTAAATCAGTAAAACACAAGACAAAAGCCTTTTTGCACAATGTATGTGAGATGTAGGTATTTCTAGTGCGATAACTCACGTACCAGAAACATCCTTCAGGAGATCAAAGAAATGACTTCTGTAACACATGATGCACTGCATCATGCCAGCCAGGAAATGTCCTATTCATGCCACTTTTTGTTTCTTGTTAGCTCGCAAATCTGTTCACGCCTCTATGTTACCCTTTATTTCATGAGCTTTACGTTTCCACAATTATTTTTGATGTGACGCCTCTAAAAATGCATTCTGGAAATTTAACTACAGTTTATGCAGAAACATAGAAACAGAGAAGATAGGAGCAGGAGGAGGCCATTCAGCCCTTCGAGCCTGTTCTGCCATTCTTCATGATTACAGCTGATCGTCCAACTCAATAGTCTAATCCTGCTTTCTCCCATGACCTTTGATCCCATTCTCGCCAATGCTGATTCTAGTTGCCTCTTGAATACATTCAATGTTTTGGCATTAACTACTTCCTGTGGTAATGAATTCCACAGGCTCACCGCTCTTTGGGTGAAGAAATGTCTCCTCATCTCCATTGTAAACAGTCTACCTGAATCCTCAGAGATAATGGGAACTGCAGATGCTGGAGAATCCAAGATAATAAAGTGTGGAGCTGGATGAACACAGCAGGCCAAGCAGCATCTTGGCCTGCTGTGTTCATCCAGCTCCACACTTTATTGCCTGAATCCTCATACTGGAACCCCTGGGGCTAGACATACCCACCACCAGGAACATCCTCCCCACATCTACCCTGTCCAGTCCTGTTTGAATTTTATAAGTCTCTGTGAGACACCGACCCCCCAACATTTGTCTGAATTCTAGCAAAAACAATCCCAAATGAATCAATCTCTCCTCATAAGTCAGACCTGCCATCCCCAGCTTCAGCCCAGTAAACCTTCGCTGCACTCCCTTGGGAGCAAGAGCTGCCTTCCTCGGAAAAGGAGACCAAAACTGAACACTATATTCCAGGTGTGGTCTCACCATGGCCCTGTATAAGTGTGATAACATATCCCTGCTCGTACTCGAAACCTCTTGCAATGAAGGCCAACACATCATTTGCCTTCTTTACCGCCTGCTGCACCTGTATGTTCACCTTCAGTAACTGGTGCACAAGGACACCCAGATCCATCTGCACACTCCCCTCTCCCAACTTCCAGCCATTCAGTTAGTAATCTCACTTCTTGCTTTTGATTGCAAAGTGACAAACCTCACATTTATCCAAATTATCCTGCATCTGCCATTGTCTTGCCCACTCACCCAACCTGTCGAAATGATGCTGAAGGATTTCTATATCCTTGTCACAGTTCACCCTCCCACACAACTTGGTATCATCCACAATCATGGAGATGTCACATTTTCCTCCCTTATCCAATCACTAATACACATTGGGAATAGCTGGGGTCCCAGCTCCGATCCCTGTGGCGCCCCACCAGTTACTGCTGCCAATTTGAGAAGGACCCATTAATTCCTACTCTTTGTTTCCTGTCTGCCAACCGGCTCTCTCCCCATCTCAATACACTTCCCTCATTCCCATACGCAGTAATCTTGTACAATAATCTCTTGTGTAGGACTTTGTCAACCACTTTCTGAAAGTCCAAATATACCACAATGACTGGCTCCCCCTCCTCAAGTCTACTAGTTACATCTTCATAGAATTCCAACAGATTTCCTCTTCATAAATCTAGAACGTAGAACATTGAACACAAAAGAGTACAGCACAGTACAGGCCCTTTGGCCCACGATGTTGTGCTGAACTTTTACCCTAAACCTAAGGTCTATATAACCTCTACCCCTACCTGTTATTCTATCACCCAAGTTCCTATCTAATAGTCACTTATATGTCCCCAGTGAGGCTGACTCCACCACTCTCTCCAGCAATGCATTCCACACCCCTACCACTCTCTGAATAAAGAGCGTACCTCTGACATCTACCTTATATCTACCTCCACTCACTTTAAAACTATGCCCCTTCTATCAAATCACCTCTCATTCTTCGTTGTTCTAAAGGGAAAGCCCTAGCTTTCTCAGCCTTTCCTCATAAGACCTTCCCTCCATTCCAGGCAACATCCTGGTAAATCTCCTCTGCAACTTTTCCAATGCTTCCACATCTTTCCTGTAATGAGGTGACCAGAACTGGACACAGTACCCCAGATGTGGCCGAACCAGGCTTTTGTGTAGCTGGAGCATAACTTTATGACTCTTGAACTCAATCCCTCTATCAATGACAGCTAACGCACCATACACCTTCTTAACAACTCTATCCACCTGGGTGGCAGCTCTCAGGGAACTGTGGACATGAACCCCAAGATCCCCCTGCTCCTCCACACTGCCAAGAATCTTTCCGTTAACCCTGTATTCTGCTTTCAAGTTTGTCCTTCCAAAATGAATCACCTCACACTTTTTAGGGTTAAACTCCATCTGCCATTTCTCAGCACAGCTCTGCAACCTATCAATGTCCCTTCGTAACCTAGAACAGCCCTCCGCTCTGTCTACAACGTGACCCACCTTCGTATCATCTGCGAACTTGCTAATCCACCCTTTCACTCCTTCATCCAAATCAGTTACAAAAATCACATATAGAAGAGGACCTACAACAGACCCTTGTGGTACACCACTCATAACTGAGCATCATGTTGAGTATTTTCCATCCACTACCGCCCTTTGTCTTCTAAGGGTCTGTTAATTTTGAATCTAATCTGCCACATTTTCTCCTATCCTATGCCTCCTTACCTTCTGCATGAGCCTACCATAGGGAACCTTATCAAACGCCTTATTTAAATCCATGTATACCACATCCACTGCTTTACCTTCATCGATGTGTTTGGTCAGTTCTTCAAAGAATTCAATAAGGTTTGTGGGGCATGATCTACCCCTCACAAATCCAGAGATAGTAGGAACTGCAGATGCTGGAGAATCTGAGACAACAAGGTGTAGAGTGGGATGAACACAGCAGGCCAAGCAGCATCAGAGGAGCAGGAAAGCTGACATTTTGGGACTACACCTTTCTTCAGAAATGTGTTCTAGGCCCGAAACATCAGCTTTCCTGCTCCTTTGATGCTGCTTGGCCTGCTGCGTTCATCCAGCTCTACAACTCACAAATCCATGCTGATTATCACAAGTCAAACTATGCTTTTCCAAGTGATCATAAATCCAGTCTCTCAGAGCCCTTTCCAATAATTTGCCCACCACTGACACAAGACTAACTGGCCTGTAATTTCCTGGGGTTATCCCTATTCCCTTTTTTGAACAAGGGAATGACATTTGCCTCTCTCCAATCTTCCAGCACTATCCCCGGGGACAGTGAGGATGAAAGGACCATTGCCAAAAGCCCTGTGACCTCTTCCCTCACTTCCCATAGAATCCTTGGATAAATCCCATCAGGCCCAGGGGACTTAGCTATCTTCAATTTCCTCAAAATTCTGAGTACATCTTCCTTACTAACATTCACCTTCTCTAGCCTACCAGCCTGTTTCACACTGTCCTCCTCCACAACTAGGTCCCTCTCAGTTGTGAATGCTGAGGAAAAGTATTCATTATATGACCTCTCCTATCTCTTTACACTCCATGCACAAATTCCCTTTACCATCCTTGATCGGCCCTACCCTTTTTCTGGTCATTCTCTTGTTCCTCACCTAAGTGTAAAAAGCCTTGGAGTTTTCCTTGATCCTATCTGCCAAGGTTTTCTCATGCCCCCTTATAGCTCTTCTAAGCTCTTTCTTCAGTTCCTTCCTGGCTAACTTGCAACCCTCCAGAGCCTTGTCAGATCCTTGTTTCCTAAACCTTACATAAGCCTCCTTCTTCCTCTTAACCAGTCGTTCGACCTCTCTTGAGAACCAAAGCTTCCTCACTCAACCGCATCTTCCCTGCCTGCTAGGGACAAACATTTCGTGCACACACTGTGTGCATTCTTTCAACAATCTCCACATTTCTGTGGTGCTCTTCGCTGACAGCATCTGTTCCCAATTTATGTTACCCAGTTCTTGACCAACAGAATTGTAATTACCCTTCCCCGAATTATAAACCTTATCTAAATCTGTGCTTACTCTGTCTGAAACTGTCACTGCATTCTAAAGACTCCATTATAAAGTCCAGGGTAATGGGATTTGAGAATTTTCCCTAATACCGATGTTAGGCTCACCGGTCTATAATTCCCTGTTTTCTCCCTACCTCCCTTTTTGAATATTGGAGTGACATTAGCCACCCTCCAATCTGCAGGGACTGTTCCAGAGTCTATAGAATCTTGGAAGATGAACTCCAATGCATCCACTATTTCTAGAGCCACTTCCTATGCTCTCCAGGGTGTAGATTATCAGGCCCTGGGGATTTTTCCACCTTCAATCACAACAATTTTGCCAACACCATTTCTTTACTCATATTGATCTCCCTTAGTTCTTCCCACTCACTAAATCTTGCATCTTCCAACAATTCCGGTATCTGATTTGTGTCCTTTTGTGAAGATAGAACCAAAGTATGTATTCAGTTCCTCAGCCATTTCTTTGCCCCCTATTATACACTCCACTGTTTCTGCCTGTAGGAGTTTAATCAATCCCTTGGTCCTTCTTTTAAACTGCTCCCAATCCTCAGATTTATTATTTTTCTTGGCCATTCTGTATGCTTCTTCCTTGGATCGGAGACTATCTCTAATTTCCTTTGTAAGCCATGGATTGGCCATTTTGCTTTTGCCACAGACAGGAATAAACAGTTGTTGCAGTTCCCACATGCGTTCCTTCAGTGTTTGCCGCTGCCTATCCACTGCCAACCCTTTAAGCCCCTCTCCCCAACCTATAAAGGCCACATCTCATATCCTTGCAGCCTCCTTTATTAAGGATCAGCCCCCTAGGTCTGAATCACCAACCTCACTCACCAATCCAGTTTATCCACTGGATCCTCTTGTTCGCACCATGCAAACCCTTCAGAGCTTTTTCCCTTTAAGAGATGCAGATTAAATAGAACAAAGTAGCACCAACAGCCTGTGATGGAACGTCAGCTTTTGTGCTCCTAAGGTGCTGCTTGGTCTGCTGTGTTCATCCAGCTCCACACTTTGTTATCATGGATTCTCCAGCATCTGCAGTTCCCATTATCTCTCTCCAACAGCCTGTCATATTGCCTGCCCTGTTAATGCTTGCAGCCAATGAAGAATGAGAAGGCTCCTGGATGCATGTGTGCAATATCGGGGGGTGGGTGTCATGTGTACAATATTGAGGGGTGGGGGTCATGTGTGTAATATTGGGGGGTCGGTGTCATGTGTACAATATCGGAGAGTGGGGGTCATGTGTACAATATGGGGGGTGGGGGGCATGTGTGCAATATCGGGGGGTGGGTGGCATGTCTACAATATCCGGGGGTGGGGGGCATGTGTGCAATATCGGGGAGTGCGGGGCATGTGTGCAATATTGGGGGGTGGGAGTCATGTGTGCAATATCAGGGAGTGGGGGTCATGTGTACAATATCGGGGGTGTGGGTATCATGTGTACAATATTGGGGGGGGTGGGGATCATGTGTACAATATCGGGGGGTGGAGGTCATGCGTGCAATATCGGGGAGTGGGGGTCATGTGTGCAATATTGGGGGTGGGGATCATGTGTACAATATCGGGGGGGGGTGGGACCATGTGTACAATTTTGGGGGGTGGTGGGCATGTTTTCAGTGTTGGGGGGCGGGGGCAACATGAACTTACTGATCTGCCCGCAACATAATGAAAAATCATGGCTTTTTCTCACAACACAGTCCTCAGGCTCATTTTCAAGTGTTATTCAACTTCGGCCCCTCTGACTTTCAATGATGAAGACATTGTTTTAAGTGAGCAATCTCAGCCAGGGCTTTATAACTATCTCATAATTGCATTTCCTTCAACTTCCTATATTACATGAAAGGAAATTAACCAACTGAAGATTTTTGTGTTTAATCATTGGAGCTACAGTTGTTTGAAACCAACATAAACAGAAATTTCTGGTGAAACTCTGCATATCTGGCAGCATTTGTAGAGAGAAAGCAGATTTAAAGTTTTGATTCCAGTGAATATTTTCAAATTCTGAAGAAAGATCACATAAAACTTTAAATCTACTTTCCCTCCATAGATGCTGCCAGATCTGCTGAGTTTCTCCAGAAATTTTTGTTTTAGTATGTTTCAGACTTCCAGCATCACAGTTCTTTGTTTTATTTTAGCATTTTGCTTAAAACAAATTTGTGTCACAGAGCTCTGAATGTCGTGCATGAATTAAATTGCATGAATTAAATTGCACTGACGTTATTTCAGACGAGTGTAATTTTTTATTTCCTTAAAGACAGTACTGTTACAGAGATGTGTTTCTTAAAATCAAACCATACATAATAGCCCTAAAAGTCTGTGTGAATGGAAGATGATCCTCTTGTACATATTGAATAGTGAGGTTACATTAGCTACCCTCCAATCTGTAGGAACTGTTCCAGAGTCTATAGAATCTTGGAAGATGACCACCAATGCACCCACTGTTCCAAGGGCCCCGTCCTTAAGTACCCTAGGATATAGCTCTGGAGATTTAATAGGCCTTCGATCTCATCAATTTCCCCAGCACCATTTCCCAGGGAATATTGATTTCCTTTTGTTCCTTCCTCTCACTGAATCCTGCATTCTTAAAAGTTTAATATTTAATTTCTCCTCCAGGAGAATCAAATATCTCTGGAGTTCTATCAGCAAAAAGCTCCATCAGGGGATTACAGGAGGTAGGAGAGAAACTGCAGGAAGATGTGATTCGGGGCTTGGAGATTAAGGAGCTTTAGGGATAGGTTTAAAAATGAAAAATGAGGATTCCAGCCTCGGATGACTGTCAGTATGGAGTTTGTACATTCTCCTTGTGCCTGTGTGGGTCTCCTCCCACTGTCCAAAGATGTGCGGGTTAGGTGGATTGGCCCTGCTATGCACATCCAGGAAATGCAGGGTTACAAGGATAGCATAGGGTCTGGGGATGGGTCTGGTAGGATGCTCTTCAGAGGGTCAGTATACATTTGTTGGGCCAAATGGCCTGCTTCCACTTTGTAGTGATTCTATGGTTCTATTTTGAAAAGAGATATTTGAGATTTTGACACATTTTCAAGGAGCATGGAATGAAAGATTTATTATCAACTGGTGGCATAGAAATAGCTCATTTTCAGCTGGTAGATTCATTAAAATACAAAAAAAATCATTATTTTCCCATGACTGTATTCTTTTTTTTAAGGCTCACAGTTCACTTCATTTCATAAAATATGTTTTCCATTGACCAAAAGAAGTTATTCCTAAAAATTGCAAATCAGGTCACTGTTCCCTAGTACTTTAAAATGCAAGCTCACTTAAAATCATTAATCAGAAAGGGAAATGCAAGCAATTGAAATTATACATGCGCTAAAAATGTCAATTTTGAATTTATAATAAGGAAATGGCTGACCAACTACATATATATTATAGATAACAAAGTTTGGAGCTGGATGAACACAGCAGGCCAAGCAGCATCTCAGGAGCACAAAAGCTGACGTTTTGGGCCTGAGATGCTGCTTGGCCTGCTGTGTTCATCCAGCTCCACACTTTGTTCTCTTGGATTCTCCAGCATCTGCAGTTCCCATTATCACTAATAAATATATATTTTAATTCTGTGTTAATAAGGGAGGACACAAGTAACATACAGAAATTTTTAGGAATGCAGGGTTCAGTGAGAGGAAGGAATGAAAGGAAATCAATATTTCCTGGGAAATGGTGCGGGGAAATTGATGAGATTGAAGGCCTATTAAATCTCCAGAGCTACATCCTAGGGTATGTAAGGACGGGGCGTTTGGAATTGTGGGTGCCTTGGTAGTCATCTTCCAAGATTCTATAGACTCTGGAACAGTTCCTGCAGATTAGAGGGTAGCTAATGTAACCTCACTATTTAAAAAAGGAGGTAGAGAGAAAACTGAAATAACTCCACAGCAGCCAGTACCCTGTCACCAAACCACCCTTTATTTACATATGGACAGTCCTTGACACTGATTTAGCTCCCTTAGTGCCAGCTCTCAGAGTGAGCAGAACTTCTGACAGTCCTGTTCATATCTGACTACCAGGTTAACAGACCCAATCAGGGAACTCATATTCTGTGAGACTCACCTGGCTGACCTTGTTATAATTACTACCAAAACCAGAAAGCATTGACCAGTCAGCCTGTGGTCAGTATTGGGGAAAATGCTACAGCCTGTTATTAAAGTATTAATAACTGAGTATTTGGACAACAGCAGCAAGTCAGAGAGAGTCAGCATGGATTCCTCGTTGAGTACAAGAACTGGCAGGTCATGTTGCAGTTGTATAGGACTTTGGTTCGGCCACATTTGGAATACTGCATTCAGCTCTGGTCACCACATTACCAAAAGGATGTGGATTCATTGGAGATGGCGCAGAGGATGTTCACCAGGATGTTGCCTGGTATGGAGGGTGCTAGCTATGAAGGGAGGTTGAGTAGATTAGGATTATCTACATCAGAAAGACGGAGATTGAGGGGGGACCTGGCTGAGGTCTACAAAATCATGAGGGCTTTAGACAGGGTGGATAGCAAGAAGCTTTTTCCCAGAGTGGGGGACTCAATTACTAGGGGTCATGAGTTCAAAGTGAGAGGAGGAAAGTTTAAGGGAGATATGCATGGAAAGCTCTTTACACAGAGGGTGGTGGGTGCCTGGAACACGTTGCCAGCGGAGGTGGTAGATGCAGACATGACAGCATTACTTAAGATGTAACAAGACAGATACACGAATGGGCAGGGAGCAGAGGGATACAGATCCTTGGGAAATAGGTAACAGGTTTAGATAGAGGATCTGGATCGGTGCAGGCTTGGAGGGCCAAAGGGCCTGTTCCTGTGCTGTAATTGTTTTGTTCTTTGTTCTTTGAGTATTTCATTCTCCAAATCTTTTACAAATGCTACGATCAATTCTGATCCCAACATTAACCAATATGGGGCTCCACTGCAAAACCGTGTTCCTCTTGAATGTGCTCCAAATACTATCACCTTAACTATCCACTTCCCGGCCACAAATCGATCCAACCCACTGGCATTCATCTGTTGAGATGATATCATTTGTTTTTTTCCTGAGGCAATCCAGGTAAACAATGTTCAATTTTTCACCCTTTTCCACTCAGTCTGTAGCCTCTTTGTAGAAATCTGGAATGAACTATTTTGGTCAAAGTGTAGAACAGGATCTCATCTGGGTACAGTGCCAGCGGGATATGCCTGTTGGAAAATCTACATTTTGCACACAGTTTGGCCCCGGTTGTTGTTTGCCATAATTTGTGCTTTGTTGTTGATCAACAGTGTTGCTGAAGCAGAATGTGTGGAATCCTCCTCTGTATTTCAACCGAAAGTGTGGGATGGAATGTTGCAGGAGGCTCAGGGGTTGAGAGGGGGCACAGGTTCCTCGATGTAGTACTGGAGCTCCCGGTGCAGAGGAGCTGGGATATCTTATACTCACAGAGGGGTTGGATATCTTTCCATTTATCTCATCCTTCTCCCTGGCAACAGCTGGCTCTCTGCCTTACTGTAGTTTGGCTTTCGATTCTCTTCCCAGCCCAAGAGTATACCCCCAGCAAGATCCTGGCGTCAAAGCATCTATTCCTGCCGATCACTGCAAGAAGAGTGTATAGTGCAGCACACTCATTGTACAGAGAAACCCTGAGAGGGCTTTCAGACTAAAGTATCCATTGCATTAGTCAGATTTTACCAGTGCCTCAAAGTCTCGGATGTTTTCGTTACAACTCCAACACTAACAGCTCCAACACCAACAAGAATGAAAGGAAGACTGTGCATTGAAATCATAACAAGACTATGTTTACTCTGAGAAAGGATGATATTCTCTGAGTTGATGACCATTGTAATGCCATGAAGACTCTTTAATGAGCACTAACCAGTGACTTTGACTGTGTAGTTGAACCACTGAGCAGCCATTTCTACCACTGACTTCCACACAGTGGCCAGAAATTGGTGTCGTGGTAAACATGACCTACAGAAGTGTTTAAAAAGACTCTGCTGGACCATGCTTGGCATTTAACTAAATTACTCATGGATTTTTGATTAGTTCACTGTGTCCTTTCTGATTGGATGCAGACTTTCATCAATCCTTCAAAGTTAGTTAGCAATTGAGTATTCTAACCCTCGCCCAAGTACAAAACACTGTTCCCACAATTTCAGTCAATATTTTTACCAGTTTGCAATCTAACAGTTAATCCAATAAAACTCAGAACCATAATTAGTATTGTCACCTCTTTGGAGGGGTCTGATTCTATTGGTGTTTAAAAATATGAATAAAACAAATTTCATTCTTCATGAATACTCATTCTGTCAAGTACAAATTGTCAGAGCTCAGAAGTTTGTTTATTCTGAATTCTCCTGAAGCTTGTTAATTATTTTTTACGGAAGCATGCAGTGCATTTCATCTGTGCTGATTGACAGAGCATCTAGTAAGTTATAATTATTCTCAAACATATATTATTAAAACTATTTAATTATGAACAAACAATACAGTTATGTTATATATACCAGTCTAGTTAAAAGTTCACAGCCTTGGCAAATAAACAGCTTGTACTTAAATAGCAAGAGTGGGAATGGGGTAAAAACAGAGAGAGACCTTGAAATCAAAAGCACTCCCTTTCAGTTCCAAAGCATAGATATTTCAGGCTTTGATGAATTCTGTGTGTTTGCAGACTAGTCCTTCATCAAGTCTAGTCATCAGTATGGTTTACCTTCTATTTCATTTGATTCCATTGTCAATCAAAAATCCATCCAACTCAGTCTATAAAATAGTGAATGATACTGCCTGCGGTGCTTTCTTGGGATGTGACTTCCACGGATTAACGACAAAAGTCCTCATCTCCATCTTAAAGTGAGATCCTTCATTTTTAAACAATGCCCACTCCTGTGACTAATCTCTTGTATACAGGGAAACATACTTTCATCTACCCTGTTAATTCCTTAAGATCTCATCTGTTCCCATCAGTATCAAGAGGGGTAGACTAATGGCTTGCACGCATAAATCCAATACCACCAAGGTATTCAACAGAAACAAGAAAATTATATAATCAGTCGCGATGTCCCTAAAACCATTGGATTGTGGGAGCATGCATCTGGCTTGGTGAAGTCCTTTAAGAAGCAAATCTTTTGCTGTTATTCTACAAGTGACTTCAGCCCCACAGTACAAGCACTTGACTCTTAGCTGCCCTGTGAAACAATTTGGCAAGTCATTGACTCGCATAGGATCAGCAAAGTTCTTATGAATGTATTAAATAAACTCCATCTCAATTTCAATATATATGCTCCAAGGGCAAAGCTAAATGTATGTGAAAGAATTGCAAATGTGATGGCCTATGAACAAACAAAAACTTAGAATGGTGTTGACTTGAATCATTAACTTAAACAGTGTGGTAAAGACTTCTTCTGTTTTCCTGTAAATTGATTAGCATGTTTTAAATTACATGAGCTTGATAATAAGTGAGCAAAGTGCCAGAGACAAGAAACCCTGATTCTCAGTGGTGATAATTTTGACACCAAATGTGTCGATCAGAAGTTTTAACCTTTCATATCAAGTTTGAGAAACTCCTGTAAGTTAAATCTTGATCTTCATCAGAAGAAAGAAATTACATTTATAGGATGCACTTCTAAAGAGCCCACAGTCACTTGGGGTGTAGCTTATGGTATGTAAATGAAAACAACTGTCTTTCTGGGGCCTGCTGTTTTCCGATGAAACTCAACACAAGCTCAACAGAGAACACCTTATGCTCTGCTCAACGTTACAACCTCCAGGACTCAATATTGATTTCCACAGTTATGGTTCTGAAAACATTAGTGTAGAAAGTGAGATCTTGATAAGGGTGGGGGAGGCAGGATGAAAGCAAGGGCCATATGGTTTCACCAGCCGCACTGTGCATCATCCAGGATTATAGGGTAAGGGTGATGTGAGATGTGAGACTATACATTAAGTCTATGATCTTTGATCATCAATGACTCTACGCAATGC
The DNA here is from genome assembly GCF_030684315.1 of Stegostoma tigrinum. Taxonomy (NCBI): domain Eukaryota; kingdom Metazoa; phylum Chordata; class Chondrichthyes; order Orectolobiformes; family Stegostomatidae; genus Stegostoma; species Stegostoma tigrinum. The sequence goes on along the minus strand of NC_081359.1, from coordinate 1,382,343 downwards.
CTTATCAATGGTTACTCCAAATATTTCCAAAATCATATCCCCCATGGAGGTCAACACAGGCTACTGTGCCTGACTGCCTCCAGTTTGCTCCTGTGACCTTCTGTTATGGACCACCTTCATCCTACAAAAGAGAGAGGTGTGTGTCAGTGAGGTTGCTGCACTGTCTTTGGGTTATGTGCCCTCAATAGCTGAATGGCAGTACATACTAGCTGTAGCATTCGAATGTGCCACTCTCAGCAGTCTTGGGTGCGTGGGTAGGGGGGAGGTGAAGATTATGAATGGGAGCTTTGGGTTATGGTTAATGGAAACTGCTGGTGGGTGAGTCAGGGACTGTTGTAATTGAAATACAGTCGAGACCAGGGTCGCAGTTGTTAGGATTTGGTATCCGAGGGCAGATTCATTGACCTTGAGCACCATTGACAGGCATAATATACATTTTAAAACTAATGCTTAAACCGTGTCAGATCCTTGACTGCTGGTTATTAGATCATTTTTTTCATTCTGCTATTAACATTGCTAAATAGTATATTAAGCACAATTTAACAAACACTGACAAAGTGGTGAGATAACGAGGTGTAGAGTTGGATGAACACAGTAGGTCAGGCAGCATCAGAGGAGCAGGAAGGCTGACGTTTCGGGCCTAGATCCTTCTTGTTCATCCAGCCCTACACCTTCTTATCTCAGATTCTCCAACATCTGCAGTTGCTACTTTTTCTGACAAAATGGTGTATCAGGTTAACAATATGGAAAGCTCAGCTATCTTCTTAAATTTGTCTTTTGTTTGTTGGAATCTGAATCTCATTGAAGCAATTGTATTTTTACAAAACTTTTTAACACTTCCCTTTCTATTAGTGTCATGTTTTGTTTCTGGGTCTGGCTAGGCCTTTGAAACCAGATTTCCTGTACATGTCTCCAATGTGCCTCGGTGTCATGGGTTTTACAGATGTTACAAACATTTTGAGAGCTTTTGGATGAGTGCAACAACCTTCATCAGTTACAGATTGTGTCAGCTTTTACACAATGCTGACCATAGCAATAGTATTGGATATCTCTGAAGCCTGTAATTATTGTTGGCCTGCCACTATGGCTTCGTACTTACGTCCTTCCTCAAATAATACAGCAAAGGTGTGGCCCTTTTCATTGTTACAATATTCACCCTAAAGGCTTGGGTGTAGAGGGGATGACTGTTTCAGTGAGCCTTTCTGACAATTCCTCTTTGGAGCCATGCTCATGTCTTTTGCAGCAGCTTTGATTGACAAACAGTCAAAGATTCTTGGGGTAGCGACCCACACAATACGAGTTGGACCCTATGATTCCTGAGGTTAATTCTTATCTCAAGCCGATCTTTTAAGATTCTTCACAATTTCCTCTGGACCTTTCTGATCATCTGTAATCATGTGTAATGTTTGGATGTGTTAATTGTGCAATGGTCCTCTTTGTCAATAGCAAACAAGATTCTGAGAGATATATTTTCTGGATTAGCTATTGCTAGATGGATAGAGTAGAGCTGCATACCTTGTTTGAAGCATCATAATTTAGCAGGATATGTACTGGATGCTCAATCCGTAATAGGGGGCAGATACCATTCTGTCTTTGGGTACAGGGATTCTGCAAAAGCTACTATGAGAAACTTTTACTGATGTATCAACAGTCAGTTACAGGCTATACTTCTGTGTTACATTGAATCTCAAAAATGCATTGCAGACTTTTATTTGTACTAACTATAGGAACACTAGTGTACAGCAAAAAGTGCACATAGTTGCCATTCACTAGGGCCCACTTGGTAACAAAAACCAGAATTAAAAGACTTTAACAGAACCAAAAGGGAAGCAAGGTAAAAAGAGAAAAATCCAGTTCTCAGTGTCACAAATTAAAGCAACCTTAGAAACGTTTTTTTGTCTTGAAATTCTGATAAAAAATAAATTGGATTTGTTTTCTTTATCGTTAATGTCCTAGCAGCAGCTCATTATTGCTATCTGTCCTCACAGAACCTGATACTGCTATGGTTGAAGAACTTTGGTTTAGTCCGAATTCTATAAGATTATGATTCACAAAATATTAGCACGTAGTCCCAGCAAGTTATTAGGGAAGCTAAACGAAGCATATCACTTATCGAGAAAGTTGAATACAAACTTAAGACAGCCTTTGTTTCAATTTTACAGGTCACTGTGAGAGTGGTACTATGCATGGTGCTGGCTACCTTTCCTAAGGAACAATATAAGCGCAATGTAGGAAGTTCAGAGAATGTATCTGCTGGTACTTAGAAGGGAAAGAGTGGCTGATTGGCCCATATAAATCCTGAGGTGTCTTGACAGGGTTGATGTGGAAATGATGATTTCTCTTGTATGAGAACTTAGAACTGATAGGCCACTTAAAAAAAAATCAGGGTTTGCCCAGTGAATAGGTGATTTTTTTTTCAATCAGACTGTCGTGAGTCTTTGAAATTCTGCTCCTAAGAAGGTGGTGGAAACAGAATGTTTGAATGGCAGAAGTGGAAAGGTTCTTTTTAAGCAAGGAGTTGAAATGTGATCAGTCATCATATTATTGAATGGTAAAGCAGGCATTTAATAACTTACTTCTGTTCCTGATTCATAGGCTTATATCTCCAAATCTGTTGTCCATAGTTTTTAATTAGGTTTCCAAATATCTACCAAACTATTGGAGTTTTTTACAGACAATCACAATTACTAACATGGTGTTAGTTTAATGTAAATGGGGTAATTTCACCTAATGTGCCAATGCTGATGTTATCTTCCATAACATAAAAATAACTGGGCATAGATGCTGAGGTATCAAATAATCCAACAGATATTTGGTCCACAATTGAGCGCAAACATTATATTCCTTGGTCACGTAGGTCCCTGAGCTAATATGGAGCTATTAGTTTACAATTGAGGAGCTTGCCTCACGGTGATCCAAACTAAGTTGGAGTATGAGACCTTTGTGTGTTTAGGTCACATGATTTGATGCCATGATGACATCATGAGTATGTCTCTTAAAGGAATACTGACATACTGGCCATGTGACGTAGCATAACAGGTGAGCTGTACTGGCTTCCTCCCCAATGTAGTTCCACCTTTAGGGTATTTTATTTGCAGCTAGACCGGAAGTGGAGAGGTTTGTCCCTCCAAGGAGGCAGGAGCTAATTTCCATACTTTCCAGGCCATTTAAGAGTTATTCATGATGCTGTCAGCATTTTCTGATGGCAGTGCTGTATGTGACTATTGCAAACTAAATGGAGACTGTCTCAGGGAGCAGCCTGGTGGGGCAGGTGTAGTGAGGGGAAAGGTTCAATAGACAAAGGAAGAACTGTAGGCAGTGAAGACAGGCCATGGGTCCTCAATGATTTCACGAAATAGATTTCACCTCTGACACTGTGCTCTATGATTTATATTCGATGAAAACAGAAATTGCTGGAGAAACTCAGCATGTCTGGTAGCATCTGAGGAGAGAAAGCAGAGTTAACATTTCAAGCCCAGCGACGCTTCTTCAGAGCTGGTAGTGGCTCGGACAGGGTTGGTATTTATGCTGAAAACAGGGGGTTGGTGTTGGGGGAGGGTGGTGGTCATGCTAGAGGAATAAGTAATTAGACAAGAGTTACAGGGAAGTAGTTACTCCTAAGCATGAAGAAAGCTGGGTAACTGTTGGAAGGGGGAAAAAGCAGTCAGTGCAGGGATCCCCTGTTGTCGTTCCCCTGAAAAGCAACTATACCATTTTGGATACTGTTGGGGGGGACGACTTACCAGGAGCATGCACTGGGGTGCAGGTCTCTGGCACAGAGTCCATCCCTCTTGCACAGAAGGGAAGGGGGGATAGGAAGAGAGTGTTAATCATTGGCGACTCAATAGTTAGAGGGACAGATTGAAGTTTTGTCGGGAATGAACAAGACTCATGATTGGTGTGTTGCCTCCCAGGTGCCAGGGTCATTGATGTCTCGGATCGTGTCTTTGGGGTCCTGAAGGGAGAGGGTGACCAGCCCCAAGTCGTGGTCCACATAGGCACCAGTGATATAGGTAGAAAGAGGGATAGGGATGTCAGGCAGGATTTCAGGGAGCTAGGGTGGAAGCTGAGAGCTAGAACAAACAGAGTGGTTATCTCTGGTTTGTTACCCGTGCCACGTGATAGTGAGGCAAAGAACAGGGAGAGATTTCAGCTGAACACGTGGCTGCAGGGATGGTGCAGGAGGGAGGGCTTCAGGTACATGGACAATTGGGGCTCATTCTGGGGAAGGTGGGACCTCTACAAACAGGACAGCCTGCACTTGAACCAGAGGGGCACTAATATCCTGGGTGGGAAATTTGCTGGTGCTATTCGGGTGGGTTTAAACTAGCTCAGCAGGGGGATGGGAAACTGAGGTTTAGTTCCAGTATACAGGAGGAAGAGAATAGGGAGGACATGGGCAGGATCTCACTGTCACAGGAGTGTGCTGGCAGACAGCCAGCTGGTTTGAAGTGTGTCTGCTTCAATGCCAGGAGTGTCTGGAATAAGGTCGGTGAGCTTGCAGTGTGGATAGGTACCTGGGACTTTGACGTTGTGGCCATTTTGGAGACATGGATAGAGCAGGGTCAGGAATGGATGTTGCAGTTTCCAGGGTTTAGATCTTTCATAAAGATTAGGGAAGATGGTAAAAGAGGGGAAGGTGTGGCACTGTTAGTCAAGGACAGTATAACGGTGGCTGAAAGAACTTTTGACGAGGACCTGTCTACTGAGGTGTGATGGGCTGATGTCAGAAACAGGAGAGGAGAGATAACACTGCTGGGAGATTTTTATAGGCCTCCGCAAAGGTCCAGGGATGTGAAGGAGAGGATTGGCAAAACGATTCTGGGCAGGAGTGAAAGGAACAGAGTGGTCATTATGGGAGACTTTAACTTCCCCAACATTGACTGGAAATGCTATAACTCTAGTACGTCAGATGGATCAGTTTTTGTCCACTGTGTGCAGGAGGGTTTCCTGACACAGTATCTGCTTTGGGACCACTGCTGTTTGTCATTTTTATAAATGACTTGGACGTAGGCATAGGTGGATGAGTTAGTAAGTTTACAGATGACACTAAAGTTGGTGGAGTGGTGGACAGTGTGGAAGAACGTTGCAAGTTGCAGGGAGACTTGGATAAACTGCAGAATTGGGCTGAAAGGTGGCAAATGGAGTTCAATGCGGATAAATGTGAAGTGATTCACTTTGGGAAGAATAATAGGAAGGCAGAATACTGGGTCAGTGGAACGATTCTTGGTAGTGTAGATGTGCAGAGGGATCTTGGTGTCCATGTACATAGATCCCTGAAAGTTGCCACCCAGGTTGATAGTGCTGTTAAGAAGGCTTACGGTGTGTTAGGTTTAATTGGTAGAAGGATTGAGTTCTGGAGCCGTGATGTCATGCTGCAACAAAACGCTAGTGCAGCCTCACTTGGAATATTGCATACAGTTCTGGTTACCCCATTACAGGAAGGTTTTGGAAGCATTGGAAAAGGTGCAAAGGAGATTTACCAGGATGTTGCCTGGTCTGGAGCGCAGGCCCTATGAAGAAAGACTGAGGGACTTGGGTCTGTTCTCATTGGAGAGAAGAAGGCTAAGAGGGGGTTTAATACAGATATATAAGATGATCAGAGTATTAGATAGGGTGGGCAGTTAGAGTCTTTTTCCGAGGATGATGACTTCAGCTTGTACAATGGGGCATGGCTACAAATTGAGGGGTGATAGATATAAGGCTGATGTCAGAGGCAGGTTCTTTACTCAGAGATTGGTAAGGACATGGAACGCCCTGCCTGCCGATGTAGTTAACTCAGCCCCATTAGGGACATTTAAACAGTCCTTGGGTAAGCATATGGATAATGATGGGATAGTGTAGGGGGAGGGTCTTAGATTAGTTCACAGGTCGGCGCAGCATCGAGGGGTGAAGGGCCTGTTCTGCTCTCTATTGTTTCATGTTCTATGTTCTAATTGATGGAGATGGAACCCAGAGAGAGAGGCAGACAAAGGGATGCATAATGGTAAACCAGGGAGAAAGAAAATCTGATACTGGAGACGATGAGTAGTTGGGAATGGTGTTGGCTGTGGGGAAAGTAGCCCCTGTCATGTCAGGGTCAGGGGCATGGATGTGGGTAAAGCACATGGATTAATGGTTGATATTAAGTCCAGAAAGCTGGATGCCTCACTTTCCCAACTATTTCCTTCTAGCTGATGTTAGAACATAGAACATAGAACATAGAACAGTACAGCACAGAACAGGCCCTTCAGCCCACAATGTTGTGCCGACCATTGATCCTCATGTATGCACCCTCAAATTTCTGTGACCATATACATGTCCAGCAGTCTCTTAAATGACCCCAATGACCTTGCTTCCACAACTTCTGCTGGCAATGCATTCCATGCTCTCACAACTCTCTGCGTAAAGAACCTGCTTCTGACATCCCCTCTATACTTTCCACCAACCAGCTTAAAACTATGACCCCGCGTGCTAGCCATTTCTGCCCTGGGAAATAGTCTCTGGCTATCAACTCTATCTATGCCTCTCATTATCTTGTATACCTCAATTAGGTCCCCTCTCCTCCTCCTTTTCTCCAATGAAAAGAGACCGAGCTCAGTCAACCTCTCTTCATAAGATAAGCCCTCCAGTCCAGGCAGCATCCTGGTAAACCTCCTCTGAACCCTCTCCAAAGCATCCACATCTTTCCTATAATAGGGTGCCCAGAACTGGACGCAGTATTCCAAGTGCGGTCTAACCAAAGTTTTATAGAGCTGCAACAAGATCTCACGACTCTTAAACTCAATCCCCCTGTTAATGAAAGCCAAAACACCATATGCTTTCTTAACAACCCTGTCCACTTGGGTGGCTATTTTAAGGGATCTATGTATCTGCACACCAAGATCCCTCTGTTCCTCCACGCTGCCAAGAATCCTATCCTTAATCCTGTACTCAGCTTTCAAATTCGACCTTCCAAAATGCATCACCTCGTATTTATCCAGGTTGAACTCCATCTGCCACCTCTCAGCCCATCTCTGTATCCTGTCAATGTCCCGCTGCAGCCTACAACAGCCCTCTACACTGTCAACGACACCTCCGACCTTTGTGTCGTCTGCAAACTTGCTGACCCATCCTTCAATCCCCTCATCCAAGTCATTAATAAAAATTACAAACAGTAGAGGCCCAAGGACAGAGCCCTGTGGAACCCCACTCACCACTGACTTCCAGGCAGAATATTTTCCTTCTACTACCACTCGCTGTCTTCTGTTGGCCAGCCAATTCTGTATCCAAGCAGCTAAGTTCCCCTGTATCCCATTCCTCCTGACCTTCTGAATGAGCCTACCATGGGGAACCTTATCAAATGCCTTACGAAGTCCATATACACCACATCCACAGGTCGACCCTCATCAACTTTTCTAGTCACATCCTCAAAAAACTCGATAAGGTTTGTAAGGCATGACCTACCCCTCACAAAGCCGTGTTGACTGTATTTGATCAAGCCATGCTCTTCCAGATGGTCATAAATCTTATCCCTCAGAATCCTTTCTAACACCTTGCAGACGACAGACGTGAGACTTACCGGTCTATAATTGCCGGGGATTTCCCTATTTCCTTTCTTGAAGAGAGGAATTACATTTGCCTCTCTCCAGTCCTCAGGTACGACTCCAGTGGAGAGCGAGGATGCAAAGATCTTCGCAAGTGGCGAAGCAATTGCATTTCTCGCTTCCCAAAGCAGCCGAGGACAAATCTGGTCCGGGCCTGGCGACTTGTCAATCTTAATGTTTGACAAAATTTTCAGCACATCAGCTTCCTCTGTCTCTATCCATTCCAGCATGCACACCTGCTCTTCAAAGGTTTCATTCACTACAAAGTTCGTTTCTTTCGTAAAGACAGAAGCAAAAAACTCATTTAGGGCTTCCCCTACCTCCTCAGACTCCACACACAAGTTCCCTATGCTATCCCTGATCGGCCCTACTCTTTCTTTGATCATTCTCTTATTCCTCACGTAAGTGTAAAATGCCTTTGTGTTTTCCCGGATTCCTTCTGCCAAGCCTTTCTCGTGCCCCCTCCTGGCTCTCCTCAGACCATTTTTGAGCTCCTTCCTTGCCTGCATGTAACCCTCTCTAGCTGAACTTGACCCTAGCTTCCTCCACCTTATGTAAACTACCTTCTTCCTTTTCACAAGAAGCTCCACTGCTCTCGTCATCCAAGGTTCCTTTATCTTACCCCTTCTTGCCTGTCTCAGAGGGACATATTTACTCATCACTCCCAACAACTGTTCCTTAAACAGTCTCCACATGTCTATAGTTCCCTTACCATGGAACAACTGCTCCCAGTCCATGCTTCCTAACTCATGTCTAATCGCATCATAGTTTCCTCTTCCCCAATTAAATATCCTCCCATTCTGCCTAATCCTCTCCTTCTCCATAGCTATGTAGAATGTGAGGCAGTTATGGTCACTATCACCAAAATGCCCTCCCACCACAAGATCTGATACCTGCCTCGGTTCGTTTCCAAGCACCAAGTCTAGAATGGCCTCTCCCCTCGTCGGCCTGTCAACGTACTGCGTTAGGAAACCCTCCTGAACACACCTTACGAACACACACATGTTAAATGAAGTTGAATTTGACAAGGACAAGGAACTCAATCAGAGGGTTGGCAGCTCAGCAGTGAAACCAGGAGATGTGGTCACTCCTGAGGATTGTAAGAGGGCTTGGCCCAAAAATTATAAGCTAAAGAAAACACTGTTAGTTCCACCAGCTCGAATGGGGTGCCACCACCCGACGCACATTCCCCTCCCTACCCTAATCAGCCTTCCGCAGGGACCCTTCCGTCTGGGGCACCCTGGTCTACTCCTCCTCCACTCCCAACACGTTCCCCACCTCCATGGCACAAAGGAAAATGAGGCACTATTCTTCCAGCTTGTGCTAAACTTTGCTAGGGCATTGCTGAAAGCCTGAGACAAAAATGTTAGCCAGGGAACAGGATGGTGTTGAAATGGCAACTGGAAGCTCAGAGTCAATTCTGTGGATAGAACTAAGTGTTGTGTGGGAGTGGTCACCCAGTTTACACTTTGTTTCCCAATGCAGTGGTGACCACACTGAGCAGCGAATACATTGGACTAGAGTGAGTGAAATGTAGGTAAATTATTGCTTCGCCTGGGGCCTTGGATACTGAGGATGGAGGGAGTGAACAGGCAGGTATTATACCTTCTGTGATTGCAGGGAAAGAGCAGAGTGTCCCAGAGGGAAGGATCCTGTGGAAGGCTGATAACGGAGGGTAGGGGAATATGTGTCTGGTGGTGGCATCCCATTGGTGCTGGCAGAACTGATGTTGTTTTCTTTAGTTCAAAATTTTTGGGCCAAGCCCTCCTGCGATCCTCAGGAGTGACCACGTCTCCTGGTGGTGCTGCTGAGCTGCCAGCCAGATTGAGCTCCCAATCCTTGGAAAGTTCAACTCCGTTTAATATCAGCTAGAAGGGAATAGTTGGGAAGTGAGGGGGCCAGGAGAAGTAAATGCAAAATGCTTGGTGTAGTCAGAAGGGAAACAAAGCCTATTCTGTCTGACTCCACATTAGGCTAGTGAACAAAGAAAATTACAGCACAGGAACAGGGCCTTTGGCCCTGCAAGCCTGCACCGATCCAGATCCTCTACCGAAACCTGTCGCCTATTTTCTAAGGACCTATATCCCTCTGCTCCCTGCCCGTTCATGTATCTGTCTAGATACATTGTAAATGACACTATCATGCCTGCCTCTACCACCTCCGCTGGCACCGCGTTCCAGGCACCCACCACCCTCTGTATAAAGAACTTTCCACGTACATCTCCCTTAAACGTTCCTCCTCTCACTTTGAACTCGTGACCCCTAGTAACTGGGTTCCCCCACTCTGGGAAAAAGCTTCTTGTTATCTACCTTGTCTATACCGCTCATGTTTTTGTAGACTCTATCAGGTCCCCCCTCAACCTCTGTCGTTCTATTGTAAATAATCCTAATCTACTCAATCTCTCTTCATAGCTAGCGCCCTCCAAACCAGGCAACATCCTGGTGAACCTCCTCTGCACCCTCGCCAAAGCATCTACATCCTTTTGGTAATGTGGCGACCAGAACAGTACACAGTACATGTGGTCGAAACAAAGTCTTATACAACTGTAACATGACCTGCCAACTCTTGTACTCAATACCCCGTCCAATGAATGAAAGCATGTTGTATGGCTTCTTGACCACTCTATCGACCTGCATTGCCATCATTGGAGTACAATGGGCCTGAACACCCAGATCTCTCTGTGTATCAACTTTCCCCATGGCTTTTCCATTTACCACATATAAACCATGGAATATAAATCATGAAAGTGAGGGATCAGTGTGGAGTACATTCCATAAGTAACTTTCTCATTCTAGTATCTTAAATCAGGAACTGCTGCTATTTCTAAAGGGCCCGCTGCAAATTCAAGTGGGTTAGAGTTTGGGCTAGGTCTTTCATTGTTAGCAAAAGACAGAGCTTTAGTGTGAAGTGATAGGAAGATGGCTTTGGGGTCATTAGTTCCAACCCAGCTCTGAGTTTTCATCTGCAGCTGCAAAGGTGTTGATGGGCCCAAGTGAACAGTATGATATGTGCCCCACACATAGTCGATGGATATTACAGCAAATTAGCAAAGAGGCACAGTAAAAAAAACTTTAAACAAATGGTAATCATTGGGGAGAGATGTAAAATGGGGCTGCCATTTTGCTATTGCCCATATCATGCACACACCTCCTCACCTCTGGATACTGAGGACTCCCATTATTTTTGGGACCTTTGTTTCTCCTGAAAATCCAATGTTTTACCAGCCACCAACTACTCTAGCAGCTGCTTTTGCACACTTCTGTTGATCGATAATTCCGTGATATAGTCACCCAATTTATATATGCTCTTTATATCATTCCTGGAAATTCTTGTCTAATTTTCAGAAATGTGGTAGAGCACTGAGCCACAAGCTATTAGTTATAATTCCCTGACATCTGCCAATTTTTAATATGAGAGCCCAAACAGCTGGACCACATGGAAAGTAGCAGAAAAAATGCACTCTAATTACTGGCAACTGGAAAGGATCAAATATCCATATTGTGGAGTGGCTGAACACAGGGTAGTATATTGTCAGAGGAATATAAAAGGAAGAAATGCACACTGGCAGGAAATCATGACGACAGTAATGGTTCAGGAGGTCAGAGTAGGGAGTTCAAAGTCATGGGAAAGTTCCAAAAATAAAGCCATTAATGTTTCCTATATTATATCATTTCATGGTCTGCTCAGAATCTCAGGTTTATGCCTTTGTTTGTAGCCTGGGGATTTGAAATAGCAAGAGGCTAGAAATTGTTCAGTTCCTCGTTTTAAAATTCTTCATTAGAATGTGGGTTTCACTGTCAATGCCAGCATTTGTTGACATTCTCAATACACTCAACTACCATCCGAAAGGGTCGAGAAAGCATCAAAACCATATCGCTGTGAATCTGGAATCACACGTAGACCAAGCTGGTTAAGAATGGCAAATATCTTCACATAAAGACCATTTGTGAACTATTTTGGTTTTTACAACAATTGATCATGGTTTCAGGTGTCACCATTACTTAGAGTAATCTTCAATTCTAGACTTTGTTCATTAACTGTAAATCCCATCACCTACCCTGGTCTTCCCACGTAGATGTGATAGTCAAGAGGGCACAACAAGCTTCTTCATCAGGCAGCTCAGGAAATTTGGCATACCCAAAAGGGCCCTCACCAACTTGTACAGATCTGATTGGAAGCAAACTGTCAGGGCTCATTATGGCCTGGTACGGCAACTGCTCTGCCCAGGACTGTAAGAAACTACAGAAGGTGGTGTGCACATCTCAGACCTTCACAGAAGCCAACCTTCCATCCATGGTCTCCATTTAAACAGCTCACTACCAAAGGCTGTCAACATCATCGAAGACTCATCGCACCTTGGTAGTATTCTACTACAACCTCCTCCATCAGGTAGAAAATACAGTAGCTTGAATGTATGCACCAGCCGGTTCGGGAACAGCTTCTTTCCAGCCATTATTAGACTGATGAATGGACTCTCTAACTTTAAATAATTCTGATTTTGCTAATGTTGACCTTGCCTAGCGCACACCCTGTGCAATGTGACCTGTATGCCTCTGTCTAACATTTTTTTGCCCTATGATTTGTATGTCCTTACTCACTAATGTCTGCCTGTACTGCTTACAAACAAAAATTACAAATATACCTAGGTTTTTGTGATAATAAACAAATCAAATCAAGTCAAATTTGAATCCACTTCCTGAGAACCTTCCCACCATCATTCATCCAATACCCAGTCCTGCCTCTCAGGTCTCACTGTACCTCACCATCATACACATACAAATACTTCTATGCTCAAACTCATCTCTCATTGCCTCCACCATTCAGTTGTGGCAGGCACATCAATTTGGAACATAATCACTGACATTCTGCCTTCTGTCTCTTGATGCAATGTTTACCAATGGAGGTGAGAGCTGTACAGCTGTCGGGGGCTCGCATGCCTTCACCCCCTTAGCTCCATGAGGTCGGGGGGGCAGTAGTGGAATCCCTGGTACATTACGCAGCAGAGGCCATCCAGGCCAACAGTTACAGACAGCCTTATTCCATTCTCAACATTCTCCTTCTCTCAACCTGAGATGTGATGTGAAGTGAAAGCAGCAGATAATGTGACCATACTTTCCTCTCCATCACCCTTCCCTCAGCCCAACAGAACCCTTCTGTTTTTACACCCTCAGACACCCAAGAAATAACACTTACACAGTTGTAGCAGACTGCAGTAGAAAGACCAACAGGAACAATCTGATTGTGATGAGGATGCACCATTCCTTGGCCTTACATTGCCATCTGTCAGCTCAGAGACATGGCTGAGTGACTAGACCAAGAACTGTATATGGTGAGGCACAGGACACCAAGTGGGCTGCTACCAGCCGAGGAGAAATGGTAATGTAAACTATTGTTCTCTTTGAATTGGAAGATTTTGAAAGGACTACATATACATTATTTGAAATACAAATAAAAAAATGGAAGCTTGGATTATTAATTGTTTTTATAACTTGAAAGAAACATGGAACTACATGGTGATCTTTGGTTACATGAGGGCATGTCTTTTCTTTGAAACATCTGGATTTGATAATTTTGTGAGAAAAATTGGCAGTATTGTAGATGTTTTCGGGTTGAAAATAAAAAAAAAATAAACTGCCCAAAAACAGCTTTGGATTGGTTTTGTTAACTTTTTTGTCACAGAGCTGAGAACTGATTCACCATCAGAATAGTTTTCTCTAGAGCCAAGTCTTCTTTGGTGTGTAAGAAATCTGACAAAGACTCATGTGCAATTCTTACAGTAGTTCTATCCCTTATGAGTTCTGACTTTAAGTCACCAGTGTTACATTTTTCCACTAATCTGTACAGGTCAGGAATAAAATTATGGATTGCTCTGCAAGTCAAATACTTCCAATAAATCTTGCTCATTCAAGGAATTTTAGTTCTGAGGTTGAAGTGATTGTCTAAAGCTTTCACTACCTCTTCAAAAATGTCTTTTAATTCTTTGAGCATTTGTTGAGCTATAATGTCATTAGCTGTTTGCTCAGTTGTGTATTGAAGTACATTTATTGTTTAATTTCTGAGTTAGTATCTAATTTGGAACCTAATCTGTATCTCAGAATTTGCTTTCTCAAGGATGTTTAATTTTGCATTGCATTTGGCCCGTCTCTGAAATTTGCTTTTCTTGGCAATATTATTCCTGAAGCCATATCTTCCTAAGTTGATTGCATATCTTGATTGCTGATAGCTTTTTATTTTATTAGCAGTATCAATCCTGCTGCTCTTTTTCTGCTATATTGGAGGATTTCTCCTTGTTTTATGCCTCAGATATTCAATTCTTACCCTAGACAGGTAAATGAGGGATTCTGAGCTTTTTTTATTATTTGCAGCTTCACTAAAAAAATTCCTGCCTTAATCAAGGCTTTACTGAATGATATAAATAATCAAATCCTGCTTTTATCGCAAATCTTATGAAGGAATTTCTGGCTTTTCTGCGATAACAATTAAATCTCCCAAACTTTCCGGCTCTGTTAGACGACTTCCGCTTAAACTTTTAATCCACTTTAATTAAAAATAAAGAATTGTGGAGGCTGATAAGCTGAAACAATAACATCATAAAGTGCTGGAGAGACTCAGCATCTCTGGCAGCATCAGCTGAGATTAAAAGCAGAGAAAAACATCTCTAAATTTATCTTAAATTGGCATAACAGAAAAAAGATTTACCCCTTTTCTAATAAATAAATATGTATGTATGTTGAAATGGCAGATGTATATCATCTATTTTTCTGTTATTCTAAATTCCTTGTTGGCTGCTCTACATTTTCTTACCTCTCCTTGCATTGTGAGTACTCAAAATCAGAAATCAATATCAAGTCTTCTACTCTAATTAACTGTACCACAGTACTTCATTTTCTAAATGTCCTTCAGAAAGCCTTCATTCTTAAAAATGCAACCTTTTAAAACCCATATTAATCCCAATTTGTAATTTTTGGCCTTCTGCGTTCCACTTTACAGGCTTTATGTTAACTTTCACAATGATCCCAACCTTGATCCTAATTCCTGTAATAATTAAGAGATAACAAGGTGTGGAGCTGGATGAACACAGCAGCATCAGAGGAGCAGGAAAGCTGACGTTTCAGGCCTAGACCCTTCTTCAGAAATGGGTCCCAAACCTCAGCTTTCCTGCTCCTATGATGCTGCTTGGCCTGCTGTGTTCATCCAGCTCTATACCTTGTTTTCTCAGGTTCTTCAGCATCTGCAGTTCCTGTAATAATTAAAGCCAATTAATGCCTTATTTGTAGCTAAGAATGATTTCCATAATTGTGGTTTTAAATGAATGAATTAAAATGAACGTGAAGCTCAATATCATTAATGTGGCATACAGATTGTTCAACACATGCTCAAATCTAGCAAACTAGGCAACAAGATCTAATTCTTTAAGTGATGCAGGAAGCAGTGATGAAAAATGGCTTGAAATCATCAAAGGCATATATGTTGCTGTAAGAGGATTGGGTATACAGAGACAAAGCGATAGCACAAGGTGGCATCCTGCACAAAGGAGCTAAACGTTATCATCCCGACAGAGATGGGAAAAGAGATGCCGAAGCAGATTAATGCAAGCCACTATGGAATTGAGTGTAGTCTGAAGAAGGTAAGAGATGTGCTTTACTGTCAAACATGAACAATGAGAATAAGGACCATATCAGCCAGTGATGTTATGATACATAACATCACAGGACTGGCCCCCTTCAGTCCACAGGAGCTGATTATCTTGTCACCTTCATTGATATTGTGGAACGGCTGGATACACACTTCAGTCTTTGCAGCAATCCCAACATTATCGTAAATGACAATGGCTCATAGTTCATCAGTGAAGAATTAGGCATTTCATAGAAGATTGGGAAATTCAACACACTACGTCCTGTCCAGACTGAACACAGCCAAATGGAAACACTGATGTGACATGGAAATCATCAAATGGTTAATAAAGTAATTGAGTAAATCCAGCACAAGGTTATGTGATGCAATCTTTCAGTGAATGAATATACCTACTGAAGGCATGGAAATTAGTCCAGTCCAAAGACTACTGTCATATCACACCCAGATTTTGACATCAGTTGAAAAGAAAACTGCTGAAACTTAAAGTAACATTGGTGCATGTGACATAATTAAAGCACAATGACAGAAAGCCAACTCTACTGTGACAAAGCTACCAAGTCAGTGCCAGAACTGAGCACTGCAGAGCGAATCAGAGTGCAAATGTTCAACATTGACAAAAAGAGTCAGTTCACATGTTGACTTGGAACCTGTTGGTGGAATTATTACCTTGATCGTACACGGTGAATGTGAATAATCAGATATTTAGTATGTTAGACGGTTACACACAATGGGTATTTTCAGCTGTTCCTTCCTTGCAGGCTACGGATCTGGGAGAAGTGACATCATCACCTGCATAAAGTATAAAATGACCAGTGTCAGAGACCCACTGTTCTCCAGCAAGAGAAATTCATCAACAATAATAGCCATCATGTACAACATAGGTCACCACTGGCAATAACACTCCTCAGGGATGGAAAAGAGTACACACACAGCCAATGATATCCCCACTTGGAGACCTTGATGATTTAAAGATAATGTGCCTCATGCATATAGAGAGTGATGAAAATGGAACTGACCAGGTTTGACACTCTGTTTTGTGAATGAATGATTGCCTTCCTTGAGATCATGTATATTGAGTAACTGCCCAACTTGTAATTGCAAATGTAAATGCATGCAAATGTCTTTTTTGGATGAAAAGTTTGATTTTGGTGAAATGCAATTGTACTTCATGTATCTAGTGGCTTATCTCTAGCTTTGCTGTAAATACCCTTGTTTGTAGCCTGTGATACTGATTAGATTGAAGAAAAAAATGCATTTCCAGTGCTCACTTTGAAGGGCAAATTTGGCAATCTTCAAGTTATCTGCCTGTAAATCCATGTGTTTCACCTGCAGATGCATCAATCAGAATGTGTTGGGCCTGTGGAATTGTTGGTGTCATAGTCAGTAACAAATCTTCACCTCGTTTGGCCAGTTCCTTCTCCATCTACCTCAGGGACAATTAGCCTCCACAGCAAAACTGCTGGCTGCCCTTCACTTTGAGAATTCTGAGATAATGGGAACTGCAGATGCTGGAGAATTCCAAGATAATAAAATGTGAGGCTGGATGAACACAGCAGGCCGAGCAGCATCTCAGGAGCACAAAAGCTTTTGTGCTCCTGAGATGCTGCTTGGCCTGCTGTGTTCATCCAGCCTCACATTTTATTAACTTTGAGAATTCTGATTGGTTCCAGGCAGACTGCCTGCTGTCCCTATTGAACAGTGAATGTGGAGGTGAACTGCTATTTGACTGTCTCCTGTACAATTAAGCCAGTGGGCAGATTTTCAATGCTCATAGCCAGATTGAGGTCTTGAGACCTTATTTATCAAAATACATGACAGAAATAATGATATAGATACATTAAAAAGATCCAACTAGCTTCACAAAAATGGGAATGAATAGACATTTTAGTTGGAAATGAAGATATATACTAAATTGACATATACTTTACAGTGAAAAATATTTGCTGGAGCCAGAATTGACTGTACAGATGTAAATGTTTGTTTAAAAAATTTGCTTAATCATGCTGCGTAATTTGCTGTATGTGCTATTCTTTATATACTGGTTAATGAGGTTGTCAAATCTTTCCTACGCTGTGTAAATGAAAAGGGTCAAATCATTTGCACCAAAATACTGCAGACAGGATATTGAGTAAAAATATTAGAGTTGTGTCTTGGAAACCAGCCCATAAAAGAAATCAAATTCTCAATCATCGGTCGCATTATTATGATTTGTTTAATAATGCGCACAATAGCTGTGGTAATGCTTTGAATGCTAGTAGCTCTTCTTGTCCAAATCATTTTAAGAGCAGAAATATGGCAGTTTGGACACAATACTAAGTGCATTACCCCTAAACGTAATCTCATTTTTAATGTAGAAGCACATGAACGTAAAATAAATTAAAGTCAATTTCATTAAATAATTCAAATTGATGAAGCTATCCAAATAAAATTCAGTTTGTACTTACAGTACATTGGTCAGCAAATAGATTTGGATATATTTCCCAGAAAATTTAAATGCAGCTTGGAAACGTCTTCAAGTTTTCCTTTACAAAACAAATGTTTCCAGTTTTAGAGTTAAAATGTTGTCACAGGTGTTTCTATTCCTGCTGCAAAACTATTGCTTAGAATTTGGTGCCAGACCTTGCAGCACGATATCTTAAAGCAAAAGATATGATTTGTTTCTTGTATCTAAATGATTTTTCACTTATAAGTATTCTTCTATTCTGCAATTTGTTACAAAGTGATCATAAAAATCTTTAATTCCTTTCTCAAAAATTGTTTTTCCCAGATGGAATAATATCTTTGCTGAACAATATGAAAAGGATATGTTAACCCAGAAGTAGATGCTTTTTAATAGCAGAACATACAATTCCTGTAAAATAATCTGCAGGAGTGAGCCACTTTAAAATATGATGAAAAAAGTGGTTAAAGAGCTAATGTAGTTAATGTAGCATACTTGTACTTCCAAAAAGCAGCTAATAAAATGCCACAAAAGGTAGACTTGTCAACAAAGGTGAAATACATAGAATTTTCCAATGAAATGTAATTTGTTATTTTATTTCCACTCCCATACATCAATTCTTCTTACCACTGACCCAGGTACTTGAACTTTCTCTATGTCTTCAAATATAACATTTACATGCTCCACTCTGATTCTCTTTCCCCAAACTAACACTCTGTATATTGGCTCCTCTGCCCAATGACCTCCATATCCCTGTCCTCTGTTTTTTTTAGACCCTGAAAATATTCATATTCTTGGTCATAGTGCTTCTGATTTCACTTACGCAACTGGAATGCCCATGACAATTACTGACAAGAGTTAACCAATGAAAATCAGGAATGTGTAAGAGAGCAGAATTAGAGAAAATCAGAAATGTCAGAAGATTACGTCGCTGGGGTGTGTTGTAGAGGGAGTGACTGTGTGCGACTATGAAGGGATATGATAATATATCGTGTAAAGTGAATGGTGAAATGTCAGCTTGGGGAATATTTGAATTATCAAGTTGAGACATGAGAAAAGTAAGGATGAGAATATCAGCAGAAAGTGAATTAAGGTTGAGGAAGAGATAGATAGTGTTTCAGAGGTGGATGTAGGCTGTGAAAGGAATGGTTAAAGTGAAACATTTGCCGAGAGAGAAGAATAAGCTACTGAAAACCAAATTCCCTGAGAGATGCATAGGTTAATGGGCTGCTTGGATATTTGAAGTAGGTTAAGGAGAAGAGTTGTATCATGGAATAGAATAGAATTATAGAATCCCTACAATATTGAAGCAGGCCATTTGGCCCATCGAGTCCACACCATTTCAGAAAGGTTTTGCATGGAATCATGATCCAATTTTGATGCAACAATGCCATTTGTATTTGAATGTCAGGCTTAGATAGCCATCTAACATTTCAAATATTACTCATGACAGACCTGCTTATTATAATGGAAATGCATAGGATATTAACTTGGCAAAGCAATTTATAAAGCATCTCTGCTTACAACATGCAATGCAGTGATAGGCTAACCATTTAGAATTCTGATTTGAAACTAGGATTGCTGTTTACCAGCTCTCTACTCCAGAGTCTTCCTGTCTTAACATTATTAAACGGAATGAATAACTCCCATCCAGTGCTATTTAATGGGCTTGTGAGGATATTTATATTGGTTGCTGGTTTAATTCTCCTAGCTGCTCGTGCAGTTCTTATTTTTTTCCATATTTGTAGGGAATGGCCTGACTGTTTTTGCTGTACATTTTGCTTTATTTAAAAATTGTTTGTGAAGGAAATTACTTTTCAATTTCCATGACTCATTTAATCCTTTTTATTTAAATTGTGCATGGTGAGGAGAATGAAAAGAGGTCAGGGAAAGCTGTAAGAAGAGAGAGGAGAGGGAGCTAAGAGACCATCTTGGTAGAAGACATGGGAGTGGTTTTCCTTCTGAATATTTTAAAAACTAAACAGCCTGCAAGGTGGCCACAATGCATTTCAAGCTGCAAAAGCATTTTATCCTACAGTTAGCAGGAGTCAGCATCTTGGAAAAGGATTTGAATTCTGTGCTGTGAACAGCTCTATAGAAGTTTGTCATACAGTCAATCACCAACTTAAAAAGCCACTAGCTCGCATTAAAGATGGTGCCTGCTCAAAAGCATTTGTTCTAATGCCCTCTCCTGTCAATGAGCAGCTACTTGGGAAAAAATATGCATTAATTTGGATTTCAAACATTAATTCAAGGAATGCTCGCCCTTACAGGTGCATTGGAGCTAGACAGTGGATACACTTCAGAAAAAGAATTGAATTTTCTAAGAGATTTTGTCAAGTCTTCACCAATATTGAAGCAACATTCATTGTGGAAATTTTATGAATTCTTCACCTAAAACAGCTGTGCTACTTCACCTTGTTGGAAACGCTGCCCAGGAGAAAAGGAATGCTCATTCATTGATATTCAACCAGAAAGCTCCCTTGGTCTGGATAAGGAGAAAGCCAATGAGGTGAAGTGAGGGAGAAAAGCACCAACTGCCACAGGAGAAAGGGATAGAAGGCTAAGGAAAACAAGGTATTTTTTCCTCGCTTGCCTTCTCCCTTTTGGTACAGGGCATTACTCTTCCAGAACGCTCCATTCAACATCTCTAAACTCTATCTGAGAGTGTGGGAGGTCTCCCCTTAAACCATCTTGCAATGTGCTGCTCTGTGACATCCAGAACACCCTATACCTTGAGCAGAAATGAATATGACGAGCCCATGTTTACTGTTACATTTACATTTTGTTTAATCAGCAGTTGAGCAGCATACCTGTAGGTTTCTTGTTGAGTACCTCAAGTCAAATTATAATAATGGTAATCAGCAATTATGACCAACATTGTGAACTAAGTCCAAACTTCTACCCAGGCTGTAAAAGGAAGTATATTTATTGCTTGCTACACATCTTGACCAATATTATATCCCATTTGTAACAGCACAAGCAGAAGTAATGTAACCTACAACAACCTATAAACACATTGGAATAGAATACATTACACTATGGATTCTAGTGGTCAATTATCTTTGACATTCTAACCTTTCAGTAGATAATGAGAAATTACACTCAGTCAATGGAATAACAGAATCTTACTGAAAAGTGGAAAATAATGGTCTAATTGAGATAAAATAGAAATTATGATAATGTTTTCAACAGTGAAACTGTTAAGGATGACAGTGACAGCCTATTATGCTTTTTATATCCATGTTTACATACTGTATAATGAGAAGTGCTGACAATGTTTTGCCATGATTTTCTTTTTCTGCAAGCAGGGTATGTTTGTTTTATACAGCAATGATTTTGTTGTCTATCACAGCACCAGAACTAGGCATAGATAATGTGGTATTGAAAGATCTGACATATTTCGATTGTAACTCAATTTTTTTTACACACACATACAAACATACCAATGTCTGGGCTCATTAAGCTATGCAGCTACAAATAATATCATGTCATGCTTCAGTGATCCAAATTAAGATAGAGCATATGATCTTTATACACTTAGGTTACATCTTATGATCCAGTAATGATATCACAAACATTTCTCTTAAAGGAATTTTAAACATATATGGAAGCAGGATCGATAAAGGGGAAGCAGTAGATGTAACATGTTAGAATTTCTAGAAGCTGTTTGATAAGGGGCCATACATGAGGCAACTTGACAAGAGACCAGGGTGTTATTAATATGGATAGATGTCTACCTAACTAATAGAAGACAGAGAGTTGGGATAAAGGGTTCATTTTCTGGATAGCAACTTATAACAAGTGAAATGCCACAAGAATCAATGCTGGGACAACAATTATTTACAATAGGCGTAAATGACTTGGATAAAGGAAGTGGATGCACAATGCAAGGTGACACAAAAGTAGGGCAGGAGGGCAAGTGATGAGGTTCACGCAAAGCACCTGCAGAAACATACAGTCAGATTAAGACAATGGGAAAAACTTGGCCGATGACAATAAAGTGTGGGAAAGTGTGAAATTATGCTCTATGGCAGCAAGAATATAGGAGCTAAATATCAGTAAAATAGAAATAGACTGCAGAAAACTGTCTAGCATATAGAATCAATAGGTTTTAGGGAAGGTAAATTGAATGTTGGCCTTTATTTCAAAGAGAATTAGGTTTAAATACAGAGAAGCATTGCTAAAACTTTACAAGGCACTAGTTAGACCACTTCTGGACTACTACTGTGGGAAATGGATTACAGGATAGAGGAGGAACTTCCCTGACCCCATTAGGTGAGTACAGTAGTCATCATTAAATCATAAAATGGTTACAACATAGAAAGTAGTCATTTGGCCCACCATCTGTGCCCATCTCATTCAGTATTTAATTCTCAAATGGTGCTGAACGTTGTTCAATCTTTGGTGAACAACACCACTTTTAGCTTTATGGTGAAGGCAAGATCATTGATGAAGCGACTAAAGTTAGCTGGATTGAGGGCACTACCCTGAGGAACCCCTGCAGGGATGTCCTGAAGCTAGTGTGACTGACCTTCAACAACCACAACCATCTTCCTTTATAACTGGCATGACTCCAACCAGCAGAGTGTTTGACCCTGATCTTCATTGATTCCCATTTTTCTCGGGCTCCTTGATGCCACACACTGTCAAATGTCACATGGATGTTAAGGACTGTTACTCTCAGTTCACCTCTGGAATTCAGCTCTTTTGTCCATGTTTGGGCTGAGACGGTAACACCCGTCAGGAACTGACAGACCCTGGCAGAACCCAAACTGAGTGTCAGTAAGCAGATTCTGTCTCATTTGTGGGATGTGAACCCATCCCTAATGTCCCAGAGGCAATTTAAATGTCATTGCTTTAGGTCTGGGATCACATGCTGGCCAGGCCAGTTAAAGATGGCCTTCTTTAAAGGACATGAATGAGCCAGATGTGTTTTTACAATAATTATCAGCAGTTAGGTGGTATCATTAAGCTGGTTTTCCAGATTTAGTTCCAGTTTATTGATAAGAAAATGTTTTTGATAGCACTGTTGATAATCATTTCCATCACTTTTCTGATTGCGGTGATAGTTAGTTAGGTTGGATTTGTCCTGCATTTTGAGTGCAGGACATATTCTATTTTGCTTTTCATCTTTCTTTGGTTCTTTGTCAATCCTGAGATCTCATTGGTTAAGGAACTACTTCACTGATCTGAACTTCCACTCGTATGTCAGATGCTCCATTACTCTTGCACACCTGCATCAACTCACAGTTCTAGCAATTCACAGGGCAAACATGGTTTAAAGCTAAACAATGAGAGGGAAAAATCTTACTGACAACTACTTCAACTATTGCTTGGAGTCATACCAGTTATATAGGAAGATGGCTGTGGTTGTTGGAGGTCAGTCACCCTAGCTCTAGCACATCCCTGCAGGGGTTCCTTCGGGTATTGTCCTAGATCAGCTAACTTTAGTTGCTTCATCAATGAAATGGCAAGTCATATATTGACACATTAGAATGGAAGGTTCAGAAGTAGTGAAGATTTTAAATGTACTGGCTTTAGTCTTGAGATTCAAAATTATGAAATTTTTGCAAAGCATGTGCTAAAAAAACAGCTTAACTTGTTAAGATTTTATGTAACCAGTCCTGTGCATAAACATTTATAAATAATTATAGCAGTACTTGATGTGTCAGGAACATAAAGGAACTTGTTAAAATTAATTTGAATTAGGAATTTGCTGCTGTGTGACTGTATAGTTGAAATGATTGTGTTTTTACACTTTTAAGAACTGCAAAAGTCACCCTCAATTCTAATGGGCTAATAGGGACTGTGTAGTGTTGTATCATTGAAGTCAGGACAACTGCAGGCTCAGTTCCTGATCTGCAGTAAATTAGCTGACCTGCGCTAGGCTGACTATAAGGGCACTCATTCGTTTTAACATCTCTGTGCTAAGTGTTTTCACTCCTGATGATTAGTTAGAGGCTTCTGATGGAAAGTGACTGTGAGGTCATTCTTAATGACGATGCTCCTAAGACTGCCAAATTAATGTACCATACATTGTTTAGTCCCATAAGTGAAAGACAACCAAGTTCCCGGGAATTTTTTGGAACGCTATCATGTCTGAGTCACCATGTTCAGTGACAGACCCTGGCAGAACCCAAACTGAGTGTCAGTAAGCAGATTCTGTCTCATTTGTGGGATGTGAACCCATCCCTAATGTTGTTGAAGGTCAGTCACACTAGCTTCAGGACATCCCTGCAGGGGTTCCTCAGGGTAGTGCCCTCAATCCAGCTAACTTTAGTCGCTTCATCAATGATCTTGCCTTCACCATAAAGCTAAAAGTGGTGTTGTTCGCCAATGCTCTCCCTCAGGGGGAGGGAAATAGTGTACTGATTTCATACAGCTTAATCTTGAAGAGAGTGTTTGACATTTCCTTCTTTGTGATCAGTCTGTCTTGAGCCAAAACTCAGGCTTGGCCCAAAAACCACATGACAAAGAGTGAAAATTTTAAATTAGAAATATTGGTACTCAGTTCTAAAGTAGGCTTACCAAGAGGCTGTGTGCTGTGTGAGTAGAGTATGGTGTTGCTGGGTAGGGTGCAGGGAGCATTGTTGTGGATGATCTGGAATCTGTAGGGGAAGGATAATGAGGCTGGTATGAAGACTACTGCGATAAATGTACAGATTAGAGTTTCAGCAATAAATGAGTTGAAGTAAGAGCAAAAGTGTTCTGGAAGTGGAAGTAGGTGATTTATGTGATTGAGCATTGGTACTTCAGCACAAGGCAGGCAGAATTTGGAGGGGGAGTAGATTGGTATAGTTGAATACCATAATGACCATTGGTAAAACACACTGATTGAAAGGGTGGTAGTGGCAGAAACCCATATTATATCTTAAAAAAATACTTGGAGTGCTGTCTGCCTCAGGACTGAGGACCAAAAGATCTGTAAATTTGAATCAGGCTGAAAACTCATGGTCAACACAGAGACAGTGGACTAAATGGTCTCCTCTGACTTTATAGCCTGGAGATACATGAAGCTGCCGTCTTCTTTCTCATGATGAGAAAACTTGGGAGCCCACCCATGGTCTAGGCAGCTAGGAGCTGCGTTAATTTCTTTCTGTCCCTGTTTACATGAGAAACCCTGACCTTAAAAAGCTTCTGGCCAATTGATCAAACCCAGTATCTGGAAGCAATAGTCACTGCTGTGATGACAACAGTCCCAACATTTCACAGAGCCTGAATAGGAATGCTTACAGTTATCTGAGAGATGGGGTGAGGGGCTGGGGCCATGGTGACAGTTAAAATGAATGGGAGGAGGGGATACTACTGTTTGGCTTTAGGAGCCTTGGGGGCGCTGTTTAGAATTCAACAAAAGACGACCACGAGATTAACTAAGAATGGAAAAATAGAACATCAGGGTGGACCTGCAAACAGCAAAGAGCAGACTATGAGGTGTTCTCTAAGTATGTAAAAAATAGACTAATGTAGGCCTCTTACAATCTGGAATGGAAGAATTCATAGCAGAGAACAAAGAAATTGCCAAGCAATTGAAATACTTTGGTTCCATTTATGCAGCAGAAGACACACATAACTGCCCAGTAATGCTGGTGAAAAAGGAAGAAGGAGCAGTTGCAGGCATTTCACTCACATTACTGTCCCTGTACATTCAAAACTTCACACATTTGCAGTTTATGTCAAAACTGTCCCAATTGATTTTCAAAGAACATTTGAAGCGAAGATTGTCTTGGATATTCAGATTCCCATTGGAAGTGATATTGTCCACCCACTATTATTTATCTTCTTGATCAGTCAACGGAATGAATTTTCATCTTCTGATTGTAAAAACTAGAGTTCTGTTATAGGTGAACCAAACTTTGGTTATAGTGGGTGATCACTACGGGGATCCAAAGCTCCTTAATAAAAATATTATCATGAGATCGTGGCTTGATGTCTGATGATACTAGATACCAAGAAAAACAGATATGTTACTTGTTTCTGAAGAGTCCAGGCTTGGAATTCCAAAGAAAATAGAAGCTGAATGGCAGTCTGTTCTTTAACAGTTTTTAGGGCATTATAGGTGAGGAATTGCTCTCATATATCATAGCACTGTTGATGTAAGGGTATAATTACAGCATGCTTCAAAACAGACTCTTTTCAAGAAGCTATTAAAATTGTTTGACAATGCTCTTAACTTTATGAGTCATTATGTCATTATATTTGACTTCTAATAGCTTATGGTATGATCTTGACATAGCAGGAAAGAGAATACTGAGGACCAAAATCATCTTAACAATTTCATAGCAGCCTCAAATTTCTTCACCAATGGGCTTTCCTGTGCAATTTTAGTGGGCACTTTAAGCTTTCTATTTTAATAGCATTAATATCTCCATGAAAATATCTCCATGAAAATACCAAAAACAAAATCAGGGCAATGCATTGAGTACTTTTGTGAAAATTCATGAGTGTTAGAAATAATACTGGTCATTGATGTTGTTCAGGGACACTACAATTTTGACACTATCTTAAAATGTTTTCTGGCATCATGTGTTAATTCAATCCAAACTATCAAAATGACAACATTCTGATGGAAGAATTGTGTTCTCACTGCATCTATATATTTGGTAATTAACATCTGGAAAAGTACTATCGGTGTGGGAACAACAGCCCACAACAGAATGATGTACCAGTAACTCTCAGGTTGCTCAATGTCGTCCAGGACAAAATAACCTGCTGGCACTCAAACCGCAACCTGAAATTTTCACTCCACCTGCGGCTGGTATACAGTAGCAGCAGCGTGTGCCATGTACAACACACACTGTCGCACCTCAACAGCAGTAACTTGCCAAGATTGGTTTATCAACACTTCCAAAAAGGCCTACCTCTAATGCTGAGAGGACAACGGAACATGAGGCAGAAGAACATCATGCACCCCCCATGTTACACATTATCTTGACTGGGAAATATGCCATTGTTCATTCATTATCACCATGTCAAAATTCTGGAACTCCCTACGAAGCACAGTGAAGGATTATCCAAATCCAGGACATCCAAGATCAATTCCAAAATGTTACACAATCTGAAGTCCTTTGGAAGAAACAGTAAGACTCAGCAAGTGCCATTCAGATTCCGAGCAGCATGTGTTATTAAAGCATGAATTGCTTTATTCTCCTTCTAGACTCCCTCTGGTACATGTGTTTGGTAGCTGTAAGGAACAAATGTTCAATGCAGTGTTAATACATTACACTCACTATCACACTCTCAAGGGATGGTCATTAAATGCTGACTATCTCAGAGATACTGCTATCTCATAAATGAATAACAAAAAATATACGCAAATAAAGATATACACATGAACCAATTTTTCAAATGTGTTGATATTGGGGAAATGATCAAATAGTACAACAGACCTGATGGGCTAAATGGCCTAATTCTGCTCCTATAACATATGACCCTATCTGATCTTATGGAAATGTGCTACATTACTGAACATATGGAACATTGGCTAGGCAGCTTACGTTGTGAGACAACCTCTGCTTGAGGACATTATTTGCAGCCAGTAGTTACAATTTCTTCCTTTCCTCTGGTTGGTAGATTTGAAAAAGAGCATGCAGAATTCTATTCATAAATGCTTGCAAGCAAAGCACAATTACTCACATACGAAAAGCTGATGTACTAACACTTAGTGAGAAGATAGGAAGGTGAAAGCTGAGGAAGAACAGCACATACTTGTCACATAGTCATCTGGCTGTCCTCAATGTGAACTTATACAATTTCAAATTTAACAGTGTGATCAAATCTGGTCTCAATTTTGTGTCATTGGTGTTTTTCATTTGGAAAGGTAAGCAATGTTTGAGAAATTATAATTGTACATAGCCAATTTCCCAATGTTTGTCCCCAAAATGTGAACCACTGGCTCAACAGCAGTAAAAGCAAACATTTAATCCTAAAACATGTACCAGCTTTTAGCCACACATAAAGCAGTATAGTAAAAAATGATGATCAAAGGAATTGACTAAAAATTCTCAGCTCTTTAGTTCCCTGCATACATTGTAATATCATAACTACCTCAAAGTTTAAAGCAAGAAATGAACCTGAGTGCATTAGATGGCACAAGAAACAACAACGATGCCATCCTTACTGACATCTTGAGAGGGGTGAGTGCGGTGTGGGAGAACTTGTGCCAAAATTGGGAGAGCTGTCTCACAGACTAATTCAGCAATAGCCTGATTAAGTCATACTCATGCAATCATATCTTACAGATGCCACCATCACTGTCCCTGCACGTGTCCTGTCCCACCGACAAAGATGGTAGTGCGGTGGTATGTACTGCAGGGGGAGTCACCATAGAAGCATTCAACACTGTCTTCAGATTCCACAAGATCTCACAGCAACAGGCCAAACAAAGGCAAAGGAAGCTCCTGTAGATCACCAGCTTCCATTAGCTACTTGTTTTTCTTTATTGGCTGGGCAGATCCATGCACACAAGCAACTTCTGGAATCAGGCATCGATACTGCAATCAGCTTGTCAATGCTCATCGCCAGCGACACAGCTTAGGGGAAACACTGTCTACCATCTCCACTCTGTTTGCTGAATTTTTATTCCTCCATTTTGAGCATCACTTTGAAGAAGCACTGATAGTGTCAAGAGCTCTTTAAACCCTTTGGAGGTGCAATGTCCATCACCAAGCATGAATCACCAGCACCATTACTCACTGAGCAGGCTGATACTGAAAGAACATAGTTGTTGGTCTAATCCTGGGGTAGGGATTGAAGGTACCAACCAGATAGAAAAGCCTACTTGAATTTATCCTACATTGACCGCAGTGGATGTATCTCTTCAATGACAGTATTGACAGAAGTGACCATTACAAAATCTTTGGAGAGGAGAAGTTCTATCTTCTCCAATGAGATACTCACTTGACGATGTCCGCTGCTACCTCCAGATTAAATGGGACAGAATTTGAACAGATCTCCATTCTCACGTCCTTAAAGCATTTCTCTTCCTTATTACTGTTTCATTGCTGTTCTCTGCATTCTGTCCAATCTTTTGACATGCCCCCTATCTTTGTGGAATTATATGGTTTTCCCCTCAGTATATTGACCTTGTATGGTGGGGAATTCACATCTTGGAATTTTTCTTCCTTGTTGAAACGTAACTATTCTATGCATTCTAAATCATCCTCTTAAATGTGTTTCAGGACACATTTATTGACCCGTTCCTTAATCTAATTTGCCATCTTAATATAACTATCACTGCTTTCATACCCTCAGAATTGTCCTTATTTACACTTAAAATACCTGACTTAGACCCACTGATCTCTCCCTCTAGCTGAATGTAAAACCCAATCATATTGCGATCACTGCTACCCTGGGGGACCTTTACTGTGTGATTGTTAACAGATTCTGTCCGATTGCACAATACTAAGTCTGATCGCAGGAAGTTGTGGGTTTGGCAGGTGCTGTTGAAGAAGTGTTGGCAGGTTGCTTTAGTGCATCTTGTGGATGGTACCTATTGTACCCTGTGGGAGGAGAGGGTAATGTTTAAGATGGTATGTCAATCTACTCAAGTGCATTGTTCTGGATGTTGTAAACCTTCTTAAAGCAATATTAAAGCTTCACTCATCTCACCAAGTGGAGAGCTCCTATACAGTTCAATTTATGCTGTATAAGTGCAAATACTTTAAGAGTCTAGAAATGAGTAGTGAATTGCAGCTAATCTTGTAGTGCCTATATTTATCTGACTGATAGGCTTGACTTTCTGGCCCTATGGGGAGAGTGCAGGGAAGTGGAGTTGAAATGCCCATTAGCCATGATCAAATGGTGGAGTGGGCTCGATGGGCCGAATGGCCTTACTTCCCTTCTATGTCTTATGGTCTTATGGTCTTAATATAAAAGGTGACATCCTTCCTATCCTCCATGCTATCCTAACGCTTCCCTAAGCTCCCACAGCACCTCACACCCAATTTGATTTTGGGGATAATAGGAACTGCAGATGCTGGAGAATCCAAGATAATGAAATGTGAGGCTGGATGAACACAGCAGGCCGAGCAGCATCTCAGGAGCACAAAAGCTGACGTTTCAGGCCTAGACCCTTCATCAGAGAGATGATGAAGGGTCTAGGCCCGAAACGTCAGCTTTTGTGCTCCTGAGATGCTGCTTGGCCTGCTGTGTTCATCCAGCCTCACATTTCATTATCCCAATTTGATTTTGGTGGTTTTGATAATGGTTATACAATTGATAGTCAAGGAGAGATTGTTCGGCTCTCTTATTGGTAATGGTCATTGCCTGGCATGTGTGAATGCTGTGAAAGCTACTTCATTCCCATGACATTCTTTGTGCCAGAGTAGGTTGCTTTATCAACTATGGAGTTGTGACTGGACTGAACACTGCGCAATCATCTGTGAACATCCCTACTTCTGAGCTGAATGCCTCAATGCATTTTGTACAGATCTCAATTTGACAGCAAATTCACAAACTCCAATACATTGTGTTTCTGACACATCACTTTTGTTTCCATTTCAAATACTTGTTCATTCGTCAGTGGGTTTATGTCTCAAATTAATTGAATTACTTAAATGGAATGATCTTGGTTTGATTTTAATGAACTTGTAATTAATTCTCTGGTTCGTTATAGAATTTACGTTTTTAATTATTTATTTGCAGTTTAGATTTGTTTATGATTTAAATTAGTATGTGTGTAATAAACTGACACCTATCTTACAGTTAATAAAATGTGAGGCTGGACGAACACAGCAGGCCAAGCAGCATCTCAGGAGCACAAAAGCTGACGTTTCGGGCCTAGACCCTTCATCAGAGAGCATCTGCATCCAGCATCTGCAGTTCCCATTATCTCTGACCTATCTTACAGTTTTCAGGATCTGTTATTCTTCACCTTACACCTCACAATTTCAGATTTCTCTTTGTACTTGATTTACTACAGGTTCCCATTCTCTCTTCAGACGCTGTCCTTATCTTATGCTTTTTGCTGCTCTGTCAATTCTCAAGTTCCGTTTAATGCTCTCCTCTTCCAATTCTTTTTTGAGTTGTCAGCACAGCAGCCTTCCGGTTTTTAGTCTCCAGGTTTGTGTATTCTTGCACCATAGAATTCCTACTCAGAGGTCACTCCCTTCAGGTTTTGGGAAAGATTCTGCTTAAAGTCCAAGGGCTTTTGGGAACATTACATCAAGTTGTTGTCATGTATTTGGATGGTGCCACAAGAACATCCAAAGCCATATTGTGTCAGATGATATTTTGGTGCCCATAATCATGTCAATCATGTATTAAACTCCATGATGGGGGATTGAATGCTTCACTTATGCGCTTATTGCAAGGTTTGGTAATATTGAGTAGAACATTGAATCAGGTATACTTCACTCAATTCTTCACCTTCTTCCGTGACTGAACCAGGAATTATATGACACCAGGTTATAGTCCAACAGGTTTATTTGAAATCACAAACTTTCAGAATGCAGCCCCTTTGTCAGGTAACTGCATTTAAATAGCTTTCTTTTTATAAAAAAAAACTTTTAAGACCTGAATGTTAAACTTTCCACTGGTCTGAATACAATTTTAGTCGCACTTTCTTCTGTTGAAAATAAAGGAAAATGTTTGGTGAAATGAGTTTGAATTGTGTTAATCCAGTTCTCAGGCGATGTGTGCAGAACACACAAGTGTCTTTAAATTTGTTATAGCCAGCATTAATTCAGCAGCCTCACTCAAATTAATGCTGCAAGAATAATATGGAAATGGAAAAGTCACACTGGTATGGGAGAGCTTGTTCTTTTGAGTTCGCTATTTTGGAATGTTATGAGGGCAGTCACACATTTTTGAAGGAAGAAAGAAATAAACACAAAAATGTAGAGCTTTAAAAGAAATGCAGGAGCAGTGAAAATCTTGGGTTCAGAAGGCAAAGACAAAATAATTAAGCTGAGATTTTATATTTTGTAATGGGGAATCGATTACGAAAGGAGTGGGATAATGATAAAACAAGAAAGATCATTGGTTTATATGCAGATGGAACATTGTCTTTGAAATTGACTGAGTACAATGGGGGTGCAGTACATAGAAACACAGAAACATAGAAACATAGACGAAAGGAACAGGAGGACGCCATTCAGCCCTTTGAGCCTGCTCCTCCATTCTTCATGATCATGGCTGATTGTCCAACGCAATAGCCTAATCCTGCTTTCTCCCCATAGTCTTTGATCCCACTCACCCGAAATGCTATATCTAGCCGTTCTTGAACACATTCAATGTTTTTGCATCAACTACTTCCTGTGGTAATGCATTTCACAGACTCACCGCTCTTTGGGTGAAGAAATGTCTGTAGTCCAGTAGTGAAATGAGAGCTGAGCTCTGTGAGGAAGGGGACTTGAAATACCAGACGTCTGACTAAACGAAGTGGATTTTGGGGTATCTTGTGGAAGAATGGCAGCTGATAGTCTTCTTGCAGCCTGTGCAGTAAAGATGTGTGACTAGTGGCATCGGGTCACTACCAGTATAGAACATAGAACATAGAACAATACAGCGCAGAACAGGCCCTTCAGCCCTCGATGTTGCGCCGACCTGTGAACTAATCTAAGTCCCTCCCCCTAGACTATCCCATCATCATCCATATGCTTATCCAAGGACTGTTTAAATGCCCCTAATGTGGCTAAGTTAACTACATTGGCAGGCAGGGCATTCCATGCCCTTACCACTCTCTGAGTAAAGAACCTGCCTCTGACATTTGTCTTAAATCTATCACCCCTCAATTTGTAGCTACGCCCCCTTGTACAAGCTGACGTCATCATCCTCAGAAAAATTTCAAAGAAACGTTGTTATGCCCTAAAGTGCAGACAGAGCCATGTCTAACCAGCTCATTAATTGAGCTGACTGGTCAGAAAGAAACAAGAAACGGACATTTGAGCAGCAGAAGGATTTATTTCTAAACTAAGAAGAACCTATATACATTGTAGCTTCAATGGAGGCGGGACCACATGTTTTTGTCTGAACGGAAATCTCCTCATTAGAATGCAGTAAAGTATACATTCAACAAGGTGGCTCAGCAGGTCAGTGCAGTGAAAAAATCTCTGAAAGAACAGCAGATATTGGGAGTCAGAAACAAAAACAGAAATTGCTAGAAAATCTCGATTAGTCTGGCAGCATCTGTGGAGAAAAATCAGAGTTAATGTTACAGGCCCAGCCACCCTTCCTAATAACTGATGAAAGGTTGAAATAGGCTTTTTTTTACACAGAGCATGTAATGGGAGGAGAGTCAGAGAGTAAACATTAAGTGCAGTTGGAGCCCAGAGAGGGAGAAAAATAGTTGGAGAGACAAAGGACCGGTTAAAAGGTCATTTGGGGAATGAATAGCTGCAATTGGGGATGATCAGTGACTGACAGTAAGTTGTTTGTGGTAGCAGCCTGTGTAATGACAAGGCCTGTGTGTGTGGGAGTCGGGAAAAGTTCCACTAGCACTAAAGTTATTGAACTCGATATTATATCCAGAAGGCTGAGGGATTCCCAGGCAGAAAATGAAGTGCCGTTTTTCCAGCTTGCACTAAGCTTTGCTGGAACACTGCAGCCAGCCTGAGACAGAGATGTTGGCCAGGGATCACGTGCTGTGTTGAGGTGGCCAGCAACTGGAAACTTGGAGTCTTTTTTGCAGACAGAATGTAGGTGTTCTGTGAAGTGGGCACCCAGACTGTGCTTTGTTACCCCAAAGTAGAGGAGACCACTTTGTGAGCAGCAAATACAGAATGCAAAGTTCAGCATAGTGTCATTATTCAGAAAATTTTAAAATTCAAAATATTTGCAAAATAAAGAAAGTGAATTCAGTTTTTAGCACCTTCATACAGAAGTCTGCAACCTCAAGCATCTGCACTTTGTCTTTACAAAACTTTTACTCCTTTCATTTTCACTCACCTCTTCACTCCCTCCTTCATACCCGAACAAGGCACTCGGCATTAAATACATGAAACACCTTGAACCTCAATCAAAGCTTATAACATTGCAGCTCATTTATCAGAAAGCAGAGGGGAGTTAGATATGTTACACATACTCCAAGTAGACTTGATCACTTTCATTTCCTGGGACAACTCTGTGAGCTAGGAACACTGAGCAAATGTTTGGAGAGCTTGCGAATTTCTATATCAGATTTTATGAGATGGGTCCTCAACATCCCAAGCTTTAAATCAAATGTCTAAATTCTAAACTCTAATCTATCATTCTGAATATCTTTCAGGTAATCAGGTGGCCATGGAATAATATAGTTCTCTGGTTAATATGCTAGACAGCCAAATGAGAATTTCAACCTTCCTCATGGCAAATTGCGAAAATAATTTGAAAGAATTTGGTACATTTGTGGACTACAATCAGAAAATTGTTAAATTGTAAAAGCCCAGCTGCTTCATTATTGTCCTCAGGGGATCTGAATCCATTTCTATTTCAAGGTACTGAGATGTTGCAGGACTTTAGGTGCTTAGGTTTCACCACTGAGGCTGGAAACAGGAGCTAGGTCTGTTTTTGGTTCAGAAACCTTTTTTTTTGGGTGAAATTAATTGCATTCATAATTTTCACATTTTTCCATACATTATTTGAGATAGAGGTGGGTTTCCTG
Source organism: Stegostoma tigrinum (assembly GCF_030684315.1). Lineage (NCBI taxonomy): Eukaryota > Metazoa > Chordata > Chondrichthyes > Orectolobiformes > Stegostomatidae > Stegostoma > Stegostoma tigrinum. Next base: position 1,348,121 of record NC_081359.1, on the reverse strand, counting down.
TGCAATTCGAGCCAGCGGCACCAGGAACTGAAGCAGGTCAGACCACTGGGATTCATTTGGACTCACCATGGCAGATATCATCGGCTGCTGGCTGGCCTGTGGAAAACTAAGCATCATGCCAAGCTTGTGATCATCCAAGAAGAGTCATGAAAATGGGAGGACCAGCGCCCAGAGCTGAGCAACTCCTTTCCTGCTTGGTCTGATCCTGAATAATCAATTGGTGATCAAGTGGGAGAGGATGTATATTAGATTTTCGAGAGAGTGACTGGAGGAATCTGCCATCTGAGACCAAGCAGACTTGGTCAGTAATTCCTGTCAATGTAAGGGGCAGAGACAAGACTCACAAATCCTTTATTCAGTACTGGAAAAGTTCAAAGACTTCCCTAGATTCTCGCAAAGTGAGATTAACTATCAAAACTTTCACGACATTGCACCTTCTTGCATGCTGCTGTAAACACAGTGCCTGAGGAGCATCAGGCTGCATTAGTGATGGGATGAATTTGCATAAGGAGCAATTACTGTTACACTCTGTGTAACAGGCATTGTACTGCTGCAGATCTGTTAATGCTGTGACATGCAAATCCGAAAGAATAGGGACAAATGACATTGGCCATAGCAGTGCTTTTCTGTTCTTTTTGTCCTTGCAGGAGGAATTCATGTGCAACCTGAAAGAAAGGGCCCATTGAGAACGGAGGGTTCCCTTTCTCTATTGTATAACACCCATGGGAGAGAAGGTATTGGGCAAAGCTAGGTCATGAAGGAAGAAGAGAACTGAGCCAGGTGGGACTGCAGCTTGGTGCCACCTGGTGGTTACAGACAGCAAAGTAGTGATTGACAGGCACAGTGTACTCCACAGAGATAATGGGAACTGCAGATGCTGGAGAATCCAAGATAATAGAATGTGAGGCTGGATGAACACAGCAGGCCCAGCAGTATCTCAGGAGCACAAAAGCTGACGTTTCGGGCCTAGACGCTTCACCAGAGAGGGGGATGGTGTGAGGGTTCTGGAATAAGTAGGGAGAGAGGGGGCGGCGGACCGAAGATGGAGAGAAAAGAAGATAGGTGGAGAGAGTATAGGTGGGGAGGTGGGGAGGTGGGGAGAGGGTAGGTCAGCCCAGGGAAGACGGACAGGTCAAGGAGGTGGGATGAGGTTAGTAGGTAGATGGGGGTGCGGCTTGGGGTGGGAGGAAGGGATGGGTGAGAGGAAGAACAGGTTAGGGAGGCAGAGACAGGTTGGGCTGGTTTTGGGATGCATTGGGTGGAGCGGAAGAGCTGGGCTGGTTGTGTGGTGCAGTGGAGGGAGGGGGCGAACTGGGCTGGTTTAGGGATGCAGTTGGGGAAGGGGAGATTTTGAAACTAGTGAAGTCCACATTGATACCATTAGGCTGCAGGGATCCCAAGCGGAATATGAGTTGCTGTTCCTGCAACCTTCGGGTGGCATCATTGTGGCACTGCAGGAGGCCCATGATGGACATGTCATCTAAAGAATGGGAGGGGGAGTTGAAATGGTTCGCGACTGGGAGGTGCAGTTGTTTATTGCGAATCGAGCGGAGGTGTTCTGCAAAATGTTCCCCAAGCCTCCGCTTGGTTTCCCCAATGTAGAGGAAGCCACACCGGGTACAATGGATACAATATACCACATTGGCAGATGTGCAGGTGAACCTCTGCTTAATATGGAAAGTCATCTTGGGGCCTGGGATAGGGGTGAGGGAGGAGGTGTGGGGGCAAGTGTAGCACTTCCTGCGGTTGTAGGGGAAGGTGCCGGGTGTGGTGGGGTTGGAGGGCAGTGTGGAGCGAACAAGGGAGTCATGGAGAGAGTGGTCTCTCCGGAAAGCAGACAGGGGAGGGGATGGAAAAATGTCTTGGGTGGTGGGGTCGGATTGTAGATGGCGGAAGTGTCGGAGGATGATGCTTTTTATCCGGAGGTTGGTGGGGTGGGGTTGGTGGGGTACCTAGAATACACCTCCTCCCACCCATCCTTCTGCAAAAATTCCATCCCCTATTCCCAATTCCTCCGCCTCCGCCGCATCTGCACCCAGGATGAGGCACTCCACTCCCGCACATCCCAGATGTCCAAGTTCTTCAAGGACCGCAACTTTCCCCCCACAGTGGTCGAGAACGCCCTTGACTGCATTTCCCGCAACACATCCCTCACACCCCGCCCCCGCCACAACCGCCCAAAGAGGACCCCCCTCGTTCTCACACACCACCCCACCAACCTCTGGATACAACGCATCATCCTCCGACACTTCCGCCATCTACAATCCGACCCCACCACCCAAGACATTTTTCCATCCCAACCCTTGTCTGCTTTCTGGAGAGACCACTCTCTCTGTGACTCCCTTGTTCGCTCCACACTGCCCTCCAACCCCACCACACCCGGCACCTTCCCCTACAACCGCAGGAAGTGCTACACTTGCCCCCACACCTCCTCCCTCACCCCTATCCCAGGCCCCAAGATGACTTTCCATATTAAGCAGAGGTTCACCTGCACATCTGCCAATGTGGTATACTGCATCCACTGTACCCAGTGTGGCTTCCTCTACATTGGGGAAACCAAGCGGAGGCTTGGGGACCGCTTTGTAGAACACCTCCACTCAGTTCGCAATAAACAACTGCACCTCCCAGTCGCAAACCATTTCAACTCCCCCTCCCATTCTTTAGATGACATGTCCATCATGGGCCTCCTGCAGTGCCACAATGATGCCACTCGAAGGTTGAAGGAACAGCAACTCATATTCCGCTTGGGAACCCTGCAGCCCAATGGTATTAATGTGGACTTCACCAGCTTCAAAATCTCCCCTTCCCCCACCGCATCCCAAAACCAGCCCAGTTCGTCCCCTCCCCCCACTGCATCACACAACCAGCCCAGCTCTTCCCCTCCCCCCACTGCATCCCAAAACCAGTCCAACCTGTCTCTGCCTCCCTAACCTGTTCTTCCTCTCACCCATCCCTTCCTCCCACCCAAGCCGCACCTCCATTTCCTACCTACTAACCTCATCCCACTTCCTTGACCTGTCCGTCTTCCCTGGACTGACCTATCCCCTCCCTACCTCCCCACCTATACTCTCCTCTCGACCTATCTTCTTTTCTCTCCATCTTCGCTCCGCCTCCCCCTCTCTCCCTATTTATTCCTGATCCCTCTCCCCATCCCCCTCTCTGATGAAGGGTCTAGGCCCGAAACGTCGGCTTTTGTGCTCCTGAGATGCTGCTTGGCCTGCTGTGTTCATCCAGCTCCACACTTTGTTATCTTACAGCGGACTCCGCAGTACACCGGGAAATCTTGTTAGCCTTCGAACTACAGATGTTTCCCCTTTCCTTGGCTGGTTCTCAATATATTTTTTGTGTCCCCAGATGTGTAGGTACACCCCTAGGCTCGCTTTTTCTCTCCCTCTGTGGGCCCACAGCAACACAAAAACAAAGAAAATGCACTCTGTCACTCTGTGAGTGTGTTGTCCACAAGTACAACTTGGTGTAAGTAAAGTGGCAGAAGGTATTCAGGAGGAGGCTCCAGACAGAGAGGTTCCTATGGCCTGTTTCATTCCGAGCATAACGTCAGCAGTCACATGACACCAGGTTATCGTCCAACAGGTTTATTTGAAATCACAAGCTTTTGAAGCATTGCTCCTTCATCAGATGACGTGAAGAAAGGCACATAGGCACATAGTTTATATTCAGAGAGATCAAAGATCATACAAATGGTGTGGGGAGTGCTGGCAGGCTGAGTAATAGGTCTCTGCAGGTGATCAAAAATGTCAGATGGTGTGAGTAAAGAGCAAACATCTGAATAACCAGTAAAGGGATGACCTGTAATCTGATTAAATGAGACAGAGAGATAATTACAAAAAAAAGGTGGTGCTGGAGACAAACCAAATGACTGGAATAACACAATAGGTATGCAAGTCACATGTCGAGGGTCTAACTAAAGTAATAAGTCATCCAAAACTGCACAAAATAACTAAAGTCCACAGTACATAACAATTTGTCAAGATAATGGTGTCAAAACAGGACTGTAAGGAAGATTTTACAGAGCAGTATGGTGGGGTCACATATGTTGCAACATGAATGCAAGTTCACAGTTGAGGCTATCTTCATCTGTCTGTCCATTATTCTGAGAACAAGGTTAGACACATCTCCGCTCATCTTGCCACAGAAACATGCCCTGAGGAGACAGTGCAAAGGTGGTTTCTTCTTGAGATATAGTCCCACACGTTGAGTACTCTGATGGGGTGAGCAGTCTTTGGTAGAGGATTCAGCAGGTCACAAGCTCCTGTGTAGCACAATGGATCAGGACTCTGAGTGCAGGAGCACCTCCATCGAGAATGTAGCCATCCTCTTGGAGAGACAATGCAACATCCCTCAGAGCACTTGCACAAACTGTGTGCTGGCACACACCATGATGGCATGAGCAGCTGGATGGCATTGACCTCGTAAGTGGTGCTGGTGGTGCTGACATCTTTGAGAGTTTTCCTGGTGGTGCCCTCTGTCAGACCCAAAAAAGGGTTTAGAATAACATGGAGGATGGGCAGGATGCCACCCCTCAGATGATGTCTCCACATTTGCAGGTATCCAAGTGATGAAAGCTGCTCTGGGAATATTACCAGGTAATATCTTCTGGAGGTCCACCATGTACTGGGTGCAACCCAGCTGCAAGCCAAAATAAGTGAGGAGCTTGCTTCTGTATTATCCAAACCCAGCAAGGAAGCTCTGTGCAGGACTGGCTGAGCCCAGAACCCAATATCTAATGTGCAGCACAGAATGGTTACTGTGATTACTGATGATATGCTAAAGTACACATTTGGAACCTCCTGCAGTGACAGGAAAAGTGGGTAAAGAGACGATGGGATCCTATACAGTGAGATAATAACCTCTGGACTGGTGCCACTCTCCATTGGTGGGAAGGAGTTGGAAATTCCAGACTGCATCATGCATCCACATGAGAGCACAGGCCCTCAGACTCTCAGATCCTCAGACTCCCTTTCATGTCATGTCCAATAATCTGGATATTCTTATTTCAAACAAACCTCCTGACCATTTTTCCACAATTAATTTGGCCGAGTTCATTAAATTCATTCCATAGTTTAAGCCTGGGACTTTGCTACAACAACGTGTGATTAACTTTAGGAAAAATAAATCCAGTTTAAATTATCCTGCAAATCCTTTTCCGAATGCTTTTGAGATGCCAGTAACAATCTTTTTTTGCATCTCAGGAAGTGTTTCCTATTAATGTGCATGATATGCAGATTGATTCTTTCTCAAAACGCATGCCTTAAAGACAGATTTACTGGATCTTAAAACTGGGATCATGAATAGCTGTTGAATTCCAGCTCAATAATAAGGCCAGTTCGCAATTATAAACATGATGAAGTCACTTTTTTTGTGAAGTCATACAGTTACGAAATAAAAGGCCCTGCCTAGAGGTCTAGGTCGCAATTGCATAGAGATTTGTTGTATTCTCGGGTATTCTTTCAGCTAAGATGCACTAATGTTGAATGCATTAGTCTTGTTAAAATTGCAAACCAAACCTTCAAAGTTATGTTACAATCAGACTAGGGACTGATAAATTTCATTTTACAATTAAGTGAAGAGTTCGATCTGGAGAACTTGAGAAAATAAAGTCAGAACATTTCACAGCTTGAACAAATGACAATAAACTTTACTATATGATGTTAGAACAGTAATACAACTTATTTCTAAAACCAGAATTAACATTTGACAGTCAGAATCCTTTTCCCAGAATTGAAATGTCAAATGCAAGGGGGCATGCTTTTAAGGTCAGAGGAGGAAACTTCAAAGGAGACTTGAGGGGCAGCGTTTTTTAGACAGAGAGTGGTAGGAGTCTGGTACGCACTGCCAGGGGTGGTGGTGGAAACAGATACAATACATTTAAGGGACTTTAGGATAAGCGTATGAAATTGCAGGGAATGGAGGGATATGGACCAAAGACAGGCAGAAGGGATCAGTTTCATTTGGTGTCATGTTCAGCACAACATTGTGGGCCGAAGGGCCCATTCCTGTGCTGTATGGTTCCATGTTCTATATTAACATCATAAATATTTGTAAAGCCTGTGATCAAATGTACCACAGTGCATACCAAATAGCACATGCAGTCAAGACAGAGTTCATGGATTTCTCAGCAGTTACCCTCCACCCCTGATGTTAATAACAGATTGGGTCATTAAATCTCATTGAAATTGACAAGGGATCACAATTCATCCTTTTCTTCTGATCTGGCTTTTAACACCTTGTCAAGAGCTGCTCTGTTATGGACTGCCTTGATGACTGTTGTCATAGCGTGGTGGGGGGTGGGGTGCGTGGGATGCTTTTCAGAGGGTTAGTGTGGAAACAGTGGGCCAAATGGCTCGCTTCCACACTGTAGGGATTCTATGATTCTATGATTCTGGTTGATGCCCTCCTTTCCTGGAGCTAAACTCTCCTGGACTCCAAAACTGTACTTTATTGCTCACTTATAAACGTACTTTCATCACTTCAATGATAGCTAGCTTCACCAAACTAGTGCTGAAACAAGGTTTTTCCCTGAGCTCTAGACTTGCTCAGTTGCATCAAACAAATGTTGTTTGTGAGCATTTCAAACCCCTGCCCTCTCAGCTGCACTGCAGTATTAATGCTTGCAGGCTTCTTCCAAGCACCTCACAGGATCCCAAATTAGACGAAATGATCTTCCCACTTTCTCAGCTCCCAAAGGCTTCTCAGTCCTGATGGCAGTACTTAGCTACCTATTAAGTCCCAAAACTTCACCTGACTTCTAATAATGCATCATTCAGCTGTGTCTGAAACCTCACTGAATCTGCGTAGGTTTGCTACAATTAGTGGTAGTGCTGAGAAAACAGCTGTTCTCAACACGGAGTGCATTTCTATTCCTCTATACCTCCCATATTCACTACCTCTTTCAGCTACCTGTAAATTTTGATCTCCTCTTTAGTGACACTCAAGCTGTCATAACGGACCCACTGAGAACCTTACAATAACCCCCTACCCTTTTGTGATACAGAAAACAACATTATTAACATTTTGAAACAGTCAAATGCAGCACCTTTGGAAATGAGTGAGCTCTAAAGGTTACATTCTCATACAGTACTTAAAATGGACTTTATCAAGTAGAAGTAATTCTCAGTGGAATCATTGATGTTATAAATTATTTTTGTTTTGTATCAGCTTCAAAAGGAATGAACTTTTTTTCTAGATATATAACAAAGACACCAACTTGAGACGTCTTTCAGTCAAATAGCTCTCATGTTCATGGTACTTCTTAGTATTCTTGTTCATAGTTGTGCTTTTAAAAATGCACATTAACAGACCCTTCTCCTTTAACTGAATGACATCATCGCTGACATTGAGCTGGTGTACAGACAGTGCTTGTCACTGTATTCACAGAGCTGTATAGATAAGGTGCTGAAGCACTCTACCAGCCTGTACCTAGTATTACCCTTGGACTATCAAGATCCACAGCAAGATCTGGGACAATATGAATCAATTCTCATGTTTTGGGAGATTTCTTCAAGGCCATACCTCCATCCACCTCGAATGTTCCACGTAGACTTTGGCTGACTGTGAGAAAGAGAACTTGATGACTAAAACCTCACGTTTAACACCAAGCTTGTCTTCTACAGGGCAGTAGCATTAGCTACCCTGCCATTGGCACAGGGAGAACATGGGACTGAGGGTAATATAGAACATAGAACATAGAACATAGAACAGTACAGCACAGAACAGGCCCTTCAGCCCACAATGTTGTGCCGACCATTGATCCTCATGTATGCACCCTCAAATTTCTGTGACCATATACATGTCCAGCAGTCTCTTAAATGACCCCAATGACCTTGCTTCCACAACTGCTGCTGGCAACGCATTCCATGCTCTCACAACTCTCTGCGTAAAGAACCTGCCTCTGACATCCCCTCTATACTTTCCACCAACCAGCTTAAAACTATGACCCCGCGTGCTAGCCATTTCTGCCCTGGGAAATAGTCTCTGGCTATCAACTCTATCTATGCCTCTCATTATCTTGTATACCTCAATTAGGTCCCCTCTCCTCCTCCTTTTCTCCAATGAAAAGAGACCGAGCTCAGTCAACCTCTCTTCATAAGATAAGCCCCCCAGTCCAGGCAGCATCCTGGTAAACCTCCTCTGAACCCTCTCCAAAGCATCCACATCTTTCCTATAATAGGGCGCCCAGAACTGGACGCAGTATTCCAAGTAAGTATGGGAGCATAGATTGGGGATTGGTTAATAGGCAGACTGCAGAGAGGTGGAATAGACCAATCCTTAAGTTGCTGGCAGTGAATAGTGGGGTACAATAAGAATCATTGGCCAGACCTTAGCTGCTCACAATCTATCACAGTAATTTGGATTTGGTGGAAGTGGCAATTATTATGGATCCAAGCTTGCATATCATACAAAACCTGGTGGTAATGTGAGTTTTGAGGAGACTTCAAGGGTGTTAAACAAAATAAGAGAGTAGGCATGACTATGGCAGATAGAATACAGTGTGGATAAGTGTGCCATCATCCACCTTGGCAGGAGAAACAAAGGTGCAGATTATTTCTTAAATGATGATAAATTGGGAAATCTTCGTGCATACAATGCTAAACTGTAGCATATAGATGTAGCAAGCAATTTGGAAGGCAAAAGGTATGTTCGCCTTTATTGCAGATGATTTGAATACAAGAGTAATGAAATTTTGTTTCAAATATCCAGGGCACTGGTGAGACTGCACCTGAATTATTGTGTATAGGTTTTGCCTAAGGAAATATATACTTATCACAGAAGGAGTGCAATGAAGAGTCCTGGGATGATAGGATCATGCTTTGAAGAAAGATTGAGGACCTTAAGCAGGTTTTTTCTGCAGTTTAGAAGAAACAGAGGAAATCTCATAAAAACTTTCAGAATTCTTAAATGACTAGAAAATGTAGATGCAAAAAGCATGCTTCCCCTCACTGTAAGTTCCAGGACAAGGAGGCACCATTTTAGAATAAAAACCAAGCCATTTAGGACTGAGGTGAGGAAGAAGGCAGTGGAATTGGAGTTCTCTATCCCAAGTAGCTGTGCAAGCTCAGATATTAAGCGTGTTCAAGGTTGAAGATTTCCAGTTGCTAATGACATGAAGGGATATGGGCTATTGTAGGAGTATGGTATTAAGGTGTATGAACAGCTAGGAGCTAGAATGGCAGAGCAGGTTTAAGTGGATGAATGGCCTCCTCTTGCTCCTATCTTCCTCTTATCTCAGGAGTAGAGATGCTTTTAACTACTGATTTTAACTGATTTTCTGAAGAAGGGTCTAGGCCCAAAACATCAGCCTTCCTGCTCATCTGATGCTGCTTCTCCTGCTGTGTTCATCCAGCTCTACACCTTGTTACCTCAGATTCTCCAGTGTCTGTAGTTCCTACTATCTCTGCAACTACCCCCAAATGGTTTTCATACCCACAGCTTCTTACTACTGGAGGCATGCATTTAATTGAAAATCAATCTGAAGCTTATTCTGTTCTGATATTTTCAAAGTTAACATGAGAACATAGCAGTAGGTGTAGGTTGTTTATCTCCTCGAGTCTGTTCTGCTAATTCATTGAGATTATAGCTGATCTGTAACTCATTCATTGAGATTATAGCTGATTTGTAACTCATTCATTGAGATTATAGCTGATCTGTAACTCATTCATTGAGATTATAGCTGATTTGTAACTCATTCATTGAGATTATAGCTGATTTGTAACTCATTCATGACGGTATTCCAAGTCCCTTACTGTGTTTAGCCAGCAATACTTCATCAACCTTAATCTTAAAATTAACAAAAAATGAACAACTGATGGTGAATTATAAGAGCCAGTTCTAAACTTCTGCCACCTTTTGCATGAAGCTTTTCCAAACTTCACTCCTGAAAGGTCTCCCTCTAACATTTTGATCATTCTCCCTAGTTCAGGGCTCTCAAAATAGCATAAATAATTTCTTCTATCTATTGCCCTTTATTTTGAAACTCTTAGCCTTTGAAATTTAAGGGATTATTACCATGTTTATTCAACACTCCATGTACCGTCACCTTTGATGTCCAGGGTATAACTCTAATAATTCCAACTCTTTCTCTCTCTCTCTCACACACACACAAGAACATACACACACACACACACACACACACACACACAATCAACATACTTAGCCCAGAATGTGAGGATTAGCAGTTGCCTACTCAACTCTAAGTACTTTCTGACTAGGGCTTTGCATGAGGCTATCATGTAAGTAGTTACATGGATGCCAGTCTGTTTATTGCATCTGATTAAAATTGTACGTGAACACCAACTAGCAACAAAAAGACCCGACCAATATTCACTCAAGTCCATTCATAAGGATAAGGAGAGCCACCAGTTTGAGTGGGACAATGTCAGGATCCTGGGACAGGTCAAACAGTGACAAGCACGGGAATTTCTAGAGGCCTGGTTCTCCACTAAGAAGGCCATCAGCCAGCATATAGACGTAGGCCCTATACATACTCCACTGCAAAGGAAAACTGGAAATGAGGTAATCAATTCCAACGGATACCAGAGTTTAAATACCAGGTGGGAAAACACAACAGAGCTTCATGGAGAATCCAAGATAATAAAATGTGAGGCTGGATGAACACAGCAGGCCCAGCAGCATCCCATTTTCACAGAGCTTCATGGAGGCTGCGCTGACGATGTTACCCAGCAGGGTAATGAAATGTCTGTAAACTAACGAACCAGCTCAGAGAGCGAACCAACTGCAGCATCCACAACCCAAGTTAGAAACTTACCCAAGAACCTTATGGCTGAAATGATTGGTGTTTCATAACCACAACTATCTTTCTTTGATAGATGGAACTGCAGATGCTGGAGAATCTGAGATAACAAGGTGCAGAGCTGGAGGAACACAGCAGGCCAAGCAGCATCGGAGAAGCAGGAAAGCTGATGTTTCGAGTCAGGACCCTTCTTCAGAAAATACCAAGTTAGCTTCCCAGCTTAGCCCGAGTAAGTCCTATCCCAATGAGAGCCTCAAGATTCTTTCCCCATTGTGTCTGATATTTGCCCAAAGTATGATGCTAGTTTCTGACCTGGAATATGCCAGTCTGGACCACTTGCTCATTGGCAGCTGTTTTCACTGGAAGAATAGGCCAATGGTGGGTGAAAGAGTATCTGTCACTGAGTTAATGGTCCTCCAGCAGCAGTTAATGTTTAGCCTATCTCCCTTGAACAGACCAGTGAGCCCCCAATCCTTCATTGTAGAGCTGCTGGGGATAAAAATGTGGAGAAAATCACATCCAAGCTGGTTGGCTGTTCGATAGAACCTATCAACAGGACAGAGGAGACGGCAACATTGTGTGTCTCTGGAATTGATTGGAAAGCTTTTGGATTCCGGCCCATTAACGGAAACTGTGCAACGGAAGTTTGTGCAGAGCAGTCAGATATAATTGAGGATTCCCCACTTTCCATTTTGATGAACGCATTTCTCCTGTTGATGTGTAATATTCTGTCAAAGGCCTCCTACTGATCCAAGCAGAGGACGATTGTGTCCAAACGCCAGGTGACCATATATAAGAAAAACAAAAGAACTGCAAATGCTGGAATCAGAAACTAAAACAGGAATTGTTGGAAAAACTCAGCAGGTTTGGCAGCATCTGTGGAGAAAAATCAGGGGTAATATTTCATGTCCAAAACGTTCTGAAGGAGGGTCGCTGCACTGAAATGTTGACTGAACCTTCTCTCCACATCTTTCCCTGATAGATTGTTCAAAAGCTATTTGTGACCGGAGGTGTGTCCTGCAGGATGTGAATGCACAAACTCTTTTCGCAAACTCTTCAACGTAAATGTCCACTTTGAATGAATTGGCCAGGCTGTAGGACTACATCAGAGAGTACGCTATATTCCATACGTTTTAAAACAGTCCACGGAGCATTAGAATCGAAAGAGATGAATTTATTAAATTAATTGATTAATGAAGGTCGCCGTCTCTGACGGAAACTGGTTGATTTATTTGTGTTGTCTCTACCCTCCTGTCGGATACTGGAGACCCTGAGCTGCTGCTGGGATCTCCACACTGTCACTTCATTTGGCTAGCCCCTGGTGCGCCAAAACCCAGCCCACCCTCAGTCTGTCGGAAAGTGTCCAACGCTGATAGACCGTAAACCTGACGCATGGGAAGCGTCACTGAAGGGCGGCAGGATCCGTGCTGGAATGATCTGTTCTTCTCAGTTTGCAGGAGTGATCCGGATCGCAATGGGAGCAGCGTGAAGAGATGAGTGAGGGGAAGCGGTGGCTGGCTGCGAGGAATTCCGTGCCCATTGCTGGGAAGGAAGATTCTGTCCCAATGAAGAGGCTCAGCAGTAAGGAACCGTACCCATCTCCGTATGGACACTATTCCCCGTAAGTTCAATCAAACCGCTGCACAGCTCCTCAGCGATTCCCTGCCCTCTGGCTCTTTGCTAGTTTCAAGTTGGGATTGTTTCGAAAGTGTGTGGATCAGTTCGTTTATTTCATACGAAGGAAATAACTGGGAAGTTGCTCACTTTAGTTCTGGATATCCATGATTTTGTGGTTGCCTTTAGCATGTGGTTCACAGGCAGAATTTGAAATTTTGCATGATATTTATGTTGCTGTATTGTCATCGTGTAGCTCCGTTATATTTTAATAATTTACTGGGAAGCAGAAAGGTCTCCTCTCAGATCAGGTGACAAGGTCAGCGAATATCTCTGGTCGTTTTAAAGACGACGTCAAATAGCGGAATTCGACAGCCCTCACCTTTCCCCGCGTACTGTTTCAGAAACACCTCTCTTCGGTTGAAACTCAGCGGCAGACACTTGCTGCTGGGAACCCTTGAGCACAAACGCACGTTATTCCTGACACTTCCACGCTGGGAACCCTTGAGCACAAACGCACGTTATTCCTGACACTTCCACCTTGAAGGTTCTGACAAAAACCGTCTCACCTTGAATTTTAACAGATTGCTCTGTAAAGGTTGCGGTGGAAGTGGCTGACCTGTTCCCGGAGATATTTGAGGTTATTTCGGAAGGAAGGTTATTTCTGTCAGTTACAGGAAGAACTACAGGAAAAAGGAACTTGTTTTTCTTTTGGTGTTTTTTTAAGGCTAATATTCCAGTCTTTTGAGTAGCAGAAAGTTGCTCCTTGCTGTTCCGGACCGGAGTTTCATAACTCAGTGAGTGTTCTCCTGTTTCCAGCGACTGGCTAATCCCTGGGCGCGTTAAAGGTTCATTCAGACACTTCCGCAGCAAATTAAATTTCGATTTTTTTTTCCTGTATGAGTACAAATTCGTATGGAAACGGGGAGATGCTTTCCTGTTCCTCTTCATCCTGAGGCTTAATCTAGGGACACAATCATCTTCCTCCAAATGTCACACCTGGTGAAACTTTGCAATAATCCGTGTGCATTTGCCTGAGTCTCGTTCCCACCGTTTTTCAGTGAATCTAACCAAACCTGTGTCTGGGTAATATGCCGTTGGGGAACGGAAACCACACCAAGCCGACGTCGATCAAATATTTTACGGGATCAAAGGAACAAAGAACAAAGAAAATTACAGCACAGGAACAGGCCCTTCGGCCTTCTAAGTCTGCGCTGATCGAGATCCTCTGTCTAACCCTGTCATCTAATTTCTAAGGATCTGTATCCCTTTGCTCCCTGTCCATCCAAGTACCTGTCCAGATACATCTTAAAAGACACTACCATGTTTGTATCTACCTCCTCCGCTGGCAACGCATTCCAGGCACCCACCACCCTCTGTGTAAAGAACTTTGCACGCAGATCTCCCTTAAACATTCCTCTTCTCACTTTGAGCTCGTGACCCCTAGTAATTGAATCCCCCACTCTGGGAAAAAGCTTCTTGCTATCCACGCTGTCTATACCCCTCATGATTTTGTAGACCTCTATCAGGTCTCCCTCAATCTCCGTCTTTCTAATGAAAATAATCCTAATCTATTCAACCTCTCTTCATACCAATACCCTCCAGACCAGGCAACATCCTGGTGAACCTCCTCTGCACCCTCTCCAAAGTATTCACATCCTTTTGGTAATGTGGCGACCAGAACTGCACACAGTACTCCAAATGTGGCTGAACCAACTGCATCAGAGATAATGGGAACTGCGGATGCTGGAGAATCTGAGATAACAAAGTGTGGAGCTGGATGAACACAGCAGGCCAAGCAGCATCTCAGGAGCACAAAAGTGATGTTTTTGACGGAGACCCTTCATCAGAAAAGGGGGATGTGGAGAGGGTTTTGAAATAAATATGGAGAGAGGGGGAGGTGGATCAAAGATGGACAGAAGAGAAGATAGGTGGAGAGGAGACAGACAAGTTAAAGGGGTGGGGATGGAGCCTGTTCACACACCTTCCAGCAAAAATTCCATCCCCTATTCCCAATTCCTTCGCCTCTGCCGCATCTGCTCCCAGAATGAGTCATTCCACACCCGCACATCCCAGATGTTCACATTCTTCAAGGGCCGCAACTTCGCCCCCTCAGTGGTTGAGAATGCCCTCGACAGTTTCTCCCGCATTTCCCGCAACTCATCCCTCACACCCCGTCCCCGCAATAACAACCAAAAGAGAATCCCCTAGTCCTCACATACCACCTCACTAACGTCCGGATACAACGCATCATTCTCCGACACTTCCGTCATCTACAATCCAACCCCAACTCCAAAGGCATTTTTCCATCTCCACCCTTGTCTGCCTTCCGGAGAGACCACTCTCTCCATGACTCCCTTGTTCGCTCCACACTGCCCTCCAACCCCACCACACCCGGCACCTTCCCCTGCAATCGCAGGAAGTGCTACACCTGCCCCCATACCTCCTCCCTCACCCAACCCCAAGCCCCAAGAAGACTTTCCACATCCAGCAGATGTTCACCTGCACATCTGCCAATGTGGTATACTGCATCCACTGTACCTAGTGTGGCTTCCTCTACATCAGGGAAACCAAGCGGAGGCTTGGGGACCGCTTTGCAGAACACCTCTGCTCGGTTCGCAATAAACAACTGCACCTCCCAGTCGCGAACCATTTCAACTTACCCTCCCATTCCTTAGATGACATGTCCATCCTAGGCCTCCTGCAGTGCCACAACGATGCCACCTGAAGGTTGCAGGAACAGCAACTCATATTCCTCTTGGGAACCCTGCAGCCTAGTGGTATCAATGTGGATTTCACAAGCTTCAAAATCTCCTCTCCCCCGACTGCATCCCAAAACCAGCCCAGCTTGTCCCCAGCTCCCTAACCTGTTCTTGCTCTCACCTATCCCCTCCTCCCACCTCAAGCCGCACCTCCATTACCTACCTACGAACCTCATCCCAACCCCTTGACCTGTCCGTACTCCCCAGACTCACCTATCCCCTCCCTACCTACTCCCCTATACTCACCTCTACTGGCTCCATCCCCACCTCTTTAACTTGTCTGTCTCCTCTCCACCTATCTTCTCCTCTATCCATCTTCAATCCGCTTCCCCCTCTCTCCCTACTTATTTCAGAGCCCCCTCCCCATCCCCCTTTTCTGATGAAGTGTCTAGGCCTGAAACGTCAGCTTTTGTGCTCCTAAGATGCTGTGTTCATCTAGCTCTACACTTAGTTATCCCTTATACAACTGCAGCATGACCTGCCAACTCTTGTACTCAATACCCCGTCCGATGAAGGAAAGCATGCCGTATGCCTTCTTGACCACTCTATTGACCTGCGTTGCCTACTGAACACCTAGGTCTCTTTGCGTATCAATTTTCCCCAGGACTTTTCCATTTACTGTATAGCTCACTCTTGACTTAGTTCTTCCAAAATGCCTCACTATACATTTGCCTGGATTGAACTCCACCTGCCATTTATCTGCCCAACTCTCTAATCTATCTATATTCTGCTGTAATTTCTGACAGTCCCCTTCACTATCAGCTACTCCACCAATCTTAGTGTCATCAGCAAACTTGCTAATCAGATCATCTACACCTTCCTCCAGATCATTTACATATATCACAAACAACAGTGGTCCCAGCACAGATCCCTGTGGAACACCACTGGCCACAGGTCTCCAATTTCAGAAACTCCCTTCCACTACAACTCTCTGTCTCCTGTTGCCCAGCCAGTTCTCTATCCATCTAGCTAACACACCCTGGACTCCATGTGACTTCACTTTCTCCATCAGCCTGCCATGGGGAACCTTATCAAAAGCCTTCTGAAGTCCATGTATATTACATCTACAGCTTTTCCCTCATCAATCAACTTTGTCACATCCTCAAAGAATTTATCAAGTCCTCAAAGGATCGTTGGGGAGTGGGAGTGTGGACCAATGGCCTGAGAGATAGTGAGAATCGCATCAGCTTCCTCTTTTACACACAAACATACACAGACATTCTCACATACGTGCACACATTCTCTCAAACTCACATACACACACTGACACATGCACACACACACTCACCCACTCTCTCACACACGCACAGACACACTCTTTCACACACACTCACACACAAACACTCACAACCACACATACACACACACTCATACTCACACTCACACTGACACACACTCACACACGCTTACATTCACAAACACTCACACACACACACTCTCAAACTCTCACACTTACATGCAAACACACACACTCACACACTCACATTCTCTCTCACACACACACTCACACACACATACTCTCACGCTCACACACACACACACATACTCTCTCACACACACACACACACACACACTCACACACACACTCTCACACACTCTCTCTCACACACACACTGTCATACAGTCACATGCATTCTCTCACACACTCTGTCTCACACACACATACTCACTCTCTCACACACACTCTCACAGTCACACACACACACACACACACTTGCATATACAAACACACTCACATCCTTGCACTCACATACACACACTCTCACGCACACTCTCACACACACACAGTCATACACATTCACACACACACTTACATACACACATACACTCACATTCTGAGACTCACACACACTCTCCCACACTCACACACACAAACACACACACACACCCACACTCTCTCTCTCTCACACACACACACACACACACACACACAATCTCCTCTTACATTCACACACACTCTCTCACACTCACACAGACACAGACACACACACACACACACACACACACACACTCTGTCACACTCACACACCCACACTTTCTCTCTCTCACACACACCCACACACTCTCTCTCTCTCACATACACATGCACGCACACACAATCTCTTCTTACACATGCACTCACACACACACACACACACACACTCTCACACTCACACACACTCTCTGTCACACACACTCTCACACACACACACACACACACACACACTCTCTCTCTCTCTCACACACACACACACTCTCACTCTCACACACACACACACTCTCACACACACACACAAACACTGAAACATGTCAGTTATAAAGCAGAGAAGGCATACCACCCTACTAATCTCCGGATTCAATGCATCATTCTCTGCCACTTCCACCACCTACAATCTGACCCCACTACCAAGGATACATAGATCCCTTAAAATGGCCACCCAAGTGGACAGGGTTGTTAAGAAAGCATATGGTGTTTTGGCTTTCATTAACAGGGGGATTGAGTTTAAGAGTCGTGAGATCTTGTTGCAGCTCTATAAAACTTTGGTTAGACCGCACTTGGAATACTGCATCCAGTTCTGGGCGCCCTATTATAGGAAAGATGTGGATGCTTTGGAGAGGGTTCAGAGGAGGTTTACCAGGATGCTGCCTGGACTGGAGGGCTTATCTTATGAAGAGAGGTTGACTGAGCTCGGTCTCTTTTCATTGGAGAAAAGGAGGAGAAGAGGGGACCTAATTGAGGTATACAAGATAATGAGAGGCATAGATAGAGTTGATAGCCAGAGACTATTTCCCAGGGCAGAAATGGCTAGCATGAGGGGTCATAGTTTTAAGCTGGTTGGTGGAAAGTATAGAGGGGATGTCAGAGGCAGGTTCTTTACGCAGAGAGTTGTGAGAGCATGGAATGCGTTGCCAGCAGCAGTTGTGGAAGCAAGGTCATTGGGGTCATTTAAGAGAATGCTGGACATGTATATGGTCACAGAAATTTGAGGGTGCATACATGAGGATCAATGGTCGGCACAACATTGTGGGCTGAAGGGCCTGTTCTGTGCTGTACTGTTCTATGTTCTATGTTCTATGATATATTTCCCTTCCTACCCTTATCTGCCTTTTGTAGGGACCGCTCTCTCCACGACTCCCTCGTCCGCTCCACACTCCCCACTATCCCCACTACCCTGAGCACATTTCCCTGCAACCGCAGGAGGTGCCACACCTACCCCTACACCTCCCCCCTAACCTCCGTCCAGGCCCCAAAAAAACCTTCCACATTAAACAGATGTTCACGTGCACATCCACTAATGTGGTCTATTGTATCCACTGTTCCCAATGTGTCCTCCTGTACATCAGGGAGACCAAACAGAGGCTTGGAGACCCCTTTTGTGGAGCACCTACGCTTAGCTCATGACAAATGACAACACCTCCCAGCCGTGAACCACTTCAGCTTCCCTTCCCACTCCCTGGATGACACGTCCATTCTGGGCCTCCTCCAGTGTCACAACGATGCAACCCGGAAACTGGAGGAACAGCACCTCAGATTCCACCTTAGAAGCCTGCAACCCAATGGTCTCAATGTGGACTTTACCAACTTCAAAGTCTCCCTACCCCTGACATGTCCATCCTGGCCCTCCTCCAGTGTCACAACGATGCCACCGGAACAGCACTTCATATCCCGCCTGGGACCCCTACAACCTAAAGGCCTCAATGTGGACTTTACAAGCTTCAAAATCTCCCCACCCCTGACCTTATCCCAAGACCATCTCCCCCCATCCCTGGCTCCTTGACCTGTCCATCTTCTCTCCCACCTATCCGTCCCTCTGTCCCTAACAGACCAACCCCTATCCCAAGTCCCCACTTACACTCACCTTTACTGGCTTCATCCCTGCCTCCTTGACCTGTCCATCTTCTCTCCACCTATCTGCTCCACTATCCACCTTCTATCAACGCACCCCCCTCCATCTATTTATATTAGAGCCTTCTTCCCCTCCCCCATTTCTGAAGAAGGGTCCAGACCTGAAACATCAGCTTTCCTGCTCCTCTGATGCTGCTTGGCCTGCTGTGTTCATTCAGCTCTACACCTTATTATGTCATATTCTCCAGCATCTGCAGTTCCTACTATATCTGAGGGCATTGGTGGGATTACCATGCGATCAGAGCATTGAGGGTGGGGACAGGAAATGCTAGGCACTGAGAGCCACTGGCCAATCAGGGAGCTGCAGAGGCAACATTCTTCAGGCTGGGGGAAGGAGTTACAAAGAAGGGAATGGGGGCACGGGATTGGTGTGACTGGGGGCGCAGCACCTATCAATGCTAGGTCTCAGCTAGGCCGCTGTGTGCCTTTCAATTCGGGACCCCAGGCTAGTCACCAATGAGTTACTGCTAGTAAGGGTGGGAAAAGGCCCTTAATTTAGGATTAAATGCCCAGTTAAGAGTTTTAATTAGTGGCAGGGCTGGAACTTCAACCGTGGTCTTTCTGTGAAGAGAGAAAAATGTTGGCAGTATCCCCCTGTCACTGCTCCTCCTGATTTTGTGCTCACTGTCTCCAAACTAAGCATCAGACAGGACATTATATCCTGCCCCTGGCTCCTGCCTGGTTAGCTGGGGATGGTTCAGAGTTAAATAATAGCAACTGAGCTTCAGGTGTGCTTTCAGAAAGCAATACTCTCTCGAAAGACTGGCAGATGTGGTACTCTTATTCAAGAAGGGCGAAACTACAGGCCAGTAAGTTTAATCTTAGGACGGACACTGTTGGGAGCAATTTTGAAGGACAGAATGAATCTGCATTAAGAGATGCAGGGATTAATCCAGAGCAGTCAGCATTGTTTTGTTCAGGTGAGGTCATTTCTGAGCAACTTGATTGAATTTCATGAAGTGGTAACCTGGTATGTAGATGAGGGTAGTGCTCTTAGTATGGTACTACATGGAAGACTGATAACAAAGATATGAGCCCATGGCATCCTGAGAAATCTGGCAAATTCAATCCACAGTTGATCAATGGCAAGAAGCAGGGGACAATCATTGAGGGGTATTTTCTGGGTATTTTTCTGACTGGAATTCTGTGACTCACAGGGCTCAGTGTTGGAGTCCTTGTTCTTTTCTGATTTCTGCAAATGGTTTACACTTGAATATAGGAGCATTTTTTACTTCTTGCAGACAATACAAAAAATAGTGGAGTGCTAAATAGTGAGGAGGATAGCCTTAGATTACAGAATTTTGATCGGCTGGTCAGGCAGGCTGATCAATGGCAAATAAAATTCAATCTGGATAAAGGTGAGATGATGGACTTGGGCAGGCCAAGCAAGGTAACAAAGCTGACAAAGGGGGTGGCCATGGGTACCTGCATGGGCCCAGGTTTTGCCTCCCTCTTCCGTACCTACACTGGCCCTAAACCCCAGCTCTTCCTCCGTTACATTGATGACTGTAAAGGCACTGCCTCATGCCCACACAAGGAGCTCAAACAGTTCATCCACTTCACTAACACCTTCCACCCCAACCTTCAGTTCACCTGGGCCATGTCCAACACATCCCTCACCTTCCTGGACCTCTCTGTCTCCATCTCAGGCAACCACCTAGAAACCGATATCCATTTCAAGCCCACCGACTCCCACAACTACCTAGAATACACCTCCTCCTACCCACTTTCATGCAAAAATTCCATTCCCTATTCCCAATTCCTTCACCTCCACCACACCTGCTCCCAGGATGAGGCATTCCACTCCCGTACATCTCAGATGTCCCCGTTTTTCAAGGACCGCAACATCCCCCCCGCAGCAGAACGCCCTCGACCGTGGCCCTCGCATTTCCCGCAACACATCCCTCACACCCCGTCCCCGTAGTAACTGCCAAAAGAGAATTCTCCTCATCCTCATATACCACCCCACCAACCTCCGGATACAACGCATCATCCTCTGATACTTCCGCCATCTACAATCCGATGCCAACACCAAAGACATTTTTCCCTCCCCACCCTTGTCTGCTTTCCGGAGAGACCACTATCTCCATGACTCCCTTGTCCGCTCCACACTCCCCTCCAACCCCATCACACCCGGCACTTTTCTCTGCAACCGCAGGAAGTGCTACACTTGCCCCCACACCTCCTCCCTCACCCCCATCCCAGGCCTCAAGATGGTTTTCCATATCAAGCAGATGTTCACCTGCACATCTGCCAATGTGGTATACTGCAAGTGGAGGCTTGGGGACCGCTTTGCAGAACACCTCCGCTCAGTTCGCAATAAACAACTGCACCTCCCAGTCGCAAACCATTTCAACTCCCCCTCCCATTCCTCAGACGACATGTCCATCATGGGCCTCCTGCAGTCCCACAATGATGCCACCCGAAGGTTGCAGGAACAGCAACTCATATTCCGCTTGGGAACCCTGCAGCCTAGTGGTATCAATGTGGATTTCACAAGCTTCAAAATCTCCCCTTCCCCCACCGCATCCCAAAACCAGCCCAGCATGTCCTCACCTCCCTAACCTGTTCTTCCTCTCACTTATCCCCTCCTCCCACCTGAAGCCCCACCCTCATTTCCGACCTACTACCCTCATCCTGCCCCCTTGACCTGTCCGTCCTCCCTGGACTGATCTATCCCCTCCCTACCTCCCCACCTACACTCACCTCTACTGGCTCCATCCCCGCCTCTTTGACTTGTCTGTCTCCTCCCTACCTATCTTCTCCTCTATCCACCATTGATCTGCCTCCCCCTCTCTCCATACTTATTTCAGAATTACCTTCCCCTCCCCCATTTCTGATGAAGGGTCTAGGCCCGAAACATCAGCTTTTGTGCTCCTAAGATGCTGCTTGGCCTGCTGTGTTCATCCAGCTCCACACTTTGTTATCTTGGATTCTCCAGCATCTGCAGTTCCCATTATCTCTAAAGGTAAGAGAATACATGATGAATGGTAGGATCCTGGCAAGCAGCAAGGGCTGGTGGGGCTTTGGTGTGTATGTACGCTTCGTGTTTAAACACTAAAGTATCAGCACAGGTGGATAAAATGTTGAAGAAGGCTCTTGGGAAATTTGCCTTTATCAGACAAGCTCTAGATATTAAGAGTGGGGAGATGATGCTAGAACTGTATCACATGTTGGTTTGACCACACCTGAGTATTGTGTACAGTTCTGAACTGAAGAAGATGCAGAAGCGATTACCAGGATTTAGATTTGGAATTTATTGTCACGTGTACTCATGTACAGAAGTACAGTAACAAGTCTGTAATGTCACCAAACAAGGTGCCAGCATAGATACAGAGGAGCCTAGGTATAAAATCTTCAGCAACAAAGTAGTAAAAGAAAGAAAGTTTAAAAAATTAGGTAATAAAATGTGACGCTGGATGAACACAGCAGGCCCAGCAGCATCTCAGGAGCACAAAAGCTGACGTTTCAGGCCTAGACTCTTCATCAGAGAGGGGGATGGGGTGAGGGTTCTGGAATAAATAGGGAGAGAGGGGGAGGCGGTCTGAAGATGGAGAGAAAAGAAGATAGGTGGAGAGGAGAGTATAGGTGGGGAGGTAGGGAGGGGATAGGTCAGTCCAGGGAAGACGGACAGGTCAAGGAGGTGGGATGAGGTTAGTAGGTAGCTGGGGGTGCGGCTTGGGGTGGGAGGAAGGGATGGGTGAGAGGAAGAACAGGTTAGGGAGGCAGAAACAGGTTGGACTGGTTTTGGGATGCAGTGGGTGGAGGGGAAGAGCTGGGCTGGTTGTGTGGTGCAGTGGGGGGAGGGGACGAACTGGGCTGGTTTTGGGATGCGGTGGGGGAAGGGGAGATTTTGAAGCTGGTGAAGTCCACATTGATACCATTGGGCTGCAGGGTTCCCAAGCGGAATATGAGTTGCTGTTCCTGCAACCTTCGGGTGGCATCATTGTGGCACTGCAGGAGGCCCATGATGGACATGTCATCTAAAGAATGGGAGGGGGAGTGGAAATGGTTTGCGACTGGGAGGTGCAGTTGTTTATTGCGAACCGAGCAGAGGTGTTCTGAAAAGCGGTCCCCAAGCCTCCGCTTGTTTCCCCACCAGCTTCAAAATCTCCCTTTCCCCCACCGCATCCCAAAACCAGCCCAGTTCGTCCCCTCCCCCCACTGCACCACACAACCAGCCCAGCTCTTCCCCTCCACCCACTGCACCCCAAAACCAGTCCAACCTGTATCTGCCTCCCTAACCTGTTCTTGCTCTCACCCATCCCTTCCTCCCACCCCAAGCCGCACGTCCATCTCCTACCTACTAACCTCATCCCACCTCCTTGACCTGTCCGTCTTCCCTGGACTGACCTATCCCCTCCCTACCTCCCCACCTGTACTCTCCTCTCCACCTATCTTCTTTTCTCTCCATCTTCGGTCCGCCTCCCCTTCTCTCCCTATTTATTCCAGAACCCTCACCCCATCTCCCTCTCTGATGAAGTGTCTAGGCCCGAAACATCAGCTTTTGTGCTCCTGAGATGCTGCTGGGCCTGCTGTGTTCATCCAGCTTCACATTTTATTATCTTGGATTCTCCAGCATCTGCAGTTCCCATTATCACTTAAAAAATTAGGTATTTTCTTCATAGAATAAGTTGAAAAATAAATAAGATAATAGTTAACATTAAAGTCCTTCTTAATCTAAACTAGGAAAGTAGAGAAATATAGTTAAAACTTCAACAATGCTTGCTGGGGCCCCTATCTCCTCCACTTAGAGAGCTTGCTCTCTGTGAGCTGCCTTTTTTCGTTGCTGCAGACCTCCCTCACTGCTCGCTCTTCCCAGTGTTGTGTTACTGCACCATCTCCACTGCTGCTGCCACCTCCGCTCTTGTCCTGCCTCCGGGACATGCCCAGGCAGGATTCAATCTGAGTACTCACTGGGTCCTGCTCTCAGCACTTTCCACCTCGGAAACCATGCCAAGAGACTACTGCGGGCTGCTGAAAGACTCCCATGCCAGGCCGGAACGACGCCTCACTGGGTCTGTGCTGAGGCCTGGAGAATAAAGAAGAAAAGAGAGAGAAGCGCTCAGAGCAGTCGTGCTCTGGCTGAAGTCCAAATCCGCTGCCATCCTGAAAAACTGCACGGACTGGCAAGTTTTATCTCTGTGGAGAGATTGGGACTGGGATTGTTTCCCTTAGAGCTGAGCAGAGGAGGTGGAGAGAGGACATGATTCAGAAGTATAAGATCGAGATGCTCGGGCAATGTAAACAGGAAGAAAAATTTCCCTTTGATAGAGTGGTCAATGCCCGAAGCAAAGATTTAAGGTAAGGAGAAGGAGGTTTAGGGGTAATGTGAGAAAAAAGCTTTTTCACTCAGAAAGTGGTGGCAATCTGGAACACACTGCCTGTAAAGGATGTTAGAGGCAGAAACCCTCTTTATGTTTAAGTAGTATTTAGATGTATACTTGTGATGCCAAGGCATGCATGACTATATTCCAAGTGCTGGAAAATGGATTAGATAGTTAATTGTGAAGCTGGATGAACACAGCAGGCCAAGCAGCATCTCAGGAGCACCTGTGCTGCTGGGCCTGCTGTGTTCATCCAGCTTCACAGTTCATTATCTTGGATTCTCTAGCATCTGCAGTTCCCACTATCTTAGATAGTTAAGTGGTTGTTTTTGGCTGGAATGGATGTTTTGGGACAGAGGGCCTTTTTTCCTGTGCTGTGTCCCTACAACTCTGACTTTAACCCTCTTTGCACAAATCTTCATGTTCCTTTATTCCAGCGAAAATTTGTTTACACCTGCCACATATTACAATTATTGCTACAAACCAGGCACTTGTCACTGATTTTTAACCTTGAGGACACTCACTATTTCATCACTCTAATTACATTTATTGTGCTTAAATATAAAGTGTTCCTTAATCAACTTTTTCTTTTGACTTGATCATGAAAGAGTGTTGAAGTTGAAGAAATGTTTATCGAGACACAGGAATATATTATGTAATGTAGTGAGACTGTGTCCTGCTTGATCAGATCCTAATAAAGGGAGATATGTCAGTAGATATCATATTATGTGCAAAATATACCTAGAAATTTCAAATAGCTACTTTGGAATTTTCTGCAATCAACTTCTTTTGCTGCTCCTAAGAGGCATTTTGTCTTCGGGAAGTACTCCCTTCCAGTTTTCCTAATTGCCATGGCCGCATACTTCTACCTGATGTTTTCAGTCTGGGAGTGGGGACATATGATTGCGTATCGCTCCAAGTGCTTTATCTACTCTTTGTTTGTCTTTCGCCTTTTCCAATGTTTTGGACAATCTCCGCCGCTTAATCTCCATTGTTCCCTTAAGCATAGCCTCTACTAGGACTAGGAGCAGCAAGTCTATGACCACTGAATAATGGTGGCCTGTAAATTCTTGACTGGGAATAACCTTGTTGATTACAGAATTCCAATCACTTGTCTGCCATTCAGGACTCTCTCTACCTTCATTTTGGTAGTTGATGAGGTAATGAGGTTTTATTGCTGAGGGACGGTGTTCATGACTGCAAGGTCAAATGCAACAGCAACATCCAGAACTTTACTGTGTACTTTCTGTTGTAGCCTGGTCTGGCCCCTCCTAGGTGACCATTGAGATTTTCAGTTATAATAATGGTCTCCTCTTGGTTTTTTCTTTTGCAGAGGAGTTCTTCTATGGTCCTCTAAAAGCTCCCCATCTCCTCCTGCAGGCAGCTGACTTGGGGGCGTAGAAGTAGGATGCACCATCTCTATACATCGCTGGTGTAGAAGATGTTCTAACCAGCTCCTAGATCTAAGTCATTCCCTCCTGTCAACCTTACCTTAAATGCAGCAAACAGGGGTCCTCTTTCTCTTCAGAGATAACAAGGTGTAGAGCTGGATCAACATAGCAGGCCAAGCTGCATCAGAGGAGCAGGAAGGCTGACATTTTGGGCCTAGACCTTCTTTCTCTTCATCAGGTCACTTGAACTTCTGGGTGATTGGCAGAAAGCCCTTTGTTTTGCCAATGTACATTTGTATCATAGAATCCCTACAGTGATGAAGTAGGCCAGTTGATCCATTGAGTCCACACCGACCCTCCGGAGAGCATCCCACCCAGATCCATGCCCCTACCCGATCCACGTAATCCTTCATTTCCTGTGGCCTGCACATCCCTGGTCACTGGGGGATATATAGCATGGCCAATGCACCCAACCTGCTGCCCATGCAATTCATAATTTATCTGTCAACCCATTTATAGGTTTGTCTGTCACTAATGGAGTCCTGTTTATTTAAATTTTATTTTGATCAAACAATGTAATTAATCAGGCCTCATGATCTGTTAGTCACTTCCAAATCTTGCTTTCCTTGCACTTAAAAAAAAAGAGTTTACAGCTGAGAAAGAGAGTTTGGGTTTCAGTTTTTAATTAAAGCTGTGCAATCCTGTGGACTCCTCGTAATAGAATGGCTTTATAGACCCAGGGAAGGATATAGAGTGAACTAAGGTACTTTAGGGTGAGGAGTTAGTTTTAGTCCCAGACCAGAAGTGTTTGAGAAAACTCCAAGAGGTCACATGTAGCTGAGTACATTTAAGCCTGTGTGTGATAGCTTTTGGAAAAAGCTATCTGTATTCTAGTCTGATAATTGAAATCACAAGTCACAAACCTACTGAGGTATTAGACACAGGGAGAGTGGCATTTTGAGTACTGTACCAGAACACTGTTTTGGATACTGTACAAAAGTTGTTTCTTTTTAATTTTATAAAAATAATGTTTTAGGATTAATGGGATTGTGCTGTGTGTTTAAGCATCTTTGAATTGATATTGTAAGTAAATATTTTGTTCATTCTACTTTTGTTTTTCTTTTGTTGGTAAACTATTGTTAAAACAAAGTCAGTAACACAGAACATAGAACAGTACAGCACAGTACCAGCACTTCAGCCCATGATGTTGTGCCGAACTTTTACCCTAAAACTAAGGTCTATCTAACCTACGCCTCTACCTTATGTTATCATCCATATGCCTGTCTAATAGCCGCTTAAATGCCCCTAATGAGGCCAACTCCAGTACCCTCTCCGGCAATGCATTCCACACTCCTACCACTCTCTGAGTAAAGAACCTACCTCTGATGTCTCCCCTATATCTACCTCCACTCACTTTAAAACTATGTCTCCTCGTAAAAGCGATCTCCACCCTAGGAAAAAGTCTTTGGCTGTCTACTCTATCTATACCTCTGATCATCTGGTACACCTCTATCAAGTCACCTCTTATCCTTCGTCATTCTAAACAGAAAAGCCCTAGCTCTGTCAACCTTTCCTCATAAGATCTTCCTTCCGTTCCAGGCAACATCCTGGCAAATCTCCTCTGCACCTTTTCCAACACTTCCATATCTTTCCTGTAATGAGGCAACCAGAACTGGTCACAATACTCCAGATGTGGCCGAACCAGGGTTTTGTATAGCTGGAGCATAACTTCACTGTTCTTGAGCTCAATCCCTCTATTAATGAAAGTTAACACACCATATACCTTCTTAACAGCTCTATCCACCTGGGTGGCATCTTTCAGGGAACTGTGGACATGAACCCCAAGATCCCTCTGCTGCTCCACACTGCCAAGAATCTTTCTGTTAACCCTGTATTCTGCTTTCAAGTTTGTCCTTCCAAAGTGAATCATCTCACACGTTTCAGGGTTAAACTCCATTTCTCAGCCCAGCTCTGCATTCTGTCAATGTCCCTTTGTGACCTAGAACAGCCGTCCACTCTGCCCACAATGCGACCCACCTTCATATTGTCCGTGAACTTACTACTCCACCCTTCCACTCCTACATCCAAATCATTTACAAAAATCACAAATAGAAGAGGACCCAAAACTGATCCTTGTGGTACACCACTCGTAACTGAGCACCTTGTTAAATATTTTCCATCCACTACCGCCCTTTGTCTTCTAATAGTCAGCCAATTCTGAATCCAATCTGCCACATTTTCTCCTATCCCATGCCTCCTTATGTTCTGCATGAACCTACCATGCAGGGCCATATCAAACACCTCACTGAAATCCATGTATACCACATCCACTGCTCGACCTTCTTCGATGTGTTTGGTCAGTTCTTCAAAGAACTCAATAAGGTTTGTGAGGCATGATCTGCCCCTCACAAATCCATGCTGACTGTCATGAATCAAACTGTGCCTTTCCAAGTGATCATAAATCCTGTTTCTCAGATCCCTTTCCAATAATTTTCCCACCACTGACGTAAGACTAAGTGGTCTGTAGTTTCCAGGGTTATCCCTATTCCCTTTTTTGAACAAGGGAATGACGTTTGCTATTCTCCAATCTTCCGGCGCTATACCCTTGCTTAACCTTGCTTATGTTTCAGTGAGAGGTCACCTCATTAAAGCCAAAATGTGATGTATTAAGACAGGTTCTTGTCTGGGATTGGACTTTTCGGTAAGAACATGAGCTGGGATCAAAGAACAAAGAAAAGAACAAAGGAAATTACAGCACAGGAACAGGCCCTTCGGCCCTCCAAGCCTGCGCCGATCGAGATCCTCTGTCTAACCTGTCATCTATTTTCTAAGGATCTGTGTCCATTTGCTCCCTGCCCATCCATGTACCTGTCCAAATATATCTTAAAAGATGCTAACATGTCTGCGTCTACCACCTCCGCTGGCAACGTATTCCAGGCACCCACCACCCTCTGTGTAAAGAACTTGCCACGCGTATCTCCCTTAAACATTCCTCCTCTCACTTTGAACTCATGACCCCTAGCAATTGAGTCCCCCACTCTGGGAAAAAGCTTCTTGCTATCCACCCTGTCTATATCCCTCATGATTTTGTAGACCTCAATCAGGTCCCCCCTCAATCTCCGTCTTTCTAATGTAAATAGTCCTAATCTACTCAACCTCTCTTCATAGCTAGCACCCTCCATACCAGGCAACATCCTGGTGAACCTCCTCTGCACCCTCTCCAAAGCATCCACATCCTTTTGGTAATGTGGCGACCAGAACTGCACACAGTACTCCAAATGTGTATACCACTGGGCAAGAGCTATAGCTGGGGGAAAGGCAATTACGATGAGATTAGGCAAGATTTAGGGAGCATAGAATGGGGAAGGAAACTGCAGGGGTTGGGCACGTTAGAAATGTGGAACTTATTCAAGGAAAAGCTCCTGTGTGTCCTAGGTAAGTATGTACCTGTCAGGCAGGGAGGAAGCTGTAGAGCGCGGGAGCCGTGGTTTACGAAGGAGGTGGAATCTCTGGTCAAGAGGAAGAAGAAGGCTTATGTTAGGATGAGATGTGAAGGCTCAGTTAGGGCGCTTGAGGGTTATGAGGTAGACAGGAAAGACCTAAAGAGAGAGCTCAGAAGAGCCAGGAGGAGACATGAGAAGTTGTTGGTGGATAGGATCAGGGTAATCCCTAAGGCTTTCTATAGGTATTTAAGGAATAAAAGAATGACGAAAGTAAGATTAGGGCCAATCAAGGATAGTAGTGATAAGTTGTGTGTGGAGTCAGATGAGATAGGGGAAGCACTAAATGAATATTTTTCAACAGTATTCACTCTAGAAAACGACAATGTTGTCGAGGAGAATACTGAGATACAGGCTACCAGACTAGGTGAGATTGAGGTTCACAAGGAAGAGGTATTAGAAATCCTACAGAGGGTGAAGATAGATAAGTCCCGTGGGCCGGATGGGATTTATCCTCGGATCCTCTGGGAAGCCAGGCTGGAGACCGCAGAGCCTTTGGCATTGATCTTTAACTCGTCATTGTCTACAGAAATAGTGCCAGACAACTGGAGGATAGCAAATGTGGCTCCCCAGTTCAAGAAGGGGAGTAGAGACACCCCTGGTAATTATAGACCAGTGAGCCTTACCTCAGTTGTTGGTAAAGTGTTGGAAAAGGTTATAAGGGATACGATTTATAATCATCTAGACGGCACGGTGACTCTGGGCGGCACGGTGGTTCAGTGGTTAGCACTGCAGCCTCATAGCGCCACGGACCCAGGTTCAATTCCCACCTCAGGCTGTGTGGAGTTTGCACATTCTCCCTGTGTCTGCGTGGGTTTCCTCCGGGTGCTCTGGTTTCCTCCCACAGTCCAAAGATGTGCAGGTTAGGTGGATTGGCCCTGCTAAATTGCCCGTAGTGTTCAGGGGCGTGTGGGTTACAGAGGGATGGGTCTGTGTGGGATGCCTCAAGGGGCGGTGTGGACTTGTTGGGCCGAAAGGCCTGTTCCCACACTGTAGGGAATCTAACCCAATAAATTGATTCGGGATAGTCAGCACAGTTTTGTGAAGGGAAGTTCGTGCCTCACAAACCTTATTGAGTTCTTTGAGAAGGTGACCAAACAGGTAGATGAGAGTAAACCGGTTGATGTGATGTGTATGGATTTCAGCAAGGCGTTCGATAAGGTTCCCCACACTAGGCTATTGTACAAAATGCGGAGGAATGGGATTGTGGGAGATATAGCAGTTTGGATCGGAAATTGGCTTGCTGAAAGAAGACAGAGGGTGATAGTTGATGGGAAATGTTCATCCTGGAGACCAGTTACTAGTGGTGTACCGCAAGGGTCGGTGTTGGGTCCACTGCTATTTGTCATTTTTATAAATGACCTGGATGAGGGCGTAGAAGGATGGGTTAGTAAATTTGCAGACGACACGAAGGTCGTTAGAGTTGTGGGTAGTGACGAAGGATGCTGTAGGTTGCAGAGAGTCATAGATAAGCTGCAGAGCTGGGCTGAGAGGTGGCAAATGGAGTTTAATGTGGACAAGTGTGAGGTGATGCACTTTGGTAGGAGTAACCGGAAGGCAAAGTACTGGGCTAATGGTAAGATTCTTAGTAGTGTAGATGAGCAGAGAGATCTCGGTGTCCATGTACACAGATCATTGAAAGTTGCCACCCAGGTTGACAGGGCTGTTAAGAAGGCATACAGTGTTTTAGCTTTTATTAATAGAGGGATCGAGTTCCAGAACCAAGAGGTTATGATGAAGCTGTACAAAACTCTGGTGCGGCGGCACTTGGAGTATTGTGTACAATTCTGGTCACTGCATTGTATGAAGGATGTGGAAGCTTTGGAAAGGGTGCAGAGGAGATTTACTAGGATGTTGCCAGGTATGGAGGGAAGGCCTTACGAGGAAAGGCTGAGGGACTTGAGGCTGTTTTCATTAGAGAGAAGAAGGTTGAGAGGTGACTTAATTGAAACATATAAAATAATCAGAGGGTTAGATAGGGTGGATAGGGAGACCCTTTTTCCTAGGATGGTGATGGCGAGCACGAGGGGGCATAGCTTTAAATTGAGGGGCGAAAGATATAGGACAGATTTCAGAGGTAGTTTCTTTACTCAGAGAGTAGTAAGGGAATGGAACATTTTGCCTGCAACGGTAGTAGATTCGTCAACTTTAGATACATTTAAGTTGTCATTGGAAAAGCATATGGACATACATGGAATAGTGTAGGTTAGATGGGCTTGAGATCGCTATAACAGGTCGGCACAACATCGTGGGCCGAAGAGCCTGTACTGTGCTGTAATGTTCTATGTTCTATGTGGCCGAACCAAAGTCCTATACAACTGCAACATGACCTGCCAACTCTTGTACTCAATACCCCGTCCAATGAAGGAAAGCATGCCATATGCCTTCATGATCACCCTATTCACCTGTGTTGTCACCTTCAGGGAACAATGGACGTGAACACCCAGATCTCTCTGTTCATCAATTTTCCCTAGGACTTTTCCATTTACTGTATAGTTCGCCCTTGAATTTGATCTTCCAAAATGCATCACCTCGCATTTGCCCGGATTGAACTCCATCTGCCATTTCTCTGCCCAACTCTCCAGTCTATCTATATTCTGCTGTAATCTCTGACAGTCCCCTTCACTATCTGCTACTCCACCAATCTTACTGTAATCTGCAAACTTGCTGATCAGATCACCTACACCTTCCTCCAAATCATTTACATATATCACACTGTACATACATGAGTACACTGTTCTCCCAGAAATACATTTATTGCACCACAGCCTTTTCCTGATGCTGTTCGACTTGTTTAGGGTAGATTCTGAATTATGGTAAACATCAGCGCATTTCTGAATTGCCTTGATCTCATCTGTTTTACAATTTACATGCACATATGGCCCTTCAAAGCTATTACTTGGCTCTTACTGAAAGCAGTTAAATAAAACGTAAAACCTTTAACATAATTCAATTACAATGTGACATAATGACATTTTAGCATTATTTCCTTGGAGGAACTTCAACCATTGCACTTTCCTATTTATTGATTCATAGTAATTAGATATGCTCCAAAACAACCCATTGGCTACAAATCCTGTTTCAGTAGCATTTACATACAAGATTCAATTAATATACAACTCTGTTTAGAAAAATCCACAATAATCAATATTGATGATAATTAATTAATAGTAATCTTAGCAGCTGAGCTCATGGGTTTACTGTAGTTCAATGTTATTTAGGCTTTGGCTTATTTGCTTTGCTTTTCGAAGCTTTTCCCATTGATGTTGTGACAAAATAGCTAGCAAAGTACTGACATTTTTATCAATGATCAAAGAATAACAAAACTACAGTACAGAGAAGACCTTAGTATGGATCCTCATCTCATTTGTCTTGACATATCAGACTTGTTCCAAAACTATTTTCTTATAGTTAATAAAAGGCATGTCTTTGAAGTTCTGATGAGAAGATTGATCAAAAACACTAAAGCTAAATGTGGATATAGATATGAAGGCATCTGGCAGGACATGGACTGCCTTACCAGCTGTTGAACAATCCAAAAATGCAATGTTTGAATGGAGCATAAAATGGTGCACACATTTGCATCAGACTATTTCAAGCAAATATTGAATTGTACGTTATTTATTACATGTTGTCACAAGTTTCTCAATAGGATTATCGATAGATGTAAGTTTGCTCGCTGAGCTGGAAGATTAGTTTTCAGACGTTTCGTCACTTTTTTTTTAAATTTGAAAAAATATACTTTATTCATAGAATGTACAAAAAATAAAACATATTTATACACCTACCCAGTCATGCAAGCTGCTCCGGGTTACCCAGGGGGTACGTACACCAACTAAAGGAAAAAAACAAAGCAAAGAAAATACCCCAGCAGTCGTCACCCCGCACAGTCCCAGTTGGCCCCCTGACCAGTTGGGGAAGGCGCCAGTTGGGCCCAGTTACCAGATAGGGCCCTTTTTTCTATTCTGGACGAGGGGTTTCATACGGTGGTCTTTCCCCACCGCGCCTTGGCGGTGGCTGCCCCAAGCTTTAGCGCGTCCCTCAGCACGTAGTCCTGGACCTTGGAGTGCGCCAGTCTGCAACACTCGGTCGGGGTCAGTTCTTTCAGCTGGCAGACCAGCAAGTTGCGGGCAGACCAAAGAGCATCTTTCACCGCATTGATGGTCCTGCAGGCGC
The DNA here is from genome assembly GCF_030684315.1 of Stegostoma tigrinum. Lineage (NCBI taxonomy): Eukaryota > Metazoa > Chordata > Chondrichthyes > Orectolobiformes > Stegostomatidae > Stegostoma > Stegostoma tigrinum. The sequence goes on along the minus strand of NC_081359.1, from coordinate 1,314,697 downwards.
AGTTGATGTTGGTCTTGGTGTGCGTCCCGGGAAACAGCCCATAGAGCACGGAGTCCCACGTCACGGACCTGCTCGGGACGAACCTTGACAAATACCACTGCATCCCCCTCCAGACCCCCTGCGCATAGGCACACTCCAGAAGGAGGTGATAGACAGTTTCATCCCCCCCGCAGCCACCTCGAGGGCAGCGTGCGGTGGCGCAAAGATTCCGGGCATGCATAAAGGGTCTCACTGGCAGAGCCCCTCTCACCGCCAGCCAAGCAATGTCCTTGTGCTTGTTTGAAAGTTCTGGCAATGAGGCATTCTGCCAAATGACTTTGGCAGTCTGTGTGGGGAACCACACGACAGGATCCACCCTCTCCTTTTCCCGAAGGGTCTTGAGGATACTACGTGCTGACCACTGCCTGACGGCCTTGTGGTCAAAGGAGTTTCCGTTCAAAAATTTCTCCACGAAGGACAGGTGGTACGGGACGGTCCAACTACTCGGAGCGTTCTGCAGCAACGAGGCCAGGCCTATCCTTCGCAACACCGGGGACAGGTAGAACCTCAGTAAGTAGTGACACTTGGTGTTTGCGTACCGAGGATCTACGCACAGCTTGATGCAGCCGCAGACAAAGCTAGCCATCAGGGCGAGGGTGGCGTTCGGTACGCCCTTTCCCCCATTTTCCAGATCTTTGTACATGGTGTCCCTGCGGACCCGGTCCATCCTCGACCCCCAAATGAAGTGGAAGGTGGTCAGGGTGACCGCTGCAATGCAGGTCCAGGGAATAGGCCAGGCCTGCGCCACATACAACAGTACCGAAAGCCCCTCGTACCTGACAACCAGGTTCTTACCCGCGATGGAGAGGGACCGGAACGTCCACCTGCCCAGCTTCTGCTTCAGTTTGGTGATACGCTCCTCCCAAGTCTTAGTACACACCCCAGCTCCACCGAACCAAACACCCAGCACCTTCAGATAGTCTGTCCTGATGGTGAAGGGGATGAAGGAGCGGTCGTCCCAGTTCCCGAAGAACATGGCCTCGCTCTTACCCCTGTTGACTTTGGCACCCGAGGCCAGTTCAAACTGGCCGCTGATGTCCAACAGCCTACTCACCGACCGACGATCGGTGCAGAAGACGGCGATGTCGTCCATGTACAGGGAGGTCTTGACCTGAAGGCCTCTGCTGCCTGGGATAGTCACGCCCTTCAGGCTCACGTCCTTCCTGATGGATGTGGCGAAGTGCTCCACACAGCACACGAACAAGGCAGGAGAGAGCGGGCAGCCCTGCCTGACTCCAGATCTGCCGGGAAAACTGTCCGATTCCCACCCGTTGATCGAGACTGCGCTAACGATGTTGGTGTAGAGCAGCCGGATCCAATTGCGGATGCCCTCCCCGAGCCCCAATTTGGAGAGGACTTCCCTCATGTAAGCATGAGAGACCCTGTCGAAGGCCTTCTCCTGGTCCAGGCTGACGAGGCAGGTGTCCACCCGCCTGTCCTGTATGTAGGCGATCGTATCCCTGATGAGCGCGAGGCTCTCAGCGATCTTTCTGCCCGGCACAGCACAGGTTTGGTCAGGGTGAATCACTGACTCCAGGAGAGACCTGACTCGGTTGGCTATGACCTTGGCCAGGATTTTGTAGTCCACGTTCAATAGTGAAATAGGACGCCAATTCTTAATTTCTTCCCTCTCCCCCTTCCTCTTGTAAATGAAGGTGATGATGCCCTTCCTCATGGACTTGCACATTTCCCCTGCCTGAAGCACACTATCGTACACCTCCAGCAGGTCCTGGCCGACCAGGTCCCACAGAGCAGAATACAGCTCGACTGGTAAGCTGTCGCTCCCGGGAGTCTTATTCCTCTCCAAGGACTTGAGGGCTCTGGTCAGCTTGTCCAGGGATATCGGCCGAACCAGCCACTCCCTCGTGCTGTCATCTAAGACCTCCGTGATAGACGGCAGGAACGACTCAGAGGCCGTGCTGTCCGTGGGCTTTGCATCGTACAGTCCGGCATAGAAGGATCTGCTGATCCTCAAAATGTTGGGCCGAGACGAAGTCACCGAGCCGTCGTCCTCCTTCAGCCGGCTAAGCACAGAGCTCTCTTTGTGCACCTTCTGAAAGAAGAAACGCGAACACGTCTCGTCCTGCTCCACGGAGCGGTCCCTGGACTGGAAGATTATCCTGGAGGCCTCTGCGGTGAAGAGTGAGGCTTGCTGGCCCCTCACCTCGTGGAGGTCCTCCGTGACATCGACCCCCATCAACTGCAGAAGGAGCAGGTTCTGCATCCTTTTCTGGAGTCGCGACAGCTTTCCCCGCCTCTCTCTCGCCTTCCGAACACCCTTGAGGACAAAGAACCTCTTGATGTTCTCCTTCACTGTCTCCCACCAGTCGCCCGGAGACTGAAAGAGGGGTTTCACGGTTCTCCAACCGGCGTACCCCCTCTTAAGCTCCTCGACGTTCTCTGGGGTCAACAGAGTCGTGTTGAGCTTCCATGACCTCTTGCCGGCCTGCTGGTTGTCCTGTAAATGACAGTTGGCCAGCAGGAGGCAGTGGTCAGAGAAGAACACCGGCTCGACGCCGGTGGACCTGACTGAGAATGCCCGTGACACAAACAGGAAGTCTATCCTTGAGCGGATAGACACGTCTGGCCGCCACCAGGTGTATCTCCGCTGCGCTCTGTCTGCAGGGACGCTGAAGACGTCGAGCAGCTTGGCGTCCTTCACCGTGCCCATCAGGAATCTGGACGTGACGTCCAGTTGACTCCCCCCACCCGCTGTCCCCACGCCGGATCTTCCATCTGCATCGATGACGCAGTTGAAGTCTCCGCGGAGGATGACTGGCCTGGACGTAGCCAGCAGGGGTGGAAGCTGCTGCAGGACGGCCAACCGCTCACTCCGTACCGCTGGGGCGTACACATTGATCAGCCTCAGGGGAGCGTTCCTGTAGGTGACATCAGCCACTAGGCGGCGCCCCCCCCAACCGCCTCCTGAACTTGAGAGATCGTGAAGTTGCGCCCCCGCAGCAGAATAGCCAGGCCCGAGGATCGACAGTTGTTACCCCCCGACCAGATCGAAGGCCCACAGGCCCAGGTGCCGAACCAATTCCAGTACCTGCTGAGGTGCAGTATCCCGCACTCCTGCAGAAACAGGAGGTCCACCCTGATGGTGGTCAGGTAGGCCAATGTGGACACACATCTTGCGGTTGACTTGACGCTGCGCACATTAATGCTCGCAACTCGTACCCCCATTGTGGGCAGTGACCGCAGTACCCTCCCCAAGTCCAAGGCCCAGCCCCTCCATCTGTCCCTTCATGCCCATTGCCCGGGCTAACTGCTGGACGCTCTCCGGGCTCAGGAAACTGTCCGTGCTGCCTTCCGGGTGGCATCCCCCCGTCGGGGGTACGGAGGCAGGAGAGTCCGGCTCTGGCTCAGGCTGGGGACACGCTGTTTCCTCCTTCCTGCCTGGGTATCGAAGGGAGCCTCAGGACGCCTCCCGTCACCTGGAAGCTGGTTGCTACTTTCCTTCTCCCTTGAGATCTTTAGCTTCTGCTTTGGGCGGGCCTCCTCCGAATCTCCCTCGTCAGAGGAGCTCTTATAGCCCCCCTGTAGTTGCCTTTTCCCGCCTGATGGTCGCGGTGCCTGGGCCTACCGGCGCGCCTTCCTCCTCTCTTTCCGGACCGCCGTCCACTCCCCTGGGTCACCTGTCACCGCCTCCATCGACTCCGGGCTGTCGGGGGGGAGCGGAGCCTGCAGGGGCGCTTTGCTGGCCTCGGGTCCATCCAGCGAGGCTGGGCCCTCCTGCACACTAGGGGGGTCCTTGCAGGGGCCTGGTGCCTTCCTCTCCTCCAGGGGGGCTTGCCCCGCATTGCCCCTGCCGGCGACCTGGGCGTAGGTGGTCGCCCGCTGCGGGCATGCCCTATAGAGGTGGCCCGCTTCCCCGCAAAGGTTGCAGCTTCTCTCTCGTGGGCAATTCTTTGCAAGGTGTCCCTCCTCCCTGCAGTTCCTGCAGATGGTGGCTTTGCAGTCGGCCGCCAGGTGACCTGACCTACCACAGGCATGGCAGACTTTAGGTTGCCCTGCGTAGGTCAGGTAGCCCTTGCTCCCACCGATCGTGAAGCTGGATGGGGTGGGTGCATGATGTTCCCGTCCGCGCCCATCCTCAGCATCACCTTGACCTGCCTCTTACTGGTCCAGATGCCAAAGGGGTCCATGATGTCAGTTAGGTCCCCTTCCACCTTCACGTACCTTCCAAGGAAGGTCAGGACATCACGTGCGGGTTGTACATGTGTACAGTCACCATACGGCTCCTCTGCGCTGGCATCACGAACAGCGGGACAGCAGTCAATACAGAGAGGGGGCCCTCACCTCCTTTCTCCTTGAAAACCTCCAGGAAGCGCTCGCAAAGCTTGGCACTTCTGAAGGTCACATCGTAAAAACCTCCTCCGGGGAAATCCTGCAGGCAGTAAATGTCCGCAGCAGCGAACCCACAACAGTCAAACAGGACCCTCTTCACGAAGAAGGTGCGATCCACAGGTGCACCTTCATCCACCTTCTTTACAGAAACACGATGGTGTTCCGGACCCCCTGACCTGGGGCACGAGCACTTGCCGCAGCCATCGTTGCAGGTTGGCTGCTCCCCTGAACCAGCGTTAGGCCGAAGCCAGTATTAAGATCCACCGGTTGCAAGGGTGCACAGCCAACCCAACGTCTTCCTTTCACCTCCAACACAGCACTCTCCTCCTCTCGGTCCACAAGAGAGTGGGTCTTTATTTTGTTCCAGATGTAAGCTGGTTCACTGAGCTGGAAGGTTCATTCCCAGACGTTTCGTCACCATTCTAGGTAACATCATCAGTGAGCCTCTGACAAAGTGCTGGTGTTATGTCCCGCTTTCTATTTATCTGTTTAGGTTTCCTTGGGTTGGTGATGTCATTTCCTGTGTTGGTGATGTCATTTCCTGTTCTTTTTCTCAGGGGATGGTAGATTGGCTCCAAATCAACGTGTTTGTTGATGGAGTTCCCGTTGGAATGCCATGCTTCTAGGAATTCTCGTGCGTGTCTCTGTTTGGCTTGTCCTAGGATGGATGTGTTGTCCCAATCAAAGTGGTGTCCTTCCTCATCTGTATGTAAAGATACTAGTGATAGTGGGTCATGTCGTTTTGTGGCTAGTTGATGTTCATGTATCCTGGTGGCTAGCTTTCTGCCTGTTTGTCCAATGTAGTGTTTGTCACAGTTCTTGCAAGGTATTATGCAAGGTATTCATGCCAGGATACATGAACATCAACTAGCCACTAAACGACATGACCCACTATCACTCGTATCCTTACATACAGATGAGGAAGGACACCACTTTGATTGGGACAACACATCCATCCTAGGACAAGCCAAACAGAGACACGCACGAGAATTCCTAGAAGCATGGCATTCCAACGGGAACTCCATCAACAAACACATTGATTTGGAGCCAATCCACCATTCCCTGAGAAAAACGAACAGGAAATGACATCACCAACACAGGAAATGACATCACCAACCCGAGGAAACCTAAACAGACAAATAGAAAGCAGGACATAACACCAGCGCTTCTTTGGAGGTTCACTGATGATGTTACCCAGAATGGTGATGAAACATCTGAAAACTAACCTTCCAGCTCAGCGAGCAAACTCACATCCAGAACCTCAACCTGAGCTACAAATCTTCTCAACACTTGCTCGGATTATCGATTTATATCTGGTTTGTTTCAGCAAACAGATTTCAGTGACTGAGGACCTCATGTTTTACTCCTAAAACAGGCCCACAGTTAGAGACAGAATTGGAGACCAGAGTTGAGTACAGCAATAAATTCAATTGGAAGTACAAGCGGCTATTAAGATAAATCTTAGTGCTTAATGATGAGAGTTAAAAAATTAGCTTTGCAGTGTTTGTTGTTTAACAGAGTAATTAGCTGGGGGCAATACTCTTAAAACCTTATTAAGGCTAGAGTGCACAGGTTAACCTTTTCTGAGTTGTTCAAAATACTTTGCATAAAATAAAACAAGATCAAAGGAGTCCATTCTGCACCTGGGAAATACACCACTGGTATGGTAACGGCTCATACCAAGAAGCCTCTGGCTCCCATTCCTGGCCTAGTCGCAGTCAGTGTCTTCAGCCTGAACTTTCATCAGCCTGTGTTAACTGTCCTAATTGGTGCTAGCTCAGCCTTGGGCACTGTCTGTGTGGAGTTTGCACATTCTCCCTGTGTCTGCATGGGTTTCCTCCGGGTGCTCCGGTTTTCTCCCACAGTCCAAAGATGTGCAGGCTAGGTGGATTGGCCATGCTACATTGCCCGTAGTGTTTAGGGGTGTGTGGCTTATAGGGGGATGGGTCTGGGTGGGATGCTTCAAGGGGCAGTGTGGATTTGTTGGGCTGAAGGGCCTGTTTCCACAGTGTAGGGAATCTAATCTAATCTAATCTAATCAGTCAAGATTCCCTCTTTTGATCCCTATTTTGATCATCTGTGGAAACATTGAGGTAGGTGAAGATCCTTCCCCATTACTGACACTTGCTGTCTCGATCTAGACACACAGAGACTGTTTGGGTGAGGTATGGAATGGGAGCTGGGCCCTGTTATTCCTAAACACAAGTGCCAGCCTTCTGGGAAGAAGTGGAGAATATTGTAAAGAGGGATAAACAGAAAATAAAATGCCACACATTGAGACAATAACAAAAAACACACAATAACTGCTGAATGAAAATCATTGCCTGGATTTTAAAAGAAACCAAGGGTCAGTGTAGATTTGATGGGCCAAATGGCCTGCTTCCACACTGTAGGGATTCCGTAATTTTTATGAAAAAAATTGGTTGAAGTGCTGCAAGTAGAAAATGAAGCCCTCAGTCAAAGGCATCAATCTATTGTATTGAGTGATTGTTTTATGTGCCGCAGGGCAGCCTTGTTTTTACTGCTAGATATCACAGGATGATTTACTGTGCTCACATCCCTCAAATTGCTCACAATGGAAATGAAACAAACAACCAAATGTTTGCCTGATGATGTATTCCTGTGGTCTGAAGAGCAGCTTTTAAGTTACATGAAAAGGTTTACCATTGGCATTCTATCATTTACTCAAATGCGTGTTTCACTTTAATTCCTTTGTACCATTTGTGCTTGAATTGAAACACTGTCATATACCAAGGGAGATGAACTGGACTGAATTGTTCCTCTTACAAATAGGTGCAATGAGGTTAAGAGATATGAGGTCACAGGTTAGTGGAAAGCCAGCCTGTCTTTGATCTGCTGTTTGAGCTGAGGAAAGCTGGGGATCGATGATCAATCTGTTTAAATGACATTGTTTGACCGTTTAATTATTATAATGTGGATACCACTTTGCAGGTCCAATCTATTTATTTTCTGGTCAGTTGGGTTTCAAAGACCTTGTTAGACTTGGCAGCTGGAAGAAGCTAAAACATATCGAGTGCATTGTTAGTGCCTTTTCCAGCAGTGTTTATGGTCAGGGAGGGGGAAGGAACATCTCCTCCTGGTAGCAACACACTGTCCAAGAAACAGCAATAACCTGCAACACCCTCCCTGACCATCACTGGATTTCCCAATGCCATCTAATCACAGATAACAAAGTGTGGAGCTGGATGAACACAGCAGGACAAGCAGCATCTCAGGAGCACAAAAGCTGACGTTTTGGGCCTGGACCCTTCATCCTAATCACTGTCCCCGCAAGCAGGAACTACATTCAGAAACCAGACAGGCTCCAGCAATTTAGACCAGCCCCATCCTTAACTTCTCTATAGCAGCAGCTAAGCTTTGCTGCAAGCTCCTTACCTGAAAAAAAACTCCAGACTGGTACTCAGTCTGCTCGGGGCAGGAAATCGGCAGGGACAGTAAAATCTATAAATGAGGCTTTTAAATAATGTCCATGAGCAACCTTCTCCTGGTTTTCCCCAACTTCAGAATAGCTTTCCCACTTCCCTTCAAGGAATGCACCACCAAGTAAAAGTCCACACTATTGAGTTTGTGTAAATGTAATGTTTGCCACTCAAATGTTGTGGCTTCGCAGACTAGAATAGCCTTTATTGTCACGTGCACTCAAACGAATGCAGTGAAAAGTTTGTAAAGTCATCACTTTGGCACCATCTTAGGTACAGGGTACCTAGGTACAGAATACAGAAGTGTTTGTTACAGACTTGTGCAGAGAATCATAAATAAAAGTTTAGCATTCAAACAAAACAAAAGTTTTCTTTTTCAAAAGCCCTCAATGTTCAGTGTATACAACAAGTCGTTTGCCTGGACTCACTTCCACCAAACTGGTCTGGCCTGGGGGCTGCCTCCAGGCCTCACCTGTCCTCTCTGCTCCCACATCTGCGGGCTGTCTCCAGGCCTCGCCTGTCCTCTCTGCTCCCATGCCTGGGGTTTGCTTCCAGGCTTTGCCTGTCCTCTCTGCTCCCATGTCTGGGGGCTGTCTCCAGGCTTCGCCTGTGCTCTCTGCTCCCACGCCTGGGGGCTGTCTCCAGGCTGCGCCTGTCCTCTCTGCTCCCACGCCCAGGGGCTGTCTCCAGGCTTCACCTGTCCTCTCTGCACTCATGTCTGGATGCAGTCTCCAGGCCTCGCCTGTCCTCTCTGCTCCCATGCCCGGGGGCTGTCTCCAGGCTTCACCTATGCTCTCTGCTCTCATGTCTGGATGCAGTCTCCAGGCCTCGCCTGTCCTCTCTGCTCCCATGTCTGGGGTCTGCTTCCAGGCCTCGCCTGTCCTCTCTGCTTCCCTGCCCGGGGACTGTCTCCAGGCTTCACCTGTGCTCTCTGCTCTCATGTCTGGATGCAGTCTCCAGGCTGCGCCTGTCCTCTCTGCTCCATGTCTGGCTGCTGTCCCCAGGCCTCACCTGTCCTCTCTGCTCCCATGTCTGGGGGCTGTCTCCAGGCTTCACCTGTACTGTCTGCTCCCACATCTGGGGGCGGTCTCCAGGCCTTGCCACAACCTCCAGTCTCCTCCATTCATCTCCAGCTAGACATTGAAAACAAAACAGATGTTTTAATAAATAATACTGGCCAACCACAGGATCTCTGACTGTAGCATCTTACTCTGCTGCCATCTTAACAGACGAAAGATTAATTACTTGCTGCAGCCAAAAGCAACAAATAGTTACTTGGGAAACATCACATCCAATTTTGTACATTGTCTGATAAAACAGATTTTTATCATTCTCGTTTTAGCTGGGATGATCTGCTTTTGAAAAGGGTGAAGCTTAAATAGAGTGTCTTGTTACTTGTTCTGTGTCACACTAGGAAAACAATTAAATTATTTATAGAACATAGAACATGACAGCACAGTACAGGCCCTTCGGCCCTCAATGTTGTGCTGACCTGTCATACCGATCTCAAGCCCATCTAACCTACACTATTCCATGTACGTCCATATGCTTGTCCAATGACGACTTAAATGTACCTAAAGTTGGCGAATCTACTACCATTGCAGGCAAAGCGTTCCATTTCCTTACTACTGTCTGAGTAAAGAAACTACCTCTGACATCTGTCCGATATCTTTCACCCCTCAATTTAAAGCTATGCCCCCTTGTGCTCGCCGTCACCATCCTAGGAAAAAGGCTCTCCCTATCCACACTATCTAACCCTATGATTATTTTACGTGTTTCAATTAAGTCACCTCTCAACCTTCTTCTCTCTAATGAAAACAGCCTCAAGTCCCTCAGCCTTTCTTCGTAAGACCTTCCCTCCATACCAGGCAACATCCTAGTAAATCTCCTCTGCACCCTTTCCATAGCTTCCACATCCTTCTTATAATGCAGTGACCATAACTGTACACAATACTCCAAGTGCGGCCGCACCACAGAGTTTTGTACAGCTTCACCATAACCTCTTGGTTCTGGAACTCGATCCCTCTATTAATAAAAGCTAAAACACTGTATGCCTTCTTAACAGCCCTGTCAACCTGGGTGGCAACTTTCAATGATCTGTGTATTTATTGAGTTATTCTATCCAAACTCATCAGTTTATAAAGCTGAAGGTCAAAAATAAAGTAATGGTGCCCTCTTCCTGGACAGCTTTGAAGTTTGTAAGATGGCAACCTTTGACATACTGTCTTATCTCTTTTAGGCATTTCTCAGTTGCATTTACTAGAATTCTTTAACAGATATACCCTTGGGGTGTCTAACAGTAGGACATGAACTTTAGTATGAACAGGAACAAATTATTCAAGGAAGAATCATTTCAAGCAAGTTTTTACGTAAGTACAGTATCAACATATTAATAATCAAAATGCAAATTCTTTAACATTTATAAAATTTTAATTATCCTCTGGGGACACCATATTTTTAAGATGCAAATCTACTCTATACAGTTATAGGTTCTTGTCCTTTTGTAGATGTCTGTAAACGGGTATTACATATAGATCATGGAGCCTGATTAAAACTTCAAAACAAAACTTGTTTCCAATCCTTCTATTTCCATTGGGAGGTGAATTGGTTATAGCTGTGTTTCTGAGAATTGAACTAAATAGTATACAGCAATTGGCACAAAGTTTCAGTAAGAACACGAGTGATGATATCATACTGGGGTTTCAGTTAGCTATGGAAAAGAACATTCTAGAGTGAAAACCTTTGGATGGAGAAAAAGCAATTTCAGTGGATTGAGAAGAAATCTGACCCTGGGAAATCAAAATTAAAGATTGGATGCAAGGCTGAACTCTGAATTGCCTTTAAAGAGGTTTTGGTTCTCGTACAGATAAGGTACAAATCAATGGGGAAAGAAGGATAAGGAAAGTGAGAGTCCTTTGGCTGAGAAGGGAAAGGCATGTAAGATGAAGTGGTGAACAGGCATGTACATCAGGTGTCAGGTTAATCACGTAAGTGACAACAAGGTTGAAAAAAAGATATGTTCACAGAGAAAATGGAAAAGGAAATAAGTGAAGCAGAGGGAGTATAAGAAGAGACTCAAAACTAATAATAAATAGAATCCAAAAGTTTTCAATTTTCAAATAACAAAAGGGTAATAGGAGGAAGCATGTAGCCAATGAGTGACCATCCGAGGATTTAAAAATAATGGAGGGGGCATGCCTCAGGTACTGAGTACTTTGAATTTGTCATTATGAGAAATGCTGCTGGTGAAGTCATATTGAGAGGAAATAGTGAAACATTTGAGTGGTCTCTGTAGCATTTTCACCAATGATCAAACATCATTATGCAAACACACTGCCTACCAACATACCCTCAGGATTAACGTGAGTTCTGGGAGAAATGTAACAATCAGATGCATCAGAAGGAAGAGACAGATGTCAGTCATTTGCAGACCGCGATGACTGGGAGAAATTAAAGATGTTGAAGTGTCTACCTGCTAGACCCAGTTTGCTAGTTTCTTGTTAATCCTCAATGTCAGGTCAACACTGGTCAAGGAGAATGCCCAAATTCTGGAAGGATGACAGAGTTTGTAAAACATGTGCTCAAATGGATTTCATCCAACAATGAAGTTACTAGGAATGACAAAACCAATTAGACTCCTGAAAAGATGAAGGAACTGATGCTACCCCCTAAGTTTTGTTGGAATTGTGCTTTAAGGCAGTTGTAGGTCTTTGAGTTAAAGAGACAAATTGGCTTCAGGGAAATAAAAATTGTGAGAGATCTAATGGGACAGTTGACACATTTACATCATCACTTAAAAGAATGATCTATTCCTTTGTATGAAGTCAAACTTACCATCATCAACCCTAAATGTATGTTTTACTGATTTGAATTTGTTCTATTCTTGTAATTTACTTTAAATTAGTGTTTTGGATTTATTTTTTCAATTGCCTTAAGTATCTGATACCTCTCTAAGGTCACCTTTCTTAGTAGGCTTTGCTCCAGGCTGATTACCTAAAGGGTTTCTTGGTAACTCAGCTATTTGACATTACTAAATGGCCCCTTGGCTTTTCACTGCATTGCCTCCTGGTGCTGATTTTTACCAGGTCCAAGAGCTTCTCTGCTGCAGTGAAATCCAAAATCACCAAACCTATCCCAAGCCTAGTCTCTGTCATTGTGCTATGTGTGGGGAGCAGGTTTGGAGGAACACATTTCCTGGGGGCAGCTGGCCATGGAAATGAGATTTATTGACGTCCCTGAAGCATTGAGATTAAACCAGGTCACAGCAAGTCCATACAGGACAGCCCTTTTAGATCACCAGAGTAGCCTGAGAGCTGAAGTAACCCTGGGGATGCGGTTCCGAGGCACCCTGGGATTGAGAGGGTGAGGGGCAGGGGGCTGAGAAGTGGCTTTGGGACAGTTAATTGTGGAGATGATTGTGCACTAATGGCACACTATTCCTGGGAGCTATTCAGCTTGTTGGGGTCTGTCAACGGTCTGCCAACAAATGCTAATTTGGCTAATTACAGCTAACATTGATCTCATCCAGTACATACGCTGTGCAATGTAACCCAAATGTCTCTGTCTAAGTCTTTTTGATCTGTACATCTTTACTTACCAAGATCTGCTTGTAAACAAAGCTTTTCTCTGTAGTTCAGTCCATGTGATAATCAATCAATCAATCCAATGTCTGGAAATCTCAATGTGTGGCTTACTATTGACCAGAAATTGATCTGAATGAACCATTTAAGAGATGTAGCTACAGGAGTGCGTCCGTGGCGAGGCAATCTGCAGTGAGTGAGATAATAAAATGTGAGGCTGGATGAACACAGCAGGCCCAGCAGCATCTCAGGAGCACAAAAGCTGACGTTTCGGGCCTAGACCCTTCATCAGGAAGCAGAGAGTGAGTCTTCCTTTTTATTCCCCAAAGCCTGTCCAATGTCCACAAAGCCCAAGCCAGCAGTGGGCTGGAATGTTCTAACCTTACCTGGAATTCCCTCCATATCAACAGTGCAGTGGGTGTAGGGATAGGGAATAACAGTGATGTCAATATCCCAAAAGTGAAATAAAAAAAAGTACTCAACACATGAAGGAAAAAATTACATTTAGAACATAGAACATAAAACATAGAACAGTACAGCACAGAACAGGCCCTTCAGCCCACGATGTTGTGCCGACCATTGATCCTCATGTATGCACCCTCAAATTTCTGTGACCATATGCATGTCCAGCAGTCTCTTAAATGACCCCAATTTATGCAGAAAAATCTAAGAGACCAGTTTTGTAAATTTCTGTTGCATACTGCACTCAGGTAAAAAAACACTCATTTATAATTCTTTAATTTGCCAAAGGTGGCTGTTACTGGTTAGGTCACTATTTGTCACCCTGAGGGAGGTATGGTCAGTTGAAGTGCTGCAGTCTGTATTTGTGAGTACATCCACAGGGATTTCCCAGAATTTTGAGCAGTGACTCTGAGAGATCTAAATCTGATGTGCAGCTTGGAGGAGAGCTTGCAGATAGTAGTGTTCCCATTTTTCCCCGACCCATGCCTTTCTAAGTGTTAGTATCTATGGATTTATAAGATGTTGTCTAAGCAATCTTGATGAGTAGGCACAGTGCATTTTATGAATGGATTTTGCCACTATTGTATATTGGTAGTGAATGGAGTAAATGTTGAAGGTAATGGATGAGGTTAAACAGGTTACTTTGTGCTGGTTGACATTGAGCTATTTGAGTTTTGTTAGACCTGCATTCATCTGGGATACTCAATGGCTTGTTCTAGCGGGGTAAAAAGGATAGAATTGGGCAATATGTTGGCATTCAGCATATGAGGTGCTGCTGGGGATAAATAGAATGTGTTAGTTGCATGTATTGTCATGGGCGAGGCATTGAGAGTGTGTGTGAGTGAGCGAGGCTGAGGGGGTTGTGATGAAAAAGCTGGAGGAATTTCTTGTTATTTCTCCACTTACTTTTGGGAGAGGTAAGGCATCTTTTGGAATTGTAACAAAGTCAGGATCAGTGAGCCAGATTTTTTTCCCAACTCAGTATTGCTGATCTAGGAAAGGGTTTTGGGGACTTCCAATTTACCTCCCTCACAAAGATCTGTATTCGGTACTCACGGTGTGGAATGAGCGAAGCCTATTGTAGCAAACTCATAGCTACCTCCAATTTTGATTCTATTCAGAATTAAGTATGTAATTACAAATCTAATTAATTGGTGGCTCATGTGTACCAGTTAGAGATTTTGATCATTAAGTTTGGGAGTAATCTTGGATCTCTTCCAGTTTTATTTGTGCTGTTTAAGTGCGTTCTGAACTGAGTTCAATGCTGAAAATTAAAGTTCAATAGAGAATGAGGAGTTTCAGGGAGACTATTTAAAATTAGCGTAATAAAGTGTGAAGCTGGATGAACACAGCAGGCCAAGCAGCATCTCAGGAGCACAAAAGCTGACGTTTCGGGCCTAGACCCTTGGCCCGAAACGTCAGCTTTTGTGCTCCTGAGACGCTGCTTGGCCTGCTGTGTTCATCCAGCTCCACACTTTATTATCTTGGATTCTCCAGCATCTGCAGTTCCCATTATTTCTGATACTATTTAAAATTAGCACTTGGTTTGTAAAGTGCAAAGTACTAGCTGACCTTCATTTACTGAAATTTGTGTGAACTGCAGTTTGGACAATAAAATGTTGCCATTGTAGCCAGATAAATGCTGGCCATGGTAATATTACCTTTTATAGTAGGTTCCTTCTTATGGGATGGTTCCCTGTCATTCCCATTTTCAAATGCATTTTGGATGAAAACGTCTGAAGTAAAATCATCGATACCATGATGTTCATTCACCTGCATCACTGCGCAACCAGGGAATAAGGTAAGTGTGCTTTTGAACAAAGGAGGAAAGTATACTCACATCAGTCTAAAGCTTTGGAAGAGAAACACTTAGAACTTGAAATTTAACAAAATTTATGAGGAAAGTCAGGAATACTGCAAGTCATAAGACGAAGAATCAATAAAGAATCAATAATCATCACTCTGAAAGTTATATTGTGCAGAGAGAAAAAATGAGGTCAAGTTACATGAACATCTATGTTTCTGTTATTGTGGCTGCCTATACATGGTCAGAATGATTTCCTACGTCAAAAATCACATGACACCAGGTTGTAGCCCCGCAGGTTTATTTGAAATCACCAGCTTTCGTCATTCTGCTCCTTCCTCAGGTGTATTGTAGAAGAGGAGGTATACTGACACAGGATTTATAAGCAGAAAGATAACAACTCTAAAAATAGCTCATTGACTGCCTCCTACTGAATCTTTAATCAGCTAGAAAGGAAACATAGGTTTCTATTGATTTCTATTGATTAAAATGCAAATCCCAGAATTTCTTTCAAGTCATTGCCCTGAGATAATTAAAAGTTTTATCAGTGTGTACAAGAGGTCACATCTCAGGTAAAACAATGCATTTTTGGTGTAAGGCCTTGTTTAGAATAGGTTCATGTTTTAACCTGGAATGAGGCTCATTTTTTATGAACAAAATAGAAGGTATCTTTAAATACACAAATATCTCGGATGAAATATTTCACCCCAAAGATTTGTGTGTGACTGTGTGTATGTGTACGTGAGTGTGACTGTGAAGGAGTGTGTATGAGAGAGGGAATGTGTGAGTGTAAGGGTGTGTGATAGAGATAAAGAGAGAGTGTGAGAGAGAGACTGTGTGTGCAAGGCAGTGTATGTGCGTGTGTGACAAAGAGAGAGTGTGTGAGAGAAGGTCTGTGTGTGTGTGTGAGTGTGTGAAAGTGTGTGATGTGTGTGGGTGATGCGAATGAGAGAGTATTTAGTGTGGTGGGGTCACCCGTTGTGTGACATGAACCCAAGATCCAGGTTGAGGCCATCCTCATGGGGACCGAACTTAGCTACCAGCCTCTGCTCAGTGACTCTGTTGTTGTATATCCCACTGTCAGCCTCGGAGGATGTTTACCTGAAGATCCGAGGATGATTGTCCTTAACCGCTGAAGTGTTCCCCATCTGGGAGGGACCATCCCTGTTTTGGCAATTGTCATGTGGTGCCCGCTCATCTGTTGCCATAGCGTCTGCATCCAAAATACCATGCCTTGGAATATATTTGCCAGTGGCATATCAGGTGGACAATGTTGATCGAGACACATGAGTACCTGCTCTGTATGTGGTGGGTGGTGTTCCCACATGTGATGGTAGTGTCCATGTTGATGATCTGACATGTGTGGCAGAGGTTTCCATTGACAGGGTTGTGTGGTGTTGTGCTCGATGTTATCAGTAAGACTGGGTAGTTTGCTGTGAACAATGGTCTGTTTAAGGTTTGGGAGCAGTTTGAAGATGAGAAGTGGGGGCATGGGGAAGATCTTGGCAAGGTGCTCATTGACATTGGTAATGTGTTGAAGGCTGTGAAGGACACGGTGTAGTTTTACTGGTCCCGGGAAGTACTAGATGACGAAGGGTGCCCTATCAGTCATGTTCGGTGTCTGTCTTCTGAGGAGGTCATTCCAGTTTTTCACTGTAGCACATTCGAACCACTGACCGATGTGTTGAGCATCATATCCCATTCTTTCGGGGGTGTCCTTCAACACCCTCAGGTGTCCGTCGTGTTCCCCCTTCATTTGAGTAGATCCTGTGTATGCTTGCCCGTACGGGATGGCTTTTTCAGGATGTTTAGGGTGGAAGCTAGAGAACTGCAGCATTGCGATGTTATCTGTCAGTTTGTGGTAGAGTTAGGTGTTGAGGTGCCTGTCCTTGATGGAGACTCCTGTGTCTAAGAATGAGACTGAGTCTGAAGAGCAGTCCATGGTAGGACTGATGGTGGGATGAAACTTACTGTTATTACTATGTAGCTGTTTCAGTGATTCCTTGCTGTGAGTCCAAAGGAAGAAAATGTTATCAGGTCAGAGTATTTTATGAAATAGTACTCGCAAATTCAATCCAATCACAAAAAATGCTGTTTCTTTGCTGATTGTAACAGTGATCTGTGAAAGAGTTTAGACGTCGTACTCTCAGTGCTACAGCACAAAGTGAGACTTAATTCTGCGCTAAATTGGCGATGCCATTCTGAGAAACCAGGGGCTGAACGGTGTAGGAAATAGGAAACTGTCTCACTGACTCGCTGGTCTGGGATAGGAATGCCGGACATTGTAAGAACAGACTAAGGAATTTTGCTTTGAAGCTGTTCATAATGTTTATAATCTGGGCAGATCAACACTGCCTTAAAAGGAAAGCATTTAATTTTCCAGCATTCATACCCTCTTTGATGATTAGCCATGAGACATGCTGAATGAATGCATTGAGAGACTTTGGCTGTTTGCTTGGCAAAAATCAGATGAGTCAGCTTGTTTCAAGCAACAAGTTTTAAATACTGTAATTATAATGTGAAAATAATTAAGATTTTCCACACAGACTGCAGAATTGTTGCATCATTATGAAAGTGTCAATGAAAACCTCAGTTCAGTGCCAAAAACTAATTTGTCACAGCATTCAGAGCGCTTTTCTCTCTTCACTCATGGGATGTGGTGGTCACTGTTTGGCCAGCATTTATTACCTGACCCTAGCTGCCCCTGAACTGAGTGGTTTGCTCGGCCACTTCAGAAGGCAAATGAGAATCAACCACATTGCTCTGGTCTGGGTTCAAATTTGAACCAAGGCTGCATTGAGATCAGGAGCTGAGTGGCCCTGGCAGAACCTAAACTGGGCGTCACTGAGCAGGTTATTTCTGAGCAGGTGCTGCTTGATAACACTGTTGATAACACCTTCCATCACTTTACTGATGATTGAGCACATTCTGACAATTTTCCAAATTTTTGGGTCGATGTCAGTGTGGTAGCTGTAACAGAAAAGCTTGGCTGAGAGAAAGGCAGGTTCTGGGGCATGTAGTTTCAGTGCTGTTTATGGAACGCTGTAGGAGCCCAGAGCCTTTGCAGTATCCAGTGTCTGTAGCTGTTTTAGAAATGTGGAGTGCATTGAAACCTGGCATCAGGCACTGGGGGTTTATAAAGAGAGTGAGACCTCTGCCAATGGTTACACAGTCATCATTATAGTTTTTAATTTGAGCTCTTCTTGAATTCAAATTTGACCATCTGCCATGGTGGGGCTCAGACTCAGGTCATTAGACCTTTATCTGGCTCTCAGAATTACCAGGCTAGTGACAAGATCACTGCATCATTGCCTTCCCCTGAGCCTGACAGATCCCTAGGACCTGATGGTCTGCATCCCATGGTTTTAAAAGAAAGGACTGAAAAAATACCGGATGCATTGGTTATAATTTTCTAAGACTGATAACTTCCCAGAGGATTTGGAAAACTGCGATTGTAACAGCAGTGCGTAAGAAAGTGGTGCTGGTTCTGAGAGGGTGGACGAGAGGGGGATGTGAATCAGGTCACTTGACCTAACAGCAAACGTTGAGAAAATGCTTGAATCTATTCCAGGCAAGTGTGAGGTGATGCACTTTGGAAGATCCAATTCAAGAGCGAACTACACGGTAAATGGAAAAGCCCTGCGGAATATTGATGCACAGAGAGATCTGGGTGTTCAGGTCCATTGTTCCCTGAAGGTGACAATGCAGGTCAATAGGGTGGCCAAGAAGGCATATGGCATGCTTTCCTTCATTGGGCGGGGTATTGAGTACAAGAGTTGGCAGGTCATGTTGCAGTTGTATAGGACTTTGGTTCGGCCACATTTGGAGTACTGTGTACAGTTCTGGTCGCCACATTACCAAAAGGATGTGGATGCTTTGGAGAGGGTGCAGAGGAGGTTCACCAGGATGTTGCCTGGTATGGAGGGTGCTAGCTATGAAGAGAGGTTGAGTAGATTAGGATTATTTTCATTAGAATGACGGAGATTGAGGGGGGACCTGATTGAGGTCTACAAAATCATGAGGGGTATAGACAGGGTGGATAACAAGAAGCTTTTTCCCAGAGTGGGGGACTCAGTTACTAGGGCGGGGGGTCATGATTTCAAGGTGAGAGAGGAAAAGTTTAAGGGAGATTTGTGTGGAAAGTTCTTTACGCAGAGGGTGGTGGGTGCCTGGAACACGTTGCCAGTGGAGGTGGTAGAGACGGGCATGATAGCGTCATTTAAGATGTATCTAGACGGATACATGAATGGGTAGGGAGCAGAGGAATACAGATCCTTGGAATATAGGCGACAGGTTTATATAGGGGATCTGGATCAGCTCAGGCTTGGAGGACCGAAGGCCCTGTTCCTGAGCTGTAATTTTCTTTAGGGAAATAGTAGGAACTGCCGATGCTGGAGAATCTGAGATAACACGGTGTGAAGCAGGATGAACACAGCAGGCCAAGCAGCATCTCCATTAACAGAGCAAGAAACAGTTTCTAATGGCTGAGAACAGTTACACAAAAGCAACCAAACCCCTCCTTCCCCTCCTCCCCAACTTCCTGAAGTGCTCTGCTATGGTACTCTATAAATCTCATTCAAACACAAAGGTGCACTAAATGGACTACGTCTGCATACGCCTAATATGAAAAGACTAGCTAAATCACTAAATAATCATCTAGTTTCAGTTAATTCTTGATTAAGTTAATAATTCACTGGAACACTTCAAAAATCCTCCTAAAGCTGACAACAGTGGAATTTAAACTGTAGTTTTCAGTTTAATGCCAACTACAAACTGAATTAGGTCTGTACAAAATAAAATAGAAATATTTTCTGACTGACCATTATGTACACTCAGTTTTCAGTTAAACAGGATTTTCCAGCTGAATTTATCAGCCCCTACCACAAAAAGCTTAACCCAAATCACTATATTGAGGATCCAGGTTACTAGTTCATCAGAATGCACCACACTGTCCATAGAATGTCCTCATTGACAGAGCTGTGTTGTTCCCAGGTTCCAGTGGTAAGTTGCCCATTTTCCCAGGAAAGCTCCACTGCTCTAGTAATTCTTCTTTACCCCTTAGCCATACTTGCATGGATCTCTCGGATTTCATAGATCGTTGTGGGATTATCTCTCATTAAGCAGAACATCTCACTCATTGGTACATACTGATCTGACTTGTTTTGTATACCTTAATGTGGAACTCCAGTGACTCCAGTGTGACTAATAAATTATTTCCAAAGTGCTTTTTCTCTCTGATCACATTAATAACCATCGTAGTGATTGTAATGAGGTAAGCCAGCCAGACATCATAGAATATGAGTTCCCCGATTGGGCCAGATTAGTAGCCCCATTAGGGAGCCCCAGTTGACAGGTAAAAAGGGGAGCGCTATTTTTCCTTGGTGGTGAAAATATCGAATAAAATTATTTTTTGTCTTTTTACAGAATCCTGCACTTACACACACGCACAACATGAATGTTGTGGGAAAAATAAGGGCTACTGCTGTAAGGCAATAGTGTAGGAATATTTAAAAAATATATGTAACCAGGACATTAGAATCTGCTTGGGAAAAAATAGGAAAAAAAAAGAAAAAACAGTGTTAGAGACACCGACACTGAGACCTGACTCTGAATGGGCAGTACCAAAGTGTAGGATTGTTCATGTATAACTAGACGGTGACTTGGTGATGGGATACCAGCTTCTCTGGAATTATTTCAGTGGCAACGTGAGTAAGACAGGACCCTGAAGAAACTCGCATATAACAGTCATCTTTTGAGTTGGTCTAAGTATTTCTTACATCATGCCTTTGTGTGGGAAGCTTGACTTGTTTGACCCTTCTAATGTGTACTGGGCCCAGGGTGTGGAAAGACTATGTTATTTTTACCAGGCAAGCAACATTGTGGCAAGTGAGAAGCAGCAAATAATTCTTCTGATTGCCTATAGAGCCACAGCTTTTTCTGTCATTAACAGCCTAACATTTCCTGAGGCACCAGATACTAAAACCTTTCAAGAATTGAATGACGTTGTCAAAGACAGGAGCTATGGTTAGTAAGTTTGTAGACAACACCGAAACTGGAGGTGCAGTGGACAGTGAAAAAGGTTACCTCAGAGGACAATGGGACCCTGATCAGCTGGGCCAATGGACCGAGGAATGGTACATGGATTTTAATTTAGTTAAATGTGAGGTGCTGCATTTTGGAAAGGCAGAACAATACAGAACTTATACATGCAATAATAATGTCCTGGAGAGTGTTACAGAACAAGGAGACCTTGGAGTGCAGCTCCATAATTCCTTGAAAGTAAATTTCCAGGTAGGCAGGATAGTGAAGGCAGCGTTTGGTGTGCCTGCCTTTGTTGGTCAGTGCATTGAGTGTAGGAGTTGGGAGGACATGTTGCGGCTGTACAAGACGTCTGTTCGTCCACCTTTGGAGGGACGGATGTAGGGACTATAATGAGGTCAGCCAGCTGAACCTCAGAGAACATGAGTTCCCTGATTGGGTCTGTTAATCTGGTCCAAACAGGGAGCCCTGGCTGACATAAAAAAAGGTGAGTGTCAGTGATGCTGACACTCTGGTTGCTCACTCTGAATGAGGCAATACTAAAAGTAAGGACTGTTCCTGTGGATAAAGGATGACTTGGTAGTGGAATACTGGCTTTCTGTGGAGTTATTTCAACTATTACTTTCACTCTTTTCCCTTGCTATTGACAACTTCACACCTTGGCCATGCAGTGTGTTAACTTGAATCTGCCTTCTTTATAATAGACATAATTTGATATAAGTCAGAGGGACCTTCTGTATTCTATTTTCCTAAAATTAAACAGACATTTTAAAGCAGAATACTGTTGTAAAATCTGCCATTCATAAAAATTGTAATTTAAAAATGATTAAGGTACTTTTACTTATGAAGTGTTGTGCCATGTAGTAGGTACCATTGAACAGTCCCTGCATTCACAGGTAACAAGATGGTATTGATTAACATATTCATGATTAATGCTGTCATACCTTCGGCTCTGTGACCTTTGGTATCTCTACTAGAATCCGTTACAGAATCATGTAAAATGACACAAATCAATTTGAAAATTATTTATTTTTGCTGCAGAAACTTCATCCTAATTAATTCAATACCAAAATGCAGCATAGTAATACCTTACTCTCTCAGAAGATTGATTCTACATTTTTTAGTTTGAGAACCTCATTCAATCATGATTGAATATGTGAATATGGAGCGAGGAGAAGTTGATAGTACTTTGATTCAAAGTATGGAATGTCCATATTTTACTTGAAGTGGAAGTGTATCACCGAAGGCAGCGTCAGTTGTAGAGCCACACATTTAACCCCTGTGCACTTTGTTGAGATCTAGGTGCAGAAAATTCATTTTTAAACTACTCAGTTATCAATAACTAAGTGCAATAAAAGGGGAATGATATTTGAAACAGTGACATTGACAGGTTGTTTTTCAGAATTGTTGCATGGGTGGATGTGTTTTTACGACTGTAACAGGTGGCTCATCTCTAAATGTGACCTGGTTACTAAGTACCCAGAATCCCACCGATCTTTGCTTTTGAAAGTGGTTGTGGGATATTGTTGGACTCAGTGACCATGAAAGCAGGACAGGACAGGTATGTCTGCAGTGGGATAGATCAGTGTTGAGGCAGGCTGTTTAGAATACCCAACTTGGAACTTTACAGCTTCATCTCAGTCACTTCAGAAGCTGCTCAGCCTTTCACCTTCCCCACATTGCACCTGCAACCATAGATCCTCATGCCAGTCCCAGGACTGAGTAGACTCTCTGAATCTCCTGTTTATATCTGTCAGCCAGGGGTCCCATGATTGGCCCAGGTTAACAGCCCCAATCAGGGAATGTATAGTCAATAAGATCCATGTGGTCCAGGAACCAGTCACTAAAGACAGTCAAACATTGAGACTATTAATGTTTTAAGAGCTATATGTGTTAGAACATAGAACATAGAACATTACAGCGCAGTACAGGCCCTTCGGCCCTTGATGTTGCGCCAACGTGTGAAACCAATCTGAAGCCCATCTAACCTACACAATTCCATTATCATCCATGTTTATCCAATGACCATTTAAATGCCCTTAAAGTTGGCGAGTCTAGTACTGCTGCAGGCAGGGCGTTCCACGCCCTTACTACTCTCTGAGTAAAGAACCTACATCTGATATCTGTCCTATATCTGTCACCCCTCAATTTAAAGCTTTGTCCCCTCATGCTAGCCATCTCCATCCGAAGAAAAAGGCTCTCACCGTCCACCCTATCTAATCCTCTGATCATCTTGCATGTCTCTATTAGGTCACCTCTTAACCTTCTTCTCACTAACGAAAACAACCTCAAGTCTCTCAGCCTTTCCTCATAAGACCTTCCCTCCATACCAGGCAACATCCTGGTAAATCTCCTCTGCACCCTTTCCAATGCTTCCACATCCTTCCTGTAATGCAGCAACCAGAACTGTACGCAATACTCCAAGTGCGGCCGCACCAGAGTTTTGTACAGCTGCAGCATAACCTCATGGCTCCGAAACTCAATCCCTCCACCAATAAAACCGAACACACCGTACGCCTTCTTAACAACCCTATCAACCTGCGTGGCAACTTTCAGGGATCTATGCACATGGGCACCGAGATCTCTCTGCTTGTCCACACTACCAAGAATCTTATCATTAGCCCAGTCCTCTGTATTCCTGTTACTCCTTCCAAAGTGAATCACCTCACACATTTCCGCATTAAACTCCATTTGCCACCTCTCAGCCCATCTCTGCAGCTTATCTATGTCCCTCTGCAGCCTGCAACATCCTTCCAAACTATCCACAACTCCACCGACTTTAGTATCAATGCAAATTTACTAACCCATCCTTCTACACCCTCATCCACGTCATTTATAAAAATGACAAACAGCAGTGGCCCCAAAACAGATCCTTGCATTACACCACTAGTAACTGAACTCCAGGATGAACATTTCCCATCAACCATCACCCTCTGTCTTCTTACAGATAGCCAATTTCTGATGCAAATGGCTAAATCACCCTCAATCCCACGACTCCATATTTTCTGCAATAGCCTACCATGGGGAACCTTATCAAATGCTTTACTGAAATCCATATACACCACATCAACCTCTTTACTCTCATCCACCTGTTTGGTCACCTTCTCAAAGAACTCAATAAGGTTTGTGAGGCACGACCTACCCTTCACAAAACCGTGTTGGCTATCGCTAATCAAATTATTCCTTTCTAGGTGATATAAATCCTATCTCTTATAATCCTCTCCAACACTTTACCCGTTAGAGCTGCTCTATAACAATCCCTGTATCACTGCATTCTGGAATGTCGAAAACAAAGGCCAGTTCTCACTTTGAGGGAGTAAGAAATGGAGGAGAGATTTGAAGAATCTCTAAAATAACGTATTGCTCCTAAACAAAAATGTGGCTTTCTGTTTTGGGGCATCAATGTATAAAACATGGTTCTCCGATAAACTTTTATTGGATAAAAATACAGCTTCTAAAATGTAATCATCTTAATCAACTAACATCTCTCAAAAATTGAACAGTCTATAGTTTAAGAGATATCACAGTGTGAAGCTGGATGAACACATCAGGCAAAGCAGCATCAGAGGAGCAGGAAGGCTGCTATTTCGGGCCTAGACCACCTTTCTGAAGAGTGTCTAGGCCCAAAACATCAGCTTTCCTGCTCCTCTGATGCTGCTTGGCCTGCTGTGTTCATCCTGCTCTACACCTTGTTGTCTCAGATTCTCCAGCATCTGCAGTTCCCACTGTCTCTGAATCAGTTTTAAGCCCACACTCTATCGTTTAGTGATGCATTTAACAAAATTACCATATATGGATGATACTAGCGTGGCAGTAACCCACAAGTAAACTTTTTATTTAAATTGTTTGTCCTCCATGTGCACAGTTCTTCATGCATCTGTTCTGATAACAAGCAGCGACTGATCTATGCCCGTATTTCTGGAAATGTACAAATGTATTGGATATGAGATTTTATAATGAGCCTATAATATCTTAAATTAGGTTTCAAATGGGACCAGGCTTGTTTGTGGTTAATTTTCACCCGTCCCCTTGGGGAAAGTGGGAGGGGTGGGAAATGAAGGTGGGATTTCCAGCAAAGTGGGTCAGTGAATATTTTTATCTCAGATCCTGTCCTCCTCTGTCCAGCTCAAGACTGAAAATTTCTGCCCACTGTGTCTTTTTGACCCTAGGATGAGCAACCAACAGTATTTGTATCATAACTGAAACCACCCATTTCCAACTCTGTAATATTGCCCAAATCTGCTGATATCATGCAATATTCAGTCCAAACACACAGGTCTTCATACAGCAGGTTTTTGGTAAAGTTGTATTAATCCGCATTGGTTCTCCTTTAACATTTGGCTTTAAGGTGAGTATGGATTTTAAACAAAAGATAAATTGCACTTAAATCTTCAGACCTGAATAAGGGTCACTTGGCTCAAAATGTTAACTGTGCTTCTCTCTCCACAGATGCTGCCAGACCTGCTGAGTTTCTCCAGCAATTTGTTTTCAGATTGCCAGTGTCTGCAGATCTTTGTTTTATTGCATTTAAATGATGACTTCATGTTCCAAAGTACTTTACAGCCAATGGGGCACTCTGGTTGCATTTTAAAGAATGACAGCCAATGAGAGAACTGCAACTTCCTAAGCAGCCAGATGAGAATGACCAGCCTTTCCACTTTTCAGTGATGTAGTGTGAACTGACACAGCCGGGAGAAACCCTCTGCTCCTCCTGAGAAACCAGATACAGCCTTTGTTTAATTTCTCATTAAAAGACCAATCAACCATGATTTCTGATTGTTTTTATCTTTGCCAAAAAATCTTTTTGTTTGTTATTGAGCATGAATATTTGAAGCATTTACTTTTTAAAAGATGAAAGGCCACCAACCTAAAGCTGATTGTCAGGAATCAGATTGAATCTCTCCTCCCCTTTACATCGTCATGTGCTCTGAGAACAATTGGCCAGATCAGCCAAATAGTGGGATATACACTGACAAAATCAAACAAAACTTAGAATGAAACTTGGCAGCATTTTAATTTATTCATTTCACTGAATTAATAATTAACTGTTGGTGCTAGCTTTTTGTGAGGCGTGTTCATGCAAAATTTAAAAAAAAACTGTAATTCAGCGTAATTTTCTACCGTACAACAAAGTGATTCCAAAATATTGCTTTTTTAACAAAGATAATAAATGGTTTGCAAGATATCTTTCTGCCTGGCAAGACAGTTTTAAGGAATGCTGTTGAATTTTTTTTATTGGAAGAATTTCCTTCCATGCTTTAGCACAAGTGGACCTCAGGCAGCTGATCGGGATGACCAATCACACACTAGTCCTAGTAAGACAGGTGCTCGTGGTGCAGTGGTAATGTCCCTATCTTTGAGCCAGGAGGCCCAAGTTCAGGTCCCACCTACTCCAGAGGTGCGTATTTGAATACAGAGTTTCAGGACAGGTTTTGGGACAAAGAAAACAGATGGTTTAGAGAATATCCAGTCCCCATGTGAGGTCCTGCCTGTTTCATGGGAAAGGACTCAGCAGCATCAGGCTAAATGGATTGCAGATGAAAACAGTTCTTTAGGGATGTTTGCAGCCATTGAAAATCTAATAGTATTGATTAGCTTTTCTGGCCTTTCAAACAGAAAAAAAGGAACTGATGGTGTTTTCTCCCTTCTCACGAGGCTGAGGCTGACTTTTCTGGCACACTCCTACTTAACCCCTTCCCCAAACAAATAAAGAGAACCCTTTCAGTTAGCGTCTGTGTCCCAACAACCAGCTCAGAAGGGGCAAAATAAGCAGAGTGTATGCCTGCCCATATTTCACTGATGTCATACCTGATTTTGATATTTTAGGTCTTGGTCTATGGTGGCCTCTCCAGGCATCTCCTCAAGCTATCCATTCTGCAGCTTTGTTGGTTTCTTTAGTAAATTAATGCAAAACTTTATTCTACATGAATTCAGAACTGGATCGAAATTAGATGATTTGTTATGCCTAATTTTCCTCATCTTCTGAAATTGTTCACAAAAATGCCAAATGAAAGCACTTTTTAACGTGGAAAACAGACTAAAGTTTGAATAAAAATAATGCAAAGTATTGAAGTTGTTCATTGCTAGTAGTTTTGACAAACTCTGTTAATGATCCAACAATCTCTTTCACCTCGTGTTTTTATGAAATGTTATGCAGAAATATGAGCTAATTGTAGAATTTCAACCTTTTTCATGAATTAGAAATGCTGAATGAACATGAAGCTAAATGTATTTCTGCTCTAAAATATATTCTCTTATATTTAGCAGTCCTTTTGGTGGGGATAGGCCACGAAGGCAAACTGTGCAGAAAGGACGGAGACAGGCATTCCGGGGACCAGCTTACATGTTTAATGACAGATCAACCAACCTAACTCCTGAAGAAGAAAGGTTTTTAGACGCAGCTGAATATGGCAATGTTCCGGTGGTCAGAAAGATGCTGGAGGAATCTGAATCTCTGAATGTGAATTGTGTTGATTACATGGGTCAGAATGCATTGCAGCTGTCTGTTGCTAATGAGCATTTGGAAGTCATAGAGCTTCTGCTGAAGATTGATAACTTGTCCCGTGTTGGAGATGGTTTATTATTGGCCATCAGTAAAGGCTATGTGCGAATAGTGGAAGCCATCTTGAATCACCATCTGTTTGCTACAACGCACCCACTAGCTCTGAGTCCAGAGCAAAAAAACCCAAAGTACAATGATTTTTATGCCTATGATGAAGATGGCACGAGGTTTTCCCATGATATTACTCCAATCATCCTGGCAGCTCACTGCCAGGAATATGAAATAGTTCACATCTTACTGAGAAGAGGAGCCAGGATTGACCGACCCCATAACTATTTTTGCAAATGCAAGGTGTGTACAGACAATCAGCTAAACGACTCTTTCAGCCACTCCAGATCTCGAATCAATGCCTACAGAGGCTTGGCAAGTCCTGCCTATTTGTCACTGTCCAGTGAGGACCCAGTACTTACTGCTCTTGAACTGAGTAATGAGCTTAATGTGCTAGCCAATATTGAGAAGGAATTTAAGGTAAGTTCTTGCTCCTGCTGCCTGTGTGGAATCTATAATGGATAGAACCTGTAATGTTACCTGAATCAGAATAAGCCAGTAATTCCAGAATGTACATCCATGTT
Source organism: Stegostoma tigrinum (assembly GCF_030684315.1). Lineage (NCBI taxonomy): Eukaryota > Metazoa > Chordata > Chondrichthyes > Orectolobiformes > Stegostomatidae > Stegostoma > Stegostoma tigrinum. The sequence continues at coordinate 1,286,849 of NC_081359.1, read as the reverse complement.
TTCTGCATTTCGCAAGAGCCTATTCAGACTTCAGTGTAATTCAGTATTGTGGGGAGGTGATAGCCTAGTGGTTTTATCACTGGACTGTTAATCCAGAGACCCGGGTAACGTTCTGAGTTCCTGGGTTTGAATCTTGCCACGGCAGATTGTGGAATATGAATTCAATTTAGAAAAAAGTCTCTGGAATTAAGAGTCTAATAATGATCATTTAGTCCATTGTCACTCCAGACACCAGTCACCACAGTGTAATGTGGTTGACTCTTGACTGCCCTCTGGGCAATTAGGGATGAGCAGTAAATGTTGGCCATGCTAGTGATTCCTTCAACCTGTGAATGAGTAAAAACAAAATCTAGAAACTGCTTACATATGCCAACAATTGAGTTACATACACTTTATTCTTCTACTTGATACGTTAAGTTAATACATTTTAAAATAGTTAGGTTAGAATTGCAGTATTACAAAGTTTGACTTAATAACTTTGGCTAGCAGGATACTTTACCAATGCAATGTACACGAAATTGTCATCAGGTACATATGTGACAGAACATAACTTTGCGTCTTATGTAGTCTAATAGCTTTATATTTACAGGTTCTGAAACTGTGTATTCAAATAGACAATCATCCCACACATACATATCCATGAGGGAACGATATCTGCTGCTGGTACTCAGTCTGGATATAAACTTTGATGCACAGCAATGTGCTTGACTTTTAGATGACCTAGTACTACCACCTCCAGGTTAAGAGATGCGCTGACTGCATCTCATCAATGAATAATTTTAAAAGGAGTGATTTCAGTATTAGGCTTTGGGAGTAACAAGCAGAACTCTGCTTGCCCTGCTGGCTAGTAAATATCTGAACTGAATGGGCAAAAGAATTATTAAAGGAGACAGTTCCTGACAGCTGAAGGCTAATCTTAAACAGATTGTGGTGAAAATCCTCACAGATTGAGCTGTTCCATTTCCAACAGCAGCTGTTGGGTCAGTTCTTATTAGAAAAATGGACATGGGGAACTTGTGGGGAAAGTCGGTGCACTTAGTCAGTGTTGTGGGGGGTGATGGATCAGGGGCTGAAAGCTGTGGTAGTGGAAAGCAGGAAGGATCAAAGTCTTGATCTGGGGTTGGAGGTTGCAATCTAAACTTGTTGTGGTTGTGTGTGTTGAGATTCATGAGCAGGAGCTGACAGTGGCTTGCATCGTTTAAATTAGGGTCCGGTGAGACAGACATACTCTCCCTGATCCCACATTCAAGTTAGTTTTATTTTACAAACATACCTTTTTAATAGAGACATCATAAATTGCCTATAAGGCCTCTAGAAATTTACTACTCCTGCAGGACCTATAAAAAAAATCCAGGCCTGAAGTACAATGTTTCTTTGCTTTTGTTGCCTGCAGAATTTACATTGTGCCAACTCTGACTAATTTAATCAAATCACAGCAATCAGAGACCCAAATGCACTCTCAGATTGAGGTCATTTAAGGAGAATTTAAAATTGAAACATACACCCTGAAGTAACCAAAGGTGTGCCTGTTTCAAAATGGAGATGTCTTCATTGCCAACACATGGTAAAACTATTGACCACATTTTAAGACCATTGCAATCTTGGGACCAGAATGGAAAAGGAAAGACAATGAGCCTCTGCATTTTGTTAGAAATTAATTTTCCTAACAAGCTTACGTTTCAGAACCATGTGAGATTAGTTACTATGTGAATTTTGTGGCCTGAAACGTCAGCTTTTGTGCTCCTAAGATGCTGCTTGGCCTGCTGTGTTCATCCAGCTCCACACTTTGTTATTTATGAAAATAATGTATTTTTCTGAAGGGAGTGCATAATGAATTCTAATCGACTTGAATCATTTCTGAGGGAGTTTCTCATGATCCAATGCTACAGACTAGAAGGTAGTTGTTTTAACACAGCTTTTCAAGTTTAAGGAAATTAGATATGTCCACAGAATTCTTACCAATTTTTATAAATGCATCATAAAAAGCATCCTATCTGGATGCATCACAACTTCGTTTGGCAACTGCTCTTTCTAAGATTACAAGAAATTACAGAGAGTTGTGAACACAGCCCAGTCCATCATGAAAACCAGCCTTCTATCCATCAATTCCATCTACACTTCCCACTCCCTCGGGAAAGCAACCAACATAATCAAAGACCCCTCTCACCCCAGGTATACTCTCTTCCACCCTCTTCCATCTGGCAGAAAGCGCACATGTTTGAATACTTGTACTAAAAGATTCAAGAACAGCTTCTTCCCTGCTGTAATCAGATTTTGAACGGACCTCTCAATGTTAATGTAGATCTCTCTCTCTCTGCACCTTCTCAGTGGCTCTAACACAGCCTTCGGCTCTCTGTTCTGCTACTCTGATGCACTTTGTATGGTACAATCTGCCTGGGGAGCACACAAACAACACTTTTCACTGTTTCTCAGTCTATGTGACAAGAATAAATCAAACTCAATTTATTTATTGGATCACACTCCATTAAACTCCCGCTTAACTGATAATTAGCTTCCTATATTTAAACAGCCAATGCACCCCCAATTCACTTTTCAATATATCCATCAGTTGCTCCTTCGTTCCATTTGATTTCAGGCATTGCTCCAGAACTTAGATGATAAATTCCTTTTGATTTAGATCAAAAGTAAAATCAGATTATATAATATACATACAAATATATGTAGAAATAATAAAAAAACAAACTAAACAATCAACAAAATATTTTTTGTCCTTCGTAAGATCCACAACCTGAACTCTCAATTTTATTTGGCCTCATTAGATTGTAAATACCTAAAGTACTTTAAACTCACTTGTGCTTGCCACCAAACCCAGAACCTTCCCCATGATGTGCCCGTCACCATTAACCATGTGGCACCTTCGGAGCTCCCACGGTTTTCACAGATGACGTCACATCCGCTGTCCCCTGGTAACGCCACTTCCGGTGCAACTGACACCATCATCCCCGCTGCTGATGCTGCAACTGCCTCCGTTTCCGAGGCCAACACAAACATCGAGGACGCCACTTCCACCAACATTCCCAACTTGCCGGCCGACATCACTCTGCCCGCCACCGACGTTGCCCCGCCCACTGCATATGTCTCTCCGCCCACCACTGAGGTCGGTCCACCCACTGCCAACGTCGCCCCGCCTGCTGCCTATGTCTCTCCGCCCACCACCAAGGTCACTCCGCCTACCGACGACATCGCTCCACCTACCAACAACATCACTCTGCCCACCGCTGACATCGCCCTGTCCGCCGCCGATGTCTCTCCGCCCACCACTTTCACAGCCAACATCTCTAAAAGACAGAACAATAACACTGAGCCCTGCCGAGTATTCACCATCCCCCCAGACCTCCCCACTTACTGAGGACCAATGGTCAGTCCTCAGTAAGGGGCTCACCTTTGTTCTTTGTCCGCCTCCACCCACACATTGATGGATATAACTCTTGTCTAAATATTGAGCAGTTTTTCTGCTGCCTCCACCTCTTTAATCATGAAACTAACCCTCCCTCCACTGAACCCTTCTACCACCTCCAACACAAGTCCTCCTCCTGGACACCACCCCAAGGCCTCCTATCCTCCCTCGACCTCTTCATTTCTAATTGTCGTCGAGACATCGATAGCCTCAACCTCTCCACCCCTCTCACCCACTCCAACCTCTCCCCTGCAGAACGTGTATCCCTCCGCTCCAGTCCCAAACTCACCATCAAACTCTCAGACAAGGGAGGCACAGTTGTAGTATGGCGTACTGACCTCTACATTGCTGAGGCCAGACGCCAACTCTCCGACACCTCCTACAGCCCCCTGGATCATGACCCCACGACCGAGCACCAAACCATCATCTCCCAAACCATCCACAACCTCATCATCTCAGGTGACCTCCCACCCACAGCCTTTAACCTCATTGTTCCCCAACCCCGCACCACCTGCTTCTATTTCCTTCCCAAAATCCACAAACTCGCCTGCCCTGGTTGACCCATTGTCTCCGCCTGCTCCTGCCCCACCGAACTCATCTCCACCTATCTGGATTCCATTTTCTCCCCCTTGGTCCAGGAACTCCCTAGCTATGTCTGTGACACCACCCACGCCCTCCACCTCCTCCAGAACTTCCAATTCCCTGGTCCCCAACACCTCATTTTCACTATGGACCTCCAGTCCCTATACACCTACATTCCCCATGCAGATGGCCGAAAGGCCCTCCGCTTCTTCCTGTCCCGCAGGCCTGACCAGTCCCCCTCCACTGACACCCTCATACACCTCGCCAAACTTGTCCTCACCGTCAACAACTTCTTCTTTAATTCCTCCCACTTCCTACAGACAAAGAGGGTGGCCATGGGTACCTGCATGGGCCCAAGCTATGCTTGCCTCTTTGTAGGTTATGTGGAACAATCCCTCTTCCATACCTACACTGGCCCTAAACCCCACTTCTTTCTCTGTTACATTGATGACTACTTCGGCGCCACCTCGTGCTCCCATGAGGAGCTCGAACATTTCACCCACTTCACCAACACCTTCCACCCCAACCTCAAGTTCAGCTGGACCATCTCTAACACCTCTCTCTCCGTCCTGGACCTCTCTGTCTCCATCTCTGGCATCTACCTGGAAACCAATATCCATTTTAAGACTACCGACTCCCACAACTACCTAGGATACACTTTCTCTCACCCAGTTTCCTGTAAAAATGCCATCCCTTATTCCTAATTCCTTCACTTCTGCCACATCTGCTCCCGAGATGAGGCATTCCGCTCCCGTACATCCCAGATGTCCTTTTTATTTTCGAAAACCACAACTTCCCCTCCACAGTGATCAAAAATGCCCTCGACCGTGTTTCCCGCATTTCCCGCAACTTATCCCTCATACCCCGTCCCTGCAATAATAACCAAAAGAGAATCCCCCTCGTCCTCACGTACCACCCCACCAACATCCGGATCTAATGCACCATCCTCCGACACTTCCGCCATCTACAATCTGGCCCCACCACCAAAGACATTTTTCCCTCCCCACCCTTGTCTGCTTTCCAGAGGGACTACTCTCTCCATGACTCCCTTGTCTGCCCCACACTCCCCACCAAGCCCACCACCTCCGACATTTTCTCCTGCAACGACAGGAAGTGCTACACTTGCCCCCACACCTCCTCCCTCACCCACCTCCCAGGGCCCAAGATGACTTTCCACATCAGACAGATGTTCACCTGCACATCTGTCAATGTTATATACAGTATCCACTGTACCTGCTGTGGCCTCCTCTACTCCTTGGGAAACCAAGCGGAGGCTTGGGGACCGCTTTGCAGAGCACCTACGCTGTGTTTGCAGCAAACAACTGCACCTCCCAGTCACGAACCATTTCAATACATGCCCCCCCCCCCCACTCCTCAGATGACATGTCCATCCTGGGCCTCCTACAGTGCCACAATGAAGCCACCCGTAGGTTGCAGGAACAGCAACTCATATTCTGCTTGGGAACCCTGCAGCCCAAGGGTATCAATGTGGATTTCACAAGCTTCAAAATCTCCCCTCTCCCGAACACATGCCAAAACCAGCCCAGCTAGACCCTGCCTCCCTAACCATTCCTCCCACCTCAAATCACCCTCCCCATCCCCTACCCACTAACCTCATCCGCAACCCCCGACCTGTCTGTCCTTCCTGGACTGACCTATTCCCCCCAGCTCCTCACCTACACTCACCTTCACTGGCTCCAACCCCACCTCTTTGACCTGTCTGTCTCCTCTCACCCTATCTTCTCCTTTATCCATCTTCTATCCACCTCCCCATGTCTCCCAATTCATTTCAGAATCCTCTTCCCCTCCCCCATTTCTGAAGAAGGGCCCCGACCTGAAACGCCAAGCTTTCCTGCCCCTCTGATGCTGCTTGGCCTGCTGTGTTCATCCTGCTCATCCAGATTGTTATCTCAATCAACAAAATGACATTATTTTCTCTTTTTTTGCTCATTAAAGTTCCAGGTATCCTCTGCCAGCTGAGCATCTCCCTTGGCACCTTAGCATCTCCCAGTGATGGAAATTTCAAAACACAATGTTCCATTTTAAATTTTTCAATGTTTTGTTCTCCCCAGTAATACCTTCAGCTTTGGGATTTTTCCTGGCAGTACCCAAATGGCCTTTTTGGCTGCTGAGGCAATCTAATGGCCAATTACTCCAGTTAGGTTTTGGAAAGTTCTTCATCATTTTTTCATCAGACGGTGGGACTAACATTTCCAAAAGAAGACTGCAGACATTTGATCTATTCTCTGATTTCTAACCCAATTTTGAATTATATTTTAAGTCCATTTATTTTTCAAAGTCTTTGTCGCCCCTACATGCATCATAAAGATGCTTGAAAGCTGTCTCATGGTCACAGTAGGGTTTGTTTTTAATTCAAGACAGCCCAATTTTAATAAGGCTGGATTTACCGAGAAGTACCAAATTCTAGAATCAACATTTAGGCTACATACACATTTAGGCCACGTAAGACATGCCCATGTACACCACCGGAGATGAGGTGGAGAGCACCGAGTTCATTGGAATGACAATAACTGATGATCTGTCCTGGATTTCCCACATAGATGTGACAGTCGAGAAGGCACAACAAGGCCTCTTCTTCCTCAGGTGGCTCAGGAAATTTGGCATGTCCGTAAGGTCCCTCACCAACCTCTACAGATGTTTTCATTGAAAGCAAACTGTCCAGGTACATAACAACCTGGCATGGCAACAGCTCTGCCAGAACTGTAAGAAACTACAGAAGGTGGTGTGCACAGCCCAGAGCATCACAGGAACCAACCTTCCATCCATGGTCTCCATTGACACTTTTCATTGCCATGGAAAGACTGCCAACATTGTCAAAGACCCCCCCCCCAACCCCGAACATGTGCGCGTGCGCGTGCGCACGCATACACACACACACACACACACACGTAATACTGTCCTACACCCTCTTCCATCAGGCAGAAGATATAGAAATTTGAACATCAAAAATAGCTTTTTCTTGGTCATTACTAGACTGTTGAATGACTCTCTAACTTCAAATAATTTTGATCTTGGTAATTTTGATCTTGCTTTGCGTACCTCATGTGCAGTGTAACCTTGTTTGCCTTGCTTTATCTAAGCACTCGATGATCTCTATGACCTCGTTTGCTATGATCTGCGTGCACTACTAACAAACAAAGCTTTTCACTGCACTTAGGTACACATAATGACAATAAATCAAATGAAAAACAGTTTAATTTCCAGAGTGTCCCCACTGCATTTGGTGTCTCTTTTGGAGGATGAAGGAACATTCTATATCCAAAAACATTGCAAGAGGATAGAGAAGAAATTGCAGGGGTCTCTGGCTGATATATTTGCATCATCGTTAGCCACAGGTGTGGTCCTGGAAGACTGGAGAGTAGCAAATGTTATGCCCCTATTCAAGAGGGGCTGCAAAGAACAACCTGGGAATTGTGGACCAGTAAGCCTAATATCTGTAGTACTTGTGGGGTTTCTGAGGATAAGATGTATGTGCATTCGGAAAGACAGGATTTGATGAAGAGTAGTCAGCATGACTTTGTGCACGGGAGATCGTGCCTCACAAATTTGTTAGCGTTCTTTAATGAAGTGACCAGGAAGTTTGACAAGGGCAGGGCAGTAGACATAGTCAATATGGATTTCAGTAAGCCACTTGATAAGGTTCCATATGATAGCCTGCTTTGGAAGGTTAGATTGCATGGAATACAGGCAGAGTTGGCAAATTGGATATGCAATTGGATTGATGGTAGGAAGCAGAGAGAAATAGTGGAAAGATGTTTGTCGAACTGGAGGCCTGTGACTAGTGGTATGCCTCAGGGGTCAGTGCCGGGTCCATTGCTGTTTCTTATTTATATCAATGATTTGGATGGGAATGTACAAGGAATGATTGGTGAGTTTGTGGATGGCATTAAAATAGATGGTATCATGGACAGTGTGGAAGATTATCAGAAATTGCAGCAGGGTATTGATCAGCTAGGGAAGTGAGCTGAGAAACGCCAAATGGAGTTTAATATAGATAGATGTGAGGTGTTTCATTTTGGAAAGTCAAATCAAGGTAGGAATTTCATGGTGAATGGTAGGAACTTAAGCAACGTAATGGAACAGCAGGACCTTGGAGTTCAGGTGCATGCTTCTCTGAAAGGAGAGTCACGGATAGACAGGGTAGTGAAGAAGGCTTTTAAGACAGTGGCCTTCATCAATCAGGTCATTGAGTATAGAAGCTAAGAAATTATGAGGGTCACTGGACTCAAAACGTTAACTCTGTTTTTTCCTTCATAGATGCTGCCAGGCCTGCTGGGCATTTCCAGCAGCTTTGCTTTTGTTATTGTTGAGAAATTATGATGCAGTTGTACAGGACATTGGCAAGGCTACATTTGGAATATTGTGTTCAGTTTTGGTCACCTTGCTATAGAAAGGGTGTTACTAAACTTGAAAAAGTACAGAAGAAATTTACCAGGATGTTTCCAGGACTCAAGGGAATGAGTTATAAGGAGTCGTTGGACAAGCTGCGACCTTTTTCTTTATAGCATAGGAGACTGAGGGGGATCTTATGGAAGTGTAAAAGATCACGAGAGGCATGAATATGGTCTTTTTCCCAGGATTAGGGAAATCGAGGACTAGAGGGCATCAGTTTAAGGTAAGAGGGGAGAAAAATAAATGGGAACCTGAGGGGCAACTTTTTTTACACAGAGGGTGGTACGCAAATGGAATGAACTGCCAATGGAAGTGGTTGAGGTGGGTATATTAACAAAATTTAAAATGCTTTTGGAACAAACATGGATTGGAAAGGTTTGGAAGGATATGGACCAAATGGAGAGAAATAAGGTTTGCATGGATGGACCAGTTTGGGCCAAAGGGCCCGTCTCTGTGCTGTAGGACTCTATGACTCTATTTCCTCTTGAAATAGTCTCCCTTCAGAGATGTAGCTTTAACATCAATTGATCTACATTCCTCAGGAGTTGTTGTTAAGAAAGTCAAGGAAATTTTCAAAATTGCTTTTCCTGCCATCAGTGAATTGGCTCATATCTTCACACCCTGTTTGCCTTTTAAACTTCATGCCATTGCTTTTGTTTTAGCCTTCCAAGTCCCATCAGGAGATACCATTCTGTGCATTTACACCTATATGATGGAATTCTGAGGAAAGGTAACTGGACCTGAAACGTTAACTCTGCTTTCTCTCCACAGATGCTACCAGACCAGCTGAGCTTTTCCCGCAATTTCTGTTTTTATTTCTGATTTCAAGCATCCGCAATTCTTTTGTTTTTTATCAGCTGTGTGATGGGGCTGGTTGTCTCTTATGTGGTATCTCTACAAATACCCCAACTCTCTCTGCCTTTGTTGCTTTTGTTGTTTGATAGCTTTGATTTGCTTATCTTTTCGTTTGTTTGTGATCCTCAAGATTTCCTGCTCACATGTCCTTCTGCTTTTAGTGGTATTCCTGTGTGTGTACTACAGTATTTTTGGTGGTATTCCTGTGTGTGTACTACAGCACTTAAACCACATCCTTCATCTTGCCTATATATATATATATTTCTTATCAGCTGCTGTTGACTCCCCATCCTATTAATAAGATTATTTTTAACAGTCTGTGATCTCTTTCTGGGGCCATGTTCGCTCCCAAACTCACTGTTTGGTCTTACACTGTTTTCTTGCCTTCCGTCTTTGTGCTTTACTAATCCATGTGCCCAAACTTCTAGCCCCTCATTTTATATATTCGACCAGCTGCTATCTTTCTTTTCCTGAAACCTTCTCTGCCCTACTTATAATGTTCAGAATTTTCCATTGTCTAGAAGTCTGCTTATGCTTGATGCTTGGATGCAGTCCAATACCTTAAATGCCAATGTTGATGGGGGAGTTTCCAAATGACATTTTTGTAATCTTGCGTGCGGTCTACTGAATTCTATTATGTACTCTTTCGTCGTACTATCCTTCTTCTTTCTAAATTTGTTTCAATCTGACCATACCTCATAAGCATTCAATAAATCATCTTCTTGCTTAAATTTTTATTCATTTAAAAGATCATCCAAATTGTGATCAGATAGTGTCCATGTTCAAATAGCATCGTAGAGATGTACAGCACGGAAACAGACCCTTTGGCCCAACTTGTCCATGCCTTCCAGGTATCCTAAATTAGTGTAGATCCATTTGCCAACATTTGGCCATTATTCCTCCAAACCCTTTCTATTCATGCACCCATCCAGATGCAATTGAATGTTGTCAATGTACCACCCTCTGCCACTTTCTCTGGCATTTCATCCCATACACACACCACCTTCTGCATGGAAAAGTTGCCCCTTAGATTCCTTTTAAATCTTTCCCCTTTCATCTTAAAACTATTTCCTCTAGTTTTGGATTTCTCTATCCCAGGGAAATGACCTAGTCTATTTACCCTATCCATGCCCCCTCATGATTTTGTGAACCTCTTTAAGGCCACCCGTCAGCCTCCAATGCTCCAGGGAAAATAGCTTGAGTCAATTCCAGCCTCTCTCTGTAGCTCAGACCCTGGCAACATCCTTCTAAATATTTTCTGAACTCCTTCAAGTTTCACAACATCCTTCCTCTAGCAGGGAGACCAGTATTGCACACGGTATTCCAAAAGTGGCTTAACCAGTGTCCTGTACAATTGCAACGTGACCTCCCAACTTCTATTCTCAATGCATTGACAAATGAAGGTAAGTGCACCAAATATCTTCCTCACTATTCTGTCTACCTGCAACTGCACTTTTTGAAGGAATTATGAACCAGTACCTCAAGGTCTGTTTGTTCAGCAGCAAACACCACCCCCCACCCCCAATCCCCACCAGCCCTTACCATTCAGTGTGTAAGTCCTGCCCTGATTTGCCTTTCCAAAATGTAGCGCCTCACATTTATCTGAATTAACTCCATCTGCCACTCCTCGGCCCATTGGCCCATTTGCTTAACAACCTGTTGTACTCTGAGATAACCTGCTTTGCTGTCCACTACTCCTCCAATCATCTGCAAACTTACTAACCATACCTCCTATATTCACATCCAAATCATTTACATAAATGATGAAAAGCCATGGACCCAGCACTGATCCTTGCAGCACACTGCTGGTCACAGGCCTCCAGTCTGAAAAACAGCCCTCCACACCACCACACTCTGTCTGCCAGCTTTAAGCCAGGTCTGTATCCAAATGGCTTGTTCTTCCTGTATTCCTTGTGATTTAACTATGCTAACCAGACTTCCATAAGGAACCTTGTTGAATACGTTACTAAAATCCATATAAATCACATTCACTGTTCTGCCTGCATCAAACAATAGACAATAGACAATAGGTGCTGCAGTAGGCCATTTGGCCCTTTGAGCCAGCACCACCATTCATTATGATCATGGCTGATCATCCACAATCAGTATCCTGTTCCTGCCTTATCCCCATAACCCTTGATTCCACTATCTTTAAGAGCTCTGTCTATCTCTTTCTTGAAAGCATCCAGAGAGTTGGCGTCCACTGCCTTCTGGGGCAGAGCATTCCATATATCCACCACTCTCTGGGTGAAGAAGTTTTTCCTCAACTCTGTTGTAAATGGCCTACCCCTTATTTTTAAACTGTGTCCTCTGGTCCTGGACTCACCCATTAGCGGAAACATGCTTCCTGCCTCCATAGTGTCCAATCCCTTAATAATCTTGTACATCTCAATCAGATCCCCTTTCATCCTTCTAAACTCAAGAGTATACAAGCCCAGTCGCTCCAATCTTTCAACATATGATAGTCCCGCCATTCTGGGAATTGACCTTGTGAACCTATGCTGCACTCCCTCAATAGCAAGAATGTCCTTCCTCAAATTGGGAGGCCAAAACTGCACACAATTCTCCAGGTGCGGTCTCACCAGGGCCCTGTACAGCTGCAGAAGGACCTCTTTGCTCCTATACTCAATTCCTCTTGTGATGAAGGCCAGCATGCTATTAGCTTTCTTCACTATCTGCTGTACGTGCATGCTTGCTTTCATTGACTGATGTACAAGAACACCTAGATCTCGTTGTGCTTCCCCTTTACCTAAGGTGACTCCATTGAGATAGTAATCTGCCTTCCTGTTCTTGCCACTTCGTTATTTCTTCAAAAAACTTAATCAAGTTAGTGAGACATGATTGTCCCCACACACAGCCATGTTGACTCTTTCTAATCAGTTCTTGCCTTTCTGAATGCACACAAATCCATTCCCTCAGGATTCCTTCAACAACTTGTCAACCACCAATGTCAGGCTCACTGCTCCATAGTCCCCTGGATTTTCCTTTATCACTTTTCTGAAATAGAGGCACCAGAATAGCAAACCTGGAACTTCATCTGTGGTTATTGATGATATGAATATCTCAGCAAGTGGCCCAGCAATCATTTTGCTAGCTTCCCACAGAGTTCTAGGGTTGCTTGATCAGGTCTCGGAGATTTATCCACCGTTGCATGTCTTAGGCCATCCAGCTCCAGCACCACCTCCTCTTTAATATGGACGCTTATCAAGCTGTCGCTATTTATTTCCCCACATTCTAGATCTTGCATATCCTTCTCTACATTAAACATAGGTGCAAGAGATAATGGGAACTGCAGATGCTGGAGAATCTGAGATAACGAAGTTGACCGTTCATCAGGGTCTAGGCTCGAAAGGTCAGCTTTTGTGGTCCTAAGATGCTGCTTGGCCTGCTGTGTTCATCCAGCTCCAGACTTTGTTAACATAGATGCAAGATACTCATTTAGTACCTTTCTCCCATCTCCTGAAGTTCCACACATAGGTGGCCTTGCTGATCTTTAAGGGGTCCTATTTTCTCTCTAGTTACTCTTTTTTCCTTAATATATTTGTAGAATCCCTTTGGATTCTCCTTCACTCTATTTTCCAAAGCTATCCTAGGTCCCATTGTTACCCTTCTGATTTTCCTCTGAAGTATACGCTTACTGCCTTTATAGATTTCTAGGGATTCACTCGATCTCTACTCTGTGTACCTGCTCCCTTCTTATACTTGACCAAAATCTCAATTTCTGTAGTCATCCAGCATTCCCTACACCTACCAGCCTTGTCCTTCACCCTAACAGGAACGTATTGTCTCTGGACTTTCATTATCTCATCTTTGAAAGCTTCACAATTACCTGCAAATATCCAACCCCCAATAAACTTTTGAAAGTTCTTGTCCAATATTGGCAAAATTGGCCTTCCCCCAGCTTTTAACTTTTAGATCATTCTGTCCTTTTCTTTCACTATTTTAAAACTATTTTAGAATTATTGTCACGGGTCCCAAAGCACCTTCCCACCTACACCTTGGTCACCTGGCCTGCCCTATTTCCCAAGAGTAGGTCAGGTTTTACAGCTTCTCTGTTAGGTACATTCACATTCTTCATCAGAAATTTTTTTTGTACATACATAAAAATTCCTGTCCATCCAAGCCCCTAACAATATGGCAGTCCCAATCTAAGTTTAGGAAACTAAAATCCCCTACCATAGCCACCCAATTATTCTTAGAGATAACCGAGATCTCTTAGAGATAACTGAGATCTGCTTACAAATTTGTTTCTCAATTTCCTGCTAACTATTGGGGGGTGGGGTGTTTAAAGTATAATCCCGATAAGGTGATCATCCCTTTCTTATTTCTCTGTTCCACCCAAATAACTTCCCTGAACGTATTCCCAGGAACATCCTCCCTAAATATAGCTGTTACCGCTAATCAAAAATGCCAATCCCCTGCCTGTCTTGCTCCCCCCAACCTCTTCAATCCTTCCGATAGCATCTCTACCCTGGAACATTAAGCTCCCAGTCCTGTCCATCCTTGAGCCACATCTCTGTAATTGCTATGATATCCCAGTCCCATGTTTCTAACCGTGTCCTGAGTTCATCTGCCTTATCTGTTAGGCCTCTTGCATTGTAATAAATGCAGTTTAATTTATCTGTCCTACCTTGTTCTCTACTTTGTTCCAACCTCCCCTGTTCGTTTGAGTCGACCCTTTTCCCAACTGTACCAGTATCAGACTGATCTCTTTCCTCACTATCTCCCAGTGTCCCACCCGCCACTCACTACTGGTTTAAATTCTCTCGAGCTGTTCTAGCAAATCTCACTGGCAGTATATTAGACTCCTTTCAATTTATGTGCAATCCGTCCTTCCTATACAGAAGAGATTCCTATGATCCCAAAATGTGAATCCTTCTCCCCGGCACCTGCTCCTCAGCCACGCGTTCATCTGCTCTATCTCCCTATTCTTACCCTCACTAGCTCATGGCACTGGGATTAATGCAGATATTACTACACTGCTTTTCAAATTCCTGCCTAACTTCCTATGTTGTCTCCTCAGAATCTCATCCTTTTCTCTTTCTATGTTGATAGTTCCAACGTGTATGATGCCCTCCTGCTGGTCACTCTTGCCTTTGAGAATATTCTGCACCGTCTCTGAGAAATCTTTGGTCCTGGCTCCAGGGAGGCAGCACATTGCTCTGATGTCTCACAGTCAGCCACAAAATTGTCCAAAGCTCCATTTTTAGAAAACATTGATTGCTACTTATTCTGCTCCAGTTGGTAATAAGCATGTTAAGGCTATTCCTTGTTTCTTTTTCTGGTGAAGAAGTAGCTCAGGTCTGCATTGAAATTTCATTCTTTTACTGATTACAAGACTCACTTTCAGAAAACAGAAGAGGGTAGTCATATCCTTTATATTTTGACTTTACCACCCTCTGCTACAACTATTATACACTGGGAAATAACTGTATTTGAACAGATTTCACATCCATACTTTTACTTCAGTTCACATCACTCCATAAAACTTTCATCCCACTGATTACTAACTCTTCATATTCACAAAACAAATTCACATCCAATGAGCCCTTCCCTAATGTATCCATCACCTTTTCGCTTGTTCCCTAAAGGTCTGAAATCTTGCCTGAGACCTATAGGATAATAATATACAATAAGTGGCTAAGGCATAGGTGCTGCAATATTTAGAAATGAGGAGAGGAAAGCAAACAGGGCCATTGTCAAAGAAGAATCTTATTCTGTGTAGTACATCAAAATAATTTATCTTGAATGCTTTTTAAAAAAGTGCTGTTAAATTAAGTTTAATAGATTTTGCTTGCTTAATGAGTTTAATAGCAAAAGGATTACATGAGAGACAATGAGGCTAGCTTTCAGCTTTGAACTGACGAAGCAGGGTTATGCCATTTGAAATCAGTAGAACAAAACAAAAATAGTGCGATACCAGTTGGTATAAAATCTGAGCATGTAGCAAGAACAGCTGGATGATCCTTAATAACCACAGCCTGCTTGAAGAGTTATGTAATCTGCTGTAATAGCTTAATGATCTTGTAAGACAGCAGGTTGATATGGATAATCATCTGTAACACTGAGATGATCTGAAAGCTCAGCTGGAAAATTGTCTAAATCAGTTGGATAATCTAACAGCACAGGCCTGGCCATCTGCTACAATAAATCGACAATCTGTGAAATTAGCTGAATAATTTTAGACAACAGCTGGGTGACTTTTTGTTTAAAATAACTGAACAATTGGGGAGAACATCAGGGCAATCCATCACAGCTGCTTGATCTTTCTCCACTGTCTCTCCTTTCTCTCTTGCTCTGTCTCTTTCTCTCTTTCTCACTTAGTGATCTGAAAAGAATGTTGTTGATGTGGAAGCTTATCTACTAGCTGGCAGAGTTGCTATAAAAAATGTATGATTGGCTGTGATAACTGCTTCAAACCTATGGATGATGCACTTGGAGAAGTTGCTATAAAGACTGGGGTGATCTGCCACAATGATACAATGTTCTGGACCTGCTGGGGCATGTGTAACAGTTGAGCAGTCTGCCAGAAGAGTTCGACCATTCTCATTTAACAAATGGAGCATCTTCGCTATGAGTTGACTGGTCTTAATATCTGGCATAATCCTTCATTAAAAATCTGGTGATCTGCTATAACTGCCGGATGGTCTGCTGCATTAAGTCTGCCGTACATTATTCTCAGGGAAATACAATCCTGTAGAGAAGGAAAACAGAAATTGATTTCATGTTTAAAAGGAGATTCTGAAAGAGGGGTTTTCGGATTACTGATATTCATTTTGCCCTTAGCTACATTAGAGGTTTATAAACTAACAATAAAGATTGTAAAATAATCTCTGTAGAAAGATGTGGAGGTACTACAGAAGGCTCATACACTGGTGCTGCAGTGCACTCTGCTGTTGGCTGTTAGGATATGGCCTCATGGTTTGTGAAGATTTTTTAGACCAGTTCTTCTACTAGTTTTAACTCTTTAAATAACTATAGCTTTTTCAAACAGAGGATGGTGCATATATAGAGAGAGCCGACAGAGGAACTGGTGGAGGCTGGTACAATTATGACATTTGAAAGACATTTGGATGGGGACATGAACAGGAAGAGTTTAGAGGGATATGGACCAAATGCTGGCAAATGGGACTCGATCAGGTTGGGATGGCTGATTGCAGGTTACACCTCTTAAAAGTCAGATGAAGAAAGACTCGTCTGTCCAAACCTTTTCTGATAAGTTAACCCATCCATTTCAGGCTTTTACCTCACAGACATTTTGTGAACTGCTTTCAACAGATTTACATCTTCCCTTTAAATCAGGTGACCAACATTGCACACACTGCACCCCATGTGGCCTCACCAGTGTCCTGTATTCCTGAAGCATAACCTCCCTAATGTTGTATTCAGTTCCCCTCACAATAAACCATAACATTCTATCAACTTTCCCAATTAATTGCTGTACCTGCGAATTAGACTTATATGATTCATGCACAAGGGCATCCAGACCCCTCTGCATCCTAAAGTTCTGCAATCCCTCACTGTTTAGAAAGTATGCATCTTGTTTTATTCTTCCTGAAAAATGGACAACTTCCCTTTTCCTGATTTCTTGTTGTCACATATACCGAGATACAGTGAGAAGTGTTATCCTGCATGCTACACGGACAGATCATACCATGCAAAGAGCATCAGAGTAGCAGAACAGAGTGCAGGATACATTGTTACAGTCACAGAGAAGGCACAGAGAGAGAGAGAGATCAGAATTTGAGAGGTGAATACAAAAGTCTGATAACAGCGGGGAAGAAGCTGTTGTTGAATCTGTTTGTATGTGCTTTCAAGCTTTTACATTTCCTGCCTGGTGGAAGAGGATGGAAGAGAATGGTGTCATCAGCAAACATATAAATGTAGTTGGGGCAGAATTTGGCCACACAGCCATGTGTGTATCAGGGGTATAAGGCAGCTAAGTACACAGCCTTGCAGGGTACCAGTGTTGAGGATAATCATGCAGACGGTGTTGTCACTATCCTTCCTGATTGTGGTCAGTGGATCAGGATCCAGTTACTGACAGAGGAGCTGAGACCTAGATCTCAGAGTTCAGAGGTGAGTTTGTTTGGAATTATGGTGCTGAAGGCAGAGCTGTAGTTAATGGGTAGCATGCAAGTATCCTTGTTATCCCACTGTTCCAGGGACAAGTGTAGAGCTAGGGAGATGGTGTCTGCCATGGTCCTGTTGCACCAGTAGGCAAATTGCAAAGGATCAAGCCAGTTTGGTAGCCGAGAGTTGATGTGAGCCATGGGGAACCTCTCAAAGCACTTCACAATGATGGATGTCAGGGCCACTGGGTGATAGTCATTGCTTCACGTAACATGTGTTTTCTTTGGTGCCAGGATAATAGGGATCTTCTTGAAGGAGGTGAAGATTTCAGATCATTGTAAGGGGAAGGTGGTTGATCTTTCCTATTATCAACATTTAAGCATTTTATGTTTGTATTAGAGCAAACAGACTAATTTTCAAACATCCAATTGAAGGAACTATTTCTACTTAGTGAATATATAGAAAGTGATGAATTTAGGGTGTACGGAGATAATGCTGGAGAGTGGGACTAGCTGGGCAGCTCTTTTGGGAGCTGGTACTGACACGATGAGGAGAATGGCCTCCTTCTGTCCTGTAAAGTTCTATGCTTCTTTATATAAATGTTTTAATAACATCTTGGCCTATGTTTTTAGGTGTAGTGTTAAACAACAAGCTATAAGAATGACCCAAAGGGTTTTTTCTAAATTATCAGCCATGGACTTTTGGTGTAATCTGCAGAATTGATGGGAAATGCCAAGTGGGAAGGGAAATATGCTTATAGCTGTACTTTGGCTCATTGGACCATTGGAAGTGGGTGCCTCCTACTAACTTTATAAAACACAGCCAAACCATGCTGGAGGGCACTAGTCCGTACAATGTCCATTAAAACCTGTCAGATTGATTGTTGAGAAATTTTAATACTATCGTAACCAATGAATCGCGAGCATTCAAATAAAGACTCCCAACAGGTTAATCGCTTCAAATTTGTGTTTTGTCAGAATGATTACAAAAAATTATCTATGCAATGCAAAGACTTTGTTGTTGGACTTCTGGACTTGTGTCGGATTACTGAAGAAGTGGAAGCCATTTTGAATGGGACCATGAAGATCAACCCCAGCATTAACCAAGAGTTTCGGCCCAGCCTTAGCCGATTAAAATTGGCCATAAAATATGATGTCAAAAAGGTATGGAATATTTTTAATGTTTTAATAGGCTTGTATGTTATACATTCTTAATTAATTTTTTGGTATGATTGTGAATTTATTTTATTCTCCATGTAAGTGGGTTCATTCCATTCTTAATTGCACAATTATACAATCGTATAATCAGAATTACTTGAGAGCTGATCAAAAGAGATTATTTTATTCAGAATAGCTGAGTACATGTCATAGACTCTGGAAGCTTGGAAACAGGTCCTTTGGCCCACTATTTCCATACGGACCAACAAACACCAAACTACACTTGTCCCATTTACCTGCCTTCGATCTATAGGTTACTATTCCCTGGCATTTTAAATGCTTGTCCAGATGCTTCTTAAATACTGTGAGAGTATCTGCCTCCACCTCCCTCTCAGGCAGCACCTCCCATATTTCTACCACCTTCAGGATGAAAAGGATTTTTCTCCTGTTTCCTCTAGGCCACTTCGCCCTTACTGTAAAGTTAGCAGACTGGTCTTACACACATCAGGCATGGGAAGAAAATTCTCATGATCTACTTTGACTATGCCTCTCAGAATTTTAAACATCTCAATCAGATCCCCCCTCGGCCTCCTCTGCTCCGGGGAAAACAAACCCAGCCTATCCAGTCTCTCCTCATAACTGAGACATTTCCTTCCCAAGCAACATCCTGGTGAATCTCCTCTTTACCCTCTCCAGTGGAGGGACTAGTTCACTCATTGTATTGCCCTTGTAGTCAAAGCTTGACAAACATTCACCGCGTGGCTGCTGTTAAATGTCCTGCTACGTGTGTCTAATAAGTGGGAATCATTAATGGCTGTAGGTAGTGTAAGGGGAGGTGGTGGCAAATTGCTAATATCGCTAGATTAATAATCTAAAACACCAGGTTAATGTTTACAAGATACAGGTTCAAATCCCACCATAGCAGATGCTGAACTTTGAGTTCAATAAAAGCTGGAGTAAAAAGCTAGCTGCTATATTTTAGAGATAATGGGACCTGCAGATGCTGGAGAAACCAAGATAACAAAGCGTGAAGCTGGATGAACACAGCAGGCCAAGCAGCATCTTAGGAGCACAAAAGCTGACGTTTCGGGCCTAGACCCTTCATCAGAAAAGATTTTTAGCTTGGGTTATGTTAAGACTACCATCCTTTATGACAAGATATTGCGCTAGTCCTTACTTGGTCTGCCTTACAGGTGATTCCAGAACCACCACAATGGTAGGCTTTTAACTTTCCACCCCAGCCAGCATTGCCTGCACCTCAGAGAGAATTCAACTTCAATGGGAAAACAAAACACTAGCTTGTTCTCCCTCCATGGATGCTGCCTGATGGGCTTTGATCTCCAAAATGATTGCATAAGCATCTGTACAATAACTCGAAAGACTGATAACCATTCTTTAGGCGATGTGGTCACCTATCTTATTAATCAAAGAATAAAATAAAATTAACTGCATCTTTGAATATGTTATTGGGGCAGACTTTATATCTCTAAAGACTGCAAAATTGTAGGCATTCACTATCGTTACAGTGTAAATCTAGTAGCAACGTTGCCATTCAAATATGCACAGTAAAAATTGCAGAAAATCAGAAGCTGTTGTTTGTGGTAACTTGATCTGCCACACTGTGTTACTGCAGGCTTTTGGCGATACAATCAGCACTGAATCCATTATTTATTGTGAACTTCAATTTTTTCACACTACGTTAAACTAAAAAATTATTGAAAGTGTTAAGCCTTGATGAATGAGGTCTGATTGAATAGCTAATGGTGCAAATGAGGATGTGGGCTGGCACGATGGCTCATTGGTTAGCACTGCGGCCTCACAGCACCAGGGGCCTGGGTTTGATTCCCGCCTCGGGTGACTGTCTGCGTGGAGTTTGTATACTTCCCCTGTGTCTACATGGGTTTCATCTGGGTGCTTTGATTTCCTCCCACAGTCCAAAGATGTGCAGACTAGGTGGATTGGCCAGGCTAAATTGCCCGTGGTGTTCAGGGGTGTGGAGATTAGGTGGTTTAAAGGGGATGGGTTGGTGTGGCCTTGTTAGGCCGAAGGGCCTGTTTGTACGTTGTAGGGATTTTATGATATGATATGATAAATACTGCAGACCAACCACCTAACCCCGAATAAAACTAACTTTAACAATCCGGAGTACCATTCCTAACATTTCATAATAAAAAGTTAAAAGTTACTTATTCCTGGTGCAGCTGTAGCAACCACAGTTTTGAGGGTGTGCATTCCAGATCCTAACTACTTCAGCTGTCAGAAAGGCACTTCTGAAAAGGTGTCCCTGGACACAAAATGTTAATAGTGTTTCTGTGTTCAGTGCCAGACCTGCTGAGTTTCTCCAGCATTCTCTACGTGGATTTCTCTCCATTTACTCTGCCTAGCCCCCTTATAAGTTTGTGCTCTGCTGTCAGATTTTCTCTCAATCTTCTCTTTAAGGTGAACAACAACAACTTCCCAAATATCCTCTTCCCTGAAATTATTTTTATGAAGTTTTCAATTATTTTCTATTTAAAAGTTTCCATTATCAGGAGTCCTAGTCAGCAGGTCATGCCTAGCTAAGGTGGGCTACCTATGTATATGTTGGTAAAATCTGGTTATTAATCTTGAATACTAGCACAGTTAAAGCAGAAACTGAAGTGATGATTAAATACTAGGAGGACTGGGATGAGGCATTTACGTGCTCCTCAGTTCAAAGAGAAGATCATCCTTGATCGTTTTTGCTCCAGACCCAATGAGGCTGGGTCCAGTATTGAGCTTCTCTGGCATGTGCACAGTTTCAGATGCAGCCAATGAAGTGGGAGTTTAGAGAACCTGCAGTGTGGAATATCAAGTGGGAAATTAGACCAGGTCAGACCAGCTCTGTTCATGATGCACTGATTTTGGATAGAGTTGAGGTACCCCTGCAGATCTGGTCCCAGGACACTTTGGATGTTAGAAACAAGGACTCTTTCAGAGGAGGGGAGCATCAATTATCCTTTGCAGGTAAGGGTCAGGGATCCTTTACTGGAAGGAGTATCAGACACCTTTGGGAAGGTTAGCTGTGGAGAAGGTTGTGTATAAAGAGTACAGAAACTCCTTGGAGCTGTCCAACATACCTTGACCTGTCAACTTGTATCAACAAATGTTGACCCTATCAAAAAAGGAGCTTGCATATTTTAAATGGTGGGGACTACCATTGACCAAAAACTGAACTGAACCATCCATATAAACACTGTGGGTACATGTGCATGTCAGAGCCTGAGAAATCTACAGGGAGTAGCTCACCTCTTGTCTTCTTGATACTTGTCCACCATCTGTAAGGCACAGGTCAGGAGTGTGATGAAATGTCCCCACTTAGCTGGATGAGTGGAGTACCACAATACTCAAGCAGCTCGACACCATCCAGGACAAAGCAGCCTGTTCAACTGGCACCATATCCCCCATCTTCAACATTCTCTCCCCCATCATGCAAATTGCCAGCTGTGTACCTCATTTGCAAGATGCTCTGGAACAACTCAGCAGCAGCCAATTCTGATAAAAAAATCCTTCCAAACTGTTACCTTTATCACTTAAAAGGACAAGGGCAGCACATACAAGGGAATACCACTTTCCCTTCGAGTCAGGTATCATCCTGTCTTGGAACTAGATCCTGATCACTAACAGGGGTCAAAATCCTAAAACTCCTTCCACAACAGCACAGCAGATGTTTTCAGCCAGTGACGCCCACAAAGCATGAAGGAATTAAAAAAAAACATAAAATCATACTGTATAGAGGAGGCCCTTTGGCCCTTCAAGCCTGTACTGTCAAAAACACACTACTTGCCTATACTAGCCCCATTTTCCCACTAGGCCCATCGCCTTAAATGCTATGATATTGCTCATCCAAGTACATGTTAAAGGTTGTGAAGTGTCCTGCCTCAACTACTCTCTCAGGCAGTGCATTCCAGGCTCTCACCACCCTCTGAGTGAAAAGGTTTTTCCTGAAATCTCCTCTAAACCTCTAAACTTTCACTTTTAAAATTATGATCCCTTGTTATTGATTCTTAACTAAGGGGAACAGCTGCTTTCTATTCACCTGGTCCATGCCCCTCATAGTTTTATTAATCTTATATACCTCTATTAGGTAGCCCCCACCCCTCCCAACCTTCTCTCTTCCAAGGAAAACAACCTGACCTTACCCAGCCTCTCTTCATTGCTGAAATGCTCCATCCTAGGCAACATCCTGCTGAATCTCCTCCACACTCCCTCCAGTACAATGACATTCTTCCTATAGTGTGGTGAGCAGAGCTGCATGCAGTATTCCAGCTGTGGCCTGACCAAAGTTTTGTGCAGCTCCAACATAACCTCCCTGCTCCTGGAAAATGATAAAGACACGTGTCCTGTATGCCATCCTAATCACCTCTATAACCTGTCCTGGCACCTTCATTGATCTGTGGAAGAGCTCCCCAAGATCCTTACCTCACATTTATCAGGATTAAACTCCATCTGCCGCTAATCTGCCCATTTGACCAATCCTCCTGTAACCTAACACCTTCCCACTCACTATCAACCATCCAGCCAGTCTTTGTGCCATCTACAAACTGACTTATCATCCTCCCCCATGTTGTTGTCTACATCATTTATGAATATCCCAACTAATAAGGGACCCAGCTTGATCCCTGTGATATGCTACTGCATTCTGGTCTCCAGTCACACAAACACCCTTCTACCACCACCCTCTGTCTCCTGTCACTGAGCAATATTGGATCTATCTTGCCACGTTACTCTGGATTCCACAAGCTTTTACATTCTTTATCAGCTTTCCATGTGAGACCTTGTTAAAGACATTGCTGAAATCACAGAAATTATATCAATTGCTCTGTATTCATCCAAACACTTGGTCACCTCTTCAAAACTCCACTAGATTTGTTATGTATGGCCTCCCCCTGACAAAGCTATGCTGAGCAATCTCTTTATTACTGGCTGAAACGATAGGTAAGGAAGAGCTCAGCCAGAGAGGCCATGCTTACAATTGCACTGCTATATCAGAGTGCATTGTATATTAATATAAAATAATTAACCAACAAAGGCGTGAAATTATATCAAATAATAGTCTAACAGCTGGATTTTGAAAATTCAATCACTTTTTATTTGTTACAGAGAAGAAGTTGCAAAGAAGTTTGTAACTTGAAAACATATCAACAAACTTCCATATCTGGATTTATTTAAAAGATTAAAATACCTTTTAATGATTTATGTGTTTATATAATTAATACATTTATCAACTTAGTTGTTAGATGAACATTTGAAAGAGTATTACATTAGAAATGTCATTTTTAAAATATCAAATATCTTCAGTTTCTCTCATAGCTTTCATTTTCATTTCCAACTTACATTGTGACCTTTCATTTTTGAAGTTTGTAGCTCACCCAAACTGTCAGCAGCAACTTCTATCTATCTGGTATGAAAATCTCTCAGGACTACGCCAGCAGTCAATAGCAATCAAGTTTCTGGTTGTACTTGCTGTAGCGATTGGCCTCCCATTTCTGGCCTTGTGCTATTGGACTGCGCCCTGCAGTAAGGTTGGTCATTTTCAATGTTCAACTTTGAAACTATTTTCAGGTTGTGGATGCAGACCCAAACAGCTGAGTGCAAACATTCTAATCTTATTTCCTGGGGAGTAAGTTGTGCTGTGGAGATATGTATTCAAATCCCTTTCTCCACTTGTGAGATGGTTGACTAGAACATTTTAGGAATATAATTCCAGCTGGAATACAATGCTGCTTAGCTTTTGTCTCACCAATGTTTTTCTTATTTAAATATCTGCAAATGCGTTTCACAGCAGTTGTCAATTTTATTTTGTTGATCTTATTAACTGAGAGGGAATTAGTGCAGTATTAATTACATTAGATTCCCTACAAAGTGGAAACAGGCCCTTCAGCCCAACAAGTCCACACTGCCCTTTGAAGCATCCCACCCAGACCCATTCCCTTAGAACCCACACACCCCTGAACACTACGGGCAATTTAGCATGGCCGATCCAACTAGCTTGCACATCTTTGGACTGTGGGAGGAAACCGGAGGACCCTCAGGAAACCCACGCAGACACAGGGAGAATGTGCAAACTCCACACAGACAGTCGCCTGAGGCTGGAATCGAACCCGGGTCCCTGGCGCTGTGAGGCTGCAGTGCTACCCACTGAGCCACCGTGCCGCCCCAATTTATTGATTTTATCTAATCTTTCTACATATTTCCTCTTGCTTTCTCCCATCAAAAAGAACAAAAGAACAGAAGAGAAACGTGACACTGGAATGGTCCTTTGGCCCTCCAATCCTGTGCTGATCATCATATCTTAACTAAACTAAACAACGAACCAGGCAGAATTAGAGGAGCAGGAAAGCTGATGTTTCAGGTTGGAACCCTTCTTCAGAAATGGAGGAGAGGAAGGGGGCTCTGAGATAAATAGAGACAAGGGGAGGTGGTGTTAGAAGGTGGATAGTGGAGCAGATAGGTGGAGAGAAGACTGACAGGTCAAGGAGGTGGGGATGAAGCTAGTAAAGGTGAGTGTAGGTAGGAAGTGGGGATGAGGATTGGTCAGTGAGAAGGGAGGGGTGGATAGGTGGGAGAGAAGAAAGACATGTCAAGGAGCTGGGGATGAGAGGGGTCTGGTCTTAGGATGAGGTCAGGAGTGGGGAGATTTTGAAGCTAGTAAAGTCTACATTGAGATCATTGGGTTGGAGGGATCCAAAGTGGAATATGAGGTGCTGTTCCTCCAGTTTCCGGGTTGCATCGTTGTGACACTGGAGGAGGCCCAGGATGGACGTGTCATCCAGGGAGTGGGAGGGGGAGTTGAAGTGGTTCACGACTGGGAGGTGTTGTCATTTGTCATGAGCCGGACATAGACCTCCCTTCCACTCCCCCATTTCTGAAGAAGGGTCCAGACGCGAAATGTCGGCTTTCCTGCCCCTCTGATGTTGCTTGGCCTGCTGTGTTCATCCAGCTCTACACCTTGTTATCTCAGACTCCAGATTGGCAGTTCCTACTATATCTAAAAAATAAACCTTCTGCCCTTATTTGGCCTGTATCTCCCTTTTCCCTCCCAATTCATCTAACCATCCAGATGCCTTTTACATGTTGCCAACATGCCTGCATCCACCATCTCTTCTGGCAGTGCGTTCCAGGTTCCGACCACTCTCTGTGTGAAAAACTTCCCTCGCACATCTCCCTTAAACTTTGCCCCTCTCACCTTGAACCTGTGCACCCTCATAATTGAAATGTCAGTCCTAGGAAAAAGCTTTCCACCCTGTCTATGCCTCTCAATTTTGTAGACCTCAACCAGGTCACCTTTCCAGTGAAAGCAATCCTAGTCTTTTTAACCTTTCCTCATAGCCAATGCCCTCTCAACCGGGCAACACCCTGGTGAACTTTCTGTGTTCTCTCTTGAAAGCTTCCACATCCTTCTGGTGATGTGGCGACCAAAACTGCACACAATACTCCAAATGTTGCCTCACAAGGGTTTATAGCTGCTACATGGTTTGTCAACTCCTGTATCTAATACCCTGGCCGATGAAGGCGAGCATGGTGTGTGTCTTCTTAATCACCTTTTTTCATTCGTTCGCAGAATGAGGGCATTTCTGACTAGGCAGCATTTATTGCCCATCTCTAATTGCCCAGGGAGAGTTAAGGGTCAACAACATTCCTGTTGGCCTGGAGTCACATGTAGGCCAGGCCAGGTAAGGGTGGCAGTTTCCTTCCCTAAAGTACATTAGTGAACCAGATGGGGTTTTCCGACAATCGGCAATGAACTCATGGTCACGATTAGACTCCTAATTCCAGATATTTATTGAACCGAAATTCCACCATCTGCCACTTTGGGAATCAAACCCAGGCCCCCAGAACATTATCTGGGTCTCTAGATTAACAGTTCAGCAATAATACCCCTTGACCACTGTCTCCCTGTGGCCATCGGTGTTGCCACTTTCAGGGAGCTGTGGACCTGCACGCCCAGACTCATTTGAATGTTAATGTTCCTAAGGGCTCTGCCATTTACAGTATAATTCACACTTAAATTTGATCCTCCAAAATGCATCACCTGACATTTATCTGGATTAAACTCCATCTGCCATTTCTTTACCCGAGCCACCAGTCTATCTATATCCTGTTGTATCTTTTCTCGATTGTTGGCATTGTCAGCAACTTCACCAATCTTTGTGTCGTCTGCAATCTTACTCATCAGGCCTCCCACATTTTCCTCCAGATCATTTGTATGTACTATAAACGATAGAGGACCTAAGACAGATCCCTGTGGAACACCACTAGTTACCGGTCTCTATTCTGAAAAACATCCTTCAACCGCTACCCTCTCTCTTCTGTTGTACCCATCTCGCCAGCCCACCCTGAATCCCATGGGATTTCGTACCGATCTACCATGGGGGACTTTATCAAATGACTTACTAAAAATCCATATAAACTACATCCAGTATCCGTCCCTCATTAATTTTTGTTGTCACCTCTTCAAAAAAATTCAATCAGGTTGGTGAGATATGACCTTCCCTGTGCAAAACCATGCTGTCTGTCACTAACCAGTCCAGTTACTTCCAAATATGCACATATCTTGTCCCTCAGTATCTTCTCCAAGAGCTTCCCCAGCACAGATGCCAGGCTCACCACACATAATTTCCTGGATTATCCCTGCTTCCTTTCTTAAACAAGGGAACAACATTGGCTAATTCCAGGGTTCTGGAACCTCACCTGTGGTCAACGTTGGAAAGAAAAACATCAAATATTTCCTGTCTGTGGTGTGTGCTTTGATATTAACTCACGTTTCGCCTGCTTGAGCTTAACTTCTAACAATTGAAAGCTTCAAATTTGATTCATGGCATTGAACATTTGTGGCTTTTGCTCAACTCCAATTTGTGTTTGTGAGTGGTTATCTTAAAAATCATATCTTGATTAGGCAATATAAATTACAGTTACAAATTAATGATGCAAATAATAGATCAGTGGATATGGGTCAGACTATAAAGTATATGTCTCACTGCAAGAACACACTTGGAGGTCAATAAATGAGAGTAATTTTGGCACAAATAAAAGCTTGTAAAAACAGAGAGAATTGCTCGTAAAAATGAAATGCTTTGAGGGGATGAGTGAATAAAATTAAATCCAGTGATACCTAATTACAATGGTAAACATTTTCTTAGAATCTCGCAATTTTTGAATTTTTTTCACGAAGATGGTAAATAATGCAGTAAACTGTGAATTTGTTTTGTGGCCCTACAGCTGGGGAAGATCTTGCGAGCACCATTTATGAAATTTGTAGCCCACGGAGCTTCTTTCACTGTTTTTCTTGGCCTGCTGATTATGAATGCAGCTGACAGGTTTGAAGGCACCAAACTCCTGCCAAATGAGTCAACGACTGATCACCCCAGACAGCTCTTCAGAATGAAAACAACTGGCTTCACATGGATGGAAATTTTAATAGTTTCCTGGGTAGTAGGTAGGCATTTATTTTGGATTTCAATTTAGTGCACTGTAACTCAGCATTTTTGAACTTTATTGATGAAGCATTTTAACACAAGCTGAGCAACATTATGTCAGAAAAACAAAGAAACTGCAGATGCTGTAAATCAGGAACAAAACAGAAGTTGTTGGAAGAGCTCAGCAGGTCTGGCAACACCTGTGGAGAGAAATCAGAGTTAATGTTTCACGTCCGTTGACCCTTCTTCAGGACTCAGCAAGAGTCACTCGACCCGAAATTCTGATTTCTCGCCACAGATGAAACAACAAACAAAGAAACAAAGAAACCCACAGCACAGGAACAGGCCCTTCGGCTCTCCAAGCCTGCGCCGATCAAGATCCTCTGTCTAACCTGTCATCTATTTTCCAATGGTCAGTGTCCATTTGCTCCCTACCCATCCATGTACCTGTCCAAACATATCTTAAAAGACGCTAACGTGTCTGCGTCTACCACCTCCGCTGGCAACGCGTTCCAGGCGCCCACCACCCTCTTGTGTAAAGAACTTTCCACGCATATCTCCCTTAAACTTTCCTCCTCTCACTTTGAACTCATGACCCCTAGTAATTGAGTCCCCCACTCTGGGAAAAAGCTTTTTGCTATCCACCCTGTCTATACCCCTCATGTTTTTGTAGACCTCAATCAGGTCCCCCCTCAATCTCCGTCTTTCTAATGAAAATAATCCTAATCTATTCAACCTCTCTTCATAGCTATCAGACCTGCTGAGCTTTTCCAGCAATTACATCAGAAAAGCAGTTTTCTACTGGGAACATGGATGATGCAGTTTGAACAACAGTTTGCACAGTAACAGAAGAACTTGTATTATGAAACATATCTGCAGAGACAGTCTAAGCTGTGAAACAAACATTTGGGAGTCCATGTGAAGGGTAAATAAATTTTACTGTAAGATCCCACCAATCCTATTGAGTGTGTGATCTGGTTTCTTGGGTTAAACACTAACACCAGCTTGATATGCCCTGTACTTTAGCCAATGCAACATATACCACAAAGTCTAGGTTCTTGTGAGACACATATCTTGAAGTTCATGAACAATTATTTACACTGTTATTAGGTCTAAGACTTAATTGTAATCTAACTTCCTGAGGTTACAGCTATATTACATGATTACAACACAACATGTGATTGGCTAAAGTTACTCCATTCCCTTGATGACAGAAGTGAAGTGAAAGCCTTCACATGGAATGTCAGATATCATGACATTGTAACCATCTAATTATCTTATTACCCATTTAAGGCATTTCCGGGATCAGTGCGATAATACAGCAGTACAAAAGAAGATGCAGTTAATGAACAACAGTAATTTGAACTTGTATTGTTTTAATGTTGAAAAATGTCTTGAAATGCCTCATAAAATTGCTATGAGATAAAAATTGATATTGAGAAAGGAGGGACTTGGATGTGGTTCTTAATGAGCTGGTTTATTGTGGGTCTTTGTGGAAGACAGCGAGCTGGCCAATGAAGGTGGAAGAAATAAGAGAGTTTAAGTCCCAACCATGTCCACTAGTCAAATGTCCAGGAGGCCAGAACTGGAGAAATGTAGAATACTTGGAGGACGAGATATCTTGAGGTGTCTATGGGAGTGGCGAGGATCAAGAGCTTAAAAGAAATTATCTAGGAAAATTAGAATTTTGGATTTGAGACGTTTGAAAATGGATATCAATGAAGACCAGGGATGATGGGTGGTTGATGCAGAACAGGCTCTGTGCAGCATCATTTTGGAAGGAAATGAAGGATATTGGAGGCCTGGAGATATTTGGAATTGTAAGTTTGAAGGAACAAAAGGTGTGAATAAGCATTTCAGTAACAGATACTATAGTAGATGTCCAAGGGATACTGTTTCAAAGGGCGAAGTATGCAATCTTTATGGTTGAAAGGAAATGGGATTTTGATGCTTTGTTCAGCAAAATAACTGTCTTCTCTAGGGGCTTCTATCATCATAGATGCTGATATATAACTAAATCAGCTTAATGCACTAAACTTCGCAAACACAATGAGCCCTGACAACATCTGGGCCGTAATAAAGACATTACCAACATAATTAAGTAATAGAACATAGAACATAGAACATAGAACAGTACAGCACAGAACAGGCCCTTCAGCCCACAATGTTGTGCCGACCATTGATCCTCATGGATGCACCCTCAAATTTCTGTGACCATATGCATGTCCAGCAGTCTCTTAAATGACCCCAATGACCTTGCTTCCACAACTGCTGCTGGCAACGCATTCCATGCTCTCACAACTCTCTGCGTAAAGAACCTGCCTCTGACATCCCCTCTATACTTTCCACCAACCAGCTTAAAACTATGACCCCTCGTGCTAGCCATTTCTGCCCTGGGAAATAGTCTCTGGCTATCGACTCTATCTATGCCTCTCATTATCTTGTATACCTCAATTAGGTCCCCTCTCCTCCTCCTTTTCTCCAATGAAAAGAGACCGAGCTCAGTCAACCTCTCTTCATAAGATAAGCCCTCCAGTCCAGGCAGCATCCTGGTAAACCTCCTCTGAACCCTCTCCAAAGCATCCACATCTTTCCTATAATAGGGCGCCCAGAACTGGACGCAGTATTCCAAGTGCGGTCTAACCAAAGTTTTATAGAGCTGCAACAAGATCTCACGACTCTTAAACTCAATCCCCCTGTTAATGAAAGCCAAAACACCATATGCTTTCTTAACAACCCTGTCCACTTGGGTGGCCATTTTAAGGGATCTATGTATCTGCACACCAAGATCCCTCTGTTCCTCCACGCTGCCAAGAATCCTATCCTTAATCCTGTACTCAGCTTTCAAATTCGACCTTCCAAAATGCATCACCTCGCATTTATCCAGGTTGAACTCCATCTGCCACCTCTCAGCCCATCTCTGCATCCTGTCAATGTCCCGCTGCAGCCTACAACAGCCCTCTACACTGTCAACGACACCTCCGACCTTTGTGTCGTCTGCAAACTTGCTGACCCATCCTTCAATTCCCTCGTCCAAGTCATTAATAAAAATTACAAACAGTAGAGGCCCAAGGACAGAGCCCTGTGGAACCCCACTCACCACTGACTTCCAGGCAGAATATTTTCCTTCTACTACCACTCGCTGTCTTCTGTTGGCCAGCCAGTAATCTTCAATAAATTATTCCAATGCCAGCCCTGACTTCTGTCATTACCAAATATCCTATTCTCCACATTTTGGGGGACGTGAATGGAAATTTACCACTGCCTAACTGCACCAAGTGTGGAAACAGCACACCTCCACGTGCAGGATAGGAACTCCCACAGTAACCACAGTGCATAGATCAGGATGGTGATATAATACTCATCCCTTACTTGAATACATTTGGCTCCATCACTCAAATGCAATGTTAGCAGTCATTTCAAGAGGGCTAGAATACAAGAGCAGTGATATACTGATGAGGCTGTATAAGGCACTGGTCAGACTGAATTTGGAATATTGTGAGCAGTTTTGGGCCCTGTATCCAGGGAATGATGTGCTGGTGTTGGAGGGCATCCAGAGGAGGTTTACCAGAAGATGAAGGGCCTGTCATATGAGGAGCAGTTGAGGACTCTGGGTCTGGGCTTGGAGTTTAGATGGATGAGGAGTGATCTGATTGAAACTTACAGAATACTGAGAGGCCTGGAGAGAGTGGACACGGAGAAGACGTTTCCACCTGTAGGAGAGACTAGGACCCAAGGACAGCCTCAGAGTGAATAACAACCCCTTAAAACTGAGTTGAGGAGGAATTTCTTTAGCCAGAGGATTGTAACTCTGTGGAACTTATTACCACAGAGGGCTGTGGAGGCCAAGTTATTGCATGTGTCTAAGGCGGAGATAGATAGGTTTTTGATTGGTAAAGAGAATCAAGGGTTATGGGGAGAAGAATGGAGAAGGAATAGACTGGTGGTATTATCACTAGACTATTAATCCAGAAAACCAGGTAATGTTCCTGGGATCCAGGTTCAAATCCAATCATGGCAGATGGTGCAATTTGAATTCAATAAAAAGTTGAGCCTAAGAATATAATGATGACCGTGGAACTAATGTAAGTTTTCAGAAAAACCCATCTGGTTCACTAATGTCCTTTTGGGAAGAAAACTGCCATTCTCACCTGGTCTGGAGTGCATGTGACTGCAGATATACAACCATGTGGTTGACACTTAACTGCCCTCTGGGATGGTCAATAAGTGCTGGCCCAGCCAGTGATGCCCTCATCCTGTGAATGAATAGAATGGGGTTGAGAAACATATCAGCCATAATCAAATGGTGGAGCAGACTCACTGAGCCGAATGGCCTATTCTGCTTATTTTGATCCTATAGCCATATGGTCTTATGAGCAGCGCACAGTGATTTGTCAACACTGTGTTTGCTCCATTTTACTGATTCTAACAGTCAGCTGAATCTGAAATATTACTGATCTACACAGTATATGAGGTGGGAGGTCATGTTGTGACTGTACGGAGTTAGCTTGGCCACTTTTGGAATAATGCATACAAATCTGGTCTCACTGCGATAGGAAGGGTATTGAGAAAATTGAAAGGGTTCTGAAAAATTTGCATGGATGTTGCCAAGGTTGGAGGGTTTGAGCTATTAGGAAAGGCTAAATCGGCTAGGCCTATTTTCCTTGGAGCGCCAGAGGCTGGGGGCTTTCCCTACAGAAGTTTATTAAATCATGTGGGGCATGGATAGGGTAAATAGCCAAAATCTTTTCCCTGGGGTGGGGGAGTCCAAAACTTGAGAGCATAGGTTTAAGGGACCTAAGGGGCAACATTTTCACGCAGAGGTAGTGCGTGTATGGAATGAGCTGGTAGAGGCTGGTACAATAACAACATTTAAAAGGTGCCTGGATGGGTATATGAATAGTTTAGAGGGATATGGGCCAAATGCTGGAATATGGGTCTGGATTCGTGTAGGAAATCTGGTTGGTATGGACAGGCTGGATCGAAGGGTTCTGTGCCCGTGCTGTACAGCTCTGTCACTCAATGACTTTTAGTTTAGCTGCCAAAACATTTCTCAAGTTAACACTCTTTAAATGAACATTTTTTGAAATCATTTAAAATTCATTTTTCATTTAAATGTAAACATACTGGAAAATAGTGGTAAATTTTCATGAAAAGCTAGAGATTTTGCAAGAACTAATTATCATAATAATTGTAACTAATAATGTTCAGTGGCTGATTTTGATTAAAGAAAGAAATTGCCCCTACTCTGTTGGACTATATGCTTGCAGTCAATCCCCTTTTGGTTTTCATTGTCTGAAAGTCATAAAGCAGGCTGGCATGTTACCGATAAAGAAGAGGAGAGGGAGCTGTATCAATGTCCCTTGTGTTACTGCAGTACAGCAAGAAATGTAGCACCTGAGAAACGCTATGGTTATCTCAGTGGAGTCATTTGAACCCTGCTTTTTAATCTCAGCATTGGGGTAATAGTTTGATTCTGTTACTAGTTCTGTAGGTTCTCTGTTTGGCTTTTTGGCAGTGTCAATGCTGTAATGAAGTCTTCATTCCAACACCTGCAAAGACTGAGTCAATTAACTTATCCTGTAGCTGGTTAGAGCTCTTTAACAGATATTCTATTTCAACCATAGCAGAGTTTGGAATCTCTAACAATCTCTGAGTGCAGCGTTAGATTATCATGCATTATGTAATCTCTTAGAGCTTCCATTGTGTGTTCCTATAAAAATAATTAGGAAATGATCGATCTTTTATTCTCTCTGATAAACTTTAAATGTGCCTTACAAATTCAGGGCTACCAAAAAAGGAGTGAGAGTTGAAGTGAGGAGATTGATTATTAAGTATTAGGTGGATGCTGGAAGGCTGGTACATACAAGGACTTCATCTAGTGAGTGGGTATGCCACATAGATCAGAAATGTCCCTACACAGCCTTGATTTGTATTAAACTCAGTGTGCTCAGTCTCCACTTGACCAGATGGTCCTGTCCTGTCTTATTGGCCATTGTGTCATTAATTGGCTTAGGGTGAGATCTCTCCCCCTAACTGGGGAGGTAGTCCTGCTGTTCCTGCAATCAAATGATTTTTAGCAGCAGCATTTGGAAAAGCAGCTATTGTTGGGACATAAAGCAAATCCCACTGGAAAGAATCTTGGATCAGGAGACTTACATAGCATAGAGGTTTTGTGGAATCTAGCCTGGCAAGCTCCTGTGGATGTGGTGGGAGAGTAGAAGTTGAGAGGCCAGTTGGAGGAACAAGGAGGGGGTGGGGTGGGTGCAGGAGTGTAGTGGAAGTGACAGAGTGCCTGAACATAAGAAATCACCTCCCTAGCCCACATTGCTGTCCCTACTGAAATCATGTAACATTGGCAGCAGGAGGAAGGTAATTGGGTCTTGCCTGCTTCAGGAACAAAATGATGAGAACTGTGCAGGAAAGCAATGCCCTTGCACCTCTACCACAGAACAACCCCCCCACGACCCCCACCCCACCACCACAACCACCTGCCAATCCACTCCCAAGGGGGAGTTGTAACATTCCACTTGTGACCCATGAAATTAACTAGGCTGCTAACACTCATTATAATGGCTCACTCAGGAGTATTGGATTGTTGGAGACTGGGTGAAAGGAGATTTTCAACAAAACCAGAAGTCTGCATCTTCAAATGAGGAGGACAAGACGTGACAAGGTCAAGAAAATTGTTGAATTCTTCCTCGACAAACCATAGCTGTGCACCGTCTTTAGCCTTCCCAACCATTGTGTGAAATAGTTACTGTTTCTTGTGAAGAATTTGAATGCTGTAAGAAATAATTGTCTTGTAGTGTGACAAATCTGAGAGTTAATTCCCTGCTGTTGAAATCCTACAGGTGGCGCTGCTGTGCAGTAAACCAGCTGAACTTCATCGAAGATAGTGAAGTGTGGAGCTGGATGAACACAGCAGGCCAAGCAGCATCTCAGGAGCACAAAAGCTAACGTTTCGGAGGGGGGGATGGGGAGAGGGTTCTGGAATAAATAGGGAGAGAGGGGGAGGCGGACCGAAGATGGAGAGTAAAGAAGATAGGTGGAGAGGAGAGTATAGTTGGGGAGGTAGGGAGGGGATAGGTCAGTCCAGGGAAGACGGACAGGTCAAGGAGGTGGGATGAGGTTAGTAGGTAGGAAATGGAGGTGCAACTTGAGGTGGAAGGAAGGGACGGGTGAGAGGAAGAACAGCTTAGGGAGGCGGAGACAGGCTGGGCTGGTTTTGGGATGCAGTGGGGGGAGGGGACGAACTGGGCTGGTTTAGGGATGCAGTGGGGCAAGGGGAGATTTTGAAGCTGGTGGAGTTCACATTGATACGATTGGGCTGCAGGGTTCCCAAGCAGAATATGAGTTGCTGTTCCTGCAACCTTCGGGTGGCATCATTGTGGCACTGCAGGAGGCCCATGATGGACATGTCGTCTGAGGAATGGGAGGGGGAGTTGAAATGGTTCGCGACTGGGAGGTGCAGTTGTTTATTGCGAACTGAGCGGAGGTGTTCTGCAAAGTGGTCCCCAAGCCTCCGCTTGGTTTCCCCAATGTAGAGGAAGCCACACCGGGTGCAATGTCTCCAGTATTCCACATTGGCAGATGTGCAGGTGAACCTCTGCTTAATATGGAAAGTCATCTTGGGGCCTGGGATGGGGGTGAGGGAGGAGGTGTGGGGGCAAGTGTAGCACTTCCTGCGGTTGCAGGGGAAGGTGCCGGGTGTGGTGGGGTTGGAGGGCAGTGTGGAGCGAACAAGGGAGTCACGGAGAGAGTGGTCTCTCCGGAAAGCAGACAAGGGTGGGGATGGAAAAATGTCTTTAGTGGTGGGGTCGGATTGTAGATGGCGGAAGTGATGGAGGATGATGCGTTGTATCCGGAGGTTGGTGGGGCGGTGTGTGAGTACGAGGGGGATCCTCTTGGGGCGGTTGTGGCGGGGGCGGGGTGTGAGGGATGTGTTGTGGGAAATGCGGGAGACATGCTCAAGGGCGTTCTCGACCACTGCGGGGGAGTGGGGGTGAAGTTGCTGTCCTTGAAGAATTTGGACATCTGGGATGTATGGGAGTGGAATGCCTCATCCTGGGAGCAGATGCGGCGGAGGCGGAGGAAGTGGGAATAGGGGATGGAATTTTTTCAGGATGGTGGGTGGGAGGAGGTGGATTCTAGGTAGTCTGTCTTCCCTGGACTGACCTATCGCCTCCCTACCTCCCCACCTATACTCTCCTCTCCACCTATCTTCTTTTCTCTCCATGTTCGGTCCACCTCCCCCTCTCTCTCTATTTATTTCAGAATCTTCTCCCCAACCCCCTCTCTGATGAAGGGCCTAGGCCTGAAACATCAGCTTTTTTGCTCCTGAGATGCTGCTTGGCCTGCTGTGTTCATCCAGCCTCACATTTTATTATCTTGGATTCTCCAGCATCTGCAGTTCCCATTATCTCTGAACTTCATCTAAGCTCAGGCTGTAAAATTAACATTACACTTAATTTGTGAAATATAATGAATCATGAGAATTTTCAAAATATGATGTTGAATTACTCTGAAAATTAAAGGCCGTCGGGCATTGAAGTACAGGTGTCTCATGGCCAAATTGTTACTTGAACAGGTTTATTTATTTGACAGTGAAAGGTATGGTTTTAGAGCAGGTTTACCGACTCAACAGGAGTCTCCAGAAAAACGATCACTCTCCAGAACTGCACAATGCAACCTTGGAGAAAAATAACCAAGTCATTAACAAAACCACTCCTTGGTCATATTGTTTAAGCTTTTTCTCCACCACATGGAAAATAAATTGACAATGGGAACAATGAGGCACTTCACTGGGAAGGAGCAGCCATTGCAAGGGTAGCCTTTTAAAACTCCAGTCTGGCTTCAGAACTGGAACAACAGACTGCAGAGCAGCAGGTTACTTGGAGATTGCCTGGCTCAGTGAGGTAACTGGAAGATGGCTTGTTTCACTGGATAGCTCATGGAAAATTCTATGCCCCTTTAAAGTGGGGTTGCCAACTGTGATTCAGTGTATTCCTGGAAGTTCCACCATATGATTGTGCTTATACTCCAGCCATTAATCAGCTGGCATGTCTGTTCCAGTGATATGACATTTTCCCATGCCAATCGGAAAACAAATATCGAAGATGTCCAACTTTCAGCCAAGGTGCCTCGTTGTTCCCATTGTCAATTTATTTTCCATGTGGTGGAGAAAAAGCTTAAATGATATGACCAAGGAATGGTTTTGTTAATGACTTGGTTATTTTTCTCCAAGGTTGCATTGTGCAGTTCTGGAGAGTGATCGTTTTTCTGGAGACTCCGGTTGAGACAGTAAACCCGCTCTAAAACCATACCTTTCACTGGAGAGCGTGACAGAGAGTATGAGTAGATGAAGTACAACTTGGCAAAGAAGCCCAAAACAATATGTGCAGTTTTAACATGGCAGAGATTGTGGCTGAGAGAGAAACTACTGAAACTGCAGGAGAGGAGGCTGCCAAACATGCATCTCAAGCCATCTGCTCACATTATTCACAAAGCACAGCTTTCAGAGGAGAAATTCTTTGTGACAAACTGTGGCAAACTTGTTGCTAGGGTGCAGGGTACCATGCATCTCATCCTACATGATCCGGGTATTCCCTGAGAGGTAGCTGCTACGGCTGAGGAGATGAAAAGAGTGGGTCTGGAGCGCACAAGGTATTGGGAATGATATTGATTGCTCTGTGCACCTTGAGGATGTTGGTAACATGTAAAACTGGCCAATCTTGTATTGTTCCTTCCTTACTGTGGAAGAATGTTTCAGCTGTTCAGAAAGGGCCATCAGTTGATATTCCATGGAAAACCCAGATGATACCATGGCTGATATTCCAGCGATCCCCATGCGTGCTGGAAGTGACCTGCTCTCAAACAAAACAGATCACAACATGTCCTTCAGATTGACAAGCAGCATGATGAGGCCAGAACATCAGAAGAAACTGGCATAGAACCATTTTGCTCGCTGGCCTTGCTCTAACTTGCAATTAGAGCATGATTTATCATCTACCTCAATCTCGCTTTCCTGCATTGTCCCCGTATCTCTGGTGTCATAAGTCTCCAGACGTCCATCGGTTTCTGATTTTGAACCTTCTCAAAGAATGAGTTTGTGCATCTCTCCAAGTTAAGAGAATTCCAAAGACTCGCCAAGTTCTGTGTGAAGAAATTCCTCTGAGAAGTGTTCCTGTAAGAACTGGCATCGTTCCTTTTCCCTAGAAATGATGGTGCTGTGTCAAACTCGATTTCCATTTTCACAAGACAAATTCAGACCAGCTCCATTGTTTCCAATTTTACAGGATTTTCCTTTGCCTTGAATTGCAAAGGGACTTCTTGAACATCATCAGATGAATAATACAATGTTATGTAAACTTGTAGATACAGTTTAAGTTGTAAAATTGATTGTAACTGGTCCATAAGTGCATCTGAATATTTCATGGGGCAAAGAAAAGTATTTGGGCCAACTGAATGTGATTTGAGTAATATGAAGAAGTTGTATAATGCACGTATTTCCTCTTGTTGTAATATTAACAGTTTTAATTTTGTTTTGGTAATCATGGGATGTGTTCTTTCTGTAATCCCCAGTATTCCAAAGCCCTCAGCAAACCATGACTTCCTGGTTTATCATTCCTTTTGTTTCTGACCTTGAACGTGTTCAGTGCTGTTCTCCTTGACTCTTCACTTCAATTTTTTAATATTAAGAATTTAACAATTCTGCTTTTCAAACTTCAGTAATAATTAGGAAGTATTAAAAAGAATGACATTTTTTAATATTATAGCTGATAGAAGTCAGAAGAGTCAAAATGATTGTTAATTTTGCAACAACAGTCTGTAATTATGTAGCATCCTACATGTACAAGGAATGTTTCAAGATGCGTTATACAAAGAAAATACCGACACAGTGCACATGAAGTTAGGGCAGAGAGGAGGGTAATGGGAAAACAAAAACATTGTCAAATAATAAAGCTTTCAGGAGGATTTTAAATCTAACACTGCCTGTGAAAGCGGTTTCTTCACCTTTTCCTCTCTTCCCCTTTCCTTTACAGAGAGAACACGTTTCACAGGGAGATGGTGGAGAATAGCTTAGAATTTTGTCTAACTTATCCATAAAGAAGTAAGGAAGAGAGTTCTGAGATAATGGGAACTGCAGATGCTGGAGAATCCAAGATAATAAAGTGTGAGGCTGGATGAACACAGCAGGCCAAGCAGCATCTCAGGAGCACAAAAGCTGACGTTTCGGGCCTAGACCCTTCATCAGAGAGGGGGATGGGGAGAGGGAACTGGAATAAATAGGGAGAGAGGGGGAGGCGGACCGAAGATGGAGAGAAAAGAAGATAGGTGGAGAGAGTATAGGTGGGGAGGTAGGGAGGGGATAGGTCAGTCCAGGGAAGACGGACACGTCAAGGAGGTGGGATGAGGTTAGCAGGTAGATCGGGGTGCGGCTTGGGGTGGGAGGAAGGGATGGGTGAGAGGAAGAACAGGTTAGGGAGGCAGAGACAGGTTGGACTGGTTTTGGGATGCAGTGGGTGGGGGGGAAGAGCTGGGCTGGTTTGGGGATGCAGTAGGGGAAGGGGAGATTTTGAAACTGGTGAAGTCCACATTGATACCATTAGGCTGCAGGGTTCCCAGGCGGAATATGAGTTGCTGTTCCTGCAACCTTCGGGTGGCATCATTGTGGCAGTGCAGGAGGCCCATGATGGACATGTCATCTAGAGAATGGGAGGGGGAGTGGAAATGGTTTGCCACTTGGAGGTGCAGTTGTTTGCTGCGAACTGAGCGGAGGTGTTCTGCAAAGCGGTCTCCAAGACTCCGCTTGGTTTCCCCAATGTAGAGGAAGCCACACCGGGTACAGTGGATGCAGTATACCACATTGGCAGATGTGCAGGTGAACCTCTGCTTAATGTGGAATGTCATCTTGGGGCCTGGGATAGGGGTGAGGGAGGAGGTGTGGGGGCAAGTGTAGCATTTCCTGCGGTTGCAGGGGAAGGTGCCGGGTGTGGTGGGGTTGGAGGGCAGTGTGGAGCGAACAAGGGAGTCACGGAGAGAGTGGTCTCTCCAGAAAGCAGACAGGGGTGGGGATGGAAAAATGTCTTGGGTGGTGGGGTCGGATTGTAAATGGCGGAAGTGTCGGAGGATGATGTGTTGTATCCGGAGGGTGGTAGGGTGGTGTGTGAGAATGAGGGGGATCCTCTTTGGGCGGTTGTGGCGGGGGCGGGGTGTGAGGGATGTGTTGCGGGAAATACGGGAGACGCGGTCGAGGGCGTTCTTGATCACTGTCGGGGGAAAGTTGCGGTCCTTGAAGAACTTGGACATCTGGGATGTGCGGGAGTGGAATGTCTTATCGTGGGAGCAGATGCGGCGGAGGCGGAGGAATTGGGAATAGGGGATGGAATTTTTGCAGGAGGGTGGGTGGGAGGAGGTGTATTCTAGGTAGCTGTGGGAGTCGGTGGGCTTGAAATGGACATCAGTTACAAGCTGGTTGCCTGAGATGGAGACTGAGAGGTCCAGGAAGGTGAGGGATGTGCTGGAGATGACCCAGGTGAACTGAAGGTTGGGGTGGAAGGTGTTGGTGAAGTGGATGAACTGTTCGAGCTCCTCTGGGGAGCAAGGGGCGGCGCCGATACAGTCATCAATGTAACAGAGGAAGAGGTGGGGTTTGGGGCCGGTGTGGGTGTGGAAGAGGGACTGTTCCACGTAACCTACAAAGAGGCAGGCATAGCTGGGGCCGATGCGGGTGCCCATAGCCACCCCCTTAGTCTGTAGGAAGTGGGAGGACTAAAAAGAGAAGTTGTTGAGGGGACCTCCCACACACAGCCTCCAACCTCATTGTTCCCCAACCCCGCACGGCCCGTTTCTATCTCCTTCCCAAAATCCACAAACCTGCCTGCCCTGGTCGACCCATCGTCTCAGCCTGCTCCTGCCCCACCGAGCTCATCTCCACCTATCTGGACTCCATTTTCTCCCCTTTGGTCCAGGAACTCCCCACCTACGTCCGTGACACCACCCACGCCCTCCACCTCCTCCAGGACTTCCAATTCCCTGGCCCTCAACACCTCATCTTCACCATGGACGTCCAGTCCCTATACACCTGCATTCCGCATGCAGATGGCCTCCAGGCCCTCCGCTTCTTCCTGTCCCGCAGGCCCGACCAGCCCCCCTCCACCGACACCCTCATCCGCCTAGCTGAACTCGTCCTCACCCTCAACAACTTCTCTTTTGACTCCTCCCACTTCCTACAGACTAAGGGGGTCGCCATGGGCACCCGCATGGGCCCCAGCTATGCCTGCCTCTTTGTAGGTTACGTGGAACAGTCCCTCTTCCGCACCTACACAGGCCCCAAACCCCACCTCTTCCTCCGGTACATTGATGACTGTATCGGCGCCGCCCCTTGCTCCCCAGAGGAGCTCGAACAGTTCATCCACTTCACCAACACCTTCCACCCCAACCTTCAGTTCACCTGGGCCATCTCCAGCACATCTCTCACCTTCGTGGACCTCTCAGTCTCCATCTCAGGCAACCAGCTTGTAACTGATGTCCATTTCAAGCCCACCGACTCCCACAGCTACCTAGAATACACCTCCTCCCACCCACCCTCCTGCAAAAATTCCATCCCCTATTCCCAATTCCTCCAGCTCTGCCGCATCTGCTCCCACGATAAGACATTCCACTCCCGCACATCCCAGATGTCCAAGTTCTTCAAGGACTGCAACTTTCCCCCCACAGTGATCGAGAACGCCCTTGACCGCGTCTCCCGTATTTCCCGCAACACAACCCTCACACCCCGCCCCCGCCACAGCCGCCCAAAGAGGATCCCCCTCATTCTCACACACCACCCTACCAACCTCCGGATACAACGCATCATCCTCCGACACTTCCGCCATTTACAATCCGACCCCACCACCCAAGACATTTTTCCATCCCCACCCCTGTCTGCTTTCCGGAGAGACCACTCTCTCCGTGACTCCCTTGTTCGCTCCACACTGCCCTCCAACCCCACCACACCCGGCACCTTCCCCTGCAACCGCAGGAAATGCTACACTTGCCCCCACACCTCCTCCCTCACCCCTATCCCAGGCCCCAAGATGACATTCCACACTAAGCAGAGGTTCACCTGCACATCTGCCAATGTGGAATACTGGAGACATTGCACCCGGTGTGGCTTCCTCTACATTGGGGAAACCAAGCGGAGTCTTGGAGACCGCTTTGCAGAACACCTCCGCTCAGTTCCCAACAAACAACTGCACCTCCAAGTGGCAAACCTTTTCCACTTCCCCTCCCATTCTCTAGATGACATGTCCATCATGGGCCTCCTGCAGTGCCACAATGATGCCACCCGAAGGTTGCAGGAACAGCAACTCATATTCCGCCTGGGAACCCTGCAGCCTAATGGTATCAATGTGGACTTCACCAGCTTCAAAATCTCCCCTTCCCCCCACTGCATCCCAAAACCAGCCCAGTTCATCCCCTCCCCCCACTGCACCACACAACCAGCCCAGCTCTTCCCCCCCACCCACTGCATCCCAAAACCAGTCCAACCTGTCTCTGCCTCCCTAACTGGTTCTTCCTCTCACCCATCCCTTCCTCCCACCCCAAGCCGCACCCCCATCTACCTACTAACCTCATCCCACCTCCTTGACCTGTCCGTCTTCCCTGGACTGACCTATCCCGTCCCTACCTCCCCACCTATACTCTCTCCACCTATCTTCTTTTCTCTCCATCTTTGGTCCGCCTCCCCCTCTCTCCCTATTTATTCCAGATCCCTCACCCCATCGCCCTCTCTGATGAAGGGTCTAGGCCCGAAACGTCAGCTTTTGTGCTCCTGAGATGCTGCTTGGCCTGCTGTGTTCATCCAGCCTCACATTTTATCATCTAGGAAGAGAGTTCTGGATGTTTTCACCTCATAGGCTGCAATATTGCTCTCACACCATGCTGAGTCCACCTGCCCATGAACCTATTGAGTGGTTGTTGCAAAGCTGAGTGCTCCTGAGCCCATAGCACCAATCAAGAAAATGCCTCTGGACAAAATTGCCCTGAATGCACAGCAGCTCCGTTCTGCCTGAAATGCTGCCCAAGCACTGGAATGAAGTAAGATAGCTAAACTCATATTGGTTCCCAGGAGCCTGTTTTTACACATAGCTTCCTTGATTAAAAGTAGCATCTTCTACAATTTTCAGTCTGTGGTTCAAAAAAGTAGTGGTCTTTCCACTATCCGCATTCTTACCTTGCATCAGAAAATTCTGTTGGAATTGGAAGTGGGGGCAGGGATCCTGAATAGACACCGCTAGTGTTCACTCCGTTTTTCATAGTGTCTGCATGAACCCCTGACGCCTATGCTTGGCAACAGTTTCTGGAACTGGAAATGAATGCCACAATCAGCAAGCCAACATCAGAGTATTATATGCAGCTGCACAGTTTACAGGGAATGTTGGATCCCATCCATTATTCTTTCAAGCCCTTCTGCATCCATTCCAACACAGAAGAGACATGAAATTCTAGGTCATAATGTCCGAACGAATGCCAATTCCAAATGGAGCAGAACAGGTCTTTGATTTTTGATTTGATTTATTGTTCAGTAGAAGCCTAGAATTAAATTATTGCAAAGCTTGCAAAGAAGCGTAAACCATTAGATGTGAATTTTCAACTGAACAAACATTTTCTGGATAATCCTGAATGGGAGAGGACTGTAGTCAAGCTCACACCTACTGGAAGTTACATCCATTAACAACTAGGATCTTATTCTTTGCAGACAGGAAGGACTTGTAGACACACTGAGCCAATTAGGTGACTGGTTCATTTCCCAGGACAGCGCTCTGAACAATCTGAACAACCTGATTTAAAATTTAAACAAAGCCTAGTCGTTAACTGTCAATCGCCATTAATAGGGGCTTTCTGCAAGTCTCACCTC
Source organism: Stegostoma tigrinum (assembly GCF_030684315.1). Classification (NCBI taxonomy): domain Eukaryota; kingdom Metazoa; phylum Chordata; class Chondrichthyes; order Orectolobiformes; family Stegostomatidae; genus Stegostoma; species Stegostoma tigrinum. Next base: position 1,243,010 of record NC_081359.1, on the reverse strand, counting down.
TACCAATCAGCACCCACTTGACAATCAATTTGCAATCTACTCTTATCAGTATAAATGTTGGTTTTCTCCTTAATTTTATATTCTTGTGAAAGGTCCTGATGTGTGCAACTTGAAAAGCTTCAACAAAATCTGCCTTTTTTCTTAGCAAGATCAAGTTCGGTACCACTAAGAACCATTAGAAAAATAGAATTGGAGCTGAGGTGATATGTTTGTCTGGTGAGTTGCGACGTCTCCCACTCATTTATGAACTAAGCTGGGAAAGTACATTTTGAATTCGTTTCTGGTATTTCTGCAGATCTTCTGTCAAAATCCCAATAAGTAAACAAGAAATCTACCTGTGGAAATCTATCCCCTAAAAACTAGAAACTTATTGTTAAAAACTGTGTGATCTTATACATCTTTATTTCTAAAGGAGCTGCCTGTCGACTAGTCTGAGTGAGGCAGGTATTAGAAAAGTTTAAGTCTTTGGTAACAGTCACCACATGCTACTGTGTAGTATCCCTGATCACAGCCTGACAAACAGAATCTCACCCTGTCACACTGCTCATTTACTTCCTAGGCTTTAAGTTCAAGTATGTTATAAAAAGTCGCTAGGGGATCCAAACTTGTTTCAAACCTTCTCCGTGAGCTATCTCAGAGCCTGTGATCATGCTAACTTGTCTTCTGTATCTTTTAGGAGCTGTTTTGTTTGTATTAAGCCTTCATGCTTCAATCTGCATTAGCTTGTTCCATTCCCAGAAATCAGTCTGATCAGTCTGGAGGAAGATTAAAAGCTATTTTCTCAGAGTAAACTATCAGAAATCAATGCGAGAAGCCTGCATATATGGTGAAATGATTGAAATTTTGGATAATTTTTTAAAACTTGTTTTGGAATGTGGCTAGGGCAGCATTGATTGCCTATTTCTAATGGCTGCAAGATGGGGGTCAACCAAATTGCTGTGGGTCTGGAGTCACATGTAGGCCAGACCAGGTAGGGACAGCGGATTTCCTCCCCAAATCCCCATTAATGTACCAGATGGGTTTCACAACAATGATGGTTACAAGGTCACCATTAGGCTAGCTTTTAATTGTAGGTATTTTTAAATTGAATTCACATTCTACTGCCTGCATGGTGAGACTTGAACCATGCCCCAGATTATCAAGCTGAAATTTGTTATTCAGAATCTGATGACATTACCATTACACCATCAACTTACCCTGAGGCTTATGAAAAGTTGACAGATGGGAAACCAGGGAAGAGAGAGTTAGAGAAGTTGGGCTTGAAGAGAGGACGGTCTGGGTACAGGGTGGGAGAAGCAGAAGAAGAGCCAGGAAATTCTGCAGAAACAATGGAGGAAAGCAGTTTTAATACAGAGTCAGTGTGGAGGAGATAACTGCATTTGAGGTTAAGCACAACTCCAAAGATCTGAAGTTCCTAACTTGGCACCAAATGGTAGCTGGGACAGTGATTGAAATTGCGGCCGGAGGCAAGGCAGTGTTGCTGGGAGTCACATAAATTTTGCTGACATTCAACTTGATGAAGTTTTGGTTTTTCTAAGTTTTAATCTCAGAAAACCTTTGTTGCATTTTAGCCTACAACTCTTCCCAATAAAATCCTGCTCAGAGTAATCTGAGGTCACAACTGTCGAAGGATGAAGAGTAAAAGCAGTATCCCTTCGGGTGTTTATCAACGTGTTTATGTTTTATCATTCAGAATTGTTTCAAAGGATAACTCCTAGACATTCTTAAAATGAGCCAATAGAGGTAGATGCACTCTCAGATTTCTGTTGAATATTCTTAATTTAATTCTCCAGCAAAGTAAGAAAATAAATTGCAGGCAATGTGAAGCAAGCCAACACCATTACTGAGTATCATAATGATTTGAGAGGCAATGACTGCTGGAGAAAATGTCATTTATATTCTTTCCAAAAGTGTCTCCTATTATTAGGCTGTTCCAAAATCTGCCTATGAACTCCTATAACTTAAACGGTGGCAAAGTAATTGCCACTATATAAATATGTAAAATATTATTAACATTCATCAAAGTTCTAAAAATCTAAGATGAAAGGACACCCATTGCTACTGGATAATTTTCTGTGCTCCATTAAAAAGTTTTCAACAGTTATTACCAATCTATTAATGTGAGAACTGTATTGTTCTTGGTCATCATATCCATGAGATACACTGTTAGTCTTCACATTTAATTGGCACTATGTTATTATTGACTGACAAGATCTGACATTTCGTAATGAGCGAAGAAGTAAAGTTAATCTTTTGTTTTTCCTTTCTGTAGGAATGATCTGGTCAGAGTGTAAAAAAATGTGGTCACAAGGCCCGAGGGAATATTTGCTGGAACTGTGGAACTTATTAGACTTTGGAATGCTAGCCATCTTTGCAGCATCATTCATAGCACGGTTTATGGCATTTTGGCATGCTTCCAAGGCACAGAGCTTTGTGGATGAAAAGATCAAAATGGATTTAGCTAACGTAACACTGCCTACAGAAATAGAGTACTACACCTTTGGTCAGTCTGATGCATCTTCTACCAATCTTTATTATGCTGTTTAATTAGCTCAGAAAGTATAAAAGCCAAATTGTTAGGTCTTTTACTGTCTCACCACATCCTGCTGATTGACAAATGAAATTGCTATAGGGATAGGACTAGTATCTACTCAAGCATCCTAATGAAATCTCTGTGCATTGTCTATATCGAAAATCATAGACCATAGTTCTCAGAATGGCATAATGTGCAGTTCATCGGATGGTGAGTTTGCAATCTCAATATTAAAAAAACTGCTCTCTGACACGATGAAAACCTGTTTCTTGAGCTGGGAGTAAATCGATGACACACAAAGCTTTATAACTATGATAATTATGATTGATTTAGTTCTAATATTTGTACACTGGGCAGCATGACAGCTCAGTGGTTAGCACTGCTGCCTCACAGTGCCAGTGACCTTGGTTCGATTCCACCCTCGGGTGACTGTCTGTGTGGAGTTTGCACATTCTCCCCCTGTGCCTGCATGGGTTTCCTTCCACAGTCCAAAGATGTGCAGGGTAGGTGGATTGGCCTTGCTGTGGTGCCCAGGAAAATTTAAGTTAAGTGGGTTAAACATGAGGAAAATTCAGGGGTAGGGGAATGGGTTTGGGTGGGATGCTCTTCGGAGGGGTGGTGTGGACTTATTGGGCCGAATGGCCTATTTCCACACTGTAAGGATTCCACGTTTCTAAATTCTAAAGCTTGTTAATGCTTTACTGTTTCCATGATAATTCTCCTATATTGGCCAAAAAAAGGAATTCCAACAAGTATTTTATCATTGCTGTGATATCTTGAAGTGAATGCCAATAATGAGTGCTTGCTACTTGGATGAAGTTAAAGTGAAGACATTATATGTCACCAAAACAGTGAGGCAATGTTGATGTTCGGTTATAAATGTAATGGATAATGTTGGTCTGGGAATTCCAGCATAACTGATACTGTACAGCGAGAACAATGGGTAGACATAGTAGGAACTGTGGATGCTAGAGAATTTGAGATAACAAGGTGTAGAGCTGGATGAACACAGCAGGCCAAGCAGCATCAGAGGAGCAGGAAAGCTGACTTTTCTGGCCGAGACCCTTCTTCAGAAATGGGGGAGGGGAAGGGGGTTCTGAAATAAGTAGGGAGAGAGAGTGAGGCGGATAGAAGATGCATAGAGGAGATGATAGGTGGAGAGGAATGGTGAGATGTTTTATGACTGATCAAATAAAACTGGATTAATCCTGTGCGAAAACTTAGGATTGGCTTATTTACACAATTGGCCAAGAAAAGGAATTCAAAGAAAAGGAAATCTTTTGGCCAGCCTTGAAAGTTCAGGCAAGGGCAGAAGTCGGGTATAAAGCCAACTTTAAAAGATGACCATGCTAATTCAGAGCAATGCAAAACCTTAGTTGATGCTATGAAAATGTATATCTCAGTTAGGTACACAAATTTGCATATCAAATCACCATTTCTAGTAAACTTCTTAAAATCTGCTGTATATTACTAAAGTGCATAACTCATTGAGGTAAGCACTTCTGAGCCACAGTATCAGCATCTCTTGCAAACTTCTCCAAAACACTAGCATAGTGTTAAAATCTGTATTAGATGCTACTAAGTGCATAACTCAGTGAGAAAAGCAAGTGTACACATCAAAATCTCCATTTTGAATAAACTCCTTAAAATCTGTTGTAAATGTCACTTAAGTGCATGAACTGGTGAGATAACCTAGTTTGCATCACAAAATTAATATTTTGAGCAAACTCCTCCAGGATGCTTGCATATTCTTAACATCTGTTGTATATGTTACTAAATTGAGTTTAAGAGCCGTGAGGTTCTGCTGCAGCTCTATAAAACCCTCGTTAGACCACATTTGGAATATTGCATTCATTTCTGGTTGCCTCATTACAGGAAGGACATGGAAGCTTTAGAGAGGGTGCAGAGGAGATTTACCAGGATGCTGCCTGCACTGGAGGGCAGGGGACATTGTTTTTCCCCACACATGCTCTCTGACATGCTGAGTATTTCTAGTAATTTCTGTTTTTATTTCATATTTCCAGAATCTTTTGTATTTTCTACAATTTGTGTTCATTCTTCATCAGGAAAATAAAAGCTGGACTTTTAAGGCATCAAACTTTGCATGTAAAAGTGAATGGGCTTGGAAGTAGGTGGCAGAGCTGTACTGCTGGCTTAAAGTGTTGAAATTTACTGGGCATTGGCAAGCCAGCCCCAAACCCCTGGCCTTAAACTTTGACAGCAGTTGATTAGGCTTTGTGTAAGCCATCCAAATGAGAGAGGCAAATTGATAATTTCACGGTTAGTAACTCACTCAATGAGAGTGATACTAACATGGGTTTTGGGATTTAGTACATCGGCTTCCCTGGGGACTTCCCGAAATTCAGTGGTGAAGGAAATGTGAGATGATGATCTAGGTAAATACTCAGAAACCAATGACGAGCTATAGCAGAGATCAATAACAGAATGCAGCTCAAGGACCCGAATTCACTGCAAGAAGAAGTTTAAGCTTTCACACAAATTATCAAAGCTGGTGAATACCTGTTTAATTATCTTATCCCATTGCTAACCTCATCGGCTGCTCAAATCACCACACCACATCATTGACTAGAAAACAATTTCAATCAAATATTTCTGTGATATGCATGTTTTCCATCACCTTCACACACTTTAAATAATGGTAAACCTCAATCCAACATTTCAGAAATTGCACACACCTGGTAATTATTCAAATATAGCTGTGACAGCAACCAAAGTTAATCCATAACTCTCACTGATACATGTGCTTCTCTCTAGCAGGAGAGCATGGTACTAAACAATAGTCACTGACCATAACTGGAATAGGACTGGTACCTCTGTGTAGAAGACAGTATTGATAATGAACTGGGAAGGAACATTGCTGATTCCCTCATCCTTCCCTTTTCTAGAGCTTGTCTTGATCCACATGGCTTCTACTCATTCTCTCAGTCTTTATCAATGCCATGAGGAAATCCTACCGGGCCACCAATACATGAAGATCACCAGTTTGTGCAGAAACCAGCTAAGACCCTGGTAAAAGAGACCGGTCATGCCCTGTAGATTATTGAAACAATAGCAAACATGGAAAACCACCAAAAAATGTATGGAACTGCAATAGCAAAGAGAAGTAATACGACAATTTACCTGCAAATAGTTGATGATGCATTAAAGAAAAGATAGAGGATTTTTTCATAGCTGTGAATGTTAGTTCAGCTGTACAAAGTCATGAAAGGATGTAAGTTAGAGTGAGGAGCTCCCTTATGTCAATGCCGACATCAGTTCAGTATTGCATACAAATTCCTGGCATCATGATTTGTCTGTTCTACATGTTGCATATACACAGGCTCCTCATCAAGTATGCAGTCCAGCACACTTCACATCGCAGATGTACATGCACGTCATGAACATAAGATTTTTGTAGTTTTAGGCACCTTGTAGCATCCATAATGACAGGTATAAAAGCAGGAGCATTCTTTAACTGCAGTTACAAAGAACACATGACAGTAATCTCTCACTGATTGTGTGGTTTTAATGGATGCTGTGCATTGAAGGATAGCAACTTTGGAAGCTACTGAAAAATAATGTAACTGCACCTCTGCCCATGGTGCTCTTAACCACAATGATTCCCAGCTGGCCTAAGAATGACAAATGAGTGGCTATTGTTGATAACTGAATATATATCACTGTCTACTAGTGTAAAAAAGCTTTGGGTATAAATCACACTTTGTGTATTAAATATGTTTGGCAAAATAAAGTAGATTATGGGAATCTTTTCCTAATGGCAGATGTGTCTAAGACCAGAGGGCATAAGTTTAAGGTGGAGAGCAAGTGGTTCGGAGGAGATGTGAGAAAGAATCTTTTTCACCCTGAGGGTGGTAGAAATATGGAACTAGCTGCCCGAGAGGGTGGTGGAGGCAGGTACTCGCACCATGTTTAATAAACATCTGGATAAGCACTTAAAATACCAGGGCATAGTAGCCTCCAGGCCAACTGCAGGTAAATGGGATTAGTGCAGTTTGGTCAGAGATAATGGGAACTGGAATAATGGGATAACGGCAGCTTTTGTGCTCCTGAGATGCTGCTTGGCCTGCTGTGTTCATCCAGCCCCGCACTTTGTTATCTTAGTGCAGTTTGGTGTTTGTTGGTCAGCATAGACATGATAGGCTGAAGGGCCTTTTTTTATGCTGTGTGATGCTATGACTCTAAAGTAGATTGGCAAACTTACCAAAAATTAAAAAAAGAAGCTTAATTAATTTCAGATAGTGATTTGAAACCATGGCATAGTAGAAGGCCCTAGGGCACATTTGAATCATTTTTATATTCAGCTGACTTGTAGCAGAATTAATGTTATTTATTTTGACATTTTCTTCCAGCTCGAATTAAATGGTTTCCATCTGATCCCCAGCTTATATCTGAAGGCCTCTATGCAATAGCGGTTGTGATGAGCTTCTCTCGAATTGCGTACATTCTTCCCGCTAATGAAAGCTTTGGACCTTTACAAATATCTCTGGGAAGAACTGTGAAAGACATATTCAAATTCATGGTCATATTCATAATGGTTTTTGTAGCATTCATGATTGGGATGTTTAATCTTTATTCACACTACCTGGGAGCAAAGCAAAACAATGCATTTACAACGTAAGTACTAGTACAGGTTTCATTGTTTTTAATGGACAGTTTGCACCTTGATATTTCCAAATCTTATGGATAATAAATAAGATTACCATTTATACTGTAAGACTACTGTTAAAATTATTGCCTGGAAGCTTTTCCAGTTAGATTTCTGAACTACTAACGTGGATTTGTATTTGTATTTGAAGAAAGACTGTGTACATTTAATTATTTTCTTAATGCTAATTTGGATCAAATTAAGAAAAATGATGATTTGCCCAATTTAGAGTGTGAAGATGGTACCCAATTCTTCTCATAGCACGTTGTAAACATGGCTGATATTATCTATTGAAACATTCAATTTTGAGCTATTCCTCCTACCTAAGACCTTGACTCTTACAGTGCTTGACAATATTGCTGTGATAAATTTTAGATATAACTAAATGAAATCAGGGTCTTTTATTTTGTGATGCAGTAGTTTGGAGGCACAAACTGTCTGGATTCACATAGAAAGGATCAATATTTCAAGAAAGTAAGAGGGTTGTCTATACAAATTGGACCATTGGATGCCAAAGTATCAATGCCTTTAAATAGGATAGGGAGAAAGATGGAAGAAAATTGAGTCTTCTGACTCTTTTGTCATGGTTGCAAGAATATGTCCTATAGTTATGCTGAATAGCACCATTTAGCATTGACTAAATAAACATTTAAATGTTAGCATATTTTCTAGTATTTGTTGCAAGTTATACATTACTCCTGGCCTGATTTGGGATAGTGACACCAATTGGACTTGAACTAAAGGCAGCTGCATTGATGTTGGCTTTTAAGGCTAGAAATTATTGTTTTTCTTCCGTTTAAAGCCTAAAGTCTAAGCTTTTTTATTACCAAATAGAAATCTGCCCTTGAAACAACAATTTTACTGCTTTCCTAACTTGTGGACTCATACCAGAACAACCACACGGAAGGTTCAATTGTGAGGATCAGCACCTCTTTAGCAGTAGCACCCAGCAGTTTGAACCACGTAACTAACATCTATGTGGCCAGGCTACTAGTATATCAGAATGTGACAAAAGTCTCAAAAAGGTGAATCACCTGAACCCATGGGAGTTAGCACTTAATGAGAAAAATATTGTAAAACTCAAGCATTCTGCCAAAGTAAGTAAACTGTATTATTTGCACTTGATACAAGTAATTCTTCCAAACTACTCAACCTTCCCTGTTTCCTCACGTGAACCATGTTGAAGATTGTCCACAGTGCAGTGCAAGAATGAAAAAGATCTTAAAAAAGCCCAATAACACTAAAATGCATTATACTTACAGAACAAAAACATAATGAATACATTAGCTAATCTTTGTATACAGACTTTGCAATCAGGACAGAGGGGTGAGAAATATTGAACTAAATTAACATTGTGAGAGTAGAAGTAAATATTTTCAACCAACTTGTTTAGTCACATTATGAACCACCTCTGTTGGGAGTAGTGGAACGTGAACTTGGGCACCTTAGCTCAGTGGTAGGGACAGCGAAAGAGGAGGTGTGAGAAGTTTCAATGTCAGTGAAAGTGGATAAGTTCCCAGGCCCTCTGCTGATAAGGGGAGTATGAAATTGCAGAAGCTTTGACCATAAGGTTCCAATTCTCTCTGGTTACTGTATGGTACCAGAGGACTAGAGAACAAGTAGTATTATTCCATTAAAAAGGGAGAAATAGATTGACCAAATAATTTCAGACCAGTCTGCGACAGGAAAATGATAGTAAAACATTCTGGGAAAATCTTAATTTAGAAAAATGTGAATTAGTCAAAGACAGTCATCATGGACCAGTTCAAGAAAGATTAAATGCAAAGTACAATGTATTTTTTCCAGAAACTGCAGTAAAAATATTTTACAAACAGACCTTCTGCATCAACTTTGCCAATTTGATTCTCCCAAGCCTAACATAAACCTAAAGGTTTCCCACAATTATTTTATCCCTTTTATAATAAAGTTTTTTTTTCATGTTTTGTGCTCTCTTCTATTATTAGGTGTAACTATTATTAGGGGCTAGAAACTGCTCCCAATGTGTTCTAACTCTTGCTATTCCTAACCCACATCCATATTCTGAGGAAGGCTCTCTGGACCCAAAACTTTAGCTCTGACTTCTCTCCACAGATGCTGCCAGACCTGGTGAAGTTTTCCAGCAATTTTGGTTGTCATTCCCATCCATATTTCCTCCATTTTGCAGCTTGCTGAGCCCAGGCCCTTTCTCACTGACTGTCAGGCCTATCCCTCATCTTTTGCAATCAAAAGATTGGCCTGGAATTTTCATTTTATAGGTTAATGATGACCTGTGGGCTTCAGTATCAATCAAGCTTCATCCCTCTGACAGTCACTATTTGTAGCAGGTGATACACCCAAGACTGAAGCTGTAGCTAAATAACAGCCTGAACCATTTGGAAGCAATGGAAAGATCAGTCATTGTGTGGGGATGATTGGGGTGGTGGGGGGCGGGGGTGGATGTTCACAAGCAGGGGCAGTTGGAGCATAGGGCAGGGATTGGCTTTCACTGGTTACATCTGGAATCACTCCCACCCCACTAGTCTGTGCCCCCATTTGCCTCTAGCTCAGGGCAAATGAATCTCTTCTGATGCTGCTCGGCCTACTGTGTTCAGCCAGCTCGACACCTTGTTATATCAGCTCAATTTACCTGCTTTCCAGATGGATCTCCACCTCCAACCTCCCAGGGGGAAAGCCCAGTAAAATGACAGGAATACTTACAAAATGCATGTACTGGTTACACAGGAGCATTATTCTGAGGTTTTCAAAACAAATCGGACTAATATGTATCATTCACATGTTGTCCTCCTGGAAAGCAGGTAAATTGAGCTGATATAACAAGGTGTAGAGCAGGATGAACACAGCAGGCTAAGCAGCATCAGAGGAGCAGGAAGGCTGACATTTTGGGCCGAGATCCTTCCCCTCGCCCATTTCTGAAGAAGCGTCTAGGCCCAAAACTTCAGCTTTCCTTCTCCTATGATGCTGCTTGGCCTGCTCTGTTCATCTAGCTGTACACCTTGTTATCTTGGATTCTGCAGCATCTGCAGTTCCTACTATCTCTAAATTGAGCTGATAGCAAGTTCATGCCCTTAAATAGACAATAATTAACCACTCTTTGGCTGTAAATCGTGGGTAATTTGCAAGGCCAACCGTAAACCATCCTGCTCAGGCCCTAATTGCTAAAGCAACAGGAAGGAGGTGAATGTCACCCAGAGTTAACCTACCTACCCTGATAATTTGGCCTTGTGCTAGCTTACCCATCACTTCTAGACAGTATACATTCTCCCCATTCTGTTCCCAAGAATATTTATTTCCCATGTTCTGCTTGCAGAAAAGACCCTGAACTACCTGCTGCCTACCACGTCAATGCATCACTTTGCTCCCTGGCCAATATCTCTCTCTCCAGCTTGCTACAGCGTTCCAGTGAAGCCCAACGTAAGCTGGAGGAACAACACCTCATTTTCCACTTGGGGACCCTACAGTCCTCTGGACTCAATATTGAGTTCAATAATTTTAGGGCCTAAACTCCCCCCATGTCCCAGCTCCCCCCACCCCACACACCAGGCCTTGTGACCACATAACCTGCCATTACACGCCCCCTGTTGTTAGTCACTAACAATCCCCATTAACAACTATTCACCCTCCCAGCCTGATCGTTAGCAACTCCTTTGTCTGTCCAACATTCTTTCTCCCTCTTTAGGCTCTATCCTATCATTTACTTCCTACTCCACCCACCTCCTATTTTCTGCAGAGAAACTGATGTTTTCCCAACCATGATAACAAAGTGTGGAGTTGGATGAACACAGTAGGCCAAGCAGCATCTTAGGAACACAAAAGCTGATGTTTCGGGCCTAGACCTTTCATCAGAAAAGCGGGATGGGGAGAGGGTTCTGAAATAAGTAGGGAGAGAGGGGGACGCAGACTGAAGATGCATAGAGGAGAAGATAGATGCAGAGGAGAGTATGGGTGGGGGGATAGGGAGGGGATAGGTCAGTCCGGGGAGGATGGACAGGTCAAGGGGGAAGGATGAGGTTTGTAGGCAGAAAATGGAGGTGCAGCTTGAGGTGGGAGGAGGGGATAAGTGATAGGAAGAACAGGTTAGAGAGGCGGGGATGAGCTGGACTGGCTTTGGGATGCAGTGGGGGCAGGGGAGATTTTGAAGCTTGTGAAATCCACATTGATACCATTGGGCTGCAGGGTTCCCAAGCGGAATATGAGTTGCTGTTCTTTCAACCTACGGGTGGCATCGTTGTGGCACTGTAGGAGGATGGACATGTCGTCTCAGGAGTGGGGGGGTGGGAATTGAAATGGTTCATGACTGGGAGGTGCAGTTGTTTATTGCGAACCGAGCGGAGGTGTTCTGCAAAGTGGTCCCCAAGCCTCTGGTTGGTTTTCCCAATGTAGAGGGAGCAGGAGGAAGTAGTCTGTAGGAAGTGGGAGGAATCAAAAGAGAAGTTGTTGAGGGTGAGGATGAGTTCCTACAGACAAAGGGGGTGGCTATGAGTACCCACATGGGCCCAAGCTATGCCTGCCTCTTTGTAGGTTATGTGGAACAGTCCCTCTTTCGCACCTACACAGGCCCCAAACCCCACCTCTTCCTCCGGTACATTGATTACTGTATCGGCACCGATACAGTAATGCTCCCAAGCGGCACTCGAACAGTTCATCCATTTCACCAACACCTTCCACCCCAACTTCAAGTTCACCTGGGCCATCTTCAACACATCCCTCACCATCCTGGATCTCTCTGTCTCCATCTCAGGCAACCACCTAGAAACCGATATCCATTTCAAGCCCACCGACTCCCACAGCTACCTAGAATACACCTCCTCCCACCCACCCTCCTGCAAAAATTCCATCCCCCATTCCCAATTCCTCCGCCTCCGCCGCATCTGCTCCAGGATGAGGCATTCCACTCCCGCACATCCCAGATGTCCAAGATCTTCAAGGACCTCAACTTTCCCCCCGCAGTGATCGAGAACGCCCTTGACCGCGTCTCCCGCATTTCCCGCAACACATCCCTCACACCCCGCCCCCGCCACAACCGCCCCAAGAGGATCCCCCTTGTTCTCACACACCACCCCTCCAACCTCCGGATACAACGCATCATCCTCCGACACTTCCGCCATCTACAATCCAACCCCACCACCCAAGACATTTTTCCCGCCCCACTCTTGCCTGCCTTCTGGAGAGACCACTCTCTCCGCGACTCCCTTATCCTCTCCACCGCACCACACTCGGCAACCGCATAGTGTGCTGCACTTGCCCCCACACCTCCTCCCTCACCCCTATCCCAGGCCCCAAGATGACTTTCCATATCAAGCAGAGGTTCACCTGCACATCTGCCAATGTGGTATACTGCATCCACTGTACTCGGTGTGGCTTCCTCTACATTGGGGAAACCAAGCGGAGGCTTGGGGACCGCTTTGCAGAACACCTCCACTCGGTTTGCAATAAGCAGCTGCACCTCCCAGTGGCAAACCATTTCCACTCCCCCTCCCATTCCTTAGACGACATGTCCATCATGGGCCTCCTGCAGTGCCATAATGATTCCACCCGTAGGTAGCAGGAACAGCAACTCATATTCCGCTTGGGAACCCTGCAGCCCAATGGTATCAAAATGGATTTCACTAGCTTCAAAATCTCCCCTCCCCCTACGACATCCCAAAACCAGCCCAGCTCGTCCCCACCTCTCTAACCTGTTCTTCCTGTCACCTATCCCCTCCTCCCACCTCAAGCTGCACCTCCATTTTCTGCCTACAAACCTCATCCCGCCCCCTTGACCTGTCCGTCCTCCCCGGACTGACCTGTGCCCTCCCAACCTCCCCACCCATACTCTCCTCTCCACCTATCTTCTCCTCTATCCATCTTCAGTCTGCCTTCCCCTCTCTCCCTATTTATTTCAGAACCCTCTCCATATCCCCCTTTTCTGATGAAGGGTCTAGGCCCGAAACGTCAGCTTTTGTGCTCCTGAGATGCTGCTTGGCCTGCTGTGTTCATCCAGCCCCACACTTTGTTATCTCGGTTTCTCCAGTGTCTGCAGCTCCCATTATCTCTGATCACAGTTTTCCCAACCACCATCAGTTCTGAGGAAGGGTCACCAGACCCGAAACGTTAACTCTGTTTTCTCCTCCGCAGATGCTGTCAGACCTGTTGAGATTTTCCAGCAACTTTGATTTTGTTTCTGATTTACAGCATCTGCAGTTCTTTTGGCTTTTAATATTTATTTCCCAACGTTTAAACTATTTTTTTGTAATGGCTATCAAATTTAAACCATTTACTTTTGCCACTGTCTGATCTATCACATTGTGGATGCATCACATGTTCACATGTGAAAATTTAATTGAATTATTTTGCCACATTCAATGTGGAATTAGTGTTACTCATTGTCCCTGCTGTTTCATTCTGCTTATCTTTCTCCACGTGACTACACTGTTCTATTGCATGGACTTTTTTTTTCTTGGATTTCTCAATCCCCATTCACTTCCAACCCTCCTTCACACCTGCTAGTTTAAAACCCTGGCCACAGCTTTAGTAGTCTGAATGGTTAGCATGTTGAGATATTTTAAGTGGACCACTCCCAGAAGAATATTTTTCTTTTCGTTGAAATGGCCAATGACATTAAACAAAACCTGTTCTTCTTTGCTCTATCTTTGAGCTAAGTGTTTTATTCTCTAGACTGCTTGACTTTATTCCAGGTGAGACATAGCTCAGGTAGAAATACGGAGATATTTAAATACATACACTGGTTTTTTTCAATGACCAGCCAATGAAACTGTTCGGGATTGCTTATCTTCCTGTAGTTTAATATTGTGCACAAAACTTACAAGATGGGATGGTCTTTACTGAATAGAAAGAGTGTTACACTTTTGAAAAAAGAAAATAAGCTCAAAACTGATTGAATTAAATCATTCCAATTGTTAATAGGATTGGGGAATAGTGAAGCTAGAAGCTCCCCAGACTAATAGCTGTTGCGATTATATTCATGTTAAACCATCACCCTCAATTTGATCTGCATCATGGAGGCCACCATGCAGTTAAAACAGCACTTCGCTTTACAATGCAAGGGTTTTCATGTTGTGTCCTTCTATCTTTTTCAGTGAATGAGGAAACATAAAGGACTATGCGTACAAGCTGTGTCACCACAGCAATATGTACTCTGGCCATAATTGTCACATGCTCCAAGTACCAGTAAACTTAGAGAGTCTGATTGAGAAAAAACAGGGGTTCTATTACAGTGTCCAAGTGGGCAGGAACATTTTGGGAAGTGGGAGTCAGGAGATGGGATTTAGATTTTCACAGGAGTAGGCCCTTCATTGATATGGATATGGGTTTATGGTCCCCTTCAAGCCAGTTGGAGTGACAACGCAGGTGGATCAGATGATTTGTGTGTCTCATTTAGAGGCTGTTGTTTGTTCTACAGGAGAAATCTGCAGTTTGTGCCATGGTTTTCCACATTGCCAGACAAAAGCCAAATGTCACAGTTGGGCCAAAGGCTTTGCACCTGGGTCAGCACTGGGTGTCACCTCACTGACATTGATCCGGATCTAATAGCAGATGCAGTGAGGGAGAAGAGGGGGTCTTCTTCCTAGAGGGATGGGGATGGAGGCTATCTTGTAAATCAGCTAGAATGCCTCTCTGTTGAGTCTCTTCTCTCTCCTTCTCGAAGTCCTTCCACTCTACCTCCTCCTCCTCCTGCATCTCTCCCAACAAGCTGACCAGGTCCTCACCACTTTCACGTTTTGTACCCCTCTGTTGAGCCATATTTTGTAGACAAACTCTTGCAAAGGGTATCAGACTGCACTACCTGACTAATACTGCGTGTTCAGAAACCTAAAGGCCTCCATATCCCACTGAGATGGTGGCATTCACTGTACCGTCCTAGTGCCTTTGTCAGGAACTCCCTTAGAGGCTTCAATGGCCATGTATTGAAGGGACTTCCTTTCTCCTGTAGTATCCAAGAACACAGCTTGTGGGTTGGAAGAAAGATTGAAAGGACTGGACTGGCAGAAGAAATAAAATGTCTTGGCATCTACCAGAAAAAAAGTAAGTGCAGCTATGGAGAAGGCTGTTGTTATGGTGGCAGACCAGTTAGATTTTGAGAGAGTAGAGACATTTTCCATCGATGAGTCTCACTGACTGGTGTCTCCGTACGTTTTTATATGTGCAATTGAAGGTAGCCTGCTCCTGGTGTATTTCAGCAGTGACCATGAGACCCACTGCCTTGAAGGCCATGCCTTTTGTTAAAGGAGTGGGCTGTTCCGTTCTGGCAAAGAGGGTTTTAGTGACTAACAAGAGTGCAACTGTCTTGAAATATTACTAAGGTCCATAGGAAAACAATCCATTGTATTAATTAGCCCAGAGGGAGAAGGATGAGTGAATATGGACCACATTGCTTCTGATAAAGTCATGTTTTATTGATGGTATTCCAGAAAGCGTTTCCAAATTATTTGTACAATTACAGTTAAAATTGTGTTAGATGTTAGCCAAGACAAATGTGTATCTTGATGGATTTTATGGCATACGGGGGAGCCTTCTGGAATAGCAATTACATTGGAAAATGACAGCCTCATTTAATATGTCAAAACTTGGGCTGAAATCTCCACTACCTTAACCATGACAAGGGGATTTCTGATACGGTACATGTTGTACCAAGATGTAGCAACACATCTTTGCTCATAATTAAATGGCTAACGTTTGATTATCTAAAATTGCTAGTTTGAGTCTTAATCCACACATCACTTTCTAATCATTATAAAAATGATTGGTTGATTAACAATGAGAATTCTAGTGATTCTCAAATTTCTTACACCATTTTCAGATTATTTAGAGGCACCGAATCATATCACACTTCAGTCTGTCAAGTGATAAACTCTGTACTAAAATTGTAAGAAACAGACTGATGTGGTTTTATGTTCACAACGTAAGGTACAGAATTCTTTCATGTTAAAAAATAACCAGCACTTCAGTTTTATCATTCCCCAGACATTAATGAGAAAAGAGTTTTGTACGAGCGTTGAAAGGGCTGCCAAAATAGTGCAGAATATAACCAAGCCCAGGACTGAGTGACGTGATTTCTTCTGATTATACGAGACTATGCACTTCACGAACATCACAATGAGTCATTTTTAGATGGGCACAATTGAAATGAAAGCATTGTTTCATGAATGTTTATCAAGGGTTAGTATCTCTCATTGCACCCATACCTACCTATTAATTCTGTCTGACAATTATATCCTTATCTTTGAATTCTTTGTGTAGCTACTTTGCAACTTTGTGAGTCCAGATTATTTCCTATTTAGTGTGTAGAAGTGTTTCCTAACATCACCCTTGAATGAATCTATTTCCAATTTTTTTTTAAGATTATTGCTGATTGTTTTGGACTTTATAGTTCCTCACTATTTACGCTGTCAAACTTTTAAAGTAGAAGTTAAAAATTATAGCTCTCATAAAAATCTAGGAGATAAGGAAAACAACATATTCTGTAAACTTAAAATGAAAACACAAAGTACAAAGTAATAATTGGCAAGCCTGTTAACATCTGTATAGAAAGAACATGGAATTCAGGTTAAAATAAAAGCTTTTCATTAGTATTTAATGAAGTGAGATCCTAGGACCAACCAAAACAGAGGAAAGGGGAATGGCAGTAGGTTACAAAAAGCACACTGATCAAATATAAAGAGGCAGAAAATGAGCTTAAGTGTTTCCTAATGTCACTTTTTTTTACCTGGGGAAAATGTGAAAGATACGAGATGATATCATCTCAATTAGAACATGATAAAACCATTGAAAAGAAGGAGAGTCAAACATCTTCAGTTTAGAAGGAAGCAAAGTATGATGGAGTGTGAAAAGCTTTAGACAGAAGTGTCCCATTTGCACATTTCCCTATTTAGATATTAAACATGAAGGGCCCACTAATGGTAAGTCACTGTGATAATGGGAACTGCAGATGCTGGAGAATCCAAGATAATAAAGTGTGAGGCTGGATTAACACAGCAGGCCCAGCAGCATCTCAGGAGCAAGTACTGATGGTTTTCACCTAAATAATGTATTCATTCTGGCTCAATGATTGTTTTGTCCATTTTCAGTTCTTATTTCTGATTTTCAGCATTTGTAATATTTGAGTTTGACATTATTGTTTAATTCAGAGATACTCCTTTTCCCAGAATGCCCACTTTGGAACAGTCTTCTTTCCCCCCTCACAGGATTAACCTTTGCCTTTTTTGCCTTCCCACCCTCATTGCTTTCTCTTCATTTGGATCAGATATACTGGAATAACCCTGTTCATTGCAACATGCCCATTCTCAACAACAGACACAACTCTGACAAATGCCACATGGATGGCAACTGAATTTCAACTTATTAGTTTCAGATCCACCCTTGTTTTAAGATAATTGCAAGATGTTCACCATTTCTTGAATTACATTTCTTGAACTCAAACTAAATCCGCACTCAAACCATGCACTTTCACGTTCATTCCATTTCTAATACTTCGCTCCTTTTTTTTCCCACAATGAAGACAGGGTTCCATCTATACTTCATCTTGACCCCATCAACTTCTTTTGTAGCTTTAGCCACTTCCAACTTAATGGTATCATCAAATATATCATCCCCTCCTTTCAGCATTCTGATGGGGCCATTCCCTTGGCAACACCCTGACCCACTTTTCAATTGCCTCAGGCAGCCCTTTCCCTTCCCTTGACACTTTCCTCTGTAAGTATGGCAGATGTAAGGTCTGCAGATGGATGTCTGCTCTTTTATATTATCCTTTTGTACTCTCCAGACAAACATTTCAAAGTGAAGCAGTGATTTACTTGTGTTTTCACTTTAACAGTGTGTGCTTTTGCTGATTATAACACAGGGTTTCTCTCCTCTGGAGAGATCAAAGCAATGATTCCAAGTTTTCAGTTGCTTGCTATTTTAATTCTTCATCTCCCTTCCCCTCTGACCTGTCTGTCATCAGCTTATTACAACATTCCAATAAAATTTGGCAATAGGTTTCAAAGGTTCGGTGACAATGCTCATCTTGTTTAGCAGGTGGGTCATAGACAATGTCCCATTAGTTAAAAGGAGGCTGATCTTTAATCAGAGGTTGATCTCTGAATCTATAACCTCTGTAACCTCTCTCTTCAAGTCAATCCCGCCCCTTCTCATAATGAACCACACTAACCTTGACCTCCCATGAAATTTAACATAGATTTCAGGAACAGCAGCTCATTTTTAGGTTAGGCACTGTACAGACTTGCAAACTCAAAAAATTCAAATCAAGTCACTCTCATTATGTTCACACTTTAATTCTTCCAGTGTATTTATGTCTTCTGCCAACTCACCTTTTGTTTCTTCACTTTCCCCATTGCCATGTCCTTTTGCGTTGCACCATTATCAATTTTATTACTTAATCTCTTTCGCCTTCCATGTTATCCTAGGGCAGTGGCTAGCACTGCTGCCTCACAGCACCAGGGACCTGAATTCAATTCCAGCCTTCGTGACTGGCTGTATGGAGTTTGCATGTTCTCCCCATATCTGTGCGTGTTTCCTCTGGGTACTCCAGTTTCCTCCCATAATCCAAAGATGTGCAGTTTAGGTGGATTGGCCATGCTAAATTGCTAAAGCACCAGAGACCCAGGTTCATTTCCACCCTTGGGTGACAGTCTGTGTGGAGTTTGTACATTGTCTGCATGGGTTTCCTCTGAGAGGCCCAGTTTCCTTCCACAGTCCAAAGGTGTGCACGTTAGGTGGGTTGGCTATAGTAAATTGCCCATCGTGTCCAGGGATGTACCGGCTAGGTGGATTAGCCCTGGGAAAAACAGAGTTACAGGGATAGGGTAGGGGGATGGGCCTGGGTTGGGTGCTATTCACAGAGTCAGTGCAGACTCATTGGGCTCAATGGCCTCCTTCCACACTGTAGGGATTTTGATTCTTAAAACTTGTTGAAACTCTTCACTATTTGGCAAATTGTTGTCAAAATTAAACGTTGACTCTGTTTCTCTCTCCCTGCAGATTCTGCCTGGGTTATCTATATTAAGCATTTTCTGTTCTTACTTCAGATTTTTACTAAGCCCAAAATTTTGCTTTTGTAAGTTACATTGTACCCGCACTGTTGTGGATTTTATTAAATTTAAGTTTTCAGAAAGGTATTGAAATGTGAAATGGTTTCACGTTTTTATATTTCTTTCTGTTTTTCAGTGTTGAAGAAAGCTTTAAAACTTTGTTTTGGGCGATATTTGGATTATCAGAAGTCAAGTCTGTGGTCATCAATTATAGTCACAAATTTATTGAGAACATTGGCTATGTTTTGTATGGCGTATACCATGTGACAATGGTCATTGTCCTCTTAAATATGCTGATTGCGATGATTAATAACTCTTTTCAGGAGATTGAGGTGAAATTCTAATTTCTTTTTCATAGCTCTAGCTTTAATACTTGTGATTAAAACAGGTCATTATTACACAATGTTGTGAGGAATGAAAAATGCTAGTTCTGAAATTATGAATTAATGTGGACTTTAAGGTGTAATATGGGAATTTAACATGTTTGTGTTGACCACCAATCAAAAACAAATTTAATGGCTTAAGATTGGGACAATTTTAATGGTCTGAATGGCCTCCTTTGCTATTATAAGAGTGATGATAAAAGTCCTTCTGTCGTGCATGCAGTCATAATGCTTTGCAATATCGCTGCTGGTCTGCCTACTTATTTTTATACAGTTAATGTATTCTCACACTTACAAAATTTCCCTCACTAAAGTTTTAAATTTTAGTTTGTGGCAGTCATTTCTT
Organism: Stegostoma tigrinum; assembly: GCF_030684315.1. Classification (NCBI taxonomy): domain Eukaryota; kingdom Metazoa; phylum Chordata; class Chondrichthyes; order Orectolobiformes; family Stegostomatidae; genus Stegostoma; species Stegostoma tigrinum. The sequence goes on along the minus strand of NC_081359.1, from coordinate 1,223,056 downwards.
TCTCAAGTCAAATGTTAAATCCAAATTTATTATGATTTCTGTTTGCAGAGAAATTTTTTGACATCTGATTTAACTAATTTTATGGCCTTATTGCTCCTAAAATAGCTTGCCTTAGAAAGGAGTTCTAAAATATTCCGGACACTCATTGTCTTTATCCACGAGCTATTTTCCTTGACCCAGTCTATGTGAAAATTAAGCTGTCCTATTATGGCCAATAGTTTTTGCTACTTATATTTCTCACATATCTCCTCACTACAATACTGCTGCTAGGCAGATATAAAACTTCAGTCAAAGCCTTATATCACTTGTCCTACTTTAACACTCACTGTTCATTTCCACTGCTTGATGAGTGAACCTAGATTCTGTTTATTGATAATATTGGCTTTTCTCCTCCTTTCAAAATTTGCCCTTATTAAAGATCTTATGGCAAAGAATATTTAGTTTTCAGGTACGTTCCAAACAGATTGGGCTCCTTTATTGGCAACAAATTCTTGAAGCTGAATTTGTGCCTCTAACTCCCTTGCTTTATTTCTTATACTCTGTACACATAACCTTGTTCTTGGTAACTGTCTACATATCCATTTGGTCTTTTTCTATCATTTTATGGCTTCCTGTGTGGATTCCCACATCCCCTTCTCAACCCTGACCACTTCCTGAACTAATTTAAATCTTTCCAAACTGTTCTATTTCCACAGAATCCCAACAGTGTGGAAAAGGGCCATTTGGCCCACCAAGTCTATACCGACCCTCTGAAGAACATCCCAGCCAGAACCACCCCCCTACCCTATCCCTGTAATTGTGCATTTCCCACTGCTAACACACCTAACCTTCACATTCCTGGACTCTGTGGGTACTTTAGCATGACTAATCCAGCTAATCAGCTAATCCTTGGACTGTGGGAGGAAACTGGAGCACCTGGCAGTTTATCCTTTCTAAGCAGGTACCTTCCTGGTTTAGATGGAGACAGTTGATTGCACAGTGACAACCCACCCCATTGTAAAGGGGGCTTATCCCAATATACCTGACAAGATCGATAGAAAGGACAATTCAGGATTCTGTACTAAACAAGCAGTAAAAATCATTATAAGTAATTTGACTATAACTGCAAGTAAACAAATGTAAACTAATGACATATAACTCGACAGGGGTTCCCCAATTTACAAATGTCCAACTTGTGAATGGTTGTAATTTTAAAGACCCAACATGTTAATTTTCTGTACTTACAAACAGCTGCTTTCCGTTGTCCTGTATTGTGTTCCAACTTGTGAACAGATTCCAAAAAATAATCAGTTTGCTCTTGGGTAACTGCACATATTATCTAAAACTCTAATCCCTTTACAACTTCTCCCTTTACATGTCCACCGACAGTGGACTATTCGTGGAGGCCGAAAAAACTGATTCAGTTCAGTGGCCTTTGCTTCCTGATGCCGATGTTGAGATGACCCTACTTCAGCTCACCCAGACCTTAGTTTGTTTCTCTAAAAGCTTCTGCTGGCTTGTGAGAAGTGCAGAGTGACTGATTCACTTGGAAAATGTCTCTGAAAACCAGCAGCTCCTGCTGGAGAGAACAAAGCACACCCTTTGTCTTTCTAATATTCTCTCTGTTCTTGTCTCTCTCTCTCACCACTCCCCCCTCACTCTCTCTCTCTGTTTGTGTCTGTTTGTCTCAGTCAGTCTGTCTGTCTTTCTCTCTCTGCTGCTGTGTCTCTATCTCTCTAAGCATCCCTCTCTCTCCTTGAGTCTCTGTAGTTTGTCTCTGGTTCCTATCGGCTCAGTTATCTAAGAGCCATTTGGCTTTGCTTGTAAACTCAGCTCCCGATTGTCTGCATGTTACAGGGACCCATAGTCATAAAGGCAAAACTCACAATAGGTATCAAATTCCCTTCTGTGAAATTATGCAGCCATCCTGTAAAATCCCTGTTTTTAAAAGCAAATCTTTCTTCCTGTAGTCTACAGTTTTAGTAACACAAAAATAGAAAGACGTAGTTCTTACAGTACAACCTTCTTGGGATACTGAAGTGATCCCAGTTTTCCAGGAACCTTCCTCTTGATACCATTTTTCCAACAGCTTGGGTGGCATGGTGGTTGAGTGGTTAGCACTGATGCATCACAGCACCAGGAACCTGGGTTCGGTTCTACACTTGGGCGACTGTCTGTGTGGAGTTTGCACATTCTCCCTGTGGGTTTCCTTCTGCAGTCCAAAGATTTACAGGCGAGGTGGATTGGCCGTGCTAAATTGCCTGCAGTGTTCAGGGATTGTGTAGGTTAGGTGGGTTAAAGGGGGGTGGGTCTGGGTGGGATGCTCTGAGGATCGATTTGGCTGAAGGGCGTGTTTCCATACTGTATGGATTCTATGAAGCTTGTTGACAATTTCCATGTTCCTTTCCTGACATAATGATCCAAATCTTGAAGGTTTTGTTTCATAATCCAGAAACGAACTCTTTGAAATCACTCCATCGAGAGTCAGACTCCATCTGCGCCATTAAACCTCCCATGAAAGGTGACCCCTTGTCATAGCTTGATATCTACATTATCCATTTGCTCCTTTCTGTGGTGGAGAGGACTGCGTGTTCTGTTGATGCAGAGAGTGATATCAGTGCCAATGATGGTAGATGAAGTCTACAGCAGTCATCGGGAGACCAGATGTGTTACAAGAATATTTCTGGGTGATAATGGCTACACTTTGTGACTGTGGCTAATGACTCAGTTATGCAAACCTCCTGACTGAGGCTAAGTATCAGTATGATACATTTTTCCACCAAACCTTTCTGGAGCAGGCACTAGTTCTCCTGAAGGTGAGGTTTTAGTATTTGGATACGTTTGGTTGCTTGTAGTTTTCCCTGGACAGTTTCCTGTATAATCTTTGCAAGTTGTGCTCAGGATAACTGAGGCAGGTAAAGAGGGGATGTGATCGATATTGAAGAACTGGAGAGAACAGATGTCTTCAGCGGAAGAAGATGAAGATATGAAGCAGAAAGAACATCAGCTTCATCATGATATAGCAGTGCAATGTACAAGCTGAACAGAATTTAATTATCCTCTGATTCGAGTAGATGTGAGTTGGCTGAGGTGACCATTGAATATGAAATTGTCATTGATCGAAAGGCCAGCAGCCCTTGTTTGTTCCTAGAAGCAAATGCAACCGTTTTTAAAATGTTTGTTTTCCCTTTGATTTTCCTGTGTCTCAAGGGTTAACATTTCCTACAGTTTGAAGGCATTCCAACTTGAAATGCTCAAGCATTGAACAATATCAAGATGTTACACTGTGAAGGTTGTTAGTGAAGAGACTTGTATTGGACAGATTTCTAACCTGGTCTCAAGCTAAGGATGAGAAGCCCTGATTATTGTATCTGATGTTACAATGACTGTCCATCAGGCAGATGACGATAAGAGTAGCAAAACATGTACAAATATGAGTTTCTATTCCCAAAGAAGTGTCACTCCTGCCACTTGTGTGCCATTAAAAGCTGTTCTTTTAACTCTCCTTGTCATCATGTGTCCTGTGAGGGGCTCTTTGACAGCAATTGACCAGGAACACAACTGGACTTTAAATAAATTGCTGTTGTTGGAAATCCAAGAAGATGCCAACAGTAGTAAATGCTTTTTGTCTGAGGAGATCACGATAGTGCAAGCATGATGCCAGTGCCATGGTGCAGATATAATGAGACCAGCAGCAGACAATTGCAGAAGAGTATGTAGGAACTCCTTATAACTCTTTAAAATTGACTCTTCATTCAATATTTGTTAAGATTCAACAAACAAAATCTATCTTAGAAACTAAACAAGATGGGGACAAATAAATTTCAGCCTCTTGCACTGACACAATTGGCTGAATGGACTCCTTCTGTGTGCTAGCCATTTTAATTCTCCATCCTAATCTCTCCCTTTCTTAGGGTCCCCGTTCTGCTATCATTTATGTCAGCTATAACTAGAAAAGGGGAGTACTCAATGAATGACAGGATACTGGGAAGCTCAGGAGGACAGAGACATCCTGGGAAGCTTGTTCGCAGGTCCCTGGAGGTGCCAGGGCAGGTTAATATGGGTGATTAGGAAGGCATACAGTTCACGTGCCTTTATCAGTCATGGCATAGTTTACAAGAGCAGGGAGGTTATGTTGGAGCTGTACAAAACTTCGGTCAGGCCACAGCTGGAGTAATGTATGCAGTTCTGTTCACCACACTATAGGAAGGATGTCATTGTACTGAAGGGGGTGTGGAGGAGATTCAGCAGGATGTTGCCTAGAATGGAGCATTTCAGCAATGAAGAGAGGCTGGATTAGCTTGGGTTGTTTTCTTTGAAGTAGAGAAGGTTGGGAGTGGGTGGCTGAGACCTGATCGAGATGTGTAAGATTATGAGGAGCATGGACAGGGTGAATAGAAAGAAACTGTTCCCCTTGGTTGAAGGGACAATTACAAGGGGGACAAGGTTTTAAAAGTGAAAGGCAGGAGGCTTCAAGGCGATTTGAGGAAAAGATTTTTCACCCAGAGGGTAGTGAGGACCTGGAATGCATTGCCTGGACCAGTAGTTGAGAGAAAAAATCTCACAATGCATTTCTTAACAAGTACAAGGATGAGCACTTGAAATATCCTAATACTCAAGGCTAGGGGCTAAGTGCTTGAAAAGGACACTGGTGATTTAGATTCGTTTTTTATTCCAGTGCAGGATCAAAGCTGAACCCAAAGGTCAGAAGGAAAGTATTTTAGGTACTCTAAGGTTGGGGGTCCGAGGATATGGCATGAGCAACTCTAGCAGATTAACTAATACTGTGAAAAGACCATTATGAAGAACAAGTGATAATTGGAACTACAGATGCTGGAGAATCCAAGATAATAAAATGTGGGGCTGGATGAACACAGCAGGCCCAGCAGCATCTCAGGAGCACAAAAGCTGACGTTTCGGGCCCAGACCAGGTTCTAGGCCTGAAACGTCAGCTTTTGTGCTCCTGAGATGCTGCTTGGCCTGCTGTGTTCATCCAGCTCTAAATAATGAAGAACAATGTCACATATTATTTTTATATATCTTCTATTGAAATTCAGACATGGTAAATGTGGTTGTTACAGTAGATTGTAATTTTTATTGCCTTGAACATGGGAAATGACCTACTAGCAAAAATAAAGTCCATTTGTGTAAGCTAGTAACTATGCAATAATGTCAATGGCTCAGTGCAAACTTTTTGATGTCACATCTCTGTGTTTATAGGCTGAAGAAAGACACACCCATTGGTTACACAGTTAGGAGCCAGTGCTTTATTCTATCATTAACGTCCTCTATTCCTGGTTCTGTAGAACGATGCCGATGTGGAATGGAAGTTTGCAAGAGCCAAACTGTGGATTTCCTATTTTGAAGAAGGGCGAACATTGGCAGTGCCATTTAACTTGGTGCCAAGCCCAAAGTCCTTATTCTATCTCCTACTGAGATTGAAAAAAGTGCTCACTGGCCTTTTGAGATGCAGGAAAGGACAATATCAAGAAAATGTAGCAATGGAAAAGGTAAAGGTTTAACAAGGAATGTACCCAATGATTATTTTATGGTGTAGCATTTTTGGAAATGATGCACATAATCCAAGTGAAGCGAAAGATCTGTCAAACAGTGTACATGCCTCAAACAATAAACACATATAAATATGCAACTGTTCCAAATATCAAACATAGCACAAAACAGAAACTGCCAAAACTAATATTTTAAGGTTAAATGAGTGAATGTGAGCAGCCTCATTATAGTTCAGAAATTGAACAAGTTAAAAAGAGAGACATCTGCGTGAATCTTTTCATTTTGCATTCATCAAGACAAATGAAAAATTTGAATTGCTCTCAGTATTTTATACTACAGGAATAAAGGGTGCTGATTTATTAGAAAGGCAACTCTGATTGGCCAAGGCAATTTCCTGGAGAAAGCCATGGGAACAAAAGGTTCCCATGCTCCTTGGTAATTCAAAAACAGTACAAGGCTTGCATTTGTTCCTTTTGGTTGCAGAGATTGGGTCCTTGTGTAAAAATATACGTTAGTTCCAGCAAGTGTGCATCAATATTGTTACAAGCTCAAAAATAACACAAAGAACTGTACATGCTGGAAATCTGAAACAAAAAGAGAAATTTGACAAGTCTGGCAGCATCTGTGGGATGAAAGCAGAATTAATTGAACTTGATATGTTCTGAAGAAGGGTCACTGGACCTGAAATATCAACTCTGTTTTCTTGCTCTACAGATGTTGCCAGGCTTGCTGAGTTTCTCCAGAAATTTCTGTTATTGTTACGACCTCAACTGATTTGGTTCTGTTGGTTGTTGGTGAAGATATTAGTGCAGTTGGGATTGTTGAGCCAATCACAGAATTCGATCTAATGGAAATGTTTTATTTTGGGTTTTGTGAGCAGGGCTGGTTGAGTACAATTTGTAATCTGCTTATTACAAACAACCAAAGGAACATGCTGTTTAATTCATTCAGTCAGTCACCGTGTACCAGACATCAGGTTTCAATTCAATTTATACATGCTGTTGTTCAATTGTGTCTAAGCAGAATATCTTTCTGCACTCGTGGCAATAACTGTTACCACTCACACAACCTTTGAATAGTATTAGCAGTAAAGGATTTGCTTAATCTGTCTTTACGTTGTTTAGAGATGCATAACCTTTCCAGGGTAACTTGAGATTGATTTGTCACTTTTCAGTCTGAATCTGGCAGCTTTTGGCCCATTAGTAAGTTTGTCTGGTACCCAGCAAACAGTGATCTGACCACGATAGTCTGTTGTCCTGCAAATGACTGTTCTGTTCTCCATTTCTGGGCCGAATTCACAAAATAAGCCCAGTTCTAGTGTGGAGTTATAGGTATCTCCACATTGACCGGTGAAGTTCGGCAGTACTGGAGAGGTCATTAACAGATTTCTCAACCGGAATGTGTCATTGTAAATTTTATTGTGTGCTGAGGAGATCTGATTGCTTTCACTGTAGAAAGATGGTGCCAGGTGGAGAAGGAGCCAGCGTGAGAAAACAAACTGCTTGACATTATTCTCACTGGCCTTTCTGTCTCAGGTATATCTATCTGTGACCACCACAGAGACCTTGCAAAGGCCAAAGGCCTGGATTTCTCTCTCCCTCTGGTGATAGATTGGAATGCAGGAGATCTTATGAAATAGAGGCGAAATATGTTGGGATGAAATCTGCAATTTTCCAGGTTTTATGGGATATTCTGGCTATTTTGCAATTTAATCAGTAGTCTCCTTCCTAACTAATTAAAGATTCAACAAGAGTTGGCCAATTTTAGGTTTGATACCTCTCTGTTTATAAATTCTGTCTCTTATACCCTTTCTCTCACACTACACCTGAGGAAGGAGCTGAGCTCCCAAAGCTTGTGTATTCAAATAAACATGTTGGACTATAACCTGGTGTCATGTGATTCCTGACCATGTCCGCTGAGAAAGACTAGAGGAGTCATTAGAACACCATCATTAGCTAATCCCTTTCCCATTCATAAAGCTTCATAGCTCAGACCTAGCAGTATTCTTTTGAAATCACAGGATCAGTATCTCGATCTAACATAATTGGAGGTGAAGCATTATCACAATGACTGTTACCTGTGAAAATGAATGATTTAAATCAACATTTGAAGGTAATAATAGGCAGATAATAAACATTGCCTTATCAGTACTATCCACATGCCTAGAGAAAAAAAATGAAGATATAACAGAAAGAACACCTGAGAGAAATGAGTTCTATGATCAGTGTATGAACACAGGCTTATGTCTGGTCCAGACTCAATAGACTGTGGTTTAGTTCTTGAAATAGCATGCATTAATCTAAGTTTTGGAGATAGAATAAGTGACAATTTCTCCACATTGGGACTATCACAGTTTATTTTAGGAATGGTTAGGATGGCATGTTCATGTTTTGAGTTACCACATAATGGATATTCCAGGGCCTGATAGAGCTGTCTAGCAAACTGAAATTATGAAAATATACTCTGCCATTTTCAAGCAGTTTTTACTTTTTACCTCCAGCTCAGGTACACCAAACATTCAAGTATTCGAAGTGCAGAAGATCAGAGTTTACAAAGCATCAGGAATCCACCAACAAGATACCAGGTAGGTCAGTTCGAGGAGGAGATGATGCACTTGAGAGTACTGCAGTTCTTACAACTACCAACGATATATTTAAATCCAGAAGTTCCAGGTGCAGGAAATCCTGAGGATGGGAATTATTTACATCTTGTCTAAATGGTGCTATTTACAGGAAAAAAAGTCATTTACAATTCTGTGGTGATTCTCCAAATAACTGATGCAGATGGTGTCATCTTTAATTGACAGAATCAAAGTTCTATAATCATTAAAGCTATTTGCATATTAAATAGTAATACAGCATTTTCCTTACTTTTGATTCATAGCATGTTTTTATAAAAGCCTTTATTTTTCAAGGTGATTTATTTGCAACCCAATGGAAATCTACTGCAAGAGGAATTACCTCAGGCAATCTAAAGAAAATGATAGAAAAGATTTGCACTCACATGGTACCTCAAAGTGTTTTACAGACAATTACTTTATTTTCAAGAGTTATGCTTATTGTAATCATAGAATCAAAGAGTGATATCACCTGGCCCATTGTGCCTGTTCTGGCTTTTGTTTTCCAAGAGTTTTTTGATTAGTTCTATGCTTCTGCTATTGTCCCATTGCTTTGCACATCCTTCATCTTTGAGTGTTTATGAGGAGTCTTGGGAAAGCTGTTGTGCGTACACAGTGCTGTTTGTGAAGCAGGAGGAGCAGAAAAGTTTCTCTCGGCCCAATAGACTATGCTATCCCCTTCCAAACTGTTCAGATGACTACTTCCATGATTTCAGACCTCTAATCTTCCCTCCAATAAACCTTCATAAACTCTAAAACCCCCATCCACACTCTACATAGTAATGTAGAAAGTAGGACCAAGAGGAGGCCATTTGTCCCTTCAGGTCTGCTCCGCCATTCATCACGATTATGGCTGATCGTCCCACTCAGTAGTCTAATCCTGCTTTCCCCCGATAACCTTGATCCTATTTGCCCCAAATGCTATATCTAGCCACCTCTTGAATACATTATTTCTCTTCAATCTCACTCGTCGCCAACCTCTCACTACATTCTACCAACCATGTGATCTATCCCTTTACCCCTCCTTTAACATTTCTCCCCTCTCTTCCCCCAAACCTTTGGGTGCACTATTTCCAGTACTGTAGGCAGTTGTTCGGAAACCAACAGAATGGTTTTTTTGTTTAAACCAAATCTTTAGGATGGTCGCGAACCTTCCTTCCTGTTGTCATCTCCCTGCATGGGAAGATTTGAGAGCCATCTTTGAGTAGACGCTGCAATGATAAAATCGACAATATTTAGTGCATGAATATTTGAGATAAACATAATCTTAATCTTCTAATATAAAGGATGAGCATTTCTTTCTTCTTGGGGTGGGGTGCAGGTGGTGTGGAGGGTATACCCCAAGAGTTGTCTTTCCCATGCTCCTCTGGAGCACAGATTTTATTAAACAGCACTGCCACTAGAGTAGCTCTGAGTTACCTGTAACTGGAAGCATACTAACTGCTTGCTGGGCTGGTAGTGTAGTGTGACATGTACTCATCTCACAAAAAACTTTCTGTAAGCACTGGGTAAGTCACAACTATCAAAACCAAGCACGATTTTTCTGTGTAGCCAGTACTGTTGTTAAAACTGTTCCACAAATTCAATGTAATGAGCTTCAGAACACCACAGGTTCTGGATATGATACAATTGATTCCATTTGAAGACATTTTGTCATGAGAAATCTGACTAACTTTCTTTGCAAAATGAGCATGCTGGGTTAATATGATCTGTGGCATATTTGTACAATGAGGTGGAAGTGGCTTTGCTCTGAAGTGTGAATTGAAAAATAAATGAGAGACACCGTGAATCCTTTTCAATTTAATAATTGTGAAACCATTTTCAAACTGCTGTGAAATTATAATGGAGTAAGCCTCAAAGCCTTTTTAAACCTACTGTTTACTGAGGGGTAAATTGCATTTTTGAACGAGCAATAGTCTGCCCTTTTGTTAATTTTGAAGCTGAATCATGGCAAATAAGTTATCACCTATTATTACAGTTACACAAGAAAAACTTGAGAAAATGCCATGAAATGGCTTATTTCATTGGGTTTTAGAGTGTCCATTGGTTATTGGTGTGAATTTGCTTCAAAGAAAGAACAAGTAATTGAGTGGACCAGTTAATTTTACACTGCCTTTATTTTGCAGATGTCCTTCTGAAAGCAGCTCTGCAAAACCGATCATAGCTCCCAATACAGGAATGATGGTTCTCTTAAACTGGTTTCTACAACATAAGTTCTGTCTTAAAATGTTTATTTTTGGCCTAATGCACACACAGCTTTTTTAACAGCAAAGATGATGGCTGGGTTTCCTTGATTGCCTAGCACTGGATCTGAACCTGTCCAGACCACATAGTGCCCACATTTGGAAGGTCAGATTAATTGATCATACATTGCAGATCCATATGTAGCTCTGCCTGGCATCATAAAGCTGGCAGGAAATTTAGCTGCTATTTTAGGCTTGAAGCAACAGCAGTGCCCACTGTGTTTTGGAAACTTATGCCCCTCAGAATTGATCTTAGCAAATACAAAGTGTAAATGATGAGGGGTAGTAGGAACTGCTGATGCTGAAGTCTGAGATAACAAGGTATAGAACTGGATGAACACAGCAGGCCAGGCAGCATCCAAGGAGCAGGAAAGCTGATGTTTCGGGTCAGGATCCTTCTTCAGAAATCCACTTCTGAGGAAGGGTCTAGACCTGAAATGTCAACATCCCTGCTCCTCTGATGCTGCCTGGCCTGCTGTGTTCATCCAGCTCTACACTTTGTTATCTATAAATGATGAAGGGCCTCTGGGAACATCCTTTCCCAGGTCATTGAAAGTGGTGCCCTATGCCTGCAAATACCGTGCTTGGAGAGATATACTCTTATGCACCATGCCTTTCAATAACCATGTGACCTTGATTGGAACTTGATTTCCCTTCAAAAGTAGCAGCCATTAAAATATTACTTGAAACCTGATTGTCTGAATTGTGAAATTGAATTTATGGGGATTTTTGGAGCTGTAGGCAAGCCAGCCGTGGTGGGAAACCACAGGGAAGAATTAAGCCAGTAGCCTGCAACATTGAACAATTGGGTGACTCAGAATGGCAGTGAATTTTCCAGTCCCTGGATAAGCTAATGTGCTACAAAATTGGAATTTCTTCCAGCCTGTGGAAAAGCTGAAGTAGCTACAGGATGGAATAAGAAGCCTGAACAAATAAGAGTTTCAATTCTGCTGTCAGTGCTTGGAAAAGAGTGCTAAGGGTGTATAGCAGCCCAGATCTCAATGTGGTGCAGAAAAGCCAGACTGGAGAAATTCTGAAGGCCTCAATATAGAATCATAGAATTCATACAGTGTGGAAACAGGCCATTCAGCCCAAAACGTCCACACCAATCCACCAGAGATAATCCCACCCAAACCCACCCATCTACCCTGTTTTCATATAGCCTGCCATTACACACTACCTATTGTTAGTCACTAACAGCCCCCATTACCCGCTATTCACCCTCCTCGCCAGATCATCATCAACTTATTTGTCTGTCCAACTGTCCTTCTGAGTCCTTGAGCTCTATCTCCACCAATCATTTACTCCTTACTCCCTCCCCCAACTCTATCTTCTGCATATAGATTGACATCTTCCTAGCTACCATCAATCTGATGAAGGGTTATGGGCCCTGAAATATTAACTCTGATGCCTCTCCATAGATGTTACCAGATATAGAACATAGAACAGTCCAGCACAGTACAGGCCCTTCGGCCCATGATGTTGTACCAAACTTTTACCCTAACCCTAAAGTCTATCTAGCCTCCAACTGCTGACTTCCAGAGCTTTTCCAGCAACTTCTGTTTATGCCCCTGATTTACAAAATTTGTAGTTTATTTTTATTAAGAATTAGAGAGCCAGTCACAGTTTAAACATTCAATGCTCTCAATTAAGGTCAGCCTACATGACAACTTGGTACCAACTGTGTAGATATCACTGACTGTCTGTGATGAGTATGAACACTAATTAAATAATCAGAAACACGGACCTATAGGTACAGCTAGACAGCTGCTCTTTTGCAGCACACAGCTGATGAGTAAGTTATGATGTTCCTAAAGCACAGAATAAACATCAGTCTCAGACTCCATTGGCCCCAACAAGGGCATGAACAACAGTTACTGTGGCAACTGTACTTGCTCCAGGAAGGATATTCCACAGAGTCAGAACAGCACCTTGGGAATAGTCTGGTGCCAAATGAACTGTCCCATGACTAGCAGAACCCAATTTTACCAGTTTGGAGGGTGGGTATAATCAGTCAGGTGGCAAAGCAATGCAAATGATCCCTTTAAACTGAGAAAGTTTTGCTTAGTCAAAAGATTTACTAATTCTACCTGTGCACCTCAGTGAAAGTCACTCTCTGATTTTTGTTCCCTTTGCTTAAATTAACAATGTCATTGGATTGTGTTGTTGATGTGATGATTTTCACTCTTCCTGGAGCTGCAGCTGGAATTACATCGCCTTTTTGCTTTGCTTTTGAAATAAGTACCATTCATAAGAATGTGCTGCCTGAGAGGTTGTTGGAAGCCGGCTTTCTCATAACTTTTAAGAAGCCCTTAAATTGTATGAGCATTTAAAATGCCAAAGAACAGTAGACTATTGACTGACTGCAGGGAAATGGGATCAGTGTAGTTTGGTATTTGTGGGTTAGCAGAGAGATGGTGAGCCGAAGGGCCAGTTTCTATGCTGTATTACTCAATGACTCTACGTTTCCTGAAGGAAAACATTGATGTATATCATAACTAATTGATGCAATATTTGGATTCCAATGCTGGTCAGTTAGCTACAGCCATGAGCTAGCTGCCAGGTTTTGATGCTGTGCTGTGGAGAGAAAGCAGAGTTAGTTACCACAGTTCCAATACAGTGATCCTTTCTCTCACAGATGCTGCCAGGCCTGCTGAGTTTCTCCAGAAATTTCTGTTTTTGTGTCTGATTTCCAACATCCACCGTTCTTCGATATTTTGTATGGTATTGGTTTTTCATATTCATTGTTCATAGTTCAGTAACATGCTCCGTAATTGTTATCTACAGAAAATAATGAAACGTCTCATTAAGAGATATGTACTGAAAGCCCAAATGGATAGGGAAAATGATGACGTCAATGAAGGTAAGCCATGAAGTAAGGTTGATCTATTCATAACACATATACATGAAACATTTCTGGTTATCCTAGTGGCACTGTCCTCTCAGTGCAAACGGCAACTTTTAGAAAAAAAAAGTCAGTTCAAAACATGACAGTTTCCCACCCAACCAGCTGCAATAATGATTCTTCAATATTTGTGCTCAACAATGACCTAGTGAAAAATTCCAAATGGACACATGACCCAGACAGTTCTGAGGAAGGGTCACTGGACCCGAAATATTAACTCTGATTTTTCCTCACAGATGCTGCCAGACCTGCTGGGCTTTTCCAGCAACTTCTGTTTTTTTTTGTGACATGGCCCAGAGCATTTGGTTGCATAATGACATCCTGTGATGGATTAGCCAAAGAAAGCAGTGTTATGATTTGTTGTTCTGAGTAATATGCCCCACCTTTTGCTTATAAACCTCTCATTATGGTTGTGTCATGGGATATTGATGAAACATATTATCCTTTGCCTGGTGAAGTGAGACAAGTTGAATTTATTCAAAACGATGGAATGAAGGGGGAGCAGGACAAAGATTTACATGGGTAATTCGTATCAATTTCACAAGGTCCATTCACATTTCTTTAATACATCGGCTCGCGTGAGAAATAGAAAAGTGTCAAAATGGTGCAGGCAAAAGTGTTCTTTGGAGGTTGAGACATGGGAACATTGAAAGGGAAGAGTAAAGGGAAATTTTGTCTGTACCAAACACTATTGTACCTGAAGTGAAAACAAAGAAAAGTGCTGGAAATCACAGCAGGTCAGGTTGCATTCATGGAGAGAAAACAAGCTAACGTTTCACAGCTAGATAACTTCCCATCAGAGCTGACATGAAGTGCGGAGGAGCAGCATTTATACAATAGTGGAGGGGGGTTGTTTGGACTCCCGGGGGGAAGGATGTGATAGTTCAGATTAAGTGATGGGAATGTAAGAATGGAAGAACAATGGTGCATCTAACCATAACCTTTACAAACTTCTGGGCTCAATATTGAGTGCAACATCTTCAAAATGTGAACTCATTCCTTCCCTTTCTTTTAACTTTGCTTGTTACATTTTCTGTCGCCATCTCTTCCTTCCCCTAGCCTCAGTGCAATGGTCTGCTCTTTCCATTCTAGCGGGTAGACACACCATAGTTCTGCCATTCTCACATTCTGATCACTTAATCTGAACCATCAACATCCTTTCTCCCCCAGCATTGCAAACACCCCTACCTATAGGTAAATGCTCCCCCCTCCACACTTTAATTCAGCTCTGATGAAGTGTCATCTAGACTTGAAACTTTACCTTGCTGTCTACCCACTGGACGTTGCCTGATCCGCTGTGATCTCCAGTATTTGTTGTTTTTAGTTCAGATTCCAGCATCTGCAGTAATTTGTTTCCAGTGTTGTAACTGACCTGTGAATACATCATGCGAACATTTGGTAAAGAAAAATATCCAATTTCCCCAGCTGTAATTTACTTCACTTTAATGAGCACAACAGTTGTCCGAAACTTCAAACAAAGTAAATTTAAGTGCTAAAACCATAGAAATTAAAAAAAAACTTACATCAAGTATTTTGAGATAAGGAAGCTTCTTTAAATTTAAATATTTACAGAAAGTGTAAATCCCAAAATTCACATCACTAACCCTTGGGAGATGGATTTTAATAGATGCCCGATTATCTCATATTTATATGAGTACAAAGGACAAGTTGGAAAAAAAAGATTAGACGAAAAGGGTGGTTAAGCAGCCTGTGTATTATTATGATAGCTATTATTTTATGTTACCAGAGTACAGTTAGTTTATTGAATAACTCATATCAATATATTGTCCTTAGAACTGGCATGATTTTGGGAATTTTAGATCTGAACTTAGGTTTTTTCTTTATTCAATATTGTAATCATCTTGCCTTTTCATTATTTTAGTTCTAAAATTTCCATTCAAAATCATTTATGTTGCAAAAGTTCTTCTTTATCAACATAGTTTGTTCACTTGTTTGCTTCTTGTTATTTTCAAGGTGAACTCAAGGAAATCAAACAAGATATTTCTAGTCTCCGATATGAACTCCTTGAGGAGAAATCACAAAACACAGAAGATCTTGCTGAATTAATCAGAAAACTTGGAGAAAAGTTGGGAGGATGATCCACAAAAGCAAACAATAGCATAGTGATACTATAACCCAAACAGTTCTTTACATAATCAATAACTATATTGATTCTGCATGTTTATTCCAATAATATCAAATGTAATTTTAGATACAAACATTCCAATAGAAATTAAATGCATAATCAAATTAGTAGTTTTACAATAAATTGCATAATATCAGATATAGTTTTAGCCTATGATTGTGAAACATTGACGTACACCTTATATTAAATGTTTATAGAAAATGCATGAGCAAAGGTAAAGTGACTGTATTTTCAATAATATTTTACCTGCATCGCCTGTGTGCCCTCTGTATGTTTTCTGCACCCCCTGTCTTGATACAAGCCTGACATTAACAGCTGGTGTGGAATACCCGTAAGGTCACTCCCGGTGCAGTTTGCAGTTTCTAGGATCACTGAGAATTGCCTCTCAGTGTAGGCTCACAGCTTTCAGCTAATACTGCTTCAGGCTTGGGAATCCTGTGCCTGGGGGATATGTGCAGGATCCAGGCATGTCTACACTGTTTTGAAACAAATCTTCTTGGGTGCGTGTCTGTCACTCCCTGTCCCTGCTAGCACCACCTCTTCTCTCTGAGAGAGAGGAGCACTGAAAAGTGAGGTTCAGGTACCTTGCACCTTACTGTTGATGCTGAGCACTCACTGACACAGTGCAGCTTCAACTGAAAATGTGGCGGCACTGAGCATTCTGCTGGATTGTGTCTCTGAGGGAGTTGCCACTATTTCCATGGAGGTGCTCATGTGCTGGAGCCCTCAGTCATAAAAAAAATTTACAGGGCTCATCCATCCCTCATGCCAGCTTACTGCAAATGTCTAGCACACCGGCCTGCATTCCCTGTGCTGCTCCTTATTGAACGGACACGTGCTTCATACCTGAGGCTCTGGCTCTGTGCACCAGGGTGCTACTGTATTTTATTCTTGTAGACATGGCAGTGATGTGCTCACTGCACTATGCTCGAGTCTAAAGGAGATATGTTACACATTGAACGGAGTCTTTGAGTTGGTGGAGGGAGCAGGTGAAAACCTTACTTCTGCATCCTCTGAGGGTTTACTGGCTTCCTCTTCAATGTGGAAGTGGAGCTGCGGGCCTGTGGCACTGGCCTCTTCCTTGCAGATGTTTCCTGTATGAAGCAAAGAGATTGAATTGAATGGAGAGAATAGATAAATGGGTGTACAGTTTAAGAATGAATTTGTGCTGGTGGCAATGGGACAGCATCACAACACAATGGAACTTGCTAAGTTTGTTGCCCAGTGGTGTCTCACTGTCAGTGCATGAGTACACGTGGTCTACCCCAGTCAAGTCCACCACTGCCTCCTTATACATACCACAGAGGCAGAAATAATAACCCGTGTCCCCAGGCCTGCCCTGGGGCCCTCCACACGGTCAGGGACCTACAAGGAGATCAGAGGGAGGGATTGAGTATGATGCATGTAGATGGTCATACACAAGCAGGCAGGATGGTGAGGTGTACCTAGTGAGGAATAGAAAGCACAGAGGGTAGGAATCCTAGTTGTAGTGAATGAGACTGATGGGAACCCTTGAACAAACGTGAGAGTACGAATTGTGGTTCATCAGATGTGTGTGCAGTGGCTGATTTAAAGTATATGTTATGGCACTTTGAATGTCAGGTAGAGGATATCAAAATGGTATCACTTGGTCTTGCAGAGTGCACAAAGATCATTGATGTTTTCTGCACAGTTAGGCACCCATTTTCATTCAGCTAGGCTGCTATCTTTGTGCAGTCTGACTGTGGTGTGCGATCTCCAGGTGAAAGACTGACCTTCTCTCTTTCACTCTGTCAACAACAGCTCCAACATCTTTGTCTACGAAGTAGGGAGCTTGATTAGAATTGGCAGGGGCCATGTGCTGTGAGTCCTGAGGGAGGGTGAGAAGTCGTTCCTGGCTTGCAGCGTCTGAGCTGGTGTGCAGCTGGAATTAAAACGAGGTCCTAGCAGTAGTGAGCAGTTACTGAGGCAGCTCAGTGAGCAATGTGACCAACATCCTGTTTGCATAATTAATAAGGCTGAGAAATGGAAAGTAGTGTAAGAAAACTCATTTCCCCAATGGGCGCTGGGGGCTGCTTACGTGTGAGTCCTCCCACTTTGCATCAGGGGCCTGGGGTGGAGGGTGTTGCACACAGCTGTTCCATACAACTGCAGATTGTAGCAATTCACAGACTCCCAACCCAACTGTTTACTTTCTGGTGCTGCAGAATCTATAAAGCATGGATATGTTGGTTGTGCACGTCTTTATCAGTTATTTGAAAAATCCTTCTGGGGTGTTGTTGATTGCACTTCAGCTGCACACTGCTGATGTTTGGGCATGAGGAGAGTGTGGACAGATTAGAGAATCTCCTTATGGGTTTGCTCCTGGGCTTGCTTAGGCTGGGCATTAATTGGTTTGGGCAGCGGGCCACGGAGGGGGTCACTTCTATTGACTGCCTGCCCCTTTTGTGCAGTTCCATTCGAGCCTGGGCACACATCATGTCAAACTCGTGGTCCAGGTGAGTCTAAGCTTCAGCAATGTTGGTGGTGTTCCTTAGCGTGGAAAGGGAACACATGGTGTTAAAGAGAGGTGAGCACCACAGGTGATACAGTGCTTTACCTCTCCCTCCGATTTCATTTGACTTAGGCCCCCCACCCCTCCCTCACCTTTGATGGCTTGCACTGCCTGTAATGGGCCTGGCGTGTAAATATCTAATTGGCTGCGTGGGTCAATCGTTGGTGACAGTTAATAACTCAAAAGAAAACAATAAGTCACAGTGATTTGGTGAAGGATTCAATTGTGTATAAGAACGCTTCTGGACATAAAATAAAAGAAAAGTCACCCTGGGCAGCTGCTGAATTGATGCTCATCACCACATGTTAACTGGAAAGGGGGTAAGTTCGGAGATAGGATGAACAGCTGATACTGGAAGCCGAGGTAACAAGGTGTAGGGTTTGATGAACACAGCAGGCCAAGCAGCATCAGAGAAGCAGGAAAGCTGACGTTTCGGGTTTGGACCCTTCTTCAGAAAAAAAAAGTCCAGCCCTTTTGGCTGCATCTGTCAAGGGATTTGAGCAAAATCACATGGGTGTTAAAGAAGGCCTTGCGGAACTTTTGGATTTTCCATTTCACTATTGGTAAGGCTCTTCCCTCTCCAAAGTTGCACTGTTATTGAGGAAACAACATTTTCAGAGAGATGAGTTTTGTTTTTGCAATGAGTAGAGTCTCACAAACCAGGCTCCTGCACACCAAAGTAACTGCTAACTCTGCATAATTGTGTCTAATTAGCCAATTTGCTGAACAGCAGCTGTAAAATTATTTATCATTCCTCATTTACTAATCAGATTTGAGCTGAAAACATTAAATGTCTGAGATGGTTTTGATTACTTTGATTAGTATGAGTGGAGCTTTTATATTATACTGGGCTAGTTTTCTCAAGCACCTGATGTTAGTGTGATGTGCTAAGTAAGAAGATATTCCATTGTCACATTCAAACTGAAATCACACAAAGTACACAAATATTGAATACTGGAGTTTATGTGATTGAATTATAACAAGGTTTATGGCTCAGGAGCCAGGTTCTAAATAGAACTTAAAGACCTGACCTTAACTGTGGTGATGGTGCTCAACTGATCCAAATTAATATCTGGTGACCCTCCAGCGCTGGGCTGACAACTTCAGCTGGACGCAAGCCCTAAACAAAGTTAATATCTTCACAAACCATGATCACACAACTCGTACTGTGCTGATTCTAGCTAAAAAAAAGTTCATGTTTAATGCACAGAGAGTCAAGTTTGGGGTATAGGGACTGTTGTCATTGTAAACTCATTCACATAGGACAGGTCATGTAATGTTTCAGGATTACTTCTAGGGTGGTTTTAAAGGGAAGGATAGCTGTAATTTTAAAGATGTCTGGAAGGAAGGTTTCTGAAGAAACTGTGCCCAATTAGAGGCAAGATTTCTGCAGTTACCATGTTGTGCTTCAAACAAGAATGGTCTTGGGAAGGGGAAGTGAGCCACATCATTGTGACTGTCAGTTCCATTAAACAACATAAATTCATTCGCTTGCTTGTGATATTTATATTAAATCAGCAAATTGTGTTTTTTTTTATTTAAATGCAATTTTTTTGTAAAGTGACGTGGGGTCAGGAGGTAAACTTTACTGACCTGCTGCTAAGTTCCCATTCCCCACCACACTCCCAACACCAGCTCACCACTTTAACTCGAGGGCACTGCTAATGGTCAGGCAGCCTGGACTTTGCTTAGTCAGTTGGAAGGTATTTGCTTTGGCACAAGAGGCACTCTGGGAATGATGGCCTGGAATTAAATTTTCATAATCCCCAACAAGCAAGCTGGCATCAAAGGGTTCTACTGAAACTGAAGTCAATGGTAATCAGACGGAAAAATATTCACTCACAAATATACACTGTACAAAGAAAGACAGCTATAATTTTTAAAATGCTTTGTCCTGGGATGTGGGCATTGGTGGCTTGGCCAGTATTTATTGCCTAGCACCTAATTGTTCATGAGGAGGTGATGAGCTGCCTTCTTGAATTGTTGTTGTCCTTGTTGTACAGCTTTACCTATCATACTGTTCAAAAGGGCATTCCAGAAATTTAGCTCAGCAACAGGAAAGGAGCTTTGAAACAGCTCAAAGTCAGGAAGGTGTATGTCAGGATATCTTCACCTGAACCATCTTCAGTTGCTTCATCAATGACCTTCTTTCCAACTTCTCTAGATCAGAAAAGTAGTTGAACAACAAATGCTGGCCTGGTGACAAAGCTGAGAGCACGCAAAAGCTTCAAAAAAAAGGCTTATGTCTGCAGGTGCAGAGTTTTCGCCAAGTGGGAATGGCATGTGAAAAATGGCTGAAATCAAGTTTCAGGGTCTTAAATTATTTGGCACAGCTTTTTGATGTCTGTGATCCTGAAACACATCACAACTTGTATCTCTCCTCTTCACTCTTTCCAAAATCTTCATTTTTATTCACTTATGGGATGTAGATGTTGCTGGCTAGGCCCAGCATTTATTGTCCATCCATGGTTCATCTTGAGAAGGTGGGGGTGAGCTGCCTTTATGAACTGCTGTAGTTCACCTCTTCTGGGTTAACCCACAATGCCCTTAGGGAGGGAATTCTAGGATTTTGACTCAGCGATGCTAAAGGAGCAGCAAAATATTTCCAAGTCAGGATGGTGAGTGGTTTGGAGGGCAATTTGAAGGTGGTGATGCTCCCATGTATCTGCTGCCTTTGTCCTTCTAGATGGAAGTGGTTGTGGGTTTGGAAGGTGCTGTCTGAGGATCTTTGGTGAATTTCTGCAGTGCATCTTGCAGATAGTACCCACTGTTACTACTGAATGTCAGTGGTGGAGGAGTGAATGCTTGTGCATGTGGTCCCAATCAAGTGGGGGGGCTGCTTTGTCCTGGATGGTGTCAAGCTTCCTGACTGTTGAGGCTGCACTCAGCCAGGCAAGTGAGGACTATTCCATCACACTCCTGACTTGTGATTTTATAGATGATAGGCAGGTTTCGGGGAATCAGGAGATGTGTTACGTGCCTGCACTTGTAACCATTGTGTTCATATGGAAAGCCCAGTTGAACTCTGGTCAATGATAACCCCCAGGATGTTGACCGTGGGGGATTCAGTGATGGTAACACCATTGAATGTCAAGGGGAGGTGGCTCAAAAATGTGTCTTATTCAAGATGGTCATTATTTACCATTTGTTTTGTGTGAATGGTTCTTGCTACTTGTTGGCTCAAATTTGGATATTGTCCATATATTGTTGCATTTGAACTCAGACTATTTCAGTATTTGAGAGACATGAATGATGCTGAACCGTGTGAAATCATTGGCAAACATGGCCACATCTGACCTTATGATGGAGGGAAGGCCATTGATGAAGCAGCTGAGGATGGTTGGGCCTAGAACACTACCCTGAGGAAACACTGCAGAGATGTCTCTCCAATAACCATGACCATCCTCCTACGTGTCAGGTATGACTCCAATCAGCAGAAAGTTTTCCCCCCGATATCCAGTGATTCCAGTTTTACCAGGGCTCCTTGATGTTACACTCAGTTCATAGAATCCCTACAGTGTAGTTCCTGCCTTTACTTACCAGCGGATGGTATCAGGGTATCAGGTGACAGCCTTTCTGTGCGTGGCACTCAGATTACTCCTGGCTTTAACAGCTTATCCAACCAGAGAAAGAGTTAATGAGTAAATCCTACACATGGTTAAGCTCGAGAACCAAAACTATATATATTATATGTATATACTACAGATGTTAGGATTGAAAATGTTCAAGCAGGGAAATGGCCATGAAGAAACTAATGTTGAAGTTGCATCAATTATCTCATTGAGAATGTTGAACTAGCTTTAAAATAGTTTGAAGTTGACATAAGGCCATAGCATGGATCCTGGCCAGTATCCCTTACAGCAGGACAGGGGAAGGGAAATTCTGAGGCACAGTTGGCTAGCTGAGCTGTAGGCCATTATACAGATGGCTCACCAGGTCAGTGTGGGAAGGCTTGGCAGAAAAGCCACATGGGCAGGAGCCACATGACTCTCTTGCAACTTCTGATCTTGTGAAAAAATATTTCAAAGTGTTTTCTGTGGAGTTGCCTCCACTATCGGGTCACCTATAGACAGATTCAAATGGGCAGAATGTAAATAGCACAAGCTCCACCCAAAAGAATCAGGAAATTGCCCAAACCTGCTCTACGTTTGCCATAAGCAGCTTTCAGTCTGCTTTAAGTAGCTGTATTGGAATGCAGCCCTAGTCATTCTAGGTGGTACAGAGTGTTGGAGTGTTGGTAGTGGAGCAGTGGATGATTGGAGGTAGTGTGCTAATCAGGCAGGCTTCTTTGTCCTGGATGGTGTCAAGCCTCTTGAGTGTTGTTGGAGCTGCACCCATCCAGGCAAGTGTAGTTTGTCGTTGTCGTCACTGTATTTATTTCAGTTCACTTCATTTTCTGGTTGATGGCATCTCCAGGGATATGGATAGAGTGATTTCAGTGGTAACAATGCCATTGAATATATAGGTGAGATGGTGAACATGAAGTGCACTTCTCCCGAATGTTGGTTCCTCACCACCTAAAGTGAACCCAGTCTAGCAGTTACGTCCTTTAGGACTTGATCAGTACCAATGCTACTGAATCAGTCTTGGTGATGGACATGGAAATTCTTAACCCAGAGTTCATTTTGTGCCATTTCTGTCCTTTCCATTGGCGTTCAACATGGAGGAGCACCAATCCATCGCCTGAGGTGAGGGGAATATGTGGCAATTGGCAGGAAGTTTCTTTTTCAACATTTGACCTGAGGCCATGAGGCTTAATGAATCATAAAATCTCTACAGTGTGGAAGCAGGCCATTCAGCCCATCGAGTCCACATTGACTCTTTGAAAAGCAGCCCACCCAAACCCAGCTGCTACCCTATCACTGTAGCAATTATTTTTCCATGGCTAACTTATGTACCCCACATATCTTTGGACTGTGGGAGGAAACTGGAGCACCTGGAGGAAATCCACATAGATACAGGGAGAATGTACAAATTCCACACAGCCAGTCACCCAAAGTTGGAATGGAACCCAGGTCGCTGACACTGTGGGGCAGTAATGTTAAACACTGAGCTACTGTGCCACCCAGTTAAAGCCTGGAGTCAATATTAAAGATTCTAGGACAACTCCATCAGCCACTTCGGGAGTATCTATCCTCCTGGTGGGAATGGACACATCTGAGAATAACGACAATGGTGCCTGGAATATTACGTAGTAAGATTCTGTGAGTATGATAGTGTCAGGCTACTGCTTGACTAGTCTGTGAGGCGGTCTCCCAAGTTTGAGACAGGCCCCCGATGTTAGTGAGAAGAAATTTGCAGGTTTGGCAGGCAATGTTTGACATCACTGTTGCAGGTGCCTCGGTCACTGCCAATGCTCTGTCCAGTTTCATTCTTTCATTTAGATGCCAAAACAGTTTGGGTCTACTGATTGGGAATATTAGGCCACTTCTGGAGTCAGCTTCAGACCAGACCAGATAAGGACAGTGAGTTCCCTTCCAAAAGGGCAGGAGTGAATTATTTTGGCCATCAGTAGTAGTTACCTAGTCACGCTTGAACTAGCTTTTAATTCCAGATTTATTAGAATGTAAGCCCCACCAGTTTTTACAGTGGGACTGGAATCCATGTGCCCCACATCAATAACCTGGGTGTTTGAATAATTTGCCCAGTGACATTTCCGCGATGCCAGCCCCTTCCGGTCTGTTGTGTTCAATTCTAGGCCTGCATGAGGATTGGACAAGATGGTGTTATATGTCTTGAGAGATCAGTGAGGACCAGTCATTCCTTTCAATGCAGATAGTTCACAAACTTCATGTGGCCGCTAACCTGAATAAAAGAAATGGTGCACAGTGCTGAATGAATTGCTGTTAGCCTCAAGGCCAGAATCATGTAAAACTGCCTGTCTGTCTTAAGGGTGACATACACTCGAGCTGAAACAGGTACTTTAAGTGACTGGGAAAGTGTGTCTGATGTTCAGTAATAGTGAGTATGGTGTATCATTGCAAGGAACATGTTAGAGGTTTCCTTTCTGTGGTGCTGGAGAAAGATGCAGAGAATAGTAAAGAATAAAGAATAGTATGACACAGGAACAGGCCCTTCGGCCCTCCAAGCATCTAACGACATATTTTGACCTTCCATGATAAAACTGCCATCACTTACAGGATCCGTATCCCTTCCTGTTCATGTATTCAGTGAGGTGCTTCTTGAATGCTGGACAGACAGCAATGCCCAAATGCCATGTGAGAATGAAACAAAATAGCAAGAGTTAGGCAGGGAGAAAATGACCTTCCCTTGACAGGAGGGTGGCCTTCCAGAGAAGCTCGACAAAGACAATGAGAGCATATTGCCATCGCTGTCAGTGCTAACTGTGTAACACTAACAACTGACCATGAGTAACTCAGGGACAGGAATGGTTGTTGTAAGTTCTGGGATTTAGATGCTTTAAAAGAAAAAGGCGGGGGAGTGGCAGGGCTAGTTTAGTAGCTACTGAAAGGCAGTTTGAGAATGATACGTCGACACAGTCAGTTTGGGTTGAGATCCAGAACAAGAAAGGAGCAGTCACTTTGTTGGGGTTTTTTTTTAATTAGACCTCCTAATAGTTGCAGAGAAGTGGAGGAGCAGATTGCGAGGCAGATAGTGGAAAGGTGCAGAAGTCACCGGGTTATAGTCATGGGTGACTTCAAATTTCTAAATATTGATTAGATACATTTTAGATGGAATAGTTTAGATGGAACGGATTTTGTCCAGTGCGCTCAGGAAGGATTCCTGACACAGTCTGTAGATAGACCAACACGAGGAGAGGCCACTTTGGATTTGGTGCTTGGTAATGAACTGGGCCAAGTGTTGGATCTGTTGGTAGGAGAGCATTTAGGTGGTAGTGATCATAACTCTGTTACTTTTACAATAATCATGGAAAAGGACACATATATACAGCAGCGAAAGGTTTATAATTGGGGGAAGGGTAATTACAATTCAGTAGGGCAAGAACTGGGTAACATACAATGGGAACAGATGCTGTCAGGGAAGAGCACTATTGAAATGTAGAGATTGTTTAAGGAGAACATACTGCATGTGCTCGCTGTGTTTGCTTTGAGCAGACAGGGAAGATGCGGTCGAGTGAAGGAGCTTTGGTTCTCGAGAGAGGTCAAACAACTGGTTAAGAGGAAAAAGGAGGCTTATGTGAGGTTTAGGAAACAAGGATCTGAAAAGGCTTGAGAGGGATACAAGTTATCCAGGAAGGAGCTGAAGAAAGGGCTTCGGAAAGCTGTAAGGGGGCATGAGAAAACCTTGGCAGATAGGATCAAGGGAAACTCCGAGGCTTCTTACACACATGTGCAGAACAAGAGAATGACCAGAGAAAGAGTAGGGCCAATCAAGGATTGTAAAGGAAATTTGTGCGCAGAGCCTAAAGAGATAGCAGAGGTCCTTAATGAATACTTTTCCTCAGTATTCACAACTGAGAGGGACCTAGTTGTGGAGGAGGACAGTGTGAAACAGGCTGGTAGGCCTGAGGAGGTCAGTGTTAGTAAGGAAGGTGTGCTAGGAATTTTGAGGAACTTGAAGATAGATTAGACCCTGGCCCTGATGGGGTTTCTCCAAGGATTCTACGGGAAGTGAGGAAAGAGATTGCAGGGCCTTTGGTGATGATCTTTCACCCTCATTGTCCATGGGTATAGTGCTGGAAGATTGAAGAGAGGCAAACGTTATTCCCTTGTGCAAAAAAAGGGAACAGGGATAACCCTGGAAATTACAGGCCAGTTAGTCTTATGTCAGTGGGGGGCAAATTATTGGAAAGGGCTCTAAGAGTTAAGAATTATGATCACTTGGGAAGGCACAGTTTGATTTGTGATAGTCAGCATGGATTTGTGAGGGGCAGATCATGCCTCACAAACCTTATTGAATTCTTTGAAGAGGTGACCAAACACGTGGATGCAGGTAGAGCAGTGGATGTGGTACACACGGATTTAAGTAAGGCATTTGATAAGGTTCCCCATGGTAGGCTCATGCAGAACATAAGGAGGCAAGGGATAGGAGAAAATGTGGCAGATTGGATTCAGAATTGACTGACCTTTAGAAGACAAAAGGTGGTAGTAGATGGAAAATATTCAACACGGTGCTCAGTTACGAGTGGTGTACCACTTCTGTTTGTGATTTTTGTATCTGATTTGGATGAAGGAGTGGATGGGTGGAATAGCAAGTTCGCTGATGATATGAAGGTAGGTTATGTTGTGGACAGTGCGGAGGGCTGTTCTAGGTTACAAAGGGACATTGGTAGGATGCAGAGCTGGGCTGAGAAATGGCAGATGGAGTTTAATCTGAAAAGTGTGAGGTGATGCATGTTAGAAGAACAAAATTGAAAGCAGAGTACAGGGTTAACAGAAAGATTCTTGGCAGTGTGGAGGAGCAGATGGATTTTGGGGTTCATGTCCACAGTTCCCTGAAAGCTGCCACCCGGGTGGATAGAGTTGTTAAGAAGACATATGGTGTGTTAGCTTTCATTACTAGAGGGACTGAGTTCAAGCGCCGTGAAGTTATGCTCCAGCTACACAAAAACCTGGTTCAGCTACATCTGGAGTATTGTGACCAGTTCTGGTCGCCTCATTACAGGAAAGATGTGGAAGTGTTGGAAAAGGTGCAGAGGAGATTTACCAGGATGTTGTCTGGAATGGAGGGAATATCTTACGAGGAAAGGTTGAGAGCTCTAGGGCTTTTCTCTTTGGAACAATGAAAGATGAGAAGTGACTTGATAGAGGTGTACAAAATGATCAGAGGTATAGATAGAGTGGACAGCCAGAGACTTTTTCCTAGGATGGAGGTAGCTATTATGAGGGGACATAGTTTTAAAGTGAGTGGAGGTAGATATAGGGGAGACGTCAGAGGTAGGTTCTTTACTCAGAGAGTGGGAGGGCCATGGAATGCATTGCCGGAGAGGGCAGTGGAGTCGGCCTCATTAGGGGCATTTAAACGGCTATTATATAGGCATATGGATGGTATTATAAAGGTAGGGGTGGAGGTTAGATAGACCTTAGGTTTAGGGTAAAACTTTGGCACAACATCGTGGGCCAAAGAACAATACAGTACAGTACAGGCTCTATGTCCTATGAAAACATTCAAAAGCTTCCCTTCAATGGTCAAAGTCAATTAATTTATCCTCAAACGTCATAACCTAGAAACTGAACCATTTGCCTCACACACCACTCATGCCATTACAGTCATCAACCAACAACTTCTATCCATTCTGACTCATACCTTGCATTTACCTCAGCCTCAGACAATCAGCAGTGCTAGACATTTCTCGCATATCTATGTGGACCAATTTCTAGCTATTCAACTATGACAGGCACTTTGCGCAATCACAATCCATCAGCCTTCCTGACACTTGCACACTTAGATGACATACCCGGAG
Organism: Stegostoma tigrinum; assembly: GCF_030684315.1. Classification (NCBI taxonomy): domain Eukaryota; kingdom Metazoa; phylum Chordata; class Chondrichthyes; order Orectolobiformes; family Stegostomatidae; genus Stegostoma; species Stegostoma tigrinum. The sequence continues at coordinate 1,195,737 of NC_081359.1, read as the reverse complement.
GCAGCCTGAACTAATTTTTGAGGTACAGTTGGATGTCCTTACTATATGAAAGAGAAGTCAGTGGCCATCAATGGTGTGTGGACAGCCAAGGTTATGGTCAACAGTGAAGCTATTGAGAAAATATGGCATCCATATACATAATCCTCATTCTCAAATGCCTCTGTCATCCTGATTTGCAAGTTAATTTTTACATTTCTGTCCCCCACTCCCCCAGCTACAAACAAACACTTGTACATTTTGCATTTCAGATATCCAAGAGCTTCAAGCAGACCAGGCAGTGGTGCAGGGGCAAGAAGAAGAAAGACAGGCTGAAGAAGCACTATCATTCCATCTCCCACATCTAGCCACAAACTTAGACACTGACAGAGTGTGAACTCCAGAGGATAGTTTAGTTATGGAATCAGCATGTGATACACAATGGAAATGCATGATTTATAGCTAGGACTGGAGAGTCATGTGCTACATGAGATCTGCTGCAGAGGACTCAGGTGAAGATTTGATAGTGTGATGTAGAAATAAAACTAAACCCAGAAATGCTTGGTGAATTTACAGGCCTGACAGATAGTATGTAGCCACTGTCAAAGAGCACATTGGAAGTCAGTGACAATGTTACAGGGCTTAGCACATCATTCAAGCACCTCTATCCAGGATGGAAATGGTGTCCATTTCCATGAGAATACCTATGAACTTAGCCAAGCCCCAGCATCTACTGGCAATGTCTTAGTTTCTATCACAAATAAGTAAGTTGATTACAGGACAGCACAACTTGAAAAGCAAAGCATTGCTTCCTTTCTCAATTTCTCATCATTGTCCTTGTCATCCTCCTTCTTTTTCTCGTCAATTACTTGGCTTGGAGGCAAGTGTTATACCTTATATAGTCATAGATAATGCAGGGTGCAGGAGATCGTGATGAAACATGACATCTACTCTGGAGAAGGCTCTTGGACTCCTTGTGAGAAATACCAGCAGCAGCAACAGCATTGATTTATCATTCCAAAGGTCATGTGGCCGGCAGCATTGCTCCCATAAACACACTGTCAACATGTGCATGGTTTTCATATCCAAGTCCCACGGGCCAGTTGGCCAGCAGAGAGTCTTTGTTGCCCAGTACCCACTTTCTCATCTCTCATGGTAGTTTGGATATGGATGGTTTATAAAACTGGCACAAGCAGTTTGGCAGCTGCCAGGACACTGGGCAATGATAATGTGGTGAGTATGTCACAGATCAGCTGTGGGTTGAGGAAGTGGAAGCCTTTCTAATTGTGAAATTTGACTGCTCACAAAGTAACTAGAGTGAACAGATCCCTTCACCATGGGAAAGTCAAGGGAAAGCCTGGCACCTTGTAAAGTTACATGCTTGCTCTGCTTACTTCTCTCAGGAACCAGAAATGTGCCTTGTCTCGCTCTCTCTACTTTGTATCAGTTATGTCCCTAATAGAACAGCCAGTGGGGACGAGTGAGATGTTGGAGGTATCCCCTTGCTCCAGCTTGGAAGGAATTAATGAGAAGAAGTTCAGTCCCTTCCTTACCTTTATGGATATTGGTAATGTCAGACTTCCTCTCCTCTGCCAGACGTGGGCCAGCTTTCAATGAGCACTTCCTAACTGAAATGGAAACATCGCACATTGTTCTTTGTTGAGGTTGACGGAGAAGAATTGTACACTGAAGATAACAAGGTGTGGAGCTGGATGAACATAGCAGGCCAAGCAGCATCTTAGGAGCACAAAAGCTGATGTTTCGGCCCTAGACCCTTCATCTAATATGCTGCTTGGTCTCCTGTGATCATCCAGCCTCACAGTTTGTTATCTTGGATTCTCCAGCATCTGCAGTTCCCATTATCTCTGATCACAATTGTACCCTGAAGACTTGGGTATTATGGTTTTCTTCTGTGAACATTTATTTCTAATTTTCTCCAACCTCCTTGAGCACCTTGCCCTTTTCTGTGATACCTCTGCTCAATCTTCCTGTGAGAAAACAGGCCATGTAGGATTGTGACTGGACCTAAGCCATGCAGGGTGGAACTGTCCAAAAAGCCAGCTCGCTATCACCTTCTCAAGGATAATCACAGATGTGTGTGTGGGGGGTGAAATGTTGTTGGTTAGTTCAGTTGGTTGAACAGGCTGTTTGCAGTGCTAAGTATGGCAATAGAATACCAGCTGAGGTTAATATGAAAGTCCCTCCTTCTTAACCTGTCCCCTCACCTAAGGCATGGGCCCTGTCAGGTTAAACCACCTCCATTCAGCTTACTCAGCTCTCTCAGAGTAAATCCATGTTTCAGGGGGACAATGGCAACTTTACCTTTTAATGATGGACAGCCTCAACTGGGATCTTAGGTTCATGATGCACTACAGGTGACCCCACCGCAATATACACTCTCGCGCACACACACAACAGACACACACAAATCTATGTAGTGAATTTACATTTGCAGGTCTGTAATTGCAAATACATTCTATGTTGTTCAAAAAGCGCACAATTTGTTGACAGTTAATGGGGCATTTTATAAATTCCTACTTTGGAAATAAAACCAGTCTGACTCCAAGTTAGAATACAGATTCTAATCAAGGCCTCAAACCTAAAATGCATTGTCTAACCTGAGATGACACCTCTGGTATTCTGATAAAACCTTTAGCTTTCTTAGGGCAGTGGCATGAAAGAAATTCTGTGATTTACACATTGATCAATCGAAACCTGTATTTCCTTCCTCACTGATTAAAGATTTAACAGGCATCTTAGGTTTATTTAATGAAATTGCATCAGTTCTATGGTCCTTTGATCTTTTTCTCATAAAAGTCTAAGTAAACTTTCTCGCTGTCATCTGAAAAAGGAGCATGACTCGGAAGCTAATGTTTTCAGATAACCCTCTTCAACTATAACCTAGTGTCATGTGATTTTTGACCTTGTCCATCCCCAATTCAACACCAGCACCTCCACCACAGGAATGAATAAGAAATACCTTGAGTGAATACAAACAGCCTGAGCAGAAAATCAAGGTCATCATCACATACCACAACTCTTCCTATTTACTTCCTGAAAGCACTGAACTTTTTTTTGCTGAATCAGCAACAGTTAGTACAAAACAATCAGCAATTATTTGAAGGATTACTTCAAACAGGAGAGTATATCCTAATTCTGAATGCAGTACAGTTATGTGAGGCTAAGAAAGTCGCAAATTATGTAACACAGGTTAAAGTCCAGCAGGTTTATTTGAAGTCACAAGCTTTAAACACCTGATGAAGGAGAAGCGAGGCTCCAAAAGCTTGTGCTTTCAAATAAATCTGTTGGACTATAACATGGTGTCATGTGATTTCTGACCTGGTCCACCCCAGTCCAACAACAGCACCTTCACATCAAGGCTAAGAAAGGGCATTAAGTGTATTAAGATTGAAAATGCTTCTGCTCATGTCAAAACAGAGCTACACGCAAGCTGACATTATCAGCTGCTTATTCTGGAGCACACCCACAGTGATGTGCTAAATTGTCTTGTAACAATTGCACTTATCACAGTTTGGAATATAAGAGAATGTGTGGCACAGATGCCACTTTGGACTTAAAACAGCACTCATACCACTTAAGAGATACTAAGAACTGCAGATGCTGGAGTCAGAGGCAACACAGTGTGGAGTTGGAGGAACGTATTGTGGAGCTGGATGAACACAGCAGGCCAAGGAGCATCAGAGGAGCAGGAAAGCTGACATTTCGCGTGCCTCTGATGCTGCCTGGCCTGCTGTGTTCTTCCAGCTCCGCACTGTTTTCTTCCAGCCCCATACTACCTTGACTCATGACACTTAATGTATGATTGCTACATGTCTAAATGTAATTACTGAAACAGAAAATTGTTTTCAGATGGATTTTGGTGCGCTTGCTTCCCAGAAACTAAATGTAAAATGTTAATTATTTAAAATTAAAAACTATTGTGTTGGGTTGACATTGTCAAAGCTTAAAAAATATTTGAGTAAAGTGTGCAGTGTGCTGTAGTCAGCTGACTGGGGGTAATGTTACTGTGAAACTTTATACACCAACATATAACTTCAGTTGTAATGTATCTGGTTAATAGGGAGTTTGATGTAAGTGAATTAATTGGTAGAACAATTTTATTTAAAATAATTGAGTACCCATAACAACGACAGAAGAAATTCACAGGCTATCCATGCTGATAATAAATATTTCTTCACAATCAAACATATCAGCTGAGGTTTCAGCTGTATTCAATATCAAGGCACAAACTAATGAAAATACACAAAGTTGGTCAAGTGCAAATATTATCAGTTCAACTGATCTTACATTTGTGTTTTGTACCAGCAAAATATTCTCTGTTTTACCACAATAGCCTTTAACCTTAATTCTACTTTACCACAATTATTTACAAAGAGATTCACACCATTTTCTGAAGGGAGACAGGAAAGAATTCATGTTTTCTATGGGGGAGAATTAAAATGCCATCTCTACTTTTAATTGGTAGAAACTAAATAATTGGTGGAGCATTGTGGAATACTGAATTAAATCCACTTGTAAAGGCAGCTTTGCTAATTCATATGCAAGTTACTGAGATGTTGCTCACTTTTAAAATAAATTCTCTCTTGCAGAGCTCCAACTAAGTAGTCTGGATAATTCACTGGAGAACAATATTCAAAATGTGCAGCATCAGAGAAATACATCAGTTTATTAGATTTGTCAAATTGATGAGAATTCAGACCTAGCATCACTTTCAACGTGGGACAATCGCAGATGGGGCATATGTTAGTAATAATTCTAGTTTACGTAGGTTTAGGTCAGAAATTGCCAAAACATGGGTCTGCAACTTTTCAATCTAATGCAGAAAGGTAAAATAACCAGTACAAAGCTTTACTTTGATCTGCCCTGGGAGTGTTTCATCAAGCCACTACAAAATATCGTTCAGAAAAAGAAAATTACTTAATGCTGTTGATGTAGAGTTAGAGTCCGACTGGCCAGTGACTCTGTAGACCCAGCAGCACCAGGATTGAGTGTTGTCTCAGACACTACGGTCTGTCCTGAAGGAGAGGTGAGCATTCGAGCCTGGGTTCAGGCTCTCGGTAGAACCTGAAAGGCAGACAGTGAAGAAGTGAAGGGAAGTGAGGGGCCCTATTTGAGATGTCTAGGGGCAAGGTTAAAGGAGACCTTTTAATCTTGGTCGGGTGTGCCTCTAAATGGGCCCACAGGGGGACCTCTCCCTAAAGGAGCACCCCACTTCATGTCCAATGTGAGCCCACATTCTGGAAGCTTCTTTCTTACTGGCTTGGCCTGAGCCCTGGCCTTCTGCAGAAGAAATGGTGGAAACAGGAATGAAACATGTGCGGGTTTCAATCAGCCTGAGAACAGGAGCCTGTCTGTCCCTTCTGTGGCTCATTATAAGATGGGAGATAAGTCAGGATAGGCATTGTGACAATGGGTAGGACACACTTTGTAATTCACAAGGCTCCCTGTCTTCAGATATGCTGCTGGGTGTGTGCACTATCAAGCTGTGAAGGAGAAAATAACATTTTTCACTCTACTTTTCAAGTATTCACAGGATATAGAACTAGAAGTTAATTCTACACCATTAATCATGTGACTCAGAATTTGCAATCAGCCAAGGTTCAGTCTAGTTGAATTGATATGCTTTTCAGGATATCAATAAAATGCATTTATCAAATAAAGCAATTAGATATAGTGACCCCTTCAATTTTCTCCAAAATAACATGTTTTACTGTATGACTTTAAGGATAAGGTTGCCTGAATTCCAGTGCATATTACTGTCATGTTATGTCTTACGGTTACTATGCCTTTAAAAGACATATTCGTGATATCATCATTGCATCTCAGTTTGTGGCCTGGCAGTGTGAGAATCTCATTCTCCAAGTATCTTCAATCACTTGAAACATGATGCTCTATTGGAAGCATTGCCCTGTTGTTTTATTTTCTAATCAACCTTGTTCAGAGATGTTCTAGAGCAGGTGAGACTTGAACCTGGGCCTCCCATTTCAGGGGTAGGAAACTACCGCTTTACCCTAAGAGCCCTGCTCCATTGTTAGTTTTTTAATATTTAGTTTAATCTACTTTTCTAATCAACCTGTTTGGAGATGTTGTTCCATACTCCTGGGCAGGTGGGACTTGAACCCAAGCCTCCTGTGTCCAGGGGTAGGGACACTACCACTACTCCACAGAGCCATCTCTCCTGCTCTATTGTTCTAACAAATATCAATCACATGTGTGTCTGAGGAATGCAATATTTGTACATAGTAATTAGTTGCAATAAATATGTTGGATTCTTCGATATCGTAATATCCATGTCCATTTCCCATGTCATGTAAAATACCAGAAACACTTTCAAATTAATTAAAGCACTTAATAATGTGAAAGGAGCTATATTTCAGTCTTGAAGTGCCAGTAATAATGACAAGATTGTAAAACCTAGGCCAAATACCTTAAGTGATTTGTGTCACACAGACAACCTGAATTGCTCTCATCTAATGCTCCATAACACCTCAGAGAGTCTGCATAGTCTTTAATATTCACTTTAGCTGTAATAATACATTTTAGCAATTGCTCACACACAAAAAATATTAAATAATGGTACAGAGTCTGACATGAAAAAAGACATGGGGCTATTACATTGAAATAGGCACAACTATTGTTTAAAAAGAAAACAAAGGATAAATTCTGGTGTGAAAACTGCCTTAATTTGTCCGTCCTCCCTGGATTGACCTGTCCCCTCCCTACCTCCCCACATATACGCTCCTCTCCACCTATCTTCTCCTCTATCCATCTTCAATCCACCTCCCTCTCTCTCCCTATTTATTTCAGAACCGTCTCCCCATCCCCTTTTCTGATGAAGGGTCAAGGCCCGAAACGTAAGCTTTTGTGCTCCTAAGATGCTGCTTGGCCTGCTGTGTTCATCCAGCTCTACGCTTTGTTATCTTGCCTTAATATTATCTGGTGTGGGTTTGGAGCAAGGAATATTGGAAAGGGGCTGCGTGAAGAGATTGGCAAATTGTTCTCGAGAGCTGGAAGTACAGTTTTTCCTACTCGCACTATAGCCTTAACTCCGGGTTATGTTGGAAAAGATGCCTCAGGCTTTTTGTCCAGTAGCATCTGATTGACAGACAAGTGACTTGTTGCACAAGAAAGGCTGTGCAAGAAGGTTGAAGAGGTTCATTTAGAGGTGCTTTAGGGATGGGGATCACATTGGGCTGGTTATGGGAAAGAACAGATTGCGAGGGCCCATCCCAATGGGGGTGAGGGCAACAATGAGAGGTTTTAGGGGAAAGTGTAAAGGCGATCAAAGAGTTGGGGGTTTTGCAGGACACAGAAAGCTTGATATTACTGCTCCCAACAGTGCTGACCTAAAGCAGTAATCTAAAGATAAGTATTTTCATCCACATTTTTCTCATTCACTTTTACCTAACTGTTTTCTTAGGGCTTGGGACTTACAACAACCATTGATTAAAATCAAAGCTTTGTTAAAATGGAGACACAAAATCTCTTATAAAGGTTTCAATGGCCAACTCCCACCTCCTGAATAATTGATCACGTGTCCAACCCCAAAGCCCTCAGTTTCTTCATAACTGGAAGGGTGTGTGTTTAAGGTAACAAAGTGTGGAGCTGGATGAACACAGCAGGCCAAGCAACATCTTAGGAGCACAAATGCTTACGTTTCGGGCCTTGACCCTTCATCAGAAAAGGGGATGGGGAGACGGTTCTGAAATAAATAGGGAGATAGAGGGAGGTGGATTGAAGATGGATAGAGGAGAAGATAGGTGGAGAGGATTCTCCAGCATCTGCAGACCCCATTATCTCTGTGTCTTTAAGGTAGTTTGGATTGCATTTTATTTTATTGCATTTGAAGTTCATTTTAATCACAATTTTCCATCCGTATCAAACTCACCAGACCATGGAGTTACATCCCAAAGTCTGAAAACTATATCCCTCAACAGGTTCCCTTTTTCCAGAGCTCCATTGGTCAATATTCAATTGGAGTTATTTATCAATGTAAATGCTTTGTGAAAACATAATTATAGCTCACACTGCAAGGGCTGACATTCAGAGAGTGGCTGTTTACTTGAGGTATTAGAAAATGGCTCACATTTATGGACCGACAGCTCACTGGGAATCCAGTGGAAGAAAAGACATAAAATCACTTGGAAGAAAAGACATGAAAAGGGAGAAAGCTGGAGGAAACAAAGTTGGATAACACCACTCAGTAATTACACATTTATCTTGAAGTTAACTATTCCTTATAGATTTAAAGTAAATTGTAATAGCTTCAAACTACCACACAGAGGCAAACGCTTCACATAGATTCATTGTTAGAATTATACATTTTATCTGTTGCCATCTATCATTTGTTAAGTACGATAAATAAACTGTGAGATTTAAACAAACTGCAGCACAAATTATGCCATCCATCACAAACAATGAGCTGTATAACTGCTGGTTGTCCAGCAAGCCAGCCTATTTCCACAAGTCATTCCATTAGCGAATACATAGAATATAAAAGCTCTGTTTTAATGTTCTTTTCTTATATACAGTGCGCTTCCTGCATGTAATTCCTCTGTTTTCTTTCTCTTTCTGCTTATGTACAGTTTTTGCCAGCAATCTCTCAGAATTGAGAATGGTATCTGTCAGGCTACATGAGTCTGTGGATGACTGTGAGTCTGATTGTGGGTCCACATGTTTTCCCACAGTGCAGGCACATTGCTTTCTTGACAAATGAAATTCACAGCAATTTGTTGGCTTCCTTCTTCTGCCTCTGATGCTGCCATCGCACCTCGTGGTCAGGTGGCTCACCCTCAGATGGATCAAGAGGAGCCAAGCCAAACTGTCAGCACTTTTCTCTTCCCAGTCAGGGCTATCAATGATTTTGTGCTTTCAGGTGACCAAAAGTATATTCTTATGCACTTTCCTATTGCCTCCCTTTGAATATTGACCAATGGAGTTCTGGGAGAAGAGGACCTACTGAGGGAGGTAGTTTGCAGACTCTGGGATGTAACGACTCATCTATTGGATGTTCTGGGGAAAGGTCACTGGATCTGAAATGTTAAATCTGTTTTTATCTTCACAGATCCTACCAGGCGTGCTGAGCTTTTCCAGCAACTTTGATTTTGTTCCTGATTCACAGCTTCTGCAGTTTTTTCGGTTTTTACCCATCTATTGCAGTTGGTTCTTCAAGAGAAGGGCTTTGATATTGGTCAATACAGCTTCATGGAGGAAGCCTTACATTGGAAAAGTGACAGCCTTCCCATTTCAGAAAAGCCACTTGAGAAAATGCACTGAATACTCCGAGAGTTAACCATACACCATAAGAGTTGACAATGTAATCAAAGCAGACAAAGTACCTGATTTAACAAAGTGTGGGGCTGGATGAACACAGCAGGCCAAGTAGCATCTTAGGAGCACAAAAGGTAATGTTTCAGGCCTAGACCCTTCATCAGTTGAAGGAACGAGGCCTGAAACGCCAGCTTTTGTGCTCCAGAGATGCTGCTTGGCCTGCTGTGTTCATCCAGCTCCACACTTTGTTATCTCAGATTCTCCAACATCTGCAGTTCCCATTATCTCTAAAGTAGCTGATTTTCTGTCTGATGGAATTAAGTAAACAGAAATCACTGCACAGTTTCTTGTACTTAACTGGAACTACAGTTTCTTATAAACAAGTAAATGTTAATTGCAAGTTAGCAACTATAACTATCAACATATCACACTACTGATTAAACTCTAAAGGTACACACACACACACACACACACACACACACACACACAGACACACACACACACAGACACACACACACACACACACACTTATTTTCCACTATCTGTGCTGCATGGGCAGTTGTCAGGAACTGTGTCTGTTCTCACCGGACCTGAAATGTTAACTCTGATTTTATCTTAACAGATCCTGCCAGACCTGCTGAGCTTGTCCAGCAACTTTATATTTGACTTCAGCTCATTGCTGACCCCAAATGACCTCCATGTTCAACACTGGGCATTGACCTCTCAGGCATGTCCCATGGGCAGAAGCCACATGTAACCCACATCCATAGACATTGGCATAAAACAAGTGACAGTCTCTAAGTACCCTCATAGCACATCTTTGATCCACTTCACTGCTGTGCCTTGGGCTGCAATAGTAACTCTCATTGTAATGCTGCAGCAAGGATACTGTGCGCTCAGGGACTGCACCAGACTGTGCCATGCAACATCTAGAAACATCAGACCAGACTGGGCATGGTCTGATGCCATGACCTCCCCTATTGGTTCCCAGGAGAAGAGGATATGCCATATGTGCAGTACCCCATCCAGCAGGACTTCCAAGTCTTCACCCATAAAGTGGGGCATAAACTTTCCCCTTTCTGTGTTGCGAGGACAACTGTCAGAAACTGTGTCAGGCAGCTCCAGACTAAAAGTGCCAAATGGTGCAGAATGGCCTCTTAAAGGTGGCACTAATTCCAAGGATGCCAGTCAATTCAGGGATATCTCGGTGGTAGTGAATTGCTTTGAGAATGGTGTGTGGCTAGAAGTGCCTGGAACCAGGTGAGAGACATTCTGTTGGGACAGGACAGGTATCTAGGTCCGAAACGTCAGCTTTTCTGCTCCTAAGATGCTGCTTGGCCTGCTGTGTTCATCCAGCTCCATACCTTGTTATCTCGGGTAGTGAAAAAACTGTCAAGAGATAAACTTTCCATGAAACTTGACAAAAGAAAAGTGATATTCAGCCTGTAGGATCTTGCAGGATGCATGAAGTTTCATTCATCCTATTGTACCTGTGCTGAATCTTTAGAGGAGCAGTTCAATTTAATCTCATAATTCAGGTTCTTTTTCTTAGAACCGGACAAATGTTTCCTAGTAAAAAACATGTCCAATTGCCCTTTGAAAGTTCCTCAATAATTGGATTCTGACAGCTTGGCAGGTGGTATGTTACAGATCCTAATAGTTTCGGTAAGCCATGGTTCAGACAGTAACATCCTTACATCTGAGCTTTGGGTTGTGAGTACAGATCCCATTCGAGAGGCTTGAACAAAGAAACCTGCATTAATAAACCAGGACCACAGTGAGGTAGTGCCGCGGTGTAGGAACGCTGTCGTTCGGTTGCATTCATACCCCAAGCCTTGTCTGTTGTCCCGTTTAAATGTAAAATACTCTGGCACTACATTTGTATAGACCGGTGAAATTATCCGCGGTATCCCGTTTTTTTTAAAAAGTTGTCACCTTCACAATGATATTTGTGGGAAGTTGCGGTGTACAAATTGGCTGCCACATGTTTGAAAGAGATTTTGTTAAGAAGACTGCCTCATTGACTGTCAGGTGTTTTAGAATGTCCCGATGGGATGTAATATATGATAAAAATGCAAGTATTTCCCTTTTCTGAGTGAAAGGTTTCTCCTCATTCCCCACCAGCTGTTTTGTTTGTTATTTGAAATCGTTGCCCTTTGGTTACCAATCCAATTGCAAGAGCAGTATATCCCACCTTGGTGTATTAAAACCCTTCATCCTTCTACAAAACTGTACTGGTCTTTCCTTAACCAGCTCAGTTATAAGGCACACAATCCCAACTTCTCAATCTCTCCACACAGCCCAACATCCCTCAAGTCGCACCAACAAATCTCTAATGTGTCTTTTGCAAAGTCTTGGCATTCTTCCCAAAGAGTGGTGGCCAGTTTTATACACAATAGTTGAGCTGATTTGTGAAAGTTTAACATGACCTCCATGTTTTTGCATTCAATGATTTTAATAAATGCCTTTCCATGTAGTCCAGCCGGCTTCAAAGGTATCTGATTATGCACCCTTTTTGTTCTCTCACTCCCCCACCTCAAAGTAGTACCATTTTGATTAATGTTCCTCTATCTTATTTGTATTAACCTGCTTTTCACGTCACAGACTAATCCACCAGTTTACGTCCTTCTGAATCCAGTTAGTATCCAGTCACTATTTGCTACACAGCCAAATTCCATATCGCCTGTATACATCTAAAAAGTACTCCCTATATCCAGGCCCAAACACTGACCCGAGGACAGACAGGATGACTGAAGGATGTGGCTAGGGAGCTTAGGTGAAGATGGGACTTTTTCTCCCTACCTCCTTCCAGCCGAAGTAACATCCCTTCGCTATCCTGTGATTTTTATCCTTAGCAATTAGTCTGCTCTGTGCCAGTCTATCATAAGGCCTTTTGAAAGTGCAGATGTACAATTACTTGACAAACATTCAATATTACTTTGTTAAAGAACTCAATCTCGTTAGTCAGACACAATTCACCTTTAACAAGTTGCCGCTGACTCTCTGTTTTAACCTATGATTCTCCAGGTGAGAGCCAATATTTGCCCTGACAATGATCTCTAGTAGCTTCCTTGCCATTAATATTTTATTACTTGGTCTGTTGTTGTCAGATCTCTCTCTCTCTTCCTTACAGAACAGGTTTGAAATATGTGCATCCCTCCTATCATGAAAATCATAGAATCATGTGCTCTGGCACTACTGTGTCCAAGGAGTTCAATGTTTCTGTTATAGCCACCCATTTTTCCATCAGCTACAGGGCCTGGAGATCCACCAGGGCACAGAATCTGGGCCAGGAGCGATGGGCTCTGGGATAGGATCAGCACCCTGCCTCTGATTTCTGTCCCTGCCTCTTACCCAGTAACGCAGTAGGTATTCAATCAGACTAGGTCACTTTGTTAACTTTGAGTGATGTCAATGTATTTTTTTTCTATCCAATATCTCAATTCTCCCTCTACAGCTGCAATGTTAACTGCCTCATAGCATAGAATCCCTACATTGCAGATAGAGACCATTTGGCCCATTAACTCTGCACCTACCCTCCGAAGAGCAACATGCAAACTCCACACAGACAGTTGCTCAAGGCTGGAATCAAACCAGGGTCCCTACTGATGTAAGGCAGCAGTGCTAACCTCTGCGCCACTGGGCTGCCTTATTTCTGAACTATCCAGGGCTGGCTATTACCTGCCCTTCTGCTGGGTGTGGGTTTAGCAGATGGACTTGTAGTATAGGCCGGCTTGTTCGACCACAACCTTGCTACCCATTATAATGTGGATGCTGTAAATCTGAAACAAAAGCAAATTACTGGGAAAATTCAGCAGATCTGGCAGCATTTGTGGAGAGAAATCAGAGTTAATATTTCAGGTCCAGAATAGGGTCATGGGACCTGAATTTTGACTCTGCTTTCTCTGAACAAATGCTGCCAGATCTGCTGAGTTTTTATCTAAATGTGAATTCATTCTCAATGCCCAGGACACCATCACAATCTGTAAATATCTGATTGTTAAAGGCTCAATTGTTTTTGTTCATTTAGAGAATGTGGAAGTTGCTGGCTGGCTTAGTATTTATTACCCATCTGTAGCTGCCCTTGCAAAGTGGTAGTAATCTGCCTTGTTGAACTGCAGCAGTCCATTTGCCACAGATAAAACACTGAACAAAATACATTTGGTGTGGAAAGTAAATTTATCTCTGATAGAAATTGGATTCCCTTGTTTTTAAGAGAAGAAGCTTGTAAAATGTCAGTAGAGAGCCAGCATACCATCCTCAGGGGACATTGTTTCATCTGGGACACCTCCTCTGAAAGTAGCTCACCAGTTCCTTCCCACCCATCTGCTCTACAAAACACATACCTTGACAAATCTGGGCCCCCTCCCAAATCTCTTCAAACTGTCTTCAGGCCAATGCTGTGGCTTTATCTCGGTTTGGCTTCTTTGGAAGCTCCTGGTGGGTCCTGCCTGTGATCCGGGTATTGTTCACGACTGAGCCCAGGGTACAGCTGGGATTGCTGGAACTGCCAGCCAACTGGAATAGCTCTTAGCTCCTGTGGACGACATGTTCTCCTCATTAAAGGTGGGAAATCTTATACTCAGTTAGTGGGCCCTGCCTACAATTCCTTACAGCTGCATCATGAACTTCTAACCAAGCTTCTTTCAGGGACAGGGGCAGCTGGGGAAGAGTTTCCCACGCTGCCCACCTCACTGAAAGTTTCAGATCTCAGGGTCTTAGTTACACCATCTGCATCAGAAGAACATTTCCCCCTGTCTTTATTTGGCATCCAGATTTCTTTCAAACTAATCCTTTAGGTTTTGATGATTATTAAAGATTATTGAGCTTCCTTGGACAGTGCCATTAAACCTCTGTCCACATGTCTTTTTGCCATACTTATATTACTTCTCAATTTCCCCTCCGAAAGGGAATAATAACAGCCAAAACCTGTATCATTAGAACTAGGTGCACTACACTCCCACTTTGTAGAGTACACAGTGAGTTGGTCCAGTACATTTCACTTGCCTGCTTTCTTGCTTTTTTTTTTCCTTCTGCTATAATCCCCATATTTCATCTGGTTGTGGGCTATAATGTATGTATTAATTTTATAATGAAATTTATTTTTTGTTTTATTTGAACTTCTGTTTCCTTTGCCATCCCCGGAGCTCCAGATTAGATGTGATATTATTCTACCTGATAGAAATATGTTCAAAACCTGAAGATGAAATATTTGCAGGTCTACATGGTATAGACTGAGAAGTAGCAGTTGGTGAATTATTGTAGAGAGCTGGTACAGACATGAAAGACTGAATGGCCTCTTTCTATGCTGCGGCCATTCTCCATTTATTTTTTATGCAACAAACCTCTATCCTGCCATTGCTCAATTACTGTTTCTTTTCACCAACCTTTTTTTCCCCTTTTCACCTGCGCTCGATGTCTTTCCTATTTAAATTGCAAACTTTCACGTTTGATTTTCTTTGCCCCTTTCATAGAACATCGAACATTATAGCACAGTACAGGCCCTCGATGTTGTGCCGACCTGTCATACCGATCTGAAGCCCATCAAAACTTTCCCCTTTCCAAACTGTTTGAATTGTAATTATGTTATAATCATTGTTACCCATATCTTCTTTCACTGCAACACTGTTCACCTGCCCTACTTCATTTCCCAGAACAAGATCTAATACTTTCCTGCTTGTTAGGCTAAAAGCATGCTGGCTGAAGAGGATATCTACCACGAATGTTATTGAACAATTTTGACGAGGATGTTCTGTTTCCACAAGTTGGCATGTCAATAAATAGGGATCATAATTTCAGGATTGTCAGCAAGAGAGCTAGAAGTGAAATGAGAAGAGTTTACTCTTTACTCAGTGAGTTGTAGGGATTAGGAATGAGCTACCTGGGAGAGTGGCAGAGGCAGATTCTAGAAAAGGTTTCAAAAGAGTGTAGGATATGTATTTGAAAGTGATGAAGAGGGCTATGGTGATAGGGCTGGGGACTGGGACCAGCTGGGTAGCTCTTTTGGGAGCTGGTACAGATATGATGGGTTGAATGACCTACTCTGTCATGTAAAATTCTATGTTTCTATGATTCTAATACCTATACCGGGGAAATACGCTTGAGTTTGTGCATGATATCCAAGGAGCTTTCATCGCTCCCATATTCTGGAGCACTCACTGGTGGCAGTGGTTCAGATTCGGGGCTGACTGCTGGCAGACCAGAGCTCACCTTCTGAAAACCTGGCTATACTATTGTTAGGAATTCTCAGAAAGATCCCAAAGAGAGGTAATGGAAATGAAGTTCCCTGGGGTCCTTGTTGGGGCTCCTCCTCTCTGCCAGTGACTGCTGGGATCTCTTGGTCTAGTTGCAATAAACGGAAACTTGACTCTCCACTCAGCTTTCTAATAATGAGATTAATCCAGGTTTAAGTACATATCTGATAGCCCCTAATATCTACCATGAATGTTATTGAACAATTTTGATGAGGATGACAAGAATACTCTACTGGGTCTGGGGCCCAAAGACAGTTGCCACCCTTCCCATGGAGGCAGCCAAAAAACCAGTGTGCAGACCTAGGCCTGCTTCTCCATCTTTCACCCCAGGCAGGCAGGGACCTCTGACATTACTGCCTGATGTTAGAACTTCAGAAATAGGAACAGCGGTCAGCTCTTAAACCTACCCTACCATTCAACAGGATCATGGCTGATCTACCCCAGACCTCCATTCCTTTTCATGGCAACTCAACTGAAGCCTTAACTCGCTGATACTTCAAAAATCTGTCTACCTCCTCTTGAGATCCTTTCAGTGATCTAGCCTCCACAATTCACAGGATCAGAGTATCCCAGGCTTTATTCTCTTCTGGGAGAAGAAATTATTTTTTATCACAGTTTTAAATGAATGTGCCTTATTCTGTAACTATATCCCTTCAGCCAAGAGTTGCCACTTGTGGAAACCTCTTGTCAACATCTACCACATCTTCATCAAGCCCCTGAGAAATTTGTAGGTTTCAATAACATCATTCTGCATTCTTCTCTAATCTAATGAACAAAGGCCTGACTTGTTTAGATGTTCTTGACAAGTGAATCCCTCCTGCCCAAGAACCAGCATAGTAAATCTCCTTGGAACTGTATCCAATGTCAGTTCCTAAGCATGGGCAACAAAATTGTACACAGTTCTCCAGGCATAGTCTCACCAACACCCTATTAAAGACTTTCCTGTTTTAAACACCAATGCCCTGGCAGTAAGGACCTAAATTCCACTTGCCGCACCTGCAGGAAAACATTTTATATTTCTTGAAGAAAACACTCAGATCCCTCTGCATTGCATCTTTTTTGGGATCTCTCTCCATTTAAATAATAGTCTGCCTTTGATTCTCCCTGCCAAAGTGCATGACAACACCCTTTTCTGCATTAAAGCACCATTAAACCCCATCTGTCGCATTCTCTTCATGCACAGGACCCAGGTTATTTTGTCCAAGTCCCTGGCGCTGCCCTTGCTCCAGGCAGCCTGACTACGATAGCAGGAGTTCCCATCTTTCAGGGATGGTCTGCACCAAAACATTTGCTAAAGTGCTGCTGAGCCATCTGATTGTGCAAAAGAATAGGGAGGGGGGAAAAAGAGGAGGGAGGCTAGCACTACTAATCAGAGAGGGTATCACAGCTACAGAAGCTTCCATTGTCGAGGAAGATCGCCTACCGAGTCAGTATGGATGGAAATTAGGAACAGCAAGGGAGTAGTCACCTCGTTAGGGGTTTACTACAGGCCCTCCAATAGCAGCAGGGAGATTGAAGAAAGCATAGGTCGGCAGATTTTGGAAAAGTGTGCACGCAGTAGGGTTGTTGTAATGGGTGACTTTAACTTTCCCAATATTGATTGGAACCTCCATCGAGCAGAAGATTTGAATGGAGCTGTTTTTGTAAGGTGTGTTCAGGAGGATTTCCTAACTCAGTACGTTGACAGGCCGAAGAGGGGAGAGGCCATTCTAGACTTGGTGCTCGGAAACGAGCCAGGGCATGTATCTGATCTTGTGGTGGGAGAGCATTTTGGTGATAGTGACCATAACTGCCTCACATTCTACATAGCTATGGAGAAGGAGAGGATTAGGCAAAATGGGAGGATATTTAATTGGGGAAGAGGAAGCTATGATGTGATTAGACATGCGTTAGGAAGCATGGACTGGGAGCAATTGTTCCATGGTAAAGGCACTATAGACATGTGGAGACTGTTTAAGGAACAGTTGTTGCGAGTGATGAATAAATATGTCCCTCTGAGACAGGCAAGAAGGGGTAAGATAAAGGAGCCTTGGATGACGAGAGCAGTGGAGCTTCTCATCAAAAGGAAGAAGGTAGCTTACATAAGGTGGAGGAAGCTAGGGTCAAGCTCAGCTCTAGAGGATTACAGGCAGGCGAGGAAGGAGCTTAGAAATGGTCTGAGGAGAGCCAGGAGGGGGCACGAGAAAGGCTTGGCGGAACGGATTAGGGAGAACACAAAGGCATTTTACACTTATGTGAGGAATAAGAGAATGGTCAAAGAAAGAGTAGGGCCGATCAGGGATAGCATAGGGAACTTGTGTGTGGAGTCTGAGGAGGTAGGGAAAGCCCTAAATGAGTTTTTTGCTTCTGTCTTTATGAAAGAAATGAACTTTGTAGTGAATGAAACCTTTGAAGAGCAGGTGTGCATGCTGGAATGGATAGAGACAGAGGAAGCTGATGTGCTGAAAATTTTGTCAAACATTAAGATTGATGAGTCGCCAGGCCCAGACCAGATTTGTCCTCGGCTGCTTTGGGAAGTGAGAAATGCAATTGCTTCGCCACTTGCGAAAATCTTTGCATCCTCGCTCTCCACTGGAGTCGTACCTGAGGACTGGAGAGAGGCAAATGTAATTCCTCTCTTCAAGAAAGGAAATAGAGAAATCCCCGGCAATTACAGACCAGTAAGTCTCACGTCTGTCGTCTGCAAGGTGTTAGAATGGATTCTGAGTAATAGGATTTATGACCATCTGGAAGAACATGGCTTGATTAAATGCAGTCAACACGGCTTTGTGAGGGGCAGGTCATGCCTCACAAACCTTATCGAGTTCTTTGAGGATGTGACTAGAAAAGTTGATGAGGGTTGAGCTGTGGATGTGGTGTATATGGACTTCAGCAAGGCATTTGATAAGGCTCCCCATGGTAGGCTCATTCAGAAGGTCAGGAGAAATGGGATACAGGGGAACTTAGCTGTCTGGATACAGAATTGGCTGGCCAACAGAAGACAGCGAGTGGTAGTAGAAGGAAAATATTCTGCCTGGAAGTCAGTGGTGAGTGGTGTTCCACAGGGCTCTGTCCTTGGGCCTCTCCTGTTTGTAATTTTTATTAATGACTTGGATGAGGGGATAGAAGGATGGGTCAGCAAGTTTTCAGACGACACAAAGGTTGGAGGTGTCGTTGACAGTATAGAGGGCTGTTGTAGGCTGCAGTGGGACATTGACGGGATGCAGAGATGGGCTGAGAGGTGGCAGATGGAGCTCAACCTGGATAAATGCGAGGTGATGCATTTTGGAAGGTCGAATTTGAAAGCTGAGTACAGGATTCAGGATAGAATTTTTGGCAGTGTGGAGGAACAGAGGGATCTTGGTGTGCAGATACATAGATCCCTTAAAATGGCCACCCAAGTGGACAGGGTTGTTAAGAAAGCATATGGTGTTTTGGCTTTCATTAACAGGGGGGTTGAGTTTAAGAGCCGTGAGATCTT
Source organism: Stegostoma tigrinum (assembly GCF_030684315.1). Classification (NCBI taxonomy): domain Eukaryota; kingdom Metazoa; phylum Chordata; class Chondrichthyes; order Orectolobiformes; family Stegostomatidae; genus Stegostoma; species Stegostoma tigrinum. Next base: position 1,176,756 of record NC_081359.1, on the reverse strand, counting down.
GTTGCAGCTCTATAAAACTTTGGTTAGACCGCACTTAGTATACTGCATCCAGTTCTGGGCGCCCTATTATAGGAAAGATGTGGATGCTTTGGAGAGTTTTCAGAGGAGGTTTACTAAGATGCTGCCTGGACTGGAGGGCTTATCTTATGAAGAGAGGTTGACTGAGCTCGGGCTTTTTTCATTGGAGAATAGGAGGAGGAGAGGGGATCTCATTGAGGTATACAAGATAATGAGAGGCATAGATAGAGTTGATAGCCAGAGACTATTTCCCAGGGCAGAAAAGGCTAACATGAGGGGTCATAGTTTTAAGCTGGTTGGAGGAAAGTATAGAGGGGATGTCAGAGGCGGGTTCTTCTCACAGAGAGTTGTGAGAGCATGGAATGCGTTGCCAGCAGCAGTTGTGGAAGCAAGGTCATTGGGGTCATTTAAGAGACTGCTGGACACGCATATGGTCACAGAAATTTGAGGGTGCATACATGAGGATCAGTGGTCGGCACAACATCGTGGGCTGAAGGGCCTGTTCTATACTGTACTGTTCTATGTTCTATGTTCTATGTAAGTCATCCCTTCACAGGAGTGGGTGGAAATGATGATGCTGTGGTTTTAAGAGGTTATTTTGTCCTGGGTTTTTTTGAAGAGAGGGTTTAAAGCAGAGCTAACAAGTCATCTATCAGAGCCACAACAGTAAACAACTTGTTAGGCCTTGGGTTTTTTTAAAAACGTTTGAACAAGAGAATTTGCCGAAATGGATGTGGTCAAACTGCCACTGAACCAGGATCTTTCAACAATTGCTGCTGGGATCTTGAAGAAGTGGAAGCTGTTTTGTTGCCTCTCTCAGTTACAGCCAAAAGCTGGGGGTAGTCTGCCTGGTATGGGAGTTACATATGAGACAATCTGTGTTCTGTATTTGCCTTTGCCAAGGGTGGAATGTTACTGCATTGGAACAGTTAGGTAGTAATAGTTACTGTGTCTATTATTATTCTGTTAAGTTTTACAATCAGTTTAAGTTTTTACAATTCCTTCTTTCTTTTGTTGTGCTTTAGCTGTAGTGGATGAATAAGGTATATTTTGTTTTAAGTCTGAGAGTTTGACCAATCAAATTGCACCTGGAATGCAACATCCAGCATTTGCCTTTGAAGTAAGAAAAAGTTAGAGTCTAGACTATCTTCAGAATATTTTGATGGTGTTTGGTCTGGTCCATGACAACCTTTACCACATCCAATGCCATACTCAGACACCATCATGAAAAATTCCACCTTTCATAACTGTGGAAATTATTCAAAACTACCTCACGTACAATTTGGGTGCCTTGATCTTGACTTAATGTTTGTGTTTGGCCCTTCATGCAACCAAGTGGGAAGCTGCAGGGGATGGGCACAATAGAAATGTGGAGCTTATTCAAGGAAAAGCTCCTGTGTGTCCTAGATAAATATGTACCTGTCAGGCAGGGAGGAAGCTGTAGAGTGCGGGAGCCGTGGTTTACGAAGGAGGTGGAATCTCTCTTCAAGAGGAAGAAGAAGGTTTATGTCAGGATGAGATGTGAAGGCTCAGTTAGGGCACTTGAGGGCTACGACATAGCCAGGAAAGACCTAAAGAGAGAGCTCAGAAGAGCCAGGAGGAGACATGAGAAGTTATTGGTGGATAGGATCAGGGTAAACCCTAAGGCTTTCTATAGGTATTTAAGGAATAAAAGAATGACGAAAGAAAGATTAGGCCCAATCAAGGATAGTAGTGGTAAGTTGTGTGTGGAGTCAGATGAGATAGGGGAAGTGCTAAATGAATATTTTTCAACAGTATTCACTGTAGAAAATGACAATGTTGTCGAGGAGAATACTGAGATACAGGCTACTAGACTAGGTGGGGTTAAGGTTCACATGGAAGAGGTATTAGAAATCCTTCAGAGGGTGAAGATAAATAAGTCCCCTGGGCCGGATGGGATTTATCCTCGGATCCTCTGGGAAGCCAGGGAGGAGATTGTCGAGCCTTTGGCATTGATCTTTAACTCGTCATTGTCTACAGGAATAGTGCCAGACGACTGGAGGACTGCAAATGTGGTTCCCCTGTTCATGAAGGGGAGTAGAGACATCCCTGGTAATTATATACGAGTGAGCCTTAGCTCAGTTATTGGTAAAGTGTTGGAAAAGGTTAAAAGGGATAGGATGTATAATCATCTCGAAAAGAATAAATTGATTAGGGATAGTCAGCACGGTTTTGTGAAGGGAAGGTCGTGCCTCACAAACCTTATTGAGTTCTTTGAGAAGGTGAGCAAACAGGTAGATGAGAGTAAACCGGTTGATGTGGTGTATATGGATTTCAGCAAGGCGTTCGATAAGGTTCCCCACAATAGGCTATTGTACAAAATGCGGAGGAATGGAATTGTGGGAGATATAGCAGTTTGGATCGGAAATTGGCTTGCTGAAAGAAGACAGAGGGTGGTAGTTGATGGGGAATGTTCATCCTGGAGGCCAGTTACTAGTGGTGTACCGCAAGGGTCGGTGTTGGGTCCACTGCTGTTTGTTATTTTCATAAATGACCTGGATGAGGGCGTAGAAGGATGAGTTAGTAAATTTGCAGACGACACTAAGGTTGGTGGAGTTGTGGATAGTGACGAAGGATGCTGTAGGTTGCAGAGAGACATAGATAAGCTGCAGTGTTGGGCTGAGAGGTGGCAAATGGAGTTTAATGCAGACAAGTGTGAGGTGATGCACTTTGGTAGGAGTAACCCGAAGGCAAAGTACAGGGCTAATGGTAAGATTCTTAGTAGTGTAGATGAGCAGAGAGATCTCGGTGTCCATGTACACAGATCATTGAAAGTTGCCACCCAGGTTGACAGGGCTGTTAAGAAGGCATACAGTGTTTTAGCTTTTATTAATAGAGGGATCGAGTTGCGGAACCAAGAGGTTATGGTGAAGCTGTACAAAACTCCGGTGCGGCCGCACTTGGAGTATTGTGTACAATTCTGGTCACCGCATTATAAGAAGGATGTGGAAGCTTTGGAAAGGGTGAAGTGGAGATTTACTAGGATGTTGCCTGGTATGAAGGGAAGGTCTTACGATGAAAGTTTGAAGGACTTGAGGCTGTTTTCATTAGAGAGAAGAAGGTTGAGAGGTGACTTAATTGAAACATACAAAATAATCAGAGGGTTAGATAGGGTGGATAGGGAGAGCCTTTTTCCTAGGATGGTGACAGTGAGCACGAGGGAGCATAGCTTTAAATTGAGGGGTGAAAGATATAGGACAGATGTCAGAGGTAGTTTATTTACTCAGAGAGTAGTAGGGGAATGGAACGCTTTGCCTGCAACGGTAGTAGATTTGCGAACTTTGGGTACATTTAAGTTGTCATTGGATAAGCATATGGACGTACATGGAATAGTGTAGGTTAGATGGGCTTGAGATCTGTATGACAGGTTGACACAAAGCCCAGCTTTTTTCTAGTTCACAATTTGTCATGTCAGTGCTTTTAGCCCTGATTTTGAGTGTGAACACAGAGGCAATTTAATAACTGGGAATGAGGGAATAGCCAAGACATTTAACAGTTATTTTGTGCCGGCCTTCACAGTGGAAGACACAAATAACATGCCAAAAACTAATGGCAGGAAGGTTACAGCAGTTGAGGACCTAGAAATTATCATGCCCTGCCTGCAACAGTAGTAGACTCACCAACTTTGAGGACATTTAAATGGTCATTGGATAAACATTTGGATGATAATGGAATGGTGTAGGTTGGATGGGCTACAGATTGGTTTCACAGGTCAGCGCAACATGGAGGGCCGAAGGGCCTGTACTGCACTGCAATGTTCTATGAAACATCGAGGGCCGAAAGGCCTGTACTGTGCTGTCATGTTCTATGTTCTAAGTGCCTGTCCTTTAGTTGTGCCACGGGGACAATGCTAGAAATGGCTGATGACGCATCCTCTGAAGGCTGTTCCTTTTCTGTATCACCATCTCCAGTAGCACCATAAATCTGAATTTTATGGCCTCTGTTTACTGATTTTAATTCCCCAATTTCCTTCGTTCTTTTGATTTCTCCTCCAACCACCCTGCTTTTATTTGCCTCTATCATATGTATTTTATTCCCACTCCTCTTCACTGTTACAAATTGTGCCACCAGAATAACAAAATATTCACATAATAAAGCAAAGAAGATCAGCAGAGATTGCCAAAGCTTCCAGTTGTTTTTCAGAGATTTTTTTAGCTGCTAGTTTGACGTCTTTCTTATGGGGTTCAATTTGCCTGACAACCATGCATTATATAATTCTATAAATTATTATGTAGTGGATGTTAATGGCTTTTCTTAATTTAGTATTAATGAATAAAACAAAAAAAGGTTTAGAATTGAAATTGTCAGTATCTTTGACAGTTAACAAATACCAGCCACAGAGTACAGCACATGCACATCAACAAAACGGGTTATGAATTGAATTGAACTGAAACAGATTTTTCTAGTAATTGACAGCTGGTAATTTGTTTGTCAGCTGGAAAGTTAAAGCGGATGATATTTACTGGATAGAAAGTTGGCTGGAACATATGTCGTTGCTGGGTGTCATATTAGTTAGGAAGACAATTCCATGGTTACAGGTTGTGCTTATTAATTATTGAAGTTTAACCTAAATATTTATATATGGATGAATTAACAGCACAGAAATATGCAATATTGTTCTCTGTCTAACACTAGCATTTTAAAATCATTCATGTGATGAATTTTGATTCACATCAATAAATATCAGATACATTGTTACACATTAGCAATAATAACAATTTTAGTTTTACTTTAATTAACAATTTTCTGTAATTTTATTCAAGTTTCTGAATTAGTGTATGGGGGCATCCCAGTTCATGTTGTTTCCCTTAACATTAAGAGTATCTCAGAAGACATAATTTCACATGACAGAATCTTGCAGGTATCATTTGGTGTAGAATTAAAAATTAATTGCATTCCCATGGTTGAAACTTTTGCATGGATCTGTTGTGAGCCCGGTATCAGCATGGTTGCTTTGAAAGAATTGCTATTAGGGACGATGCACTTGGTATTTCTGTGAATAATCTGCACATAAATGTTGGAGGATGGCCACAAACTTGCAGGTTACAAAATTTTGAAATCAGAACTATGCTAAGATCATGGGAAAAGAACATAATCAGATGTCATAGGAGTAAGGCAAATGACATTTAACTTGGTCATAACAGTGAGAGGAGAATCAGAAAATCTTACAGAAGGAGTGCTGCTATGTGTCTGCTTTTAGTTTACAAAGATATGTGTTACCGCAGGCTTAGTGAGCCAAAGGGCCTGTTCCTGTGCTGTGTTATGGACTAGGCCACACTCCCTCAAAATATTTTACGCAGGTAGCCTAGACCCTAACTTCTTTTTTTAAAAGACAAATGGAAAGTGCTATGTTCCAGATGCTATGTCACACTATTCAATATTAAGCAAAACACAATTCATTCAAACACTATAGTTAAAATGCAACTAAAGAAGGAAGAATTTAGAATAACAACTCGATTGGAAAACTTAACAAAACAATAAATACCTATACCTATTACTAATTAAGTGTTCCAGTACAGTAACATCCCATAAACACACCTTTTGGCAAAAAAGTAAATTCAGAAAATAGATTTTCTTACAAGCATTGTCCACAATATGAAGAGAAATCCCAGCTTCAATCTGCAACTGAGAGAATGAAACAAAAAACTAGCTTCTATTTCATCAAAATTTCCAGTTACTAGTGGTGTACCGCAAGGGTCAGTGTTGGGTCCACTGCTGTTTGTCATTTTTATAAATGACCTGGATGAGGGCGTAGAAGGATGGTTTAGTAAATTTGCAGACGACACTGAGGTCGGTGGAGTTGTGGATAGTGACGAAGGATGCTGTAGGTTGCAGAGAGACATTGATAAGCTGCAGTGTTGGGCTGAGAGGTGGCAAATGGAGTTTAATGCAGACAAGTGTGAGGTGATGCACTTTGGTAGGAGTAACCGGAAGGCAAAGTACTGGGCTAATGGTTAGATTCTTGGTAGTGTAGATGAGCAGAGAGATCTCGGTGTCCATGTACACAGATCCTTGAAAGTTGCCACCCAGGTTGACAGGGCTGTTAAGAAGGCATACAGTGTTTTAGCTTTTATCAACAGAGGGATCGAGTTCCGGAACCAAGAGGTTATGGTGAAGCTGTACAAAACTCTGGTGCGGCCGCACTTGGAGTATTGTGTACAGTTCTGGTCACCGCATTATAAGAAGGATGTGGAAGCTTTGGAAAGGGTGCAGAGGAGATTTACTAGAATGTTGCCTGGTATGGAGGGAAGGTCTTACGAGGAAAGTCTGAGGGACTTGAGGCTGTTTTCATTAGAGAGAAGAAGGTTGAGAGGTGACTTAATTGAAACATATAAAATAATCAGAGGGTTAGATAGGGTGGATAGGGAGAGCCTTTTTCCTAGGATAGTGATGGTGAGCACAAGGGGGCATAGCTTTAAATTGAGGGGTGAAAGATATAGGACAGATGTCAGAGGTAGTTTATTTACTCAGAGAGTAGTAAGGGAATGGAACGCTTTGCCTGCAACGGTAGTAGATTTGCGAACTTTGGGTACATTTAAGTTGTCATTGGATAAGCATATGGACGTACATGGAATAGTGTAGGTTAGATGGGCTTGAGATCGATATGACAGGTCGGCACAACATCAAGGGCGGAAGGGCCTGTACTGTGCTGTAATGTTCTATGTTCTATGTTAAAACTCAGCTGCTTCAGCTGAATCTAAATGCTAAAAAAGTCTGAAATTCTGGCCTGTGAAAGCTGGCCTCACCCAGTCTGGCTGCTTCTACTGTTCCAACTTCTTAAAAAAGAACTTCAAGGCTTCACAAGTTATTTATCTTCTCATTGACTGCTTGGCAACTGTCCTCCAGTCTCTCTCGAAGAGAAACCAGGACAAAACACACTCTTAAAGCCACAGCATTGTCTAAGCTGGCACTGTAATTTGTTCTTGATTTTGGTTGTCTTTGAGGTTTGTTAGTTGTTAGAGAGTATCCCTGAAAAGTACCCTCCATCCACCAGCACTCTCTACTCCCTGTTCCTGAGTCAATTCTCTGAACATATTTACACTTTCTTCTTATTTCCATCAATTTAAACAACAACAAATGCCTCCATGACAAACCTTGAATGCTATAAGCCACCCTAAGGCACTTCTTGTGAACATTGTCAAACAAATTTGGCACTGATCTTCAAAAGGGGATATTAGGACAGATGGACAATCGCTGGATCTCCCAGATATATTTTATGGAGTGTGTTAAAGGATGAAAGAGAGTTAACGTGATGGAGAAATTTCAATGGAATTCCTGATTTTAGCCCCATGTCTTAATTAATCTCCTGTAGAGTATTTTGTTTGATGCCTTATTAAAGGCCATATATACAAAGTCTATTATCTTGATAAATTCGAAGAAACAAAGAAACCTACAGCACAGAAACAGGCCCTTCGGCCCTCCAAGCCTGCGCTGATCAAGATCCTCTGTCTCACCTGTCGTCTATTTTCTAACGGTCTGTGACCATTTGCTCCCTGCCCATCCATGTACCTGTCCAAATATATCTTAAAAGACGCTAACATGTCTGTGTCTACCACCTCCACTGGCAATGCGTTCCAGGCGCCTACCACCCTCTGTGTAAAGAACTTTCCACGCATATCTCCCTTAAACTTTCCTCCTCTCACTTTGAACTCATGACCCCTAGTAATTGAGTCCCCCACTCTGGGAAAAAGCTTTTTGCTATCCACGATGTCTATATCCCTCATGATTTTGTAGACCTCAATCAGGTCCCCCTCAATCTCAGTCTTTCTAATGAAAATAATCCTAATCTACTCAACCTCTCTTCATAGCTAGCACCCTCCATACCAGGCAACATCCTGGTGAACCTCCTCTGCACCCTCTCCAAAGCATCCACATCCTTTTGGTAATGTGGCGACCAGAACTGCACACAGTACTCCAAATGTGGCCAAACCAAAGTCCTATACAACTGCAACATGACCTGCCAACTCTTGTACTCAATACCCCGCCCAATGAAGGAAAGCATGCCATATGCCTCCTTGACCACCCTATTGACCTGCGTTGTCACCTTCAGGGAACAATGGACCTGAACACCCAGATCTCTCTGTTCATCAATTTTCCCTCGGACTTTTCCATTTACTGTTTGGTTCGCCCTTGAATTTGATCTTCCAAAATGCATCATCTTGCATCTGGCTGGATTGAACTCCATCTGCCATTTCTCTGCCCAACTCTCCAGTCTATCTATATTCTGCTGTAATTTCTGACAGTCCCCCTCACTATCAGCTACTCCACCAATCTTAGTGTCATCTGCAAACTTGCTGGTCAGACCACCTACACCTTCCTCCAGATCATTTACAACCAAGTAACAACCAAATTCAACCAAGTTAATCAGTAACAAATCCAGTCTGTATCACATTGATTAATCAATTTCTTTCAATTGACGGCTTATTTCATCCCTGATGTTTTCCAATCACTTCTCCATTACCAATGTGACAACCCTGAAGTTTTCTTGTCTATTTCTCTGTCTTAAACTGTAAGAGAAAATGGGCAACCTTCAGCATTCTAGCACCACTTTGTATGAAAAGAAGCTTGATAGAGTGTGACTGATGTCTCTGTCGGTTGTATTGTTAATTTGCAAAGAGACAGACAATGTATTCCATGTGAATTAGGTGTTTTGCTATCCTTGACTAACACTAATTACTGAGCCTTCTCCTTATCCAATACTTCCCTGTCCATAACATCTCTCTCCTCTTTTAGCTGGAGCCCTCCATCACCAATTTCTTTTGTAAATACAGATACAATGTCATCAGTTAGAGGATAAGTTGGTTAAGGCTTGTAATTGGCACAGAAATTGTGATGCAAAATTAACTCCACACCTTCAAAGTGGCACAGGCAGCTTGCAAACTCTTTTAATATAATAATAGCAAATGCAGCTCAGAATCAAGTGCAGAGTTAAGGGCTGCCATGCCTCTGCAGAGGAACAATATTCATACAAAGCTAGCACCATTTACCCTAAAGTGCACAACATAAAGTCAAAACCTCACCTCTTCAAGTTAAGGAGTAGTTTGACTGGATCAGTTGCTGGAACTGATTAAAATTTAGTGGATCAGCAGGAAGAAGAAAGAGAGAGGAAAATGGTGCTATCGGGCAAATAATGTGACCTCAAATTCAGTGATGCAGCAGAGGCCTAGGCACTGGAGGTCAACAGGAATAGAAAGCGCCTCTGCCCAGAGGATAGTTGAATGGAGTAGTTAGCCATTACAGTCCAGCTTTAAGCATAAGGATGCATTGATGCAAACTTTTCAATCTTGTCACACGTGGACAAGGATACCTAATTCATTTAAATATGAAAAATCATTTAAATGAATCACAAACCTCAAGCACTGCTCAATTAACCTGCCCAGAATCTTCGTTTAACTGCCAATAAACTCTGTCGGACATGACTTATACAACAATTGACTCACCACCCTTCACACACAAAATACTGTTATTACTTTGAGATTCATAATTTATAGATTGCACATAACTGTAAGCTTTTTGTTCATGGCAGCCACATCATCCGAACAGATTGTAGAACACTCACACTTAGGCTGTTGGCCTTGACAAATTTTCAACAATGTTCCTGAAGACTTGTGCTCTGGATCCACCGGCATCTTCAGCCAAGCTATTCCAATGCAGCTACAACATTAACAAGTACCAACGCGCAATGCGGTGCTCAAAAAATAGCACAACCCAATTTAATCAGTTATTATCCCATCAGTTTACTCTCAATCATCTGAAAAGTGATAGAGCTTATCATTACCAAGGTTATTCAGTGGTACTTATGCAGCAATAGACTGCTCACTGATGCTCAGTTTGGACTCAGGAACATTTAGCTCCTGACTTTATTACAACCTTGGTCCAAAAGTTGAGAAAAGAGCTGACCTCGGGGGTTACAGTGAGGTGAAAGCCACTGCTTTTGACATCATGGCAACATTTAACTAATTTTGGTATCAAGGAGCCTGAGCAAAACGGAAGTCAATGGAATCAGGACTTGGAGTAAAAAATATCGTGGTTGTTGGAGGTCAATCATAATGATCTGGATGCAGAAACGTTTTTGTTAAGTTTGCAGATGACACTAAGATTGTTGACAGACTGGTAAGTGTTGTGGACATAGGGAGACTGCAGATGGACTTGGCCAAGCTAGGAGAGTTGGCAAATGGCAAATGGAATAAAATGTGGGAAAATGTGAGGTTACGCATTTTGGTAGGTAGAATAGGGGTGTAAACTATTTTCTAAATGGGAAAAGGCTTCAGAAATATGAAGCACAAACGGGCTTAGGTTCAGTTGACAGTTAAGCAGGCAAATACAATGTTAGCATTCATTTCAAGAGGCCCAGAATACAAAGGCAGGAATGTTTTGTTAATGCTGTACAAGGCAGCCATAAAGTACAATGGCTACAGGAGCAGGTCAGAGGCTGTGAATTCTGCAATAAGTAACTCACTCCTGACTCTCCAATTAATTCCACAATCTATTAGGCACAAGTCGGGCATATGATGGGGGTATGCTCCTTATTTGCCTGGTTAATTAAAACTCTAACAACAACCAATAAGCTGGACACCATCCACCACCATTATCATGTACTCCCCCCACCTCTGACACTGTGACACAAAATAAACTGCAGCATCTCGAGACTTGTGACCTCTACCAGCTGGAAGGACAAGGGCATCAGATGCACTGTGTTCCTGCCAAGTCACACACTGCCTTGGCTTTAATTTTAGCTTATTCATAGGATGTGGGCATTGCTAGTGAGGTCAGAATTAAATGCTCATCCTTAATTGCCCAAAGAGCAGTTCAGAATAACCAGCCTTGTTATGGGTTGTGTGTAAAGCAGCATATAATCATGTAAGGATTGAAAAGTTTCTTCCCTCATGGACATTAGTGGACCAACTTGTTTTATGCCAATTTTCAATGGGTACATGGTTGTGGTTAGGCTAGCTTTATACTCCAGATTTTTACTGAATTGAAATAAAACCGTCGACCCTGGTGGAATTCAAGCATATGTCTCTGTAACATTCAGCTGGAATTGTGGATTTCGAGTCCAGTGAATTGTCCTGCAATATCACAGCCCACACGCCAGGTCTTCTCCCCACACTCAGAACTGTAATCACTGTTTCTTCACCATCAATGGGTTAAAATCCCCAAACTCCATCCCTCACAGCATTGCAGTTGCCATGTGTCGCAGTGATTCAAGAAAGCTGCTCACTCTCACCTTCTGAAGGGCAATTAGGAATGGGTAATAAACACAGGCTTAGGCTATGATGCAACAATCCCACACAGGAGTGTGTTTTTGAAAACTCAGATGCAGAATCATCTCTGTTATAGAACAAGGAGACAGGGCTGCACAGTGGCTCAGTTGGACCACCCTGCTGCCTCACTGCATCAGGGACCTGGGTTCAATTCCATCCAGATTTCCAGCCTAGGGTGACTGTCTGTGTTGAGCTTACACATTATCCCTGTGACTGTGTGAGTTTCCTCCCGCTGTCCAATAATGAGAAGGTTAGCTGGATTGACCATGGTAAATTGCTCATAAGCATTCAGGGACGCGCAGGTTAGATGGATTAGCCGTGGGGAAAGCAGGGATACAGAGAGAGGGTAGGGAAGGTGAGTCTGGGTTGAACTGTTCTTTGGAGAGTTGGCATGGACTTGTTGGTCTGAATGGCCTGTTTCCACACTGTAAGCATTTTGTGATTAAAAAAAGATAATTGGAGGCACACCCTACCCCTTCGGAGGTACTCTCTATCTATAAAGGAATGGGAATTTGATCTTTACTCTCAGCACTTCTACTGAACATGTGTGAAAGGAACAATGTCATAGAGTCTTTGGATCTGGAGTCTAGATCTGTAGGCATCTGGATAAGATGTCTTCTCTAACCTCCCTTGGTAAAATATTATACTTAATAAAACCTGTTGAAGTTCATTCAGAGCTGACATTTCAACTGTATCATTAGCAGCCTTCTTGTGCACTCTATATAGCATTCTCCTTTTTCATCTTTTTACCAGTCCGTCTCCTTACAACACTCTCCACTCTGATTGTCTCTCTTGCAGACCATTCCTTTATAGTCTGTCTTGACTCATTGGGTCTCTCCCAGCCTTATGCCTTTACAATTCTCCTCAGTATTGCTGTGCTGTCTATCAGTTCTGCTCCTTTATACCTCAAACTGCTCTGACTCTCCCAAGCTGCTCCTTTATACCTCTCAGTACTCTCATTGTGCTCCCTTCTAGGTTCTCTGCAGTCACACTGAGTCTGATCGAAACGTCAGCCTTCCTGCTCCTCTGATGCTGCTTGGCCCACTGTGTTCATCCAGCTCTACACCTTGTTATCTCTGATCAAGCCCTATTCCTTTAAAGCTGATCTCACTATCTTCCCTCTTGTAGGGTAAAATGTTAATGCCCAAATATGTACATAAGCAGCCTTTATCAGTAGTGATTAAGAGATCACATGGCAGTAGGTTCTGGAGAATGTCGGTTCTGTTCACAGCCTTGTGTTGGTGTTAAGTTAGAGAAGTAATCTTACCGACTGCCTATATCTAGTTGTTTCACTTGGCTCTATCACGGACACTGTTCTCAGACACAGCACCATGATAACAGATTGTAACAGCAAGCCACTGGCCTGGCATTACTAGAAGAGTAATGGGGAACAGCATCAAAAGTAAAGTCAGGCAACAATAGAACAGAGCGGCAGGATGAAGAAAAAATAACCCAGAGACTGCTGGAAAACAGCTGAAAGCAGAAAGATGGTGTTTGTGGTTGATGGAGGTTTCAGTCAGAGTCCCTCAGGAAACATCATCATCAGCTGTTTCCACAACCACCTTCTCTCCAATACACCATCACACATGAATTCCTCAGAGAGTGAAGAAGTAACAACATCTACACCTGGATAACAGTTAGACTTGGCCTGATAAGTGGAAAGTAGCATTTGTATCTCAGATGGCAGCCATCACCATTAGAGAGAATCCATCATTGCCTCTTGATATTCAAAGGTATATTCCCCACTATCAATACCCTGGGTATAACCACTGACCAGAAATTAAACTGGACCAACCATAGAAATACCGCAGCAACAAGATGAAGTCAGAGGCTAGGAATCCTGCAGCAAGTAATTCATCTCCTGACTCCACAAAACCTGTCACCATTAATGAGGAACACATTATGAGTGTGATGGACTTCCTGGCTAAACAAATGTAGTTCCAACAGCACCATCCAGGGCAAAGCGGGATTAGATGTTAAACTAAATGAGGACTGGATCAATAGTCTTCTCTGTATTTGGCAGCATTGTAGATGTTTCAGTGAGACAGCATACAAGTGGGGAAACTGTCATTCATGAAAATGTTATTGGGACTTTTGATATTTATTTCCGGCTTCAAAGAGATATGTTTCGAGAAAGGGCGAAATTTTACAAATGCATTTGAAAACTGGGAGAGAATATAAATCCCTATGTTAGTGGTTTGCATTGCACAACAGATAAATATGAAGCTGAAAGCTGAAAGATGACCTAACTAGGGATTATGGTCTGATCAGAATCTTGGAAGACATCTTTTGGATTTTTTTAGTGATGAGAAGATCCAGTAATAGCAAATACAGTGTAACCAGAAAGGCCAGCAGAGATGAGAGAATATCAATAAATATTTGAGGTGACAGAGGTATCCTGGAGAAAACGGGCAGAGACAGGACGGTTTGTGGAAGACAGAAAACACAATGAGGCAGAAGGTGGAGAAACAAAGCGAGTAGGTGCCAATGATCATGATGCAACATTTCCACTGAGTTGGGGAAAGGCTGCAGCAGTGTGAAGAACATCCTCCAAGAAAGAAAAATGTGTCATTCCTGGAAGAAAAGACATTTTAAACATATTTGCTGCGGCATAATGAGGTTACTCAAACCAAAAAGAAAAGTTAACATGCATGGTCCTAAAGAGTCTAAAACAATGAAATGATTTTCTGGGACAAATAACAGAATGCAAGGGAAGTTATTGGGCTGGTGAAATTAAAGGAAATGAGCACAAAGCAAATTGAGAGTTAGGCACAACAGCAGGTTTATCAGTCCTTGTGGACACAGAGAAATGCACAAAACAAAACTTTCTCCAACTTTGTACCATCTGGTTTGAGGGATGGTGGTTATTCAACCAAGAGTAGAAGATAATTAACTGCAACACTGCGGTGTAAAGAATGAGAAATCACAATCAGGATTATTCATTACTAAACTGGAGAACTTGCACAGATCTGTAGCTCATTCAACAATTTTACAAATTTGAGACCTAGGGAAAACAAAAAGTATTCAGAGCACAGTTCCCAAAATTATGCAGTAGTGTTGGAAAACTAAAACCATCTTACCACATCATACCGCAATCACACACTAAATCACGGCTCTTTTACACAACAAGAAAATTTCACATCCACTTTTAAGTGGAAAGGTGGAAAACATACACCAGTCTACAATGCAGCCAGAACTTTGACTGAAGGGGAGCAAAGAAACACAGTTTGTTGAAAAAGAAAGACCAACACCTACATTCCTCTATCCGTTCCAGCTAAAAGCTGAGGTGTTCTTCCTGCTGCTAGAATCGCATGTGAGACAATCTATTTTACTGAATTTGCCTTTGCCAAGGGTGTGTTTATGAGATGTTACTACATTGGAACAGTTAATTGGCTGTAATTAACATATCTACTATTTTGTTAAGCATTTTGATAGAATCACGGTTAATTCTTTTCTTTTTTTTAATTAGTTAATTTCTTTTATTATAATTTACACAGTTAGGTAAAAACTAATGTGTACTTTGCTTAAAGTCAAGTAGTTTGACCAAGCGAATTGCATCTGAAATGCAACATCTTACATCTACCTTTAGGATAAGAAAAAGTTAGTGTTTAAGCTATCACCTTAGTACTTTTTGACGGTGTTTGGTTTGGTCCATAACATCCTATTGAGCAAGAATCACAAAATGACAAGACTCTTATTGAAGAAGTGGTTCACTGTTACAGTTAATGTCTTACAGACAAAGAGATTAGCAAACATTTGGATAGTTCAGTAAAGGAATGAAGCATATGTGAAAATTCATCAAAACTGTATTAAAGGACGGCAAGAATAGATTTTAAGTAATCTCATTTTCAAATAATGCTTCAAACAGTGAAAACTTCTTAAATATCATAGATGGTTTGTTATTCCAAGAATCTTTAGACTTTCCATTCTTCAAAGGATTCATTTGGAGTATACCACTGTGTCACTGTGTATCTGTTCTGCCAGTGAGACAGGATATATCCAGGGATGGTGATAGTGGTGTCTCGGACATTATCTGTAAGGTAAGTTTCTGTGAGTATGACTATGTCAGGCTGTTGCCTAACTAGTCTGGAAGACAGCTCTCCCAATTTTGGCTCTAACCCCCAGATGTTAGTGAGGAAAGCTTTGCATGGTCGACAGGGCTGTTTCTGCTGCAGTCTTTTCCAGTGCCTAGTTTGACGCCAGGTGATCTGTCCGGTTTCATTTCCTTGAGACTTTGTAGCGATTGGTACAACTGACTGGCTTGCTAGGCCATTTCAGAGGGCAGTCGAGAGTCAACCACATTGCTGTGAGTCTGGAATCACATGTAGGCCAGACCAGGTGATGGTGGCAGTTCCCTTTCCTGAAGGACATTAGTGAACCAGATGGTTTTTGTTTTCCAACAATTGACAATGAATTCATGGTGATAGTAGATTCTTAACTCCAGACCTTTTTTTTTAAACTATTTAATTCAAATTCCACCAGCTGTCGTGGTGGGATTTGAAGCCCGGTCCCCAGAACATTTGCTGGTTTTTTGGATTAACAGTCTAGCTATAATACCACTAGGCCATTGAGTCAGCTGAAAGCGACTGGCACAGAGTTAGTGCTGGAAAGGTGTGGGATAGGTGGTGACTGAGAAAGAACCACAGAGGGAATGTAGACTTAGAGGTGAAGGGTGACTAAGGGCACTTCAGGGAAAATGTTGCCTGAAATTCTAAGAGCGATAGATCATGGACAGAGGGAGGGCGAGGTGGCTGCAGTAATAGAGTTAGAGTGAGTGCAATGTAGCAGAGAGCAGATGTTGGCTCTAATGTTACTGAGCACAAATGGTCCTGAAACTACTTCCTGGCATGGCTGGGTGTTCCTCGGGGCCAGTGATAATGCACTGACTCACCCTGGTGATCACAGACCATGCTGGCAGGCTCTGGTGCTGTACTCTCCTCTGACATACCAGAGGAAAGAGGATAGGACATAGAACACAAAACAGTACAGTAAGGGCCCTTCGGCCCATGATGTTGTGCCGAACTTTTACCCTAAACCTAAGGTCTATCTAACCTCCACCCCTACCTTATACTATCATCCATATGCCTATCGAATATCACTTAATTGCCCTAACAAGGCCCACTCCAGTAACCTCTTCGGCAATGCATTCTACGCCCCTCCCACTCTCTGAGTAAAGAACCTACCTCTGACTTCTCCCCTATATCTACTTCCACTCACGTTAAAACTATGCCCCCTTGTAATAGCTACCTCCACCCTAGGAAAAAGTCTCTGGCTGTCTACTCTATCTATAGCTCTGATCATTTTGTACACCTCTATCAAGTCACTTCTCATCCTTCGTTGTTCCAAAGAGAAAAGTACTAGCACTCTCAACCTTTTCTTGTTGATTTCTATTCTCCATTCAACCCTCTGCGCAGCCCTCCACCTGGACCTCCAGCTCCCTGCCAACAAAACATTGGCTCAGCTTCTCTTCCTCTGCCAGGTCTTTTAGAATTGCCCAATGACACATTGTGAATTGCAGTTCTGGGTTTGCAGCTTTTAACCTGCTGCACAGCTGGGATTTAAACATGATTCCAAGTCAGAAATCTGGGAATGTCCTGAAGTGGTGTGTGCTGTCTCCACTGGTGAGTGCAAGTCAGTGTGAGAGCAGTTCCATGGAGGCACAGTGTATACATAATGAGGTCAACAGCAGAAAATTGCATGAGAAACTCACAGGGTCTCACTGAGCAAAACCCTATGTAAAATTCCTTGAAATTAACGAATTAGCTGAGCTTTCATAACATTGAACCCTTTATTTTCTTTTTAAAAAGCAAAGAGTCATAGACTAATGATCACTGCATTTCTCACAAAGCCTACCAGAAAATCAGGTGATGTTTGTTAGTGGTTTTTACACAGTTCTGCCTCGGACATTATTTAAAAATATAAATGCATTCCAGAAGGTAGCGTGCACAGCCCAATCCATTACTGAGGCCAATCTTCCATCCATGGAGATAGTAGGAACTGCAGATGCTGGAGAATCTGAGATAACAAGGTGTGGAGCTGGATGAACACAGCAGGCCAAGCAGCATCAGAACAGCAGGAAATCTGACGTTTCGGGTCTGGGCCCTTCTTCTGAAGAATGGCCCAGACCAGAAACTTCAGCTTTCCTGCTCCTCTGATGCTGCTTGGCCGACTGTGTTCATCCAGCTCCACACCTTGTTATCTCTCTTCCATCCGTGGGCTCCATTTACACGGCTCACTGCTGTGGAAAGGAGACCAACATCTTCAAAGACACATCATACCCTGGTAATGATCCCCTACAGCCTCTTCCATCAGGCAGAAGATACTGAAGCTTAAACACATGCACCAGCAGGTTCAGGAACAGTTTCTTTCCAGCCAATATCAGACTGTTGAATGGACTCCAGCCTCAAACTTGCAATGTAACCTGTATGCCTCTAAGTCTTTTTGGTCTGTACATCATTTGCTTGCTGTGCTTTGGGTGTAACGCTTGCAAACAAAGCTTTTCACTGTATTTTGGAACACATGATAATAAAATCAATCAATCAATATGCTCACCAGCTCAACAGAACTGATTTCAGAGTCAGTGATTAACAGACTTACTGGGGCCATAAGGACTGGATATCAAATAAAGTCACTCAGCAAAAGGAACTCCTGCCTTTGTTACCCAGGCATATTTTTCCCAATTCCTGGCAATATTGATCTCATTCAACAATGCAACAGGCTGGGGAGCTGAACGCCCTCCTCCTGTTAATATATTCCTGTATTGTAAGCTTGTGGATTTTAATAAGGTAATTGTTGAAGGTTTTAATGTATAACCTCCTACGTCCAATTGCCTCACTCAGTCAAATAGCCTTCTTTGCATTCCCTTATATTTTTGTAACTAATAAATAAAAGTACTGGAAGAATCTGAAAATAGAATTGGAGTATGAAGTCAGTAGGCAAAACAGCAAATGTATGAACTGTTTGTTCCAACTTTGGGAGGTGTTTGTTGATCCCCAAGTGAGTTTTTGAGTGGAATCACTTTTCAAAATTAGCCCAATTTTGGGAATAGTTTGTGTCAAATTAGCAACTTGGACTAAAGCGATCTGCAAGAGGTTCTAATCTAGATTTTTCCTCGTACATATTTCTCTTTTAAACATAATGCCAGGATTCTGGCTGGGAAATTTATTTTCCTTGTGCAAAACTGCACTTCGTGTAAGGCTGAGTGAATCCTATGGCAAAAGGCCAGAGTGAACTCAAAAAGTAAAGACAACAGAATGTGAGGCTGGATGAACACAGCAGGCCAAGCAGCATCTCAGGAGCACAAAAGCTGACGTTTCGGGCCTAGACCCTTCATCAGCTCTGATGAAGGGTCTAGGCCCGAAACGTCAGCTTTTGTGCTCCTGAGATGCTGCTTGGCCTGCTGTGTTCATCCAGCCTCACATTTTGTTGTCTTGGATTCTCCAGCATCTGCAGTTCCCATTATCTCAAAAAGTAAAGATCTCAGTAAGTAAGCACCATAATATGTTTTAGTAACAGTGTACAAACAGTCTCCAAGATGAAGCATCCAGATTGAATGTCATAATGATCTTTAGGCACCATTTCTTAAATGGCAGTAAAAGTTTGGGTAGAAGTTAGGAGAAATCACTCCAAGGTTTTGCTAAATCCTCTTGATCTCTTCAAATGGCCCAAGAAACTATAAATTATTTTCAGGAGGACAATGGAGATACAATTTTTAAGCCATGAGTTCAAGATGGTAATGTCCAATAATCCATTTAGTTTTGTTTGTTGCTATCAATTCATCCCAAAGTCTGCACCCGTTCAATGGAAGCATTCAAGATCTGGTCGTTATTGTCAAATCTCGTATTCATGTTGTATATTTCCTTGCCTGGTGCGTAATCATGTGATGCATTGCAGAATATACTTGGAGAACTATCATATGTGTGTTAATGAGAACTTGGTGTCATTGTTTTCCAATGGAAAAGTTTGAATGGTGAGGCCTACAAAAAGAATAGAAATGGCAGGTGGTATATACCACAAAGATTTCTTTGAAAATTGAATGTCTGTTCAAGGTCAGAGTATGCTCTCTGGAGCTGCCTGAGAGTCGTAAAGCTGAGCTTTTAGTGTCTGATAGCACGTGAAACATTAAAGATATTACCTAGCCAACCATCACAGCTCCAGTCACCTATTACCCTTCAGAAGAGTCTATTGAACAATTTACTCACTGGTACTTTGAAACTGATCCTGCACTCCAAATCTCCATGTGATATCTATTTCTTAATGTTTCAATCTCCATTGGGACAAATAACTACTAAGAATCAATTGAACTCTCAGTTAACAGCTGAAAGAGTAACACCTCAAAAATTCTTGCTGTAAAAATGTTACTGAATCACACTTCTGAAAACACTATCGATGAAACACTTTCATTTGTAGACAACTTATACTTTGAAGTATAGAAATAGTTACTTTTTACGCATCTCACATTCCACAGAATTACTGTCCAAAGAACTAAGTTTACAGGCACATCAGCTTCCAAGGGCTTGCTCCAACATCACACTCCAGCAACAACCTCCCACCCCGTCCCTACACTCAATCCAGGAAAGGTGTAATCCCTCAACAATCTGTCAATTACACTGTGGACATCATTCCTTCACTTCAAGCTAGGCAATCTTCTGCTCTCCTTTAACGCCTAGTGGTATTATCGCTGGATTGTTAATCCAGAGACCCAGTTAATGTTCTGGGCACCTGGGCCCAAATCCTGCCACAGCAGATGGTGGAATTTGAATTGAGTAAATATCTGGAATTAAGAGTCGAATGATGACCATGAATCCATTGTCGATTATTGGAAAAACCCATCTGGCTCACTAATGCCCTTTAGGGAGGAAACTGCCATCCTTACCTGGTTTGGCCTACATATGACTCCAGAACCACAGCAATGTGTTTGACTCTTAACTGTCCTCTGGGCAATTAGGGATGGGTAATAAATGCTACATAACAACCAAAGCCCTCATCTAGTCAATGAATAAAGGAAACCTGGTCTTCAATCTGAGCATGAGCTCCCACACATAATCAGCTAGTGAACAATAGAGATAGTAGGAACTGCTGATGCTCGAGTCAGAGATAACACAGTGTGGAGCTGAAGGAACACAGCAGGCTAGGCAGCAGAAGAGCAGGAAAGCTGGCATTTCGGGGCTGTATCCTTCTTCAGAAATGGGGGAGGGGAAGGGGGCTCTGTAATAAATAGGGAGAGAAGGGGAGGAAATGATAGAAGGTGGAGAAGATATTTGCAGAGAAGACAGACAGGTCAAGGAGGCAGGATGAAGCCAGTATAGGTGAGTGTTGATAGGGAGTTGGGAAGGGTTAGACAGTTGGGAGGGTGGGAGGGGCAGGTAGTGGAAGGGAAGACAGACAGGTCAAGGTGGTGAGGATGAGGCTATTGGCTTCATCCCCGTCTCTTTGACCTGTCTGTCTTCTCTCCACCTATCTGCTTCACTATCCACCTTCAATCATTGCCTCTCCATCTCTCTATTTATTTCAGAGCCCCCTTCCCCTTCCCCTACTCTAGTGACCAATGCAGGCAGCATTTTCTCTGCTAAACACACGGTTCTGGCTACTTCTTATTCTATACCTCCCAGCTGGCCATATTCCATGCAACATAAAGCTACCATCTTCCGGTGATACTTTTTGCTTTATAAGAAAACTGTAACCTCTTGTCAAACAGCTTCCTGCACTCTTGTCCTCCTGTACTCCTGGCAGCAGGAAAACATTAGCTTTGTAAATACAGTGAAATGTTAAGTACTACCTTTGATCCCAACTTCCACTCATTTTTGAAACAAAATCTTAGCTTACCAAATATTTGCTTACATCTTAATATATAGAACACTTTTTTGCCACTTTGAATGTCTCAAAATCTTTTTCAAATGCTTCAGGCAGGAACCAGGCCAGAAGTGGATAGTTAATATAAAAAGAAATTCAAAACTCTTCTACCAGCTATAAAGAATAAGTGGGGTAGAAAGGGGTAGGATGATGGCAATCAAGGACACAGTGAGTTCTAAATGTTAGGAGGAACAGGGAATGGCTAGAACACTTAACGATTACGCTGTAATCATGTTTCACCATTCTTCATAAGAATAGACCTAAGGATGAAGAACTTCGGTGGTGAAGATAGGTTGGAGAGATTTGGATTGAATTCCTTAGAGAAAAGAAGGTGGAGGGGAGGTTTGATTGAAGCATTCAAAATCATGAAAGATATGGACAGAGCGGACAGAGAGGAATCATTCCCAGTTGTAAAATATCATGAGCAAGATGGCAGAGAATTAATATAATACCTGAGATGGGGCTTCCAGCCCTCAAGGAACGCTTTCAGAAAAACAACCATTAGTATCCTTGAGAGGGTGTTGAAGAGTTTCAGGTATGGGTCATTTTAATGATAAGGCTAGGTTAAAGATGTTGGGGTGTGACCCTTGGAGCAATACAGATGGAGGTTCGATTAAGTTGAACAAGATTATGAGAGGTTTAGACAAAGTAGAGAAAGAAAGTTGTTCTGGACCACAGATGGTTTAAGGGTATGGGCCAGAGTTGCAGGAGGGATGGGAAGATAAATGTCTTCATGCAGGGAATGCTTAATACTTGAGTCTTGGAGCTGTTTTGTGTGGTGGAAACAGGTATTTGATAATTTTGAAAGGGGCTTGTTTTGTCATTTGAAGGGGGTAACCATGTGAACAGATTGGGGGTGGCTCACTGACTGGATTTATGCCCAATAATAGGCTACCTAGCCTTCTTTTGCACTAAATTACTAAAGCTGTAGAACCACTATTCAGTAAAATAATTTATGGACAAGAATTGAACAGCTCAAGTAGGTATCATAGACAATAAGCAAGCTTATGGCTCACGTTTTATTTAAGGGTCTTTTTGTCATTTATAAATTGTAAGTGTTTAAACTTGTGGTTTATAGTATTATTATCAGAACACGCTGATTGAATTATAGCCTCATAAATCACTGCCAACTATTATGTTATGGACTCAAACTTAATACATCCTTTGACTGTAACATTGTTTTTTTCATAGTCAGACACATATTTATGGTATAATTAATGTAAGCAGTAAAGATCTATTGCCAAATAAAAACAGAAACAACTGTGGACACTGTAAGTCAGAAAGAAAAATAGGAATTGCTGTAAAAGCTCATAGGTCTGGCAGCACCTGTGGAGAGAAATCAGAGTTAACATTTCTGGTTCAGTGACCCTTCCTCAGAATTGATGAAGTCAGTTGGAGATCATCACTGGTAGGGTAAAATTTTCAGAATAACTCAGGAGTTCCAAGTCTCACTCCTGAAGCAAACATTTCTCTTTTTGATAGGAGCACAATGCGGGGAGAAGAGATCTGTCTGTGGTTCATGTGTGTGCAGTTTTTGCCCATTTAATAACAGCTGCCTCTTCCACTGAAATTGGATTTTGGAGTCCCTGGTGTCTGGGACATGGAGAGTGGTGATTATTCTGGGCAATCAATGCATTGCTCTTGGATGGCTACGGTACCCCTTCAGAGAGGTACAGTACTGTGGGATTATGAGGATCGTGGATATGATAGTATTGAGAATCTAGTATCCTCTTGGGGAATCACGTGCCCTTTGCAACTGGAGAAGGTAGTATATAAAATGTGCTTAGATCTTTGAAACTGTCCAACTTATCATTGTCGGTCAAGACTATCCTGAATTGTCAAGGATAGAACCTTGTCAAATGTCAAAATGTGTTCCCTGAACTAGAATTCATTCTCTAACAGAGTGTAATCGGACATACATAACTTTCAGTCATAGACCTATACATTTTATCCTATGTCCCTGGGCACTGATGGATACTTAATGCATTGGCATGGTCAGTAAACGAGGAGAACGTAAAAGCAGGCACTAAGCTGGCATTATCAAGTTGGTATGAGGGACCATTGAGGCCGCAGATGACATGGGTTGGGCATGGTGGGTAAGAGTTGATGGGGAAGGGTAGGAAGAGAAATAGATGAGTGAGGGCTGCAGAAATACTTCATATACCCCCTCTTTGAGAAAAGTAAGGTGCCCACTGGGATTGTGAAAGGTCAAGTTTGTACATTAAAAGTGCGTAAACCTTTTTGGCTGTAAGTTTTATAGGAAATGTCCAAGCGTATGTGTGCAGTTAAATAAACATTGCAAACTATTTCAGAATGAGTGTTCACTTTAAAGGATCTGTTCTACATGGCTGATTTTCCAAGCTGTCATTTTCAGAATGGGGCGTCTATCAATTGAACTCCAATAAATGATTCAATGAGAATGTTACTGACATGAGAGATTAATCACTGAAATGGAATGTTTACATGACAGACTGGTTAAAGGAATTTCATTGTATTGGTTTTATTTTGCTGGTGATGAGATTGTTTTTGCCAATACTTTCATCATCAATAAAGTCAATTAGACTGTATCCTGTGTCTTGCCCAAGTGTATCTTTGCAGTGTTGGCACAGAGACCACGGGAGCAAAAAGGGCAAAAGATGATAGGCAGAGAATTGACATCAGGGCTATAAAGGACCATAGGGAGATCAGCATACAGTTAGAGGATGGCACAGTGAGAGAAAGGCACAATAAGATCATGGGCATGAGTAGATCAGCATGGGGTGGCATAGATGGGACATTGGGTGTATATGAGGTGAGGCAATGAGCAGAGAGAATGTATTAAGTTTTAATATTAGTTTTCTTAAACTCTGACCACTGTGCTGGAGCCCTGAGGCAGGCTTTCTGCCCAGGCCTTTCAAAACTGGCAGCATCATCAGTTCTTCTCAGGTCACCCAGCTCGACTCCCACCTGTGTGGCTCATGAGGATCCTCTACCCACTGCTGCCTGCATTTTACTAAATGCAGGTAAGACCTTTATCTCAAAGGTGAGCCACTTAGTTACAGCTTGCAACATCCCTTTGAGATTAGATGGGACAGCCCATCTTATTCAACAACACGGTCATTTAAAGAAGGGCACACAGGTGGCAATGACCTCTTCAGGGGCATCTTTCCATCTGCTCTCTCCAGTGGTTCCCCCTTGTCATAGTCTGCTTGACTCTGGCATGGTTAGACCCATTACCTGGTCAGGAGGATAGCCGTTCCCACAGCGACTTCTCTTCCAGGTGCAATTCCCAAAGTGGCCAGCCCTCTGATTGGTCTGCATCCCAATAGCAGGTAAATAGATGCTGATCTGTAAGACAACGTGGTTAGATCTTTCACACATTCTGAGCCGAGGTTATCCCTTCAGGGTGAAATGCCAGCTGAGGTATGGAGTGTGCTAACTGAAACACAGCAGTGTGCTACTTGGTGAAATGGTGTGTGGGCTCTTAGATGGAGAAGAATGTTCTGTACCTGCAGTGTCTAAAGAATCCAACTAATGGCATTGCGCACGTTTCCTATAGCCATTGGTGCTGCTCAGCCTAGCCTGATGTGTCGTTTCTGGTTTCTTCATGAAGCATCAAGATCTTTTTCATCAGGATTGCTAGAAGGTGTTCAATAAGATTGAGCAAAGAAAAGCCATAGAGTCTATAAAATCATGAGGGGCAGATACAAAATGAATAGCAAAGGTCTTTTTCCCAGAGTAGAGGAGTATAAAACTAGAGGGGCATAGGTTTAAGATGAGAGGGGAAAGATTTAAAAGGCACCTAAAGGGCAACATTTTCACACAGGGGGTAGTGTGTGAATGGAATGAGCTGCCAGAGGAAGTGGTGGAGGCTGGTACAATTACAACATTTAAAGGGCATCTGGATGGGTACATGAATAGGAAAGGTTAGAGGGATATGGTCCAAATACTGGCATGTGGGGCTGGATTTATTTAAGATATCTGGTCAGCATGGACAAATTGGATCAAAGAGTCTGTTTCTGTACTACATAAGAACACAAGAAATAGGAACAGGAGTAGGCCGTCTGGATCCTAGAGTCTGGTCCACCATTCTATAAGTTTGTTGTTGATCTTTTTGTGGACCCGGCTCCACTTCCGTGTCTGCTCACTATAACTGTTAATTCCATTACTGTTCAAAACGCTATCATAGCCTTAAAAACACTCAGTGAAGTAGGCTCAACTGTTTCACTGGGCAGGGAATTCCACTGATGTGCTGGGCAACTCTATGACTCTATATATTTCTGACGTAGGCTTCTTGGCCACCATTTGACTCGAACGGCTGTACAGCCTTGAAGTAATTTTCCAGTGTGTCACTGTTGCAATGTTAGAAAATATATCAACTATTTTCTTCTGAGTAAAATCTTCAGTGAATTTCTGGATTAAGTTTTTATTATGCATGAAGTCTGGTCAAGGTGTTAATGGAAGTCTCTAAGTATTACAAAATTTCTTCCTAAACTTCCTGCAGCAAATGATCAGTAAAATGTGAAACATGGTTAATTAATGGCTTAAATTTTCTGAAAAGACTATTTTACTCCCAATCTGTTTCAGAGAGAATTTTAGTTCAAGTGCGAGACACTTAAATGCCATTCAGATTCCTTAATGAGTGCCAGTGGGTAATTTAAGTGCATATCAATTAGTTATTCTAGCACAAAGATCGATACTTATATCAAATAATAGGCATATCGAATGTTTCCACTTTAGACATATCTTAGATTATTATTTAGACATGTAACTAACCAACCTGTTCAGAAATATTACAACATACCTCTGGAGTAGGTGGGGCTTGACCCTGGGACTTTTGGTCCAGGGATAAGGACACCACGCCTGCACCACAAGAGCCCTCCTTAGATTATAGTAAACGGGAACAGTCTGTAGTAATCCAGGAAGATTATTCTCAAATTGAAATTCTGTCATGTGCCTTTCCACTTACCTGATTCCAATTATTTTCGATGCTGCCCCCGTTGTCCCCTTCTTGGTCGGAATCCACTCCCACTAGTCAGCGATTGTGCTTTTCCCAATTAACCATGTCTAGGAGCCTGCAATTTAAAATGCTAAAGAGTCCTGGGGCTACTGGGCTGCATTCTTCAGTGGATAGGATTGATTCTCACCTGTTTGTGTCCTTACTTTTGGCAGTTTTGGATTTCTTATTTCATGGAACTGGAAATGAAAATAAAGTTTTCAAAAATCCCACCTGTGGCTATTTCTCACTAAATGCCAATACATTTACAATGGGGCTGTAAGAGCAGAGAACACGCTAACAGTGTAGATCACAATTTAAATATTCATTCAATAATCCAATAAAATTAATGAAGTGGTTTTGTGAAAGTGCAATTTGTATCAACTAAAATATATATCTAGCACCAATGCACTCAAATTTTATCTGATGCTGTTCCCTGTAATGACTAGAATAACAGTTAGGAGTACAACACGATGAAAACAAACAGAAAAATTCCTTTGTCATCCACTTTCCTTGCATGCAAATTGCCTGGAGAAACACTTCATGCTGTACCACGTAAGCAAGTGACGTTAAAGCTGTCCTGAAGGCAAAGGGTTTTAAGAGCTGTAGACTGGAGTCTAGCCAAAGACACACTGCAGTCCCACCTTTCATTTGCAAATGTTAAGCACTGTTGCGCTACCTGAGAAGAAATCCTGATGACTGTGTAGATCAATCGTGAGCGATACCCAATTTAAAAAGGAAGATATATTGAGTGATTGATATCAGTTCCCAGGTCCCATCTGGTCACACCGAAGAGCTCCATGACCCAATAAGAAGATTTTCATATTCTTTTGATGGGTTATAATACTCAATTTCATGATGTCACTATTACCTAAGCTGACACAGAGCACAATGATTAATGTGGACATAATACATCAACATGACATTGCCAGTCATTACCAGGTAATTTATTTCACCCCATTGCCTACTTACCTTTAAGATAATGAGGAATGAGTGAAGTAGGTTTGATAAGAGGTTTGGTTTAGCTCAGATCAAAAGTTCAGGATTCAAAAAATGTGGCAATGTCTTTGAGCTTAAGATGCCTTTGTTCAGATTACCATTTTGTTTATTTCCCATAACAATGATAAAGCTTGTTCCACAGGAAATAAAAAGACACTCCAGAAAGTAGACATTCCACATTCCCACCCCGCCTTAGCAGTACAAAGTAAGTGTTAACTCCAAGAATCCCTTTCTCCTTCCATTTAGTATGAATTGTATTGAAATGCAATTGTGCAATGTTGGTTGGATGTCTAAGAAGTAGCGATAATGGTTCTTTTACTTCTCTTCCTTAATGTATAATTTTGATATGACTGGTAGTGTGGGATTATGAGTTTATTTCACTAAGAGTATTTTATTGAGTAGAATGAATTGATAAAAAAAGAAAAGGACAATTTACTTACTGACCTACAACTGCCACACTGGCTGTGATATCATCTATTTCTTTTTCAACACACCAATAGTTATAAGACTAAAAAAAGTTGGTGATCGTTCATCTGTGGTAGTTTTCTACCTTTGGTTATGAAGCACTTTTTCTTTGTGAAGTAATTATAGAGTGTGAGTGACCATCATATGGAACACAGCCTAAGTGTAAGTGAATGTGTTGTTGTGGGCATGTTATTAGACACAAGAAGTAAATTAATGTGAATCTTCCCAATTAAATTGTCTTCAATCAAGGAGTAGTTGCAAGAAATCTGGCAGGTGTGAAGTGATTGTGAGCATCTTCTGAACATTTCAGGTAAATAATAAATGGTGTTCACCCCGAGAAAGAAAGATGGTGATAATATGAAACCTGCTAATGACATTAGGTTGAAACAAGGTGCCTTCTCTTGCCTCGATTAATCTGGCGAAGTCAGCAAGCAACCTTCACTCTGTGCTAGACAGAGATTGCTGGACATGGCGCTGACTACCACTTGCCCCGTGGCCTACCTTTGGTTGGGTTTCCATGGCCCAAAGTATCTGTTCCCTCTTTTCAGCAACTGGAGTCTATAGCAGCTCTGCAGAAGCGTCAGAAAACTTTAGTTTTCACTTTCACTTTACAACCTTCTGGGCTCAATATTGAGTTCAATGTCTTCAAAGTGTGAGCCCATTCCTTCCCTTTCTTTTAGCTTTACATGGTGCATTCTCTGTCACCCTCTCTGCCTTCCCCTAACCCCAGCGGGACAGCTGTTCTTTCCAGTCTGGCAGGTAGTCTTACTTATGAAAGCCAAAGAATTAAAGTTGAATGTCAATAGTCCATTTTCATTACAACTGTACCAGACTTCTGTTTGGCATTAAAATGGCACCTGCCAGCAGATGTATTGGAATTAGAATTAGATTTTATTGTCACAGGTACTCAAGTATAGGAACACAGGATTTCAGAGAAAAGTGTACAAAGCCTCCACTTTGGTTACACATTTGATTACAAAACCAGAATAAAGAAAAAGCAGAAGAAAAGGAAACAAAACCAGAAGGAATGAGAAACATACAGATATTAAAGTTTGATTTAAGCCTTATCTCTGTGCAGGTCCTTAGGCCAAGCCATAGCTTGGAGCCTGGGGAGGAGCTGGGAACATGCTGCTGCTGATGCTAATGTCCCCGATCTCATCCTGCTGTTGGTGTCGCCTCTGGTTCGAGA
The DNA here is from genome assembly GCF_030684315.1 of Stegostoma tigrinum. Taxonomy (NCBI): domain Eukaryota; kingdom Metazoa; phylum Chordata; class Chondrichthyes; order Orectolobiformes; family Stegostomatidae; genus Stegostoma; species Stegostoma tigrinum. The sequence continues at coordinate 1,147,973 of NC_081359.1, read as the reverse complement.
ATTACCTGTGCCAGAACTGGATCCCACAAACTGATCAGGCAGGATCCACTCACAGTATCCGATCACTGGATTCCAGAACATGCTCAGGCAGGACCCACTCACAGTCTCTGATCACCGGATTCCACAACCTGATCAAGCAGGACCCACTCACAGCCTCTGATCTCTGGATTCCACAACCTGATCAAGCAGGATCCACTCACAGTCTCTGATCACCGGATCCCAGCACATGCTCAGACAGGACCCATTCACAGCCCCTGATCACCGGATCCCAGAACCTGCACAGGCAGGACCCACTCACAGCCCCGACCACCTGGCATCCTTTTCTTCTGACATCTTTTCATCTGTTGGAATTGGCCAGTTCCAATTGGATTTGTAACAGATGTCTGCTCGTCAACTGCATATTAAAGGGGAGGACTTGATTTCCCTGGTGGTATCTATCGGCAATCAGACACAAATCCCAACCTGCCAGTAAGGAAACCTTCTGGAGACAGACATTTGTTTAGATCACAAACTGTGGGAACAAGAATAGACCATTCAGCCCATTGAGATCACATTGCCATGCCATCAGATGACAGCTTGTTTTGATAATCCTTGACTCCACATTACTGTCTTTGCCCCATAACTCTTGATTTCTTCAGATTTTTCTATCTGCGTTGGTGGGAATTGGACCCCTGTAAAACATTAGCCTGGGTTACTGATTACTAGCCCCATGACATTGTCACCGTATCACCACCTTTCCATACAGAACTCTACTCTATGGCGCCCTGACAGCTATGCAGACAGTAATTATGTACAGAAAAACATCAGGCAGAATATCTTTCAGAGGAATACTGAAGAGGAACAGAGAGTGCATCTAATCATGGAAATAAACAAATTCTACCTTTGTTACCATTGTCTTAACTCATTCTCTCACACCTTTAAATAAAAGCCTATTACTTCAGTCCATTACCTTATCCTGACACCCCAGCAAGTCAAACGTTTTTGTCGTTATATTACAATAATCATTATCTACGTGAATAAATCAGCACAAAATAAGTATACCCTTTCATGTATGACTAACCAGAATGAATTAAAAAAAACACAGAACTGAATCTTCCCCTTTAATGCAGAAACTCCAGAATGGATGCAACCTACTGGATCCAAACAACTTTTTTCCCTCGGAGGGGAGGGGGGGGGTGGTGGTTGAAGATACTTTTATCTCTCCTATACAAAAATAAAGAATTGCACAGAGATAACAAGGTGTGAAGCTGGATGAACACAGCAGGCCAAGCAGCATCAGAGGAGCAGGAGAGCTGAAGTTTCAGGCCTAGACCTTTCTTCAGAATTGGGGGAGGGGAAGGAGGTTCTGAAATAAATAGTGAGAGAGGGGGAGGTGGATAGAAGATGGATAGAGGAGAAGATAGGTCGAGATGAGACAGACCGGTCAAAGAGACGGGGATGGAGCCAGTAAAGGTGAGTTGGTGGGAAGGTAGGGAGGGGATAGGTCAGTCCAGAGAAGACAGACAGGTCAAGGGGATGGGATGAGGCTAGTATGTAAGAGATGGGGAAGGGGCTTGAGGTGGGAGGAGGGGATAGGTGTGAGGAAGGACAGGTTAGGGAGGTGGGGATGAGCTGGGCTGGTTTTGTGATGCAGTGGGGGGAGGGGAAGAACTGGGCTGGTTTTGGGATTCAGTAGGGGAAGGGGAGATTTTGAAGCTTGTGAAGTCCACATTGATACCATTGGGCTGCAGGGTTCCCAAGCGGAATATGAGTTGCTGTTCCTGCAATCTTTGGGTGGCATCATTGTGGCACTGCAGGAGGCCCAGGGTGGACATGTCATCTAAGGAATGAGAAGGGGAGTTGAAATGGTTCGCGACTGGGAGGTGCAGTTGTTTATTGTGAGCCAAGTGTAGGTGTTCTGCAAAGCGGTCCCCAAGCCTCCACTTGGTTTCCCTGTTGTAGTGGAGGCCACAACGGGAACAACAAATACAGTACACCACATCGGCAGATGTGCAGGTGAACATTTACTTGACGTTGAAGGTCTTCTTGGGCCTGGGATGGGGGTGAGGGAGGAGGTATGTGGGCAGGTGTAGCACTTCCTGCGGTTGCAGGGAAAAGTGCCAGGTGTGGTGGGGCTGGAGGGGAGTGTGGAGTGGACAAGGGAGTCACGGAGAGAGTGATCCCTCTGGAAAGCAAACAAGCGTGGAGATGGAAAAATGTCTTTGATGGTGGGGTCGGATTGTAGATGGCAGAAGTGTCGGAGGATGATGCGTTGGATCTGGAGGTTGGTGGGGTGGTACGTGAGGACAAGAGGGATTCTCTTTTGGTTGTTATTCCGGGGACGGTGTGTGAGGGATGAGAGTGTGGGAGCATGAGGAGCTCAAACAGTCCATCTGCTTCACTAACATCTTCCACCCCAACCTTAAATTTACCTGGACCATCTCTGACACCTCTCTCACCTTCCTGGACCTCTCTGTCTCCATCTCTAGCAACCACCTAGAAACCGATATCCATTTCAAGCCCACTGACTCCCACAGCTGCCTAGAATACACCTCCACCCACCCACCTTCCTGCAAAAATGCCATCTCCTATTCCCAATTCCTTTGCTTCCGCCGCATCTGCTCCCAGGATGAGGCATTCCACTCCTGCACATCTCAGATGTCTTCGTTCTTCAAGAGCCGCAACAACCGCACCCCCCCCCCTCCCCAGGTCGAAAAAGCCCTCGACTGTGTCTTCTTCATTACCCGCAACTCAAGCCTCACACCCCGTCCCCGCAATAACAACCAAAACAGAATCCCCTGGTCCTCACACACCACCCCGACCAACCTCCGGATCCAACACATCATCCTCTGACTCCTCTACCATCTGCAATCCGACCCCACCACAAAAGACATTTTTTCACTCCCCACCCTTGCCTGCTTTCCGGAGAGACCAATATTTCCATGACTCCCTTGTCCACTTCACACTCCCCTCTATCCCCACCATACCCAGCACTTTTCCTTGCAACTGCAGAAAATGCTACCCCTGCCCCTACACCTCCCCCCCCACCCCCCTCACCCCCACCCCAGACCCTAAGAAGATATTCACCTGCACATTTGCAAATGTAGTGTACCGTATTTGGCGTGGCTTCCGCTACATTGGGGAAAACCAAACGGAGGCTTGCGGACTGCTTTGCAGAACACCTCTGCTCGGTTCGCAACAAACAATTACACCTCCCAGTCGCAAACCATTTTAACTCACCCTCCCACTCCTTAGACGACATGTCCATCCTGGGCCTCCTGCAGTGCCACAATGATGCCACCTGAAGTTTGCAGGAACAGCAAATCATATTCTGCTTGGGAACCTGGGTTGCAGTCAACACGGCTTTGTGACGGGCAGGTCATGCCTCACAAACCTTATCGAGTTCTTTGAGGATGTGACTAGAAAAATTGATGAGGGTCGAGCTGTGGATGTGGTGTATATGGACTTCGGTAAGGCATTTGATAAGGTTCCCCATGGTAGCCTCATTCAGAAGGTCAGGAGGAATGGGATACAGGGGAACTTAGCTGATTGGATACAGAATTGGCTGGCCAACAGAAGACAGCGAGTGGTAGTAGAAGGAAAATATTCTGCCTGGAAGTCAGTGGTGAGTGGTGTTCCACAGGGTTCTGTCCTTGGGCCTCTACTGTTTGTAATTTTTATTAATGACTTGGATGAGGGGATAGAAGGATGGGTCAGCAAGCTTGCAGATGACACGAAGATTGGAGGTGTCATTGACAGTATAGAGGGCCGTTGCAGGCTACAGCGGGACATTGACGGGATGCAGAGATGGGCTGAGAGGTGGCAGATGGAGTTCAACCTGGATAAATGCGAGGTGATGCATTTTGGAAGGTCGAATTTGAAAGCTGAGTACAGGATTAAGGATAGGATTCTTGGCAGTGTGGAGGAACAGAGGGATCTTGGTGTGTAGATACATAGATCCCTTAAAATGGCCACCCAAGTGGACAGGGTTGTTAAGAAAGCATATGGTGTTTTGGCTTTCATTAACAGGGGGATTGAGTTTAAGACTCGTGAGATCTTGTTGCAGCTCTATAAAACTTTGGTTAGACCGCACTTGGAATACTGCATCCAGTTCTGTTCGCCCTATTATAGGAAAGATGTGGATGCTTTGGAGAGTTTTCAGAGGAGGTTTACCAGGATGCTGCCTGGACTGGAGGGCTTATCTTATGAAGAGAGGTTGACTGAGCTCGGACTTTTTTCATTGGAGAAAAGGAGGAGGAGAGGGGACCTCATTGAGGTATACAAGATAATGAGAGGCATAGATAGAGTTGATAGCCAGAGACTATTTCCCAGGGCAGAAAAGGCTAGCATGAGGGGTCATAGTTTTAAGCTGGTTGGGGGAAAGTATAGAGGGGATGTCAGAGGCAGGTTCTTTACACAGAGAGTTGTGAGAGCATGGAATGCGTTGCCAGCAGCAGTTGTGGAAGCAAGGTCATTGGGAACATTTAAGAGACTGCTGGACACGCATATGGTCACAGAAATTTGAGGGTGCATACATGAGGATCAATGGTCGGCACAACATCGTGGGCTGAAGGGCCTGTTCTGTGCTGTACTGTTCTATGTTCTATGTTCTATGTTCTATGTTCTATGTTCTATGTTCTATGTTTTAACCCTGAAGCCCAATGGTATCAGTGTGGACTTCACAAGCTTCAAAATCACCCCTTCCCCCACTGCATCCTAAAACCAGCCTAGCTTGTCCCCCCTCCCTAACCTATTTTCCTCCCACCTATCCCCTCCTCCCACCTCAAGCCCCTCCCCCATCTCTTACTTTCTAGCCTCATCCCGACCCCTTGACCTGTCCATCCTCCCTGGATCAACCTATCCCCTCCTTAACTCCCCACCTACACTCACCTCTACTGGCTCCATCCCCACCTCTTTGACCTGTCTGTCTCTTCTCCACCTATCTTCTCCTCTATCTTTCTTCTATCCACCTGCCCCTCTCTCCCTATTTATTTCAGAACCCTCTTCCCCTCCTCCATTTCTGAAGAAGGGTCTAGGTCTGAAACTTCAGCTTTCCTGCTTCTCTGATGCTGCTTGGCCTGCTGTGTTCATCCAGCTCCACACCTTGTTATCTCAGATTGTCCAGCATCTGCAGTTCCTACTATCTCTGAAAGAATTGCACATGCTGGAAATCAGAAAAAATCCAGAAGTTCCTGGAAGATCTCAGCAAGTCTGGCAGCATCTGCGCAGAGAAATCAGAGTTAACAGGAACAATGTGTTGAGATTGTTAAAATGTTTGGTCCCTATGGACTTTGGACATTTTCCCAGACACAGTCAAGTAAAGAGATTGATGGATGCCTCTCCCTTTCTGTAACATTTTGTAAATCAGGACTTTTGGGGCAGTTTGACCTCATTAAGTAGTTACATTTAAAGAAAATCTATTTCCATTTGTCATTTTGTTGACTGCAAGTATGGTTTTTGCTTTTTTGATAACTGGCGGCATTATTACATTATTTGGTCTGATTATTGCTGTTATTATTCCAGCAGTTATGAGTATCATGTCCTGTTTTTTAAATTTTGATGTGTTATTTCAGTAACAATCAATTTTGTCCTTTTACATACATGTGTAAACATATATGTGGCAGCTGGTACTAAATGGTTTCTGTTAGGTCTTGTTAATTTCTTTGGCTCCAGTGTACATCCTTCTGTTTCACGTAAAGTATGCAACTGGAAAAAATAGAGTACATTTCATTGGGTCTAGCGCTAGTGCAGTGGCTAACTTTCAGTCCATCCACATAAAGGTTTTAAATCCTTTGAGATTATATTGAATATTCTCTTCAAGCTAAAAAAAAAGTTCAATAGATCACTAAGTATGTTTAATCTCTCCAGATTGAGTTCTGAGAAAACATCTTTAACTTGTATTGATGTGTATCTGAGAATACATTCAATTGCAGAGATATTCACTAACAGAGGGTTTTAACATGGGAGAACTCAATAAATTATCGTGGAAAAGCAATGGCACTTGGAGTATAATAAAAGTATAGTGCTGCTGATTTTCTCTTTTTATCTCATTACCCCACTGCTCTTGGAATTGAGGAAGATAGGCAACGAAACAAAATAAAGGATACATTTTGCTGATTTATCGTTGGATACTTGGGAAATCATCAATTTAAAACTCCAATGTTTCACAAGGGTACAATTTGGGATGTAATTAAATTATTTAACCGAGGGCCAATGCAGGTCCGGATGTGGTCAAAGAACAAAACAGAAGTACAGCACAGGGACAGACCCTTCCGCCCTTCAAACCTGTTCCAATCATCATGCCTTGACTAAACTAAAAAATAAACCTTCTGCCCTTATTTGGCCTGTATCTCCCTTTTCCCTCCCTATTCATTTAACCATCTAGATGCCCCTCAATTGTTACCAATGTGCCTGCATCCACCACCCCTTGGCAATACATTCCAAGTTTCTACCACTCTCTGTGTGAAAAACTTCCCTCACACATCTCCCGTAAACTTTCCCCCTCTGACCTTGAACATGTGCCCCCTCATAATTGAAACTGCAAACTTAAGAAAAAGCCTCTGACTATTCACCCAGTCTATGCCCCTCAATTTTGTAGGCCTCTACCAGGTCACCTCTCAGATGCAACTTTCCAGTGAAAGAAATCCTAGTCTTTTTAGCCTTTCCTCATAGCCAATACCCCCTCGACTGGGCAACACCCTAGTGAACCTTCTCTGTTCTCTCTTGAAAGCTTCCACATCCTTCTGGTGTTGTGGCGACCAAAACTGCACACAATACTCCAAATGTGGCCTCACAAGGGTTTTATAACTGCTACATGGTTTGTCAACTCCTGTACCCCACACCCTGGCCGATGAAGGCGAGCATGGTGTGTGCCTTCTTAATCACCTTGTTCACCTGCGTTGCCACTTTTAGGGAAGAGTGGACCTGCACGCCCAGACTCATTTGAATGTTAATGTTCCTAAGGGCTCTGCCATTTACAGTATAATTCACACTTAAATTTGATCCTCCAAAATGCATCACCTGACGTTTGTCTGGATTAAACTCCATCTGCCATTTCTTTACCCGAGCCACCAGTCTATCTATATCCTGTTGTATCCTTTCTCGATTGTTGGCATTGTCAGCAACTTCACCAATCTGTGTGTCGTCTGCAATCTTACTCATCAGGCCTCCCACATTTTCCTCCAGATCATTTGTATATACTATAAACGATAGAGGACCTAAGACAGATCCCTGTGGAACACCACTAGTTACCGGACTCTATTCTGAAAAACATCCTTCAACCGCTACCCTCTCTCTTCTATGGCCAAGCTGGTTTTGTACCCATTTCACCAGCCCACCCTGAATCCCATGGGATTTTATGATGTGGAGGTGCCAGTGTTGGGCTGGTGTGGAAAAGGTCAGAAATCATACAACACCAGATTATGATCCAATAGGTTTATTTGAAAACACAAGCTTTCAGAGACTTACTCCTTCTTCAGGTGTTAATGAGAGAGGTTGTATCAGAGACAGAATTTATAAGTAAAAGATGAAATGGCCACACCACTGAGGATCTTCTAAACAAACCTAAGATGCTGTTAAATCTTTAATCAATTAGAAGGTTTTAATTGATTAATATGTAATTGTAAATCCACAAATTCCTTTGAAATCACTGTCCTGAGAGAACTAAGAGTTTTGTCAGTGCAAAGAAGAGGTGACATTTTAGGTTAGACAATGCATTTAGATGTGAGGCCTTGTTTAGAATCTGTTTGTGTTTTGGTTTGGGGTCAGACTGGTTTTATTTCTAAAGTAGGAATTTATAAACTGCCACATTGACTGACCGTCTACAAATCGTGTGCTTTCTCAACAAACTAGAATGTGTTTGCAAATACAAATTCACCCCATAGATTCACATGTTTGTGTGTGTGTGTGTGTGTGTGTGTGTGTGTGTGTGTGCTTGTGACAGGCACTGTATGCATACACACTTTCACACAGACCCTCTCTCATACACAGTCTCTGTCTCTCAGACACACACACACACACACACACACACACACACACACACACACACACACACACACACACACACACACACACACAGTGTCTACCTGCCAGACTGGAAAGAGCAGACAGTTCCACTGGTGTGGGGAGGTGGGAGTGGGAAGGACATGGTGACAGAGAATGTAACAAGTAAAGCGAAAAGATGCTGTGTTAAAATGATTGGCTACTGGAAGGTCTGAGTCTGCAGAACACATTTCGTCCATGTGCAAGCATGTCCCCAACTTTCCCGGCACCCAGCCATTTTAACACAGCATCCTGCTCATATGCTCACTTATCTGTCCTTGGCACGCTGGAACACTCCAGTGAATCACAGTGCAAACTGGAGGAATAACATCACATCAACACTTCTGAGGAAGGGTTACCAGACCCAAAACATTAACTTTGATTCTTTCTTCACAGATGGTGCCTGACCTGCTCAGCTTTTCCAGCAACTTCTGTTTTTGTTCCTGATTTACAGCATCCACAGTTCTTTTGGTTTTTATTTGAATAACATCTCATCTACAAACTAGGCACTTTACAGCCTCCTGGGACTTAATATTGAGCTCAGCACCCTCAAATTGTGAACCTACTCCTTCCCTTTCTTTTATCTGTACTTGTTACATTCTCTGTAATCCTCTCTCCCTTCCCCCAACCACAGTGGGACAGCCTGCTTTTTACAATCTGACATTAAGACATACCATTGTTCTGCCATTCTCTCATTCTGATCATTAATCTGAACCATTCACATCCTTTCTCCCCCAGTACACCAACCAAGTCCCCCACTGCATAGATGCTGCCCCTCCACACTTCAGCTGTGGTGAAGCCTTACCTAGACTTGAAACTTGCTCTCTCTCCATGGATGCTGTCTGACTTGCTGTGATCACCAGCATTTGTTATTTTCAGTTTAGATGCCAGCATCTGCAGTAATTTGGTCCTACAAAGCTCAGCAGAAAATTATTTTAAAATCTTCTGTATTTTCCCAAATTTCTTGTCATCTCTCATGGGAAATATTCCACTCATCAGATTTATTTTGCCAAATTTATACTGGTCAAGAAAAATAATTTCAGGAAATGAACCCAGCTCCTCCATGAGCAATGCTTGGTTGAAGATCCTGAGCAGGATTTTCAGTTTCCTTCAGGGTGACAGATTTTCGTTTAAATCTTCAAAAAGGTTATGCCATGCGAAACATCTCCTGACTTCTCGCTTAAATCCTCCATCATGTGAAACGGCAGAACGTTACCCTATTGCTGCAGCATATGCTTAAAATACTAACCTTATCCACCACCTCAGAAGTGACAGAATTATATTGTATTGGAGAGAATGTCATTGCCAATACATTGCCTTCCTAACACTGCATATTTAATTGGCATGTCACTGTTTTTGCCAGAAGCCAATTCCATATGTCTACTACTTGTTTGAGAAGTTGACAGCAATAACTTCTTTCTTACTGACAACTAACTGTAAATAATCATGAAGCTTACCCATCACTCGTACTTTTTTGTCTCTCCACTAAACTGGTTGCATACCAAGTTTGGCAGCTTCTCACAATCTATCATTATGTTGGAAATCACAAGCAGTTGGTGCATGATTTAGAGTATTGTGTAAAAAAGCTAAGCGTCAGCCTCACACAGAACAGCAATTAAAATGATGGCTGCTTGTAGCTGTACTTTCTAAACGGAAAACAATGCACAGTTTTGCATACTTTGAAAATAGAGCACGATCTTCAATATTTGGTCTAAATATTTGAGTTTTTTTAGCTGTCGGTCATGGAATAATTGTAAGCTTGTAAACAACTTGCAATTCTAATACTTCGGGATGGGAGGGGGTGTCCTGTCTCTTTGCTTTCGAAGAAAGGGAAGTTTGACAATTCACACCGCAACAAGATCTACTTATGTCAATGTAATGTCTTAGGAATTCTTACCAGACAATTCAAAACCAAAATTTATCAGCAAGCCGGATAAATTGGTATAAATGCAGAGAAGCAAAACCTTGGTTAGGGAGGCTTGAGGAAGCAGAAAGTGAGGCAAAACAGTTTAAGCAGCTAATTCTAGAGAGCACAGCTCGGCACCCAATGTTGGAGCAATGAATGGCAGGAATGCTCAAGAAGCCAAAAAAAGAGAAATATGGATTTCTCAAAGATTGTGGGGCTGGAAAATATCACACAGATATTAAGGACAGAGGCCATTGAGGGATAGAACACAATGATAAACATTTTAAGTTTGTTGGGGACAACAAGGTGGAGAGCGTGATGAAAAACAAAAACAAAGTTGCTGGAAAAGCTCAGCAGGTCTGGCAGCATCTTGGAGGAGAAAACAGAGTTGATGTAACGCTGGATGAACACAGCAGGCCAAGCAGCATCTTAGGAGCAGGAAAGCTGGCGTTTCGGGCCGAGACCCTTGATCAGAAAAGGGGCATGTGGAGAGGGTTATGAAATAAATAGGGAGAGAGGGGGAGGAGAATAGAAGATGGATAGAGGAGAAGATAGGGTGGAGAGGAGACAGACAAGTGAAAGAGGTGGGGATGGAGCCTGCAGGTGGGGAGGTAGGGAGGGGATAGGTCAGTCCAGGGAGCATGGACAGGTCAAGGAGGTGGGTTGAGGTTAGTAGATAGAGAATGGGGGTGCGGCTTGAGGTGGGAGGAGGGGATAGATGGGAGGAAGAACAGGTTAAGGAGGCAGGGTCGAGCTGGGCTGGTTTTGTGATGCGGTGGGGGGAACGGTGATTTTGAAGCTTGTGAAATCTACATTGATACCATTGGGCTGCAGGGTTCCCAGGCGGAATATGAGTTGCTGTTCCTGCAACCTTCGGGCGGCATCGTTGTGGCATCGGGTGGCATCCCTCTTCTGTACCTACACTGGCCCTAAACCCCACCTCTTCCTCTGTTACACTGATGACTGTATCAGCGCCGCCTCGTGCTCCCACGAGGAGCTCGAACAGTTTATCCAATTCGCCAACACCTTCCACCTCAACCTCAAGTTCACCTGGACCATCTCTAACACCTGTCTCACCTTCCTGGACCTCTCTATCTCCACCTTGGGTAACCACCTAGAAACCAATATCCATTTCAAGCCCACTGACTCCCACAGATACCTAGAATACACCTCCTCCCATCCACCTTCCTGCAAAAATTCCATCCCCTATTCCCAATTCCTTCACCTCCGCTGCATCTGCTCCCAGAATGAGGCATTCCACTTCCGCACATCTCAGATGTCTTCATTCTTCAAGGACCGCAACGCCCCCGCACACCCCCCCCCCCCTCCCCCCCCGCAGTGGTCGAGAATGTCCTCAACCGTGTCTCCTGCATTTCCCACAACTCATCCCTCACATCCCGCCCCTGCAATAACAACCAAAACAGAATCCCCCTGGTCCTCACGTACCAACCCACCAACCTCTGAATCCAACGCACCGTCCTCCGACACTTCTGCCGTCTACAATCTGAACCCACCACCAAAGACATTTTTCCATCCCCAGCCTTGTCTGCCTTCCGGAGAGAGTACTCTCTCCATGGGTCCCTTGTCCACTCCACACTCCCCTCTAACCCCACCACACCCCGCACTGTCAACCAAGCGGAGCCTTGGGGACCGCTTTGCAGAACAACTCCGCTTGGTTTGCAATAAACAACTGCACCTCCCAGTCGCGAACCATTTTAACTCTCCCTCCCATTCTTTAGACGACATGTCCATCATGGGCCTCTTGCCTTGCCACAATGATGCCACCCGAAGGTTGCAGGAACAGCAACTTATATTCTGCTTGGGAACCCTGCAGCCCAATGGTATCAATGTGGACTTCACCAGTTTCAAAATCTCCCCTTCCCCCACAGCATCCCAAAACCAGCCCAGTTTGTCCCCTCCCCCCACTGCATCACACAACCAACCCAGCTCATCCCCTCCCCCCACTGCATCCCAAAACTAGCCCAGCCTGTCCCCGCCTCCCTAGCCTGTTCTTCCTCTCACCCATCCCTTCCTCCCACCTCAAGCCGCACCTCCATTTCCTACCTACTAACCTCATCCCTCCTCCTTGACCTGTCCGTCTTCCTTGGACTGACCTATCCCCTCCCTACCTCCCCACCTATACTCTCCTCTCCACCTATCTTGTTTTCTCTCCATCTTCAGTCCGCCTCCCCCTTTCTCCCTATTTATTCCAGAGCTCTCACCCCATCCCTCTCTCTGATGAAGGGTCTAGGCCTGAAACGTCAGCTTTTGTACTCCTGAGATGCTGCTTGACCTGCTGTGTTTATCCAGCTTCACACTTTATCTCGAAGACTTGGGGACTGCTTTGCAGAACTCCTACACTCGGTTTGTAATAAACAACTGCACCTCCCAGTCGCGTACCAGTTCAACTCCCCCTCCCATTCCTCAGATGACATATCCATCATGGGCCTCCTGCAGTGCCATAATGATGCCACCCGAAGGTTGCAGGAACAGCAACTCATGTTCCGCTTGGGAACTCTGCAGCCCAATGGTATCAATGTGGATTTCACAAGCTTCAAAATCTCCCCTTCCCTCACTGCATCCCAAAACCAGCCCACATCATCTCGCCTCCTTGACCTGTCCATCCTCACTGGGCTGACCTATCCTCTCCCTACCTCCCCATCTCCACTCACCTCTACTGGCTCCACCCATCACCTCTTTAATTTATCTGTCTCCTCTTCACCAATCTTCTCCTCTATCCATCATCCACTTCCCCCTCTCTCCCTATTTATTTCAGAACCCCCTTCTCCTCCCCCATTTCTGATGAAGAGTCTAGGCCCGAAACGTCAGCTTTTGTGCTCCTAAGATGCTGCTTGGCCTGCTGTGTTCATCTAGCTCCACACCCTGTTATCTCAGATCCTGTAGCATCTCTAGTTCCTATTATCTGATAAGTTGTTCAGGTACTGCATGACTCAGAGCCCGTGTTGGTCAGTGAGCACCCTGCTGAAAGGTGAACGTGGATTGGTGTGGTTAAGGACATCGGCAACAAAGTTTTAGATGACCTGAACTGTACTGACACTAGAAGGTAAGGAATCAGCAAAAGAGACAGCGAATGGTAAAATCATGAAGCTGCGCTCCAGATGCCAAAAGCTGTTAACTGTGCAACTTCACTGCAAATAATTTTATTCATTTTCAGCTGGAGATTCATGAGAATCGCAGCCGGAACACTGGAGCTGTCACTGATGCATATATTGAATTCCCTTACAAAGTAGTTGGTAGTTTGTTTTGATCTTTAAAATATTCGTACCTTTAGTAAGAAAATGCGAGAATAAATTATTGTACAATTATAATTAAAATTTACTTCATTGACTAAAAACGTGAAATATTCTTGCAGATATTACATGGATCTTATATACTATTTGGAAATGCTATCCAGGGTCAATTGATGCTCTCTAATTTACCTGATATCCACATTCATTGTGTTGTTTCATTCAGCATTGAACTCAGAAATGACCTTGTAACACTGTCTGACGCATGTACTGCTGTTATAACACGTGTGAAACAAACTGCCCCGTTAAACCCTGTTGCTTTTGTTACTCTCTTACACTGATTGTTTCAGTGTCGTACACGCCATCATAACCTCACTAGAACAACCTCTCGCTCTGTCAAATCTTTCTCCAATGAAATGCTTGAATACATCACAGGATGATTGTATGCAACATTTTTTTATGTACTTTGTGTTTTATGGAGCCCTTTGAAGTTTTGCAGTGTTCCAGTTTTGTGCTTCTATAATTTCATATTTAAAGAAATAAACAGTGAGTGTGCTGCACAGAAGTTCAGGCAACCCATTATAAGAAAGAAGGAACTCCTCTGGATATTCAAATTTCAGAGTATCTCAAATTGCTTCATGTACAAATGTAATATTTTTAAAATACAGTCAAAGTTGTAATTTAAATAAAATGATAGGGAACTTGTACACAACGAGGTCCAAAGTACAATGAGGTAAAGAACCAGATAACAAAGTGTGAGGCTGGATGAACACAGCGGACCATGCAGCATCTCAGGAGCACAAAAGCTGATGTTTCGGGCCTACACCCTTCATCAGAGACAGAGACAACTATATTGATTTGAGGAGTTTGATGAGGCATTGGTTAAGATTCACACAATATCTTCATTGGCCAACCACCAGGCTCATCACATCATCATACCTGCTCTTGGTCCCAGGCAGCCACCACTTCAGCTCTTCAATGCTTTCCTTTGGAACAGATGGATAGGTCCTACCTACATATTTCTGACAGGGGTAGGTCTGCTCACAGGAATAGCTACACATCTGAAGGGCAACATGTCCAGAAGCATTGAAGTAGCAGTTTAGATTGTGAATACATTCAAAACTAGAGTGTTGAAACTATACCAGGAACATAGAACAAAATTTGAAAAGAAGAAAGACAAAGGTGAACACCTCTGACTTATTATCCAAGCCACGTACATATTGGCAGAGGGATAAACAGGTTAGGGAGGTGAACGTGGCTACAGAGATGTTGTGGGTTGCACATCAAGATGACCCTGATACACTCCCACCCATGTGTGAATTCACAAAGATTGTGGAGAGGGAAATGGAGGGTGGAAGGGAATGGATGGTGGAGGGGAGGTGAAGAAGGAATTTTTCAGCTCGCTCCAATGAAATAGACAGCAATTGACCTCATTGAAAGGGCCATTTACTGATGGAGACAGGATCTTTCCCATAGTCAAATTACTTCCCTCATCATGTGTGGGGCCAACTAAATTTCCACAGATTTTGTCCAAGTAGCAAGCTGAGGGAAGCCATCAAGTAACCCCACCTCAATATCACCATCACAGCTGTGGCTATATTGAGAGTGAACACGTTGACAGGAGGATTCCATTTTGAAAAATTCCTATTGCTCCTTTGGTAAACCCGATATTACTTGGGTGGCTCTTGCCCACGCTAGAGCCATACTAGGTCACTCTAGTATGACTGTCTGTTACACGGCCCAAGGGGCCTTCTCTGATTACAGGAGGTTCCTGAAGGAGGCAAGTTAATTACCCTCTTCTGGGAAGATAGCGTAGGGTGTGTAGGGGGTGGGATTCAAACACCTGTCAAGATAAGGATCTATAAAAGGTCCTGTCACTGGGGTCCTGATTGTTGCTGGGCAATTTAACTCACTATATCCTACAGGTGGCTGGGGTGTGTCCCAGATATAATTCAGTATTGAGAGAGGAATCTGATTTAACTCACAGCAGCCGACTGAATATATTGATGTGACATAAATAAAAATAATTTGATCAAGTTCAACAGCTTGGGGCATGGTTGGTCAGTGGTTAACACTGTTGTCTCACAGCTCTGGGGAACACCACAGCCCCACCCTACCCCCAACCTGGTTCAATTCCACTCTTGGATGACTGTCTGTATATAGTTTGTATGCTCTCCCTGTGTCTGCGTGGGTTTCCTCTGGGTGCTCCAGTTTCCTCCACCAGTCCAAAGGTGTGCAGGTTAGGGTGAATTGGCCAAGCTAAATTGCCCCGTAGTGCTCAGGGATGGAAAGGTTATGTGTGTTAGCCATGGAGAATACAGGGATGGGTCTGGGTGGGGTGCTGTTCAGAAAGCCTGTGTGGACTTGTTGGCCCAAATGGCCTGTTTACACATTGTGGGCATTCTATGAAAACAAAGTAGTTGAAAGGGAGAAATGTGAAGGACCCACTGAGAAAACTGGGCCATTCAGTGAAAGAAAATCAAATATATTGTGGGTGCTGGAAACCTGAGCTAAACAAAAACAAAACATTCTGGAAATATCCAGCAGGTCCGGCAGCCCCCGTGAAGATCGTAACAGAGGTTAATATATGGTAGGCATTACAAAAGAGAAAATGTTAGAAAAGCTAAAAGGTCTGAAAATTGATAAATCTCCTGGCCCTGATGGGCTACATCTTAGAGTTCTGAGGGAGGTGGCTGAGGAAATAGCGGAGGCTTTGGTTATGATCATTCAAAAGTCACTGGAGTCAGGGAAAGTCCCAGATGATTGGAAAATTGCTGTTGTATCCCCTTGTTTCAGAAAGGATCAAGGCAAAAGATGGAAAATTATAGGCTGATTAGCCTAACCTCGGTCGTTGGCAAAATTCTAGAATCCATTGTTAAGGATGAGATTTCTAAATTCTTGGAAGTACA
Organism: Stegostoma tigrinum; assembly: GCF_030684315.1. Taxonomy (NCBI): domain Eukaryota; kingdom Metazoa; phylum Chordata; class Chondrichthyes; order Orectolobiformes; family Stegostomatidae; genus Stegostoma; species Stegostoma tigrinum. Next base: position 1,131,891 of record NC_081359.1, on the reverse strand, counting down.
GGGTTGGGTTAGAACAAGTCAGCATGGATTTAGTAAGGGGAGGTCATGGCAGACAAACCTGTTAGAATTCTTTGAAGAGGTAACAAGTAGGTTAGACCAGGGAAACCCAGTGGATGTTATCTATCTAGACTTCCAAAAGGCCTTAGATGAGGTGCCTCACAGGAGGTTGCTGAGTAAGGTGGGGGCCCATGGTGTTCGAGGTGAGCTACTGGCTTGGATTGAGGATTGGCTGTCTGACAGAAGGCAAAAAGTTGGGATAAAATACTCTTTTTCGGAATGGCAACTGGTGACAAGTGGTGTCCCACAGGGTTCAGTTTTGAGGCCATAACAGTCCACCTTCTATATTAATGATCTGGATGAAAGGACTGGGGGCATTCTGGCGAAGTTTGCCGATGATAAGAAGTTAGGTGGACAGGCAGGTAGTACTGAGGAGGTGGGGAAGCTGCAGAAAGATTTAGACAGTTTAGGAGAGTGGTCCAGGAAATGGCTGGTGAAATTCAATGTGAATGAATGCGAAGTTTTGCACATTGGAAAAAAGAATACAGGCATGGACTATTTTGTAAATGGTGAGAAAATTCATAAAGCTGAAGTACAAAGGGATCTGGGAGTGTTGGTCCAGGATTCTCTAAAAGTTAACTTGCAGGTTGAGTCCGTGATTAAGAAAGCGAAAGTAATGTTGTCGTTTATCTCAAGAGGGTTGGAATATAAAAGCAGTGATGTGCTTCTGAGACTTTATAAAGCTCTGGTTAGGCCCCATTTAGAATACTGTGTCCAATTTTGGGCCCCTCACCTCAGGAAGGACATATTGGCCCTGGAGCGTGTCCAGTGGAGAATCACATGGATGATCCCTGGAATGGTAGGTTTAACGTATGATGAACAGCTAAGGATCCTGGGATTGCACTCATTAGAGTTTAGAAGGTTGAGGGGAGATCTAATAGAAACTTACAAGATAATGTATGTCTTAGAAAGGGTGGACGCTGGGAAGTTGTTTCCATTAGGCGGGGAGACTAGGACCTGTGGGCACAGCTTTAGAATTAGAGGTGGTAAATTTAAAACGGAAATGAGGAGCCATTTCTTCAGCCAGAGAGTGGTGGGCCTATGAAATTCATTGCCACGGAGTGCAGTGGAGGCTGGGACGTTAAATGCCTTCAAGGCAGAGATTGATAAATTCTTGATCTCGCAAGGAGTTAAGGGCTACGGGAGAGTGCAGGGAAGTGGAGTTGAAACGCCCATCAGCCATGATTAAATGGCGGAGTGGACCCGATGGGCCGAATGGCCTTACTTCCATTCCTATGTCTTATGGTCTTAATCTTTCACGTCAACAACTCTGCGGGGCTGACCTTGGTGATTTTCAAACTAAGTGATCAGGATCGATGATGATCTGCCTCACATCCTTCCATTGGCATTGTTAATCTCAGCCCGTGCTCACTTCACCACAAATGCCTCAGCAGCTAGCAACATGCTCTATCGATCAGGACTCATGCTTACTATCCATCTATCTTTGTAATTCACCTCTTATTTTTAAGCTGAAATGTTTGACCTCGCCCATGATCAGTTAGCAAGTGTTACCAGCCCCACACGCACATCTCTCAGCTTGCACACACATGTCCCATCACTTACTTACATCCCACTTGTTTGACAGAATGTAATATTGAGGCATCACCCATCACTGGTAATGTTCTGATATCCTCTGATATTTAATGTGCTCTTCTATGCAATCATGGAATGCAACTTTGCAAACAGTCAGCTGTGGAAACAACAGTTCCACAACAGGACAGGAAGTTATCAGGACTCTGAAATTATACATGCTACCTACTCTTTTGTTCATTTACAATGCTCTTTCCAATAAGTTTATTTAGAAACTGGGAGCACCGTAAAATGGGATTCAGATTAATCGTGCTCATAACTTTTTTATGTGAAGAGAAACTTGAAAGGACCATACAGTGTAGCAAATAATAATGGCAACATATTTCCCTGAACAAGTAAATGAACTTCTCACGTTTAATGACAACAAAGGAGTATCTGACTCGGTGGACTTTACAATTAGTGGTGACAATGATGCCTTGCCACTTTGCATAATTATTATGTTACAGCATGTTATTACACATTCCTTTTGATTGGATTTTTTGATACAATTAATCAATTTGAAATCATCTAGACTGTTTGGCTCAACCCACTTTCTGAGGTAATGATTTGTACATCCTCACCATTCCTTGAGTAAACAAAATCTCCCTATTTCCTATTGTAATTATGAGTAAACAACTTGCATATATGGGCCCTAAGTTTGTATTCTCCTACAAGTGGAGACGATATTTTACATTCACCCTGGCCTATAATTCTTTGGCTTGGTTCTATTTCTGCTGTTTGTCAGTCCTGTGGATTCTAAGAAGAATTTTACAACAATAACCTTGTGCCCCTGTTATCTTAGTTGTAACTCACTGGGGTGCCACGCAGGAACTCAAGCCCCATTATTCCAGGAGACATCACAAAAGTTAAGAGAAAATTGTCACAAAATGCAGAATACTCAGGATTTCTCCAGCCAGTCTTTTGAAGCATGAGAAATCACATCAGAAGTATTCAGTAAAATTCACAGGCTGGATCAGCGTGGTGAATGGATCATAGCTTTTACCACATTCTCTTTTTATGACAATAACTGAGGTATTTGAATGAGTAAACATAGATCAAAAATCCTAGAGACACTTTGTCAGTGACTGAGAAAATGTCAGTGTGGAAGGCGTGAGAGTAGGCAGGGTGGCAGGTGTGTGAAGGGGTATATGTGGCAGAGAATAGGCGGGGTGGCAGGTGTGTGAAGGGGTACATGTGGCAGAGAGTAGGCGGGGTGGCAGGTGTGTGAAGGGGTATATGTGGCAGAGAGTAGGCGGGGTGGCAGGTGTGTGAAGGGGTATATGTGGCAGAGAGTAGGTGGGGTGGCAGGTGTGTGAAGGGGTATATGTGGCAGAGAGTAGGCAGGGTGGCAGGTGTGTGAAGGGGTACATGTGGCAGAGAGTAGGCGGGGTGGCAGGTGTGTGAAGGGGTACATGTGGCAGAGAGTAGGCGGGGTGGCAGGTGTGTGAAGGGGTACATGTGGCAGAGAGTAGGCGGGGTGGCAGGTGTGTGAAGGGGTATATGTGGCAGAGAGTAGGCGGGGTGGCAGGTGTGTGAAGGGGTATATGTGGCAGAGAGTAGGTGGGGTGGCAGGTGTGTGAAGGGGTACATGTGGCAGAGAGTAGGCGGGGTGGCAGGTGTGTGAAGGGGTACATGTGGCAGAGAGTAGGTGGGGTGGCAGGTGTGTGAAGGGGTATATGTGGCAGAGAGTAGGCAGGGTGGCAGGTGTGTGAAGGGGTACATGTGGCAGAGAATAGGCGGGGTGGCAGGTGTGTGAAGGGGTACATGTGGCAGAGAGTAGGCGGGGTGGCAGGTGTGTGAAGGGGTATATGTGGCAGGTAATTGGGTGAGAGGGAGGCTGCAGCAGGCATCAGACGAGTGGTGTCTGTTTGAAGGGAGTCAGAATTTTGAGGAGTGGTGTCTGTTGCCCAGGCAGTGGCAGGGGGTCTGTCAGTTGGCAGAATGGGAAAGGTCAGGCCAGGCATTCTCCTCAGTTGTCCATGTAGGGAGTTTGGCTGTGCCCTGGAGAGAGCTGGTTGTTAGTTGAGGAACAAGGGTTGTCAGGCCAGCTGTCCATGGGTGGGGAGTTAGTATCACCAGTGTGAGTGATTGTGGGATCAGTGTGAGTGATTGTGGGATCAGTGTGAGTGAATGTGGGATCAGTGTGAGTGATTGTGGGATCAGTGTGAGTGATTGTGGGATCAGTGTGAGTGAATGTGGGATCAGTGTGAGTGATTGTGGGATCAGTGTGAGTGATTGTGGGATCAGTGTGAGTGAATGTGGGATCAGTGTGAGTGATTGTGGGATCAGTGTGAGTGATTGTGGGATCAGTGTGAGTGAATGTGGGATCAGTGTGAGTGATTGTGGGATCAGTGTGAGTGATTGTGGGATCAGTGTGAGTGAATGTGGGATCAGTGTGAGTGATTGTGGGATCAGTGTGATTGTGGGATCAATGTGAGTGAATGTGGGATCAGTGTGAGTGATTGTGGGATCAGTGTGATTGTGGGATCAGTGTGAGTGATTGTGGGATCAGTGTGAGTGAATGTGGGATCAGTGTGAGTGATTGTGGGATCAGTGTGATTGTGGGATCAGTGTGAGTGATTGTGGGATCAGTGTGAGTGATTGTGGGACCAATGTGAGTGAATGTGGGATCAGTGTGAGTGATTGTGGGAACAGTGTGAGTGATTGTGGGATCAGTGTGAGTGAATGTGGGATCAGTGTGAGTGATTGTGGGATCAGTGTGAGTGAATGTGGGATCAGTGTGAGTGATTGTGGGATCAGTGTGAGTGATTGTGGGATCAGTGTGAGTGAATGTGGGGTCAGTGTGAGTGATTGTGGGATCAGTGTGAGTGAATGTGGGATCAGTGTGAGTGATTGTGGGATCAGTGTGAGTGAATGTGGGATCAGTGTGAGTGAATGTGGGATCAGTGTGAGTGATTGTGGGATCAGTGTGAGTGATTGTGGGATCAGTGTGAGTGAATGTGGGATCAGTGTGAGTGATTGTGGGATCAGTGTGATTGTGGGATCAGTGTGAGTGATTGTGGGATCAGTGTGAGTGATTGTGGGACCAATGTGAGTGAATGTGGGATCAGTGTGAGTGATTGTGGGAACAGTGTGAGTGATTGTGGGATCAGTGTGAGTGAATGTGGGATCAGTGTGAGTGATTGTGGGATCAGTGTGAGTGAATGTGGGATCAGTGTGAGTGATTGTGGGATCAGTGTGAGTGATTGTGGGATCAGTGTGAGTGAATGTGGGGTCAGTGTGAGTGATTGTGGGATCAGTGTGAGTGAATGTGGGATCAGTGTGAGTGATTGTGGGATCAGTGTTAGTGAATGTGGGATCAGTGTGAGTGATGGTGGGATCGGTGTGAGTGATTGTAGGATCCGTGTGAGTGACTGGAGGCCTCCAGTGGTGAATAGGGGCTTGCAGTATTATGCTTCATCAGGTAATAAAGCAGGATTTTAATTCCTCTAATTTATTCTAGCTAGCCATTAACTTAGTAAGTGAGAACTCTCCAAGCAGTATCATTGCTAACAGTATTATCTTTAGAATAATAATCCAGAGACCCAGGTAATATTCTGGGTACCTGCATTCAAATCCTGCCATGACAGATAGTGGAGTTTGAGTTCCACAAAAATCTGGAATTAAGAATCTAGTGATGGCCAAGAAACCATTATTCGTTGTCAGAAAGCCCCATCTGGTTCACTAATGCCCTTTAGGGAAGGAAACTGGCATCCTTACCTGGCCTACATGTGACCCCAGGCCAACAGCAATGTGGTTGACAATTAATTGCCCTCTGGGCAATTAGGGGATGGGCAATAAATGTTGGCCTGGCCAGGGATGCCCTCATTTGGTGAATGATTTTTTTTAAAAAGAATCCTTAACTGTAACTGAAAGTTTGGGACCTTTCCAAGGATTTCAGATGTCAGCACTTGCTTGTTGGAATTCACCTCACAATGAACTTGTGAGGATGCATCGGATAAATCCTTAGTTGAGCTGTCAACACTTACTTTCCTCACAGAGGACATTGCTCCATACAGTGCGGCAGAGATCACGCAACATAGTTTGCGCGTGGCACTTTGACAGAGGACTTTATTTCAATGAATGCATCAGTTGTGATGGTGCAAAGAGACATCGAGTTTGTGAGTGCTGTATGAGTAGGATGATCACGTTCTCCCAGCAACACACGCTCAAGAAAGGCATCATTGTACAGAAGGCTATGTTGGTGAATAGGTGAGAAGGAATTATTTCCATTTCTCTGTGCAGACTGATTGGCCGACCTTGCAGTATCATTGTGTGTGTGCCACTTTGAAAGTTGTTGTTTCACTGAGATGTCTATCTTCAATCTGCAAGCTTGCAATGTTCAAGATTGCTTGCGACAAGGAATTGTATCTCACACAGTTGGGTACTGAGTGTGTTTGCCCTGTACAATGCTGTAATTGCAAATAACTTCAGCCAGGCACTCTGCAAATACCTGATTCGTGTAATTGCTTCTTGAAAGACCTGACATCACTCATAAGTAAAGCCCACATGCTCAGACAGAAAAACTTAGTTGCATTAATTAAATATGATAGGAGAGGTTTGGCACAGTGATTTTCAACCTCAAACTGGTAATCACGGCCCTGTCCCTAAATTACAATGTTTGTTTCCTCATGGCACTCCTTGACTAGCCCAGCAGCATGATTCTTCCACAGATTGGGATACAGCTGCTGGAAATAGGATTGAAGACCCCTCTCAATAACACCTGAGAGCCAGCCCTACACTTTATTCTTGCCCAACATCATGATGCTCTATGCCCCCGACCCCATCTCCACTGTCAAGGGCATTGTTGTGGTGACCCCTCCCACAGTGTCTCATATCCTCCAATACACTAACGCCTGCCCACCCCACTTAATGTGCCAAACTCATCTCCTTCATTATTCTTGTATCAGACATAGTAGGAACTGCAGATGCTGGAGAATCTGAGGCAACAAGGTGTAGAGCTGGATAAACACAGCAGGCCAAGCAGCATCAGAGGAGCAGGACGCTGCTGCTTGGCCTGCTGTGTTCATCCAGCTCCACACCTTGTTGTCTCCTTCATTATTCTTATCCCCTTTGCACTCCAAGTTGCATTCTCCAATCCTCAGCGTTAATATTCATAACAAAACCCCACAACAACAGTGTACTCTGATGACACCTCGCTCCCCCGACATTGATTTTCATTCAGGTGACCCGCAGGATGGGCCATCCCTCAAATTCCTGACTAACGTAGATGGGTTGACATGAGTGATGATTAATCGGACCATTGAATGATCTATGTGTAGCTCTGAATTTGACCCCCTCTGACACAGCCGAATGTTTATTCTGGACCTGCAGAATTGGCTATGGCCCAATCCCTGGATTGTACTGAACCTGATTCTCTGACTGGGGCTGCCCAGTTGGCAGACTGACTGTGTCCAAACCCCGAGACTGTGACTGGGAAATAGCCATGATACGCTGCACCAAGACACGTCCTGACTGACTTGACTGAGGACTATTCCATTAGACATGAGGCACTGCTGTTCGGTTCACGCACATAGAGTATGTTTGCCGCATAAAGAACATGAGAACATAAAAACTAGGAGCAGGAGTCGGCCATCTGGCCCCTCGAGCCTGCCCCGCCATTTAATAAGATCATGGCTGATTTTTTTGAGACTCAGCTCCACTTACCCTCCCACTCACCATAACCCTTAATTCCTTTACCGTTCAAAAATTTATCTAGCCATGCCTTAAAAACATTCAGCGAGGTAGCTTCAACCGCTTCACTGGGCAGGGAATTCCACAGATTCACAACCCTTTGGGTGAAGAAGTTTCTTTTGACCTCAGTCCTACATCTGCTTCCCTTTATTGAGGCGATGCCCTCCAGTCTTAGTTTCACCTGTTAGCGGAAACAATCTCCCTGCCTCCACCTTATCTATTCCCTTCATAATCTTATACGTTTCTATAAGATCTCCCCTCATTCTTCTGAATTCCAATGAGTATAATCCCAGTCTACTCAGTATCTCCTCATAATCTCAGCCCTGGAATCAACAGAGTGAATCTCCTCTGCACCCCCTCCAGTGCTAGTACATCTCTTCTCGAGTAAGGAGGCCAAAACTGCACACAGTACTCCAGGTGTGGCCTCACCAGGACCCTATACACAGCTCCCTGTTTTTAAACTCCATCCCTCTAGCAGTGGCAGACAAAATTCCATTTGTCTTTTTGATTACCTGCTGCACCTGTAATCCTACCTTAAGCAATTCATACACACGGACACCCAAGTCCCTCTGAACAGCAGCATGCTGCAATTTTTTAACCATTTAAAACAAAGTCCATTTTCCTGTTATTCCTATCAAAATGGATGATCTCACACTTATAAACAGCTGGTCCACGGTGTAGGATTGAGACTGACATGGCACAGCAACACGAGCACACCCTGTGACTGTTTACTGCTGATAAATGTCACCAGCTGCTTGAGTTGAATCTGCTCTGAAAGCTAAACTGTGACTGCAGCCTGTGAGCCCTGGCTGCATTGGCAAAGTGCCAAATGGTGGCTGCAAGTGGCCACAAAGTAAGCGAAGAGAGTGAACATGCTGGCCTGAGGTGCACCCTGTTCCAAGCTAGAGGATGAGTATCTATCTTTTGACGTACAGTATCCTGGCGTCAGCATTCTGATGAAAGGTGCTGGTGCACTCCAAAAGTGCAGGAATGAAGCACAGAATCATACTGTAACTGGATTTGGGATAAGGTCACACATAATAGGAGCAGGAGCAGGCCATTCAGCCCATTGAGTCTGCTCTGCCATTCAACAGCATTATGGCTGATCCAACATTCCTCATAAGATAACAAAGTGTGGAGCTGGATGAAGACAGCAGGCCAAGCAGCATCTCAGGAGCACAAAAGCTGACGTTTCGGGCCTAGACCCTTCATCAAAGCCCGACATTCCTCATGTGCACTTCCCTGCCTTTTTCCCATAATGCTTGATTCCCTGACTGATCAAGAATCTATTTCAGCCTTAAATATACACAAAGACTCTGCCCACATGCTCTGTGTGGCAGTAAGTGCCAAGGACACCCAAGCTCTGAGATATGTCATGATGTTGATATTAGACTGTTGAGTGGGTGGTGTGTTGTTACTGCCCATAGTGTGTGCTGATATGTAGGTGTCTAGTACCCAAGGTGGAAGCTTGGAGAGAAAATGACGGGCCAGAGTAACCAGAAAACCGCTCTAACTTTAATGCCGGAAACTGTTATTGTCCAGTTTTCATTGCTCACTCACAAGAATCCCTTCTCAGTTTTAGAGATCAGGACAGAAAATGGAACATTTTGCACTCAACATCAAGAACCTTCTCAGTGATCATCTCACATAATTTTCTCAACTTTCTGGCCAAAGCCCACATTATCAGGTCCTGGCGAGATTCCTCTCTTGGCAGATGGTGGGTCCTATTGGATACTGGCTGAGTGGCTGAGCTCAGCCTACACAAACAGGTCTTCATTGTCTGTAATCAGGGACATATAGCTGACTGATAATTCAGCGTGTGTGATTTCATATTAGAATCAATCTAAGCCTTATTTGACATCGGGGGGAAACACATTTGCAATAGGAAATATACAACTAATTTATGTCAATACATTGAAATTTGCACTCCTTTTTGAGCCAGTGCTTCAATGGTATTTGGTAAGTTTTGTGGTCAGGGCTACTAGAACCATTTGAGATGCTTCGGGAGATTCATTGTCACCAATGAAGTATTATTGTTTATTATATCGTCAATATTATATCATTGATTATTGGTATGCTCTAAGTTCATGACATCAAGTGGCAGACGGAGTTCCATACAAGCAGGCAAGGAAGGTGATAGTCTGTTAATCCGTAGATTTAGGTAATGTTCAAATCTTGCCACAGCAGATAATGGAATTTGAATTCAATTTTAAAAAGTTGTAATTAAGTTGACTGTGAATTTATTGTGGATTGTCAAGTTCACTAATGTCTTTTAGGGAAGGAAACTGCCACCCTTACCCGGTCTGGTCTACATGTGACTCCAGACCCACATCAATGTGGTTGACTCTTAATTGCTCTCTGGGCAAATAGGAGTGGGTCTGAAATGCTGCCTGGCCAGCAACACCCTCATCCTGTCAGTGAATAAAAAAAAGTGAGATTATCCAATTTGAACAGAAAGGGTACATCAGGGTACTTTTTAGATGGTGTGAATTTACATACAGTGGATAACCAAGGAGACATGGGAGCTCAGGTGAATAGATCTTTAAAATGTCAAATTCAGAAAATAATCTGGAAAGCTAATGGAATGCTGGTTTTCACATCCAGAGGACAGGAGTAGAAGGATGTAAATGTTACACTGCAGTTTTACAAAACCCTGGTTAGACCTCACTTGGAGTAATGTGAGCAGATCTGAGCACCACACCTTTGGAAGGATATATCAGCCTTGGAAGGAATACAACATAGGTTTTCAAGAAAGATACCTAGACTTCAGGGGTTAAGTAATGACAAGAGATTATACAAGCTGAGCCTATTTCCTTTGGGATTTAGAACGTTATAGGTTGCTCTGATCGAGTAGGAAAAGACCGAGTAGATAAACTATTTCCTCTGGTTGGGGACTGTAGGACTATGGGCATGGTCTAAGAATTAGGACCAGACTGTTCAGGAGGGATGTTAGGAAGCACTTCTACACACAAAGAGTCAGAGAGGTTTGGAACTCTTTTCCACAAATGGCAGTGCATGCTGGACCAACTGTTCATTTTAATTCTGAGACCAATAAACTTTTGTTGAGCAAAGTCATTGAGGACATGGGTTAGATGTGGGTATAGGGAGTTAGGCCACAGATCAGCCATGATCATATTGAATGGTGGAACAGGCTCGAGGAGATGAATGGTCAACTCCAGCTCCTGAGATCAGAGAATAGATGTATAATGTAATATTTAATAACGTTATATTATGTCTCACTACACGAAGCATTGTTCTGGTTATTAAATTCTTGACATAATTAGATTAGATTAGATTAGATTAGATTACCTACAGTGTAGAAACAGGCCCTTCGGCCCAACAAGTTCACACCGCCCCTGGAAGCATCCCACCCAGATCCATCCCCATTTCGATATTTTAAATTACATTTATAACTAATATATCACTGACATTTTTTTAAATATCTGAAGACTTGATTGGGTTGGAAGTCTGCTATCTGAGGATAAAATGTCCAGGTTCTGAACTGGAACTTTGGTAACATTTGTAAATCAGCGTATTCACAACTGTCTGACGAAATCTAGTGATCATTTAGAAAATTGTCAACAGTTTCTCTTGAAAGATGTATTCTTAGAATAGAATACAGTATCCTTTATTGTTAGGTGTACTCCAATCGAGGAGTGCAATGGAAAACTTTTACAATGTCTGCCTCTTATGGCACCATCTTAGCTCTTAGTACCTAGTTACAAATCTCAGATACCAAAGAAGAATAAAGGGCAGTTACATTACTGAGTTTAAAAAAAAGAACATCATCAAAGGATTGACATTACAGTCAAGTAAGAAATTTCAAATCAACATTACAGTGTAGCAGCTCAGCGCAGGGCCTCTACACATGGTCTAATCACCCAGGACAGACCCCACTCCAGCTGCCATCCCTGCTCCTTTCCAAGCCTCCAGTTCACTCAGCTGCTCCAAAGTAAGTTCCAGGACTGCATCCCCCTTGCTCGTCTCGGCCCGGGACTCTCGTCTGTTAAGTCTTGCTCTCGCCATTATATTTTTGGTTGTTAATGTATAAGCAGGTGGGAAGGAGCATGGGTGCTTCACCAGAGGTGTACTGGTGATGTTGCCTGGCAGGGCAGTGAAGTGTCTGCAATCAGACACACTGGCTTGGTGAGCAAGTCTACAGCCTCATCCACAACGCAATCTGCAAATCTTCTCAAACACCTTGAATCAGATAAGTTAGAGGGTAACTATTTCTACTGGTTGGGAGTCAAGAACTAAGCACCATACTATCAAAAAATTTGTAGCCAGAACTTTCAGAAGTGCAAGAAGGTTTACAACGCATGAAGAATACTAAAAAGTTAGAACTCTATTACACAAATGGTAATTGAAGCTAAATTGATTGTTAATCCGAGATTAGAGATTCTTGTTAGCCCAAGCTATTAAGAAATATGGGACAAATGTAGAATGTGGAGTTGGGTTGCAGATTTTGCTGAATGGCACAGAACAAATTGAAAGATTCATATTTGCTTGCAGTTGTTTTGAAGTTCATTCTCCTCGGTTGAATATAGCATGGATTGAAGAGTGACAGATGGAGTTTAATCAAGATAAGTGTGATGTGCTGCATTTTGGAAAGGCAAATCAGGACAGGACTTATAGGTCCTGGGGAGTGTTGCTGAACAAAGACATCTTGGAGTACAGGTTCAAAGTTCCTTTAAAGTGGGCTCACAGGTAGATAGGATAGTGAAGGCAGCGTTTGATATGCTTGGCTTTATTGATTAATTCAGCGTGTCCAGCAGAGATTCACGCAGATGATCCCTGGAATATTAGCTTTAACATATGATGAATGGCTAAGGATCCTGGGATTGTACTCATTAGAGTTTAGAAGGTTGAGGGGAGATCTAATAGAAACTTACAAGATAATGTATGGTTTAGAAGGGGTGGATGCTAGGAAGTTGTTTCCGTTAGGCGGGGAGACTAGGACCCGTGGGCACAGCCTTAAAATTAGAGAGGGTAAATTTAAAACTGAAATGAGATGACATTTCTTCAGCCAGAGAGTGGTGGGCTTGTGGAATTCATTGCCATGGAGTGCAGAGGAGGCCGGGACATTGGATGCCTTCAAGGCAGAGATCGACAAATTCTTGATCTCAGAAGGAATCAAGGGCTACGGGGAGAGTGCAGGGAAGTGGAGTTGAAATGCCCATCAGCCATGATTTAAATGGCGGAGTGGACTTGATGGGCCGAATGGCCTTACTTCCACTCCTATGTCTTATGGTCTTAATTCATTGAGTATAGGAGTTGAGAGGTCATGTTGCGGCTGTAGAGGACAATGGTTTGGCCATTTTTGGAATACTGTGTGCAGTTCTGTTTCCTTCTGCTTTCCGAAGGAAGTTGTTAAATTTGAAAGTGTTCAGGAAGGATTTACAAGGATGTTGCCAAGGTTGGAGGGTTTAAGCTATAGGGGGAGACTGGGGCTATTTTCTCTGGAGCATCAGAGGCTGAGGGGTGACTTTATAGAAGTTTATAAAATTATGCGGGGCATATAAGAAGTAAATTGACCAGGTCTTTTTCCTGGGGTAGGAGAGTCCAAACCTCGAGGGCATCCATTTGAGGTGAGAGGGGAAAGATTTAAAAGGGACTTAAGGGGCAACTTTTTCATGCAGAGGGTGGTGCGTGGATGTAATGAGCTTCCAGAGGAAGTGATGAAAGCTGGTACAATTACAACATTTAAAAGGCATCTGAATGGGTATATGAATAGGAGGGTTTAGAAGGATATGGGCCAAATGCTGGCAAATGGGACTAGATTAATTTAAGATAACTGGGTCAGCATGGATGAGTTGGACTGAAGGGTATGTTTCTGTGCTGTATAGCTTAATGACTCTATTATCCCAAATATATATTTCCTACATTGCCATTTTAAATTGTGACCCCTTACTGTACCTACAAAATAAAGAAACATATTTACATGTTCTTCTCAGGGTTCTGTAGCCCTAAATCAATTCTTTATCTAATGAATTAGCACTTCCATACTGTCTGTCTTAATTCTTTCTCTGAAGAATCTGTGATCTTAAATCTGTTTGCAAGTGTGATGCTTTTCTCCATAGTCACGGTATTTGATTGCTGTTACTTAGCTTATTTTAATGATTTACTTGAAAGGCATTGAAAAAATTTTCAATTGTTTATACGTTAAGCTGCCTTGGCTGTTTGGTGTTATAAATTTAACAATTACTTCAAATGTATTAAATAATGAGTCTTCAGCAAGTTTTTGAATAATGCATTTTTGTAAAGAAGTGTTGGATGCTGAAGACAAATTATAATAAAATATTATCATAAAGAAGCTTTATTTTAAGGGAATTTTTTTAGACTTATTTTCCTTTTCAGATTGTCAGACTGCTGACAAAATAATGCACATGTATTCATCTGAAAATATTAGAAAAATGTTTTAAAAATCCTTGAGCTGTAGTTTCGTCGAAACTTCTACCTGAGAAGAAATTACTCAAATACATATTCTAAATAAAATTCTTTAAGCAAAGATCAAACAAGCAGGATTTAGGCAGTGAAGTATCTGTTATTAAACAGCTTGGCAGTTGTAAAAGAACAGGATGTTAATTCTGTCTGTTGTTTTATTAGTTAATTAAATGGCCATTGAAGTGGGACAAATAAGGAAAACATGAAAGTATTCTTAGCTCTCTCACTGTTAGTGACTTTCTTTAGTGCCATAAGGCAGATTTTGGATTTGAACTGAAAGATGAGCTTTTTATCTTCAATATCATGTTTCTATACGTGACACTGATTTCCACATTTACTTCATGAAGTTGTTATCCTGTCTAAGTCATTTGAAGTTTAGCCCAAACTTCTTGGTGTATTTAGCTTTGCCACAGATGCATTTCAGAAGTCCTATCAAAGTTTGGTGGTCGGCATTTGGCTTCCTCCTAATTCTCTCACTGAGTAATTTCATCATTTGCTGTTGTTTGGTTAAGGCAATGTTACCCTGAGAAAAACATTTTTCTTATAAACTTTGTCTGTGGCTTGATGTGCTATCTACAAAATGCCTCACAACTTGGGATAGTGCCAGAGATTATTTATACTGATCTTTACATAATAAATCATCTTCATTTACCAACTCAGATCTGGATCTCAGCAGTAAAGAAAATAACACTTTGATATCTAATAGCTACAAAGCCTGCAACTCCAATAAAAGTCAATCCATTGTTCTTTTGCTCAGTTAGATCTTTGTCGAAGTTCCTGAAGAGATGGTCATTGCATTGGAACATCGGCCTTTCGAAAAAAAACTTTAAATTAATGTATCAAGGTGATCTTGATGCTCAAAACTGTAGCTTGATCTGACTTGGATTCTACTTGTAATGACAAGTGATTGCACCTTTTTTTGAAAATTTAATATGACTGTTCACCTTAGTATCATCTGTTTCAGGGCAGACAATAAAATGTGATAATTTACAACATTTTCGAAAATTGTACCAGTGCAAAAGTACTCCTTTCATCATCTGGAAATGTCAATAAGCTTCATGTCACATGCCTTAAATATGGCAAAGTTATAGGAGCTCCTGGCTTTGGAAAGAGATATACTCACTCCTCTTAGCACCCAAACTTTCCTTGTAGCAAATGAAATGAATATCTAGATGACCTGTTGATCTTACTGTTTCAAGATAGCTTTGGATAACTCATTGATAGTTCCTTTGCATGTCATCCCAAAACCAGTCCAACCTGTCTCCGCCTCCCTAACCTGTTCTTCCTCTCACCCATCCCTTCCTCCCACCCTAAGCCGCACCCCCATCTACCTACTAACCTCATCCCACCTCCTTGACCTGTCCGTCTTCCCTGGACTGACCTATCCCCTCCCTACCTCCCCACCTATACTCTCTCCACCTATCTTCTTTTCTCTCCATCTTCGGTCCGCCTCCCCCTTTCTCCCTATTTATTCCAGAACCCTCACCCCATCCCCCTCTCTGATGAAGGGTCTAGGCCCGAAACGTCAGCTTTTGTGCTCCTGAGATGCTGCTGGGCCTGCTGTGTTCATCCAGCCTCACATTTTGTTGTCTTGGATTCTCCAGCATCTGCAGTTCCCATTATCTCTAGTCCTGTCATTGCTGCCTTGTCTCAATTTCACAATACAGGTTACTGTAAACTATATCCATCTGTTACTCAGCATTCTGCACTGAAGGTCAAAGCAGGGACGATCCTTCCTGTGATAAAACACAATGCTTTCATGTCATAACATCACATGTTCAAAATAATAATTCATTCATTTAAAGTTAAGTGTGAAAGCACATCTTTCTCTGAAGGTTGCGAATCTTTAAGATTTCCTTTCTCAAAGGCAATAGGCACAGAATCTTTAAATATGTTTAAGACAGAGGTAGATATATTCTCAATGACCAATGTTAATGAAAGATTATCAAGGGATATTTAGGAATATAGACTCAAGCTTAAAATCAGGCCAGCCTTTACCTTTTTGAATGACAGAGCAGGCTGTATGGGCTGAGGGGCCTACCCTTGTTCCTTGTTCATATTTTTGCACAATAAACTGACCAACTCCAGTACACATCTGCTTTTTCAGGAAGGAATTAAATGGGTGGACGTATGCTTGTGGAGGAGAGTAGAAATCTGGGAGACAGTTTAAGAATAAGACCAAGATGAGGACAATGTTTGTCTCTTAAAGCATCTCTTGTGTTGTCCAGAGTCCGTAGAATTCTCTTTCTCAGAGTCATATGGAGGCGGATCCATTTTAAGCAAGATCACAGAATCCATACAGTAAGGAAACAGGCCATTTGGCCCAACAAGTCCACACCTACACACCCCCCCAACCTTATAGCCCTACATTTCGCATGGTTGGGTCACCTAACCGACACATCCCTGGGCAATTTAGAAGGGCCAATCCACCTAATCTGCACATCTTTGTGTTGTGAGAGGAACCCACACAGACACAGGGAGAATGTGCAAACTCTATGTAGATGGTTGTTGGAATTGAACCCTGGTCCCTGACCCAGTGAGGCTGCAGTGCTAACCACTGAGCCATCCCTTATAATTCAACAGGTTTTTGATTAATGTGAGAATCAAGGGTTATGGAAAGTGGAGTGAAGACCAGAACAAGAACAGCAAGGACAGCACAATGACTCAGTGGGACAGCTCTGTGGCAAGGTGGTTAGCTCTGCCACCTCACAGCACCAGGAGTCGGCATCGTTTATGGTCGGAACTACGACGGTATCTGATCATCATCGAACTTCCGGCTTTCATTCTTGATTAATGAAAACATTCTTGGCAAATGCTTTCGCTTTTGTTCGTCTCGCGCCGGTCCAAGAATTTCACCTCTAGCGGCACAATACGAATGCCCCCGGCCGTCCCTCTTAATCATGGCCTCAGTTCCAAAAACCAACAAAATAGAACCGGGGTCCTATTCCATTATTCCTAGCTGGAGTATTCAGGCGACCGGCCTGCTTTGAACACTCTAATTTTTTCAAAGTAAACGCTTCGGACCCCCAGGACACTCAGCTAAGAGCATCAAAGGAGCGCCGAGAGGCAGGGGCTGGGACAGGCGGTAGCTCGCCTCGCGGCGGACCGCCAGCTCGATCCCAAGATCCAACTACGAGCTTTTTAACTGCAGCAGCTTTAATATATGCTATTGGAGCTGGAATTACCGCAGCTGCTGGCACCAGACTTGCCCTCCAATAGATCCTCGTCAAAGGATTTAAAGTGTACTCATTCCAATTACAGGGCTTCGACAGAGTCCAGTATTGTTATTTTTCGTCACTACCTCCCCGAGTCAGGGACCCAGGTTCAATCACAGCCTCAAACTGTCTGTGTTGAGTCTGCACATTCTCCCTGTGTCTCCATGGATTTCCTCCAGGGGTTCCTGTTTCCTCTCTTAGTCCAAAGACGTGCAGGCTGGGAAGGCTAGTGGTGTAAAAGGTGTTGAGTGGGGTGCTGTTTGAAAGTTTGGTGCAGACCTAATATGCCATCAACCCCTTCCTGCCCTCTAGGCCAAGTATCCTACTTTTGGTCTCAAGTCCTATGTTCCAGATAAGGTGCAGTGTGTATGTGGCAGATAGAGGATAAAGGCAATTTTTGCAAGTGACAATAAGTTTCTTCATATTACTGTGAAAAGTAGATCTTTGCTGAACCGAATGGAGAGTTTTCAGAAGGTTGCATAATCCCTGTGATCACAAACAAGTTTACTTCAGCCCACGTGGGCACAAAAGCTTTTTGTAGGTAATTTTCACTGTCAGCATGAAGTTATTGGTTTCCAATGACCACCAGAGGTGAAAATAGCCCCTTTTATATAAAGCCCATAGGATTTGTGAGGGGCAGGTTATTTTTCTTCAAGGTAACTGCATGAAAAAAAAATCAGACAGCACAACATGAGAATGATTCACCAAGTACAAGGAGTTTGCAACCTCTGCGATAACCCTGGGGACAATTGTGCCTGACACTACTGAAGTAGGCAACTTAAACTGAAAGGTGGTATAGTTCTAGCCCTGATAAGCCTTGTTCCTTTACTCACTTACACAAAAGCACAAAGATTAATCACAATTACACATGTATCAAAAATGCTGCAATGAATGGAATAACTAATTAGAACATGTTTTACTCAGAAACATTGGCTGTAAGGAAAGAATGTTGAAGTTATTCAAGACATTGGCAAGATCACAGGTAAAGTTCAATGAAGTACAGTCTTGGGGGTTATCTCATAAATAGCATGTTAGTGTGATTGGATGTTATTGTAAAAGTTGTTTAAAATTAGGTGGGTAAACAGGTACAATGTTGTGGGTACAACAGAGGCGAGACTGCATGTGGAGCAGGGATAGAAATTAAATATCCAAGGATACACATTCTATCAAAATGACAGGCAGACAGGCAGAGGGAGTGGGGTTGCCTTGTTAGTAAGAAATGAAATTTGATCAATAGCAAGAAATAGAGTCTTAAAGTCATAAAGCATTGAATCTGTGAGGCTAGATTTGAGGAAACACACAGAAAGAAAGATAACAAAATGTGAGGCTGGATGAACACAGCAGGCCAAGCAGCATCTCAGGAGCACAAAAGCTGACGTTTCAGGCCTAGCCCTCTGATGAAGGGTCTAGGCCCGAAACGTCAGCTTTTGTGCTCCTGAGATGCTGCTTGGCCTGCTGTGTTCATCCAGCCTCACATTTTGTTATCTTGGGATTCTCCAGCATCTGCAGTTCCCATTATCTCTGACACAGAAAGAAAGACCCTGATGGGAGTTATGTACGAGCTTCCTACCAGTTAGTCAGGGTGTGGGGAAGAAAACAAAACAGGAGATGGAAAAGGCATGTTAGAAAGGCACCAGGACGATAATCATGGAGGAGTTCAATAAGCAGGTCGAACAGGAAAAATTGGTTGGTATCAGATATCAAGAAAAGGAGTCTCTGGAATGTTTACAAGATGTTATTTTGGAGTTGCTCGTGCTAGAGGTCACTATAGTACAGGCAGTTCTGGGTTTGGTGATGTGTAATGCAACAGAATTGATTAGAGAGCTTAAGGTGATGGAACCCCCTGGGGCAGTGACCATGATATGAATGAATTAAGCCTGCACTTTGAGAAGGAGAAGATTGAATCCATTTAATGGTATTACATTTGAGCAAAGACATGAGGGAGGAGCTGGCCAGAGTTGATTGGAAGGGGAACCTAGCAGGAAAGATGGTGGGGCAGCAATGGCAGGAGTTATTGGGGGTAATTAGAGAGGCACAGCTGAAATTCATCCCCAGGGAAGAAGAAACCTACTAAGGGGAGCTTGGGCCAACCATGCCTGATAGGGGAAGTCAGCAACAGCTAAAAGCAAAAGTAAAAGCATACAATCTGGTGAAGATTAGTGGGAAGCCAGAGGATGGGGAAGCCTTTAAAAGTCAGGAGATGATAACTAAGAAAGCAAAAAGGGAAAAAAAGATGAAATGTGAGGGTAAGCTAGCAAGTAATATAAAAGAAATTTGCAAGAGCTTTTATAGATGTCTAAAAGGCAAGAAATAGAGGCAAATGAGTACTGGATTGCTGAAAAATGAGGCTGGTGAAGTAATATTGGGGAATGAGGAAGTGGTGAAGGCACTGAACAGATCCTTTGTATCAGCTTTCTTAGTGGAAGACACCAGTAGCACAACCGAACTTCAAGCGAGTCAGGGCAGAGGTGAGTATAGTGAGCATTCCTAAAGGAGAAATTCTTGGGGAAGCTGAAAGGTCTGAAGGTGGTAAAACAAGCCCCCCCCCCACTGCCCCCCTCCCGGCTGACGAGAGATCGCTGAGGGGATTGTAGAGACATCGTTTGTGATCTTTCAGGAACAACTGGATTTGGTGGGTGGTTGGGGAGGTGGTGGTAGGGAGGGGCAGGGGTGAGGCGAATGGTGGCCCCAGAAGACAGGAAAATGCCTCATGTAATAATCCGTTTAAGAAAGGAGGACAGAAGACAGCTAACTACAGGCGGGTTAGCCTGACATCGGTGATTTCATCCATTAAGTTTAGAGTCCATTATTAAGGATGAAATTGCAGATTACTTGGAAGTGCATGGTAAATAGGGTGGAGCCAGCATGGTTTTGTCAAGGGGAAGTCATGCCTGACAAATCTGTTAGAATTCTTTCAGGAGGTAATAAGCAAGTTAGACAAAGGTTGTGATGTGTTTGGAGTTCCAGAAGGCCTCTGATAATGCGCTACACAGGAGGCTGCTAAATAAGGTAAGAGTCCATGGTGTTGGATGCAAGGTACTGGCGTGGATAGAGGATTGGCCGACTGGCAGAAGGCAGAGAGTGAACATAAAAGGATCTTTTTTGAGCAGCTCGTAGCAGCTGATGACTAGCAGATTTCCCAGGTGTCAGTCCTATACATTAGCGATCTAGATGAATGAACTAAGGGCATTGTCATTAAGTTTGCAGATGATATAAATTTATGTGGTAGGACAGGTAGTGTTGAGGAAGCAGGGACACAACAGGAGGATGTGGACAGGATAGAGGAGTGGGCAAAGAAGAGGCAGATGGAATTTAATGTGGGAAAGTGTGAGGTTATACCTTGTGAGAAGAAGAATAGCGACATAGACTATTTTATAAATGAGGAAAAGGTTTGTAAACCTGAAGAACAAAGGGACTTGGAAATCTAAGTTCAGGATTCTCTTAAGGTTAACTTGAAGGTTCAGTTGGCAGTTTGAAGGCAAATACAATGTTAGTATTCACTTCAAGAAGGCTTGAATACAAAAGCAATGATGTACTGTTGAGGCTGTATAACACTCTGGTCAGACCGCATTTGGAATATTGTAAACAGTTTTTTATCCTGTACCTAAGGAAGGATATGCTGGTGTTAGAGGGGTTCCAGAGGTGGGTTACAAGAACGATCCAAGGGATGAAGGGCTTGTCACATGAGGAGCAGTTGAGGACTCTGGGTCTATGCTCGATGGAGTTTAGAAGAATGAGGGAGGAATTGCATTGAAGCTTACCGAATACTGAGAAGTCTGGATAGAGAAGATGTGGAGAAGATGGGGGGATTAGGAACCAAGGGTCAACCTAAATGTGAAGGATAACTCTTTAGAACTGAGATGAGGAGGAATTTCTTCAGCCAGAGGGTGATTAATCTGTGGAAAGTGTCGCCACAGAGGGCTGTGGAGGTCAAGAGATTGAGTTTCTTGAAGACAGGGATAGATATGTTCTTTATCAGTAAGGAACTCGAGGGTTACATGGAGTAGGCGGACAAATGAGGTTGAGAAACATATTAGCCATGATCCAATGGTGGAGCAGGTTTGATCGGCAGAACAGTCTTCTTCTGTTCCTATATTGTGCACTTTTAGGGTTTATTATGCCATAAGTGAGATTATTGATACGAAGAAATGCAATAGTTTCCATTGACAACAAAAATGGCAAACAGAGAAATATTTAAAGTTTTCAAAATTGGGAATGAGTTTGAAAGGATAAACAGTGAAAGATTTTATTCTCCTAATTCACCCAGTATTTGTAAGGTAAAGTCATCAGCATCCAATAAACAGAGTAGTCACTCAAACAGCAAAAGGAAAAGGTAAGAAACTTCTTTTATTTGGAACACTATTAAAACATGGATGAGTCTTCCCAAGTGGCAATTTGAAACAGGACTGTAACATAATGTAGAAAGAAATTGGATAGGTATTTCAAAAGAAAAACTATAATATAAGGAAAGTGCAAGGAAATAGCTGATGATTATCCCATCTTGAGAGCTAGCAGTAACACAGTTGCAGTAAGCAAATTGCAGCTGCCTTCTGTGCTGTAATTCCTATAATTCGATGATTGTTTTAAAAAGCTTTCTCTTTGAACCATCATTTTGATGAATAATCCCTTTGGTGTTAACCTGAAAGATCATGGGGTTTATTAATTTGAGAAAGGGTGAAAACAGCATTAATTGGACACTGTTAATATGACATTTAAGAAGCCATTTTGGTCTTATTTGCAGTTTGCCATAATTTGAATTTGCCTGTAGCTCTCAAATATGTACCTCCAGGTTTAGCTCTCAAGTGTTGATTAGTTGGTCTCACACACACTCTGGCACTGCTGAAGATATGGAGTGCTTTGTCGACACACAACAGCAGGGTTTCAGAATGGCTTAGGTACTCAGGGAGAGAGGATGTGCAGGATCCTGGAGGCTGTGCTGGAGTTCTAAGTGGAAATGTCCTAGGCCCAACCATCTCCAGCTGCTTCATCATTGACCTTCCGTCCATCACAAGGTCAGAAGTTGGGATGTTTGCAATGTTTGCATAATGTTCAGTACCATTCATGACTCCTCAGATACTGAAGCAGCCCCTGTTCAAACACAATGAAGTCAGAAGTCACGTGACACCAGCGACTTCACCTGATGAAGGAGCAGCACTATGAAAGCTTGTGATTTCAAGTGAACTTGTTGCACTATAAACTGGTGTTGTATGATATCTGACTTTGTTCAACACTGAAACCTCCACATCCCAAAAGCTGCACGATCTGGACAATTCTTGGGCTAACAAGTGACAAAATTTGCACCATGCAAATGCCAGGCAATGACCATCTTCAATAAGAGGCTTGACATTCACTGCATCCCCTACTATCAATTCTTTGGGGTTGCCATTGACCAAAAGCTCTGCTGGACTCATCACATAAACACAATAGCTACAAGAGTTGGTTGGAGGCCAGGAATACTGCAACAAGTAACTTACCTCCAGACCACCTAACCCAGTCCAACATCAAAAGGCACAAGTCAGAAGTGTGATAGATTGCTCCCTACTTGCCTGGCTGAGTACAACCCCAACAGTCCAGAAGCTTGACACCATCCACGACAAAGCAATGTGCTTGATTGGCACTACATCCACAAGCATCAGCACCCTCCACCACCAATACTCAGTAGCAGTGTGTACTACCTACAAGATGTACTGCAGAAATTCACTAAAGATCCTCAGACAGCACCTTTCAAACCCACAACCACATCCACCGAGAAGGACAAAGGCAGCAGATACATGGGAACATCACCACCTTCAAATTCCCCTCCAAACCACTCACCATCTTGACTTGGAAATATATTGCCATTCCTTCAGTGTCACTGGGTCAAAATCCTGGAATTCCCTCCCTCATTGTGGATCCAAGAAAAGAGATTTGGAGGAGGGGGTTATCCATTCAATTACAACAAGGGATGAGAAGTGGGTTGAGGTGGGAATGGGTAAGTTTACTACCTTACCTTGATTTTACCTCCTCCATCCATTCAAAATCCATAGCAGGGCATAGGGAGGGGCTGGTACAAGGAAGGAATACAATCAAGCTCCCAATGATCAAGTGCCTCCTTTTTCCTGACAACTTCTATAAGACTTATCCACATTCTTTCCTGATTAGGAAGTGATACAAATACAAACTTGAAGACCAGCTTATGGGTAAACATTCCGAAGATTCCTCAACAGCATTTTCATAAATCCCTCCTGCACTCTCTCCAATGCACTCACATCCTTCCTAAACTATGACACACAGAACACTACACTGTACACCATGTGAGAGCATAGATCATAGAACACTAGAGTGCAGTACAGGCCCTTCGGCCCTCGATGTTGCTCTGACCTGTGAAACCAATCTGAAGCCCATCTAACCTACACTATTCCATTATCATCCATATGTTTATCCAATGACCATTTAAAAGCCATTAAACTTGGTGAGTCTACTACTGCTGCAGGCAGGGCATTCCATACCCTTTCTGCTCTCTGAGTAAAGAAGCTACCTCTGACATCTGTCCTATATCTATCACCCCTCAATTTAAAGCTATGTCCTCTCGTGCTAGCCATCTCCATCCGAGGAAAAGGCTCTCACTGTCCACCCTATCTAATCCTCTGATCATCTTGCATGTCTCCATTAAGTCGCCTCTTAACAAAAGTCTTCTCTCGAATGAAAATAGCCTCAAGTCCCTCAGCCTTTCCTCATAAGACCTTCCCTCCATACCAGGCAACATCCTGGTAAATCTCCTCTGCACCCTTTCCAAAGCTTTCACATCCTTCCCATAATGCGGTGACTAGAATTGTACACAATACTCCAAGTGCGGTCGCATCAGAGTTTTGTACAGCTGCAACATGACCTCATGGCTCTGAAACTCTATACCTCTACCAATAAAACCTAACATACCGTATACCTTCTTAACAATCCTATCAACCTAGTAGCAACTTTCAGGGATCTATGTACATGGACACCGAGATCTCTCTGCTCATCTACACTGCCAAGAATCTTACCATTAGCCCAGTATTCTGTATTCCTGTTACTCCTTCCAAAGTGAGTTACCTCACACTTTTCCACATTAAACTCCATTTGCCACCTCTCAGCCCAGCTCTGTAGCTTATCTATGTCACTCTGTAATCTGCAACCTCCTTCCGCGTTATCCACAACTCCACTGACTTTAGTGTCATCTGCAAATTTACTAGCCCATCCTCCTACGCCTTCATCCAGGTCATTTATAAAAATGACAAACAGCAATGGCCCCAAAACAGATCCTTGTGGTACACCACTAGTAACTGAACTCCAGGATGAACATTTCCCATCAACCACCATGCTCTGTGTTCTTACAGCTAGCCAATTTTTGATCCAAACTGCTAAATCACCCTCAATCCCATGCCGCCGCATTTTATGCAATAGCCTACCATGGGGAACCTTATCAAATGCTTTACTGAAATCCATATACGCCACATCAACCTCTTTACCCTCATCCACCTGTACGGTCACCTTCCCAAAGAACTCAATAAGGTTTGCGAGACACGATCTATGCTTCACAAAACCGTGTTCAATATCCCTGTCAAATTGTTCCTTTCTAGACAATTATAAATCCTATTTCTTATAATCCTTTCCAACACTAGTGTCTAACTGGTGTCCTATATATGACCAGCATAACGTCACTGTTTAATGAGGCCTAACATGCTGTGTACTTTTTTGAAGTGCTCTTTCTCTCCCTGTTCTGCTACCTTTAATGGCTTATGCACATAAACATCTCGGTCTCTTTTCTTTTGCACATTCATCAGAACAGCTTCCTTTACGTTATACTGTCTCTCCATTTTCTTTGTAATAAACTACATAATATCACTTCTCCACATTGAGTTTCTGCTGTCCACTCCACCAACTTGCTAAGGTCCTTTTGAAATTCTGCACTGTCCTATTCACAGTCTACAATTTTTG
This sequence comes from Stegostoma tigrinum, assembly GCF_030684315.1. NCBI lineage: Eukaryota > Metazoa > Chordata > Chondrichthyes > Orectolobiformes > Stegostomatidae > Stegostoma > Stegostoma tigrinum. Next base: position 1,106,959 of record NC_081359.1, on the reverse strand, counting down.
TGCGTCTTCCACGGATTTTAAAACTCTCCCTTGCAGGGTTTAGAACATATATATATATCAGAAAAAGCAGTGTCCCAGTCGTAACCTCAGGTTCTTCCACTACAAAGTTCCCCTCAGCCAGAAAATACCTTTTCGCCATTTTCTGAAGAAGTGTCTCGACCTGAAACGTCAGCTCTCCTGCTCCTCTGATGCTGCTCGGCCTGCTGTGGTCATCCAGCTTCATGCCATGTTATCTCAGATTCTCCAGCATTATCTCTGTAACAATAGTCATAGAGCTGTATGGCATGGAAACAAACCCTCCAGTTCAACTCGTCCATGCTGACCAGGTATCCTAAATTAATCTCGTCCTGTTTGTCAGCATTTGGCTCATATTCCTCTAAACCCTTCCACTTCATTTACCCAGTCAGATTCCTTTAAAATGTTGTAATTGTATCAGCCTCTGCCACTTCCTCTGGAAGCTTATTCTGTATACGCACCACCATCTGGATGAAAAAGTTCCCCTTTAAGTCTCTTTTAAATCTTTCCCTTCTCATCGTAAGCCCATGCCCTCCAATTTTAGACTCCCCAACCCTGGGGAAAACACCTTACCTATTTTCCCTATACAGGCATTTCATGATTTTAAGGTCACCCCTCAGCCTCTGATGCTCCAGGGAAGATAGCCCTCTCAACCTTTCCCCACGCACAAACCCTCCAACCCCAGCAACATCCTCATAAATCTTTTCTAAACCCTTTCCAGATTCACAACATCCTTCATATAGGAGGTAGACCAGAACTGCATGCAGTATTTCAAAAGGGGCCCAACCAATGTCTTGTACAGCCACACCATGAACTGAAAACTCCTATACTCAAGGCACTGATCAATAAAGGCAAGCATACCAAACACCTTCTTCACTACCCTATCGACCTGCGCCTCCACTTTCAAGAAACTATGATCCTGCACTTCAAGGTCTGTATGTTCAGCAACACTCCCCAGGACCTTATCATTAAGTGCATAATTCCTGCCCTGATTTGCCTTTCCAAAATGCAGCATCTCACATTTATTTAAATTAAACTCTATCAACCAGTTTCATTTTGTTTATTGCCCTAAAATCACTCCAAGTTGTGTTACATGACTTTTATTTCCATTGGCCTGTGAAATATCATTAGACCAAATGTGCGACAATGAATCTTCCATTGTTTCAACTTTATAACTGGATTATTTACTCTCTGGTACCCATTTTAACCAACCAGGTTTAAGTAGTTCTGTGTCAATTCCATGAATTTCTCACTGGTTTTGAAATATCTTGACCTTTATTCGACATGGTGTGTGTAATTAAAATTGCATACAATACGTACCCTCCCTACGCTGATGTTCTTTTTATTTGGTTCAATAATTCTATATCAGTTTCTTCCTTTTGCTCCAGTGCACTACAACAATTTCCAATCATTAACTTCTTTTCCTCAGCTTGACAAGTTTCTGCCTAAATGGATTTATTCCTCTCTTGTCTGTGGTTCATTCTTTTTGATTCACTCTCTTATTAACAATGCTTCAGCTCCCCAGGTAATCTTTTCTTCTTCTGTTCCTTTGAACCTTACAATGAGAAGCCCTCATTCAGCATTAGACTTTAATCACATCTCTCGCAAGCTGGTTATATCTATCATTTTATTTTCATTTGAATGACTCAAGCTCCACTATCTTATTTGTTACGCTCTGCAGATATTGCAACAAAACACAAACTTACCAATGTCTTAAAGCATTTAAGTTATGATGGAACTTCATAATGCAGCATAAAAATCATGCAATGCTTAACAACTGTTAAGGACAAGTATGGTCTCTTGGAGAGAGGGGGCTAGGCCCGAAACGTCAGCTTTTGTGCTCCTGAGATGCTGCTGGGCCTGCTGTGTTCATCCAGCCTCACATTTTATTATCTCTGGTCTCTTGGAACTGGCTACAAACAATCCAACACTGTCCAAAAACTGGACATTTTTTGATTGATCTTATCTCATAATAAACAGCTTGAGTCCATGTAGGAAAGTGGGGAGGCATGAAGCAGTAATTAAATCCAATGTGTAAGAATGGAATTAACAGCAGTAACTAAATGGCTATTAGCTTAAAAAGGTTCAAATCAGACTTTGTGGTGTAAACTAATACAGAAATATACAATGGTGAAGGTAGGTATAAATAAAAAAAGAAATAAACAAAAACAGCAGGGACTTTGTATATATGCAATAACTGATTGAGCCCTTTGATGTAAAAAGCACTGTATTGCCAATGGATTACTTGAACTGAGACATGAATCAACGAAGTTGTATAAACAGAAAATGGATGAACAAATCTTCTGGTGGTATTGCCCAAGAAAGGAAAGTTCCCTAGGAAGCTGTCAAAATTCCTTACTCCTTTGAAAGCGTAAGGACCACAGCAAAGACAAAGTTCCTTGAGTTTTTATGGGTCCGGATGGGGTACCCTTAAATTGTTTGGTTCCTAAATGTGGAATGATAAACTGGCTCTAATTGCTTATTCAGTCAGCTCCTCAATTGTTCAAAGTAAAATTATTTAAAAAGGATTGCTTTCCTCTTGGAAGTCTTTCTTCCAGACACAAATGAACTGTCTGAACCAGACTTTCTCGAATTAACAGTGGAGTGAGCTTATTAATTATGGGAAAAAATAGTAAACAGTACATAGACATGGAGTAGAAATAAACGGTGAGTCTGAAAAGGTAAAATGTAAAACAGAAGGAACAGCCTCTGAATTGCTGATGAAGAGTAGATAGGAAGATGTTATTGCTCAGCTTCAATGGCCCCAGTAGCATTGACTTTAACTATTGAACAGCCAATCGCAAAATTCTTGCTTGCAGATTCTCAGAAATTTCAGCGTCCTACTTTTGACCTGACTGGTCACACTCTGAGAGAGAAAGACTATTTCCCTTTGTTTTGATTGCAGTGCTTGGTTGTTTAAAATGATGGCTATCAACACTGTGGGCCTCAGAGCAGCCTAGTCCACATGCTAGGATGTCCTGTGAATAACACGTACAGCCTTGTGCTGCAGAGATAGTAGGAACTGCAAATGCTGGAGAATCTGAGATAACACAGTGTTGAGCTGGATGAACACAGCAGGCCACATAGCATCAGAGGAGCAGGAAGGCTGACATATCAGGCCTAGACCCTTCTTCAGAAAAATCTGAAGATGGATCTAGGCCTGGAACGTCAGCCTTCCTGTTCCTCTGATGCTGCTTGGCCTGCTGTGTTCATCCAGTTCAACACTGTGTTATCAGCCTTGTGCTGCAGTCTGTTTTTTATCCCTGTGTTTTAAATATATACCTGAAGTGTAAAACTGACGCCTGCAAAAGCAGGTTTTTTGCTGACGTGATGAGCAGGAGGGAGGTAGTCTTCAGCTGCTCTTGTTATCTCTTCTTGTGAAGTTTGAACTGTTTGAATGTTCCTAGCCCTTTACTGATGCGACATACCATTGGCTTCACACAGTGCTGTCCAAGCCAGTCACTCAATTTACATCCACAAATTTCCTCCTTTTGTAGCAGTTCCATTTCAAAAAAGACCATGTTGGAATTAAAAGTAAAGAATGTTTGTAAATACTTTGGGATTCTGATTCGTTACTGTAATACTGCCAAGGCAACTTTAATATAAAGTTAAAATTTATGAAAAATTATTTTATAAAACAATTTCAAAATATCTGATTAGCCCAGGGGCAATTACAGTCCTTATATCAGCACACCATAATATCAAAGCAGTTTGGTTGCTTCGGGGTCCTTCTGTTCAATTATAATCTCCCTGCCACAAACTCTTCTGTGCCCAATTCATTTAATATGAAGGTTATTAATTGCTTCTGCACTTCTGTCAGGCAAGCTAGAGCTTTGGTATATAGGCATGTTGCAGGAATGTGCTGAGAATACATTTGACAGTGTCCAACAGATGAGTTGTCACCATCACCTTCCATTGTATACATTATAGAATTGTTACAGCAGCACAGAAGAAGGCCATTTAGCCCATCATCCAGCTGCGTCAGCTCTCACTTTGCTCCAGTTTCCACCTTCTCACTGTGCAGTTGCTCATTTTAACTTTTTCAGATAATTGGCTTTTGGAGAATTTGAAGAAGCTGCCTTAATGTAAGCTCAGGCAGTGGACTCCACACTATAATTATTTACTGTGCGAAAGTTTTCTTCTCATGTCACCTTTGATTCTTTTACCAATTGCTTTAAGTCTGTGTTCTTTCATTCTTGATATCTTTACCAATGGGAGGTGCTTCACGCTGTGAATTCTGAACTGATCCTTCATTACTCTACCTCCATCAAATCGGGCTCCACTCAGCCTTCTTTCCTCCTGGCAAAGCATTTGGAACTTCTCCAGCCTATCTTCTTGGTGAAGTTTCTTTTTCTTGGATCGCTTCTCCTGAATCTTTCCTGCATTCTCCCGAATAGTTTCATACTGTTCCTAAACAATGGCACCCAGAATTGTTCACAATAGTCCAACTGAAGCCAACCTTGTGTTTTATACAAATTCAGCACACACTGTCATTCTTCTTGTGCTCTGTGTCCATATTAACAAAGTCTGGGGGATTGTGTGCTTTGTAATCTCTCCTCAACTTTCAATGAAATTATGCACAATTATGAATTAACCCTCTTTGGGAGTTGATTTTTTAATGTTGGAATCTTTCTATTTTTCTTATCAAAATGAACCATCTCACTTTTCTATGTATGAAATTCCCCCAATATTAGGTGTGGTCATTACTAAACTTGTCTATGTCCTTTTGAAGTTCTGCACTAACCTCCTCACAGTTTACAATCTTTCTAAGCTTTCGTATTGTCGGCAGATTTTGAAATTGTGCCCTGTATGTCAATGCCCAGATCACTAAAATGAATTAGGAAAATCAAGGGTCCTAACATTGAAATAGAACTTAAATCTTGCAAATGCTGGAAATCTGAACAAAACACAGAAAATACTGCAGAAACTCAGCAGTGAAGAGAGTTAATATTTTGAATCCAATAATCAGAACTGAAAGAGAAAGAGAGATGTCAATTGGGAGTAAATTAAAATGTGAAAGCGAGACAATAGTTGTCTTTGCTGGCAGCAAAGTAAACAAGACCAGGAGGTCAGGTGGGGGGAGAATGTTAGAAAAGTGGATGGTAGGCAGTAGACAGACTCTGAAGTTGTGGAGTTCAAACTGTGTCCTGGAGATTATCGAGTGCATAATGGGCTTTCCTTCAGCTGGTATTGGCTTCATAAGAACATTGCAGCAAGTCCAGAGCACTTATGTAATCATGAGAGCAAGGAGGTTGCAATGGTAAACACCTGGAAAGTTGGGGTTATTTGTACACACAAAGTAGACGGGTTTTACAAAGTGCTCACCCAGTCTGCATTTTTTTACAGAGATAATGGGAACTGCAGATGCTGGAGAATTCCAAGATAATAAAATGTGAGGCTGGATGAACACAGCAGGCCAAGTAGCATCTCAGGAGCACAAAAGCTGATGTTTCGGGCCTAGCCCTCTGATGAAGGGTCTAGGCCCGAAACGTCAGCTTTTGTGCTCCTGAGATGCTGCTTGGCCTGCTGTGTTCATCCAGCCTCACATTTTATTATCTTGCACTTTTTTACACCAATGTTAAGGCAAAAATGGCAGAGGATCGTTCTTTGAATGCAGGGAACAGAAAACATCCTCTCAGAAACTACCCTGTTAAGCCCCTTAAGAATCTGATGAGTTTCAATGCGATGACTTCTCATTCTTCTAATCTCCAGTGACTAGAATCCCAACCTGTTTCGCTTTTACTCGTAAGACAGTCCCTCCATCGCAGGGATAATGGGAACTGCAGATGCTGGAGAACACTAGCGCACACAGGCAGCAGGTAACCAGGAAAGCAAATGGAATGTCTGCCCTTATTTCAAGGGAGTTGGGAGCTCCTGTGCTCCTGAGATGCTGCTTGGCCTGCTATGTTCATCCAGCTTCATACTTTGTTATCTTGGAGCCTCCATACCAGGGATCATCCAATGTAGTTATGTCTTCCCTTAAATAAGAGACCAAAACTTCTCCAGATGTGATCTCACCAGCACCTTGTACAGTTGCAGCAAGAATTCCATATTCATTTACTCCAACTCCCTTGAAATAAGGGCAAACATTCTATTTGCTTTCCTGGTTACCTGCTGCCTGCGTGCGCTAGTGTTCTTTGTTTTCTGTCATTCAAAGCATTCTGCATTTGTGTTGCTATGGTCCCTTTGACTCGATGAACCATAATATTTCCCATAAATCTGTGACATGGCAGTATACCAAACACCTTTCTGAAGTCCATGCACACACTTCATTGAACTCTCTCTGTTACCACCTTAAAAAACTCTAACAATGGAGCATTTGAACTTTAGCTCTTTTATTAACTCACAAGGGTTACAGCCTTTTTTGAACATAGGTGTAGTGTTAGCAATTGCCCGGTCTTCTGGATAAATTATGGCCAGTGTTTCCTTTGTGTTGATGCTGTCACTTTAAAAGGTTATTTTGTCCTGTTTTAATTTGAAGGGAGGTTGTAAAGCAGAGGCATGACCTGTCTCTAAGAAAGTAAACAATTTGTGAGGCCTTGTTTTTATTAAAGTTGCAACAATGGGAACAACCTGGAGTGGCCTGGTCTCACAGGCCAAGCTTTCGAGTTTTATGTTAGTTTTTAGATTTAATTTTAATCAGGTCTCAAAATAGTTGGAAGCTTCAGTAATGCTTCCTACTTCTCTGAATCTCCTCGATGTTTTATCCTTCTGGATTGGAGAACTGCATGTGGGAATCTGTGCCTGGATTTGCCATTTTTAGAAGGTGTATGTTTATGGGATATTGCTATGTTAGAAAAGTTAATTAGTCATCGTTACTGTATCTATCCTTTAGTTAAGTTTTCCAGTAATTAAGTTATTCTAGGCTCCTCTTCCTTTTGCTTGTATTTTAACAATAATGTTTAAATAAATTGCATTTTGCTTAACGTTGAATAGTTTGACCAGTCACACTGCAGCTGGAAAATGACGCTTTAAATCTACCTTTAAGATAAGAAAAAGCTAGGTTCTAGGCTTCCTTCTTAAAAGATTTTGGGGGGTGGTCTGGTCTGGTCCATAACACCTTGAATTTAATTCTCATTCCTCTCAATATCTCTTGTCTGCTCCTGGTTCCTTATTCATTTTAATTCTAAAGATGCCTATATAATATGTTACTAAACCCTTCCAGTATCTGAGTTACTATCTCTTCCTCCACTGCCTGGGCTGCACCTTCCTCCTTGTTAAAGGCAGATGCAATTATTACAGATGATAATAATATGCAAAGCAAACTCTCAAATATTCCATGCAGACTGATGACTGGTGACAAACAAAACAAACTGTCTGGGTTCATGCTGCATAAGGAAGCTGATGGACTGAGGGCATTTAAGTTCTGAATGAGGTACAAAAGTGTGAAAAGGCAAGGCAGGGATGCTATGAGCATTCAAGCAGGCACACAGTAGGTGATCACTAAGAGAACAAGCAAACAGCCCTGGTGCGGACCCTGTTATGATTTATGGGATCGCTGTTGGATCGTGTGCTCAAAGTGGCTGCAGGCAGCATTACAATGGAAGATGTGGGCAGCATTCAAGTGAAAAACTTTCTTCCAAATAGGTTGAAGATGTGCCATGATGGTGTTGTGAGGCTGGTACACAGCTGACAACAGTTATTGTGCATTTAGTGATGGTGAACATAGAACATAGAACATAGAACAGTACAGCACAGAACAGGCCCTTCAGCCCACAATGTTGTGCCGACCATTGATCCTCATGTATACACCCTCAAATTTCTGTGACCATATACATGTCCAGCAGTCTCTTAAATGACCCCAATGACCTTGCTTCCACAACTGCTGCTGGCAACGCATTCCATGCTCTCACAACTCTCTGCGTAAAGAACCTGCCTCTGACATCCCCTCTATACTTTCCACCAACCAGCTTAAAACTATGACCCCTCGTGCTAGCCATTTCTGCCCTGGGAAATAGTCTCTGGCTATCAACTCTATCTATGCCTCTCATTATCTTGTATACCTCAATTAGGTCCCCTCTCCTCCTCCTTTTCTCCAATGAAAAGAGACCGAGCTCAGTCAACCTCTCTTCATAAGATAAGCCCTCCAGTCCAGGCAGCATCCTGGTAAACCTCCTCTGAACCCTCTCCAAAGCATCCACATCTTATCCACATGTGGCGAAGATGTTGGACTATGGCAGCAAGTGGTGGTCTGGAACTGTGAGCTTTTTGCTCAGGGTTCCGTGCTGAAAACTGTCATCACCTGATTTCTTTCAGTCATGGGAGAATAGCAAACTGCATATAACTGAGGTCAGAATTGGTAATTATGAGCTGTTAGCACATGCAGATAGGCCCCCAGTCACACACCAGTCAAATCTTTATTTTGTTATTCAAACCATAGCATAAAATCAGACTGCTTTTTCAATGCCAAGAACTTTATTCTTCCAAATTCACGAATCTCCCAACTGACTGGTTGTTCCCGACATGACTCAGAGATAGGGATGATTTAGGCCTTCATATCGTCTTCACAACTGACTTCCTTACATAACTTTTCCTCATTCGAAAATTGATCAATCCTCCATTCTGTGCCTTCATCCAAGGTCAGAAGTCACCCGATACCAGGTCTTAGTCCAACAGGTTTATTTGAAAGCTTCTGGAGACGGAGCAGTGCTCCAAAAGATTGTGAATTCAAATAAACCTGTTGGACCATAACCTGGTGTCAGGTGACTTCTGACCTTGTCCACCCGAGTCTGACACCACCACCTTCACATCAAGGCTAGCATTTCATTCACTTGTAAATATTTGAGGGCGCCAACACTGATCCCTGTGGCACACCACTTGTCACGTCACATCAACACAAAAAATGGACGCAGTAATGTGCATCCTCTGCTTTGTATTAACTAACCAATCTGCACTAACATATTTTGCCTGTACAATGAGCCCTTATTTTATGTAGTAATTCATGACTTGGAACCTTGTCAAATGTTTATTGGAAATCTACAAGCAGTATGTGCACTGGACCCCCTTTATTGAATTAACTGTTACTTCCTCAAAGCACTCTAATCAAAGTGAGGTAAAAATGATTCCTTCCTCAAAGTCATATTAACTCTTTTTGATTGCATAAGATTTTACAAGTGCCCCACTGTAACCTTGAATTCAGCACCTTCCCAATGACAGATGTTCGGTTAACAAGCCAGAAATTCCCTGCTTTCTGTCTATCTGCTTTCTTGAAAGGAGCAGTCAGATTCACTATTCTCCAAACCAATGGGATATTTTGGAATTTTGGAAAATTGAAACCAAGTCATCTAACATCTCAGCAGTGTGTTTTAGTAATGAAAGGGGGCATGGTGGTGGTGATGGCCTAGTGATATTATCGCTGGGCTGTTAATCCAGAGACCCTGATAATGTTCTTGGAAACTGGGTTCGAATCCCACGGCGGCAGAGAGTGGAATTTGAATTCAATGAAAAAAATCTGAAATTGAGAGTCGAATGATGATCATGAACCTATTGTTGATTGTCAGGAAAAAAATATATCTGGTTCACTAATGTCCTTAAGGGAAGGATACTGCCATCCTTACCTGGTCTGGCCTACATGGGGCTCCAGACCCACTACAATGTGGTTGACTCTTAACCGCCCTCTGGACGATTAGGGATGGGTAATAAATGCTGCCTGGCCAGCAACACCCTCATCCTGTGAATGAATGGAGAAAAAGCCAACACTGGGCTAAAACCCATCAAGGCCAGGGGTTTTGTCAGCTTTGAGCTTTGTTGTTCACAGTAAAGTGATGGCCACAAAAACCGGAAAAGCTGCGGATGCTGTAAATCAGAAACAAAACATAACTTGCTGGAAAAGTTCAGCTGGTCTGGCTGCATTTGTCGGTTTTCTGAGGAAGGGTCTCTCAACCTAAAATGTCAACTCTGATTTCTCTCCATAGATGATGACTTCAGCTTGTACGAGGGGGCATAGCTACAAATTGAGGTGTGATAGATTTAAGACAGATGTCAGAGGCAGGTTCTTTACTCAGAGAGTGGTAAGGGCATGGAATGCCCTGCCTGCCAATGTAGTTAACTCAGCCACATTAGGGGCATTTAAACAGTCCTTGGAATAAGCATCTGGATGATGGGATCATGTAGGGGGAGAGGCTTCGATTTAGTTCACAAGTCGGCGCAACATCGAGGGCTGAAGGGCCTGTTCTGCGTTGTATTGTTCTATGTTCTATAGATGCTGCCAGATCTGCTGAACTTTCCCTGTAATTTCTGTTTTTGAAAGTGATGATCATAACTTCTTTAAGTGCCTCAATCCCTCTCATATGCTGTTATTTCTAGGATGTTATGTGTATCATTTACAGTGAAGACAAATGCAAAGTATCTTTTTCATTCATCTGTCATTTTCCCATCCTCCATTACTAATTTCCCTGAATCATTCTAAACTACCAAAACTTACTTAAGTTACACTTTTCATTTAAAATACCTGTAGAAACTCTTAAGTATATGCTTCATATTTTTGATCAGAGATAATGGGAACTGCAGATGCTGGAGAATCCAAGAGGCTAGTTTTCACTCAATCTAATTTCCACTGCCTTTTTTTTAGCTATGCCATTCTTTATACTCCGTCGATCATTTGATCTGCTAAGGTGTTTGTGAAATTTTAGACATTTTTTGTCAGTTTGATGTGATCTTTAAATTCCTTAGTGGAAGTCCTGAGTTTGTTGCGCTTCTTATGGTTGTCATCAGGTAGGTCAATCTATGCGTGAGTGCCCATCACTTAAGCTAGCTGTTTTAATTGTGCTATGGTATGCCAGCTGGACATTACAGGAATGGAATCTCTTGCACTTTATTAATGCTCCTGATTAATCCAGCAGGATTGCAGTCCATAACTACACCTGCTTGAAACCATCCAGATGTGTACCTGCTTGAAGGATTGGCGTCATCACTGGCAAACTTGGCATAATTTCCATTTATGATGCAAATTAGTGGGATGCCTGTTCTACTCAAATAATGGTTAAAGTCCTGCAGATACAGAGTCATAGAGACACACAGCATAGAGACAGATCCATTGGCCCAACTCATCCAATGTGACCAGATATCCCTCATTAATCCAGTCCCATTTACCAGCATATTGCCCATTTCCCTCTAAACCCTTCCTATCCATGTGCCCACTTAGCTGCCTTTCAAATGTTGTAATGGTACCAGCCTGCACCACTTCTTCTGGAAGCTTATTCCATACACACCCCACACTCTGTATGAAAACGTTACCCCTTAGGTTCCTTTTAAACCTATTCCCTCTCACTTTAAACCTCTGCCTTGTAATTTTAGACTCCACCCCCACCAGGAAAACGCCTTACCTATTTACCCTATCCATGCTTCTCAGGATTTTATAAACCTCTATTAGGTCACCCCTCAGCCTCTGATGCTCCAGGGAAAATAGCCCCAGTCTATTCAACCTCTCCCTATAGCTCCAACCCTCCAACCCTGACAATATCCTCATAAATCTTTTTTAAATCCTTTCTAGTTTCACAGCACCCTCTGTATAGGAGGGAGACCAGAACTGCACACAGAAATCCAAAAGTGGCCAAACCAATGTCTGAAACAGCTGCAACATGAACTCTATACTTAGAACTCTTATATTCAATGCACTGACCTATAAAGGGAAGCATACCAAAAGTATTCTTCACTATTCTATCTACCTCAAGGAACTATAAACCTGCACTCCAAGGTCTCTGTTCAGCAACACTCCCTAGGACCATACCATTAAGTATGTAAACCATGCCCTGATCTGCCTTTCCAAAATGCAGCACCTTATATTTATCTAGATTAAATTCCATTGGCCACTGCTTGGCCCTTTATACCTTTTTTGTCCGCAGTTACCTTTTAGCCCTGACTGTATTTGTAGACTCCCTTTGGATTCTCCTTAACTCTATTTGCCAAAGCTATTCCATGCCCCTCTTTTGCCCTCCTGATTTTTCTCTTAAGTATACACCTACTGCCTTTATATTCTACCACGGATTCACTAGATCCTAGCTGGCTATACTTTTATTATTCTTGACCAAAACCTCAATTTCTCTGGTCATCCAGCATTCCCTCCACCTACTAGCCTTGCCCTTCACCCTAACAGGAACACACTATCTCTGGGCACTCCTTATCTAATTTTTGAAGGCTTCACATTTTCAGCTTAGTTTCAGATTTGACTCCTCTTAATATGGACATGTCTAATACTAAGGGAAATGCAGTTAAGGTGAGAAGGGGAATGTTCACAGGAGGTGTGAGGGGCAAGTCCTTTACACAGAGAATGGTAGAAGTCTGGAACACAGGGATGATGGTGGGGGCAGAAGTGATCGGGCTGTTTAAGTTTTACATAAGCATTCAAATATGCAAGGAATGGGGGGATATAGACCAAGGGCAAGTAGAAGTTTGACACAACATTGTGGGCCAAAGGGCCTGTTCCTTTTCTGTACTGTACTATGTTTTAGAGCAGAGACTTGTGTCCCTAATAGGATCCTGGTTACCATGTTAAATCCCACCTGGATTACAATGCATGCCACAAGACCTTTCTGTCTTTTCATTTTGTAGGCTACCATGTTTGTTTCATGATTACTTCCTGTTCAACAGTAAAGAGCTGAACAGAGCGTCAAAAGGAGATGACATTTAAAAACACTTACTGAGCCATTTGATGAGTGAAATCAAAATATTGTGACAGACTCCCTTTTAAGGTTAAATCTGCTGCATTCTGTATCCTAGTTGTTTTATAGTCCTTGGAGATAAGTTCCAGCATTAGATTTATCAATAGCAAAACCCTGAGAATTTCAATGGTTGCCTTTGACCTTAGCTTCCATTTAGGTACCTTTCTGCTGATGTGACATGTTAGACCTCCTTCTGCTGCTCGCATTCGCTCAGTCCAATCTTGCCAAATTATTTCAGGGTTCCCCTTAGACTGCTGTCATGATCTTGCATACTATTGTATTATAATTGTTTCCTTCAGCTAACTAGAGTCTTGCATTGCCTAAAGTAGTCTACTTCTGACATTACCTCTGAATCAATTCCAAATGCATTATGCCAGGAAGATGTCTAATCCTTAGCTTTAAGCTTCCCTTTCCTTATCAACAAATCACATTAACACTGAATGAAGCTAAGCATGGTACTTTGACCCTACATTTGTCTCTTTCACTCTTTCTGCTGTTTTATCCCCCTTCTGCCCCAAGCTGTGACAGTCTAATTGCTACAGAAACTATGTAATCTCTGCATCAGTATCAGCAGATAATGAGAAGGTGGAGAAATGCGACTGGGAGTGAGAGGAGCTTTGAGTAACTCAGGAATGAAGAGTCAGTTGGAATTGAACTGGAAAGCATCTTAGCCTCTAACTGGATAGTTTCCCTTTCTACTGCTGCTTTGGCACTAAGGAAAAGACACCAGTCATTCCTGGCCTAGCATTCACAGATAAAATCTAATGTGGAGATGGGAAATGAGTTTTAAGCTAGGAGAAAAGCTAGACCTAGAAGCTGGGAAAGAACTGAGAAATTAAGACTGGTTCCATTTCTAGTGGGCTAGAGCTGGGAGAAATGAGCTCTGCAGGCTACTAGACTAGGTGGGATTGAGGTTCACAAGGAAGAGATATTAGAAATCCTAGAGAGGGTTAAGATAGATAAGTCCCCTGGGCCGGATGGGATTTTTCCTCGGATCCTCTGGGAAGCCAGGGAGGAGATTGTCGAGCCTTTGGCATTGATCTTTAACTCGTCATTGTCTACAGGAATAGTGCCAGACGACTGGAGGACTGCAAATGTGGTTCCCCTGTTCAAGAAGGGGAGTAGAGACAACCCTGGTAATTATAGAACAATGAGCCTTAGCTCAGTTGTTGGTAAAGTGTTGGAAAAGGTTATAAGGAATAGGATTTATAATCATCTCGAAAAGAATAAATTGATTAGGGATAGTCAGCACGGTTTTGTGAAGGGAAGGTCATGCCTCACAGACCTTAGTGAGTTCTTTGAGAAGGTGACCAAACAGATAGATGAGAGTAAACCGGTTGATGTGGTGTATATGGATTTCAGCAAGGCGTTCGGTAAGGTTCCCCACAGTAGGCTATTGTACAAAACGCGGAGGAATGGAATTGTGGGAGATATAGCAGTTTGGATCGGAAATTGGCTTGGTGAAAGAAGACAGAGGGTGGTAGTTGATGGGAAATGTTCATCCTGGAGACCAGTTACTAGTGGTGTACCGCAAGGGTCGGTGTTGGGTCCACTGCTGTTTGTCAATTTTATAAATGGCTTGGATGAGGGTGTAGAAGGATGGGTTAGTAAATTTGCAGGTGACACTAAGGTCGGTGGAGTTGTGGATAGTGACGAAGGATGCTGTAGGTTGCAGAGAGACATAAATAAGCTGCAGAGCTGGGCTGAGAGGTGGCAAACGGAGTTTAATGCGGACAAGTGTGAGGTGATGCACTTTGGTAGGAGTAACCGGAATGCAAAGTACTGGGCTAATGGTAAGATTCTTAGTAGTGTAGATGAGCAGAGAGATCTCAGTGTCCATGTACACAGATCCTTGAAAGTTGCCACCTAGGTTGATAGGGGTGTTAAGAAGGCATACAGTGTTTTAACTTTTATTAATAGAGGGATCGAGTTCCGGAACCATGAAATTATGCTGCAGCTGTACAAAACTCTGGTGCGGCTACACTTGGAGTATTGAGTACAGTTCTGGTCACCGCATTATAAGAAGGATGTGGAAGCTTTGGAAAGGGTGCAGATCAGATTTACTAGGATGTTGCCTGGCATGGAGGGAAGGTCTTATGAGGAAAGGCTGAGGGACTTGAGGCTGTTTTCATTAGAGAGAAGAAGGTTGAGAGGTGACTTAATTGAAACATATAAATAATCAGAGGGTTGGATATGGTGGATAGGGAGAGCCTTTTTCCTAGGATGGTGACGGCGAGCACGAGGGGGCATAGCTTTAAATTGAGGGGTGAAAGATATAATACAGATGTCAAAGGTAGTTTCTTTACTCAGAGAGTAGTAAGGGAATGGAACGCTTTGCCTGCAACGGTAGTAGATTCGCCAACTTTAGGTACATTTAAGTCGTCATTGGATAAGCATATGGATGTAAATGGAATAGTGTAGGTTAGATGGGCTTGAGATTGATATGACAGGTCGGCACAACATCGACGGCCGAAGGGCCTGTAATGTGCTGTAATGTTCTATGTCCTATGGTCTGCTATGTCCTATGCATTTTAATCAAAGATCAGAACGGTATCATTTCATTTGGAGGCCAAAAACTAATGGCACTTTCTTAGTATGTGTAAGGGCTGTTAAATTTACTGCAGTGCTTGACAGTCATTTCTTTGTTCTTTTGTCAAAAGTAAAAAAGAACTTTAATGATCGGTAACTTTTCATCTTGCCTCGAATTTATAATGATGATAAAGACTTTAAATTGAGACTGGATTTGAGACATACTGTGAAGGTCTTCTATGAAAAACAAAACCTGAAGCTTAATTGCAAAGATTCTTTCTTAATACATCAAATAAAAGTGGAAAATTAAGAAGGAAAGGTACTGGGGGTGATGGAGGTGGGGTGTGGTGATGGAAGGGATGGGGGAGTGATAGAGGAGGTAGGGTGTTGATGGAGGCGTGTGGTGTGATGGAGGGTCTGGGATGTGGTGATAGAGGGGGTGGAGTGTAATAGAGGGAGTGGGTGTGTGATGGAGGAGGTGGGGGTGATTGAGGGTGTTTGGGTGATGGAGGGGGTGGGGGTGATGAAGGAGTTGATATGGGCATGTCCACTGTCTGATTTATAAACACATTTTCTAGCTAGGTGTTGAATGGAGTAAGTATGTTGTGAATGTTTCCTGGATGGATCAATGCACACGGAATTTCTTACTGAAGATCCACCCAATTTGCTCTCTACTCCATTTTCCAGAATTATTTGACAAAATGAGTTAAGCTGTAATTTAACATACCATTAATATTAAAATTGGATTCCAACTGTAGATATGACTGCACTCTAAATGTAGCATTCCTCCATTGAAACTAAGTTCATGGGACATTCTGTAACTTAATGAGACAAAACAGACTTCCTTAAGGCAAGTGCAAGTTGCTGGAGTCAAAACAGCCTACCCAGATTAACCATCTAAAAACTAATTTGTTTTCTCACTAAATGTGTTTGATTTAGTTTGCCTATCATAATGCATTTATGGCCATTGTCAAAGATTCTTTAGAGTCTGGAACATTCCCTGCAGATTAGAGGGTTGCTAATGTAGCCCTTGATATGAATAGAGAGGGAGAGAGATATAGACCAGCCAGCCTGATGTTGGTAGTGGGGAAGATGCTAGAATCCATTCTCTAGGACTTAATAGTGGAGCACTGAGAAAAGACTGAGGTAGAATCAGACTGAGTCAGCATGGAATTACAAAAGGGAAATCATGCTTGACAAATATACTGGAATTCTTCATGAATGTAACCAGTGGAATTGATCTGGGAACCAATTGATGTGGTTTATTTGGACTTTCAGAAAGCTTTCAACAAAGCCCCATATAAGAGATTACTTTGTAAAATTAAAGTGCATGAGATTAGGAGTAGTATATTCAGATGGATAGAAAATTGGCTAGATGACAGGACGCAAATAGTGGGAGTAAATAGCATGCAGTGATTATTCATGTACCGTTGGGCTCAGTGCTAGGACCCTAAACATTCACAATATATGGTAATGATTTAGATGAGAGAACTAAATGCAATATTCCCAAATTTGCAGATGACTCAAGGCTGGATGGAAGGGTGAGCTGTGAAAAGGAGGCTGAGGTGTGTCCATGTGATTTGCACAAGCTGATTAAGTGGGAAAATGCATGGCAGATGAAGGATAATGTGAATAAATGTAAGGTTATCCACTTTGGTTCCAAAAATAGAAAAGCAGATTATTATCTGAATGGCTGCAAACTGAGAGAGCAGAATGCTCAAGGCCTAGGTGTCCTGGTGCACCAGTCACTGAAAGTAACCCTAACCTTAACCCTATCGCAGTAAAGTAGGCAAACGGTATATTAGCCTTTGTAGCAAGAGGATTCAAATGCAGGAACAAGGATAGCTTTCTGCAGTTATACACTGCATTGGTGAGGCCACACTTGGAATGGTGTGGGCTGAGGAAGGATATTCTTGCTGTAGAGATAGTGCAGCAAAGGTTTACCAGGCTGATTCGGGGGATGGCAGTTCTGATGTATAAGGAGAGAATGAATCGATTAGGATTGAATTCACTGGTGCTTAGAAGAATGGAGGGAGTTGTGGTTTCTTAAAGAAAGCTATAAAATTCTAACAGGACTAGTCCAGTTCGATGTAGGAAAGATGTTCCCAATAGTAGTGGAGTCCAGAGCCAGGTGTTGTAGTTTAAGGATAAGGGGTAAATCTTTTAGGGCTGAGATGAGTTAAAATTTCTTCAGCTGAGGTGAGCCTGTAGGAATAACTATCACAGAAATTGGTTGAGTTGAGGCAAAACATTGTGTTTTCAAGGAAGAGGTTGATAGAGCTTTTGTGGTTAAAGGACTATGAAGGGAGGGAGATTAGGGCATTGAATTTAAAGATCAACCATGATCAGGCTCAAGGGGTTGAATGGCTGCCTCCTGCTCTTATCATGTTGTGATTACATCACTTCCAGTAATGATGGGTAACGTCTTATTAACATGTTGCACAGTCAGACTGAAGCCGTTGTACAACAGCTACCCACGTGGCTTTGATCAGTTTGTGGTGGTTAACTGCTCTACTTCAAGTACTTTTAAATCAGCCCATTCAGAGATATTATTACACACCATTGGAGCAGGTAGGATTTGATCTTGGGCTTCCTGGTTCAAAGATGCTAACATTGCACCACACCTGTTTTAGCTGACAGTGTAGTCTGTCTTATTCAGTTCAACAGTCATTACAATCAACTAGTACTTATGTGATGAGTAAATATTGCACTCTTCTGAGTTATGTGTGTGTTGTGAATGACCTACCTTAAGATTTTTCAAGACACCCAACACCTTCTCCTTTTTAATCTAGACATGCTCCAGAATATCCACACATCCTTCCCTAAACTTACCACCATCCATATCCTGCTCCTTGGTAAATACCAATGTGAAATAGACATTAAGATGACACAAAGCTGTGTGGAAGGGTAAGTTGTGAAGAGGATGTAGAGATGCTTCAGTACGTTTTGGATTGACTGAGTGATACAAGAGTGATGCTAACAGCCTGGGTTCAATTCCTACAGGAGCTAACATTACTATGAAGGACTCTCCTTCCCAACCTCTCCCCTCATGACACATGATGACCCTCAGGGTAAAGCGCCACCAGTCGTCTCTCTCTCTGATGAAAGAACAGCCCTATGGTCCAGCAGAACAATGATGCCTTTTCCTCTGTTACCCTCCATGGGTTTTCTATGTGAAGGAATCCGTCAGAAGACTGGTGGTGGCTAACAGATGTGAAAACCTACACACTGGGTGAACGAGATGGTATAGAGGCTTTAAATCTGTTTTTGGTGGTTGTAGAACATAAGGAATGTTGAGGCAAAAGGTGTGAATGGAAGCATGAAGGTAGTGAGGGATTATTGGGAGTGTGTGGGGATGGGTTGACAGGCATGGGGCATAACCTGGAAAGAAAACCCAATAAAATGTGTGTAAGATATAGGTTTGTGGGTCTAAAACTGAACAAAACATTGGGAACAAGTGCCTGATAATCAAGATAAGCCTTTATACCAACAGGGAATACTGGTCTTTTCTCCAGCATGGGGAGTTCAAAACTAGGGGACATATTTTAAGGTTGTGAGGAGCAAAATTTAAAAAGGGCATGAAGACAACTTCTTTATACAGAGACTGGATCTGTTATGGAATGAACTTCTAGAGGAAGTGGTGGGTGCAGGTACAGTTACAGCATTTAAATGATAATTAAATAAATTCATGAATAGGAAAGGTTTGGAAGGATATGGGCCAAGTGTAGCCAGGACTGATGAAGGGTTTCAGCCCAAAACATTGACTTTCCCGCCCCTCAGATGCTGTACTTTTTCACCTCCTCATTTATTGACTCTGGCTTCCAGCATCTATAGCCCTCATTGTTTTGCAGGCAGGTGTAACTAGTTTAGTTTGGGAAACGTGTACAAAGTTACCATCATGATTACACACGTGATTACCAAACCAGAATAAAAAAGTCCCAGCAGAAATAAAGGAAACAAAGCCAGAAGGAATGAGAAACATACAGATATTAAAGTTTTATTTAAGCCTTATCTCGGCTCAGGTCCCTAGGCCAAGCCACAGCTTGGAGCCTGGGGGGGAGCTGGGTACATGCTGCTGCTGATGCTAATGTCCCCGATCTCATCCTGCTGTCTGTGCTGCTTCTGATTCGAGAATTACCCGTTCCAGAACTGGATCCCACAACCTGATCAGGCAGGACCCACTCACAGCCTCCGATTGCTGGATCCGAGCCTGAGCTGGGAACATGATCAGGCAGGGCCCATCACCAACACCTCACTGAAGCAAAAGATTTGAAAGAAAAGGTTAGAAAAATGCAAAAGCAAAAAAAAAAGCAGGCAGAAGTGAACGAGATCAAGAGCTCAAGCATAGCACATATAGCTTCTGCTATTTTGTAGATACATGATCCAGCATGGCATCTTCAGAAGGTTAGCACTCTATATTGTGGTATTCCTGGCACAGATGTTATTCCTGATGCATTTCTCATTGAACCAGTGTTGATTCCCCCATGTCTGACGGCAGCAGTAGAGTGATAGCTATGTCGGGCTGTCATACTGCACATTACAGTTGAACACAACTTTGTTGTTCCTGAAAATCCCAAAGCCTTTTATTCATATATAAAGAGCAAGAGGGTAACTATAGAAAGGATTGGCCCACTTAAGGACAAAGAAGGAAAGTTATGCGCTGAGTCAGAGAAAATGGGTGACATTCTTAACGAGTACTTTGCATCGGTATTCACCAAGGAGAGGGACATGATGGATGTTGAAGTTAGAGATAGATGTTTGCTTACTCTAGGTCAAGTTGACATAAGGAAGGAGGAAGTGTTGGGTATCCTAAAAGAAATTAAGGTGGATGAGTCCCCAGGTCCGGATGGGATCTATCCCAGGTTGCTGAGGGAAGCGAGAGAGGAAATAGCCGGGGCCTTAAAAGATATCTTTGCAGCATCCTTAGACACGGGTGCGGTCCCGGAGGACTGGAGACTTGCTAATGTTGTCCCCTTGTTTAAAAAGGGCAGCAAGGATAATCCAGGTAATTATTGACCGGCCCGAGCGTGACGTCAGTGGTAGGGAAGCTACTGGAGAAGATACTGAGGGATAAAAAATAGGTTTATCAGTGATAGGCAAAATAGTTTTGTACAGGGAAGTTCATGTCTTACCAACTTAATAGAATTCTTTGAGGAGGTGACAAAGTTGATTGATGAGAGAAAGGCTGTAGATGTCATATACATGGACTTCAGTAAGGCATTTGATCAGGTACCACATGGCAGGCTGACGGAGAAAGTGAAGCCACATGGGGTCCAGGGTGTGCTAGCTAGATGGATAAAAAACTGGCTGGGCAACAGGAGACAGAGAGTTGTAGTAGAAGGGAGTTTCTCAAATTGGAGACAATTCCACAGGGATCTGTGCTGGGACCACTGTTGTTTGTGATATATGTAAATGATCTGGAGGAAGGTGTAGGTGGTCTGATCAGCAAGTTTGCAGATGACGCTAAGATTGGTGGAGTAGCAGCTAGTGAAGGGGACTGTCAGAAATTACAGCAGAATATAGATAGACTGGAGAGTTGGGCAGAGAAATGGCAGATGGAGTTCAATCCGGCCAAATGCAAGGTGATGCATTTTGGAAGATCAAATTCAAGGGCGAACTATACAGTAAATGGAAAAGTCCGAGGGAAAATTGATGAACAGAGAGATCTGGGTGTTCAGGTCCATTGTTCCCTGAAGGTGAAAACGCAGGGCAAAAGGGTGGTCAAGAAGTCATATGGCATGCTTTCCTTCATTGGGCGGGGTATTGAGCACAAGTGTTGACAGGTCATGTTGCAGTTGTATAGGACTTTGGTTTGGCCACATTTGGAGTACTGTGTACAGTTCTGGTCACCACATTACCAAAAGGATGTGGATGCTTTGGAGAGGGTGGAAAGGAGGTTCACCAGGATGTTGCCTGGTATGGAGGGTGCTAGCTATGAAGAGAGGTTGAGTAGATTAGGATTATTTTCATTAGAAAGATGGAGATTGAGGGGGGACCTCATAGAGGTCTACAAAATTATGAGGGGTATAGACAGGGTGGATAGCAAAAAGCTTTTTCCCAGAGTGGGGGACTTAATTGCTAGGGGTCATGAGTTCAAAGTGAGAGGTGGAAAGTTTAAGGGTGATATGCGTGGAAAGTTCTTTACACAGAGGGTGGTGGGTGCCTGGAACGCATTGCCAGCGGAGGTGGTAGACGAGACACGTTAGCGTCTTTTAAGATATATTTGGACAGGTACATGGATGGGCAGGGAGCAAATGGACACAGACCGTTAGAAAATAGATGACAGGTTAGACAAAGGATCTTGATCGTCGCAGGCTTGGAGGGCTGAAGGGCCTGTTCCTGTGCTGTAATTTTCTTTGTTCTTTGTTCTCTTTGATGACCCACAGTGCCTTCTGGGAATTGCTCGATCCTTATTATTCTGGTTAAAAATGAACCAGAGCAGAGGAAAATGAAATATTTCCTTCAAATGGTTTTGAGTGAAGTAGATGGGTGTTTCCATCATCCAACAGTTTCGTGGTTACCGTCACTGATATTTGCTTTTATTCTAAATTGATTTAAACAGGCATATTTAATGACTGCAATTGTTGTATGGAATTCAACCTTCTAAGAACCTAAGAAATAGCAAGAGTGGAACATTAGTCCCCTCAAACCTACCCCACCATTCAAAAATATCAGAGCTGATCTGCCTCACGCCTCAGCTCTTCTTTCTTGCTAGCTTCTCATAGCCCTCAATTCCTCAATATTTCAGAAACCTGTCTCCCTCTTTAAATGTTTTCAGTGACCTAACCTCTATAACTCTCTGCGATCAAGAATTCCTGATATTTGCCACCCTGTAGGAGATGAAATTCCTTTCCATCTCAGATTTAAATAGATGTCCTCTGGTTCAAGAATCCCCCATTAGTGGAAACATTCTGTTAACAGCGCCCTGTCAATCTTGCCTCAGAATCTTCTATGGTTCGGTAAGATCGCCCCTCATTCTTCTAAACTCTAATGAATAATGGACTAATCTGTTTAGGAGCTCTTTATAGTAAAGCTGTTCATCCCTGGCATAAGCCCAGTGAATCTCCTTTAAACTGCTCCAATGCCAGTCTATCCTTTTCTAAATCCAGAGGTCGAAGCAGTACACAGCAACCCACGTGTCGCCTCATCAACACCCTGTACAGTTATAACAAGACTTCCTCATTTTTAAAGTCAAAATCCCTTGTAGTAAAGACTAAAATCCCATTTGTTGTCTCCATCATTGCTGAACCTGCATGCCAATTGTTGTGTTTCATTCACAAGAACACCCACATTCCTCTGTGTTATAATTATTTTGAAATCTCTCTTCATTTAAATAATAGTCTGCCTTTGTGATTCATCCTGCTAAAATGCATGACTTCACACTTTCCTCCGTTAAAGTTTATCTGCCAAGCTTTATGGTCAGGTCCGTGGTGTCTCCTCATTCATCACCGCGTGCTGAAGACTTTACTGCTGCTTCAGTAGCCACTGTCAGACAGTAAAAACCTCTGGGAGTTATGGCAGTGAGACTGGATTGTGTAACAGCAACACATAAGGGTGCTCAGGAAATTCCATTGCCAATGCTTCCACTGTATCCTCCAGATTCAACATGTAGTCTCTTTTATAAAAAACATTTGTGTTCTCCGTCGAACCAGCTCCACAAATATTCAGGCAACATTTCAGCAAAACCAATTTTGACTGACATTGTCTCTACATTATTGAAAACTGTCTTCTGCCAAATCGCAGTTTCTTAATGCTCTCAAATGCTTAACCTTCCAGGGCATGACAACGAGAACATGACAATGATACTCTCGCTCTCTCCTTGAAGTAGTGCAACATTGTCTTTAATGGCCTGGAGTCACTTGCTTCGAACACTTCAAAATAGTGACTACTTGCTTATTAATCTGCGCCATGTTTTCAGTTCCAAAGTCATAAACACAAAGCAGAGCTGTGGCACATAAAGAAAGAAAAGTCATTTCTATACTTGGACATCTGCCTCATGTGATGAAATATTTATTGTTTGACAATTTGACTTTTTGATCACAGGAAGACACAGGAGAAATTCCCAAAGCTGTGTAGACGCCACCCTTGAACCAAGGACTAGCTGCCTCCGATGATAAATGATACCTTGCATTCGAGGAAATGTGTCACTTGGAAGAAAATTGTGTGTGTGTCCTCTCTCCAACTTTCTTTCTCCACTTCTCCTTCTCTATCTCTCACTTTCTTTCCGTCTCTGACTCTATCTATTTTTCTCCATCTCTGCCTCTCTCTTTTTATCTCTCTCCACTTGTTCTCTCACTCTCTCTATCACATATTGTATTTTTCTTTCTATCTTTTCCTGTCCTTCTTATCTCACTCCATTTCTCTGTCTCTCTTCACCTCTCTCTCTTTCTCTCTCTGTGCCTCTCTCTGATTCTTTCTTTGTCTGCCTCCCTCCAGGAAGGGCTGTAAGAAAAGGTGTAATCTGCCATGGGTGTCTAAGGAAATAAAGGACCCTATCAAATTGAAAGACAAGGCATACAAAGTGGTCAAAAACAGCATGAAACTAGAAGATTGGGCAAACTTTAAAGGTCAACAGAAAGCCACAGAAAGAGCTATAAAGAAAAGCAAGATAGAACATGAGAAAAAACTAGCACAGAATATAAAGATAGATAACAAAAGTTTCTATAAATATATAAAATGAAAAGGAGTGGCTAAAGTAAGCGTTGGCCCTTTAGAGGATGAGAAGGGGAATTTCGCTATGAGGTATGATGAAATGGCTGAGGCTTTGAACAGGTATTTTGTATCGGTCTTCACAGTGGAGGACACTAATAACATGCCAGTAATTGACAAAGAGACGATGGTACGTGAGGACCTGGAAACAATCATTATTACAGAAGAGGTAGTGTTGGGCAAGCTAGTGGTGCTAAGGATGGATAAGTCTCCTGGCCCTGATGGAATGCTTCCCAGGGTGCTAAAAGAGATGGCGGGAGAAATAGCAGGTGCACTGACGGTAATTTTCCAAAATCCGCTAGACATGGGGCAGTCCCAGCAAATTGGAAAGCAGCAAATGTGACACCACTGTTTAAAAAGGGAGGTTGACAAAAGTTGGGGAATTATAGACCGGTTAGCGTAACTAGAGTAGTGGGGAAGCTGCTTGAGTCTATTATCAAGGAAGAAATAGCAAGGCATCTTGATAGAAATTGTTCCATTGGGCAGATTCAGCATGGGTTCATGAAGGGCAAGTCATGCTTGACAAATCTTCTGGAATTCTATGAAGATATTCTGAGCAAGGTAGACAATGGGGACCCAGTGGATGTGCTGTACCTAGATTTCCAAAAGGTCTTCGACAAGGTGCCGCACAAGAGGCTGCTGCATAAGATAAGGATGCATGGTGTTAGGGGTAAAGTATTAGCATGGATAGAGGATTGGTTGACTAACAGGAAGCAAAGAATAGGGATAAATGAGTGCAATTCTGTCAAAGTTTGCAGATGACACCAAGATGAGTGGCAGAGCAAAGCGTGCAGAGGACTGTGAAACTTTGCAGAGGACCATAGATACATTGAGTGAGTGGGCAAAGGTCTGGCAGATGGAATACAATGTGAATCAATGTGAAGTCATACATTTTGTTAGGAGTCATCGTAAAAAGGATTATTTCTTGAATGATAAAAAGTTGCAGCATGCTGCTATGCAGAGGGACCTGGGTGTCCTTGTGCAGGAATCACAGAAGTTTGGTCTGTAGGTACAACAAGTAATTAGGAACGCAAATGGAATTTTGTCCTTCTTTGCTAAAGGGATTAAGTTTAAAAGCAGAGAGGGTATGTTGCAGCTGTACAAGGTGCTGGTGAGGCCACACCTGGAGTACTGTGTGCAGTTTTGGTCTCCTTACTTGAGGAAGGATGTACTGGCACTGGAGCGTGTGCAGAGGAGCTTCACTAGGTTGATTCCAGAGTTGAGGGGGTTGGCTTATGAGGAGAGACTGAGTAGATTGGGATTATATTCATTGGAATTCAGAAGATTGAGGGGGAATCTTATAGAAACATATCAAATTATGAAGGGAATAGATAAGATAGAAGTAGAGAGGATGTTCCCACTGGCAGGTGAAACCAGAGGGCATAGCCTCAAGATTAGAGGGAGCAGATTTAGGACTGAATTGAGAAGGAACATCTTCACCCAGAGGGTTGTTAATCTATGGAATTCCTTGCCTAGTGAAGTAGTCGATGCTACTTCAGCAAAAGATTTTAAAGCTAAGGTAGATGTTTTTGAACGAGGGATACGGTGAGAGCGCGGGTAAGTGGATTTGAGTCCACGAAAAGTATAGACATCATCTTACTGAATGGCAGAGTGGGCTCGAAGGGCCGAACGGCCTATTCCTACTCCTAGTTCTTACGTTCCATCTCTTTCACCCCCTCCACCTTTCTCTCTCTCCACCTCTCTCTCACACACACACACACACACACACACACAGACACACACAAACACACTTACACGCCATTTCTCTCTCACTTACAGTGTTGCTGTGTCTCTGTCATACTGAATGATCTTCAGGGCATCAGTGACGTGTCTAATGCAGCAATAAACTGTTTACTGATTGCTATGACTAACATCATCCGAGGCTGTCTAAAAACTGTAGACAAATTCACTGACATTACAAGGCAGGTCTGCGTATGGAATGATGTTGTAAATGACGTTCAACACTTGATATCATGATAGCAGACAGAAAGCACAGGGTGACCTTAATTAAATGCTGGGTAGGTCTTCTGTGATGTGTTGATCTTTAGGTACAGATTGCTGTGGGTTTGATGCTTGTATTTCTGCAGCTGCTACTGCCTCTCTTAATTTCCCTTCTCTCCTCACCCATTATGCATCATCCTTGTTCTCAAAACATAGGAGAAACAGAATTGAGGGAGACAGTGAGAAATTCACCACTTTGTCATGTAAAGTATATTTAAATTCTCAAGATTTTTTGTAAAATATCTGAAAAGTCAACTTCAAATAGTAAATGTGGTATCCAGCCCCTACAATGTTCACATTTACATTCCAGCATGACCTTTCACCTTCCTGAACTCTTCCCAGATGTATATTAAGCAGTCAGCTTAGGTTTAAGCCAGTGGCGATGCTCAACAGCCCACAGCCCATGACAAAAGTGTTTGGTCATGACCCCTGATTGTATTCACTGTGCAAATATTGAGATGGTGGATGGGCGATGGGTTCGGGGGAAATCGCTGTAAATTTGTTTGCGGGTCAGAGTTTTGGCGGGGAGCCTCCACGACTTGTCTTACCTGTCGAACCAACATTGCTCTGCTCCGGCCGTTGGAGGCTTTCTTCTGGAAATTATGTGATTCAGTGTGATTAAGCTGGTGCTGCCACTTTTGTGTCCAGAGACCATTCATTCCTGGTCTCAAAGCTGAGGGACAATCGACTCTTGTTATCTTGCAATGAAGACATTTCAAAAAATTTCAGGGTTATGAATGTGCTTCATAATGAAAATATCATAACGCTCAGTTAACTTTATAAAAATAAAACAAAATCCAGGTTTTAATCGCACAAAGGATGATAAAGAGAAATAACTGACATCATAACAGTTATTCTAAAGGTGCCAGACTTGTTACCTTGATAAGTCTGAGGAACTCAATGTTCATGACAAGCAAAAGAATCTTACAGCATGGACTGCTTTTGAAATTGGTGAAGAACAACTAATATATTTATTTGTTGTGGATGGGCTCGGTACCTATCACATGGTTTACACTGATAAACAATGGTAGCAGACATCTTTTGTGTGGATAAACATAAAAATGAAGACAAAGCATTCTCAACATACACACAGAATTACAGAATTTGTTGTTCATTTAAGTATGATTAGAAATTCATTGTGTTGACCTTGTTCAATATGCGTAAAGGAGAGGGGGAGGCAGGGCATGGAACTGTAAAAAAAGTTCCAGTTCAGAGCAGAAATCCAAAGAAGTATTTTCCTAATTATAGAATTATGAAGAAGAGGCTCACAATCATCATGTGACATTGATCTAGTAACATGAGTAATGTGACACCATGTCACAGTGACATTTTGTTTCATACCGCCTGTTCTTTGCTTTAATAAGCAGATAGCTTCCTTTAAGTGTCCTTGCTCTGCAGCCTACTGTAGTTTCAATCTGTCTCCAAAACTTCATAATACAGTTGATGTTTACATGTCTGGAAATCTAAAATTGAGACACAAACTTTAAAAGATAAATTTGTGAGTCAAATTTAACATGCAGTTGCAGATTTGGATGCATTTAAAACTATCAGGCTTGAATTCAAAACTACGAAACTTGGAGGATTGAAACGTGAATCATTAAACAAAGGCTATAAGGTAATAAGGGAAAGCACAGCAGCTGACCATGAAGTTAAGTTGATGCTATCAACAAACAGTAAAGAACTCTGGCGAACACAACAGTTATTTGCTGCAACCCTTAACATATACCATTTTCGTAAATGTGTTTTCTTTAAATGGTGATCCAAACTTTTAGACTAATAGTTCGGGAAATTCAAATGCAAATCCACTATTACAGTTCGAGAATTAGTGAGATCAGTTTTTTTTTATCTTGAAATATTTTTTAAAAAACGCTGGTATCCAATTGATTGACCGTGATGCTGTCAGACTGGCCTTGAGGAAGGGGAATATCTCATGCCAGGCTGCAACTTCTGAACCTAATCCCACAGCATGGTGCACTTTACAGCCTTCAGGACTCAACTTTAGTCCAATGATAATCTTTGTGCCATTTTATTTCCTCTCCACATTTTTCAGTTCCTCTCTGTTTCTTTTGGCCATTTTTAGATATTTTGGTTGCTGTTGAGAACGTGCCTTCTCGAGGTGTGCCTTTTTGTTCTTTTCTTGGCTCATAGCCATTTTTGTTTTGGACCTGGAAGATTAACTCTTCCTGCCATTCACTCTCTCTTGTCTTTCATCCTCACACAGACTCCTTGCTGTATCATGCCCACCTCTTGCTCAAAACCGATCATATTCCTAACTATTCCCAGTTCTGATGGACCTGAAACATTAACCCCATTTCCCTCGGCAGATGCTGCCAAAGTACGCTGAGTACTTCCAGATATGTCTTTGTTTTAATTTCCCGTCATTACGGTTGACTCTCAACTGCCCTTTGATATGGTTTTGCAAGTTATTGTGGGTTATTCAACTGCAACAGAAAATAACAAGAGCTCCATAGCTAACAGCATTGTGGGAGTGCCTTCAAAAAATGGGAGCAAATCAAGAGAGAATTCTACCACTACTTTATCAGGAATGAGTGATAAATAATGGCCTTGCCAGCAGCAACTGGGTAGTGAAAAAGTTTTGTGTTTCTAATCTGGCAGCTTGTTTTGGTTGGAAGCCTGAAGCTCTATGGAACATTAAAAGTACCAAGTAAATGCAAGTTACTTCTCAAGGTAGAACTAATGACAGTTCATGCTAATAAATAGAATTTTAAAATATAATACGATTAAAAATAAAAAAGACTGCAAAAGCAAGATCTGAGCAACGAGGAACTGAAATATTTTATTGATTTTAATTATAGCCTGTTGGCACTTCAACTAGTAGTATCAAAATACTAATCATAAAAATAGCAATATATATATGGCTTCATAAAAAGGGTTTAGAATTTGCTCCAGCATTATCAATGACTGTAACACAGAACGACTCAGTTGTGCCACTATAAGCTGTTTGGCCAAGTCCCAGGGATTGTAAACTGCCTGAATGGCCTGAGTCAGACAGTGAGGGATTCAATACCAATGGAGCTTTATGATCTCACGTCAGCTATTGCAGATCTGTCTGTCCCTCATTGCATTATGAGCATAAAGGCTGACCGCCAAAGTTAGAACACCCGCCCTCATATTTTGTGGGGGAACCATGGTGCTGAGTGGGACACATTAAGTACAAATTTAGAACGAAAATGGAGTATCCAACAGCATTGTAACCATCAGCAGCAAGAATTACATATCACCACATAGGTAACCTAAAGGGTTGGTAAATACCTCATCCCTCCATCTCCATCCAGCCTGGAAACCAACTTTGATTTAATGAATTGAAAACAACAAATGCTGGAGATCACAGCAGGTCACACAGCATCTGTGGAGAGACAGCAAGCTAACGTTTTGGGTCTAGCTGCCTCTTCATCAGAGTTGACGAGAAGTGTGGAGGGGACAGCATTTTATGCAATAGCTGGATGGGGGGGCTGCTGTGGGGGGCTTGGGTATAGAGTCCTGTGGGTGCAAAGATTTTGATAGTTTAGATTAAGTGATCGGGATGTAAGAATGGCAGAACCATAGAGTGTCTTCCTGCCAAACTGGAAAGGGCAGACGCTTCCACTGGGGTGGGTGTGGGGGTGTGGTGTTGAGGGGAGAGAGGACATGGTGACAGAGAATGTAACAAGTAAAGATGAAAAAAAGGGAAGGAATTGGAGTGGGTTTTGTGCTCCTGAGATGCTGCTGGGCCTGCTGTGTTCATCCAGCCTCACATTTTATTATCTTGGATTCTCCAGCATCTGCAGTTCCCATTATCACTGAAGGAATTGGAGTGGGTTCACAATTTGAAGGTGTTGAACTCAATATTAAGCCCCAGAAGGCTGTAAAGTGTCCAGAATGAAGATGCGATATTTTTCCTCCAGTTTGCACAGTGATTCACTGGAGTATCGCAGTGTGCCAAGGACAGATAAGTGAGCATGTGAGCAGGATGCTGTGTTAAAATGACTGGCTATAGAAAAGTTGGGGACATGCTTGTGAATCGACTGGAGGTGTTCTGCAAAGTGATCACCCTGTTTGCGTTTGGTTTCTCTGATATAGAGTGGGCCACATTGGTTGGGGTGAATACAAAACACAAGATTGGAGGAGGTAGATGTGAAATGCTGCATCACCTGGAAAGACTGTTAAGGCCCTCAGGTGGTGAGCAGGGAGGAGGTGAAGGGGCATGTATTGCACCTTCTGTAGTTACATGTGAAGGTGCCGTGGGGAGGGAGGATGGTGTTGGTGGTTGAGGAATGGATTAGGGTGTTCTGGAGAGAACCATCCCTGTGAAATGCAGAGAGGGGAGTGTGGGGAAGATGTATTTGGTGGTGGCATTCTGCTGGAGTTGTCTGGCATGGTGAAGGATGAACATTTGAATGCGGAGCCTGGTGGGATGGAAAGTGAGGACAAGGGAGACCCAATCATGCTGGTATGAATGATGGGAAGGGGCAGGGGTGGGATCACAGGTGATAGGTTGGATGCAGTTGGGGGCCCTGTCAACCACAGCGGGTGGGAAACCACGGATATGGAGGAAGGAAGCTGTGTCAGCAGCTTGGCATCATCCAAACAGATGCAACACAGGTGAAGGAAGTGGGAGAATGGGACAAAGTCCTTGCAGGATGTGGGTGTGATGAGCTATAGTGAAGGTAGCTGTGGGAGTCAGTGGCTTTGTAGTGGATGGCAGTGGACTTTTTATTCACCAAAATTGAGGCAGGGAAGTCAAGTAAAGGAAGGGAAGTGTTGGAAATGGATGATGTGGAAGTTATAGAGGGGTGAAATTCAGAGGTAAAGTCTAAAAAAAAATCCAGGCCCTGTTCGGAGCATGAAGTAGCACTGAAGCAATTGTCATTGTTGTGGGAGAGCGCCAGTGTAGGATTGGAACCTCATATCCCATAAAGAGGCAGGCATACCTGGGACCCAAGCAAGTGCCCATAACCACGCCTTTGACTTGGCAGAAGTGAGGTGAATTAAAGGAGAAGTTATTCAGTGAGACAGGAAGTTCAACAAGGTGGAGGAGAGTGGTGGTGTATGAGGAATGTTCAGGCTTTGGTCGAGGAAAAAGCTGAGAGCTCACAGACTGTCCTGGTGGAGAATGGAGGTATAGAGGGATTGGACAGCTATGATTAACAGGAGACAGCCAAGAGCTTACTCTGTCTCCACGAATGGTGTCTGACCCGTTGTGACCTCCAGCATTTGTTGCTTTCAGTTCAGATTCCAGCATCTGCAGTAATTTGCTCCTCTGGTTTAATGAAGATTGTAGGGGAGCATTGCAAATTTAATACCAGGGGAACTTTAGAAAGAGACACCACCTTTGTGAAGCTACAGATGTCAGTTGCTAAGCAATAAATTCATCCCTTATAAGTGGTGGTAAATGTGAAACATGAAGATAAGTTTGACACTGATTATGACTGAATTTGTTTTTTTGTCCACACTCACCTCCCACTCATTTTCTTTTGGCTGGAGTTTCCAGGTGGTGTTGCTCTGCAGGTTCACATCATGCCGTGTGTATGTGATTCTAACAGGCTGTGTACAACAGGCATTCAGCCATTGCTGTGAGAGGTAGTGAGGCTGTACCAATCCTTGTGTAGATGACACTCCTCGTCACCAGAGGTTATACTCACTCCATAGCACAACAGTGAATGTGAGCCTGAACACTGTACTGATCCACCTGAGAGAATCTAGATTAATAATCATCTCTCAGGAAAGTGTACAAAGTAAACCAGAACAGCCAGAGGTTTTAACAGATTGAAACAGACCGAAGGATTATATCGGTTTCAGGTGTAGTGGTGTAAACAGGTTGATATCAATGCAGCTAAAGTGGCTTTGGTGTTCTATAGTCTTTCTTTTCCTATTGCTACATCTTAGTGGCACATTGGCTGCAACTGTTGAGTTCACTGCTTGGCTGCCTTGCCTCAGGTGTCCTTTACTGGGTTAAGCCTAAAGGCTAGTGGGTCCCTGTGCAGGAGCAACGTCCTTCAATTAAAATAAGGCATCATGGCTATTTGAGGTCAAAGAGAGTCAAATTAGATTTTGGGCAATCAAATAAATCATAGAACCCCTACAATGTAGAAGTCAGTCATTTGGCCCATTGAGTCTACACTGACCCTCCAAATAGCTTCTCCCTCAGATCCAACCCTCAATCCTATAACCCTACAGGCAATTTAACATGGCAAATCCACTTAACCTTCATATCATTTGCACTGTGGGAGGAAACCAGAGCACTTGCAGGAAGCCCATACAGAAACTGGGAGAATGTGCAAACTCCACACCGACAGACATTAAAATGTGGAATCGAACCCAAGTCCCTGGTGCTGTGAGGTGGCAGTGCTAATTACTGAGCAACCATACTGCCCCAAATTAATGTTACAAGAGTTTGAAACAAAATGTAAATGTGACATGAGGCAGCTGTTTCAGTAGTGGCTGACAGCCTGCCATGGTTGAACACTGTAAATCTGAAATTCTAAAGGCCTATGGATGACAGATTTTCAGGTGTGTGGTCAAATCATCACAAAATTCAGTTACAAAGGGGGACAGTTCATGATTTTAAGGGAGAGTCATTCAACCCAAAAAATTAACACTGATTTCATTCCAAAGATGTTGCCAGACGTGCTGAGTTTTTCCAGTAATTTCTGTTTTAGTTTCTCATTTACAACATCTACAGTTCTTTAGATAACACAGTGTAGATCTGGAGGAGCGCAGTGGGCCAGCCAGCATCAGAGGAGCAGGAAAGTTGACATTTCTGATTGGGCTCCATCTTCAGAAATTCATTCTTCATTTCTGAAGAAGAGTTCCGACCAGAAACGTCAGCTTTTCTGCTCCGCTGATGCTGCCTGGCCCACTGTGCTCCTCCAGATCTACACTGTGTTATCTCTGACTCCAACATTGGCAGTTCTTACTATCTCTGCAGTTCTTTCTTCTTTTTAAAGGCAATCAATATGATTCTTGACACATTTAAAATCAAAATTCTTCACAATTAAATACAAATGTTTATTTTGGCTTGGCATTTTAGAGGTTTTGGAAGCAATACTACAAAATGATAACGAAAGAACTTTTTGACAAAAATTTGCAAAGTGATTCAGAGCCTGAGGTAAAATAGGAGTACTAAATTACTCTAGATTACTCTACAATACACTAGATTATTCTACAGGATGATGCTGAGCTCATTTGCCTGTACACCTCAAGAAAAATTCCTCAACTTCAGTTGGAAAAGGTGAAATCACACTTCAACACACCATAAAAAAAGATCATTTTGACAGTGAGATGACCGACATAACGTTGTTCAGAGCTAGTAACAGTTCCCAAACCAGCTGGGGAGCTAAAATCGTGTGTGGATCTCACTTAGTTTCACTGAGAGAAGAGAAATCCATGCCAGCTTGTTAGGTGATAACAATATGGCCATGTTAGCAAGAAGCAAGTTTTTTTAACCAAATTAGATGAAAATTTTGGATGCTGGCAGGTATTACTAGACTATGAGTCATGATTGCTGATTATATTCATTACACTATTTAAATGGTATTGTTTTAACAACTTTCCATTCAGAATCACCTCTGCATGAGATATTTTTCAGAGAGCAATTTCAAGGCTTCTGAGTGGAAAACAAGCAGCTCTCTGCCTTGTGGACAATATTCTAATGCATGGTTAAATATAAAA
The DNA here is from genome assembly GCF_030684315.1 of Stegostoma tigrinum. NCBI lineage: Eukaryota > Metazoa > Chordata > Chondrichthyes > Orectolobiformes > Stegostomatidae > Stegostoma > Stegostoma tigrinum. The sequence continues at coordinate 1,073,375 of NC_081359.1, read as the reverse complement.
CAACACAACCAGAAAGTCAGGGAAATGTTAAGGGCATGAAGGAATGTAAATCTTGTGCAATAAAAAAAATACCAATTCTTGAAACTGACAGCCACATTTTAAAAACGAGGTTACACTGTAGATTCAAGGAAAGCAAGTGCTGACAGTGAATTTTCAGCACCGAAGTGTGGAAGTTATATACAATGCTTGTTAGGTTTGGTGGGAAAATTTTCCTCTAACTTAGGCACTACCACTCAACCTATATGGGAAAGTTTGAACAAAGACTAGCATAGGACTGAAGTCAGGAATAGGCAGCACTTCCTTTAAAAAAAATGAAAGAGGGGATGTTCTTCACTGATGTTCAAGCTGACTATAATCCAGGTTCATTTACAATACTGCCTGCGGATGAGTTATCCACAAATCTAGAAACAGCCCTTTTCCAGGGGCAAATCCACGGAAAAGGAAAACCTAAACATGTCGGCTTGAGGGCTTTAGCAGTAACTGAACAGAACAATGCTGCTACATGGGAGCCTGGAAGGTTCATAAACTATTCCATGAGATTGAGATTCCAGGTTGAAATGGATCATAAGCCAGCCGTAACATTACTTGGGCCAAAGGAGATCGCCACAAGTACATTATAAATACGAGGCTTCAGGCTTGGACTGATGAGGTGTGAATGAGTAATAGACTATGATCCAAGGAAGGCAGAAATACCCTGATTGATACACCCTCAAGGGCAGTAGTTAATGAAGTGGTTAACAAAGAGTTGTTTCTTACCAAAGAACTAGCATCCCATTCTTCTTCAATTTCCAACCCACTGCCAGCAACTCAGGGATCTCACCAAGAAATTCATGAATCTCAAAAAGCAGATGAGGGGTGCACAAAGGTTTGGTAACTCTGCCTACAACAATGTTTGAAATACAGTTGAGCAGATCATTTATTGAAAGATATCACAAGCAGAAAAAGATGGATGTGGAAGATGTAAGGCTAGTTATACTATTATAGGATAATTATACAAAAGCCAATGAGTCCAATAATCTGACAATAACTTGGTGAGGGAGACGTAGGCATTAAAAAAATTCACAGCACAAGCTCAAAAATCAGCACGATGGCCAGGTGGTTCAAATGAATATCTTGTCATGTTACTTCTGATAATTCATTAATGGTAAAAAAAAGTCATAAATGTCCTGATAATTTCCACAAAGGTCATGAGAAAGTTTAGTTACAGATTTATTTGCCCTCAAAGGGAAGACGTGTTTTTGGTTTTGATAGATTTGTATTCCAGATGAATAGAAATAGCACAATATCATTAAAGCACAGAAGACTCAGTGATTAGAGCAAATCTTTCGGATGCAGTGCTTTCCAGGGGAGCTAGCATTGACTGATGAACCTCAATTTGTGATTGCGGATCTCACACAATGCATTTCAGAAGCAGCTGCCAAGTTCCCCAATTCATCCACTGTCAAAAGGACAGGAAGCAAGGATATTTAAATCCTTAAAGTCACTGTACAAACATATGCAAACTGGAAATTGGCGCTACTCAAAGACAGAGCAATACTGTTCAATAGTGAGCATTCATCAGGTAAATTATTGATCAACTCATAGGCATTTACAATGCAGAAGGAAGCCATTTGGCCCATCATTACCACTTTGACCATCATGAATTTGATTAATTAATCCCATTTCTTAGCTCTTTTTTTAGAATTAGAATCCCTACAGTGTGGAAACAGGCCCTTCGACCCAACAAGTCCACACCGAACCTCAGAACGTCTGACCCAGACGCATCCCGCTATAACCCACCCAACCTACACTTCCTTGAACACTATGGGCAATTTAGCATGGCCAATCCACCTACCCCACACATCATTGGACTGTGGGAGGAAACCGTAGCACCTGGAAGAAAACCATGCAGACAAGGGGAGAATGTGCAAACTCCACATAGACAGTTGCCCGAGGCTGGAAATGAACCTGGGTCCCTGGTGCTGTGAGGCTGCAGTGCTAACCACTGTGTCATCGTGCCACCCCATCCACTTACTCATTGCCTTGGAACCAATGACAATGCAAATGAATAAACAATGTTTACAAGGCTTTCTGTCAAAATTGCTCTTTCAGGCGGTGAATTGAAGACACCTGCCACCACCTGGATGAAACCATTTCCCAAAATTTCTCTAAAATTTCTAGGAAATGGAAGATGAATATATTAGTGTTAAAATACAATGTCAAGTCAAACATTACCTTCTCATGGTCTTGAGAGGTTATAGAAATAGAAACGCACCACAGCAAAATTGGGTAGTAGTGTTATCACTCAAGACATCACAAGATCAATATGAACTTATAAGCCAGCTCCGAAACTATGGTTAAGAGACAGAGGAAAAATTCAGAAGTAGCAGGCTCTGGGGATAAGAACATTAACCTAAGGCTAACGGATGGATATTCATGAGGAACAGAAAAGCATTGAGTTCTCTTGAACCAGGAAAGGAGACCAAAAACAGTTATCATTGAATGTGGTATGGAGATATTGATACAGACTAATACAACCATGCCTGGTATGATATAAAACCATCACTTTTATATGGGCTTAGAATAAACCAGGCCAGGGTATGTATTTAGAGTTACCATGACAGTTGTTCCCTGTAAAGCTGTCCCCTCACCTGGGATATGTGACCCTCAGCTTAATCCAACACGATTTGTCACTCCGTGATGGGAGTGCAGCCATATGGCCCTCTGGGGTTACGGTGACTTTAGTTTTAGCTAAAAGCATAGAATAAAACATCATTACCACGTTTATTTTCAGAGTGAACAATGAAAGGGATTTGAATATGGCTTTATCTTATCATCTTCATTCTGGCATCATAACAAAAGAATTAGTCAATTAATTGTCAACTTTATTTCATTATGTTATTGGTTGAAACATATTGGTAATTTTGTATGTGTTTGAAAGTTTTCATTGTGCAGCAATGCCCACAGGAAAAGTTATTGATTTTTGGGTGGCTAATCTGCAGCTAGATGATCCTATTGTTTTGATGTTGCCACCTATGTAAATTCACAGATGATCTTCAAGGCACCAAATAAGCATTTTAACACAGCTTTGACAAGGTTTGGCAAGAGAATGGATTGGAATTGTCACTAACTAAGCCATTTAGTTACACAGTAGAACATTAGAGAGGACTAGATTAGCTGATTAACTTTGTGGGTGTTGTAGGATCACTTTTCTTCAATCATTCACAAAACTTGGCAGGCTCTGACATTACTATTCAAAGTGAAATTTGGGGCTTGAATGATATACTGCCATGTGACAAAGCTGATGCAGTTGGTAACAGTCTTGTCTCTGAATTAGGTTGGGGTTTGGGTCACTGTCCGTTTGATAAGCATAGAAGTCCAGATTGACACTGTAGTGCTACACTGGGGGTAGCGGGGAAAGGTCATCGCTGTGTTCTGGGTCACATACTATACAGAAGTCCCTCTCAAGTGAATATAAAAGATTCCAAGCACAACTTCAAAGAGAAGCATGGGTTAATTTCTGGGGCCCTAATTAATATTTATCCCTCAATCAATTTTGCAAAAATGGAATATCTGGTTTTCATATCATGGTTTAGAGAAGCTTACTGTCTGTAAATTGGCTGTCATGTGTCCTACATTGTTTGGGTGAAATGGATGAAATGTAATGCACTTCTTTAAAGTTTTGGCAAAGATCGACAGCTTGGTTGTGGGTGAGGTTGTTGACTTGCTCACTGAACTGGCTTATTCTCGTTCAGATGTTTTGTTACCATGTTAGGTGACATCATCAGGGGATCCTCCAATGAAGTGCTGGTAGTCTACTCTCTTTGGAAAGTATACTGCCCTGCCCGTTATGGTGGCTACTGTAATTTTCAATTTTGATCTGTTTGGGTTTACATATCTAATAATTCATATCTTGCCTCTGAAATGATCAAGGTAAATCCTTGCTTAATACCTTGAAGGCATTTTCAAAGAGTTGGGGAACTCATGTAATTTTTACATGGAGCTTTACACTGAACCACAGACAAAATATTATGGCAGATCATGATGCTTCTGTCAGCTTTGTTTCATCTGTTTAACTGAATTTTTGTTTTTTTCACAACTAAACTATGAAATATTGGATGCTCACAGTGTCTTGCAGCATTTTTACAACCTATTTGGCTCTCACCAAACTAAATTACAGACTAGGAAAATGATTCCCAGCAGTAACCAAAAAAAATGCTGGAAAAGCTCTGCAGGTCTGGCAGCATCTGTGGAGATGAAAAAAGAGTTAACATTTCGAGTCTGGTGACCCTGCCTCAGAACTGATGGTGGTTGGGAAAACGTTGGCTTATATGCAGAAAATAGGAAGCTGGGTGGGGTAGGGAGTAAATGATAGAATAGAGCCTAAAGAGAGAAAAAGACAGTTGGACAGACAAAGGAGTTGCTAATGATCGGGCTGGGAGGGTGAATAGTTGTTAATGGGGATTATTAGTGACTAACAACAAGGGGTGTGTAGTGGCAGGCTATGTGGTCACAAGGCCTGGTGTGTGGGGTGGAGGGCTGGGGCATGGGAGAGTTTAGGCCCTAAAATTATTGAAGTCAATATTGAGTCCGTAGGGCTGCAGGGTCCCCAAGCGGAAAATGAGGTGTTGTTCCTCCAGCTTGCGCTGGGCTTCACTGGAACACTGCAGCAAGCCAGGGACAGAGATGTTGGCCAGGGAGCAAAGTGGTGCATTGAAGTGGCAGGCAACAGGTAGTTCAGAGATAATGGGAACTGCAGATGCTGGAGAATTCCAAGATAATAAAATGTGAGGCTGGATGAACACAGCAGGCCAAGCAGCATCTCAGGAGCACAAAAGCTGACGTTTCGGGCCTAGACCCTTCATCTCTGATCTCTGATGAAGGGTCTAGGCCCGAAACGTCAGCTTTTGTGCTCCTGAGATGCTGCTTGGCCTGCTGTGTTCATCCAGCCTCACACTTTATTAACAGGTAGTTCAGGGTCTTTTTTGCAAGCAGAACGTAAATGTTCTGCGAAGCAGTTGCCAAGTCTACGTTTCGTTTCCCCAATGTAGAGGAGACCACTTTGTGAGCAGCAAATGCAGTAGACTAGATTCTTGGAAGTGCACGTGAAGGTATGTTTGGGCCCTTGGATACTGGGAAGGGAGGAGGTAAATGTTCAGGTGTTGCACCTTCACTGGTTACAGGGGAAGGTGCTGTAGCGCTGTGGGGAGGTGTTGAGGGTGAAGGAGGTATGGACCAGGATGTCCCAGAGCAAACGGTCCCTGCGGAAGGCGGACAAGGGAGAGGAGGGAAATATGTGTCTGGTGGTGGCATCTTGCTGGAGGTGGCCAACAAGGTGTCTGACAGATATAGATGTTGGTGGGATGGTGGGTGTGGATAAGGGGGACCCTATTGCTGTTGCGGGAGGGAAGCGAAGGGGTGAGGGCAGAAATGTGGGAGATGGGTCTGACCCGATTGAACATAGAACATAGAACATAGAACATTACAGCACAGTACAGGCCCTTCGGCCCTCGATGTTGTGCCGACCTGTCATACCGATTTCAAGCCCATCTAACCAACACTATTCTATGTACGTCCATATGCTTATCCAATAACGACTTAAATGTACCTAAAGTTGGCGAACCTACTACCGTTGCTGGCACAGCATTCCATTCCCTTACTACTCTCTGAGTAAAGAAACTACTTCTGACATCTGTCCTATATCTTTCACCCCTCAATTTAAAGCTATGCCCCCTTGTGCTCGCCGTCACCATCCTAGGAAAAAGGCTCTCCCTATCGACCCTATCTAACCCTCTGATTATTTTATGTGTTTCAATTAAGTCACCTCTCAACCTTCTTCTCTCTAATGAAAACAGCCGCAAGTCCCTCAGCCTTTCCTCGTAAGACCTTCCCTCCATACCAGGCAACATCCTAGTCAATCTCCTCTGCACCCCTTCCAAAGCTTCCACATCCTTCTTATAATGCGGTGACCAGAATTGTACACAATACTCCAAGTGCGGCCGCACCAGAGTTTTGTACAGCTTCACCATAACCTCTTGGTTCTGGAACTCGATTCCTCTATTAATAAAAGCTAAAACACTGTACGACTTCTTAACAGGCCTGTCAACCTGGGTGGCAACTTTCAAGGATCTGTGTACATGGACACCGAGATCTCTCTGCTCATCTACACGACTAAGAATCTTACCATTAGCCCTGTACTTTGCCTTCCGGTTACTCCTACCAAAGTGCACCACCTCACACTTGTCTGCATTAAACTCCATTTGCCACCTCTCAGTCCAGCTCTGCAGCTTATCTATGTCTGTCTGTAACCTACAGCATCCTTCGTCACTATCCACAACTCCACCGACCTTAATGTCACCTGCAAATTTACTAACCCATCCTTCTACACCCTCATGCAGGTAATTTATAAAAATGACAAACAGCAGTGGACCCAACACCGACCCTTGAGGTACACCACTAGTAACTGGTCTCCAGGATGAATATTTCCCATCAGCTACCACCCTCTGTCTTCTTTCAGCAAGCCAATTTCCAATCCAAACTGCTATATCTCCCACAATTCCATTCCTATGCATTTGTACATTTTGAGGGCCCTGTCAACAACGTAGCTGGGGAATCCTCAGTTGAGGAAGAATGTGGACCTTTCAGAGGCTCCCTTGTCGAAGGTGGCCTCATCTGGACGTATGCGATGGAGACAGTGGAAATGTGAGAATAGGATGGAGTCTTTACAGGAAGTAGGGTATGAGGATGTATAGCCCAAGTAGCTGTAGGAGTCGGTGGGTTTGTAATGGATATTAGTGGTCAGTCTATCCCCAGAAATGGAAACAGAAATGTCGAGGAAGGGAAGGGAGGAGTCAGAGATGGACCAGGTGAAAATGAGGGCAAGGTGGAAATTGGAGGTGAAATTCATGAAGTTTTCCAATTTTTAACAAGAGAGTGAGAAGCAGCACTGATGATATCATCGATGTATTGGAGAAAGAGTTGTGGGTGGGTACCAGAATAAGACTGGAACAAGGAATGTTCCATGTACCCGACGAAGAGACAGGCATAACTAGGGCCCATGTGGGTACTCGTGGCAACCCTTCTTACCTGAAGAAAATGAGACGCGTTGAAAGAGAAGTTGTTGAGGGTGAGGACAAGCTCGGCCAAGCGGAGGAGGGTGGTGGGGGGTGGTGATGCTTCAGGTCTTTGCTCCAGGAAGAAGCGGAGAGTCCTAAGACCCTCCTGGTGGGGAATGGATGTGTAAAGGGATTGCACATCCATGGTAAAGAGGAGGTGGCTGGAGCCAGTAAACTGGAAGCTTTGAAACCGATGAATCATGGATATTTGTGGGTCGGGATTGGACCAGGCGGGAGAAGTCTGAGTCAGGGTAGGAAGAGATGAGTTCAGTGGGACATGAGCACGCTGAAACAGCGGGTCTACTTGGACAGTCCTGTTTGTGGATTTTTGGCAGGAGGTAGAAACGAGCTGTACGGGGTTGGGGGACTGTTAGCTTGGAAGCGGATGGGGGGAGAGCACAGGATGAAATGAGATCCATAACCATAGTGGATACAATGACCTGATGTGCCATGGTGGGGTCATGGTCCAGGGGAAGGTACGAGGAGGTATCTGAGAGCTGGGGCTCAGCCTCTGCAAAGTTGAGGTCAGTATGCCAGACAACAACTGCACCACCCTTATCGACAGGCTTGACAACAATGTTAGGGTTAGATCTGAGTGCACAGAGTGCAGTCAGTTTGGAGGGAGATAGGTTGGATTTGTTGAGAGGGGCAGTGAAATTGATGTCACATTGACAGTTCTCAATGAAAAGATAGAGTGTATCAAAAGGCCAGAGAGAGGGTCCAGGTGGAGGGAGAGTGTTGGAGAAGGGTATAAGGGGCCTGTGGGCCAGGGAGTGGACTCTTGTCCAAAGAAATGAGCATGGAAGTGAAGACTGTGGAAGAACAGTTCAGCATCATGTCGTGCCCAAAATTCGTTTTGGTGGGGACGCAGAGGGATAAAACTGAGGCCTTTGCTGAATACACGGTGGGGGAGGGGGTAGAGTCAGAGGGAAGGGAAGGAGAGGTAGGTTCCAGAGAGCCATAGGTATTTTTATATCTTGTGGGCCTTATGGCCTGAAAGGAAAAGAAAAAGTTTCTTGTTAGCAGTGTTGGCTGGCTATCATTTCATCCATGTTGTGTCATATTATTTAATGTTCATATTCTACAGTGCATTTATATCTTGAAACTGTCTTCACATTTTCAACATTCATCTCACTTTTCAACCCATTCATTACAATAAAATTTGGTAAAGTCTAAGATTTTAATTGGTTAACTGGCACTATTTAACTCATATTTGAAAGCACCACCACGTCCAACCGAAAAAGAACTCATCATAATATTTGTGACTAGTCATATATTTTGCATCAAATGCACTCTGTGCCTTCCAGAGTTCCATAGGCAAAAATTTAGCGCTGTTAATTTGATGGTTGACCATAATTTCAAGAGACGCTTGCTGAAACACTAAAAAATCAGGACAAATATCACTTACAGAGGTCTCTGTGGATCTTTTGCAAACATTGCAGCAGACAATTGGGAGAATTTCTGCACAAGTTTACTTCCTAGGAGCATGGTGTGCGCTAGGTTATCAATTGGGAATTAATAAGTTTGAGAGAAATCTAATGGGGGATAATAATTTATTTAAAGTGTTGCATTTTAAAATTAGGCAATATTGTCTATGCTAGCAGTAGAAAAATGGGTTGCCTCTGTTATGCACTATTGCATGAAAGGATGAGGAGCCAAAGTTCAGGTATTTCACATTTTTTTAATTGAAGGAGCATTAATTCCTAAATCTTCGCTGAATACTCCTTGTATTTCTGATGGTAAATATACATCAAGTTGGGCAGGGGCAGAAACACATCACAATTTCAAGTCTCCATCATCTTTTTATTTAGCATTTACTAACAAAGAGGAAGGCATTTTAAGATAACAAAGTGTGGAGCTAGATGAACACAGCAGGCCAAGCAGCATCTCAGGAGCACGAAAGCTGACGTTTCGGGCCTAGACCCTTCACCTCTCTGATAAAGGGTCTAGGCTCGAAACGTCAGCTTTTGTGCTCCTGAGATGCCGCTTGGCCTGCTGTGTTCATCCAGCTCCACACTTTATTATCTTGGATTCTCCAGCATCTGCAGTTCCCACTATCACTGAGGCATTTTAAGATAATCTACAAATGTGGGCCATTATTTACACCATTTGAATCCAAGCTGGGCCCTGGAGACAAATATTACTGGCATTAAATATTACAAAGTTTTGGCAAAGATCTGTAGTTCAGGTTGTGGGTGAACTTGTTGACTTGCTCGCTGAGTTGGCTTGCTCTCGTTCAGACGTTTAGTCACCACACTAGGTGACATTATCAGTGGACCCTCCAATGAAGCGATGTAATTCTACTTCACTTGGAATTTATAGTGTCCAGTCTGTTACGATGAGTAGTGCCATTTCCAGTTTTGATCGATATGGTTTTGTATATGGGATCCAATTCTACATGTTTGTTGATTGCATTATGGGTGGAGAACCACGCCTCTCAGAATTCCCATGCACGTCTATGTTTGGCTTGGGTTACTCTGGTTACTTTGTTCCAGTTAAAGTGATGGCCTTCATTGTCCGACTGTACCGATATTAAGGAGAGTTCATCGTGCTGTTTTGCTGCTCCCTGATGTTCATGTATTCTGATGCTAGTTTCCTTGCTGTCGGTCCGAAATAATGTTTGTGACAGTCATTGCATGGTATGTTGTAACCCAAGTTGGTTCTGCATATTGTGGGAATGGGGTCTTTAATCCTTGTGAGTGTTTGTTGTAGAGTGGCTGTGGGCTTGTGGGCCACCATGACTCCTAGTGTCTTAGGAGTATTCCTGTCTGTTCTGATATGTTGTTGATGCAGGGCAGTGTGGTCAGTGTGTTAGGGCGTACTGTGTCCTCCTGTTGTAGTCTGTTTAGGAAGCATCTGAGGATGCAGTTGTGGGAATATCCGTTCATAGCAAGGTTCTTGTCTAGGCACTCTTCCTCTTTCCTGTGTAGTTCTGGGGTGTTGCAGTATGCCCTGGCCCGTTTAAATAGTGTCCTAATGCAGCTTTGTTTGTGAACGTTTGGCTGGTTGCTGTGGAAGTTGAGGATTTGATCTTTGTGCGTTGCTTTTCTGGAAACTGAGGTTTGAAACACCCCGTTGGTCATACGCTCAACTTTAACACCCAGAAACAGAAATGGATTGTTGTTTTCTTCTTCCCTTGTGAAGTTAATCCCTGAAAATATGTTTTTGATGAGGTAGTGGATCTCCTTTAATTTGTTGCGTTCAATAATGACAAGTGTGTCATCCAAATGCCTTTACAGTTTACAGTTAGAAGACAGCAATTTTAAAAGATTAAAAGGTACTGAAATTTCCAACATTTTTAAACTTCTTGCAGTAGTTCTGAGATCTATTTATACTGCGACTAGATGCAAATTTTCACACTAGATCCCGCTGCATTGGTTGCTCTAACTGATCTGTTAAAGCTGTGGGCACTTGTCTGAAACATGTCTTTGACACTCACTTTGAAAGTACATTGATGATACATCAGTGAGACAAACTGAAGCTCTGCCTGACCCCAGATCAAACCCCCAAGGACCTGTGTTGGATGCCCTTTGCCCAGAGAAAATGTCCAAGCATCTTGAAACCGGAATTTTATGTGAAAGTTCCTTTTGGAAAAATGAGACCAATTTAATAAATTTATATGCTTTCAAGTGGTACAAAAGCATACCTTGGACGAAATGCATTTTAAGGAAGCTAATGTGTTGATTTTGCAGGTAAATCCAATATGGTTAATTCTGCATCCTGACACATTTTTCTTTAAAATTTTATGTCCTGTTGTGAAGGTCAGTATTGACCTTCAAAGATCAAAGGAAGTCTGCTTAAAGAGGAAAAAAATGGAACAGCTTCTATATTCTAACTTGTTGGCAAAAAGGTAAATTTTTAAAGATAATTTGTTTCCCAACAATTCTGAGAAGGCGATAACAAATTCTAATACTTTTCAACCTCTTTTCACTAATATGTACATTTTTACTTTCTGATATGGAGGAAGAATAATTTACAACTAGTAGTTAAATTGTACGATACAGATCATTTTAAATGTAGATGCCAAGCTTCCTTAATGCCTTTTCCCATAGTCTTTAAATTGTTTTATGGCAAATATTACATCTTACTTTTAGTTTTATTTTTAAAGTGCTATTGTGGAGAAATGCCAAGTTTCTGCTTGGGAAAAGTTTTGAAATCCATGTTTCAAGGGTGAATGGTAATTAGAATGCATAATAGCTTGAACTAGTTAAATGGAAACTGGCAACAGATGTTTTGTCATCCAAGCAATTAACAAACACAGTAAGTTCCATATTGGTTTTAAAATTGTTGATTCAGTTTTTTAATCCTGATGTTGTCACCTCTGAACGGCACTTTACAAAGCCAGTTCTAGTCAGTCACATCACAACTGACAAAGCAACCTGGTGCAGTATTGCTAATTTTAGGGTTCACTTTTATTTCACTCTAATCTCTCACTATTTTTTTTCACTCAGGGTGAAACGTTTTAAACTTAGTCACAGAAATTACCACACCAAAAAAAGTGATTGAATGCTTCTCTTGCTTCATCATTTTGTAAATAAAATTGTAAATGAATCTTTTGCCGAATCCTTACTGAATCCATTATACCTAAGGAGCATCTAATTTGCTGTCTCCTATTCTAAAGTGAAACCTGCTCAATTGAACACAATAGTCTCATTAAAATGACGTGCTGAAGAATATTTTTAATGGATTCCACTTAAATTTGCACCTCAAATACATTCATCACTGCTGAAAGCTCAATCAGAATTTGATTGCCTTCCATCATTCAGATAGAATTGCTGCTAACGCTGTCTAGAATTGAGGTGAGTAGTGGAATTAGACTGTGATTTTTGCTCTATCCATTATCTACATTACACGAAATACTTACTCTGGAATATATTAATATTAAATTATCTGTGATTTACCAGTAGACCATTTACCAAAATTATAGGTCCTAATAAAGTATTCAGCAATGTTGACGTTTGATCCAAATACTGTCTTGGTGCTGAATGTAGTTAAGAAATCTCTTGACCACTACAACAGAGATAGGCTTCCTAATTTATCTCTGTAACCTTAACAGGAAGTGAATGGATAGATCACAGTTTGCTCTTGTATATATTACTCTTTGAAGTTGAAACTCAAGAGTGGGAAGATGACAGTAAAACACAAGAAAAAAAAAATCCAATTCATCCTCAGTACCTCCTGAAGGCCTTTTACAAATGAAATCCAAATAGGAACACAACTATATCTATGAGGTTTAATTTTATTAATAATATCACATGCAAAAGCAGAAGATTTCCGCCGTCAGATTATTATATTTAATTTGAGGTACTAAAAAGGCTCAGTTAATGGGCAGAATTTTGTTCTTCCATTCGAGCAACTGTCTCTCCCAATACAGTATAAGATCAGCCCTCGGAGTATGAAGTCTGCTTCCTGGCATTGTTATGCTAATTGTGGTAGAATGGAATGCCAGGCAGGATACAGTCAGAGGTAAACCCATCTTTCAGTAGAGTCCAACTAAAGAGCACTTGAGGCAATTAGCTAATGAATTGAGCATGGTTTTTTGCTGCCTGTGTGAATTTGCTCTGCTGGCATGTGGTCCACAAGGGATCGCATAGGGATCATTAAGGGAGTGTTTGAACAGAAGCACAATGTTTTGAGATAACAAGGTGTGGAGCTGTATGAACACAGCAGGCCAAGCAGCATCTTAGGAGCACAAAAGCTGATGTTTCGGGCGTAGACCCTTCATCAGAGAGGGGGTGGGGTGAGGGTTCTGGATGAGGGCTGATATGAAGGAGGTCAGATATCATATGATACCAGGTTATAGTCTGTCAGGTTTATTTGAAAACACAAGCTTTCACAGCCTTACTCCTTCTTCAGGTGTTAAGACCATAACACCATAAGACTGTAAGACGTAGGAGTGGAAGTAAGGCCATTCGGCCCATCAAGTCCACTCAACCATTTAAATCATGGCTGATGGGCATTTCAACTCCACTTCCCTGCAGCCCTTGATTCCTTTTGAGATCAAGAATTTGTTGATCTCTGCCTTGAAGGCATCTAACATCCCGGCCTCCACTGCACTCCGTGGCAATGAATTCCACAAGCCCACCACTCTCTGGCTGAAGAAATGTCGTCTCATTTCCGTTTTAAATTTACCCCCTCGAGTTCTAAGGCTGTGCCCACGGGTCCTAGTCTCCCGCCTAATGGAAACAACTTCCCAGTGTCCACCCCTTCTAAGCCATACATTATCTTGTAAGGTTCTGTCATATCTCCCCTCAACCTTCAAAACTCGAGTGAGTACAATCCCAGGATCCTTAGCCGTTCATCATATGTTAAACCTACCATTCCAGGGATCATTTGTGTGAATCTCCACTGGACACGCTCCAGGACTAGTATGTCCTTGCTGAGGTGTGGGGCCCAAAATTGGACACAGTATTCTAAATGTGGCCTAACTAGAGCTTTATAAAATCTCGGAAGCACATCGCTGCTTTTATATTCCAACCCTCTTGAGATAAACAACAACATTACATTCGCTTTCTTAATCATGGACTCAACCTGCAAGTTAACTTTTAGAGAATCCTGGACCAACACTCCCAGATCCCTTTGTACTTCTGCTTTACGAATTTTCTCACTGTTTAGAAAACAGTCCATGCCTATATTCTTTTTTCCAAAGTGCAAAACCTCACATTTACTCACATTGAATTTCATCAGCCAGTTCCTGGACCACTCTCCTAAACTGTCTAAATCTTTCTGCAGCTTCCCCACCTCCTCAGTACTACCTGCCTGTCCACCTATCTTCATATCATCGGCAAACTTCATCAGAATGCCCACAGTCCCTTCATCGAGATCATTAATATATAAAGTGAACAGCTGTGGCCCCAACACTGAACCCTGTGGGACACCACTTGTCACCGGTTGCCATTCTGAAAAAGAGCCTTTTATCCCAACTGTCTGTCTTCTTTCAGACAGCCAATCCTCAATCCAAGCCAGTAGCTCACCTCGAACACCATGGGCCCTCACCTTACTCAGCAGCCTCCCGTGAGGCACCGTATCAAAGGCCTTTTGGAAGTCTAGATAGATAACATCTACTGGGTTTCCCTGGTCTAACATAATTGTTACCGCTTCAAAGAATTCTAACAGGTTTGTCAGGCACGACCTCCCTTTACTAAATCCATGCTGACTTGTTTTAATCTGACCCTGCACTTCCAGGAATTTAGAAATCTCATCCTTGACAATGGATTCTAGAATTTTATCAACTACCGAGATTAGGCTAATCGGCCTATAATTTTCCATCTTTTGCCTTGATCTTTTCTTAAATAAGGGGGTTACAACAGTGATTTTCCAGTCATCTGGGACTTTCCCTGACTCCAGTGACTTTTGAAAGATCACAACCAAACCCTCTGCTATTTCCTTAACCACCTCCCTCAGAACCTCTAGGATGTAGCCCATCGGGGCCAGGAGGTTTATCAATTTTTAAACCTTTTAGCTGTTCTAGCACTTTCTCTTTTGTAATGCCTACCATACTCAACTCTGCCCCCCGACTCTCCCTAATTGTTGGGATATTACTCATGTCTTCCACTGTGAAGACTGACGCAAAGTACTCATTGAGTTCTTCAGCTATTTCCTTATCTTCCATCACTAGCCTTCCAGCATCAATTTGGAGCAGCCCAATGTCTTCTTTAGCTTCTCGTTTGTTTCTTATGTATTGAAAGAAGCTTTTACTATCATTTCTAATATTACTAGCTAGCCTACCTTCATATTTGATCCTCTCCTTCCTTATTTCTCTCTTTGTTATCCTCTGTTTGTTTTTGTAGCCTTCCCAATCTTCTGATTTCCCAGTGCTCTTGGCCACTTTATAGGCTGTCTCTTTTTCTTTGATATATTTCCTGACTTCCTTTGTCAGCCATGGCTGTCTAATCCCACCCTGGATAATCTTTCTTTTCTTTGGGATGAAGCTCTGTACTGTGTCCTCAATTACACCCACAAACTCCTGCCATTGTTGCTCTACTGTCTTCCCCGCTAGGCTCTGCTTCCAGTCGATTTTTGTCAATTCCTCCCTCATGCCCCTGTAATTACCTTTATTTAACTATAACACCATTACATCCGTTTTTACCTTCTCTCTGTCTCTGGTATCAGAGACAGAATTTATAAGTAAAAGATGAAAGGGCAACACCTACTGATCAGGATGTTCTAAACAAATCTAAGATGCTGTTAAATCTTTAATCAGATAGAAAGTTTTAATTGACTAGTATGTATATGCAAATACTCAAATTCCTTTGAAATCACTGTTCTGGGGGAACTAAAGGTTTTATCAGTGTAAGGAAGAGGTGACATTTTCGGTCAGACAATGCAGGTTAGGTGTGAGACTAGATTAGATTCCCTAACAGTGTGGAAACAGGCCTTTCGGCCCAACAAGTCCACACCGCCCCTTGGAGCATCCCACCCAGACCCATCCCCCTATAACCCACGCACACTGAGCACTACGGCAATTTAGCATGGCCAATCCACCTAGCCTGCACGTCTTTGGACTGTTGGTGGAAACCGGAGGACCCGGAAGAAACCCACACAGACATGGGGAGAATGTGCAAACTCCACACAGACAGCTGCCCGAGGCTGGAATCGAACCCGGGTCCCTGGTGCTGTGAGGCTGCAGTACTAACCACTGAGACACCATGCTGCCTTGTTTAGAATTTGTTTGTGTTTTGATTGAAAGTCAGACTGGTTTTATTCCTAAAGTAGGATTCATGAAATGCCACATTGACTGACTATCTATAAATTGTGCACTTTTTGAACAAAATAGAATGTATCTGAAGTAGTTGACAGGGACATTACAGTCAGTCTAACATGATAACACAGGTGACTTCAGCATCCCCTTCATTTGTTTCCATGTACTACACCATAATGCTCCCACTTCACTGTCAGCTGTACTCCAGGCAGGATCCCATTTACCTTGGTAGCTATGGCAGATGGCTGTAAGGGCCCACCATTCTGCTCAATGCCAGGAGTTCCTCTATCACTACTGCAAGCAGAGACACTGGTGTCACTGGCAGGGATATGTAGGAAAGGTGGGGCCACAATACAGGGTAGGGGGGAGCAGGACAGGTTGAGGAGGGTGGTATCTGTCCCCATGAGGAGCGCTCTGTGAGGAGACTGTAGATGGAAATAGGTAATGTTCATCAACAAGGTTCAGTTAGCCCTAATGTTAACCTGAGAGGGAGAAGGGCCTTGTCTTGTCCCCCTTCCTATGCTGGCTTGCAGGTTTGCATATTTATGGGCCACTCCCTGAAAATGCTGCTGGATTCAGCTCTCTAGCAGAGTCACCATCTTTCAGAAGGTAGGTGTGCAGTTGAGAGGGAGGTTGCAATGCCCCCAGCCTGGATGGATCCCTCCAGTACCCTTGCAGTGTGCCTGGGATCTCTGCCTGATGTACATGTGCCTCCTGGTGAATGGCCAGAACCTGCCAACTCATAGCAGATGCCAATTCCTGTAACGTGTAGGCCATTTAAGTTGCTGTGTTGGTGATTGAGAACATCAGCTGTAGTTAACATTATAGGAGGACTTGTAATGGTAAGGTTGGCCTGTCAGTGTGGGGCACTTTCCCACTTAGTACAACTTAGGTGACCAAAAGGCAGAGGAAGAGCAGGAAGGCAGTGCAGGTGTCCCCTGCGGTCATCTCCCTCCAAAACAGGTATTCCGTTTTGAACACTGTTGGGGGAGATGGCTCATCAGAGGAAGGCAGCAGTAGCCAGGTTCATGGCACCATGGCTGGCTCTGCTGTACAGAAGGGCGGGAAAAAGAGTGGAAGGGCGATAGTCATTGGGGATTCAATTGTAAGGGGAGTAGATAGGCGTTTCTGCGGTCGAAAACGAGACTCCCGAATGGTATGTTGCCTCCCAGATGCACGGGTCAGGGATGTCTCCAATCGGCTGCAGAACATTCTGAAGGGGGAGGGTGAACAGCCAGTTGTCATGGTGCATATAGGCACCAACGATATAGGCAGAAAACAGGATGAGGTCCTACCAGCAGAATTCAGGGAGTTAGGAGCAAAGTTAAAAAGTAGGACCTCAAAGGGAGTAATCTCAGGATTGCTACCAGTGCCACGTGCTAGTCAGTGCAGAAATGAAAGAATAGCCAGGATGAATGCGTGGCTTGAGAGATGGTGTAGGAGGGAGGGGTTCAGATTTTTGGGACATTGGAACTGGTTCTGGGGAAGGTGGGAATATTACAAATTGGATGGTCTACACCTGAACCGGACTGGAACCAATGTCCTTGGGGGTGCTTTTGCTAATGCTGTGGGGGAGGGTTTAAACTAGTGTGGCAGGGGGATGGGAACCAAATATTGGACAGAAAAGAGGTAGAAACAAAAGCCTGTAGGGAACTAGATAATGGAGTCAGTGTGACTAAAGGGAATAGTAGTCGGGGAGCAGATGATGAACACAAAGGGGACAGGTGGTCTGAGGTGCATTTGTTTTAATGCGAGAAGTGTAGTAGACAAGGCAGCTGAGCTTAGGGCTTGGATCGGTACCTGGAGGCATGATGTTATTGCTATTACTGAGACTTGGTTGAGGGAAGGGCATGATTGGCAGCTAGTTGTCCCAGGATATCGATGCTTCAGGCGGGATAGAGAGGGAGGTACAAGGGGTGGAGGAGTTGCAGTAATGGTCAAAGACAATATCACAGCTGCACTGAAGGAGGGCCCCATGGAGGACTCAAGCAGTGAGGCAATATGGGGAGAACTCAGAAATAGGAAGGATGCAGTAACAATGTTGGGGCTGTACTACAGGCCTCCCAACAGCGAGCATGAGATAGAGGTACAAATATGTAAACAGATAATGGAAAGGTGTAGAAGAAACAGGCTGGTGGTGATGGGAGATTTTAATTTTCCCAACATTGACTGGGATTAACGCAGTGTTAGGGGTCAAGATGGAGCAGAATTTGTAAGTTGTGTCCAGGAGGGTTTTCTAGAGCAGTGTGTATGTAGTCCAACTTGGGAAAGAGCCATACAGGACCTGGTGCTGGGGAATGAACCCGACCAGGTGGTTGATATTACAGTAGGGGACTACTTTGGAAATAGCGACCATAATTCCATAAGTTTTACAATACTCATGGACAAGGATAGGAGTGGTCCTAAAGGAAGAGTACTAAACTGGGGGAAGGCCGACTATACCAAGATTCGGCAGGATCTGAGCAATGTAGATTGGGAGAAACTGTTTGAAGGTAAATCCACATTTGATATGTGGGAGGCTTTTAAGGAGAGGTTGATAAGCGTGCAGGAGAGACATGTTCCTGTGAAAATGAGGAATAGAAAAGGCAAGATTATGGAGCCATGGATGACAGGTGAAATTGTGAGACTAGCCAAGAGAAAAAAGAAAGCATACATGAGGTCTAGGCGACTGAAGACAGACGAAGCTTGGCAAGAATATCGGGAATGTAGAGCGAATCTGAAAAAAGGGATTAAGAGGGCTAAGAGAGGACATGAGATATTGCTGGCAAACATGGCTAATGAAAATCCCAAACCCTTTTATTCATATATAAAGAGCAAGAGGGTAACTACAGAAAGGATTGGCCCACTTAAGGACAAAGAAGGAGAGTTATGCGCTGAGTCAGAGAAAATGGGTGACATTCTTAACGAGTACTTTGCATCGGTATTCACCAAGGAGAGGAACATGACGGATGTTGAGGTTAGGGATAGATGTTTGCTTAGTCTAGGTCAAGTTGACATAAGGAAGGAAGAAGTGTTAGGTATCCTAAAAGACATTAAGGTGGCCAAGTCCCCAGGTCCGGATGGGATCTATCCCAGGTTACTGAGGAATGAGAGAGAGGAAATAGACAGGGCCCTAACAGGTATCTTTGCAGTGTCCTTTGACACGGGTGAGGTCCCAGAGGACTGGAGACTTGCTCATGTTGTCCCGTTGTTTAAGAAGGGCAGCAAGGATAACCCAGGTAATTATTGACCGGTAAGCCTGACGTCAGTGGTAGGGAAGCTACTGGAGAAGATACTGAGGGATAGGATCAATTCCCATTTGGAAGAAAATGGGCTTATCAGTGATAGGCAACATGGTTTTGTACAGGGAAGGTCATGTCTTACCAACTTAATAGAATTCTTTGAGGACATGACAAAGTTGATTGATGAGGGAAAGGCTGTAGATGTCATATACATGGACTTCAGTAAGGCATTTGATCAGGTTCCCCATGGCAGGCTGATGGAGAAAGTGAAGTCACATGGGGTCCAGGGTGTGCTAGCTAGATGGATAAAAAACTGGCTGGGCAACAGGAGACAGAGGGTAGTAGTAGAAGGGAGTTTCTCAAATTGGAGACCTGTAACCAGTGGTGTTCCACAGGGATCTGTGCTGGGACCACTATTGTTTGTGATATATGTAAATGATCTGGAGGAAGGTGTAGGTGGTCTGATCAGCAAGTTTGCTGATGACACTAAGATTGGTGGAGTAGCTGATAGTGAAGGGGACTGTCAGAAATTACAGCAGAATATAGATGGACTGGAGAGTTGGGCAGATAAATGGCAGATGGAGTTCAATCCGGGCAAATGCGAGGTGATACATTTTGGAAGATCAAATACAAGGGCCAACTTTACAGTAAATGGAAAAGTCCTAGGGAAAATTGATGAACAGAGAGATCTGGGTGTTCAGGTCCATTGTTCCCTGAAGGTGACAACGCAGGTCAGTAGGGTGGTCAAGAAGGCATATGGCATGCTTTCCTTCATTGGGCTGGGTATTGAGTACAAGAGATGGCAGGTCATGTTGTAGTTGTATAGGACTTTGGTTCAGCCACATTTGGAGTACTGTGTATAGTTCTGGTTGCCACATTACCAAAAGGATGTGGATGCTTTGGAGAGGGTGCAGAGGAGGTTCACCAGGATGTTGCCTGGTATGGAGGGTGCTAGCTATGAAGAGAGGTTGAATAGACTAGGATTATTTTCATTAGAAAGATGGAGATTGAGGGGGACCTGATTGAGGTCTACAAAATCATGAGGGGTACAGACAGGGTGGATAGCAAAAAGCTTTTTCCCAAAGTGGGGGACTCAATTACTCGGGGTCATGAGTTCAAAGTGAGAGGAGGAAAGTTTAAGGAAGATACGCGTGGAAAGTTCGTTACACAGAGGGTGGTGGGTGCCTGGAACGCATTGCCAGCGAAGGTGGTAGACGCAGACACGTCAGCGTCTTTTAAGATATATTTGGACAGGTACATGGATGGGCAGGGAGCAAATGGACACAAACCGTTAGAAAATAGATGACAGGTTAGACAGAGGATCTTGATCGGCGCAGGCTTGGAGGGCTGAAGGGCCTGTTCCTGTGCTGTAGGTTTCTTTGTTTCTTGTTTCTTTGTTACATCTGTAAATCTTACTGTGTGCTGGACTCTGCTCCTTGCTGGCCTGCTGCACCCAGACAGTGAACATTTAACTGACACAAAGGCAGACCCTTGCTGGTCAGACCCCACTCTGGGTCTCTTATTTGGCAGAAACTACTACATTTGGCTGTTAATTGGGCATTTAGTTACAGTGTCAATGGGACTGGTCAGGAGCAGGCAAATTATTCTCCTCTTCTACCAATATCCCAAAAGAACTGCTCCCAACATTTCAAAATATATTTAACAATTTGAGCCTGACGATATCATCCAAATTCTCTTTAAGGCAGTAACAGACATGAGATGCAATTTTCAATATTTCATTTTAATTTCAGGTCTCTAGAACTTGCAGTTTCTTTTATTTCCAATTTACTTATGGTCCTGGTAATAAAGGTTGAGATTACTTCAAAATGCATTCGGTCATCTTGCTTTTTTTATTTGTGAAAAGATATGATTTAATATGACATGAACAGCTGTCATCCTCAGGGACATTAGATACCACAGGCTTTGCCAGTGCCACCCCCACCATATTTATTGGGCTCCTGCCACTGGAGAAGGGTCTAGGCCAAAACATCAGCTTTCCTGCTCCTCTGATGCTGCTTGGCCTGCTGTGTTCATCCTGCTCTACACCTTGTTATCTGTGCTTCCTTTACCTTGTGTTGGCGTTATCCTGTAAGACAGGAGGTGGATTGGAAGCACAGCGTTGTGACTGGGTAATATTTCTCCACAGCTGATTAAATGGAGGTATGGGGCAGCACTGCCAGGCATGGAGTTAGCTTCAAAAATGCTGGGAACACTCATTATTGGAACATTTGTGGAGAGAGGTGTTTCACATTGATTGCTTTTCTTCAGAAGTAGTTGATACCTGACAAGAAGCCATTAATATTTTTGTGGCACCACTGTCTCGCCCAGAGAGATAAACCCGACGTCTTTACCTCCCTCACCACTTGCTCACTGTTGTCTGGCTCCTCTCTAAACAAGTTACAGGCAATCCTGACCAGAATATAATGAATGAATTTGCCCAGTTGTCCCACAATGCCAAAACAATCAAATCAATACAAACACAAGCCAGTACCAAAGAAAAGCACTCTCAGTTTATTAGGAAGAAAATTACATTAATTTTAATACTAAACATAGTATGCCTCATCCTATTTGGCTGCTTACAGTTATATTCCTTCCCAAGTCTCTGGTAAATTTACACAGTCACTCTGCCTCTGGATCTACGAAGCTGCTTTCTGTCTCTCTTTCGCTGGTCTCTGCCCCTTATTGTGCTTGTCTCTTCAGATGATGCCAAGAGATGTTCCAAGAGAGACGTCTGCAGGTGAACTGTGTTCTTAAACCTTTTCAATGGCTTTCCGGAACTTTTTGTAGTTCTGACCAATCAGGGAGATATAATTAATAGTTTGAAACAAGAGCCAATCATGTAGATGGCATGCTACTGTCTTAAGTTTCTTTGTGTAGCAGGATGTTGTGCCTTTCTGATGCACTCCCATTTTTTTAGTGGACAGGTTGTTCCATTGCGGGGGCGGGGACCGGTGTCGGTGCTGAGTAAAATTGTTGCATTTCACAGAATGCTAATGTCACTGGCACCTGGTTCCTGTGTTTGCGCTGTGCCTGGTGTGTGAGTTTTGTGATTTCAGGGTTTCATTTGGCCAAAGTGCCCTTTAACCCTTGCTGTTCGGCCAGTTGGTAATCTATGTTATAGCAGCCATGATGCCTTTGAGCAGACCCATGAATGTCTTCTTGGTACTGTATGGAAAATGACCTCTGACTCCCTGCCAACCTCAACCAATAAATCCACTTGAGCTCATTATCTGTTGCTGGCAGCCTTCTCCCTTCCCCAGTGTTTAATTAGTGCAACTCCTACATGTATCCAGTATCTGTCCTGAAACATTTGAACATACAAATTGGAAGCACGGATTCAGAGAAGGAGATGACTTGGCCACTTAAAACTGCTCTGTTACTCAATAGCACACAAGCTGACCTGATTGTTGCATGCTCCTCCATACCACTGATCATCTTTCAGTCTCTTAATTAACAAAAAATCTCTTTAATTTTCGCTAAAAATATTCAGTCTGTGTTTTCAACAAAATTTGAGGAAAAGAGTTCTAAAAACTCATGATCCTCTGTGGGAGAAACAAAATTGTCCTTTACCTTTGCCCTAAGGGAGTGATTCCTTCCTTATAAATAGGGACCCTACAAACTTGATTCACCGAAAAGCGGAATCACCTTTTCTGCACGACACCTCTGTCAAGACCCCGTAGGGTCAGATAGGCCTCAAACATGCTGCTTTTCACTCTCCTAAACTCCAGCAGATATAAGCCTAGACTTTCCAGCCTTTCTTCATAACAGAGCCCACCTATTCAAAGGATTAGTCCAATAAACCACCCACTTTCAATCCTTTCTTAAATGTGGAGATCAATATTGTGCACATTACTTTAATTGTGGTTTCATCAATGGTCTGTGTAACAGAAGCATAATGTTTCTACTTTTGCATTTAATCCCCTTCACATTTAATGATAACTATCCATTAACTTTCCTCATTATTCACTGTAGTTGCTCATTAGCCTTTTGTGATTCATATGCTAGGATATTCAGATCCCTCTGCACCTCAGAGCTCAGCATCTCTCACCATTTAGATAGTGTGATTCATCTTTATTCTTCCTACCAGAATGAGCTACATTCTGACATTATACTCCTTCCATCATACCCATTCTTAGCATTCTTGTAGAGATAGTAGGACCTGCCGATGCTGGAGAATCTGAGATAACACAGTGTAGAGCTGGAGGAACACAGCAGGCCAAGCAGCATCAGAGGAGCAGGAAGGTTGACATTTTGGGTCAAGGCCCTTCTTCAGAAAACTGAAAAAGGATCTTGACCCGAAACGTCAACTTTCCTTCACACTGGGTTATCTTAGCATTCTTATGTCTTCTTTATAACTTAATTTCCGACCTTTTATTCTGTCAATGAAAAATTTAATAATGAAACCTTTGATATTTTCAGCCTGTAAATTATAAAAGCTTGAGGTTCTAGCACAAATCCCTGTGTCACACCACACACTGAAGCTTGTCAATTCAAACAATTACACATTCATGTCTATTCTCTGTTATTCGGTAGCTAATCAGTCTTCTATCCTTGGTAATATGTTACCCCTTTCAACTGAGCTTTTATTTTCCACAATAACTTTTGATCTGAGACCTTTTCAAATCCCTTCTGGAAATCTTCTTTAGTTTACTGCTTTCAACAGCTCATATTACTTCCTCTAGTTCCTCAAATGGCTAAGGAAATTCAGCGTGTCCACAGCAACTCTTACTAGTTTTTATAGATGCACCATAGAAAGCATCCTATCTGGATGCATCTCAGCTTGGTTTGGCAACTGCACTGCCCAAGACCACAAGAAATTACAGAGAGTTGTGAACACAGCCCAGTCCATTATGGAAACCAGAATTCTTCCATCGAATCCATCTACACATCCCACTGCCTCCGAAAAGCAGCCAACATAATCAAAGAACCCTCCCAACCCAGTTATAATCTCTTCCATTGGGCAGAAGATATATAAGTTTGAAAAAAAACAATAGATTTAAGAACAGCTTCTTCCCTGCTGTTATCAGCCTTTTGAATAGACCTGTCATATAAACAGTTGATCTTTCCCTGATAATAAAATGTGAGGCTGGATGAAGACAGCAGGCCCAGTAGCATCTCAGGAGCACAAAAGCTGACGTTTCAGGCCTAGAGCCTTCATCAGAGAGGGGGATGGGGTGAGGGTTCTGGATTAAACGGGAGGAGTAACCTGAAGGCAAAGTACTGGGCTAATGGTAAGATTCTTAATAGTGTAGATGAACAGAGAGATCTCGGTGTCCATGTACACAGATCCTTGAAAGTTGCCACCCAGGTTGATAGGGCTGTTAAGAAGGCATATACAGTGTTTTAGCTTTTATTAATAGAGGGATTGAGTTCCGGAACCAAGAGGTTATGCTGCAGCTGTACAAAACTCTGGTGCGGCTGCACTTGGAGTATTGCATACAGTTCTTGTCACCGCATTATAAGGAGGATGTGGAAGGTTTGGAAAGGGTGCAGAGGAGATTTACTAGGATGTTGCCTGGTATGGAGGGAAAGTCTTACGAGGAAAGGCTGAGGGACTCGAGGCTGTTTTCATTAGAGAGAAGAAGGTTGAGAGGTGACTTAATTGAAACATATAAAATAATCAGAGGGTTAGATAGGGTGGATAGGGAGATACTTTTTCCGAGGATGGTGACGGCGAGCACATGGGGGCACAGCTTTAAACTGAGGGGTGAAAGATATAGGACAGATGTCAGAGGTAGTTTCTTCACTCGGAGAGTAGTGAAGGAATAGAATGCTTTGCCTGCAATGCTAGTAGATTCGCCAACTTAGGTACATTTAAGTCGTCATTGGATGAACATATGGACATACATGGAATAGTGTAGGTTAGATGGTGTTCAGATAGGTATGACAGGTCGGCACAACATCGAGGGCTGAAGGGCCTGTACTGTGCTGTAATGTTCTATGTTCTATGTTCTATTAAATAGGGAGAGAGGTGGAGGCGGACTGAAGATGGAGAGAAAAGAAGATAGGTGGAGAGGAGAGTATAGGTGGGGAGGTAGGGAGGGGATAGGTCAGTCCAGGGAAGACGTGCGGGTCAAGGAGGTGGGATGGGGTTAGTAGGTAGGAGATAGAATGCAGCTTGGGGTGGGAGGAAGGGATGGGTGAGACGAGGAACAGGTTAGGGAGGCAGAGACAGGTTGGACTGGTTTTGGGATGCAGTGGGTGGAGGGGAAGAGCTGGGCTGGTTGTGTGGTGCAGTGGGGGGAGGGGACGAACTGGGCTGGTTTTGGGATGCGGTGGGGGAAGGGAAGATTTTGAAGCTGGCGAAGTCCACATTGATACCATCGGGTTGCAGGGTTCCCAAGCGGAATATGAGTTGCTGTTCCTGCAACCTTCGGGTGGCATCATTGTGGCAGTGCAGGAGGCCCATGATGGACATGTCATCTAAAGAATGGGAGGGGGAGTGGAAATGGTTTGCGACTGGAGGTGCAGTTGTTTATTGCAAACCGAGCGGAGGTGTTCTGCAAAGCAGTCCCCAAGCCTCCGCTTGGTCTCCCCAATGTAGAGGAAGCCACACCGGGTACAGTGGATGCAGTATACCACATTGGCAGATGTGCAGGTGAACCTCTGCTTAATGTGGAAAGTCATCTTGGGGCCTGGGATAGGGGTGAGGAAGGAGGTGTGGGGGCAAGTGTAGCATTTCTTGCGGTTGCAGGGGAAGGTGCCGGGTGTGGTGGGGTTGGAGGGGAGTGTGGAGTGAATAAGGGAGTCACGGAGAGAGTGGTCTCTCCGGAAAGCAGACAAGGGTGGGGATGGAAAAATGTCTTGGGTGGTGGGGTTTTCCATCCCCACCCTTGTCTGCTTTCCGGAGAGACCACTCTCTCCATGACTCCCTTGTTCATAGAACATAGAACATAGAACATAGAACAGTACAGCACAGAACAGGCCCTTCAGCCCACAATGTTGTGCCGACCACTGATCCTCATGTATGCACCCTCAAATTTCTGTGACCATATACATGTCCAGCAGTCTCTTAAATGACCCCAATGACCTTGCTTCCACAACTGCTGCTGGCAACGCATTCCATGCTCTCACAACTCTCTGCGTAAAGAACCTGCCTCTGACATCCCCTCTATACTTTCCACCAACCAGCTTAAAACTATGACCCCTCGTGCTAGCCATTTCTGCCCTGGGAAATAGTCTCTGGCTATCAACTCTATCTATGCCTCTCATTATCTTGTATACCTCAATTAGGTCCCCTCTCCTCCTCCTTTTCTCCAATGAAAAGAGACCGAGCTCAGTCAACCTCTCTTCATAAGATAAGCCCTCCAGTCCAGGCAGCATCCTGGTAAACCTCCTCTGAACCCACTCCAAAGCATCCACATCTTTCCTATAATAGGGCGCCCAGAACTGGACGCAGCATTCCAAGTGCAGTCTAACCAAAGTTTTATAGAGCTGCAACAAGATCTCACGACTCTTAAACTCAATCCCCCTGTTAATGAAAGCCAAAACACCATATGCTTTCTTAACAACCCTGTCCACTTGGGTGGCCATTTTAAGGGATCTATGTATCTGCACACCAAGATCCCTCTGTTCCTCCACGCTGCCAAGAATCCTATCCTTAATCCTGTACTCAGCTTTCAAATTCGACCTTCCAAAAAGCATCATCTCGCATTTATCCAGGTTGAACTCCATCTGCCACCTCTCAGCCCATCTCTGCATCCTATCAATGTCCCGCTGCAGCCTACAACAGCCCTCTACACTGTCAACGACACCTCCGACCTTTGTATCGTCTGCAAACTTGCTGACCCATCCTTCAATTCCCTCATCCAAGTCATTAATAAAAATTACAAACAGTAGAGGCCCAAGGACAGAGCCCTGTGGAACTCCACTCACCACTGACTTCCAGGCAGAATATTTTCCTTCTACTACCACTCGCTGTCTTCTGTTGGCCAGCCAATTCTGTATCCAAGCAGCTAAGTTCCCCTGTATCCCATTCCTCCTGACCTTCTGAATGAGCCTACCATGGGGAACCTTATCAAATGCCTTACTGAAGTCCATATACACCACATCCACAGCTCGACCCTCATCAACTTTTCTAGTCACATCCTCAAAAAACTCGATAAGGTTTGTAAGGCATGACCTACCCCTCACAAAGCCGTGTTGACTGTATTTGATCAAGCCATGCTCTTCCAGATGGTCATAAATCTTATCCCTCAGAATCCTTTCTAACACCTTGCAGACGACAGACGTGAGACTTACCGGTCTATAATTGCCGGGGATTTCCCTATTTCCTTTCTTGAAGAGAGGAATTACATTTGCCTCTCTCCAGTCCTCAGGTACGACTCCAGTGGAGAGCGAGGATGCAAAGATCTTCGCAAGTGGCGAAGCAATTGCATTTCTCGCTTCCCAAAGCAGCCGAGGACAAATCTGATCCGGGCCTGGCGACTTGTCAATCTTAATGTTTGACAAAATTTTCAGCACATCAGCTTCGTCTATCTCAATCCATTCCAGCATGCACACCTGCTCTTCAAAGGTTTCATTCACTACAAAGTTCGTTTCTTTCATAAAGACAGAAGCAAAAAACTCATTTAGGGCTTCCCCTACCTCCTCAGACTCCACACACAAGTTCCCTATGCTATCCCTGATCGGCCCTACTCTTTCTTTGACCATTCTCTTATTCCTCACGTAAGTGTAAAATGCCTTTGTGTTTTCCCGGATTCCTTCTGCCAAGCCTTTCTCGTGCCCCCTCCTGGCTCTCCTCAGACCATTTTTGAGCTCCTTCCTTGCCTGCATGTAATCCTCTCTAGCTGAACTTGACCCTAGCTTCCTCCACCTTATGTAAGCTACCTTCTTCCTTTTCACTAGAAGCTCCACCGCTCTCGTCATCCAAGGTTCCTTAATCTTACCCCTTCTTGCCTGTCTCAGAGGGACATATTTACTCATCACTCCCAACAACTGTTCCTTAAACCGTCTTCACATGTCTATAGTTCCCTTACCATGGAACAACTGCTCCCAGTCCATGCTTCCTAACTCATGTCTAATCGCATCATAGTTTCCTCTTCCACAATTAAATATCCTCCCATTCTGCCTAATCCTCTCCTTCTCCATAGCTATGTAGAATGTGAGGCAGCTATGGTCACTATCACCAAAATGCTCTCCCACCACAAGATCTGATACCTGCCCCGGCTTGTTTCCGAGCACCAAGTCTAGAATGGCCTCTCCCCTCGTCGGCCTGTCAACGCTCCACACTCCCCTCCAACCCCACCACACCCGGCACCTTCCCCTGCAACCGCAGGAAATGCTACACTTGCCCCCACACCTCCTCCCTCACCCCTATCCAGGCCCCAAGATGACTTTCCACATTAAGCAGAGGTTCACCTGCACATCTGCCAATGTGGTATACTGCATCTACTATACCCGGTGTGGCTTCCTCTACATTGGGGAGACCAAGCGGAGGCTTGGGGACCGCTTTGCAGAACACCTCCACTCGGTTCGCAATAAACAACTGCACCTCCCAGTCGCAAACCATTTCCACCACCCCTCCCATTCTTTAGATGACATGTCCATCATGGGCCTCCTGCAGTGCCACAATGATGCCACCCGAAGGTTGCAGGAACAGCAACTCATATTCCGCTTGGGAACCCGGCAACCCGATGGTATCAATGTGGACTTCATCAGCTTCAAAATCTCCCCTTCCCCCACTGCATCCCAAAACCAGCCCAGTTCGTCCCCTCCCCCCACTGCATCACACAACCAGCCCAGCTCTTCCCCTCCACCCACTGCATCCCAAAACCAGTCCAACCTGTCTCTGCCTCCCTAACCTGTTCCTCGTCTCACCCATCCCTTCGTCCCACCCCAAGCCACATCTCTATCTCCTACCTACTAACCCCATCCCACCTCCTTGACCCGCCCGTCTTCCCTGGACTGACCTATCCCCTCCCTACCTCCCCACCTATACTCTCCTCTCCACCTATCTTCTTTTCTGTCCATCTTCAGTCCGCCTCCACCTCTCTCCCTATTTAATCCAGAACCCTCACCCCATCCCCCTCTCTGATGAAGGGTCTAGGCCTGAAACGTCAGCTTTTGTGCTCCTGAGATACTGCTGGGCCTGGTTCATCCGGCCTCACATTTTATTATCTTGGATTCTCCAGCATCTGCAGTTCCCATTATCTCTGATCTTTCTCTGCAATTTCTCTGTAGCTGTAACGCTATATTCTGCATCCTGGTCTATTTGCCCGATGTATTTATGTAAGATGCGATTTGTCTGGTTAGCATGCAAAACAATACTTTTCACTCTATCTCGTACATGTGACAATAATAAATCAAATCAAAAAATCTTCAAAGAACTCCAACAAGTTGGAGTTTCACAGAACAGTAACAATTTCCCTTCACTAAGTGCAGACCCTCTCTAAGACAGGGAAACTTCTTAAGAAGATCAAGTTAATCCCCTTATATGAAAAACTAATCGGTGCAGGCGAATATAGAAAAATAAAGCGGGATTATTTTGATGACGTGACAATAAATGGAGTAATAAAACTGTAGTTTAAAATGATGCTAAATCAAAGAGTAAAAAAAACTTAACACAAATTAATTAAAATATTGATGCAGCAATGCACAGTGAGTCAATATTAAAACAGAAATGTTGGAGACAATCATGCATTTGGAAGAAGCAAACATGTAGGGATTATTGAGACATGGCTCCAGACAAATTAGGATTCTGAACTAAAATTTGCAAAGAGTAAGAAATGTAGAAAAGAAAGGGAGGGGGAACAGGGAAAGGGAATAGTTGCACTTTCTCAGGATCTCAGAATATCATAAAAAAACACAACTAACAATGCAGAAACCAAGTCAATAAGATAAAAAATATTAAGTGAACTATTACACAATATGGTACACTCCATCGATTGCCAAATCATGAGATGGAGGGTGGACATAGAAAATAGAAATTGAGTAAAAACCATGGAATAATATTTATGATAGATTTTAACCGTCCTGTTACTTATTAAACAGAATATGTAGGCAAAGTGGATAAGAGATGGGAGTCACTACAATGTATATGAATTCTTTCTAATTCAATATATCAAAATGCTGGATAAACCAGGCTGGATTATTGGGCATAGCACAGTGTGGAGCTGGAGGAACAGAGCAGTCCTGGCAGCATCAGAAGAACAGGAAAGTTGACATTTTGGGTTAGGTCATTTCTGAAGAAGGGTCCTGACCCAAAACACCAACTTTCCTGCTCCTCTGATGTTGCCTGGCCTGTGTGTTTCTCCAGTTTCACACTGTCTTATCTCTGACTACAGCTTCTGCAGTTCTTACTATCTCTGGATTATTGGGTCTCATATTGAGGAATGAAATATACAGATCAGTGAAGTAAAGGTGAGGAGCATCTAGGAATAATGAGAACAACATAACACTGACTACCATCAATTAGGATCAATGACAAAATGTTGGAAAATGTGAATCATTTTCTGTCTGTTCTGAGGGTCATCTTGAAGGGAGATGCAGATGATGAAATGCATCATTGTCTTCAATGTGTCAGCTTATTCTGTGACATACTGAGGAGATGTATATCTGCGAACAGAGTTACAGCAGGAACCTCCCAGGAGGACACTTGAAATGATTTATGGGCGTCCTCAAGACATCTCTGGAGAGCTCAAGCATCTTCATCAACCCATGTGAGTCTCTGTTGTTAACAACCAGAAAAGAGAAATTAATTCAGGTCAGGTCACAGAGCACATCATGAGGTTGCATCAAGAATGTGCAGAGGTGACTGTGCACAACGCCCCAAATACCTCATCCACCCAAACCATTATCCACCTGCTGCCCACTAAAGATCAGCCATCTTTGACAAAGCTAACTGAGGTGGAAGCAAGTCATCCTTGATCCGGAGAGATTGCCCAAGAAGAAAATAATGTAAGCTGCTCTAACGTGATGAAAGAGAAGGATATATGTATGAAGATAAAGAACAGGTCATTATGTTAATAGCAAGGTGATTTTGAGTGACTGACTAGAGAAATTTGGAAAATAAATGCGCAACGATGTGGGAAAACATTAATCTCAAACAACAATAAGAAATAGCTAGTATGGTGTTCAACAATGTTCAGGAGAAACATTCTGAAGAACTAAAATTGAGTGGAGCGCCATGGATAAACACATCAAAAAGCAACTGACGGTTGGGCACGAAGCGTCTGTTAAATACACAGGTAGCAGAGGATTGTATGGTGGGAGAGAATATGAAGAGATTAACAGAAAGGTCAAAAAAAAAACAATTAGGAAGGGAAAGAGGAACTGTAAAACTAAATTAAGGAACATAAAACAAAATAATAAAATATTTTACAGGCACATCAATTAAGAAGGATGAAAGTAATGGGGGTAGGATCATTAAATGATCAACAGGATTATATTACAGTTAGTAATAGAAAGAGGATGGAAATATTACATCATTATTTCACTCCAGTATTTACTGGGGAGATTGGTTTAGTACCTGTATTTAAAATAAAAAAAGGGCTATATTGAATAAAAGAAACAAACTGAAGAGGATGTGCTATGTTTTAAAAGAATTTAGGGAGACAAAGCAAAATCATTACAATATGTATTTAATAACGTATTAGATAAAGTGATGCGTCAGAAAAATGTTGTAGGTAGCTCAATCAATTTCTGCATTGAGCAAGGAAGTGAAAAATAAAGGCAGGGAATTATAAATTAGTCAGCATCACATCAGTGACAGGAGAAATAGAGTAAACTTAGCAAGCAAAGTTGCCATAGTACCAGAGGATCTCTTAGGAGAGAGAAAGAGACAACTGGTGGTGGTTTAACCTGAGGGTCACAGGTTGGGTGTCAGGCAGAGGAGGGGAGTCTTCCATGGCCACCTCAACTGATACAGGAAATACAAATGCTAAGGGAGAAAAAGGAAGACCTGCTATGAATGAGAACTGTACAGGGCAATGGTGATGTACATCAGATTTATGAAAGATATAAATTATCCAGATTATCAAAATACCTTTGGTAAAGTGCCCCCTGATTGAGAACAGGTTGAAAATGTGGGATCAGGGAACAAATGGTTGGAGGGATTGTTAGCTGGCTTCAAGGCAGAAAGTAGAGAGTGAGTGTAAAGGTGGTAGCTGTTCAGTGCTCCAGGCATCACAGGGCCAGTTTCACAATTTACACTAATGATGCATGCATTGGAATTAAAAACACAACTTCTAAATTTTTGGATGCGATCAGATTTTGGAGCAATGGTCAAAACTTGGAGGACAGCAATGAAATAAAGGAACACATTGATTAGCTTTCAGAAATGGAAAATAATTGAAAAAATAAAGTCAAACACATAAATTGAATTAACATTTAAATAGGAAGAATAGGGAGATCACTTATTACTTGGAAGGTGTGAGTCGAGATGAAGTACCAGAAAAATGAGACTGATGAGGATAAATATATCATTCAGTAAGAATTGCACCAAAGGTTTGCAAGCCATAATAAAACTCAAACCGAGTGCTTAGCATTAGTTCTAGAGAGATTGGATTGAGAAGAAAGCAGGTCATGCTAAACCTAAAAAACCTTGGTTAATTCAAATATAGAGTATTGAATGCGGTTCTGGTAGTCATTCAATACAAGGTTTTGCAATGCTATAGAGGATAAAAAAGGATTTTCAAAGAGATGAATATACGATTCTATGATTCATACAACTAAAAATGTGTGGATATGCAAATAAGGAAGAAATCGGCATGCTGAGTCTGTTGTTACTTGAAAAACAGAAGTTGAGTGGTGACTTTACTGTGTCTATAAAATTATTAAGGTATTGATAGAGTGGATACAGCCAGAATACTTTCTCTTGAATGGAAAAACATGAGAAAATATGTCAATCATCAAGAGATCTAATAGGTAGTTCAGAAGAAATTACTTCACCCAAAGAGTTGTAAGAATGTAGAAATTGCTAACGCGGGGAACAGTTAAAGGAAATCCCATCGATGCATTTAAAGGGGAGGTCGGACAAGCTTTTGTAGGAAAATGGAATAGATTGTTACAGTTTAGATCGTTTTGAGAAAAGATGGGAGGAGAGGACCATAAACCTAGCATGGGGACGGATTGAGTCATAGCTCCATATATCACTAGTCATCCTATCAGCAAACAGTTTCCAGTGCATTGCTTAATGCTCAGGCAGCCAGCATCAAAGACTATAATCATGTAAATAAGAAATCGCCCCAAAAGTAATTACTGCCTTGTACCTTGGTAATGGATGTGAGCAGGTTGTGAATCATGACTCCTGCACCCAAAAGATAGTGCAGGTCAGTTTTCAAGCTGTGACTTTAATAATTTCATTGTCAATTTCGAGATCTTAAACTACTGTCTTTTCATCAAACTCCACACTACTGATGATTGAAATGGCTATTGGGTTGCAACCCCTTGAGGTGAATTGTAAGAGGAATGAACAAAGCATTCGTTTGACAAATTTCACAAGAGGGTTTCTTTCCATGAACCCTAGTGGGCTTTCTCCCAGCATCTTCCCAAATACACCTCAATATCAATGTCCCAGTGGCACCTGACACAGGTGGAAGTACAAGCGAACCACACATTGACAATCTGGAGCCGACTTACAGAATCCTGTCAATTGTCCCCAGGAGAGAATTGGCACCTCTCTTTGCCAACAGGCACCTGGAGATCTTGGTGGATGGGAGAGCATGCAGTCACTGCCCAGGAAGCATACCCTGACATGTTGGTGACTGATGGAGGGGCTGGAGGAGTAAGCAGTGGGCTGGAGTTGCCAGGTATCCACTCTGACTTCCGTGTCAGGAATTGTCACTGTCCAGTTTTTATCTGGAAGAATGGGATTTTAGCAAACTGCCTCTCAATAAGGTGTCATAATGTGATGCTAATTATGCAAATAGGCTTCTCATTCTCATGAGTGAGAATCTCATCCCGCTGTTCAACTTGTGTTCAGAAACAGGGAACTTCATGCTCTTGCATCAGGAAGCTCCTCGTTGTTAATCCCATAAAATTGTCTTAACTTTTGCACCAATGCCGGCATCGAACAGTACCTGGGGTGATTCCACCGTTCATTTAGTATTTGTTGTCAAACTGGGTTCATTACCTTTCTTCAGCTGCCCATGAGAAAGTTAGGATTTGACACCTTCTTAAACTGCTGTGGTCTATTTAGTAACCCCACTATAATTCCAGTTCTGAGGAAGGGTCACCAAACCCGAAACATTAACTCTGTTTCCGCCTCCACAGATGCTGCCAGACCTGCAGAGCTTTTCCAGCAACTTTATTTTTGTTCCACTATGATGCTGTTGGGGAGGGAGCTTTAGGATTTTAACTCTGAAATACTTGAGGAGAAGTGATATATTTTGGAGGGAAACCTGTAGAAGGTGAAGTTACCATACATTGATTGCTCTTGCCAGCCAGGTGATTGTGGAGTGAATTTGGAAGGTGTTTGAGTTTGTCAGACATGATCATTATGGGGGTACAGGGATGAGTGGAGCCACAGGAGAAGTTCTATTCCTACTGCCTCCAATATTATAAAGAGACCTACCTTCTTGGCTGAGCCCAGAAACAGTCACTCCCTGTTAGACCTCAAACATAACTGCTTTTCCTAAACTGCATGGTGAACCCATACTGCACAAAGTTGCATAATGATCTTATTTGTGAAAGCTTCACAATGATATTCTTTATTTTATTGTGAAAGCCTAAGAGTCTGCTGAGATGGCCCCAGACACAGGGGAAGGCTGAGTTTGGTTGAGAAGTGCACTCAGGCTAAGAACAGCAACAAAGTCTGTGATTCCTGCCCCTGTCTTTTGCAAATGACACTAGACTAGTGATCCAGAATGTCAAGCTAATATGGGGATATATGTCTGAATCCCACTGTCTCCAGCAATGCGCAAATCCCATTAATAAATAAGGCAGGAGCAATAAAGACAAACTTTACTATAACATACTCCTCTTCCCAAAATGGTACCATTATATGAATTTAAATGACACCAGGTTGTAGTCCAAAAGGTTTATTTGAAATCACAAGCTTTCAGAGCACTGCTCCTTCATCAGATAAAGGTAATGACAAAGGATCAGCATTTCAAAAGCTTGTGATTTCAAATTATCGTGTTGGTATCATGTGACTTCTGACTTTTTCCATCCTCGTCCGACACTGGCACCTCCACAAAATGATACCAGTAATAGCAGATTACTCCCTTCCATTCAACAACTCACTCACTCAATCACTCAGTCACTCACTTGCTCAGTCACTCAATCACTCATTCACTCGCTCACTCACCCACTCGCTCACTCACTCAATCACTCATTCACTCACTCACTCACCCATTCACTCACTCGCTCACTCACTCATTGACTCACTCAGTCGCTCACTCGCTCACTCAGTCACTCACTCATTCACTCATTCAGTCACTCACTCATTCACTTGCTCACTCAGTCAGTCAGTCAGTCAGTCACTCACCCACTCGCTCACTCACTCGCTCACTCAGTCACTCACTCATTCGCTCGCTCACTCAGTCAGTCACTCACTCACTCATGAGCTAATAGGATATCTTTGCCATATGTAAACAAGGACATCAAAGGTGTTACCAAGTAGAAAAACAGACAAAGACAATGAATGTAACTGAAAACAGGGGGAGAATCTCTTCTCTTTCTCTCCATCTTTTTCTCTCACTCTCTTTGTCAGAAGTGGTGTGGCCAGTTCTATAAAAAATAATTGTCCTAGAGAGAAAACTGTTGGTGAACTGAGATCTATAAAGGCACATAGGCTTGCTCTGCACGACTGCATCCAAATTAACAAATTAAATGGTTGAAACATTGAAATCTCTGCATCTACACCAGTCATGAAACAACCAGCCATCTACTTTCTTTTAATCTTCAGCAGAGGCAGTGGTATTGACACAGGACTAATAATCCACAGGCTTTCAGGATATGTGTTCCAATCCCATGGGAATGAAGGGAACAAGTGGAATTAAAAGCTAGCCTCATTGTAGCCACACAACCATTGTTGATTGTCAGGAAAACCCATCTGGTTCACTAATGTCCTTTAGGGAAGGAAACTGCCATCCTTACCTGGTCTGGCCTACATGAGACTCCAGACCCACAGCAATGTGGGTGACTCTCAAATGTCCTCAGAATATCTTTAGCAAACCATTCAGTTCAAGAAACAGTTAGGAATGGTCAGCAACACCCACACCCTGTGAACAAGTTTTAAATACTGAATTATTTATAAGCGGAACCTCTTACTCTGCCATCTATACACCAGTGATAAGGCCAGTCAAACATATATTACTGTGTGTGTGGTGTCAGCAGATAGATGGAGACAGAGCCCAGAGAGAATGAGGGGAAAATGTAAGCAGGCAATGGGGTTGTTGTTGGTAAGCCAGGGAAGAAGTCTAGGTAAGTGATAATATGGGGGCTATGAGTGGGTGAAAATAGATTGGCCATGTTGAATGCAACTCATGTGATGACAGCGCCTGAGGTATAGGGTGGGCAAAGGACATAGAAGGGGTATTCAGGCTCTGAAATTATTGAGCCTGATGCTGAGTCCTAGAGACGGCACGGTCTCCAAATGGAAATGAGATGCTGTTCTTCCAGCTTATGCTTAGCCTTGTTGGAGAAGTGCAGCAAGCCCAAGGCAGAAATCAAGTTTCTGTGTCGCCTACTGATTGTGAGACTTTGATGTGTCCAAACCATTTCCCTTCTTGCCTATTTAATTACAGTGGTCACACAATAAACACAATTCATTGTCTCTGGAGTATTTAGGAATATTCAGAAAATGCAAAAGGCTCTATGTGAATACAAGTTTTTCACTTTTCGATTCCTGTTCCCAAAAATTAGTTCAAACAACTTTCTGTTATTTTAAAATTTTCACATGTTTCCTAATAATCAGCACTTTTCCCTTCAGGCATTATACTTAAACCCACAATCTACCATTATCACTCCGAAGCAGCACTAAATTATTTCGATTGCTTCGCATAATTAAAAATAGCCAAATTAATGGACACTTTATTGTTTTTTTGAACATTTAATTGTGGTTATTGAGTGTAGCGATGTGAAGAATGTATAGATAGCAGGGTTTTTTCTATTCTGAGTGGGAAAAAAAAAGTTGTGCACTGACATTTGCACAAGAACATCAAAATTTCAACCATACAATCATTCTACTTAATTGATGAATCAATATCAAGCAATGTTTTTCAGACAAGATCAATAATATATCAGAAGGAATGATGAAGATTGATGTAAGCTTTCAGTAAAGTTCGGTAAGTGTCCATTGATTAACACTTTTTTAGAAATATGAGGGAAAGATGATAAGAGTTTGAATGATGTCTGTGAGAGCATTATTAAAATCTACAAAAGGGAAAATAAATGAATAGTTCTTTTCATGCATTTTTAGCCCAGTCCAACCTCATTATGGAAGATGTTCATATGATCTTAAAAAGTGACAGATCAGAGATGATCACACTATAGAAGTGTTAATGAATAGTTTTAGCTATTCTTACGACCATCTATATACACAGTGAAACCCACTTAACTTGAAATCTGATAAAAAAAATCAAAGCTAATGAAAAATTTATATCCCAAACCACTTTTACACAAGGTAATGGAAAATATTGTAGGTAAGATCAATAATATAAGAATACTAGATTAGAAGTTTTAGAAAATATTTTAATGCTCATCCTCCCGCATCCTTCCAAAGCCATAATAATTTAATCAAACGCCGCACACGTTAATCAAATCATTCTGTCAATTGGACTGTGCATCTTCAGTCACATATCAAGCCTTCAACATTTCTAACCATTCCACATTAACACAACAATATCACTAACATACTCTGTTCCACAGATGACAATTTTAAAAATTAACAAAACCAATGGAATGAGCAGGAGCTTACATAAGAAATCTTAGTAAAAATAAGCTATCCTCACTTCTATATTCATAACTGTACAGCTTCCATATAGAAATATATGATTTCATCTTAGAAAAAATTACTTTTCAACAGATTAATAATACTAAAATGGCACAGCAAAGCCTTGCTAAAATATGAAAACAAATCTTCTAATGTCATCAAAATTTCTGCCTGATTTCCATTAGTAAGAAAACAGTATGGCGAGAAGGAAAGAGAGTGCTTTAAGCTGATATTCTGTCAGACCTATTTATTCTGGAATGTTTGGAAAACATTCTGAACTACATTTAAAAGCATCAATTTTGCCATTTATTAGATGATGCATTCAATCAAGTTCAGAAATCTTCAACAGGTGCACAAAATCTCACCAACTGAAAAGCTAAGTTGATTTTCAGACTTGGATTTTCAGACAGTTTTTAACAAGATTTCAGACTAGCGATTAATGGCTAAGGTAGGGGTTCACTGAATAAGAAATGTTCCACATGAGCTGGAAAGGATCTGAGCAGTTACTTAGAAGCAAAGTATTGTAGATACTGGAGACCTGAAATAAAAATAGAAGGTGTTGGAGAAACTCATCATGCCGTGTCGTGCCTGTGGAAAGAGACTCAGATTTAAAGGGCTGAATTTTCCCAGTGCTGAATGATATGGGCAATGCTGAGTCAAATGGAAATGTTTGGAGAAAACAGAAAAATGAAATTAATAATGTTGAGAAAAAAATATTTTTCACCTAAGCCTTTAAGGACGAGATGAAAACCTTTCTAGTGAGTGGCAAGGAGCCTTTTACATATATCACCACGTCACTGCTCCCAACCCTCAATTCATTTACATGCATGTTGCTACTTTCCCAGAAAATGAAGAGAAACTAGATGACAAAAATTCTGGACTTGAAATTCAGCAGCAGTACCTAACAGCTGTCATTTGACTGCCTCTTCTCCAGGACTGCACCTTAGCCAATAGCTTCCAAACTTTCATGGCGCTCTCTGCCGGTAGCGAATACCTGCCAGTGAATCCACTCCCATTGGTATCAGACAAACGCCGACCTCATCACAACATCAAGGCACAGCTTGGGCTCAGTGATAGTAAGTTCATCACTTCCCTGCTGCACTGTGGAGCTCTGCACTGCCTGACATTCCAATGGCACATCTACAGCATGTGCCATCAGGTGATGCGGCAAATACACTGCATGAACCTCAGCTAAATGGGCATGTCCCATAGGCTACAAAAGTCACATTA
The DNA here is from genome assembly GCF_030684315.1 of Stegostoma tigrinum. Lineage (NCBI taxonomy): Eukaryota > Metazoa > Chordata > Chondrichthyes > Orectolobiformes > Stegostomatidae > Stegostoma > Stegostoma tigrinum. The sequence continues at coordinate 1,034,252 of NC_081359.1, read as the reverse complement.
TCAGGGCCTGTGTCATTTGGGGGTGCTTCCAGAGTCTGACATGGACATTGTCTAATTTCAGTCTCAGAACTTGGACCTGGTCAATAAGCCACTTGGATTGGTCAGTTGCAGGAGTTAAGTATTGTTACAGCCCAGAGGCTGGGACCTCAGTCAATCCTGTCAATCAAATGTAACCAGTCTGTGGATTAGTGGTAAACCTACTGGGGAGCTCCACTGGGATTTCTCAAAGGTTTTAAGTTTCTACGTTCCGAAGTAGAGTCATATCCAACTTAAAATATTATCTTTATCTCTCCAATGATGGTGCCAGAGATTTTCCAGCACTTTCTGTTTTTATTTCAGATTTCCAGCATCTGAAGTATTTAGTTTTTACATCCCTCGTTCAGGATCTTCTCCACAAATTCACACATTATAATAGAACATAGAACATAGGACATAGAACGGTACAGCACAGCACAGGCCCCTTTGCCCATGACGTTGTGTCGAACTTTTACCCTAATCCTAAGGTCTATCTAACCTCCACCCCTACCTTATAATATCATCCACACGCCTATCTAATAGCCGCTTAAATGCCCCTAATGAGGTCGACTCCACTACCTTCTCTGGCAATACATTCCACGCCCCTAACACTCTCTGAGTAAAGAACCTACCTCTGACATCTCCCCTATATCTACCTCCACTCACTTTAAAACTATGCCCCCTCGTAATAGCTACCTCCACCCTAGGAAAAAGTCTCTGGCTGTCCACTCTATCTATACCTCTGATCATTTGGTACACCTCTATCAAGTCACCTCTCATTCTGCATCGTTCTAAAGAGAGAAGCCCTAGAGCTCTCAACCTTTTCTCGTAAGATATTCCCTCCATTCCAGACAACATCCTGGTAAATCTCCTCTGCACCTTTTCCAATGCTTCCACTTCTTTCCTGTAATGAGGAGACCAGAACTGGACACAATACTCCAGAAGTGGCTGAACCAGGCTTTTGTGTAGCTGGAGCATAACTTCACGGCTCTTGAACTCAGTCCCTCTATTAATGAAAGCTAACACACCAGACGTCTTCTTAACAACTCTATCCACCCGGGTGGCAGCTTTCAGGGAACTGTGGACGTGAAGCCTAAGATCCCTCTGCTCCTCCACACTGCTAAGAATCTTTCTGTTAACCCTGTAGTCTGCTTTTAAGTTTGTCCTTCTAACATGCATCACCTCACACTTTTCAGGTTAAACTCCATTTGCCACTTCTCAGCCCAGCTCTGCATTCTACCAATGTCCCTTTGTAACCTAGAACAGCCCTCCGCACTGTCCACAACATAACCTACCTTCATATCGTCAGCGAACTTGCTATTCCACCCATCCACTCCTTCATCCAAATCAGATACAAAAATCACAAACAGAAGTGGTACACCACTCGTAACTGAGCACCGTGTTGAATATTTTCCATCCACTACCGCCTTTTGTCTTCTAAAGGTCAGTCAATTCTGAATCCAATCTGCCACATTTTCTCCTATCCCTTGCCTCCTTATGTTCTGCATGAGCCTACCACGGGGAACCTTATCAAACGCCTTACTTAAATCCGTGTATACCACATCCACTGCTCTACCTGCATCCACGTGTTTGGTCACCTCTTCAAAGAATTCAACAAGGTTTGTGAGGCATGATCTGCCCCTCACAAATCCATACTGACTATCACAAATCAAACTGTGCCCATTCAAGTGATCATAATTCTTATCTCTTAGAGCCCTTTCCAATAATTTGCCCCCCACTGACATAAGACTAACTGGCCTGTAATTTCCAGGGTTATCCCTGTTCCTTTTTTTGCACAAGGGAATGACGTTTGCCTCTTTTCAATCTTCCAGCACTATACCCATGGACAACGAGGGTGAAAAGATCATCACCAAAGGCCCTGCAATCTCTTCCCTGTGTTGATCCCAGAATGGCAGATCTGTTACCTATGACAGCTCAGGAAACCTACTCTAATATTGAAAAACAGACTCTTCCACAGCTTTCAGAGTGCAACAATTTTACAAATATCCATTCACGAAGTATTTCAGTGTTCATACAGAAGCCCAAGCTGGAAGATCAGCGTCTCATTTTCCACTTGGTGATCCTGCAGTCTTCAGGATTCAAATTCAAGTTCAATAACTTTACGACCTGAGCATTTCCCTCCATGTCATATTTCTACCCGTTATCCCAGGCCCTGTCATCACATGGGCTGCTTTCAGCACAGACAACCCATTCTCATGAACGTAAGGCCCCTATTATCAGCTTTTCTCCTTCCCTGGCTCACCATTGTTCATCTGTTAGTTTGCCTAATTATCTTTCTGTCCCTCTAGGCTCTGTGCTCACCTATCAATATACTCTATTACCTGGTCTCATCTGTCTTCAGCATCTACTTCACCTTTGCTCAGTTACTACTAATTCTGAAGAAGGGCCACTGGACCCAAAACATTAACTCTGTTTCACTCTCCGCAGGTGCTGCCAGATCTGCTGAGTTTGTCCAGCAATTTCTGGTTCGGTTCTATTCATCCAAGTCTGAAGAAATTATTTTTGAGGAGAATAGTGAAACCTGCGGATTGTTTGAAATTGTAGCCAAAGAAATAGGGCAGTGGTAAATGTAAATATATAAACAAATGCCTAGCAAATATAATGGTCAGTAAGGCATGGCGGGGGGGAAGGCAGAACTCGGGCTTTGGAGATAGTGAGAACTGCCAATGCTGAAGTCAAAAATAACACAGTGTAGAGCTGGATGAACACAGCAGGCTAGGCAGCATCGGAGGAGCAGGAAAGCTGACGTTTTGGGTCAGGTCAGAAAACTTGGGATTTGGAGATGTTTTATATGAGTCTAAAAGGGTCAATAATTGATTGAGTAGAGTAGGAAGCACCCACTATCATGAAGTAATGGACACTTATTCAGCAATGAAATTATAAGCTGGCAGGAAACAAACTTGTGGTTTCTGTTTTTCTAGTTGACTCTATAAAACAGGCAGTCCCCGAGTTGTAGACAGATTTCATTCTGGAGCCCATACGCTAATCATTTTGTTCACAAGTCAGAATAAATTGCAGGACAATATAAGGGAACCATCCTTAAGTGAAGAAAATGTCTGTGTGCCAGGTCTTTAAAATCACACCCTGTATGAGATTGTGTGTGTATGTACGAGTATTCACAAGTTGGATGTTTCTAAATTGCTAAACTATTGTAATGTGTGGTCTGTAAATAGTTACAGGGATGTGATAAACTTCACCTTGTCCTCTAAACAACATTCTTCTACATATAATGAAAATTCAATGGACCCAAAATGTTGAACAATACTTTCTCTCTCTTCACAGATGCTGCCAGAGTTTCTCCAGTCATTTCCGTTGTTGAGTTTTCCAGTTAGACCAGGAAGGTGAATACCTCCCATTCTGTATAATGTCTGACACTGGGGGAAAAGGCTGGTTAAAGAAACATGAAAGAGGAAATGGTCACAAGCTGGAACTTTACAAAGTCAAAGACTAAAAGAATCGATCGTTGGAAACTTGCTTTTTTAAACATGTGCAACAATCACACTCGATCGACGTTGGCTAGTATGGCACACAAAGATAAAGTGCCGTAGAAACGGGAAATCTGAGATAAAAACAGAAAATCCTGGAATATGAAGGCAGTCAGGCAGCAGCTGTTAGAGAGAAACTGAAGAGTCAGTTGGTTGAAGAGTAAGTGTTGCTGTTAGGTTTGTAGTTAATATTGTCTCTATTGTCACTGCTTCTGCCTGGCCGAGTAAATATTGTCAGCATTTTCTGTTTGTGTTAGTCTGAAATGGACTGATTGAGCTGTTTGAGTATAGTCAGTAGGAAAGTGGTCCAAATAAGTAAACTGGAATAAAATACAATCACTGATGAACTCCTGACAGCAAGGCAAGAATAACTGCAGCTGTGTGGTGTACTTCTGGCTGCTGGTATAAAACCAACAGAACGTGGTTTTTTATTTGTCTTTTTAACAATTGTACATGTGAATTGAATGGGGCGGCACGGTGGCTCAGTGGTCAGCACTGCAGTCTCACAGCACCAGAGACCCAGGTTCGATTTCAGGCTAGGTGGATTGGACATGCTAAATTGCCTGCAGTGTTCAGGGGTGTGTAGATTAGGTGGGTTATAGGGAGATGTGTCTAGGTGGGATGCTCTGAGGGTCAATGTGGACTTGTTAGGCTGAATGGCCTGTTTCCACACTGTAGGGATTCTATGAATTTACCATAATTCTGCTCCTTGACCACAAATTCTGATCCATTCAGCTTCCATCCTGACAGAAGGTTTAATCATGTCTGGGGCATTTTCAGATTCCTCCAAGAGTTATTCTAATATTTTGCATTAGATTCTATAGAAGTAGAGGTCACGACCTGAATTTTAATGTCAGTGAAAATGGCATCAGGAGAAGCTCCTCTCTTGAACATTTCTGCAGGAGGGTGGAATGAGTGAAGGGTTGTAATTTTCACATCCATAATTCTTAGTGCAGCAGCCTCCAATCAGATCAGAGTTTTGCCAGTGGAATATTGAAACATGACTTCCCACATTACAGCAGATCTGCAGGTTGTTGAGAAAACCAACAATGGAGAAAAAAAAATTTATCGACACCAAGTGACAAAGCACAAATGAGTTTGCCCGGCGAGGCAGGTAGGAGTGACACCTGCATGTCATTGTGGAGACAAGATCCTCATTTCATAGTGTTTTTTAGTGTGAATGCCTGTGCTAATCGAAATAGATTTCTAACAGATCTGGCAGCTCAAAATCAAGCATCCACGAGGTGTTGTGAGCCAGCTGCAGAATCAGAATTTTATCCAGGTACAGTCTGCAACCCCATAGCATAGCACATTCCCTATGCCATTACTGTCGAGTCAGGAGATCTACGCTGGCTCAAAGAAGAGTAAAGGAGAGCCAGGATCCACACCAAACATATCTAAACATGAGGTATCAACTTAGTGAAGCTGCAACATGTGATTACATGCATGGCAAAGAAATGAAAGCAACATATAATAGTGAAGGCTATGTGATCCCACAGTCATTGGATCAGATTGAATCTCTGAAGACCAGCCACATCCACACATGAATGGTAATGGAGGTTCCACAAGTATCCTTACCCAGAAAGAAATGGGAGCCCAGTACATCAGTACAAAAAATAAGGTGAGGTGTTTGCACCCATCTTCAGCCAGACGTGCAGAGTCAATGCTGTTTGAGAGGGACCCACTAACTCAGGAACTTGTGCCATCTGTTTTTCTATTTCTAGCTAACTGTTTCTTGTACTCTGTTTTTTTCTCCTTGTTGATCTTTTAGTTAATCTTTGCTATTTTTCTATTTCGTCCAATCTTTGACCAATCTTTCACACAATTATACGCTTAAGTCTGATTCAATATTTTGTAAAACTTTAAACACAAATAGAATGTTGTCCCCTCGAAATGTTTCTTTCGTGTTGGAATGTATCTACTTGCCAGTTCTTAAATACACCTTAAAATGTCTGGCATTGCATTACAATTGGCATATCGGTTAACTTCATTTGTCGGTTCACTTTTGGTTTACTTTCATGTTATCATATTTACACTCACTTTATTTTATAATGCTAAATGAGGACCCACAGCTGCCTCTATCAACCTGAATACGACTATTGATTAATCTGATCTTATTGCAGTGTACCAGGTATAATAAAGCTTGCTGTCTGATCAACTACAGAATGAACTCCTCTTAGAAACAAAAACATTCTTTGAACCACTCATCTAGGCTACCATTGCGTATCTGATTGTTTAAATTGTAGATTAAAATCACATAATTATTGACGTACCTTTCTGACAGTCTTCAACTAATTCCTCATTTTCACTCCATCCTTTCCATTTGGTTACTGATGGGGGAAGGAGGAGACGTGATATACCATTCCCTTAGTGGCTTTCTGCCTTTATCATATCTCCTCACAAATCAGATCACTCCTACATCCTGTGAGTTTTGCAAAATCAGGCCATCCCCCCTGGATTTTGCTAATGCCTTTGTTAATTTAATAGGGTCACTGTTCTATATTCCTGGCTTCTGTTCTTCTGATATACTCTGTGCCCTTCGATATTCACGTCCTAATCTATGTCATCTTGCAGCCATGTCTAAAATGGTAGAACAGGTTCAATGGACTGAATGGCCTACCTCTGTTCCTATGTTCCTCATGGGCCATCAGATCATATTTATTTCTATTTACGCAATCAGTTTATCTATTTATTCCTGAATGCTGTGTGCACCATTCTCCATGTGCACTTTTATCCTGGATCACACAGATGACCAGGAGTTCTTACACCCTTCATTCACAACCTATTACCTACCCTATCATTTTTAACATTTCACAATTAACTAATTAGTATTAATTAAATTATATTTAACAAACCCTACCACTCACAATAAGAGTTATTCTAAGACTAAAAAAACCTTACCAATCATGTCCCGTGTTTTATAAGATAACGTAAATATTGCAAAATACTCATCACCCAATCATTTACCTGTTTTCCTGTGTATTTTTTAATTTTCATCTACAAGTTGACGAGCTGGGGTGGGGGAGGAGGGGATTGTGAAGTTCAGGTTGATCTCCCTCCTTATCCTTTGTCCTACAGCTTTTCAGCTCACATTTATCTGGAGGCTGACAAGGTTAGAAAAAGAATGAAGCAATCCCCTCCTCTCCTCACTGAGCTATCCTACTCCACAAACTTCTGTTTCCATTATATTCAGTGATGTGGCTCATCCACTCTACACAAACCCACAGAGCACTGACATGGAATTTCCTGGTCAATGATCATACTCATCAGTGAGTGATTGTTAACCTATTTTCCAAATCAACTTGTTCAGAGATGTTAGTACACACTTCTGGAGCAGCTATCAATTTGAAACTCGGGCCTTTCAATTCAGAGGTAGGGACACTTCCTTTGCACCACAAGAGGGTCCTCAGCTTTCTGGTTTTACAGAGTGGCGTTAGGCACTTAGTTAAGTAACTAATCCCAACTGCCTTCCAACAGACAGTTTGTTTCGATGTGCCTAAGCCCGGAAGAAAGTTAAATTTGAAACAGTAAATATAGATTTAGTCTTAATTGCATATAAGCAATTCGAGATTGTATAAAAGAGATTAAAACTTAAGATTCATTTCCTTGCCCGATCAATTCTCATGGTTACACTCTATTTCAGCGACCTGCAAAAAATGAACTAATTTTGCTTAAATGTAAGTTTTATTTAATGAGTATTTAAATTCATTATACATTAGTCAATCTATTTGAAACTATTTCTCAGCCTATATTGTTTAATTCCCAGAAAATTAGAAGTGTACTTGGCACTGGTTTGAGGGAAAATAAAGAGGTTGTGCAGTTTCCTTTTGGTGTTTTTATGTCCTCCTGCTCTTCTGGAGGAGGGTTCAGCATTGTGATTATGCAGGAAACTGCAGGAAGCTTATTGAGAGTCAATATCAATCAATTAGCAGAGGTTTTCAATTGTCAATGAGATTTGACATCTCTGTTGTGCCTGTAGCTTGTAAGGTAAGAGAAGGCTTATGTGGAGCAGAAGACTTTTCATTTCAAAAATATACTCTATTCATAAAATTCTCAATTAGGATATACGGGATTTGAAATTATATTTGTATGGTTTCAGCAGAGAGACGAAAAGCAAACAATATATTGGAATATTGACAATTGTCAAAGCTTCTGTACAGTTGCAAACAAGGGCAGCGGCATTTCCTACTGATGCTGGTAACGATTTACATTCATTTTGGGGAATCAAAAAGATCTGACAACTGAATGGATCCTCGTTATACGTTGGTTAAAAGACTTCAGACAGTGGTCTGCACCCTGGCAGCAAGTATTAGTGCATCCCTCGGCACATCGTCCTGGGCCTTGGAATGTGTCAGTCTGAAACACCTGGTGGAGGTCAACTCTTTACACTGGAAGAGCAAGAAGTTTTGGACAGAGCACAGAGAGTCTTATAATGAGATGATGGTCTTCTGGGCACAGTTGATGTTTGTCTCAATGTGCATCCTGGAGAACAGACCATCGTGCACAGAATCCTGTATTACAGAGCAGCTTAGGACAAAACTCAACAAAAACCACAGCATATTTCTCCTGACATGCCTGCAAATGCAGATTCCAGAAGGGGTTGTATGACAGTCTCTTCATCGGAACAGCTGCTTCGAGGGCTGCGTACGGTGTGGCACATCTACCGGGCATACATGAAGGATTCTTCAGGCAGTGCCCATCTCATCACCAGCCCAACTGAAGTCTTGGTGCTTGTTGGAAAGTTCTGGTGATGAGGCAATCTGTCAAGTGACTTTGACAGTGTGCTCAGGGAATGACATGACAGGATCCACCCTCTCCTTTTCCCACAGGGCCTCAAGGACAGTAGATGCTGATCACTGCCTGATGGACTTGTTGTCAAAGGTTTCTTTCTTTTGTAAATTTTTCTATGACAAGTGAGACAAAGCAGTCCAACTATTCAGAGTATTTTGCAGCAAAGAGGCCAGACCCATTCTTTGTATCACTATGACAGGGTGAGCCTCAGTACACTGTGATGCTTGGTACTGAGGGTCTGTAGCAGCTGTGTCTCTTGATGATGGGCATTGAAGTTCCTTACTCAGAGTACATTCTGTGTCATGGCCAGGGTTAGTGCTTGTTTCAAGTGGTGGTGAACACAGAGGTGTACTGATTCATTATCATATGGGGGACAGTGGTAATGGCATGTGGTAACCAGCAGGATGTTTCCTTGCCCATATTTGACCTGATGAAGACTTCATGAGGTTTGGAATGAGGTTGAGAATTCCTGAGGCAACTTGTTTCCACCTGTAAACACTGTCCCAACATATCTGCATGGTCTGACTCACTGGTGGGACAGAACGTAACAAAGTATGATGATGGTGATTATCCTTAAGGTATGACTCATGTCAGGCTGTTGCTTGACTAGTCTGTGTGATCCAATTTTTGCATGTATCTCCAAATGTTGGGAAGAAGGACTTTGCAAGATGGATAAAGTTTTGTTTGACATTTTCATGTGTGATGCCTGGATCAATGCTTGGTGGTCCATTCAATTTCATTCCTTTGTTTGAACTTTACAGCACCTGGTACAGCTGATAGACTTTCTCAACTATTTCAGGTGCCAGTTCAGGGTCTGCTACATTGCTAAAGTTCCAGAATCACATGAAGGCCAGACCAAGAAAATATGGCAGATTTTTATGCTCTTTGATAATGGTGCCATTACTTCCAAATTTTTATTTAATTCAAATTTCATCATCTGCTATGTTAGAAATCAAACTAATGCCCCATAACATTATTTTGGGGATCTGGACTACTAGCCCAGTGATGTTGCCTCTTTACACTAGGAAGGTGAGGCATTGCAGTTTTTATCAAAGTCAGAGGAGCTGTGAACTTAGAACATAGAACATAGAACATAGAACAGTACAGCACAGAACAGGCCCTTCAGCCCACGATGTTGTGCTGACCATTGATCCTCATGTATGCACCCTCAAATTTCTGTGACCATATACATGTCCAGCAGTCTCTTAAATGACCCCAATGACCTTGCTTCCACAACTGCTGCTGGCAACGCATTCCATGCTCTCACAACTCTCTGCGTAAAGAACCTGCCTCTGACATCCCCTCGATACTTTCCACCAACCAGCGTAAAACTATGACCCCTCGTGCTAGCCATTTCTGCCCTGGGAAATAGTCTCTGGCTATCAACTCTATCTATGCCTCTCATTATCTTGTATACCTCAATTAGGTCCCCTCTCCTCCTCCTTTTCTCCAATGAAAAGAGACCGAGCTCAGTCAACCTCTCTTCATAAGATAAGCCCTCCAGTCCAGGCAGCATCCTGGTAAACCTCCTCTGAACCCTCTCCAAAGCATCCACATATTTCCTATAATAGGGCGCCCAGAACTGGACGCAGTATTCCAAGTGCGGTCTAACCAAAGTTTTATAGAGCTGCAACAAGATCTCACGACTCTTAAACTCAATCCCCCTGTTAATGAAAGCCAAGACACCATATGCTTTCTTAACAACCCTGTCCACTTGGGTGGCCATTTTAAGGGATCTATGTATCTGCACACCAAGATCCCTCTGTTCCTCCACTCTGCCAAGAATCCTATCCTTAATCCTGTACTCAGCTTTCAAATTCGACCTTCCAAAATGCATCACCTCGCATTTATCCAGGTTGAACTCCATCTGCCACCTCTCAGCCCATCTCTGCATCCTGTCAATGTCCCGCTGCAGCCTACAACAGCCCTCTACACTGTCATACGACACCTCCAACCTTTGTGTCGTCTGAAAACTTGCTGACCCATCCTTCAATTCCCTCATCCAAGTCATTAATAAAAATTACAAACAGTAGAGGCCCAAGGACAGAGCCCTGTGGAACCCCACTCACCACTGACTTCCAGGCAGAATATTTTCCTTCTACTACCACTCGCTGTCTTCTGTTGGCCAGCCAATTCTGTATCCAATCAGCTAAGTTCCCCTGTATCCCATTCCTCCTGACCTTCTGAATGAGCCTGCCATGGGGAACCTTATCAAATGCCTTACCGAAGTCCATATACACCACATCCACAGCTCGACCCTCATCAACTTTTCTAGTCACATCCTCAAAAAACTCGATAAGGTTTGTAAGGCATGACCTACCCCTCACAAAGCCGTGTTGACTGTATTTGATCAAGCCATGCTCTTCCAGATGGTCATAAATCTTATCCCTCAGAACCCTTTCTAACACCTTGCAGACGACAGACGTGAGACTTACTGGTCTATAATTGCCGGGGATTTCCCTATTTCCTTTCTTGAAGAGAGGAATTACATTTGCCTCTCTCCAGTCCTCAGGTACGACTCCAGTGGAGAGCGAGGATGCAAAGATCTTCGCAAGTGGCGAAGCAATTGCATTTCTCGCTTCCCAAAGCAGCCGAGGACAAATCTGGTCCGGGCCTGGCGACTTGTCAATCTTAATGTTTGACAAAATTTTCAGCACATCAGCTTCCTCTATCTCAATCCATTCCAGCATGCACACCTGCTCTTCAAAGGTTTCATTCACTACAAAGTTCGTTTCTTTCGTAAAGACAGAAGCAAACAACTCATTTAGGGCTTCCTCTACCTCCTCAGGCTCCACACACAAGTTCCCTATGCTATCCCTGATCGGCCCTACTCTTTCTTTGATCATTCTCTTATTCCTCACGTAAGTGTAAAATGCCTTTGTGTTTTCCCGGATTCCTTCTGCCAAGCCTTTCTCGTGCCCCCTCCTGGCTCTCCTCAGACCATTTTTGAGCTCCTTCCTTGCCTGCATGTAATCCTCTCTATCTGAACTTGACCCTAGCTTCCTCCACCTTATGTAAGCTACCTTCTTCCTTTTCACAAGAAGCTCCACCGCTCTCGTCATCCAAGGTTTCTTTATCTTACCCCTTCTTGCCTGTCTCAGAGGGACATATTTACTCATCACTCCCAACAACTGTTCCTTAAACAGTCTCCACATGTCTATAGTTCCCTTACCATGGAACAACTGCTCCCAGTCCATGCTTCCTAACTCATGTTTAATCGCATCATAGTTTCCTCTTCCCCAATTAAATATCCTCCCATTTTGCCTAATCCTCTCCTTCTCCATAGCTATGTAGAATGTGAGGCAGTTATGGTCACTATCACCAAAATGCTCTCCCACCACAAGATCTGATACCTGCCCCGGCTCGTTTCCGAGCACCAAGTCTAGAATGGCCTCTCCCCTCGTCAGCCTGTCAACGTACTGCATTAGGAAACCCTCCTGAACACACCTTACAAAAACAGCTCCATTCAAATCTTCTGCTCGAAGGAGGTTCCAATCAATATTAGGAAAGTTAAAGTCACCCATTACAACAACCCTACTGCGTCCACACTTTTCCAAAATCTGTCGACCTATGCTTTCTTCAATCTCCCTGCTGCTATTGGGGGGCCTGTAGTAAACCCCTAACGAGGTGAATACTCCCTTGCTGTTCCTAATTTCCACCCATACTGACTCAGTAGGCAGATCTTCCTCGACAATGGAAGCTTCTGTAGCTGTGATACCCTCTCTGATTAGTAGTGCTACACCCCCTCCTCTTTTTCCCCCCTCCCTATTCTTTTTAAATGTTCTAAACCCTGGAAGATCCAGCAACCATTCCTGCCCATGAGAAACCCATGTCTCTGTTATGGCCACAACATCATAGCACCAGGTCCTGATCCATGCTCTAACTTATCGAATGGAACAGCTGAATGAGCTCATTGCTCAAGGGGCTGCTGTTAATTCACATATGAGTGGGAATTACATGCTTAACTTCACCCTTAGAATTAAATTTTATTGTCATGTGCACTCAAGTATAGGAATACACGGCTACCATGAAAAGTCTACAACGCTATCATTCTCTAGCACTATCATTCTTACAAAACCAGAATTCAAACAAAAAAGAAACAACAGAAATAAAAGAAAGCCAAAAGGTAAGAATAACATCTAACTCTGATAGTCTGAGCCTCATCTCCAAAAAAGGTGTTTGGAACCACTGACACAGGCATCTGGGCCTAGCCACGACCCGAAATCTCAGTCAATCACCTGCTCTGTGGTTAAAACTTTTTTTTAAAATGCACCTTGTATCTAATTGAATTAAAGAAGCTTAATCACACTAAAGTCTTAAGGGATATTTTTATTTATATCTGTTAAATATTCATGCACCTCACTGAGTAGAAAATACAGCCACAGATTTGTGTCATTACATTTTGGGAATTAACAATGATTGGCTGCAATAAGATAAATCAGGTCGTGGGTTGAATTTGCAGAGATCGAATGAAAATGAAAACAGTCTTGTGAGTTTACTGCAGAAAGTTTTGTTCAGACCCTTTCTAAAGTGCTGCACAATTTTCAGTCACTTTACGTACCATTTTGAGCAATGAGGGAAGATATATCAGGTATTGAAGTTATGAGAAATGGTTAAGAAAGTCTGAGTTTGTGTCATGCAAAAATGGAGAATTGTAAGCAATTAATTGAAACTCTCCAGGTGATAAAAAAGCTTAGTAAAACAAACAATGGAAATTGGGTACCTTCAGTGGAAGATTTCAAATAACTTAGAAACTGAGCTACAAGCTAAAACAGTAGGCAATGTCCAAAAGGAGGAATTGAAGTGGCTGTTGGCTAGAGCTGATAGCACAACTTTTATGCAAAGTACATTTACAGTTAATCTACTTGCAGCCAACATGATTTCCTGCTCCAGATTTGATCACCTTGGTCATAGGGGAATTACTCAGATTTGGGATTCCCTTGATCTTCTTCTCTTCTCTTGTCAAGCAGGTCATGCATGACAAATCTTTTGGAATTCTATGAAGACATTATGAGCAAGGTGGACAATGAGGACCCAGTGGATGTGGCGTACCTAGATTTCCAAAAGGCCTTCAACAAAATGCTGCACAAGAGGCTGCTGCATAAGATAAGGATACATGGCATTAGGGGTAAAGTATTGGCATGGATAGAGGATTGGTTGACTAACAGGAAGCAAAGAGTGGGGATAAATGAGTGCTATTCTGGCTGGCAATCAGTGACTAGTGGTGTGCCTCAGGGATCAGTGTTGGGACCGCAATTATTTACAATTTATATAGATAATTTAGAGTTAGGGACCACGTGTAGGGTGTCAAAGTTTGCAGATGACACCAAGATGAGTGGCAGAGCAAAGCGTGCAGAGGGCTGTGAAACTTTGCAGAGGAACATAGATACATTGAGTGAGTGGGCAAAAGTCTGGCAGATGGAATACAATGTGAATCAATGTGAAGTCATATATTTTGTTAGGAGTCATCGTAAAAAGGATTATTTCTTGAATGATAAAAAGTTGCAGCATGCTGCTATGCAGAGGGACCTGGGTGTCCTTGTGCAGGAATCACAGAAGGTTGGTCTGTAGGTACAACAAGTAATTAGGAACGCAAATGGAATTTTGCCTTCTTTGCTAAAGGGATTGAGTTTAAAAGCAGAGAGGGTATGTTGCAGCTGTACAAGGTGCTGGTGAGGCCACACCTGGAGTACTGTGTGCAGTTTTGGTCTCCTTATTTGAGAAAGGATGTAGTGGCACTGGAGGGGGTGCAGAGGAGGTTCACTAGGTTGATTCCAGAGTTGAGGGGGTTGGTTTATGAGGAGAGACTGAGTAGATTGGGATTATATTCATTGGAACTCAGAAGATTGAGGGGTTTTGTATATAAATATATCAAATTATGAAGGGAATAGATAAGATAGAAGTAGAGAGGATGTTCCCACTGGCAGGTGAAACCAGAGGGCATAGCCTCAAGATTAGAGGGAACAGATTTAGGACTGAATTGAGAAGGAACTTCTTCACCCAGAGGGTTGTTAATCTATGGAATTCCTTGTCCAGTGAAGTAGTTGATGCTACTTCAGTAAATGATTTTAAAGCTAAGGTAGATTTTTTTGAACAATAAAGGAATTAAGGGATACAGTTAGAGTGTGGGTAGGTGGATCTGAGTCCACGAAAAGATCAGCCATGATCTTACTGAATGGCAGAGTGGGCTCGAAGGGCCAAACGGCCTACTCCTGCTTCAAGTCCTTATGTTCTTTGTTTTGCCTTTCCCAGAAAATTGCATCTTTCTTTTAAGTGGGGTTGGAAAGTTCCTAGTTATGATAATCCAGGCAAGATAACTGTGGGGTAGCTTGTCAAACGAGCTCATGTTTTCAGTCTATCATATTAATAAATTTGTAAAAAAGCTTGAACCAACTCACTATAGATCTGATAAAAAAGGTAGGTGGGCAAAATAAGACTAAGCAAAACAGTTGACCTTCTGGCCTTACATCAAAACACATTTTATGTTACTAAATACAATTAGACTGGATTTAAAAATTGCATTGTATGTAAAATAACAAATAAACCTCTTGAATGTAATGTGAAATTTAATGTAATTGTTTTACAACAATATTTTTAAACCTATAAATAGATCTAGCAATAAATATACCAACTATTTTATTCATGCTAACTGCCAAGATGACACATACTAAATTTTGTCAGTAGAATTATGCTACTGCAAAGCAAGGAATGAGCATGTTTGCAAAATATGCATGAAAAATTTATGCATATGACAAATAACCAAATGTTATAATCTAGATCACATGTTTTATGTTAATGAAGACAGGGTACACTACATATAACAGAGCCAAAAGGGAGAGATAATTTCAGGAACTCTTCAAATGCTGACATCATTTCTTGTGACCACATTGGAACTAACCTCTTATTTTTACTTGAAGCGTAACATAAATACTGTCATGAGCAGAAAATAGGGCAACTTTTGTTCTAAAGGACAGGGGAAGATTTTCATGCAGATTTTTATAAAGCCTCCAGAATAACTGACAATAAGTGCTTTTCTGAGGAAGGAAGCTGTTGGTCTCAGGGAGTACAGCGAAGGTTTACCAGCCTGATTCTGGGGATGGCGGGGTCTGTAGTATGAGGAGTGATTGACTAGGTTAGGATTGTTTTAGCTAGAGCTCAGGCAAATGAAGGGGGAATCTCAGAGACTTATAAAATTCTAACAGGTCTGGACAGTGTAGATGTGGGGAGGATGTTCCCGATGGGGGGTGTGTCCAGAACCGGAGGAGTATGAGAATTCGAGGTAGACAATTTAGGACGGAGATGAGGCAACATTTCTTCACCCAAAGAGTGGTGAGCCTGCAGAATTCATCACCACAGGAAGTAGTTGATGCCAAAACAATGAATGTATTTAAGAGATGGTGAGACAAAGCTCTTGTGTTGAATGGGATCAAAGGTTATGGGGAGAAAGCAAGATTAGGCTGTTGAGTTGGACGATCAGTCATGATTGTGAAGAGTGATGGAGCAGGCTTGAAGGGCTGATTGGCCTCCTCCTGATGCTATCTTTTATGTTTCTATTTTTCTATGTTCCTAAAATTATTGCTGAGTAATCTTGAAGCATACATGAAATAATCAAAAATAAACCCGTATGGAATAAGATCAAAAAAGGAACAAAGCACAGGCCTATCTATTTCTCAAGTTCAAGAAGCATTTTTTTCAGTTGCCTGGATTTGCAAAGGTTATATGGAGCAGAAGTTTATGGGTACAACCGGAAGGTCAGAAATTCAATGTGGAGATTTTGACAATTATTGTAGCTATGCATTCTTGAACTGAAATTATTTGATTGTTTTACCTGAAATCTTCCATAGATTAAAATGACTTTTAAAGTGGAAGAAACATAAACCTGAATGGTTACAGTGGACTGCTGACAACGGGTCGAGACAAGTTTGGGGAAATCCGTATGGAATGAGTAAAGCCTTCCACCTTGAAATTGGCTCAGTATCAATAACTTTACATCTCCGTTATATTCACATGTGACTGAAAGTTTCCTAGATTGAAGGATGAAGCGTTCTCCTAACAGTCAGTCAGCTTGGAAAGACAATGGAAATAGACTCCAGAATATACACTGAGCAACATTTCAGAAGCTGCTTTACAACAGGAGAGCTGAAGGAAAGATGAATTTGTGACAACAAGAGGTGGAACTCTCTTTCACACTCATTCTTTCTTTTCATCCA
Organism: Stegostoma tigrinum; assembly: GCF_030684315.1. Classification (NCBI taxonomy): domain Eukaryota; kingdom Metazoa; phylum Chordata; class Chondrichthyes; order Orectolobiformes; family Stegostomatidae; genus Stegostoma; species Stegostoma tigrinum. The sequence goes on along the minus strand of NC_081359.1, from coordinate 1,017,730 downwards.
TCTCTCTCTCTTCCTCTCTCACTCTCCCTTCTTCAATTTCTCTCTCTCAACATTTAGTAAAACAGTAGCTGGGTGGAAAAGCAAATTGGGAAAGCAAACATTTACTCAGAATGCAAAGAGCTATAAATTCTGCTGCTACTGCAGAACCAACTCAACAAGTCATCAACAGTGATAATTGGCTGCTTCATTTTCTTTTGTATTACATTTAAAATGAGGTGTGACAATGATGTGCTAAAAGGAAAAAATAATCTTGTGACCAACTGAGGAAGGGTTAAAAAGAAGAAAGATGATTTTCACCTGATCGTAAAAAATTGAAGTTTAGATGAATAGCTGATTGACACAGCATCAAAGGTCCTTTTGTAATGGCTGACAAAGTTGAATAACCGTTCAATGAGGATGTAAAATGGATTCTTGTATGTTGCATTATTTACTCTAATGTATTGGAAAGTACAGCTTTTAATAGCAACAATTTTGAAAAAGATGAAAATTCAATTAATATTTGTAATTTTGGAGAAGTGTTGTAATTGAGGTAAACAAGTACTCATTGTGGTAAATTTGTTTCTAATTCATTCCCAAATGCAGTGTTTAATTGCTGAAAATGAAAAGAACATGCCAGAGAGATTGTGTCAGTGATAATGGGAACTGCAGATGCTGGAGAATCCAAGATAACAAAGTGTGGAGCTGGATGAACACAGCAGGCCAAGCAGCATCTCAGGAGCACAAAAGCTGACGTTTCGGGCCTAGACCCTTCATCAGAGAGGGGGATGGGGAGAGGGAACTGGAATAAATAGGGAGAGAGGGGGAGGCGGACCGAAGATGGAGAGAAAAGAAGATAGGTGGAGAGGAGAGTATAAGTGAGGAGGTAGGGAGAGGATAGGTCAGTCCAGGGAAGACGGACAGGTCAAGGAGGCGGAATGAGGTGGTAGGTAGGAAATGGAGGTGCGGCTTGAGGTGGGAGGAAGGGATGGGTGAGAGGAAGAAAAGGTTAGGGAAGCAGAGACAGGTTGGACTGGTTTTGGGTTGCAGTGGGTGGAGGGGAAGAGCTGGGCTGGTTGTGTGGTGCAGTGGGGGGAGGGGAAGAACTGGGCTGGTTGTGTGGTGCAGTGGGGGGAGGGGAAGAACTGGGCTGGATTTGGGATGCAGTGGGGGTAGGGGAGATTTTGAAGCTTGTGAAGTCCACATTGATACCATTGGGCTGCAGGGTTCCCAAGCGGAATATGAGCTGCTGTTCCTGCAACCTTCGGGTGGCATCATTGTGGCACTGCAGGAGGCCCATGATGGACATGTCGTCTGAGGAATGGGAGGGGGAGTTCAAATGGTTTGCGACTGGGAGGTGCAGTTGTTTATTGCGAACTGAGCGGAGGTGTTCTGCAAAGCGGTCCCCAAGCCTCCGCTTGGTTTCCCCAATGTAGTTGAAGCCACACCGGGTGCAATGGATATAATTTACCATTTCAAGCAGAGTTTCACCTGCACATCTGCCAATGTGGTATATTGTATCCATTGCACCCGGTGTGGCTTCCTCTACTTTGGGGAAACCAAGCGGAGGCTTGGGGACCGCTTTGCAGAACACCTCCGCTCGGTTCGCAATAAACAACTGCACCTCCCAGTCGCAAACCATTTGAACTCCCCCTCCCATTCCTCAGACGACATGTCCATCATGGTCCTCCTGCAGTGCCACAATGATGCCACCCAAAGGTTGCAGGAACAGCAACTCATATTCCGCTTGGGAACCCTGCAGCCCAATGGTATCAATGTGGACTTCACAAGCTTCAAAATCTCCCATTCCCCCACCGTATCCCAAAACCAGCCCAGTTCGTCCCCTCCCCCCACCGCATCACACAGCCAGCCCAGTTCTTCCTCTCCCCCCACTGCATCCCAAAACTAGCCCAGCCCGTCTCTGCTTCCCTAACCTGTTCTTCCTCTCACCCATCCCTTCCTCCCTCCTCAAGCCGCACCTCCATTTCCTACCTACCACCTCATCCCGCCTCTTGACCTGTCCGTCTTCCCTGGACTGACCTATCCCCTCCCTGCCTCCTCACCTATACTCTCCTCTCTGCCTATCTTCTTTTCTCTCCATCTTCAGTCCGCCTCCCCCTCTCTCGCTATTTATTCCAGTTCCTTCTCCCCATCCCCCTCTCTGATGAAGGGTCTAGTCCCGAAACGTCAGCTTTTGTGCTCCCAAGACGCTGCTTGGCCTACTGTGTTCATCCAGCTCCACACTTTGTTATGTTGTTATGCCAGAGAGGTTAACAGGCACCAGAATGTACCTGCACATCCTCCCATGTCTACTTGCTAATGCCAATGGAAAGACTTCTGTTTGCTTCAGGGCAGAAGGCAGCCTGTTACAGAATTTTGCCATCTGAAGTCAACTTGCAACATTAGGTTGGAACTGCCAATAATTGGCAAGATCACTTTTATTCTCAATTTTTGTTCTTTTTGTGTTTCTGGCTCACACTGAAATATCAGCTAACGTGCCCCCAACACATGCAGTAAACCAGGGGCTGAGACATTGATCACTGAGGTCAGCATGGTCACCTCCTTTCCTACCAAATAGCTTCATACAGTTGTCTAAATTTTGAAAAATGCAAATTACTAACAATGAAGATGTGAAACAAAGCCTAACAAAAGCCAAATTGTATGTCACATCTATCACTCAGACTTGAGAGCAACTATCTTCCAAAATCAGCTATTCCTGGCTGGTTAGGAAGTGAGAGATAATGGGAACTACAGATGCTGGAGATTCCAAGATAATGAAATGTGAGGCTGGATGAACACAGCAGGCCAAGCAGCATCTCAGGAGCACAAAAGCTGATGTTTCGGGCCTGGACCCTTCGTCAGAGAGGGTCTAGGCCCGAAACGTCAGCTTTTGTGCTCCTGAGATGCTGCTTGGCCTGCTGTGTTCATCCAGCCTCACATTTCATTATGTTAGGAAGTGAGTTTGCTTCTGTTAGAATGATTTACTGTGTGAAGCTAATTGAATATTCGCGTGTGGCACTGAAAGATTGCTCCATTGTAGCACTTCATACATTTCCCTTCACACAATGAAGAAACTTTGTGGGAATCTTTTTTTTAAATCACTTGTGGGTTATTGGCCTCACTGGCTGGACAGGTATTATCTGTCCTGAGTTATCTTTAGGGATGATATAATTGAGCTTCAAATATCAAGTTGTTTTTCTACATAGTGGGGACAGCAGAAAAATTCTGGAGGAAAAGATAGATTCATGACAGAGAGTCATTTAATATTTTTACTTAGCATTAGAATCTTAGCAAGAGTAAAGGGTGGTACTTATTTCAGCAAAATCTTGCAGATGCTGGAAATCTGAACAAACACAGAGAATACTGGAGAAACCCAGCACATCTGCCTGCAAATATGGAGAGAGAAACAGAGTTAGCGTTCTGATTCAGGTAAATGAGGTGTTTTCAAGTTGACAGATTGTAACTACAAGAATATCATACAGATAGGTGTTGGGGTCATGGCCAGCTTTTCTTGAACAGGAAGCCTGTGCTTCTGCAGTGCCAAGGATGGGTCATTGTCAGAGTGATAAAGTGCTACGATGACGAAAGATGAGACCGGAGGAACAGCCTGGTGCAGTCCCTGAGAAGGGAGTGTGTCCCTGAGTGCACAGTATCCTTGCTGTAGCTTTACAATGACAGTTAGAGAGCGCCAGGATTAAAGAGCAGAAACAGCCTGTAGGTCAATGAGGAATGTACAATGAGGGCTCTGAGATACTGGCACATGTCAGATGCATTTGGTTGGAGCCATACTGTACACCCTGAGTTATTAGTGCCCAGTTTCCAACATGAGGTCATTTAGATCAAGCAGTGAGCTGAATCTGCCAGGAACACATTCTAGTTTCTTTATTGATCCTTCCTGATGTCTAGCTTGTTTGATGAGTTTGGTAAAATGAGGGGCTGAAAATTAATGAGAAGAGTTACAGCATTAACATCCCACCCAGACACTAACAAGTGTTAATCTGTGCCAGTTAGAATCTCATTATGCTGCTTGTGAAAGGCATAAGATATGGAGCAAGATGATTTTGATTTTGAAATGGGTGTCATGGGGATTCTCATTAGGTTTTACCGCAAAGCTTACCATAGCTTACATTCCCGAAGGATTTTCACCAGAAATTCAGTATGTAGCTAGATGAGACAATTGGGAAGACAAATAACATGTTTGCTTTTCTTGAAAGGTGGTCCCTGTACAGAAATAATGAAGCCATCCTGCAGTTCTGCAGAGCTGTAATGAAATCTGACTTAGTGGTTTTAATCTTCTTGTCTAAGTCTCTTGTGCCTAATAGGCTGTATTCCATTGGAAGGGCAACAAAGGAGAGAGAGCAACAAAAACTGGCCTTTGCTAGTGACACTCACATCCCAGAAATGAATTGTATGTGAACAATTCTTCATTTGAGAAGGTGACCAAACAGGTAGATGAGAGTAAACCGGTTGATGTGGTGTATATGGATTTCAGCAAGGCATTCGATAAGGTTCCCCACATTAGGCTATTGTACAAAATGCGGAGGAATGGAATTGTGGGAGATATAGCAGTTTGGGTCGGAAATTGGCTTGCTGAAAGAAGACAGAGGGTGGTAGTTGATGAGAAATGTTCATCCTGGAGACCAGTTACTAGTGATGTACTGCAAGGGTCGGTGTTGGGTCCACTGCTGTTTGTCATTTTTATAAATGACCTGGATGAGGGCGTAGAAGGATGGGTTAGTAAATTTGCAGACGACACTAAGGTCAGTGGAGTTGTGCATAGTGACGAAGGATGCTGTAGGTTACAGAGAGACATAGATAAGCTGCAGAGTTGGGCTGAGAGGTGGCAAATGGAGTTTAATGCAGGCAAGTGTGAGGTGATGCACTTTGGTAGGAGTAACCAGAAGGCAAAGTACTGGGCTAATGGTAAGATTCTTGGTAGTGTAGATGAGCAGAGAGATCTCGGTGTCCATGTACACATATCATTGAAAGTTGCCACCCAGGTTGACAGGGCTGTTAAGAAGGCATACAGTGTTTTAGCTTTTATTAATAGAGCGATCGAGATTCGGAATCAAGAGGTTATGCTGCAGCTGTACAAAACTCAGGTGCGGCTACACTTGGAGTTTTGTGTACAGTTCTGGTCACCGCATTATAAGAAGGATGTGGAAGCTTTGGAAAGGGTGCAGAGGAGATTTACTAGGATGTTGCCTGGTATGGAGGGAAGGCCTTATGAGGAAAGGCTGAGGGACTTGAGGCTGTTTTCATTAGAGAGAAGAAGGTTGAGAGGTGACTTAATTGAGACATATAAGATAATCAGAGGGTTAGATAGGGTGGATAGGGAGAGCCTTTTTCCTAGGATGGTGACGGTGAGCAGGAGGGGGCATAGCTTTAAATTGAGGGGTGAAAGATATAGGACAGATGTCAGAGGTAGTTTCTTTACTCAGAGAGTAGTATGGGTATGGAACGCTTTGCCTGCAACGGTAGTAGATTCGCCAACTTTAAGTACATTTAAGTCATCATTGGATAAGCATATGGACGTACATGGAATAGTGTAGGCTAGATGGGCTTGAGATTGGTATGACAGGTCGGCACAACATCGAGGGCCAAAGGGCCTGCACTGTGCTGTAATGTTCTATGTTCTACATTCTATTTTCACGTGTTCTGAAGGCAGATCAAAGATTGGTAGATGCTCTGAATAATTATCCAGAAGAACTTACCCTGGAAAATAATTCTTTGTGATAGTTCTTGATGATCTAGCATTAACTTTTACTGTCAATGAAATGTGTTTTTGTGTCAGTATCATTTTACAAGGAAAACAACCTATAGCCTAGTAATAACCACATTTTGAGTCAAACAGAAAAACAAAATGTCTTAGTTCTGAAGAAGTGTCACTGGACTCGAAATGTTAGCTCTGATTTCTCTTTACAGGTGCTGCCAGACCTGCTGAGACTTTTCAGTTATTTCTGTTTTTGTTGCTGATTTCCAGCATCTGCGGGTTTTTTTTACAAGAGCTTGAGTAGCGGATATTACTCACAATTGTCACTAAAGGCGAATGGTTATACTATATATCCATGGAATCTTTGTGGACAGAGATTTTGACATAATGCTTTTTAAGGCTTCCATTTTTCTATGAGAGTATTTCCAACAGAAGAACTGTTGTTTATTTAAAACTTGTGCTCTAACAGCACCATAACTTAGTTTCTCTCACTTTCAAATTCAAAACTTTTAGGTCACAATGAACATATGACAGATCGTCACCAGGAAGACTTAATTTTCTTATTCATGAGAAATATCTGTGGCATTATACTTCCATCGATTTATCTACTGAAGTATAAGAAGTGCAGTCGTTCTTTGAGCAACTGAGAAAGTAACAATTAAGTGATAACTATAGCCTTTGAGAAAGCAGGACAACGGAAATGTGTTCTTTTCATGTAAATTACCTGCTTGAAGCTTGAAGCTGTCAGTTGGGAAACACAGTACCAAAACCAACATTAGTATTTTGTGTTGACTTAAAATGCACTCAGAAAAGAACATCCCATAACCACAATGAAGATTTTGATGTGATTGCTGATTATAAATAATGAAATATGCTGTACAACAGAAAATTTCACTTGCAGTGGTATTTGCTTTAATGATCAAATTACTACAAATTAAACATTGGGGCTGATTTTCATTTTTACAGCTGACTTGCTGTGGGGAGCCCGGTAGTGTTTTTGGATCCACAAAGTGTATGCATTTGTCAGAGGCCAGTGTATTGCTATCTGATTTTCAAGTGACTAAGAGTGAGTAGAGACGATCATGATTCACAGCTTCTGTTTCAGTTGAAGTATATGTTGGGACTAAGCAAGGATCAGAGCTGAAGCCAAAGGAAAAGGACTTTAGAAACAGCCGGAAGCTGCAGAAATTGAGGCATAACACAGCAAAGCATCAGCTGCAGCAATACAAGTTTGGACATACCGCTGTGGGCTACAAGGACCCACAGAGATTAGTTCGTTGTAGATGGGAGGAAAAATCCCTTAACTAAAAAATTTCAGACATGGCTGTAAGTGACAGAGCAGTGCACGTGTATGGGACAATGAGAGTTAACTGTAGCAGTAAAAATGAGTGACATGACTGACTTAATCATATCTTGATGTATATCTTATCTCAACCGTCCTTATTCTGCATTCTCAAACCTCCCATGCACATCAATCTTCATAACAACAGATTTCTCAGGTTCGCGCATTCTTTAATATTGCAACAACTCTGCACATTCCCATTGGTCTCACTCCCAGTCCGTCCATCATTGTCTAAATGTAATGCTATAATGACCGCTCACAGTAACTCTCCACAAACATTGTCCTTCCATCTTTTGAAAGCATTTTATTTCACATATCTCTCTCCTTTCTCTGCTCACAAGACAGTGTGGAACGTCAAGGAGAGGTATAAAGTAAATGGTGGCCTTTTAGACACAGAATATAAGAAATAGGAGAAAGAATACATCATATCCTTTCCAATTATAAGTTCATAGCTGATCTGATTTTGGCTACAACACATTGTCCCACAAATAGTCTTTGACTTCACACATATATTAAAAATCTGTCTCAGTCTTGAATGTCCCAGGGTATCTTCCTCAGTTCTCTGAGGTGAAGAATTCAAAAGGTTGAGATCCTCAATTAAATAAATTCTTCCTTATGCTCAGCTTAATTAGGAAATTTCTAAAAGTGATAGAATGCTCCCTAGCTCTTGAATTTACCATTAGATGAAATATTCACTCTGTATCTACCCAATCAAGTTAAGTAAGATCTTTTCCCATTCTGTGAAATACTAGTACACTTGGGCCCATCCTGCTCAACCTTCCACTACAGGATAATGCTTACTTCCCAAGAATCAAGGTAGTGAACCATCTCTGGACTCCTCCAATGCTGGTATATTTTGCCGTAATTAAGGAAAGTAAAGCTGTACAGAGTGCTCTGGATGAGGTCTCACCAACACCCTAAACGGTTGTAGCAGCATCTCAAGCACTGCTATTCTCTAAACCATCCCGTCATAAAGGCCAACATCTCAGTTCATTTCCAATTTCCTGTTGTACCTACTTGCTAGCCTTTTGTGACTTGAGCAGCTACAGATCCCTCTGTTACATAGCATTCTCTAGAATATCTTCATTTAACTCTTTTTCTCTGCTATCCTTCCTGTCACATTTTTTCCACATTGCATCACGACTGCAATTTTTTTGCACAAGTGTTTAACGTCTCTGTGTCCATCCAAAACTCTGCAGATATTGGACAAGAGTTTCTTGAGGAGTCAGAGCAGGAATGTGAGCTAAAGCCAATGGGGTAGCAGCACCCAAAGAAATAGAAAAAGGAAGGAAACCGATTTGTAATGACATCAGAATAAGACTTGAGTGTTGAACACAGTGTCGCATTTTTGATTTACCATTAAACACAATAGCATTTTACTGTTCAATTGTCTTGCCTTGCCCTTTTGTGACTTATCTACCAAGTGGCCTTCTGACCTGTGAAGAATAGTAGGGAAAGGGTTAAAGAAAAGCAATGAGCATCTGTGCAGAAGATGAGTTATTGGCTGCTGGAAAGCTGTGTATTGTGGCATTGGGGTGTCCACTGGATGCCAGGCATCGACATTGCTTTCGTTTAAGTGAAAATGTGACTGAATCTTTAGGTTATTTAGAATGTTTGACAGCTATGGTAGTGGATACTGGCTTTGTCCCATCACACTTCTGCACCTCTGAAAATACAGACCATTGATATTTCCCTGTTCAAAATCTCCAGTTCTACTGCTACACAATGATATAACCAAAACAAAATGAAATGATGGTCTGAGATAACGGGAACTGCAGATGCCGGAGAATCTGAGATAACAAGGTGTGGAGCTGGATGAACACAGCAGGCCAAGCAGCATCTTAAGAGCACAAAAGCTGACATATCGGGCCTAGCCCCTTCATCAGAAAAGGCGATGGGGAGAAGGCTCTCAAACAAATAGGGAGAGAGGGGGAGGCGGACCGAAGACGGATAGAGGAGAAGATAGGTGGAGAGGAGACAGACAAGTCAAAGAGACAGGGATGGAGCCAGTAGAGGTGAGTATAGGTGGGGAGGTAGGGAGGGAATAGGCCAGTCCGGGGAGGGTGGACAGGTCAAGGGGGTGGGATGAGGTTAGTAGGTAGGAAATGTAGGTGCGGCTTGAGGTGGGATGAGGGGATAGGTGAGAGGAAGAACAGGTTAGGGAAGCGGGGACGAGCTGGGCTGGTTTTGGGATGTGGTAGGGGAAGGGGAGATTTTGAAGCTGGTGAAATCCACAATGATAGCATTGGGCTGCAGGGTTCCCAAGAGGAATATGAGTTGCTGTTCTTGCAACCTTCGGGTGGCATTGTTCTGGCACTGCAGGAGGCCCAGGATGGACATTTCGTCTGACGAATGGGAGGGGGAGTTGAAATGGCTCGCGACTGGGAAATGCAGCTGTTTATTGTGAACTGAGTGGAGGTGTTCTGCAAAGCGGTCCCCAAGACTCTGCTTGGTTTCCCCAATGTAGAGGAAGCCACACCGGGTACAGTGGATACAGTATACCACATTGGCAGATGTGCAGATGAACATCTGCTTGATGTAGAAAGTCTTCTTGAGGCCTGGGATGGGGGTGAGGGGGGAGGTGCGGGGGCAAGTGTAGCACTTCCTGCGGTTGCAGGAGAAAGTGCCGGGTGTGGTGGGGTTGGAGGGGAGTGTGGAGCGGACAAGGGAGTCACAGAGAGAGTGGTTCCCCTAGAAAGCAGTCAAGGGTGGGGATGGAAAAATGTCTTGGGTGGTGGGATCAGATTGTAGATGGCGGAAGTGATGGAGGATTGAGCGTTGTATCCGGAGGTTGGTGGGGTGGTATGTGAAGACGAGGGGGATTCTATTTTGGTTGTTAATGCGGGGATGGGGTGTGAGGGATGAAGTGCGGGAAATGCGGGAGACACGGTCAAGGGCGTTCTCGACCACTGAGGGGGGGATGTTGCGGTCCTTGAAAAACGAGGACATCTGAGATGTGCTGGAGTGGAATGCCTCATCCTGGGAGCAGATGCGGTGGAGACAAAGGAATTGGGAAGAGGGGATGGAGTTTTTGCAGGAGGGTGGGTGGGTGGAGGTGTATTCTAGGTAGCTGTGGGAGTCGGTGGGCTTGAAATGGACATCGTCTCCTTCTTTTGAACCCTCTCTTGAGGCAGTAACAACAATCTTTTAAAAATTTCTTTTTAGCATGCAGCCTTCACAGCCACCGGACAACATCAAAGCAAAGAAGCCAATTAATTAATGGTGTTTTTGAGTAAAACAAAGAGTAATTTTCTGAGCTACCTACTGAAAAAATATCAAAACTGAGATCAAGCACACATACCAGCACAGTTTAGGAGGAAAGTCAGGCGCAGTTTGTGTGCACCAGTTGGTTTATATCTGCAGCAGGGGCCGCAATCTCAGGTCTGATGGTTTCAGAATGAATGTGATTGTGCTTCACAAGGAGCTGACTTTTGAGGTTAAGATGGGGAGAGGTAGTGTGAAGTAGTGCCGATGCTGCTATCTGGCCATATGGTTTCTCTCTCCTTTATTGCTCAAAACATGCTACTGAAATATGGTTAATTTCTACATTCCAAGCCTAGTTCCATTGTCTTTTTTCAAACTGATCATGCCTAATCTGGAAATTATCCTTACATAGAGTCAGAGGTGGTAGCACAGTGAGGCGCTCCAGCTGGAGCTCTTCTGCTCTGCACGTTCTCTTTCTTTCTTTACTCTTTTTTAACTTTTTTTTTGCAGTTTCTTTTCTAACTTCAACTTAAACTTTCCCAGAGGGGAACGGACGAGTGAAGGCCATTGATGGTGAGTCCTGGAGGCAAATTCCAGACCAGGCTGGAACAGGGGAAGGGAGCCCAGTGTGGAGGCCATCATGGGGAAAAACGTCCTGGAGTGGGACGGCAATGGGTCCCTGTGTGTACACATGTGTGAGGGTCTGTGTGGGGGTGTCTGTGTGGGGTGTCAGTGTGAGGGTCTGTGTGGGGTGTCTGTGTGGGGTGTCTGTGTGGGGTGTCAGTGTGGGGTGTCAGTGTGGGGTGTCTGTGTGGGGTGTCTGTGTGGGGGCCTGTGTGGGGTGTCTGTGTGGGGGTGTCTGCGTGGGGGTGTCTGTGTGGGGTGTCAGCGTGGGGTGTCTGTGTGGGGTGTCTGTGTGGGGGCCTGTGTGGGGTGTCTGTGTGGGGTGTCAGCGTGGGGTGTCTGTGTGGGGTGTCTGTGTGGGGGCCTGTGTGGGGTGTCTGTGTGGGGTGTCTGTGTGGGGGACCTGTGTGGGTGTCAGTGTGGGGTGTCAGTATGGGGTGTCTGTGTGGGTGTCTGTGTGGGGGTGTCTGTGTGGGGGCCTGTGTGGGTGTCAGTGTGGGGTGTCAGTGTGGGGTGTCTGTGTGGGTGTCTGTGTGGGGGTGTCTGTGTGGGGGTGTCTGTGTGGGGGCCTGTGTGGGTGTATGTGTGGGTGTCAGTGTGGGGTGTCTGTGTGGGGTGTCTGTGTGGGGGTGTCTGTGTGGGGGACCTGTGTGGGTGTCAGTGTGGGGTGTCAGTGTGGGGTGTCAGTGTGGGGTGTCTGTGTGGGTGTCTGTGTGGGGGTGTCTGTGTGGGGGTGTCTGTGTGGGGGCCTGTGTGGGGTGTCTGTGTGGGGGCCTGTGTGGGTGTCTGTGTGGGGGCCTGTGTGGGGTGTCTGTGTGGGGATGTCTGTGTGGGGGTGTCTGTGTGGGGGACCTGTGTGGGTGTCAGTGTGGGGTGTCAGTATGGGGTGTCTGTGTGGGTGTCTGTGTGGGGGTGTCTGTGTGGGGGCCTGTGTGGGTGTCAGTGTGGGGTATCTGTGTGGGGTGTCTGTGTGGGGGTGTCTGTGTGGGGGACCTGTGTGGGTGTCAGTGTGGGGTGTCTGTGTGGGGGTGTCTGTGTGGGGTGTCTGTGTGGGGCCTGTATGGGGTGTTGTGTGGGAACCTGTGTGGGGTGTCTGTGTGGGTGTCTGTGTGGGAGTGTCTGTGTGGGGGCCTGTGTGGGCGTCTGTGTGGGTGTCAGTGTGGGGTGTCTGTGTGGGTTGTCTGTGTTGGGGTGTCTGTGTGGGGGACCTGTGTGGGTGTCTGTGTGGGTGTCAGTGTGGGCTGTCAGTGTGGGCTGTCAGTGTGGGGTGTCTGTGTGGGGGGCCTGTGTGGGGTGTCTGTGTGGGGGTCTGTGTGGGGGTCTGTGTGGGGGGGTCTGTGTGGGGTGTCAGTGTGGGGTGTCTGTGTGGGGGGTCTGTGTGGGGAGTCTGTGTGGGTGTCTGTGTGGGTGTCTGTATGGGGTGTCTGTGTGGGGGGCCTGTGTGGAGGTGTCTGTGTGGGGGTGTCTGTGTGGGGGTCTGTGTGGCGGGGTCTTTGTGGGGTGTCTGTGTGGGGTGTCTGTGTGGGGTGTCTGTGTGGGGGGTCTTGTGGGGTGTCTGTGTGGGTGTCTGTGTGGGTGTCTGTGTGGGGGGCCTGTGTGGAGGTGTCTGTGTGGGGTGTCTGTGTGGGGGTCTGTGTGGGGGGGTCTGTGTGGGGTGTCAGTGTGGGGTGTCTGTGTGGGGTGTCTGTGTGGGTGCCTGTGTGGGTGTCTGTGTGGGGGGGTCTGTGTGGGGGGTCTGTGTGGGGGCCTGTGGGGAGGTGTCTGTGTGGGGTGTCTGTGTGGGGGGTCTGTGTGAGGGTCTGTGTGGGGTGTCAGTGTGGGGTGTCTGTGTGGGGGGCCTGTATGGGGTGTCTGTGTGGGGGGTCTGTATGGGGGACTGTGTGGGTGTCTGTGTAGGGGAACTGTGTGGGTGTCTGTGTGGGTGTCAGTGTGAGTGTCTGTGTGGGGTGACTGTATGGAGGTGTCTGTGTGGGGTGTCTGTGTGGGGGGCCTGTATGGGGTATCTGTGTGGGGACCTGTGTGGGGGGGGTCTGTGTGGGCTGTCAGTGTGGGGTGTCTGTGTGGGTTGTCAGTGTGGGGTGTCTGTGTGGGGTGTATGTGTGGGTGCCTGTGTGGGTGTCTGTGTGGGGGGTCTGTGTGGAGGGCCTGTGGGGAGGTGTCTGTGTGGGGTGTCAGTGTGGGGTGTCTGTGTGGGTGTCTGTGTGGGGTGTCTGTGTGGGTGTCTGTGTGGGTTGTCTGTGTGGGGTGTCTGTGTGGGGGGTCTGTGTGAGGGTCTGTGTGGGGTGTCAGTGTGGGGTGTCTGTGTGGGTGTCTGTGTGGGGTGTCTGTGTGGGGTGTCAGTGTGGGGTGTCTGTGTGGGTGTCTGTGTGGGTGTCTGTGTGGGGGGCCTGTGTGGCTCTGTGTGGGGGGCCTGTATGGGGGACCTGTGTGGAGGTGTCTATGTGGGGTGTCTGTGTCAGGGGCCTGTGTGGGGAACCTGTGTGGGGAGTCTGTGTGGGTGTCTGTGTGGGTGTCTGTGTGGGGTGTCTGTGTGAGGGACCTGTGTGGAGGTGTCTGTGTGGGGGTGTCTGTGTGGGGGTCTGTGTGGGGGGGTCTGTGTGGGTGTCAGTGTGGGTTGTCTGTGTGGGGTGTCTGTGTGGGTGTCTGTGTGGGGGGCCTGTGTGGAGGTGTCTGTGTGGGGTGTCTGTGTGGGGGTCTGTGTGGGGACCTGTGTGGGGTGTCTGTGTGGGTGCCTGTGTGGGTGTCTGTGTGGGGTGTCTGTGTGGGGTGTCTGTGTGGGGGGCCTGTGGGGAGGTGTCTGTGTGGGGTGTCTGTGTGGGGGGTCTGTGTGAGGGTCTGTGTGGGGTGTCTGTGTGGGTTGTCTGTGTGGTTGCCTGTGTGGGTGTCTGTGTGGGGGGGTCTGTGTGGGGGGCCTGTGGGGAGGTGTCTGTGTGGGGTGTCTGTGTGGGGTGTCTGTGTGAGGGTCTGTGTGGGGTGTCTGTGTGGGTGTCTTTGTGGGGTGTCTGTGTGGGGTGTCAGTGTGGGGTGTCTGTGTGGGGTGTCTGTGTGGGTGTCTGTGTGGGTGTCTGTGTGGGGTGTCTGTGTGGGGGCCTGTGTGGAGGTGTCTGTGTGGGGGACATGTGTGGGTGTCTGTGTGGGTGTCAGTGTGGGGTGTCTGTGTGGGTGTCTGTGTGGGGGTGTCTGTGTGGGGGACATGTGTTGGTGTCTGTGTGGGTGTCAGTGTGGGGTGTCTGTGTGGGTTGACTGTGTGGGGGTGTCTGTGTGGGGTGTCTGTATGGGGGCCCGTGTGGCTCTGTGTGGGGGGCCTGTGTGGGGAACCTGTGTGGGGAGTCTGTGTGGGTGCCTGTGTGGGTATCTGTGTGGGTGTCTGTGTGGGGAGTCTGTGTGGGTGTCTGTGTGGGTGTCTGTGTGGGGAGCCTGTGTGGGGGTGTCTGTGGGGGTGTCTGTGTGGGTGTCTGTGTGGGGAGTCTGTGTGGGTGTCTGTGTGGGTGTCTGTGTGGGGTGTCTGTGTGGGGGGCCTGTGTGGAGGTGTCTGTGTGGGGGTGTCTGTGTGGGGGTCTGTGTGGGGGGGTCTGTGTGGGGTGACAGTGTGGGTTGTCTGTGTGGGGGGGCTGTGTGGGGCGTCTGTGTGGGTGTCTGTGTGGGTGTCTGTGTGGGGTGTCTGTGTGGGGGTCTCTGTGGGGTGTCTGTGTGGGGTGTCAGTGTGGGGTGTCTGTGTAGGGTGTCTGTGTGGGTGTCTGTGTGGGTGTCTGTGTGGGGTGTCTGTGTGGGGGGCCTGTGTGGAGGTGTCTGTGTGGGGTGTCTGTGTGGAGTGTCTGTGTGGGGGGTCTGTGTGGGGGTCTGTGTGGGGTGTCTGTGTGGAGACCTGTGTGGGGGGTCTGTGTGGGGTGTCTGTGTGGGTGTCTGTGTGGGTGTCTGTGTGGGGGGTCTGTGTGGTGGCCTGTGTGGGTGCCTGTGTGTGTGTCTGTGTGGGGGATCTGTGTGGGGTGTCTGTGTGGGGTGTCTGTGTGGGGGTCTGTGTGGGGGCCTGTATGGGGGGCCTGTGTGGGGGTCTGTGTGGGATGTCTGTGTGGGGTGTCTGTGTGGGCAGCCTGTTTAAGGGTCTGTGTGGGGTGTCTGTGTGGGGTTCTGTATGGGGGTCTGTGTGGGTGGCCTCTGTGGGGAACCTGTGTGGGGGTCTGTGTGGGGCTCTGTGTGGGGGGTCTGTGTGGGGGTCTGTGTGGGGTGTCTGTTTGGGGTGTCTGTGTGGGGGTCTGTGTGGGGGGCCTGTGTGGGGAACCTGTGTGGGGGTCTGTGTGGGGGTCTGTGTGGGGGGTCTGTGTAGGGGTCTGTGTGCGGTGTCTGTGTGGGGTGTCTGTGTGGGCGGCCTGTTTAAGGTTCTGTGTGGGGGGTCTGTGTGGGGGTCTGTGTGGGGTGTCTGTGTGGGGGGCCTGGGTAAGGGTCTGTGTGGGGGTCTGTGTGGGGGGCCTGTGTGGGGAGCCTGTGTGGGGTTTGTGTGGGGGCCAGAGGGGGGCCTGTGTGGGGGTCTGTGGGTGTCTGTGTGAGGGCCTGGGTGGGGGCCGGAGTAGGGGAAGTGTGTCCTGTTGTGGGGGCCGGAGTAGGGGGAGTGGGGGCCTGGGTGGGGGTCGGTATGGGGGTTGTGAGACCCGGTGAGGGGGACGGTTTGGGGGTAGTGAGTAGGGAGAGTGAGTCCTGGTGTAGGGGCCTGGTTGGGGGCCGGTGGGGGAAGTGTGTCCCGGTGTGGGGGCCAGAGTGGGGCGAGTGTGTCCCGGTGTGGCGGCCTGGGTGGGGGTTGGTATGGGGGGAGTGAGACCCGGTGAGGGGGACAGTATGGGGGCAGTGAGTGGGGGGAGTGAGTCCCGTATGGGGAGTATGAGTCATGGTGTGGGGGCCAGTGTGGCGGGAGTGAGTCCCGGTGTGGGGGCCGGAGTGGGGGTAGTGAGTCCCGGTGTGGGGGCCGGTGTGGGGGGAATGAGTCCTGGTGTGGGGGCCGGAGTGGTGACCTGCGTGAGGGCCAGTATGGGGTGAGTGCGTCCCGGTGTGGGGGCCTGGGTGGGGGCCGCAGTAGGGGAAGTGTGTTCCAGTTTGGGGGCTGGAGTGGAGGCCTGTTTGGAGGCCGGTATGTGGGGAGTGAGACCCAGTGAGGGGGACGGTATGGGGGCAGTGAGTGGGGGGAGTGAGTCCCGGTATGGGGTGTATGAGTCATGGTGTGGGGGCCGGTGTGGGTGTAGTGAGTCCCGGTGTGGGGGCCGGAGTGGGGGTAGTGAGTCCCGGTGTGGGGGCCGGTGTGGGGGGAATGAGTCCCGGTGTGGGGGGAATGAGTCCTGGTGTGGGGGCCGGAGTGGTGACCTGCGTGAGGGCCAGTATGGGGTGAGTGGGTCCCGGTGTGGGGGCCTGGGTGGGGGCCGCAGTAGGGGAAGTGTGTCCCAGTTTGGGGGCTGGAGTGGAGGCCTGTTTGGAGGCCGGTATGGGGGGAGTGAGACCCGGTGAGGGGGACGGTATGGGGGCCGGAGTGGGGGTAGTGAGTCCCGGTGTGGGGGCCGGAGTGGGGGTAGTGAGTCCCGGTGTGGGGGCCGGAGTGGGGGTAGTGAGTCCCGGTGTGGGGGCCGGTGTGGGGGGAATGAGTCCCGGTATGTGGGGTGTGAGTGGGGGGAATGAGTGCCGGTGTCAGGGCTGGAGTGGGGTAAGTGTGTCCCACACTGGAGCTCTGTGGGGGGCAGCAGGCCCTGGAATGGAGGTGCAGTCCCTTTGGACTGGAAATTATGCCATTGGGTTTGAACCCCAGCATGGTCTAGAGACTTAGAAATAAACAGGAAACAATGAAAATTACTGTAAAGGAACAGGCCCTTCGGCCCTCCAAGCCTGCACCGACTTCCTGCCCATCACGACTAGAACTCCCTACCCTTCCAGGGAGTGTATCCCTCTATTCCCATCCTGTTCATATATTTGTCAAAACATCCTTTAAAAGTTATTTTAGTATCTTCTTCCACTACCTCCCACGGCAGCAAGTTCCAGGCACCCACCACCCTTTGTGTAAAAAACGTGCCTCATACATCATCTTTAAACTTTACTCCTCGCACTTTAAACCCATGCCCCTTAGTAGCTGATTCTTTTTCCCTGGGATAAAGCTTCTGACTGAGAATCATTGAATCTCTACAGTGTGGAAACAGGCCCTTTGGCCCAACAAAACCACACTGATCCACAGAGCATCTTATCCAGACCCGCCCCCCTATAAACACCTAATCTGAATTTGAGCACTGCGGACAATTTAGCATGGCCAATCCACTTAGCCTGCACATCTTTGGACTGTGGGAGGAAATCAGAGCACCCGGAGGGAACCCGCGCTGACATTGGGAGAATGTGCAAACTCCACACAGACAGTCACCCCAGGGTGGAACAAAACCCCGGCCCCTGGTGCTGTGAGGCAGCTGAGCTAAATACTGTGCCATCCCAGATGTGAAGTTCCTATCTCTAGCACTTTTCAGGGAGTGAATTTCAGTTAACTCTACTCTCTGAGTAAAGTAACTTTTTCTTACATCTGCTCTAAACCTCCTGTGCCTTACCTTGAATCCATGCTCCCAACTTATTGACCTCTACACTAAAGTGAAAAGCTTCTTCCTATCTACCTAACCTAGGCCCCTCAAACTTGTACACAAAAAGGCTTCAGTACTGTTGATGAAATGTCATTAATGCCCATAGTATTTGCAATATTTGGTGACATCAGCATTTTCTTGATATCACTGAATCAAATCAACTGAATCTTGGTGCCTGTCATACTGCGGATCTCAGGAGAAGGCAGAGATAAACCATCCATTCAGTGCTTGTGAATGAAGGTGATTGCCAATGTTTCAAATTCTGGGTTCCTCCATCACTGAGAGTTGGGATATTTATGTGGATTCCTCTACTGGTTATTTAATTGTCCACCACCATTCACAACTGGTGATGGCAGGGAAGCAGATCTTTGATTGGCTGAGTTGATTGTGGGATCACTTAGCTCTGTCATCCACTCCTGCTCTAATGCATGCAATATTCCTGTGGTGTAACATTGTTGGTTTGGGAACTCAATATAAGGTTTGCTGGTGCTGTGTTGGCATGCCCTCTCCCTCATCATTTCTCCATTGAAGATGCTACCTCATTGCTGTGGATTTGGAATCACATGTAGCTCAGGCCGGGTAAGGATGGCAGATTTCCTTCCTTTAAGACAGGAGTGAGCCAGATGGCTTTTTACAACAATTGAGGGTAATTTCATGACACCATTATTGAGGCTAGCTTTCAATTTCAGATTTTTATAATCATTGATTCCATTTTTTCATTGAATTGAAATTCCACTCGGAGCTAGGATGGGATTTGTAGTCTTGCCCCAGCCGTACAGATTGTGAGTCTGATGATAACTTTAAGGCTATCTCCCTGCCTCCCATTCCTGATTTTCTGAGCTGAGACACTTCTCACTAATGTCCTTATGTAATCCTTAATTAACAAACATATCCCTTCTTTTTTCCAATTCTGTAGGCCTGGTGCTAGGGCGGATTTAAGAAAAAGACTAAAATTAGAGTACTTTTAAAAAAAACTTCTTTATTCTTATGCTGAACTTTTATTTATTCTTTCAGGACATATTTAAGTATCTTTACCTAGATACCCTGTATATCTAAGGTGGTGCCAAAGTGACAACGTTACAGATTTTTCACTGCACTTGTTTGAGTGTACGTGACATTGAAGCTAATTTAAATCAATTCAACAAAAAATGTGGAAGTGTTTGCTAAGGGACAACAGGAATGTGTGACATCTTCTATTGAGAGTGAGGCAACTTTCATAGAGGGAAAGTCCCAGAATTTGGGCCTTTGGGATATTGGGTTCTGACCCACTTCCATCGCCTTATCTCAAAGCTTCAAGGCTCCAAGTCAATGTCATAAAGGGTGAGGTGCCTGGTGTCACAACCAGGTCCTTCTCTCAGTCTGTACATGTAGCCAATAACTTCAGGACAATGGAAGTGGAGAAGCATTCCTCCTGCCATAAGGGGTCACATTTTAGGTTGCCTCTGATGAGAACAGTGTTCTCTTTCACCCACAGGGACTGGAATAATAGGATGCTATAGAAGTGCTACAAAATGCGGAGGAATGGAATTGTGGGAGATATAGCAGTTTGGATCGGAAATTGACTTGCTGAAAGAAGACAGAGGGTGGTAGCTGATGGGAAATGTTCATCCTGGAAACCAGTTACTAGTGGTGTACTGCAAGGGTTGGTGTTGGGTCCACTGCTGTTTGTCATTTTTATAAATGACCTGGATGAGGGCATAGAAGGACAGGTTAGTAAATTTGCAGACGACACGAAGGTCGGTGGAGTTGTGGATAGTGACGAAGGATGCTGTAGGTTGCAGACAGACATAGATAAGCTGCAGAGCTGGGCTGAGAGGTGGCAAATGGACTTTAATGCAGACAAGTGTGAGGTGATACACTTTGGTAGGAGTAACCAGAAGGCAAAGTACAGGGCTAATGGTAAGACTCTTGGTAGTGTAGATGAGCAGAGAGATCTCGGTGTCCATGTACACAGATCCTTGAAAGTTGCCACCCAGGTTGACAGGGCTGTTAAGAAGGCATACAGTGTTTTAGCTTTTATTAATAGTGGGATCAAGTTCTGGAACCAAGAGGTTATGGTGAAGCTGTACAAAACTCTGGTGCAGCCGGTCTTGGAGTATTGTGTACAGTTCTGGTCACCACATTATAAGAAGGATGTGGAAGCTTTGGAAAGGGTGCAGAGGAGATTTACTAGGATGTTGCCTGGTATGGAGGGAAGGTCTTATGAGGAAAGGCTGAGGGACTTGAGGCTGTTTTCATTAGAGAGAAGAAGGTTGAGAGGTGACTTAATTGAAACCTATAAAATAATCAGAGGGTTAGATAGGGTGGATAGGGAGAGCCTTTTTCCTAAGATGGTGACGGCGAGCACGAGGGGGCATAGCTTTAAATTGAGGGGTGAAAGATATAGGACAGATGTCAGAGGTAGTTTCTTTCCTCAGAGAGTAGTAAGGGAATGGAACGCTTTGCCTGCAACGGTAGTAGATTCGCCAACTTTAGGGACATTTAAGTCGTCATTGGATAAGCATATGGACGTACATGGAATAGTGTACGTTAGATGGGCTTGAGATCGGTATGACAGGTCGGCACAACATCGAGGGCTGAAGGGCCTGTACTGTGCTGTAATGTTCTATGTAATGGAGGAAATAGCTGAAACTGCAAGAGAAACTCACTGCACTGGAACCATGCAGGGACCTCAGGTGACCGGGGACAATTGTCAAAGTCATCCCAGGTCAGGGACTATGAAGGTCAGCATGCTGTTTCCAGCAGAGCTAGCAACAAGGGGGGAGCATCATGGAGTAGCACATGTAAGCAATTAAAAGAGTTCGCCAAAGTCAAATATATACACAGTCATGATTCCCTCTATTTCTAAAGCAGAGATATTGCTTGTATCATTTGTTAAATACACACATTTAGGTTCATTTATTGCTTTCATTGATTGGAGTGATTTCGTTCGTGCATGTTGTTTTAAGGGGATTTTAATCAGGGACAACACAGTGTGAAGCTGGAGGTACACAGCAGGTCAGGCAGCATGAGAGGAGCACGAAAGCTGATGTTTCGGGTTGGGGCCCTTCTTCAGAAAAGAGAGGTCCTAACCAGAAAGGTCAGCTTTCCTGCTCCTCTGATGCTGCCTGACCTGCTGTACACCTCCAGCTCCACACTGTGTCATCTCAGACTCCAACATCTGCAATTCTTACTATCTCTGATTAATCATGGACTTGTTGGTCATATTTCCCTAATGACCTTACTCAGTCTCTGCCTCAGATTTCATGCTTGCTGGTGGTGATAGCCTGCAGTGACATTTGTGGAGGTCAGCAAGACAATGACAGTTTTGACACGAGCCTTTCATTTTTCAGCAAAAACATCACCTAACCAAAGTCTCCAAGCACTCTCTGGAAACCAGACTCAGTTGCCTGACTTCATTTGCTTGTTCTTGCTCTGTTCCTCTGACACCTTGTCGTGTGACATAGCCTGATCCAATAGATCTTCCTTACATTGTGCCTCTTCTCTCTGGAGCCCCAGGCTATGTAGAATACTGAGCAGTGATATCCAGGCCAGAGGGACTTTGCTGTACACTGCCTCAATGGCCGGGGCATTGGGATCAAATTTTCAGAAAATCAATAATCACCCGCTGGACGCATGGGGCTTTCATTTTCCAGCAGTTCTACACGTGACCAGAGGCTTTGCATTGAGAGTACCTTTCAAGTGGCTAGCCCTGGTCACCAATACCCCATTCTCCCAGCTGCTATCATGCATGAAATCTCTGTAACACCTGGTAGTACTGAAAGATATTGACTTGTGTCTACACCTTGGAGAATATGTATAGATGTGAATGATCCTTTGTCACAGCTCATATGGAAGTTGGACATTGAAGGAGCGGAATCCTTTACAGTTGAAAATTGGCCCTGGCTAACCAGCTGGAGCTTTAATGGCATCATGCAGGTAATCTACAATAACGTTCATGTTCAGAAAAGCTAGCAAAATGATCACAAACCATCTGGCTGTCTTTATGATCACCTAATCTGAAGTGAAGGTGATGAAATTGTTCCCATGTCTAACCATTAGTTGCCTCCTTTGCAAACCTTTATACAAGCTGAGGTGAAGGGGAGGTGATGGCCCAGTGCTGCTCTTGCTGAGCTGTTATTCCAGAGACCCTGTTAATGCCCTGGGTACTAGGTTTCTGCCTTGTCAGATGATGGAATTTGAATCTGGAATTAGGAGTCAAATGATGATCCATTGCCGATTGATGCAAAAACCCATCTGATTCACTAAAGTGCTTTAGGGACGGAAACTGCCATCCTTACCTGGTCTGGCCTATGTGTGACTCCAGACCAACAGCAATGTGGTTGTCTCTTAACTATCCTTTGGGCAATTAGGGATGGCCAATAAATACTGGCCTAGTCAGAGATGCCCTCATCCTGTGAATGAATAAAAACAAGCAAAAAACAATGAGGTAAGAAGCTTCCAAAATACATGAAGATCACTGTCTTTTTCTTCTGGAATATGTTTTTGTTTGATATTTTGAATTGTTTCTCTAAACGTTTTCCAATGTTTCATTACTACTATACCTTGTGGTCTGTTTACAGCTCTCCCTTCATAACAAACACAGTTGATTAAATTTCAGATTCTAATTTAGAATTAGAATATATTTCTTTTAATTTTAATACAGAATTATATAATGATCTCACTTTACTTCCAGAGGAACTTTTACTGTGAAATTTCTAATTAAATTGTTTTATTGCAGGAAAAAAAATCTAAAATAATTTTATCTCCAGTTGGTTCTGAAATTTTCCAGGAATTCAATGTGAAAATGTCTTATAAATTAATCATCCAGATTACCCTTGTCAATCTGATTCATTAAACTTAAACTAAAGTCCCTGCAACTGTCTTTGTACTAACACTGATTATTTCATGTTAAAGAACCTGTAAACAAGATAATATGTGACGATATTCTGGCTTTAAGAGTTGCATTTTGTCCTGGTTTTTTTATGAAGAAAGGCTGAGAAAGATGTACCAAGTGGTCTGCTATGAAGCCAATAAAATATACAGCTTTTGAGGCCTTCGGCTTTTCTCAAAACAAAATTGGAACAATGGAAACAGCCTGATTGTTGGAGTCAAGCTCCCAAAGAACCAGGATTTTTAGTTTTAGCTTTCTGCAGTCTCTGAGGGCTTGAAACTCAATGTGGAAGCATTTATTCCTCTCCCCGTTACAGCTAAAAGCTGAGGCTTTCTTCCTGCTGCGAGAATTATGTGAGACAACCTATTTTACTGACATTTCCTCTGCCAAGGGTGAGTTTATGGGATGTTGCTACATTGGTTAGTGGTAATTAATATATCTATTATTTTGTTAAGCATTTTGATGAAATTCCAGTTAAGCCAATTCTTTTCTTTTGTTTTTATTTTGTCTGTATTTTAACAGTAGTAAAATGAAAGAGCATTTTTCTTAAAGTTGAGTAGTTTGAAAAATCGAACTGCATCTGGAATGCAATGGCCTACACTTACATTGAAAATGAGAAAAACTTAGGATCTAGCCTATCTTCTTAATATATTTTGAGGGGGCTTGGTCTGGCCTATAACAGGTAATATTACCTCTTGGCAACATTTATTTAAAAGAAACATGTACTAATATGAAACAATTCACACATCATTATAATCGAGACTTAGTCTAACAATTCATTTCACAGAACAATTTAGTGGACAAGTATTGTAGATGCAAGCATTTATTTTTCCCTTGAAATGCTGATGTAATTACTTCACATCAGGTTTATTTACTTGATATTTAAATCCAAAAATTCTCCACTGTAATTAAGACTTGTTTATCCTTGTCTATATGTAATCAACAGTTTTTTGTATCAAAAATGGAATTTTACTTTCAATGCAAAATATTACCTGGTGAAATACATTGCGATAAAAATATTACAGGAGCTCATTGTTGGTGATCTCAAAACTAATTCTGCAAAGTAGCCAAAATGTATCCAAAACATGGATTCTAATTGTTTTTTATATTTTAAAAACATTGCATATCTAAGTTTACAATATATTGTATTGTTCTACCATGTTCTGTCATGTGTAATGTACCGTATATGAAATTATGTTATGATTGGTACATGCTGGGTTTGATCCTACCCCAAGAACATTCAGCCTATTAGGATACAATGGCGTCTATGACATGTACTTAATGCATATCTATGTTGGGGATGTTCTTGCCAATCAGATGTAGGGTTATAGACCAAGGACAGGCAGAAGGGATTAGCTTAATTTGGCGTCACATTGAGCACAACACTGTGGGCCAAAGGGCCCATTCCTGGGCCGTACTGTTCCATGATCTATGTACATGCTGTGAGTAAGGCCCAACTTCTCCTGGCTCAGACCTGGTAAGTAAAATGATGTCCTCACTCTGGGCCATCTTTCATGTTATGCCAATCAATATTGGGCACAGAAGTCCTTCTGCCATTACTTCAATGAAATGCATCAACAAACAGAAGGTTATTGAACCCAGGTTGTGCCCATAATGGAGTATGAAGAAAGACACACTGTCCATATTGAGAGTTCCAGAGAGTAATGTGGCAGTTCTGTCATTCATTATGCTCAGTGATATGTTTTGGATGATTTTCAAAAGTGATAGTGTACCTTTGGGAACTGAAATAATTGTATAGAGGCTGGTATCCTGTCACCAATTTACTTTTTATTTACTTGTGCACAGTACACTGGCTGTGACCAGCCAACTCAGAGTCAGTCCCCTGAACTGAGGGTATTTTAAATCCCCTGGTTGTATTGGTCAGCCAGAGCCTTTCTGATTGGCCCAGGTTAACAACCACAATCAAGGATCTCATAGTCAACAATTGGTCCCAACTGATCCCACTAACTACATCCCCCTACCCCGAAGTCTGAGGGTGCAGGCCTGGTCTTTCTTTTGCAGCTTCTATTGCGATGATTTTGCCCCAGGTCCCAGTTCCTCTGACTCGGACTGTAACATGGGCTGTGCGTACCAGATTGTGGCCCATCTCTTATGTCCACAATGTCTTGGGAGAGCCTCCTTCTCTTCTTCTGGTAACAGTGTCGAGGCTGCGTCCGCCTCACACTCTGAGCTTTCCACATCACTAGACTGAAAGGGAGAACCTAGAGATTCTGACAGGCCTTCTTACTGTTCGGAGGGCCCAGGTATGTTTTGCTCCTGCCCCATCTGTAGGTAACAGCTTTCAGGTGATCCATGTGTTTGTCTAGAACTGAATCACCTACACAAACTTTATAAGTCATGGGATCTGGCCTCACATTAATCTCGCCTTGTACCCATGCAGGGCCATTCCCATGGTTCCTGCACCAAACGCCATGCCCTGAATTTATTTGTATGTCTCACTTAGAGGAGGCATGTGGCCAGAATTAGTGTTTCTGTTGTTTCAGCACCCTCCACCAGGTCTGGGAATATCAGGGTTAACCTGGTGCGGAGAGTACCCCCTTCTCCCCAACCCCATCAGCAACTCTGCTGGAGCAATTCCCTGTTGATTTATGTGGGGGTGGTCTTACAATCGAACGGGAACTGGGACAGTTTGGCATTAAGTGAATCTGTAGGCTGCTTCTTTAAGCCTCCCTTCAGCAACTGGTCTGCTCTGTCTACCAGACCATTGGACAATGGATGGTATGGAGCTGTCCTGATGTGCCGAATGCCATTGGGCTTCAGGAAATATTTGAATGCCGTGCTGGTAAGTGATGTCCCATTGTTGTGAATGATATTTCTAGGAGTCTGTGTATCACAAATGATGCTTGCAGTTTCTCAATCATCATCCTTAAGTTTGCCGAATTATCTTTATGCTTGTCGAATCACTTTAATGACCAGGAACACTGAGCCCATGAAGAGGCTGGCATAGTCAACTTGCAACTGAGTCCAGGGTTTGCCCAGCCATTCCCACACATGTGGGGGTACTGTTAATGGCAACTTTTGTCCTTGTTGGCACTCCGGTCACTGCCGCACCAACACAGCTATGTTAGTATTCAACCCTGGCCACCAAACATAGCTTCTTACCAGCATCTTCACCTTGGAAACCCCGGATGACCCTGGGAGAGTTTGGCCAATATCCAGTGGTGATCTTTACTTGGAACAACCACCTTTGCCCCCCATAGAATGGCGAGGACTCTTCCCGGGGAGGCACAACAGAGTATCTGCCAGTGGGAGGTGGCTCAGGGCACTCACCTTAGCCACTTGGTTTCCTGGATGGTGTTCTAAATTGCACTTGTACACACTGAAAATAAGGGCCCAATGCTGAATTCTACTGGAAGCTATGGGCAGCATCAATTTGTCTTCCTTCAGTAGCCGGAGCGTCGGGTCTGTGATCTGTTACTGTGACAAATTCCTGCCTGTAAAGATGCTGGTGGAGCTTCTCACACCAAAACGACAGCTAAACCTTCCTTCTCTATCTGAGTGTATTTGCATTTGGCATCAGCCAGAGTCCTGGAAGCATACCTTATCAGATATTTCTCAATTGGACCACTGGTGAGCCAGCACTACCCCAGTACCATTACAGGAGGCATTGCATGTCAGCACTGCCTTTAGCCACTTGGCTGAGGCTTGGCTTTGTTGTAGTGTTCTGCTCTGGGCTGGCCTCGGGTCCCTCTGCTCAGGACATGCCCTGTGTGAGGCTCTGAGATCATTATGTGCCAACATCTAAAACAATGTTAGTGCTTTTACACTTCCCTAAAGGCTGTTGCTTGGCTCCGTGACCATTTTCAACTCTCACCCTTTTCCAAAAGCAGGTGTAAACGTGCCAGCATGCCAGGTTTTGTTTGAATTTTCAGTATTAATTCACCAACCCAAGGAAAAAGCTGAGCTCCAGTACAAATGTAGGTGCTGGGCCTCCTTTTATCATCCTCACTTTATCTTCCAAATGGGTGTAACACAGTTTTGTTGACTCAGTAGCCCAAGTAGGTCACCTAAGGTGCCTGGAACACACATTTTTCCCTTCGAAGGCATCAGCTCACCCGGGAGAAACATTTAAGAGCTTTGTCCAAGATTTCCAAGCGCTCTTTATTGGCCTTCCCTGTTATTAACACACTGCAGCATCTCACATTTACCTGGATTAAATGTCACTTGCCATTTCTCCACCCATATCTGGAACTGATCTATATCTCGCTGTATCCTTTGACAACCTTCTATGCTATCCACAACTTCACCAATGTTTGTATCGTCTGTAAACTTACTGACCCATCCATCTACATTTTCATCCAAGTCATTTATATAGATTACAGACAGCAAAGTTGCCAGTACGGATCCCTGTGGAACACCACTAGTCATGGACCTCCAGCCTGAAAAACATCATTCCATCACTCTGTCTCCAATGGACAAGCCAATTCTGAATTCTCATGGCAAAATCACCATGGATCCCATGCATCTTGATCTTCTGCATGAACCTTCCAGGAGGGACCTTGGTGAAAGCCTTTCTAAAATCCATGGAAACAATATCCACTGCTCCACCCTCATCGATTACCTTCATCACCTCCTCAAAAAAAATCACTCATTATTAAGACATGACCTGCCCTGCATAAAGCCATTCTGACTGTTCCTAATTAGGCCATGCTTTTCCAAATATGTGCAAATTGTATCCCTCAGAATTCTCTCCAATAACTTCCCAACCACGAAAGTGAGGCTCACTGTCTATAGTTTCCTGAATTACCCCTTTGTCCTTTCTTGAAAGGAGAACAACATTCGCTACTCGCCAGTCCTCCCGGACCTCTCCAATGGTTAGTGCGGATGCAAAATCTTGGTCAAGGCCCCAGTAATCTCCTCTCTTGCCTCTCTCAGTAACCTGAGGTAGATACCATGGGGCTGCGGGGACCTAGATACCTTAATGCTCCTCAAAAGGTCCAACACCACTTCTTTCTTGATCTCAAAATGCCCTAGCATATTAGCATGCTCCACACAAATCTCACTATCCTCCATATCCTTTTCCTGGTGAATACTGATGCAAAGTACTCATTTAGGATCTGACCCACATTCTCAGCCCCCAAGCACAAGTTCCCTCCTTTATCTTTAAATGATCCCATCTTCCTCTTTGTTATCCATTTGTTTTTTCATGTATCTATAAAACACGTTGGGATTCTCTTTAACCCTACTTGCCAAGGTCATTTCATAACCCCTTCTTGCTCTCTTAATTCACTACTTGAGTACTTTCCTGCTTTCCTTATATTCTTCA
Organism: Stegostoma tigrinum; assembly: GCF_030684315.1. Lineage (NCBI taxonomy): Eukaryota > Metazoa > Chordata > Chondrichthyes > Orectolobiformes > Stegostomatidae > Stegostoma > Stegostoma tigrinum. Next base: position 990,118 of record NC_081359.1, on the reverse strand, counting down.
TGGGTTCTGTTCCATTTTAGCTTCCTAAACCTCACATATGTTTCTTTCTTTTTTTTTAACTAAATTCACAACATCCCTTGTTATCCAAGGGTCCCTTACTTTTTCATCTTTTCTTTCCTCCTTACTGGAACATACCAGTCCCCAGCAGATCGTTAAACAGCTCCTACATGTCAAATGTGGACTTGCCTGAGAAAAACTCCTCCCAATTAACGCTCTCTAGCACTAATGTCATTTGCCCTCCCCCAAACTAGTCCCTTCACGCAAGGTCCCAAAGTATCCTTATTCATAGGTATCTTAAAACATGATTCCAAAATGCTCTTGCACTGAAAGGTCAGTCACCTGGCCAGGCTCATTAGCCAATATAAGTTCCAATATGGCCCTTCCTTTAGTCGGACTATCTGTATATTGTTTCAAGAAACCCGCTTGGATGCAATGTTGATCAATATACTCAGTTTCACCTTAGGCACTAATATTGAACATGCAACATTTATAAGTTCAATGTGTGCTTTCAAGTAGAAACTTACTTAGGGACATTTCTGTGACACCCTGACACACTATTTGGTCATTCCTAACACACCCTCACTCCAGGGCACATTTCCATGCAATCACAGAAGGTGTAACACTTGTCCTTTCACCTGCTCTCTCCTCACCATCCAAGACCCCAAACACACCTGGGTTTGAATGAAGAATTATTTTACGCACATTTCTCCCATTCAGTCTAGTCTGCTGTATCTCAAAATGTGGTCTTCTTTACATTGGCAATCCCAAATGCTGTATGCGTGAACGCTTTGTACCATGCTTCGGCACTGTCTAAAGGAATGACTCCAGCCTTTCATTTGATTCCCATTTCAACAGACCACCTTGCTCCCATGCAAACATTTCCATCCGTGGCCTTCATGAACCTCAATGCCAGCTCAAGGAATAGCATCTCAATTTCAGTTCAGTCTCTTTTCAGGCAATTGGACTAATATTGAGTTTCTCTACTTCAGAGTATAACCTGTGTATCCCATGGTTCTAGCACCCCCAACTCTCCCTGGCCAGGTCTCCTTTACATTGCTCTCCACAGATTTGATTCTTTTTCTCCTTTCCACAGCTAATATTGACACATATTTTACATCCCTCTCCTCCTTTACCATCACAATCATTGCCTTTCTCTTTTGCTCTGGCCATCCACATAACCTGTTCCATTTTCTCCTCCTTCCCCTTGGATATGTCATAAAAAAAACAGATTTTTCCAGCTCCTTTCAGGTCTGAAGAAGTTACATCGCTAAATCTAAAAGAATAGAAGATTCCACAGAAAGGCAATAGTTCCTAGCTGGGGAAATTCGATACCCCCCAGGTAGCTGCAGACAGGGCCCTTATAAAGGAATCAGCATCACCAGCATTAGTTAAAGCTTGAATAATTTCCACCATGTACTCACCTTTTACAGGGTATGAACATAAACAAATCCCGTAAGTTCCCCTTTGCCTGCCACCATCCATTCTCCAGCACTCCAACCCCCAAAACCACAGCTGATGATGCTGCTCAAAATGTTAAATACTTCAAGGATAGACATGATTTCTGAGGGTCTGTTATTTTGTAGATCAGTGGAAACGGTGAGCCCTAGGCACATGGGAGTGATGGGGAACATGAAGGTGCCTATGTAATGATCTCAGCATGTCAGCTATCTTCTTTCAACAGCTGCCCTGCTGGCTCCAATAATGAGTTTACATATATCCCAAAATTTTTACTGTTGCAGCCTTCCCCCACCCACTCACCTATAAATTCTGTGCCTGTATGCTTCTCTCCGCTTCACCTGATAAAAGAACAGTGGTCCAAAAACTTGTGATTTCAAATAAACCTGTTGGACTATAACCTGGTGTCATGTGGCTTCTGACTTTATGTGTCCAGTCCAACACTGGCACCTCCATGTCATCACAGTTAAATGAAAATGTGTTCTAGCCCAGTGCTTCCCACTCTTTCAGGGCACACACAGGCTGCATTACCAAATGGTTTTCTCTTCTCGTTGTGTCTGTGGTGATGAATGTCGGCAGATAATACCTTCGACATTCAGCACCTCAGCTCCAGGGAAGATTGGAAGTTCAGAACAAAAATTTTGTGTCACCTTTCTTACCTTTTCATGGCATACCAGTCGAAAACCACTTTTAGTGTCTTCCAGCCTATCCCCAGGGATGACAGACCTCACTGCACCGTGCTTTTGCCTTGCTGTTGTATTAATGTAATGAGCAGAGGTCCTTTAAAAGGACATGGTGTGAAATTTTCCCGATTTGACTTTCCCACCTCCTCCAACAAAAATTCTGGCTCAGTAACATTTTTTGGCCCATCAAGTATTTTGAGTGTCTTCTCTTTCATTATGTCTTTGGCAGTATTATTCTTGGTAAAGTCAGATGCGCATTTCATACCTCGATCATTTCCTCTGCCTCTTTGCACCCTATCAGTCCCATCTCTTCTTTAACTACTCCTTTGCTTGTTCTATTAAAGATTTTTTGTAGCTGAAGGCTCTTCTCACTATTTCCCTCCTTATTTCTTTTATATTTTCCATATTCAGCCTTGTTTTCACATAAGCCCTTTAACTGAATGTCTTTAACTCTTAATCCCGTAAGTTCCCCTTTGCCTGCCACCATCCATTCTCCCCCACTGCAACCCCCAAAACCACAGTCAATATACATTTCAGAAACATATGCCATTTGTAAAGAATGGATATTGGAGAATCTGTCATATGATAACCAGAATGTGACTGTCCACACTTTGTCCAACACATTGAACAGGAAATTTTGGAAATTACACTGAGATATTTGAAAGGACTATTATACACAGACTAGCTATTTTCCAACATCATGTGGCTTTTGCATATTCTTGTCCTCTGTGAAAGATGAGAGCAATTTCAGGATACTGATTTTTAAAATATTGCTCACTGAAAAAAAGATAATTTTGAGAAGTTTCCCATCAACAAAACTTGCGGCCGACGACTAGAAAGATGGTAACACTCTGTCAATGACAAATGAAATATTGAATTTTTATTTAATGGAGGGGAGAGATTTTTTAATGGATTAGTTCAATGTCATAAATTTTATACCATGAGTTAATTTTCTTTTAAATCAAATATGTCACCTGCAGTCACTTGTTAATAACCATTCCTTCAAAATTGGATGTTTAGGCAGAATCTTTGTGGATTAGTATGTGTAAATTCCTCCTATCTATTAGCATTGAATGTGTGGACTGCTCAGCAGTACATTACAGAATGCCTCAGCGACAGAGGACAAAGACACACTGGATTGTAGATATGATACTCGAAGTGCTGTTAGAGGAGAATCCTCGGATAACTGAGGATGGAGGTGGAGGGAGGGGAGGGGGTGGACAGAAATACCATCGCATCCTCTTGTTTCTCCGGCAATGCCAGCCTGGCCTCTTCTATCACGTCCAGTGGGCCTCCAGCATAACAGCAGTAACTGAGCATTCCCTTTCTTCTGTTGACTCCTATTAGGTTTCTCAATGGGTTTGTGCCACACAGCTCTTATGTTTTTTTGGGTGAAATCCTCAGACAATTTCCAGGAAAGTAGTGTCCAATTAAATCTTCCAATTTGTCCCAGAGGTCCTCTTCATACTCCCGCAGCTAATGCCACAGATGCTCATCTTAGTTGTCCTTGAAATCATCGACGTTGTGTTTATCCCAAACTGTTGCTGTTATTAGGAACTGGTGGCCACCAAATTTCCATTTCCTTTTTAAAATTAATAAGCCGCTCTTTCTTCTGGTGCAAGCTTTGTTTTGCAGCCTGAAGTCTTGTGCTAAACATGGCCTAAATTGGCACTTTAGCTTAAAACCTTATTGCAATCGCCCCTAAAGTCTTCAATGAAAATTTTACCCAATTCCTTTCCAGAATATATGATCAGGATTTTTCACATAGCAGGGTTTTCAGTACCACCACCTTAAGAGCTACTGGGGAATGTTTTGCAACTGAAGCTGGCTGCCTTAAAGCCTCTGCAAAATGTGATGGTTGCCTGGAGACAGGAGTTCCACAACATATTCGAGGGAAGTATTGCCTCAGAGAGCTGCTGGCCAAACTGATTAGCTGGTGGGTTTCTAGTCACTGAGATGCCAGAAGATGTAATAGTCAAGGCCAGCTCTGCAAGCAGTCTGCAGGATCTGAGCCCAACGCTCACAATAGGAACAGGGAGTGAGGTTTGGGAGGTGAGGAGACAGAGGGCATGAGGTCATTGGTAAAGAGGCCAGAGGAAGAGGGAACACACATCGTGACAGATTTTGTGAGGAAGACCTATTCAACATTGTAAGAAGCCTTTGATGTAGGCATCCACACTCCACTTCCAGCCTGAAACCTGAGCAGTCTGATCCCTCCCTGTTGTTAATTCTTCTCACCTCCCTTAAAGTGAGGCCAGGATGGAAAGGCCATTTAAGTGGGCATTCATTGGTCACTTGTGGGCCTCAACTGGGACAAGGGCAGGCTTGTTGGACACAAGCATCCCATCATAAAATCACAGACAGGTTGTGGTACGCTGGAAGGTGGTGGGAAGCTCATCCAAGGAATTTTACACCATTACCTTCTCTGGCTGCAAACCTGCCAGCAAAGAGCTGTAAAATGCAGCTCCATGTCTCCTGGTGAAGAATAAATCTCAATGTGTTGTGATGTAAAGTATGTGCTTTTATGTACACTTTAACATGGTTTATTTTGATTGTGGATTTTCACCTGATGTCATGAAGGATTGGTTAGTGTCTTGTTTAATGGTTATAGATGTGATCGAGGAAGGAATTCTTTCTGCGGTGAGCGCTATGTGTAAACTTGTGCTTTTGGGATTGGTGGGATTGTACTTTACCACCCGTTCTGTTAAATGAAAATGTAAGTGTTAAATATTTACAGAGTAGTGAATCTCCTTGTGTTCTTGGTCCTAACCTATGAAGCAAGTCAGAGCAAAGGGGGCATATCAAAAATACCAAGATTTATCTTCTCTCTTTGTAGATGGAACATGTAGTTCCGATATTTTCCACTTTATTTCAGATTTCAGGTATTTTCATTTTTAACAATAATAAATGACAGAAAAATAAATTTAAAAACATCTTGCACTCATCACTTCCATTTTCACATCATTATAACATCCTCAATCTCTCCGATCACGATCCTGTCTCCGCACAGCACCACTGATAAACATGACAATACCTCCATGTGCACACTGTTCATGATAAGCTCGAACCCTTCATGCTTGTCTGTGACTCTTCTATATCAGTGTTATTAGGCTTCGTGTATAGGAGCAGAAATGAGCCAGAACTTTCTCCAATTACAGGTTAGGAAGACTATAATTATCGCTCTTGGTCAGCTGGCCCTCAAACCCTCACCCTTGTTATTAATTCCATCCCCTTCTAAAGCTAGAGTTCTCTGGGTAATGATGATTGACAGAATGATGTTGTTATTACAGCCTTAAAAGAAGGCCATTCAGCCCACCAATCAATGGTGATTCTCTGTAAATCATTCTCATCAGTCCCATTCTACGTCCATAAATCTTCCCGATAATTACTTTCAAGTTTCCAAGGAAATTCCTTCAAAAATCATTACTGTCTCTGCTTCCACCACTCCAATAGGCAGCCAGTCCCAAAACGTCATCACTCACCTCTTCCTCACATGCTCTGTGAAACTTCACCCAGAAACTTAAAAATGTGCTCCTCAGTTCTTCTATTGTGAGCTAATGGGGCAGTGTTCATTTGTGCACCTTATCTAAACTTGTCAAAATCTTCGGTCCTTTACCTTCTCTCCTCCAGGGAGAGCAATACCAGTTCCTCCAATCCAATCCAACCTTACAGCTAATGCCCCTCATTCCTGGAAACATTCGGCTAAATCTCATCTGCAGTCTTTCAAGGAGCATCACATGGAGATTAAACAGAGAGAGAGAACATGATAATTCAATGAGAATTCAGACGAAAAGAATAAGTTCAGGGAACTAAATCCAGGAATTAGAGAAAAGCTAAAAGAGTGCATGAGAAAAGCTAAGCAGCAGGTATAAAGGGGAACCCAATATATTATTATAAATATATAAATATTAAAACAGCGATCGAAGAAAAGGGTGGAACCAATTCAGAATGGGGAAGGAACCCTTTTTTAATTGATATAGAGAGTGTCACTGAACAAATAAATAAGCATTTTACTTCTATTCTACAGAAATTAGAGAATAATGCTAAAGCAACAGATGCTTCCAGATCTGCTGAGGTCTTTCAGCAACTTTGTTTTTGTTCCTGATTGATAGCAGCCACCGTTCTATTGGATTTTCTATCATATATACGAAGATGGGGTACTCATGTTGGCAGCTCTTCAAGTAGACTTTTTTTTTTCTTTACTCATTCACGGGATGCAGGCATCATTTGTTGCCCATCCCTAATTGCCCCGAGGGCAGTTAAGAGTCAACCACATTGCTGTGGGTCTGGACTCACATGTAGGCCAGACGAGGTAAGGATGGCAGTTTCCTTCCCTAAAGGACATTAGTGAACCAGATGGGGTTTTCTGACAATCGGCAATGGATCATGGTCATCATTAGACTCTTAATTCCAGATATTTATTGAATTCAAATTCCACCATCTGCCACGGTGGGATTCAAACCCAGGTCCCCAGAACATTATCTGGATCTCTAGGTTAACAGTCCAGCAATAATACCACCAGGCCATTGCCTCCCCTGCTGAATTTGGACAGAATGCATTGTACATTACTGCAGGAAATAAGGATGAAGAGAGCCTAAGCTTCAAGTCACAAACTTTTAATCATCTTTGAATGTGGGAATGTTGCCAGAGACCTGGAGAATTAGAAATGTTACGCCACTGTTCAAAGGGAACAGAAACAAACATAAAAAGTGCAGGCCAGTCACCCTAAAGTTGGACGAACAGAAGCATTTCAAGGCAATGATCCAGGACAAAATTATCTAGTTCAGGCAGAATCAGACTGTTCATAATCCGGGCACTCTGTTGAAGTATAAGCTAAACTTCTGAAACCTTCCCCTTTCCATCACAAAGACACCTTGCTTAAACTGTCTTCATACCTACCTTCATACCTGCGAAGCAGCTATTTGCTCATGCAATACATTCCAGGCTGTGGCCCCATCCTCATTTTGAAATTTCACTTCATCTAAAAATGTTAATGCACACTTCTAGCATGTATCGAGCCTTGATAACTTGTCAGCCATTTTCCTAACCTACAGTCATTCCCTGTTCCCCAAACTTTCAGATTGAAAATTCTCATTTTTATTTAAATCTCTACACTCCTCAGGGTTTCTGATTTCCCTCCAACCCCCTCACTTCATCATTTTTCTGACACTCTGTCTTTGAGAGAACTCATATGTGGAATTTTCTTCAAACTTCCCCAAATCCCTCTTAAGACATTTTTAAAAGCTCGTTATCTGAATAAAGCTTTTGTCGTAGATCTTGTTACCATCTTCATACCTTGCCTTTTTTTGTTTTTTTTTCTGAAGAAGGGTCCAGACCTGAAACGTCAGCTTTCCTGCTCCTCTGATGCTGCTTGGCCTGCTGCGTTCATCCAGCTCTACAACTTGTTAATTTTATAGCTTGCCTTTTGTTTCTCAAATATCAGATGACATTAGATCACATTTGGATTTAAAGGAAGAAAGGACCAATGAATTCTTACTCTGCCAGGTTTCTGTGCCTAGTTTAATGGTTAATAGAGGTCACCAGTTTGCATGTGTATGGTGTTTAGTCTTTGCCTATCCATAGTTGCTAGAATCTGCTTGTGACGTCTCTACAGAAGACAACAAACACACTCACACTGAACAATCTGCATGGCTTTGTTTTAGAGAAAGTACTTCATGAATGAAATTAAAAGATGCTTAAAGTCACAGTGCAATGGTAGTCTATTTTTAGCATGTAGTATCACAGAGTGTACGGGCACAGGCTGAAGCATTACTCTACAAAGTTCACCCTCCCACAGTTCACATTGTAGGCACCTTCCAGGAGGACCAGGCGACTTGCTGTTCAGTGGGATAAACAACAAAAATTGTAAGTGGTGTGACTATTCGCGCTGGTAATATATCGTGTAGCAGCCAGCAAAGAGCTGTGTTTGAAATAGATTAGAAGCCGAGAAGTTATACATTTAGGGATGCATATCAATAAAACATGAAACTACTAAACTGTTTAATATTAATTCTATCATTACAGTACACTAAAAATGCTAACCCCAAAAATAAAATGTCATGAATTGGTAAGACACATCTTTTGCACAGTTTTCACTAAAAGTAGAACATAGAACATAGAACAGTACAGCACAGAACAGGCCCTTCAGCCCACAATGTTGTGCCGACCATTGATCCTCATGGATGCACCCTCAAATTTCTGTGACCATATGCATGTCCAGCAGTCTCTTAAATGACCCCAATGACCTTGCTTCCACAACTGCTGCTGGCAACGCATTCCATGCTCTCACAACTCTCTGCGTAAAGAACCTGCCTCTGACATCCCCTCTATACTTTCCACCAACCAGCTTAAAACTATGACCCCTCGTGCTAGCCATTTCTGCCCTGGGAAATAGTCTCTGGCTATCGACTCTATCTATGCCTCTCATTATCTTGTATACCTCAATTAGGTCCCCTCTCCTCCTCCTTTTCTCCAATGAAAAGAGACCGAGCTCAGTCAACCTCTCTTCATAAGATAAGCCCTCCAGTCCAGGCAGCATCCTGGTAAACCTCCTCTGAACCCTCTCCAAAGCATCCACATCTTTCCTATAATAGGGCGCCCAGAACTGGACGCAGTATTCCAAGTGCGGTCTAACCAAAGTTTTATAGAGCTGCAACAAGATCTCACGACTCTTAAACTCAATCCCCCTGTTAATGAAAGCCAAAACACCATATGCTTTCTTAACAACCCTGTCCACTTGGGTGGCCATTTTAAGGGATCTATGTATCTGCACACCAAGATCCCTCTGTTCCTCCACGCTGCCAAGAATCCTATCCTTAATCCTGTACTCAGCTTTCAAATTCGACCTTCCAAAATGCATCACCTCGCATTTATCCAGGTTGAACTCCATCTGCCACCTCTCAGCCCATCTCTGCATCCTGTCAATGTCCCGCTGCAGCCTACAACAGCCCTCTACACTGTCAACGACACCTCCGACCTTTGTGTCGTCTGCAAACTTGCTGACCCATCCTTCAATTCCCTCGTCCAAGTCATTAATAAAAATTACAAACAGTAGAGGCCCAAGGACAGAGCCCTGTGGAACCCCACTCACCACTGACTTCCAGGCAGAATATTTTCCTTCTACTACCACTCGCTGTCTTCTGTTGGCCAGCCAATTCTGTATCCAAGCAGCTAAGTTCCCCTGTATCCCATTCCTCCTGACCTTCTGAATGAGCCTTCCATGGGGAACCTTATCAAATGCCTTAAAAGTAAATCATACTTATATTCTACTTATCAGTTAGCAATTAGTGAGTCCACATAAGCCACAGGCAGACACCAGACAATTCTTTTGGTTCAGATGCAGAAAAAGATTGGCTCTAAACATAATCAAACAAAATGAAGTAAAAATGAAGCAAGAATGAAGTATTATGCGATTGGACTCATAATGCACAACTGCATCTGCAGAACATTGAGTGATGTCTTATAATGATACTTTAATAAAAAAGAATTAATGTTCCAAGTGTCAAAGAAACCTAAAATTCAATGCTTAGATTCATCTTTGTGATGGTGTAACATTTCATCTAATTTCACTCATGACGATGAGATTTTAAAGACATCAGTCTTCAGTTATGTGTAGAGATGGGCAACGTACTGGAGCACTGAATCTTTTCAAATTTCACTCTAATTGGATACTCCAATGTGAAACTAAATTACTTTGAACTTTACTACTTAACTCAGTTGAGTGGAAAGCCAATTGTGCAGTTCATTTTTATAACCTATTGAGAACTGACGAAAGATTTCAAAAAAATAAATCAGACCTCCGGAATATAATTTGTTTAACAGATACTGCAAATTATGAAATATCTGATGGTTTTACGTAAGAAGATAAGAAGTGAGAGCCAGCATCAGCCATTCAACCCCTCTGCTGGATCATGCAACAAGATCAGAGGTTAATCTGATCTTCACATCGATTCCATTAACTTGCCTGCCCCCACGACCCTTGCTTCCCTCTCAAAAAAAAAATCAGGCTAACTCAGCTTTGAATTCATTCTCCGTTGGGAGCAGAGAAGTCCAAACAGTAACCCTCTGAAGCAAGAAATGTATTCATATCTCCTTATGTAGTCAGGATGTCATAGAGTCATATAGCATGGAAACAGCCTCTTCAGGCCGACTGGTCCATATCGGCCATGGTCCCATATCAAAGCCGTCTCGGTTTGGCCATATTCCTCTGAACCCGTACTATTCAAACACACTCACACTGAAAGCGAGGGAACATCATCTTTCCATTGGTCTAAGTACTGACATGTTCGGTGCTGACACTGGGTGTTAACAGTATTGTTATGCTTCAATCTCTGGCATGGACCTTCTTCCCCTTGACGATCAACAAAACAGCAAAGGGTAGAAATTGCTTTCTGCCATGTCTGCACATCTTAGGTCACCTTTCTCAGAGGGATGGATTTGTATTGGAAGCAGTTCAGACAAGGCTAATTCCTGGGATGAGGGCTTGTCTTGTAAAGAAACATTCAGCAGGTTGAGCTTGAAAGATGATGTTCTCTGCAGCACTTCTGAAATTGCAAACACAAGCCTGTTTTTTTTTGTTCACTGCAGTTAAAGAAGGAGAGGTGCTTGGAAATCTTGTGTTTTCAAAAAAAAACCCTTGGTCTATGACTATCCACCTTTGGTCCACCTCCCCCTCTCTCCCTATTTATTTCAAAATCCTCTCCCCATCCCCCTCTCTGATGAAGGGTCTAAGCCCGAAACGTCAGCTTTTGTGCTCCTAAGATGCTGCTTGGCCTGCTGTGTTCATCCAGCTCCACACTTAGTTATCTTGGATTCTCCAGCATCTGCAGTTCCCATCATCTCTGATACTATTTTAACCTCACTGCGAAGCCTCTTCCAGGGATGCCTAACCTGAAGAAGTTGCCCTCCTCCCTCCGAACCAACCTCAGGGGATCTCTCTCCCACCACTCCTCTATCTATTTTCAGTCCGCCTCCCCCTCTCTCCCTATTTATTCCAGAACCCTCTCCCCATCCCCCTCTCTGATGAAGGGTCTAGGCCCGAAACGTCAGCTTTTGTGCTCCTGAGATGCTGCTTGGCCTGCTGTGTTCATCCAGCTCTACAGTTTGTTATCTCGGATTCTCCAGCATCTGCAGTTCCCATTATCTCTGAAATTTTAACTGTCTTTTTTTTCCTTCACAGATGCTGCCAGGCCTACTGAGCTTTTCCAGCAACTTCTGTTTTTGTTCTTTACTCTTTTCTTACTTAGAATGCTGCACTCTGACCTGAAATAAGATATGTATTTCAGAGCTCAAGGCCTTCGTACATGAGGACTTCCCTTTGATCTGGGTGACCGATCCCCGTTTGCTGCTCCTGCCACTTAAATGCAAGCTCTGTCCATGGAAGGCCAGTTCATTCACATCAGCCCACACTCACGAAGCTAAGCAACTTCTGTCGCACCTGCGAGTCAGTCTCGGTCGCTGTAGCTTTCTCTGGTCACCCCGGGTCGTCCCAGCCCGGCCACGCTTGCTCTTTTTACAACAAACTGAAATTTGGTTTTACTTGAGAGTGGGCTTGACCAAATGCCATTTGCATAGCTCTCTTTGCATTTCTGCAACACTATACCGCAAATTTACCAATATCTTCAGGTATTGGGATAGGTAAGGGAAAACGCAGAATCTCCACAGAAATCCAGCCTTATATTGTGCCTCGGTAAACCAGGTCAATTTGTGTCCCACGGTAACATTTTAAATTGGGAGCAGTAATTTCAGCAGCCGTTAATCCGTTCAAAAGTCCGCGCACACACAGTAGATAAACTCCGCAAGTTAATTCACTATTCATCTGCTTGTATGTATGTTTTTCTCTCTTTCTTAATATCTCTGTCCATCTCTCTCCAGGACCCTGGCTGAACAGTTATTTAAATCCCCGCCCAGCTGCAACTGAGGCAAACAAAAGTTGATATGATCTTCCTGAACATTTTCCCCAGCCACAGGAAAGACGGAATTTCTACAAAAGACCATTCTTTCCTTGAAAAAGATGCACGCGCAGCAAGTAAGGTGTTTTCCTTTCGGTGTTCCTCTTCCATGCTCGTATCTGATTGCTCTGCTCTTCATGCTGTAATACCATCAAAAACACACCACAATGAACATGAAGCTCAGATGTATTTGCATAAAGAGCTTAAGCGCTTCTCAGTAACGAGGTGAGAATACAATTTGGGGTTGACATGGGAACAGTAAAAGCAGAGAGAGGTCTTGTGAGGGCGGGGAGATGAAGGGTGGGGAATGAGAATAGGGACTGGGGGCTGAGGGAGCGGTGAGGGTGGGGGGGGTGCTCTGGGGGACAGACTGTGAATGCAATTGGGATGAATTGCGAGGGTGGGGAGTGGAGTGTTCGGGGGCTGTGAGGGTGAGAGCGGCGCACACAGGGGCTGAGGGCAGTGAGTCGGGGTGTGCAGGAAGTATATATAAAAAATGTAAAGATATCGGACAATGAACGTAATGCTCAAATGGATTTTACACAGTGGCACACACAGTGGCGAAGGAACAGTATCGGCTTCAGTGCAGAGTAATCGGAGACCACTTTGAAAGGTCACGTAAATCTACAGGACAACGGAATGACCAGTCTGTGCTTATTTTCAGTCTGAAACTGAATCAAAATCCAAAACCGATATGCACCAGTACATCCTGATCATGTTTCAAACAGGTTTTATATTGGTCTCTGTGAGCTTTTTCACTCTGGGAGGGTCGGGCTCAAGTCCCACCTGCTCAGGTGTGTGATGTTAACAGATTTTTTTTTAAAAAAAAGAGCAACAGGAACGGAATTGAAGCTGTTTCAAATCATTTCCATTAAGATCTTTACAGTCAAAATCTGGGGAAATTGTTCACTTTAATGCTGCAGTCTGAGTTGTGATCTAAACCCCAGGAATGTAAAGGTGCTTTACAAATTCAGTTTACCCATTAATTTTCTGACTATTTTGTTTTGTAGTCTTTAATCTACTGAAGATTTACTTTGGTTTCATGTTATTTGTTGTTTTCATTTCTACATATTTGCAAACCACAACCTTTTTAGTGTTTATGTTAATTTTGAACATATTCATCAGGCAAAATAAATACTACGTTCAAGTTATATATTTTCAGCAGAGATGCATATTTCTTGCTTGTGAGATTCAATTTTTTATTTAAAATTGGAAATTTGTAGAATATAGTTTTTAATTAATTCACAACAAAATATATTATCAGAATTTTGAAAATAGGAAGAAACATTATTGCAAACCTGAGATGACCTATCAAAAAGAACATGAACTAATTTGGTGTGTATAAAGAATCATTATGACATGGCTTTTATATTAATGACCAAGGTTCGGCTAGACAGGACATAATTTCAAATTTTCAGACAACACAAATGTAATTTTAAGCAATGTGGAAAATGGCAACAGACTTTAGGTTGGTAAAATAGGCTGCCACATGGGAGCAGATGAAATATTGATTGATGCTTTTTAACCGGAAGAGCGAAGAGAAATTATCTATATAAAAAAAAGCACAGTTTTATTGTGAAACAAATCTTTGAACTGCAAGTTGAGAATTCTTTATAAACGAACCAGATGGGACCCCTTGGCTTTATTAAAAGCCAAGAGGAATAAAGCAAGGAAAAAAGAAAGTTAATTTGATTTGATTTATTCTTGTCACATGTACTGAGATACGGTGCAAAGTATTGTTTTACATACTAACCAGAAAAAGTCATACCTTAGATAAATATATCAGGATAACAGAACAAAATGCAGAATATGGTGTTACACCTACAGAGAAGATGCAGAGAAAGATCAATTCTAATATATGTGTGAGGGATAATGGTAACTGCAGATGCTGGAGAATCCAAGATAATGAAATGTGAGATAATGGGAACTGCAGATGCTGGAGAATCCAAGATAATAAAATGTGAGGCTGGATGAACACAGCAGGCCAAGCAGCATCTCAGGAGCACAAAAGCTGACGTTTTGAGCCTAGAGATGAAGGGTCTAGGCCCGAAACGTCAGCTTTTGTGCTCCTGAGATGCTGCTTGGCCTGCTGTGTTCATCCAGCCTCACATTTTATTATCTTCAATTCTAATATATGACAGGTCTGTTCATAATTTTGATAACAGTGGGGAAGAAGCTGTTCTTGAATCTGTTGGTACATCTTTTCAAACTTTTATATCTTCTGCACGATGGAAGAGATTATAACTGGGCTGGGAGGGGTTTTGATTATGTTGACTGTTTTTCCGAGGCAGTGGGGAGTGCAGATGGAGTCAATGGATGGGATGGAAGGCTGGATTCCATGATGGACTGGACTGCGATCACAACTCTCTGTAATTTCTTGTGGTCTTGGGTAGACTGGTTGCTATACAAAGTTGTGATCCAGACAGGATGCTTTCTACGGTGCATCTATAAAAATTGGTAATAGTCCTTGTGGACATGCTGAATAGCCCTAGCCTCCTGAGGAAATAGAGACGTTATGGTAAATCTTATAAAAGTTTGGGTTGGCTTCAGCAGTGGTATTGTCATTGAATTAATAAACCATAGTCCCAGGCCAATGTTCTGGGGATATGAGTTTGATTTTGATTGTAAAGTTCTAAAGTTAAAAATTCTCTAATGGCAACTCTGTGTTGATTGTTATGAAATCTATCTGGTTGACTAATGTCCTTTCGGGAAGGAAACTGCCATCCTTATCTGGTCTGGTCTACATGTGATTCCAGACCCACAGCAATGTGGTTGACTCTTTACTGCCCTCTGGCTCTCTAGGCCATTTCAATCAATTCAAGGTCACAGAGGAATTGGCACTAAATGCTGGATTTTACAGCGAACCGCTCTTCCTGTACAAGAAATAAGGGGGAAAAGATAACAAAATTAAAATGTTTGGTTCTGGACAGCAAAGCCTTGGAGATGGTGCAGAAGAGATTTGCAACAATGATACTATGCACAAAGGCCTTTAATTAGGTAGGGAGATCGGAGAAGCTGTAACGGTTCTTCTTTGAACAGAGAAGGCTAAGGTGACATTTGACATGAATGTTCAAGGTTATGAATGGATTTGATAAAATGAATGGGCAAAGCTGTTTTCAATGGCAGAATGGCACAGGTTTTAGATGATTTGCGAAATAACTAGAGGACACGTTAGGAAACAATTTACTGCTAAAGAAGGTGGTGATCGGAACATACTGCTTGATAATGTGGTGGAAGTAGATTCAAAAGTAACTTTGAGTTGAAGATTGGATCGGCACTTGAAGTTTGTCTTTCTTTAGCAGGATGATGGAGAAAGAGCAAGGGAGTGGGACACATTGGATATCTCTGCCATAATCATGAAAGGTTGACAAACTCCTGTGTCATACCATGGTATTTTTATACATTGTAGACACAGCTAAACTATTGTATCATAAACTTGACATTTATGTACACTTTGGAGAACGGTTTGCTTCAATGATTTTGTTAACACAGACACTGGTGATATGCAGGTTCACGTCCATGACTGTACTTCATCACAGGCAACCCCTAGGTTACAAACAGGTTCAGTTCTTTTGTCCACTCAAGAACACAGCAGGAGTCAGTATAAAATAGCCATTAGAGGAAGTGTTTGTAAGTCACATTGTTAATATTAATATTACTATAACCCTGTATTGATTACAATTGTAAGAATGAGCACTTTTAAGTCAAATGTTTGTAAATCAGGAACTACCTATACTTCTCTGTGAAATAACCAAAAGTCATTGAGTCACAGAGCTGTACAGCACGGAAACAGAACCTTCAGACCAACTCATGCAATGCCAACCAGATATCCTAAATTAATCTAGTCACATTTGTCAGCATTTGGCCCATATCCCTCCAAACGCTTCCTATTCATATAACCACCCAGATGCTTTTAAATGTTGTAATTGTACCAGCCTCCACCACTTCCTCTGGCAGCTCATTCCATACACACATCACCCTCTGTATAAAAAAAATTGCTCCTTAGGTCCCTTTTAAATCTTTCCCCTCTCACTTTAAACCTATGCCCCTCTCATTTTGGACTACCCTACCCCAGCGAAAATACTCTGTCTATTCACTGTATTCATGCCCCTCATGATTTTATAAACTTCTATAAGGCCACCCCTCAGCCTCTGATGCTCCAGGAAAAATAGCTCTAGCCTTTTCAGCCTGTACCTGTAGCTCAAAACTTCCAATCCCTGTGACATCTTGTAAATCTTTTGTGTACCCTCTTAAGTTTAATAATATACTTTCTGTAGAACATCCTTGACACTGGTGCAACTCCGTCAGAGCAAGCTGGTGAACAGGATGTCTGACACTCTTGTTCATATCTGTCAGCCAGGGCTCCCTGTTTGGACCAGGTGAATAGCCCCAAACAATATTCTATTGGGTCCACTTGGCTGACCTCATTATAATCACAACAGCTGCCAGCTATTTTGTAGTGTACATCTTCTTTCCATTTGACAAAATTTGCCTTACTATCAGCCGTACTCATGTTCAGTATTTTCATCTATTTGTTCAACTCCAAATCTGTACGGTTGATTTGTTCAACTGTTCTTTGTCCAGTTTACATTAGATACCCATGCCTTTGGAAAGATTTAAAAAACCCTTTACGCAGTTATCTGTCATTTCCACCCTTTTACAGCTGATATGTTATTGCTAGCCAAAGTGAACAATGTCTAAGAAATTCTTGATACGCATCCTTTAGTTACAAACTATTTTGAAATTTAAATCAGCTGATAATTAAATTCCACAATGGTAGACAATTAGAAATCTCACTTGGCTTTTGGTGATGCAAGTAACTTTTACTTTAACTGCTGATAGTGTGGCTATAAGATTAGATCTGAAGCTTGGAATCCTGCAGCAAGTTACTCACCTCCTGACTCCTCAAATCTTGTCCACCATCTACAAGGCACAAGTCAGGAGTGTGTACTATCCATAAAAGGCACTGCAGGAATTCATCAAGGCTCTTCAGATAACACCTTCCAAACTCACAACCACATCCATTTAGAAGGTAAAGGGGAGCTGATACATGGGAACATCACACATAAATTCCCCTGTAAACCACTCGCCATTCTGACTTGGGAATATATTTCTGTTCCTTCAGTGCCAAAACTCCCTTCCTAGCAAGATTATGTGTGTACCCATCTTCCCCAAAGAAAAGGCAAGGATTTTGGTTTTAACAGCCAATGGGCCTATTTCCTGGTGATTAGCCATTCTCCACTTTAACTGAACTGACTGCACAGAGGTGAGTGCTTCCACTGTGAAACAAAGAGGCCAAGAGAGACATGGGAAAGCTGCAACCATGATGAGGTGACAGGCTGCTGCTCATAGCTGTGCTTCTCAGAGCAATGCCTTCCAATCCTTAACAGATACTTGCCGGCTAATAAAATGTGAGGCTGGATGAACACAGCAGGCCCAGCAGCATCTCAGGAGCTCAGATGCTGCTAGGCCTGCTGTGTTCATCCACCCTACATTTAATTATCTTGGATTCTCCAGCATCTGCAGTTCCCATTATCACAGATACTTGCCGGCTCCTTGGGAATCAATTCACCTGCTTTGTTCGCCAATCCATTGGTCACACTTCTTCGCTGCAAGTCTTTGTAACAGCATAGCAGCAACTTATGTTGCCCTACCTTTCACCTCAGAGGAAGCACAAGAGAAGCAGTGACACCATCTCCTTTAGATCCAGCTGAAGCATGCTGAATGTCAGCAGAAGAACCGACTTCCATTTTCTCAGCCATATTCCATTCCACAAGAAGGAGGCATTGTCACTGAGACACTATTAGAAACAGGAATCACAAGCAAAGGATCAGCTGTCTAGATTTGACATGTGCATTGGTATTTCAGAGTTTAACTATAGGTCATTGCTGACACCTACAGCCTCCTAGAACGCCATCTCTTTCCCACCGGACCGGGTGGACACACATCTCCAGTGGCCATCAAAGTGCCTACCACTTGAGATCTATCCCATATCATTGTCTCTTCCAAAGTTTGAATGCTGTTTTATCCTGCCAGGAGACAAACCAGGAATTTACCTGGTAGTGATGACAGGAAGAGGAGGATAAAAGAATGCACGGGAACAGAGTGGCAGTGAACGAAGCCAGTTGAACATGAGGGTGAGTGCCAATGTTCAGATAGAAATGTCAGGTGTCTGAAGGGAAAGGTCTGAGCTGCAAGGTGAGTTGATCTGAGGAGAAGGTGTAGGTTAATGTTGGGAAAAACACAGTGTTGTGTCACTGGATTGGTCATATCCTGTTGATGTTATGGATGTTCTTTCTGCATGGTCTACAGGCTGAAGGAGCCTTACTCCTGCAGTCGGCTTCTTCAGAAAAATATTCAGAATCATGCTGCCAGCCCTCTCTGATTGTTCAGGGATCCTGGAATCGCAGTGAGTTACACAGTTACAGTAAGCCCACTGAAGGTGTCAGCACCTCCAGACCTACTCTATGTCTTGTCATTATGTCAAGACCTTATGTCATTAATGCTCCACTCAGTCAGTCATTGCCAAACTATAATTTTATTTTGAGACAACAGACCCACCGCGTTTTGGGATTCAATGCTAACACATATATATGCATCTAATTTTGTTGCCAATTTAAGACACAGCAGAAAGCACTTTGCAAGTTTAAAGCAAATATAAAAGATGTTTATGTGAATAAAATGTATTGTACTGAGTGAGATAGGAAATAATAATGTACCTTACAAAAATGGTAACATATTCTGAAGCATAAAACTCAGTCTGTCTGAATTTGAATGCTTCGGGCTTATGAAGCTAAAGCTAAACTTAAGTTCTTAATGATACCAAAAATGAACAATGAGTTCCTGCTAAACAAGCAGAGTCCAAGCAATGTTTCCAACCTTTGTAACCATAAACTGTTACCAGTGTGTTCTATGCAATTTGTGAGAAACATTGCATGGGGATGGGATGGCAGTGAGGTGCAGGGACAAGGCAAGATTTGAGAAATAAATATAAAATCAGGAAAAAGAACCAATCTAAAGTTACTAGATTCCATGTACTCTTACCTGAATGGCCAGAGTATTCCTCTATTGGTCTTCCTTTTAGGACAAACCAGGACCTAAATATCGTTCAGCAATATAACTGATTATTTGGACTCTTAGAGATAATAAGAACTGCAGATGTTGGAGTCAGAGCCACAGTGTGGATCTGGAGGAGCACAGCAGGCCAGGCAGCATCAGAGGAAGAGAGTCAATGTTTCAGGTCAGGGCCCTCTCCCAACCTGAAATGTTGACTCTCCTGCTCCTTCGATACTGCCTGACTTGCTATGTTCCTCCAGCTCCACACTATTTAGACTCTTAGCTAGGTCTCAGTCATTAGAAGAAAAGAGGGTTGAAATTGTCCTGCCTGTACTGTCAGCGAAAGGCAAAGAGGGGGCATAAAGCTGAGGGATCAATTTTAAACAGTCCATAATTTATCTACTCTGTGCATATTTTTCTTATATAAAATCAATATGAACGAGCAAGAATGCACTGAATGGAATGCTTAAATAAACATTGTTGTATTTTGCTCTTGCCGTTTCACATTTCCAATTCACAGGATTTGACCCGAGGACAAAAAGCAGTCAGGAAGGCATTTCAGTGAAACAGTGCCAGACCCCGTCACTATTTAACAAAGAACTATGTTCACAGGTACACACAAGAGGTGAACTGTTTGGAATACTTAGAAACGTAGTCATACATTATCTTCACAATCATTTACTGCAAGATTTACAACCAATTCTTCACCATGGGAACATTGCACTCACAATCTACTTGTGACTCCTGACCAACAGCTATGTGGTTGACTCTGAACTGGCCACTGAAATGGCTGAACAAACCACTCAATTCAGGGATAATTAGGAATGGTAATAAGTGCCAGCCTTACCAACAATGCCCACATCCCACACAAGAATAAAGAGAAGCAATGGGAGTTACATCTTCACTTTTACGCCTTTGTCTTTTTCTAAGATGGCACAAGGAACAGCTGCTGTATCAACAATTTTCTCCCCCAGACATATCAATATTCAGAAAGGCTTGGTCAGGTGTTTTGTTCTTCATGGTGAGCGTTCTGCCAGTGGTCTCTGGAATAGACGGAAATGGCAACCCTGCTTTGAACATTGGTGTAGCTCAAGGCTGCAATATAAGGCAAGCGATTCTTTGGCTACCTAAAGTATTGAAGCTGACCTTAGTCAGGGTGATATCCTGACCCCCTGGGCCAACCAGAGCATTGGCAGCTCAACGGTCAGTATTAACTCTACTGCATATGAGTGTGGTCTAGGAGCAAGGTCCTGGCTGTTGAAGAAGAGCTCTGGGTTTGTCAATATCGACAAATAAGCATCATGGAAATGAGGTGAGAGATGTTTCCAGCTTTCTCAACTCATGGTCCTGAAACCTCGCTGGAAACACATTTTGCTTCTTGGGTCCTCAGAAATCTAAAATCTTTTTGTTTTTGTATGTAATGCTCAATGATTAAACCTTCTCAGGGTGAAAAACACAGAAAGGTTGTTCATTTAACTTCACTTCGTTCCTCCAGATAGAAATTGTTGCTATGGGAACTCATATAGGTCTGAGCTATGCCAACCTTTTGTGCTGGATACATTGAGCAGTCCTTGTTTCATTCCATTCTGGCCTTTCCCTGATGTCGTCATTTGTACATCGATTGCTGTTGTGCAATTACTTGCTTTTATTTCCTTTTGATTGTAATATTATGAATTCTCACTCCCATCCTTGTCTCACCTCTGCGTCTCTGTTCTTCCAGGATTGACCGTCCCCTGTGATGAGGATAGGACTTCCTCCACTCCCTAGATGTTCTAAATGCAACATCTTAATAAAGTAGAATTTAACCTCTTCAAAAAGAACAAAGGGCTTGAAATTTCCAGCCCTTTCTGCTGAGTCTATTCATTTCTACCATGCCTAATCTTCTCTCACAAAGAAAGGAGTATATCTGATGTTAAAATAGTATCAGAGATAATGGGAACTGCAGATGCTGGAGAATTCCAAGATAATAAAATGTGAGGCTGGATGAACACAGCAGGCCAAGCAGCATCTCAGGAGCACAAAAGCTGACGTTTCGGGCCAAGATCCTTCATCAGAGAGGGGGATGGGGAGAGGGAACTGGAACAAATAGGGAGAGAGGGGGAGGCGGACCGAAGATGGAGAGTAAAGAAGATAGGTGGAGAGAGTATAGGTGGGGAGGTAGGGAGGGGATAGGTCAGTCCAGGGAAGACGGACAGGTCAAGGAGGCGGGATTAGGTTAGTGGGTAGATGGGGGTGCGGCTTGGGGTGGGAGGAAGGGATGGGTGAGAGGAAGAACAGGTTAGGGAGGCAGAGACAGGTTGGACTGGTTTTGGGATGCAGTGGGTGGGGGGGAAGAGCTGGGCTGGTTGTGTGGTGCAGTAGGGGGAGGGGACGAACTGGGCTGGTTTAGGGATGCAGTAGGGGAAGGGGAGATTTTGAAACTGGTGGAGTCCACATTGATACCATTAGGCTACAGGGATCCCAGGCGGAATATGAGTTGCTGTTCCTGCAACCTTCGGGTGGCATCATTGTGGCAGTGCAGGAGGCCCACGATGGACATGTCATCTAGAGAATGGGAGGGGGGAGTGGAAATGGTTTGCGACTGCGAGGTGCAGTTGTTTGTTGCGAACTGAGCGGAAGTGTTCTGCAAAGCGGTCTCCAAGCCTCCGCTTGGTTTCCCCAATGTAGAGGAAGCCGCACCGGTTACAATGGATGCAGTATACCACATTGGCAGATGTGCAGGTGAACCTCTGCTTAATGTGGAATGTCATCTTGGGGCCTGGGATGGGGGTGAGGGAGGAGATGCGGGGGCAAGTGTAGCATTTCCTGCGGTTGGAGGGGAAGGTGCCGGGTGTGGTGGGGTTGGAGGGCAGTGTGGAGCGAACAAGGGAGTCACGGAGAGAGTGGTCTCTCCGGAAAGCAGACAGGGGTGGGGATGGAAAAATGTCTTGGGTGGTGGGGTCGGATTGTAAATGACGAAAGTGTCGGAGGATGATGTGTTGTATCCGGAGGTTGGTAGGGTGGTGTCTGAGAACGAGGGGGATTCTCTTAGGGCGGTTGTGGCGGGGGTGGGGTGTGAGGGATGTGTTGCGGGAAATACGGGAGACGCGGTCAAGGGCGTTCTTGATCACTGTGGGGGGAAAGTTGCGGTCCTTAAAGAACTTGGACATCTGGGATGTGCGGGAGTGGAATGTCTTATTGTGGGAGCAGATGCGGCGGAGGCGGAGGAATTGGGAATAGGGGATGGAATTTTTGCAGGAGGGTGGGTGGGAGGAGGTGTATTCTAGGTAGCTGTGGGAGTCGGTGGGCTTGAAATGGACATCAGTTACAAGCTGGTTGCCTGAGATGGAGACTGAGAGGTCCAGGAAGGTGAGGGATGTGCTGGAGATGGCCCAGGTGAACTGAAGGTTGGGGTGGAAGGTGTTGGTGAAGTGGATGAACTGTTCGAGCTCCTCTGGGGAGCAAGAGGCGGCGCCGATACAGTCATCAATGTACCGGAGGAAGAGATGGGGTTCGGGGCCTGTGTAGGTGCGGAAGAGGGACTGTTCCACGTAACCTACAAAGAGGGAGGCATAGCTGGGGCCCATGCGGGTGCCCATGGCCACCCCCTTAGTCTGTAGGAAGTGGGAGGAGTCAAAAGAGAAGTTGTTGAGGGTGAGGATGAGTTCAGCTAGGCGGATGAGAGTGTTGGTGGAGGGGGACTGGTCGGGCCTGCGTGACAGGAAGAAGCGTAGGGCCTTGAGGCCATCTGCATGTGGAATGCAGGTGTATAGGTTTATTCCAGTTCCCTCTCCCCATCCCCCTCTCTGATGAAGGGTCTAGGCCCGAAACGTCAGCTTTTGTGCTCCTGAGATGCTGCTTGGCCTGCTGTGTTCATCCAGCCTCACATTTTATTATCTCAGTATATCTGATGTGTTGACATGTGTTCCTGAACAATAGCCCATTCTGTGTATCAGGAAGCTACCATGCAATAGGCAGTTATGGTTTATTAAAAGGGTTAGCTGTGCAAACAAAATATATGATTCTTCCATGCCAGTTTAATTGTAAGGTTCCAGTAAAAGAATACAATTTGTAGCCTGCGTAGTTGAAGAAATTGCTTACTATATGAAATTTTTAATTAGTAACTATTCATAAAGTATGCAAGCTTATATCTGATATTTACATTTGAGTTATCTGGATTTAACAAATAACATTTCCTTTGTCAGATACACCCTGCAAAGTAATTCCATTCTGTTTATCCATGACAGTCTTTCCATGTCTCAGAGTAACATTTTGTTGGGCACAGTCTTACAGGGATTGGACCTTGATGGGTTCTGGTAGAAATTCCAGCAGAATCAGATGAGATGTCTAGTGAGGTCCGTTTTAGTATCACAGCATCTTGCTCCATCTTTTCTGCTTTTCACAAGAGGCCTGGTGAGTGCCTGCAGCTCAGTCAACTGCCAGTTAAAGGAGATTGCATCTTGTTAAACTCTTTGCTGATGGCCGTAGTCACTTCAGTAATATACAGCTTTCTAAATTAGCAAACTCACCAAAGAAGCCGGGTGTTGAGAAAACTTGACATGGAAACCAGAGTGAGTATCAGCGGGTCAGTCACAGACTGCTCTGATTGCCCACCATGTTGTGTATGACCACAAGGGCAAAATCCACTGTCTCCGGCTACAAACATCTTGCCAACAGACTTTAGCAGGCAGCATCCAGCAATTAGCCATCACCCTCACAACACTTTCCTGATCCATTGGAGGAGCACTCTGGAAGAACAGAGCTGCATTGTGAGACAAACAGACAAAGCACTGAAAGGCTGTAGCAGGGACATGGTGCAAATTGACAGGGAGAGTGCCCAGGGACTGGGCCAGGCTGAGGCAGCGTGCTTACTCACATCACAACCCTCTGAATGCTCACTGCGTCCACGCTTTGTGCTGATGATCTGCAACAATTAGTGAAGGCAAACAACCAGGCTGCTTCCATTCTGGTCAGTGCTGTGGCAAAATCACCGCAGATATTAATTCAGCAAGACACTCCCCAAACACAGTGCAGCTCATTCTCCAAACACACTGCAGCTCACTCCCCAAAACACAGAGCAAGTCACTCCCCAAACACACTGCAGCTCACTCCCGAAACACACTGCAACTCACTCCTCAAACACACAGCAGCTCATTCTCCAAACACACTGCAGCTCACTCCCCAAACACGCTGCACCTCACTCCACAAACAAACCATAGCTGACTCTCCAAATACACTGCAGCTCACTCTCCAAAGACACAGCAGCTCACTCCCCAAGCACACTGCAGTTCAGTCCCCAAATACAATGTAGCTCAATCTCTGAACACACTGCAGCTCACTCCCCAAACACACTGGAGCTCAATCTCCAAACACACTGCAGCTCACTCCCCAAACATACTGCAGGTCACTCCCCAAACACACTGCAGCTCACTCCCCAAACACACTGCAGCACACTCCACAAACACACTGCAGCTCAATATCCAAACACAGTTCAGCTCCCTCCCCAAACACACTGCAGCTCACTCCCCCAAACACACTGCAGCTCACTCCCCAAACACACTGCTGCTCACTCCTCAAACACACTGCTGCTCACTCCCCAAACACACTGCAGCTCAATATCCAAACACACTGCAGTTCACTCCCGAAACACACTGCTGCTCACTCTCCAAACACACTGCAGCACACTTGCCAAACACACTGCAGCTCAATATCCAAACACACTTCAGCTCCTTCCCCAAACAGACTGCAGCTCACTCCCCAAACACACTGCAGCTCACTTCCCAAACAAAGTGCAGCTCACTCCGCAAACACACTGCAGCTCATTATCCAAACAGACAGCAGCTCACTCTCCAAACACACTGCAGCTCACTCTCCAAGCACACTACAGCTGACTCCCCAAACACATGGCAGCTCGCTCTCCAAACACACTGCAACTCACTCCCAAAACACACTGCAGCTCACTCCCCAAACACACTGCAGCTCACTCCCCAAACACAGTGCTGCTCACTCCCCAAAAACACTTGCAAACTACTCTCCAAACACACTGCAGCTCACTCCCCAAACACGCTGTAGCTCACTCCCCAAACACACTGCAGCTCACTCCCGAAACACACTGCAGCTCAATACCGAAACAGACTGCAGCTCACTCCCCAAACACACTGCAACTCACTCTCCAAACACACTGCAGCTCACTCCCCAAACACACTGCTGCTCACTCCCCAAACACACTGCAGCTCACTCCCCAAACACACTGCAGCTCACTCTCGAAACACACTGCTGATCATTCCCCAAACACACTGCAGCTCACTTCCCAAACAAACTGCAGCTCACTCTCCAAACACACTGCAGCTCAGTACCGAAACACACTGCAGGTCACTCTCCAAACTCACAGCAGCTCACTCCGCAAACACGCTGCAGCTCACTCCCAAAACACCCTGCAGCTCATTCTCCAAACACACTGCTGCTCACTCTCCAAACACACTGCAGCTCACTCCCCAAGCACACTGCACTTCACGACGCAAGCACACTGCATTTCACTCCCCAAACACCCTGCAGCTCATTCTCCATACACAATGCAGCTCACTCCCGAAATGCACTACTGCTCACTCCACAAACATACTTCTCAATCCCCAAACACACTGCAGCTCAATCCCGATACACAGTGCAGCTCACTCCCCAAACACGCTGCAGCTCACTCCCCAAACACGCTGCAGCTCACTCCCCAAACACACTGCAGCTCATTCACGAAACACACTGCAGCTCAATACCGAAACACACTGCAGCTCACTCAGCGAGATAATAAAATGTGAGGCTGGATGAACACAGCAGGCCAAGCAGCATCTCAGGAGCACAAAAGCTTTTGTGCTCCTGAGATGCTGCTTGGCCTGCTGTGTTCATCCAGCCTCACATTTTATTATCTTGGAATACTCCAGCATCTGCAGTTCCCATTATCTCCGCAGCTCACTCACCAAACACACTGCAGCTCACTCTCCATACACACTGCAGCTAACTCCCCAAACACACTACTGCTCACTCCCCAAACGCACTGCAGCTCACTCCCCAAACACACTGCAGCTCACTCCCGAAACACACTGCAGCCCTCTCCCCAAACATGCTGCAGCTCACTCCCCAAACACGCTGCAGCTCAATAGCCAAACACAGTGCAGCTCACACTCCAAACGCACTGAAGCTCAATGCCAAAACACACTGCAGCTTACTCCTCAAGCACACTGCAGCTCACTACCCAAACTGACTGCAGCTCACTCCCCAGACTGCAGCTCACTCCCCAAGCACACTGCAGCTCACTCCCCAAGCACACTGCAGCTCACTCCCCATGCACACTGCAGCTCGCTCCCCAAACATAATGCAGCTCACTACCCAAACACATTGCAGCTCACTACCCAAACTCACTGCATCTAACTCCGCAAACACACTGCAGCTCACTCTCCAAACACACTGCCGATCACTCCCAAAACACACTGCAGCTCACTTCCCAAACAAACTGCAGCTCACTCTCCAAACACACTGCAGCTCACTCTCCAAACGCACTGCTGATCACTCCCAAAACACACTGCAGCTCACTTCCCAAACAAACTGCAGCTCACTCCCCAAACACACTGCAACTCACTCCCCAAACACACTGTAACTCACTCTTCATACACACTGCAGCTCACTCCCCAAACACACTACTGCTCACTCCCCAAACACACTGCAGCTCACTCCCCAAGCACACTGCAGCTCACTCCTCATGCACACTGCAGCTCGTTCCCCAAACATAATGCAGTTCACTACCCAAACACATTGCAGCTCACTCCCCAAACTCACTGCATCTGACTCCGCAAACACACTACAGGTGACTCTCGAAACACACTGCTGATCACTCCCCAAACACAGTGCAGTTCACTTCCCAAACAAACTGCAGCTCACTCTCCAAACACACTGCAGCTCAATACTGAAACGCACTGCAGCTCACTCTCCAAACACACAGCAGCTCACTCCGCAAACACACTGCAGCTCACACCCAAAACACCGTGCAGCTCATTCCCGAAACACACTGCAGCTCAATACCGAAACACACTGCAGCTCACTCCCCAAACACACTGCAGCTCACTCCCCAAGCACACTGCACCTCACTACGCAAGCACACTGCATCTAACTCCCCAAACACCCTGCAACTCACTCTCCAAACACACTGCTGCTTACTCTCCAAACACACTGCAGCTCACTCCCCAAACACACTTCTTCTCACTCCCCAAACACACTGCAGCTCAATCCCGATACACACTGCAGTTCACTACCCAAACACGCTGCAGCTCACTCCCCAAACACGCTGCAGCTCACTCCCCAAACACATTGCAGCTCACTTTCCAAACACACTGAAGCTCACTACCGAAACACACTGCAGCTCACTCCCCAACCACACTGCAGCTCACTCCTCATGCACACTGCAGCTCGTTCCCCAAACATAATGCAGTTCACTACCCAAACACATTGCAGCTCACTCCCCAAACTCACTGCATCTAACTCCGCAAACACACTACAGGTGACTCTCGAAACACACTGCTGATCACTCCCCAAACACAGTGCAGTTCACTTCCCAAACAAACTGCAGCTCACTCTCCAAACACACTGCAGCTCAATACTGAAACGCACTGCAGCTCACTCTCCAAACACACAGCAGCTCACTCCGCAAACACACTGCAGCTCACACCCAAAACACCGTGCAGCTCATTCCCGAAACACACTGCAGCTCAATACCGAAACACACTGCAGCTCACTCCCCAAACACACTGCAGCTCACTCCCCAAGCACACTGCACCTCACTACGCAAGCACACTGCATCTAACTCCCCAAACACCCTGCAACTCACTCTCCAAACACACTGCTGCTTACTCTCCAAACACACTGCAGCTCACTCCCCAAACACACTTCTTCTCACTCCCCAAACACACTGCAGCTCAATCCCGATACACACTGCAGTTCACTATCCAAACACGCTGCAGCTCACTCCCCAAACACACTGCAGCTCATTCCCGAAACACACTGCAGCTCAATACCGAAACACACTGCAACTCACTCTCCAAACACACTGCTGCTTACTCTCCATACACACTGCAGCTCACTCCCCAAGCACACTGCACCTCACTACGCAAGCACACTGCATCTCACTCCCCAAACACACTTGCAACCTACTCTCCATACACACTGCAGCTCACTCCCGCAACGCACTACTGCTCACTCCCCAAACACACTTCTTCTCACTCCCCAAACACACTGCAGCTCACTCCCCAAACACACTGCAGCTCATTCCCGAAACACACTGCAGCACACTCCCCAAACACACTGCAACTCACTCTCCATACAGACTGCAGCTAACACCCCAAACCCACTACTGCTCACTCCCCAAACGCACTGCAGCTCACTCCCCAAACACACTGCAGCTCACTCCCAAACAGAGTGCAGCTCACTCCCCAAGCACACTGCAGCTCACTCCCCATGCACACTGCAGCTCGCTCCCGAAACATAATGCAGCTCACTACCCAAACACATTGCAGCTCACTCCCCAAACTCACTGCATCTAAGTCCGCAAACAAACTGCAGCTCACTCTCCAAACACAGTGCAGCTCAATACCGAAACACACTGCAGCTCACTCCCCAAACACGCTGCAACTCACTCCCCAAACACACTGTAACTCACTCTTCATACACACTGCAGCTCACTCCCCAAACACACTACTGCTCACTCCCCAAACACACTGCAGCTCACTCCCCAAACACACTGCAGCTCACTCCCGAAACACACTGCAGCCCTCTCCCCAAACACGCTGCAGCTCACTCCCCAAACACGCTGCAGCTCACTCCCCAAACACATTGCAGCTCACTCTCCAAACACACTGAAGCTTACTCCCCATGCACACTGCAGCTCGCTCCCCAAACATAATGCAGCTCACTCCCCAAACTCACTGCATCTAACTCCGCAAACACACTGCAGCTGACTCTCGAAACAAACTGCTGATCACTCCCCAAACACACTACAGCGCACTTTGCAAACAAACTGCAGCTCACTCTCCAAACACACTGCAGCTCATTACCGAAACACACTGAAGCTCACTCTCCAAACACACAGCAGCTCACTCCCCAAACACACTGCAGCTCACTCCCAAAACACCCTGCAGCTCATTCCCGAAACACACTGCAGCTCAAAACCGAAACACACTGCAGCTCACTCCCCAAACACACTGCAACTCACTCTCCAAACACACTGCAGCTCACTCCCTGAACACACTGCAGCTCAC
The DNA here is from genome assembly GCF_030684315.1 of Stegostoma tigrinum. Lineage (NCBI taxonomy): Eukaryota > Metazoa > Chordata > Chondrichthyes > Orectolobiformes > Stegostomatidae > Stegostoma > Stegostoma tigrinum. The sequence goes on along the minus strand of NC_081359.1, from coordinate 960,700 downwards.
TCCCCAAACACGCTGCAGCTCACTCCCCAAACACATTGCAGCTCACTCTCCAAACATACTGCAGCTACTCCCCATGCACACTGCAGCTACTCCCCAAACATATTGCAGCCCACTCCCCAAACTCACTGCATCTAACTCCGCAAACACACTGCAGCTCACTCTCCAAACACACTGCTGATCACTCCCCAAACACACTGCAGCTCACTCCCGAAACACACTGCATCTCACTCACCAAACATAGTGCAGCTCACTCCCCAAGCTCACTGCAACTCACTCACCAAACATACTGCAGCTCACTCCCCAAACACACTGCAACTCACTCACCAATCATACTGCAGCTCACTCCCAAAGCACATTGCAGCTCAGGACGGAAACACACTGCAGCTCACTCTCCAAACACACTGCAGCTCAATACGGAAACACACTGCAGCTGACTCCTCAAACACACTGCATCTCACTCACCAAACATACTGCTGCTCAATACCGAAACACACTGCAGCTCACTCCTCAAACATACAGTAGATTATTCCCCAAACACACTGCAGCTCACTCCACAAACACACTGCAGCTCGGTCTCCAAACCGACTGCAGGTCAAAAATGAAACAGACTGAAGCTCACTCCCCAAACACACTGCAGCTCACTCTCCAAACACACAGCGGCTCACTCTCCAAACACAGTGCAGCTCAATACAGAAACACACTGCAGCTCACTCTCCAAACACACTGCAGCTCACTACCCAAACACACTGCATCTCACTCACCAAACATACTGCAGCTCACTCCCCAAACACACTGCAGCTCACTCCACAAACATACTGCAGCTCACTCTCCAAATACATTGCAGCTCACTCCCCAAACACATTGCAGCTAACTCCCAAAACACACTGCAGCTCATTTCCAAAACACACTGCAGCTCATTTCCAAAACACACTGCAGCTCACTCCCCAAACACACTGCAGCTCAGTCCCCAAACATACTGCCGCTCACTCCCGAAACACACTGCAGCTCACTCCCATAACGCACTGCAGCTCACTCCCCAAACACACTGCAGCTCAGTACGGAAACACACTGCAGCTCTCTCCCCAAACACACTGTAGCTCACTCCCCAAACACACTGCAGCTCAATACCGAAAGACACTGCAGCTCACTCCCCAAACACACTGCATCTCACTCACCAAACATACTGCAGCTCACTCCCGAAACACACTGCAGCTCACTCCACAAACATACTGCAGCTCACTCTCCAAACACATTGCAGCTCACTCCCCAAACACACTGCAGCTCACTCTCCAAACACACAGTGGCTCACTCTCCAAACACAGTGCAGCTCAATACGGAAACATATTGCAGCACACTCCCCAACAACACTGCAACTCACTCCCCAAATACACTGCAACTCCCTCTCCATACACACTGCAGCTCACTCCCCAAACACACTACTGCTAACTCCCCAAACACAGTACTGCTCACTCCCCAAACGCACTGCAGCTCACTCCCCAAACACACTGCAGCTAACTCCCAAAACACACTGCAACTCACTCCCCAAACACACTGCAGCTCACTCTCCAAACACACAGTGGCTCACTCTCCAAACACAGTGCAGCTCAATACGGAAACATATTGCAGCACACTCCCCAACAACACTGCAACTCACTCCCCAAATACACTGCAACTCCCTCTCCATACACACTGCAGCTCACTCCCCAAACACACTACTGCTAACTCCCCAAACACAGTACTGCTCACTCCCCAAACGCACTGCAGCTCACTCCCCAAACACACTGCAGCTCTCTCCCCAAACACGCTGCAGCTCACTCCCCAAACACACTGCAGCTCACTCCCCATGCACACTGCAGGTCACTCCCCATGCACACTGCAGCTCGCTCCCCAAACATAATGCAGCTCACTACCCAAACACATTGCAGCTCACTACCCAAACTCACTGCATCTAACTCCGCAAACACACTGCAGCTCATTACCCAAGCACACTGCTGATCACTCCCAAAACACACTGCAGCTCTCTCCCCAAACACGCTGCAGCTCACTGCCCAATAACGCTGCAGCTCAATAGCCAAACACAGTGCAGCTCACTCTCCAAACACACTGAAGCTCAATGCCACAACACACTGCAGCTCACTCCACAAGCACACTGCAGTTCACTCTCCAAACACACTGCAGTTCACTCCCCAAACTTACTGCAGGTCAATACCGAAACAGACTGCAGCTCACTCCCCAAACACACTGCAGCTCACTCCCGAAACACACTGCATCTCACTCACCAAACATAGTGCAGCTCACTCCCCAAGCTCACTGCAACTCACTCACCAAACATACTGCAGCTCACTCCCCAAACACACTGCAACTCACTCACCAATCATACTGCAGCTCACTCCCAAAGCACATTGCAGCTCAGGACGGAAACACACTGCAGCTCACTCTCCAAACACACTGCAGCTCAATACGGAAACACACTGCAGCTGACTCCTCAAACACACTGCATCTCACTCACCAAACATACTGCTGCTCAATACCGAAACACACTGCAGCTCACTCCTCAAACATACAGTAGATTATTCCCCAAACACACTGCAGCTCACTCCACAAACACACTGCAGCTCGGTCTCCAAACCGACTGCAGGTCAAAAATGAAACAGACTGAAGCTCACTCCCCAAACACACTGCAGCTCACTCTCCAAACACACAGCGGCTCACTCTCCAAACACAGTGCAGCTCAATACAGAAACACACTGCAGCTCACTCTCCAAACACACTGCAGCTCACTACCCAAACACACTGCATCTCACTCACCAAACATACTGCAGCTCACTCCCCAAACACACTGCAGCTCACTCCACAAACATACTGCAGCTCACTCTCCAAATACATTGCAGCTCACTCCCCAAACACATTGCAGCTAACTCCCAAAACACACTGCAGCTCATTTCCAAAACACACTGCAGCTCATTTCCAAAACACACTGCAGCTCACTCCCCAAACACACTGCAGCTCAGTCCCCAAACATACTGCCGCTCACTCCCGAAACACACTGCAGCTCACTCCCATAACGCACTGCAGCTCACTCCCCAAACACACTGCAGCTCAGTACGGAAACACACTGCAGCTCTCTCCCCAAACACACTGTAGCTCACTCCCCAAACACACTGCAGCTCAATACCGAAAGACACTGCAGCTCACTCCCCAAACACACTGCATCTCACTCACCAAACATACTGCAGCTCACTCCCGAAACACACTGCAGCTCACTCCACAAACATACTGCAGCTCACTCTCCAAACACATTGCAGCTCACTCCCCAAACACACTGCAGCTCACTCTCCAAACACACAGTGGCTCACTCTCCAAACACAGTGCAGCTCAATACGGAAACATATTGCAGCACACTCCCCAACAACACTGCAACTCACTCCCCAAATACACTGCAACTCCCTCTCCATACACACTGCAGCTCACTCCCCAAACACACTACTGCTAACTCCCCAAACACAGTACTGCTCACTCCCCAAACGCACTGCAGCTCACTCCCCAAACACACTGCAGCTAACTCCCAAAACACACTGCAACTCACTCCCCAAACACACTGCAGCTCACTCTCCAAACACACAGTGGCTCACTCTCCAAACACAGTGCAGCTCAATACGGAAACATATTGCAGCACACTCCCCAACAACACTGCAACTCACTCCCCAAATACACTGCAACTCCCTCTCCATACACACTGCAGCTCACTCCCCAAACACACTACTGCTAACTCCCCAAACACAGTACTGCTCACTCCCCAAACGCACTGCAGCTCACTCCCCAAACACACTGCAGCTCTCTCCCCAAACACGCTGCAGCTCACTCCCCAAACACACTGCAGCTCACTCCCCATGCACACTGCAGGTCACTCCCCATGCACACTGCAGCTCGCTCCCCAAACATAATGCAGCTCACTACCCAAACACATTGCAGCTCACTACCCAAACTCACTGCATCTAACTCCGCAAACACACTGCAGCTCATTACCCAAGCACACTGCTGATCACTCCCAAAACACACTGCAGCTCTCTCCCCAAACACGCTGCAGCTCACTGCCCAATAACGCTGCAGCTCAATAGCCAAACACAGTGCAGCTCACTCTCCAAACACACTGAAGCTCAATGCCACAACACACTGCAGCTCACTCCACAAGCACACTGCAGTTCACTCTCCAAACACACTGCAGTTCACTCCCCAAACTTACTGCAGGTCAATACCGAAACAGACTGCAGCTCACTCCCCAAACAGACTGCAGCTCACTCCCCAAACACACTGCAGCTCACTCTCCAAACACACAGCAGCTCACTCCCCAAACACACTTCAGCTCACTCCCCAAACACACTGCAGGTCACTCTCCAAACACACTACAGCTCACTCCCCAAACAGACTGCAGCTCAATATCCAAACACGCTGCAGCTATCTCCCCAAACACATCTGCAGCTCACTCTCCAAACACACTGCAGCACAGTACGGAAACACACTGCATCCCACTCCCCACACACCCGGCAGCTCATTCTCCAAACACACTGCAGCTCACTGCCCAAACACACTGCAACCTACTCTCCATACACACTGCAGCTCACTCCCGAAACGCACTACTGCTCACTCCCCAAACACGCTGCAGCTCACTCACCAAACACAATGCGGCTCACTCCCCAAACACGCTGCAGCTCACTCACCAAACACAATGCGGCTCACTCCCCAAACACACTGCAACTCACTCCCCAAACACACTGTAACTCACTCTCCATACACACTGCAGCTCACTCCCCAAACACACTACTGCTCACTCCCCAAACACAGTGCAGCTCACTCCCCAAACACACTGCAGCTCTCTCCCCAAACACGCTGCAGCTCCCTCCCCAAACACACGGCAGCTCACTCCCCATGCACACTGCAGCTACTCCCCAAACATAATGCAGCTCACTACCCAAACACATTGCAGCTCACTCCTCAAATTCACTGCATCTAACTCCGCAAACACACTGCAGCTCAATACCGAATCCCACTGCAGCTCACTCTCCAAACACACTGCTGATCACTCCCCAAGTACACTGCAGCTCACTTCCCAAACAAACTGCAGCTCACTCTCCAAACACACTGCAGCTCAATACCGAAACACACTGCAGCTCACTCCCCAAACATACTGCAGCTCACTCCCCAAACACACTGCAGCTCACTCCCCAAACACACTGCAACTCACTCCCCAAACACACTTCAGCTCAGTCCCCAAACACATTGCTGCTCACTCTCCAAACACATTGCAGCTCACTCTCCAAACACACTGCTGATCACTCCCCAAACACACTGAAGCTCACTTCCCAAACAAACTGCAGCTCACTCTCCAAACACACTGCAGCTCAATACCGAAACACACTGCAGCTCACTCCCCAAACATACTGCAGCTCACTCCCCAAACACACTGCAGCGCACTCCCCAAAAACCCTGCAGCTCATTCTGCAAACACACTGCTGCTCACTCTCCAAACACACTGCAGCTCACTCCCCAAGCACACTGCACCTCACTATGCAAGCGCACTGCATCTCACTCCCCAAACACACTGCAGCTCACTCCCGAAACACACTGCAGCTCTCTCCCCAAACACACTGCAGCTCACTCCCCAAACACATTACAGCTCACTCTCCAAACACACTAAAGCTCACTCCCGAAACACACTGCAGCTCACTCTCCAAACACACTGCAGCTCACTCTCGAAACACACTGCAGCTCACTCCCCAAACACACTGCAGCTCAATAGCCAAACACAGTGCAGCTTACTCCTCAAGCACACTGCAGCTCACTACCCAAACTGACTGCAGCTCACTCCCCAAACAGACTGCAGCTCACTCCCCAAGCACACTGCAGCTCACTCCCCATGCACACTGCAGCTCGCTCCCCAAACATAATGCAGCTCACTACCCAAACACATTGCAGCTCACTACCCAAACTCACTGCATCTAACTCCGCAAACACACTGCAGCTCACTCTCCAAACACACTGCTGATCACTCCCAAAACACACTGCAGCTCACTTCCCAAACAAACTGCAGCTCACTCTCCAAACACACTGCAGCTCAATACCGAAACACACTGCAGCTCACTCCCCAAACACACTACTGCTCACTCCCCAAACACACTGCAGCTCACTCCCCAAACACACAGCAGCTCACTCCGCAAACACACTGCAGCTCACACCCAAAACACCGTGCAGCTCATTCCCGAAACACACTGCAGCTCAATACCGAAACACACTGCAGCTCACTCCCCAAACACACTGCAACTCACTCTCCAAACACACTGCAACTCACTCTCCAAACACACTGCAGCTCATTTTCCAAACACGTTGCAGCTCACTCCCCAAACACGCTGCAGCTCACTCCTCAAACACACTGCAGCTCATTCCCGAAACACACTGCAGCTCAATACCGAAACACACTGCAGCTCACTCCCCAAACACACTGCAACTCACTCTCCAAACACACTGCTGCTTACTCTCCAAACACACTGCAGCTCACTCCCCAAGCACACTGCACCTCACTACGCAAGCACACTGCATCTCACTCCCCAAACACACTTGCAACCTACTCTCCATACACACTGCAGCTCACTCCCGAAACGCACGACTGCTCACTCCCCAAACACACTTCTTCTCACTCCCCAAACACACTGCAGCTCACTCCCCAAACACACTGCAGCTCATTCCCGAAACACACTGCAGCTCACTCCCCAAACACACTGCAGCTCACTCCCCAAACACACTGCAGGTCACTCCCCAAACATACTGCAGCTCACTCCACAAACACTCTGCAGCTCACTCTCCAAACACACTGCAGCTCAGTCCCCAAACACACTGCATCTCACTCCCCGAAAACCCTGCAGCTCTTTCTCCAAACACACTGCAGCTCACTGCCCAAACACACTGCAACCTACTCTCCATACACACTGCAGCTCACTGCCGAAACGCACTACTGCTCACTCCCCAAACACACTTCAGCTTACTCCCCAAACACACTGCAGCTCAATCCTGAAACACACTGCAGCTCACTCCCCAAACACGCTGCAGCTCACTCCCCAAACACACTGCAGCTCACTCCCGAAACACACTGCATCTAACTCATCAAACACACTGCAGCTCACTCCCCAAACACACTGCTGATCACTCCCCAAACACACTGCAGCTCACTTCCCAAACAAACTGCAGCTCACTCCCCAAACACCCTGCAGATCATACCCCAAACATACTGCAGCTCACTCCACAAACACACTGCAGCTCACTCCACAATCATACTGCAGCTCACTCCCCAAACACACTGCAGCTGTCTCCCCAAACACACTGCTGCTCACTCTCCAAACAAGCAGCGGCTCACTCTCCAAGCTCAGTGCAGCTCAATACGGAAACATACTGCTGCACACTCCCCAAACACACTGCAACTCAGTCTCCATACACACTGCAGCTCACCCCCCAAACACACTACTGCTCACTCCCCAAACGCACTGCAGCTCACTCCCCAAACACACTGCAGCTCACTCCCGAAACACACTGCAGCTCTCTCCCCAAACACGCTGCAGCAAAATAGCCAAACACTTTGCAGCTCACTCTCCAAACACACTGAAGCTCAATGCCGAACACAGTGCAGAACACTCCTCAAGCACACTGCAGCTCACTCCCCAAACAGACTGCAGCTCACTCCCCAAGCACACTGCAGCTCGCTCCCCAAACATAATGCAGCTCACTACCCAAACACATTGCAGCTCACTACCCAAACTCACTGCATCTAACTCCGCAAACACACTGCAGCTCATTACCCAAGCACACTGCTGATCACTCCCAAAACACACAGCAGCTCACTTCCCAAACAAACTGCAGCTCACTCTCCAAACACACTGCAGCTCAATACCGAAACACACTGCAGCTCACTCCCCAAACACACTGCAGCTCACTCCCCAAACACACAGCAGCTCACTCCGCAAACACACTGCAGCTCACACCCAAAACACCGTGCAGCTCATTCCCGAAACACACTGCAGCTCAATACCGAAACACACTGCAGCTCACTCCCCAAACACACTGCAACTCACTCTCCAAACACACTGCAACTCACTCTCCAAACACACTGCAGCTCATTTTCCAAACACGCTGCAGCTCACTCCCCAAACACGCTGCAGCTCACTCCTCAAACACACTGCAGTTCATTCCCGAAACACACTGCAGCTCAATACCGAAACACACTGCAGCTCACTCCCCAAACACACTGCAACTCACTCTCCAAACACACTGCTGCTTACTCTCCATACACACTGCAGCTCACTCCCCAAGCACACTGCACCTCACTACGCAAGCACACTGCATCTCACTCCCCAAACACACTTGCAACCTACTCTCCATACACACTGCAGCTCACTCCCGAAACGCACGACTGCTCACTCCCCAAACACACTTCTTCTCACTCCCCAAACACACTGCAGCTCACTCCCCAAACACACTGCAGCTCATTCCCGAAACACACTGCAGCTCACTCCCCAAACACACTGCAGCTCACTCCCCAAACACACTGCAGGTCACTCCCCAAACATACTGCAGCTCACTCCACAAACACTCTGCAGCTCACTCTCCAAACACACTGCAGCTCACTCCCCAAACACACTGCATCTCACTCCCCGAAAACCCTGCAGCTCTTTCTCCAAACACACTGCAGCTCACAGCCCAAACACACTGCAACCTACTCTCCATACACACTGCAGCTCACTGCCGAAACGCACTACTGCTCACTCCCCAAACACACTTCAGCTTACTCCCCAAACACACTGCAGCTCAATCCTGAAACACACTGCAGCTCACTCCCCAAACACGCTGCAGCTCACTCCCCAAACACACTGCAGCTCACTCCCGAAACACACTGCATCTAACTCATCAAACACACTGCAGCTCACTTCCCAAACAAACTGCAGCTCACTCCCCAAACACCCTGCAGATCATACCCCAAACATACCGCAGCTCACTCCACAAACACACTGCAGCTCACTCCACAATCATACTGCAGCTCACTCCCCAAACACACTGCAGCTGTCTCCCCAAACACACTGCTGCTCACTCTCCAAACAAGCAGCGGCTCACTCTCCAAACTCAGTGCAGCTCAATACGGAAACATACTGCTGCACACTCCCCAAACACACTGCAACTCAGTCTCCATACACACTGCAGCTCACTCCCCAAACACACTACTCCTCACTCCCCAAACGCACTGCAGCTCACTCCCCAAACACACTGCAGCTCACTCCCGAACCACACTGCAGCTCTCTCCCCAAACACGCTGCAGCTCTCTCCCCAAACACACTACAGCAAAATAGCTAAACACTTTGCAGCTCACTCTCCAAACACACTGAAGCTCAATGCCGAACACAGTGCAGAACACTCCTCAAGCACACTGCAGCTCACTCCCCAAACAGACTGCAGCTCACTCCAAAAGCACACTGCAGCTCACTCCTCATGCACACTGCAGCTCGCTCCCCAAACATAATGCAGCTAACTACCCAAACACATTGCAGCTCACTACCCAAACTCACTGCATCTAACTCCGCAAACACACTGCAGCTCATTACCCAAGCACACTGCTGATCACTCCCAAAACACACTGCAGCTCACTCCCCAAACACACTACTGCTCACTCCCCAAACACACTGCAGCTCACTCCCCAAACACACAGCAGCTCACTCCGCAAACACACTGCAGCTCACACCCAAAACACCGTGCAGCTCATTCCCGAAACACACTGCAGCTCAATACCGAAACACACTGCAGCTCACTCCCCAAACACACTGCAACTCACTCTCCAAACACACTGCAACTCACTCTCCAAACACACTGCAGCTCATTTTCCAAACACGTTGCAGCTCACTCCCCAAACACGCTGCAGCTCACTCCTCAAACACACTGAAGCTCATTCCCGAAACACACTGCAGCTCAATACCGAAACACACTGCAGCTCACTCCCCAAACACACTGCAACTCACTCTCCAAACACACTGCTGCTTACTCTCCAAACACACTTGCAACCTACTCTCCATACACACTGCAGCTCACTCCCGAAACGCACGACTGCTCACTCCCCAAACACACTTCTTCTCACTCCCCAAACACACTGCAGCTCACTCCCCAAACACACTGCAGCTCATTCCCGAAACACACTGCAGCTCACTCCCCAAACACACTGCAGGTCACTCCCCAAACATACTGCAGCTCACTCCACAAACACTCTGCAGCTCACTCTCCAAACACACTGCAGCTCAGTCCCCAAACACACTGCATCTCACTCCCCGAAAACCCTGCAGCTCTTTCTCCAAACACACTGCAGCTCACTGCCCAAACACACTGCAACTCAGTCTCCATACACACTGCAGCTCACTCCCCAAACACACGACTGCTCACTCCCCAAACGCACTGCAGCTCACTCCCCAAACACACTGCAGCTCACTCCCGAAACACACTGCAGCTCTCTCCCCAAACACGCTGCAGCTCTCTCCCCAAACACACTGCAGCAAAATAGCCCAACACTTTGCAGCTCACTCTCCAAACACACTGAAGCTCAATGCCGAACACAGTGCAGAACACTCCTCAAGCACACTGCAGCTCACTCCCCAAGCACACTGCAGCTCACTCCCCATGCACACTGCAGCTCGCTCCCCAAACATAATGCAGCTCACTACCCAAACACATTGCAGCTCACTACCCAAACTCACTGCATCTAACTCCGCAAACACACTGCAGCTCATTACCCAAGCACACTGCTGATCACTCCCAAAACATACTGCAGCTCACTTCCCAAACAAACTGCAGCTCACTCTCCAAACACACTGCAGCTCAATACCGAAACACACTGCAGCTCACTCCCCAAACACACTACTGCTCACTCCCCAAACACACTGCAGCTCACTCCACAAACACACAGCAGCTCACTCCGCAAACACACTGCAGCTCACACCCAAAACACCGTGCAGCTCATTCCTAAAACACACTGCAGCTCAATACCGAAACACACTGCAGCTCACTCCCCAAACACACTGCAACTCACTCTCCAAACACACTGCAACTCACTCTCCAAACTCACTGCAGCTCATTTTCCAAACACGCTGCAGCTCACTCCCCAAACACGCTGCAGCTCACTCCCCAAACACACTGCAGCTCATTCCCGAAACACACTGCAGCTCAATACCGAAACACACTGCAGCTCACTCCCCAAACACACTGCAACTCACTCTCCAAACACACTGCTGCTTACTCTCCAAACACACTGCAGCTCACTCCGCAAGCACACTGCACCTCACTACGCAAGCACACTGCATCTCACTCCCCAAACACACTTGCTACCTACTCTCCATACACACTGCAGCTCACTCCCGAAACGCACGACTGCTCACTCCCCAAACACACTTCTTCTCACTCCCCAAACACACTGCAGCTCACTCCCCAAACACACTGCAGCTCATTCCCGAAACACACTGCAGCTCACTCCCCAAACACACTGCAGCTCACTCCCCAAACACACTGCAGGTCACTCCCCAAACATACTGCAGCTCACTCCACAAACACTCTGCAGCTCACTCTCCAAACACACTGCAGCTCAGTCCCCAAACACACTGCATCTCACTCCCCGAAAACCCTGCAGCTCTTTCTCCAAACACACTGCAGCTCACTGCCCAAACACACTGCAACCTACTCTCCATACACACTGCAGCTCACTGCCGAAACGCACTACTGCTCACTCCCCAAACACACTTCAGCTTACTCCCCAAACACACTGCAGCTCAATCCTGAAACACACTGCAGCTCACTCCCCAAACACGCTGCAGCTCACTCCCCAAACACACTGCAGCTCACTCCCGAAACACACTGCATCTAACTCATCAAACACACTGCAGCTCACTCCCCAAACACACTGCTGATCACTCCCCAAACACACTGCAGCTCACTTCCCAAACAAACTGCAGCTCACTCCCCAAACACCCTGCAGATCATACCCCAAACATACTGCAGCTCACTCCACAAACACACTGCAGCTCACTCCACAATCATACTGCAGCTCACTCCCCAAACACACTGCAGCTGTCTCCCCAAACACACTGCTGCTCACTCTCCAAACTCAGTGCAGCTCAATACGGAAACATACTGCTGCACACTCCCCAAACACACTGCAACTCAGTCTCCATACACACTGCAGCTCACTCCCCAAACACACTACTGCTCACTCCCCAAACGCACTGCAGCTCACTCCCCAAACACACTGCAGCTCTCTCCCCAAACACGCTGCAGCTCTCTCCCCAAACACACTGCAGCAAAATAGCCAAACACTTTGCAGCTCACTCTCCAAACACACTGAAGCTCAATGCCGAACACAGTGCAGAACACTCCTCAAGCACACTGCAGCTCACTCCCCAAACAGACTGCAGCTCACTCCCCAAACACACTGCAGCTCACTCCCCAAACACGCTGCAGCTCACTCACCAAACACGCTGCAGCTCAATACCGAAACACGCTGCAGCTCATTCCCCAAACACATTGCAGCTCACTCCCCAAACTCACTGCAGCTCACTCCCCAAACATACTGCATCTCACTCCACAAACACACTGCAGCTCACTCTGCAAACATACTGCAGCTCACTCCCAAATGCACTACAGCTCACTCTGCAAACATACTGCAGCTCACTCCCCAAACACACTGCAGCTCACTCCCCAAACATACTGCAGGTCACTCCCCTCACATACTGCAGCTCACTCCACAAACACACTGCAGCTCACTCTCCAAACACACATCAGCTCACACTCCAATCACACAGCAGGTCAGTCCCCAAACACATTGCAGCTCACTCGCCAAGGACACTGCAGCTCACTCCCCAAGCACACTGCATCTCACTCCCCAATCACACTGCAGCTCACTCCCCAAACGCACTGCAGCTCACTCCCCAAACACACTGCAGCTCACTCCCGAAACACACTGCAGCTCTCTCCCCAAACACGCTGCAGCTCTCTCCCCAAACACACTGCAGCAAAATAGCCAAACACTTTGCAGCTCACTCTCCAAACACACTGAAGCTCAATGCCGAACACAGTGCAGAACACTCCTCAAGCACATTGCAGCTCACTCCCCAAACAGACTGCAGCTCACTCCCCAAGCACACTGCATCTCACTCCCCAATCACACTGCAGCTCACTCCCCAAACACACTGCAGCTCACTCCCGAAACACACTGCAGCTCTCTCCCCAAACACGCTGCAGCTCTCTCCCCAAACACACTGCAGCAAAATAGCCAAACACTTTGCAGCTCACTCTCCAAACACACTGAAGCTCAATGCCGAACACAGTGCAGAACACTCCTCAAGCACACTGCAGCTCACTCCCCAAACAGACTGCAGCTCACTCCCCAAGCACACTGCAGCTCACTCCCCATGCACACTGCAGCTCGCTCCCCAAAAATCATGCAGCTCACTACCCAAACACATTGCAGCTCACTACCCAAACTCACTGCATCTAACTCCCCAAACACACTGCAGCTCATTACCCAAGCACACTGCTGATCACTCCCAAAACACACTGCAGCTCACTTCCCAAACAAACTGCAGCTCACTCTCCAAACACACTGCAGCTCAATACCGAAACACACTGCAGCTCACTCCCCAAACACACTACTGCTCACTCCCCAAACACACTGCAGCTCACTCCCCAAACACACAGCAGCTCACTCCGCAAACACACTGCAGCTCACACCCAAAACACCGTGCAGCTCATTCCCGAAACACACTGCAGCTCAATACCGAAACACACTGCAGCTCACTCCCCAAACACACTGCAACTCACTCTCCAAACACACTGCAACTCACTCTCCAAACACACTGCAGCTCATTTTCCAAACACGCTGCAGCTCACTCCCCAAACACGCTGCAGCTCACTCCCCAAACACACTGCAGTTCATTCCCGAAACACACTGCAGCTCAGTACCGAAACACACTGCAGCTCACTCCCCAAACACACTGCAACTCACTCTCCAAACACACTGCTGCTTATTCTCCAAACACACTGCAGCTCACTCCCCAAGCACACTGCACCTCGCTACGCAAGCACACTGCATCTCACTCCCCAAACACACTTGCAACCTACTCTCCATACACACTGCAGCTCACTCCCGAAACGCACGACTGCTCACTCCCCAAACACACTTCTTCTCACTCCCTAAACACACTGCAGCTCACTCCCCAAACACACTGCAGCTCATTCCCGAAACACACTGCAGCTCACTCCCCAAACACACTGCAGCTCACTACCCAAACACGCTGCAGCTCACTCCCCAAACACACTGCAGCTCACTCCCGAAACACACTGCATCTAACTCATCAAACACACTGCAGCTCACTCCCCAAACACACTGCTGATCACTCCCCAAACACACTGCAGCTCACTTCCCAAACAAACTGCAGCTCACTCCCCAAACACCCTGCAGATCATACCCCAAACATACTGCAGCTCACTCCACAAACACACTGCAGCTCACTCCACAATCATACTGCAGCTCACTCCCCAAACACACTGCAGCTGTCTCCCCAAACACACTGCTGCTCACTCTCCAAACTCAGTGCAGCTCAATACGGAAACATACTGCTGCACACTCCCCAAACACACTGCAACTCAGTCTCCATACACACTGCAGCTCACTCCCCAAACACACTACTGCTCACTCCCCAAACGCACTGCAGCTCACTCCCCAAACACACTGCAGCTCACTCCCGAAACACACTGCAGCTCTCTCCCCAAACACGCTGCAGCTCTCTCCCCAAACACACTGCAGCAAAATAGCCAAACACTTTGCAGCTCACTCTCCAAACACACTGAAGCTCAATGCCGAACACAGTGCAGAACACTCCTCAAGCACACTGCAGCTCACTCCCCAAACAGACTGCAGCTCACTCCCCAAGCACACAGCAGCTCACTCCCCAAACATAATGCAGCTCACTACCCAAACACATTGCAGCTCACTACCCAAACTCACTGCATCTAACTCCGCAAACACACTGCAGCTCATTACCCAAGCACACTGCAGCTCACTCCTCATGCACACTGCAGCTCGCTCCCCAAACATAATGCAGCTCACTACCCAAACACATTGCAGCTCACTACCCAAACTCACTGCATCTAACTCCGCAAACACACTGCAGCTCATTACCCAAGCACACTGCTGATCACTCCCAAAACACACTGCAGCTCTCTCCCCAAACATGCTGCAGCTCACTGCCCAATAACGCTGCAGCTCAATAGCCAAACACAGTGCAGCTCACTCTCCAAACACACTGAAGCTCAATGCCGCAACACACTGCAGCTCACTCCACAAGCACACTGCAGTTCACTCTCCAAACACACTGCAGTTCACTCCCCAAACTTACTGCAGGTCAATACCGAAACAGACTGCAGCTCACTCCCCAAACACACTGCAGCTCACTCCCCAAACACACTGCAGCTCACTCTCCAAACACACAGCAGCTCACTCCCCAAACACACTTCAGCTCACTCCCCAAACACACTGCAGGTCACTCTCCAAACACACTACAGCTCACTCCCCAAACAGACTGCAGCTCAATATCCAAACACGCTGCAGCTATCTCCCCAAACACATCTGCAGCTCACTCTCCAAACACACTGCAGCACAGTACGGAAACACACTGCATCCCACTCCCCACACACCCGGCAGCTCATTCTCCAAACACACTGCAGCTCACTGCCCAAACACACTGCAACCTACTCTCCATACACACTGCAGCTCACTCCCGAAACGCACTACTGCTCACTCCCCAAACACGCTGCAGCTCACTCACCAAACACAATGCGGCTCACTCCCCAAACACGCTGCAGCTCACTCACCAAACACAATGCGACTCACTCCCCAAACACACTGCAACTCACTCCACAAACACACTTTAACTCACTCTCCATACACACTGCAGCTCACTCCCCAAACACAATACTGCTCACTCCCCAAACACAGTGCAGCTCACTCCCCAAACACACTGCAGCTCTCTCCCCAAACATGCTGCAGCTCCCTCCCCAAACACACTGCAGCTCACTCCCCATGCACACTGCAGCTACTCCCCAAACATAATGCAGCTCACTACCCAAACACATTGCAGCTCACTCCTCAAATTCACTGCATCTAACTCCACAAACACACTGCAGCTCAATACCGAATCCCACTGCAGCTCACTCTCCAAACACACTGCTGATCACTCCCCAAGTACACTGCAGCTCACTTCCCAAACAAACTGCAGCTCACTCCACAAACACACTGCAGCTCAATACCGAAACACACTGCAGCTCACTCCCCAAACACACTGCAGCTGTCTCCCCAAACACACTGCTGCTCACTCTCCAAACAAGCAGCGGCTCACTCTCCAAACTCAGTGCAGCTCAATACGGAAACATACTGCTGCACACTCCCCAAACACACTGCAACTCAGTCTCCATACACACTGCAGCTCACTCCCCAAACACACTACTGCTCACTCCCCAAACGCACTGCAGCTCACTCCCCAAACACACTGCAGCTCACTCCCGAAACACACTGCAGCTCTCTCCCCAAACACACTGCAGCTCTCTCCCCAAACACACTGCAGCAAAATAGCCAAACACTTTGCAGCTCACTCTCCTAACACACTGAAGCTCAATGCCGAACACAGTGCAGCTCACTCCTCAAGCACACTGCAGCTCACTCCGCAAACAGACTGAAGCTCACTCCCCAAGCACACTGCAGCTCACTCCCCATGCACACTGCAGCTCGCTCCCCAAACATAATGCAGCTCACTACCCAAACACATTGCAGCTCACTACCCAAACTCACTGCATCTAACTCCGCAAACTCACTGCAGCTCATTACCCAAGCACACTGCTGATCACTCCCAAAACACACTGCAGCTCTCTCCCCAAACACGCTGCAGCTCACTGCCCAATAACGCTGCAGCTCAATAGCCAAACACAGTGCAGCTCACTCTCCAAACACACTGAAGCTCAATGCCACAACACACTGCAGCTCACTCCCCAAACACGCTGCAGCTCACTCCCCAAACACACTGCAGCTCACTCCCGAAACACACTGCATCTAACTCATCAAACACACTGCAGCTCACTCCCCAAACACACTGCTGATCACTCCCCAAACACACTGCAGCTCACTTCCCAAACAAACTGCAGCTCACTCCCCAAACACCCTGCAGATCATACCCCAAACATACTGCAGCTCACTCCACAAACACACTGCAGATCACTCCACAATCATACTGCAACTCACTCCCCAAACACACTGCAGCTGTCTCCCCAAACACACTGCTGCTCACTCTCCAAACAAGCAGCGGCTCACTCTCCAAACTCAGTGCAGCTCAATACGGAAACATACTGCTGCACACTCCCCAAACACACTGCAACTCAGTCTCCATACACACTGCAGCTCACTCCCCAAACACACTACTGCTCACTCCCCAAACGCACTGCAGCTCACTCCCCAAACACACTGCAGCTCACTCCCGAAACACACTGCAGCTCTCTCCCCAAACACGCTGCAGCTCTCTCCCCAAACACACTGCAGCAAAATAGCCAAACACTTTGCAGCTCACTCTCCAAACACACTGAAGCTCAATGCCGAACACAGTGCAGAACACTCCTCAAGCACACTGCAGCTCACTCCCCAAACAGACTGCAGCTCACTCCCCAAACTCACTGCAGCTCACTCCCCAAACATACTGCATCTCACTCCACAAACACACTGCAGCTCACTCTGCAAACATACTGCAGCTCACTCCCAAATGCACTACAGCTCACTCTGCAAACATACTGCAGCTCACTCCCCAAACACACTGCAGCTCACTCCCCAAACATCCTGCAGGTCACTCCCCACACATACTGCAGCTCACTCCACAAACACACTGCAGCTCACTCTCCAAACACACATCAGCTCACACTCCAATCACACAGCAGGTCAGTCCCCAAACACATTGCAGCTCACTCGCCAAGGACACTGCAGCTCACTCCCCAAACACACTGCATCTCACTCCCCAATCACACTGCAGCTCACTCCCCAAACAGTCTGCAGCTCACTCCCCAAATGCACTGCACCTCACTCCCCAAACACATTGCAGCTCACTCTCCAAACACACTGCAGCTCAATACCGAAACAAACTGCAGCTCACTCGCCAAACACACTGCAGGTCACTCCCCAAACATACTGCAGCTCACTCCACAAACACACTGCAGCTCACTCCCGAAACACACTGCAGATCAATACGGAAACACACTGCAGCTCACTCCCCAAACACACAGCAGGTCACTCCCCAACCACACAGCAGCTCACTCACCAAACACACTGCTGATCACTGTCCAAACACACTGCTGATCACTCCCCAAACACACTGCAGGGCACTCCCCAAACATACTGCAGCTCACTCTCCAAACAGACAGCAGCTCAATACGGAAACACACTCCAGCTGACTCTCCATACACACTGCAGCTCAGTACGGAAGCACAATGCAGCTCACTCCCCAAACACACTGCAGGTCACTCCCCAAACGCACTGCAGGGCACTCCCCAAACATACTGCAGCTCACTCCCCAAACACACTGCATCTCTCACTCTCCAAACACACAGCAGCTCAATACGGAAACACAATGCAGCTCACTCCCCAAGGATACTGCAGCTCATTCCCCAAACACATTGCAGCTCACTCCCCAAACTCACTGCAGGGCACTCCCCAAACATACTGCAGCTCACTCCCCAAACGCACTGCAGCTCACTCCCCAAACACACTGCAGCTCACTCCCGAAACACACTGCAGCTCTCTCCCCAAACACGCTGCAGCTCTCTCCCCAAACACACTGCAGCAAAATAGCCAAACACTTTGCAGCTCACTCTCCAAACACACTGAAGCTCAATGCCGAACACAGTGCAGAACACTCCTCAAGCACACTGCAGCTCACTCCCCAAACAGACTGCAGCTCACTCCCCAAGCACACAGCAGCTCACTCCCCAAACATAATGCAGCTCACTACCCAAACACATTGCAGCTCACTACCCAAACTCACTGCATCTAACTCCGCAAACACACTGCAGCTCATTACCCAAGCACACTGCAGCTCACTCCTCATGCACACTGCAGCTCGCTCCCCAAACATAATGCAGCTCACTACCCAAACACATTGCAGCTCACTACCCAAACTCACTGCATCTAACTCCGCAAACACACTGCAGCTCATTACCCAAGCACACTGCTGATCACTCCCAAAACACACTGCAGCTCTCTCCCCAAACATGCTGCAGCTCACTGCCCAATAACGCTGCAGCTCAATAGCCAAACACAGTGCAGCTCACTCTCCAAACACACTGAAGCTCAATGCCGCAACACACTGCAGCTCACTCCACAAGCACACTGCAGTTCACTCTCCAAACACACTGCAGTTCACTCCCCAAACTTACTGCAGGTCAATACCGAAACAGACTGCAGCTCACTCCCCAAACACACTGCAGCTCACTCCCCAAACACACTGCAGCTCACTCTCCAAACACACAGCAGCTCACTCCCCAAACACACTTCAGCTCACTCCCCAAACACACTGCAGGTCACTCTCCAAACACACTACAGCTCACTCCCCAAACAGACTGCAGCTCAATATCCAAACACGCTGCAGCTATCTCCCCAAACACATCTGCAGCTCACTCTCCAAACACACTGCAGCACAGTACGGAAACACACTGCATCCCACTCCCCACACACCCGGCAGCTCATTCTCCAAACACACTGCAGCTCACTGCCCAAACACACTGCAACCTACTCTCCATACACACTGCAGCTCACTCCCGAAACGCACTACTGCTCACTCCCCAAACACGCTGCAGCTCACTCACCAAACACAATGCGGCTCACTCCCCAAACACGCTGCAGCTCACTCACCAAACACAATGCGACTCACTCCCCAAACACACTGCAACTCACTCCACAAACACACTTTAACTCACTCTCCATACACACTGCAGCTCACTCCCCAAACACAATACTGCTCACTCCCCAAACACAGTGCAGCTCACTCCCCAAACACACTGCAGCTCTCTCCCCAAACATGCTGCAGCTCCCTCCCCAAACACACTGCAGCTCACTCCCCATGCACACTGCAGCTACTCCCCAAACATAATGCAGCTCACTACCCAAACACATTGCAGCTCACTCCTCAAATTCACTGCATCTAACTCCACAAACACACTGCAGCTCAATACCGAATCCCACTGCAGCTCACTCTCCAAACACACTGCTGATCACTCCCCAAGTACACTGCAGCTCACTTCCCAAACAAACTGCAGCTGTCTCCCCAAACACACTGCTGCTCACTCTCCAAACAAGCAGCGGCTCACTCTCCAAACTCAGTGCAGCTCAATACGGAAACATACTGCTGCACACTCCCCAAACACACTGCAACTCAGTCTCCATACACACTGCAGCTCACTCCCCAAACACACTACTGCTCACTCCCCAAACGCACTGCAGCTCACTCCCCAAACACACTGCAGCTCACTCCCGAAACACACTGCAGCTCTCTCCCCAAACACACTGCAGCTCTCTCCCCAAACACACTGCAGCAAAATAGCCAAACACTTTGCAGCTCACTCTCCTAACACACTGAAGCTCAATGCCGAACACAGTGCAGCTCACTCCTCAAGCACACTGCAGCTCACTCCGCAAACAGACTGAAGCTCACTCCCCAAGCACACTGCAGCTCACTCCCCATGCACACTGCAGCTCGCTCCCCAAACATAATGCAGCTCACTACCCAAACACATTGCAGCTCACTACCCAAACTCACTGCATCTAACTCCGCAAACTCACTGCAGCTCATTACCCAAGCACACTGCTGATCACTCCCAAAACACACTGCAGCTCTCTCCCCAAACATGCTGCAGCTCACTGCCCAATAACGCTGCAGCTCAATAGCCAAACACAGTGCAGCTCACTCTCCAAACACACTGAAGCTCAATGCCACAACACACTGCAGCTCACTCCCCAAACACGCTGCAGCTCACTCCCCAAACACACTGCAGCTCACTCCCGAAACACACTGCATCTAACTCATCAAACACACTGCAGCTCACTCCCCAAACACACTGCTGATCACTCCCCAAACACACTGCAGCTCACTTCCCAAACAAACTGCAGCTCACTCCCCAAACACCCTGCAGATCATACCCCAAACATACTGCAGCTCACTCCACAAACACACTGCAGATCACTCCACAATCATACTGCAACTCACTCCCCAAACACACTGCAGCTGTCTCCCCAAACACACTGCTGCTCACTCTCCAAACAAGCAGCGGCTCACTCTCCAAACTCAGTGCAGCTCAATACGGAAACATACTGCTGCACACTCCCCAAACACACTGCAACTCAGTCTCCATACACACTGCAGCTCACTCCCCAAACACACTACTGCTCACTCCCCAAACGCACTGCAGCTCACTCCCCAAACACACTGCAGCTCACTCCCGAAACACACTGCAGCTCTCTCCCCAAACACGCTGCAGCTCTCTCCCCAAACACACTGCAGCAAAATAGCCAAACACTTTGCAGCTCACTCTCCAAACACACTGAAGCTCAATGCCGAACACAGTGCAGAACACTCCTCAAGCACACTGCAGCTCACTCCCCAAACAGACTGCAGCTCACTCCCCAAACTCACTGCAGCTCACTCCCCAAACATACTGCATCTCACTCCACAAACACACTGCAGCTCACTCTGCAAACATACTGCAGCTCACTCCCAAATGCACTACAGCTCACTCTGCAAACATACTGCAGCTCACTCCCCAAACACACTGCAGCTCACTCCCCAAACATCCTGCAGGTCACTCCCCACACATACTGCAGCTCACTCCACAAACACACTGCAGCTCACTCTCCAAACACACATCAGCTCACACTCCAATCACACAGCAGGTCAGTCCCCAAACACATTGCAGCTCACTCGCCAAGGACACTGCAGCTCACTCCCCAAACACACTGCATCTCACTCCCCAATCACACTGCAGCTCACTCCCCAAACAGTCTGCAGCTCACTCCCCAAATGCACTGCACCTCACTCCCCAAACACATTGCAGCTCACTCTCCAAACACACTGCAGCTCAATACCGAAACAAACTGCAGCTCACTCGCCAAACACACTGCAGGTCACTCCCCAAACATACTGCAGCTCACTCCACAAACACACTGCAGCTCACTCCCGAAACACACTGCAGATCAATACGGAAACACACTGCAGCTCACTCCCCAAACACACAGCAGGTCACTCCCCAACCACACAGCAGCTCACTCACCAAACACACTGCTGATCACTGTCCAAACACACTGCTGATCACTCCCCAAACACACTGCAGGGCACTCCCCAAACATACTGCAGCTCACTCTCCAAACAGACAGCAGCTCAATACGGAAACACACTCCAGCTGACTCTCCATACACACTGCAGCTCAGTACGGAAGCACAATGCAGCTCACTCCCCAAACACACTGCAGGTCACTCCCCAAACGCACTGCAGGGCACTCCCCAAACATACTGCAGCTCACTCCCCAAACACACTGCATCTCTCACTCTCCAAACACACAGCAGCTCAATACGGAAACACAATGCAGCTCACTCCCCAAGGATACAGCAGCTCATTCCCCAAACACATTGCAGCTCACTCCCCAAACTCACTGCAGGGCACTCCCCAAACATACTGCAGCTCACTCCCCAAACACACTGCATCTCACTCTCCAAACACACAGCAGCTCAATACGGAAACACAATGCAGCTCACTCCCCAAGCACACTTCAGCTCACTCCCCAAACACACTGCTAGTCACTCCCCAAACATACTGCAGCTCACTCTCCAAACACACAGCAGCTCACTCCCCAAACACACTGCATCTCACTCTCCAAACACACAGCAGCTCAATACGGAAACACACTGCAGCTCACTCCCCAAACACACAGCAGCTCACTCCCCAAACACACTGCAGCTCAGTCCCCAAACACATTGGAGCTCACTCCCCAAACTCACTGCAGCTCACTCCCCAAACACACAGCAGCTCACTCCCCAAACACACTGCAGATCAGTCCCCAAACACATTGCAGCTCACTCCCCAAACTCACTGCAGCTCACTCCCCAAACACACTGCAGCTCACTCTCCAAACACACTGCAGCTCAATCTCCAAACACACAGCAGCGCAGTCCCCAAACACACTGCAGCTAACTCCCCAAACACACTGAAGCTCAATACCGAAACACACTGCAGCTCACTCCCCAAGCACACTGCAGCTCACTCCACAAACACTCTGCAGCTCACTCTCCAAACACACTGCAGCTCACTGCCCAAACTTACTGCAGGTCAATACCGATACAGACTGCAGCTCACTCCCCAAACACACTGCAGCTCACTCCCCAAACACACTGCAGCTCACTCCCCAAACGCACTGCAGCTCACTCCCCAAACATACTGCAGCATACTCCACAAACACTCTGCAGCTCACTCTCCAAACACACTGCAGCTCAATACCGAAACACACTGCAGCTCACTCCCCAAACATACTGCAGCTCACTCCCCAAACTTACTGCAGGTCAATACCGAAACAGACTGCAGCTCACTCCCCAAATGCACTGCAGCTCACTCCCCAAATACACTGCAGCTCACTCTCCAAACTCACTTCAGCTCACTCCCCAAACACACTGCAGGTCACTCCCCAAACACCCTGCATCTCACTCGCCAAGTACACTGCAGCTCACTCCCGAAACACACTGCAGCTCAATACCGAAACACACTGCAGCTCACTCTCCAAACACACTGCAGCTCACTCCCCAAATACACTGCAGCTCATTCCCGAAACACACTACTGCTCACTCTCCAAACACACTGCAGCTCACTCTCCAAACACACTGCAGCTCAGTGCGGTAACACAATGCAGCTCACTCCCTAACACACTGCAGGTCACTCCCCAAACACACTGCAGGTCACTCTGCAAACACCCTGCAGCTCATTCTCCCAACACACTGCAGCACACTCCCCAAACACACTGCATCTCACTCCCCAAGTACACTGCAGCTCACTCCCGAAAGACACTGCAGCTCAATACCGAAAGACACTGCAGCTAACTCCCCAAACACACTGCAGCTCACTCCCCACACACTCTGAAGCTCAATACGGAAACACACTGCAGCTCACTCTCCAAACACACTGCAGCTCATTCCCCAAACACACTGCAGCTCACTCCCCACACACACTTCAGCTCACTCCCCAAACACACTGCAGGTCACTCCCCAAACACCCTGCATCTCACTCCCCAAGTAACCTGCAGCTCACTCCCCAAACGCACTGCAGCTCACTCCCCAAACACACTGCAGCTCTCTCCCCAAACACGCTGCAGCTCACTCCCCAAACACGCTGCAGCTCAATAGCCAAACACTTTGCAGCTCACTCTCCAAACACAATGAAGCTCACTCCCCAAACAGACTGCAGCTCACTCCTCAAGCCAACTGCAGCTCACTCCCCAAACACACTGCAGCTCACTCTCAAAACACACTGCAGCTCACTCCCCAAACACACAGCAGCTCACTCCCCAAACACACTGCAGCTCAGTCCCCAAACACATTGCAGCTCACTCCCCAAACTCACTGCAGCTCACTCCCCAAACACACTGCAGCTCACTCTCCAAACACACTGCAGGTCAATCTCCAAACACACAGCAGCTCAGTCCCCAAACACACTGCAGCTAACTCCCCAAACACACTACTGCTCACTCCCCAAGCACACTTCAGCTCACTCCCCAAACACACTGCTGGTCACTCCCCAAACATACTGCAGCTCACTCTCCAAACACACAGCAGCACACTCCCCAAACACACTGCATCTCACTCTCCAAACACACAGCAGCTCAATACGGAAACACACTGCAGCTCACTCCCCAAACACACAGCAGCTCACTCCCCAAACACACTGCAGCTCAGTCCCCAAACACATTGGAGCTCACTCCCCAAACTCACTGCAGCTCACTCCCCAAACACACAGCAGCTCACTCCCCAAACACACTGCAGATCAGTCCCCAAACACATTGCAGCTCACTCCCCAAACTCACTGCAGCTCACTCCCCAAACACACTGCAGCTCACTCTCCAAACACACTGCAGCTCAATCTCCAAACACTCAGCAGCGCAGTCCCCAAACACACTGCAGCTAACTCCCCAAACACACTGAAGCTCAATACCGAAACACACTGCAGCTCACTCCCCAAGCACACTGCAGCTCACTCCACAAACACTCTGCAGCTCACTCTCCAAACACACTGCAGCTCACTGCCCAAACTTACTGCAGGTCAATACCGATACAGACTGCAGCTCACTCCCCAAACACACTACAGCTCACTCCCCAAACACACTGCAGCTCCCTCCCCAAACGCACTGCAGCATACTCCACAAACACTCTGCAGCTCACTCTCCAAACACACTGCAGCTCAATACCGAAACACACTGCAGCTCACTCCCCAAACATACTGCAGCTCACTCCCCAAACTTACTGCAGGTCAATACCGAAACAGACTGCAGCTCACTCCCCAAATGCACTGCAGCTCACTCCCCAAACACACTGCAGCTCACTCTCCAAACTCACTTCAGCTCACTCCCCAAACACACTGCAGGTCACTCCCCAAACACCCTGCATCTCACTCGCCAAGTACACTGCAGCTCACTCCCGAAACACACTGCAGCTCAATACCGAAACACACTGCAGCTCACTCTCCAAACACACTGCAGCTCACTCCCCAAATACACTGCAGCTCATTCCCGAAACACACTACTGCTCACTCTCCAAACACACTGCAGCTCACTCTCCAAACACACTGCAGCTCAGTGCGGTAACACAATGCAGCTCACTCCCTAACACACTGCAGGTCACTCCCCAAACACACTGCAGGTCACTGCACAAACACCCTGCAGCTCATTCTCCAAACACACTGCAGCTCACTCCCCAAACACACTGCATCTCACTCCCCAAGTACACTGCAGCTCACTCCCGAAAGACACTGCAGCTCAATACCGAAAGACACTGCAGCTCACTCCCCAAACACACTGCAGCTCACTCCCCACACACTCTGAAGCTCAATACGGAAACACACTGCAGCTCACTCTCCAAACACACTGCAGCTCACTCCCCAAACACACTGCAGCTCACTCCCCACACACACTTCAGCTCACTCCCCAAACACACTGCAGGTCACTCCCGAAACACACTGCAGCTCAATACCGAAACACACTGCAGCTCACTCTCCAAACACACTGCAGCTCACTCCCCAAATACACTGCAGCTCATTCCCGAAACACACTACTGCTCACTCTCCAAACACACTGCAGCTCACTCTCCAAACACACTGCAGCTCAGTGCGGTAACACAATGCAGCTCACTCCCTAACACACTGCAGGTCACTCCCCAAACACACTGCAGGTCACTGCACAAACACCCTGCAGCTCATTCTCCAAACACACTGCAGCTCACTCCCCAAACACACTGCATCTCACTCCCCAAGTACACTGCAGCTCACTCCCGAAAGACACTGCAGCTCAATACCGAAAGACACTGCAGCTCACTCCCCAAACACACTGCAGCTCACTCCCCACACACTCTGAAGCTCAATACGGAAACACACTGCAGCTCACTCTCCAAACACACTGCAGCTCACTCCCCAAACACACTGCAGCTCACTCCCCACACACACTTCAGCTCACTCCCCAAACACACTGCAGGTCACTCCCCAAACACCCTGCATCTCACTCCCCAAGTACACTGCAGCTCACTCCCCAAACGCACTGCAGCTCACTCCCCAAACACACTGCAGCTCTCTCCCAAAACATGCTGCAGCTCACTCCCCAAACACGCTGCAGCTCAATAGCCAAACACTTTGCAGCTCACTCTCCAAACACAATGAAGCTCACTCCCCAAACAGACTGCAGCTCACTCCTCAAGCCAACTGCAGCTCACTCCCCAAACAGACTGCAGCTCACTCCCCAAACATACTGCAGCGCACTCCACAAACACATTGCAGCTCACTCCCCAAACATGCTGCAGCTCACTCCCCAAACACATTGCAGCTCACTCCCCAAACTCACTGCAGCCCACTCCCCAAACATACTGCATCTCACTCCACAAACACACTGCAGCTCACTCTGCAAACATACTGCAGCTCACTCCCAAATACACTGCAGCTCACTCTGCAAACGTACTGCAGCTCACTCCCCAAACTCACAGCAGCTCACTCCCGAAACACACTGCAGGTCACTCCCCACACATACTGCAGCTCACTCCACAAACACACTGCAGCTGACTCCCCAAACACACATCAGCTCACTCTCCAATCACACAGCAGGTCAGTCCCCAAACACATTGCAGCTCACTCGCCAAGGACACTGCAGCGCACTCCCCAATCACACTGCAGCTCACTCCCCAAACGCACTGCAGCTCACTCCCCAAACGCACTGCAGCTCACTCTCCAAACACACTGCAGCTCAATACCGAGACACACTGCAGCTCACTCCCCAAACACACTGCAGGTCACTCCCCAAACACCCTGCATCTCACTCCCCAAGTACACTGCAGCTCACTCCCCAAACGCACTGCAGCTCACTCCCCAAACACACTGCAGCTCTCTCCCCAAACACGCTGCAGCTCACTCCCCAAACACGCTGCAGCTCAATAGCCAAACACTTTGCAGCTCACTCTCCAAACACAATGAAGCTCACTCCTCAAGCCAACTGCAGCTCACTCCCCAAACACACATCAGCTCACTCTCCAATCACACAGCAGGTCAGTCCCCAAACACATTGCAGCTCACTCGCCAAGGACACTGCAGCGCACTCCCCAATCACACTGCAGCTCACTCCCCAAACGCACTGCAGCTCACTCCCCAAACGCACTGCAGCTCACTCTCCAAACACACTGCAGCTCAATACCGAGACACACTGCAGCTCACTCCCCAAACACACTGCAGGTCACTCCCCAAACACCCTGCATCTCACTCCCCAAGTACACTGCAGCTCACTCCCCAAACGCACTGCAGCTCACTCCCCAAACACACTGCAGCTCTCTCCCCAAACACGCTGCAGCTCACTCCCCAAACACGCTGCAGCTCAATAGCCAAACACTTTGCAGCTCACTCTCCAAACACAATGAAGCTCAATCCCCAAACAGACTGCAGCTCACTCCTCAAGCCAACTGCAGCTCACTCCCCAAACAGACTGCAGCTCACTCCCCAAACACACTGCAGCTCACTCCCCAAACACACTGCAGGTCACTCCCCAAACATGCTGCAGCTCACTCCCAAAACACATTGCAGCTCACTCCCCAAACTCACTGCAGCCCACTCCCCAAACATACTGCATCTCACTCCACAAACACACTGCAGCTCACTCTGCAAACATACTGCAGCTCACTCCCAAATACACTGCAGCTCACTCTGCAAACGTTCTGCAGCTCACTCCCCAAACTCACAGCAGCTCACTCCCGAAACACACTGCAGGTCACTCCCCACACATACTGCAGCTCACTCCACAAACACACTGCAGCTCACTCCCCAAACACACATCAGCTCACTCTCCAATCACACAGCAGGTCAGTCCCCAAACACATTGCAGCTCACTCGCCAAGGACACTGCAGCGCACTCCCCAATCACACTGCAGCTCACTCCCCAAACGCACTGCAGCTCACTCCCCAAACGCACTGCAGCTCACTCTCCAAACACACTGCAGCTCAATACCGAGACACACTGCAGCTCACTCCCCAAACACACTGCAGGTCACTCCCCAAACATACTGCAGCTCACTCCACAAACACACTGCAGCTCACTCTCCAAACACACAGCAGCTCAATACGGAAACACACTGCAGCTCACTCCCCAAACACACTGCAGCTCACTCTCCAAACACACAGCAGCTCACTCACCAAACACACTGCTGATCACTGTCCAAACACACTGCTGATCACTCCCCAAACACACTGCAGGTCACTCCCCAAACATACTGCAGATCACTCTCCAAACAGACAGCAGCTCAATACGGAAACACACTGCAGCTCACTCTCCATACACACTGCAGTTCAGTACGGAAGCACAATGCAGCTCACTCCCCAAACACACTGGAGGTCACTCCCCAAACACACTGCAGGTCACTCCCCAAACACACTGCATCTCACTCTCCAAACACACAGCAGCTCAATACGGAAACACATTGCAGCTCACTCCCCAAGGATACTGCAGCTCATTCCTCAAACACATTGCAGCTCACTCCCCAAACTCACTCCAGCTCACTCCCCAAACACACTGCAGCTCACTCTCCAAACACACAGCAGCTCAATACGGAAACACACTGCAGCTCACTCCCCAAACACACAGCAGCTCACTCCCCAAACACACTGCAGCTCAGTCCCCAAACACATTGCAGCTCACTCCCCAAACTCACTGCAGCTCACTCCCCAAACACACTGCAGCTCACTCTCCAAACACACTGCAGGTCAATCTCCAAACACACAGCAGCTCAGTCCCCAAACACACTGCAGCTAACTCCCCAAACACACTGAAGCTCAATACCGAAACACACTGCAGCTCACTCCCCAAGCACACTGCAGCTCACACCCCAAACACACTGCAGGTCACTCCCCAAACATACTGCAGCTCACTCCACAAACACTCTGCAGCTCACTCTCCAAACACACAGCTGCTCAATACGGAAACACACTGCAATTCACTCCCCAAACGCGCAGCAGCTCACTCCCCAAACACACTGCAGGTCACTCCCCAAACATACTGCTGCTCACTCCACAAACACTCTGCAACTCACTCTCCAAACGCACTGCAGCTCACTCCCCAAACTTCCTGCAGGTCAATACCAAAACAGACTGCAGCTCACTCCCCAAACATACTGCAGCTCACTCCCCAAAAACACTGCAGCTCACTCCCCAAACACACTGCAGCTCACTCTCAAAACACACTGCAGCTCACTCCCCAAACACACTTCAGCTCAGTCCCCCAACACATTGCAGCTCACTCTCCAAACACACTGCAGCTCACTCCCCAAACACACTGCAGCTCACTCCCCAAACACACTGCAGCTCACTCCCCAAACGCACTGCAGCTCACTCCCCAAACACACTGCAGGTCAGTACGGAAAGACAATGCAGGTCACTCCCCAAACACACTGCAGCTCACTCCCCAAACACACTGCAGCTCACTCCCCAAACACACTTCAGCTGAGTCCCCAAACACACTTCAGCTGAGTCCCCAAACACATTGCAGCTCACTCCCCAAACACACTGCAGGTCAGTACGGAAAGACAATGCAGGTCACTCCCCAAACACACTGCAGCTCACTCCCCAAACACACTTCAGCTGAGTCCCCAAACACATTGCAGCTCACTCCCGAAACACACTGCAGCTCAATACCGAAACACACTGCAGCTCACTCCCCAAACCCATGCAGCTCACACCCCAAACACGCTGCAACTCACACTCCATGCACACTGCAGCTCACTCCTCAAACACACTGCAGCTCACTCTCCAAACACACTGCAGCTCACTCCCGAAACACACTGCAGGTCACTCTCCAAACACGCTGCAGCTCAATACCGAAACACACTGCAGCTCATTCCCCAAGCACACTGCTGCTCACTCCCCAAACACATTGCAGCTCACTCCCCAAACTCACTGCAGCTGACTCCCCAGACATACTGCATCTCACTCCACAAACACACTGCAGCTCACTCTCCAAACACACTGCAGCTCACTCTCCAAACTTACTGCAGGTCAATACCAAAACACACTGCAGCTCACTCCCCAAACACATTGCAGCTCACTCTCCAAACACACTGCAGGTCACTCTCCAAACACGCTGCAGCTCACTCTCCAAACACACATCAGCTCACTCTCCAATCACACAGCAGGTCAGTCCCCAAACACATTGCAGCTCACTCGCCAAGGACACTGCAGCGCACTCCCCAAACACACTGCAGCTCACTCCCCAAACGCACTGCAGCTCACTCTCCAAACACACTGCAGCTCAATACCGAGACACACTGCAGCTCACTCCCCAAACACACTGCAGGTCACTCCCCAAACACCCTGCATCTCACTCCCCAAGTACACTGCAGCTCACTCCCCAAACGCACTGCAGCTCACTCCCCAAACACACTGCAGCTCTCTCCCCAAACACGCTGCAGCTCACTCCCCAAACACGCTGCAGCTCAATAGCCAAACACTTTGCAGCTCACTCTCCAAACACAATGAAGCTCACTCCCCAAACAGACTGCAGCTCACTCCTCAAGCCAACTGCAGCTCACTCCCCAAACAGACTGCAGCTCACTCCCCAAACACACTGCAGCTCACTCCACAAACACACTGCAGCTCACTCCCCAAACATGCTGCAGCTCACTCCCCAAACACATTGCAGCTCACTCCCCAAACTCACTGCAGCCCACTCCCCAAACATACTGCATCTCACTCCACAAACACACTGCAGCTCACTCTGCAAACATACTGCAGCTCACTCCCAAATACACTGCAGCTCACTCTGCAAACGTACTGCAGCTCACTCCCCAAACTCACAGCAGCTCACTCCCGAAACACACTGCAGGTCACTCCCCACACATACTGCAGCTCACTCCACAAACACACTGCAGCTCACTCCCCAAACACACATCAGCTCACTCTCCAATCACACAGCAGGTCAGTCCCCAAACACATTGCAGCTCACTCGCCAAGGACACTGCAGCGCACTCCCCAATCACACTGCAGCTCACTCCCCAAACGCACTGCAGCTCACTCCCCAAACGCACTGCAGCTCACTCTCCAAACACACTGCAGCTCAATACCGAGACACACTGCAGCTCACTCCCCAAACACACTGCAGGTCACTCCCCAAACATACTGCAGCTCACTCCACAAACACACTGCAGCTCACTCTCCAAACACACAGCAGCTCAATACGGAAACACACTGCAGCTCACTCCCCAAACACACTGCAGCTCACTCTCCAAACACACAGCAGCTCACTCACCAAACACACTGCTGATCACTGTCCAAACACACTGCTGATCACTCCCCAAACACACTGCAGGTCACTCCCCAAACATATTGCAGATCACTCTCCAAACAGACAGCAGCTCAATACGGAAACACACTGCAGCTCACTCTCCATACACACTGCAGCTCAGTACGGAAGCACAATGCAGCTCACTCCCCAAACACACTGGAGGTCACTCCCCAAACACACTGCAGGTCACTCCCCAAACACACTGCATCTCACTCTCCAAACACACAGCAGCTCAATACGGAAACACATTGCAGCTCACTCCCCAAGGATACTGCAGCTCATTCCCCAAACACATTGCAGCTCACTCCCCAAACTCACTCCAGCTCACTCCCCAAACACACTGCAGCTCACTCTCCAAACACACATCAGCTCAATCCGGAAACACACTGCAGCTCACTCCCCAAACACACAGCAGCTCACTCCCCAAACACACTGCAGCTCAGTCCCCAAACACATTGCAGCTCACTCCCCAAACATACTGCAGCTCACTCCCCAAAAACACTGCAGCTCACTCCCCAAACACACTGCAGTTCTCTCCCCAAACACGCTGCAGCTCACTCCCCAAACACGCTGCAGCTCAATAGCCAAACACTTTGCAGCTCACTCTCCAAACACAATGAAGCTCACTCCCCAAACAGACTGCAGCTCACTCCTCAAGCCAACTGCAGCTCACTCCCCAAACAGACTGCAGCTCACTCCCCAAACATACTGCAGCTCACTCCACAAACACATTGCAGCTCACTCCCCAAACATGCTGCAGCTCACTCCCCAAACACATTGCAGCTCACTCCCCAAACTCACTGCAGCCCACTCCCCAAACATACTGCATCTCACTCCACAAACACACTGCAGCTCACTCTGCAAACATACTGCAGCTCACTCCCAAATACACTGCAGCTCACTCTGCAAACGTTCTGCAGCTCACTCCCCAAACTCACAGCAGCTCACTCCCGAAACACACTGCAGGTCACTCCCCACACATACTGCAGCTCACTCCACAAACACACTGCAGCTCACTCCCCAAACACACATCAGCTCACTCTCCAATCACACAGCAGGTCAGTCCCCAAACACATTGCAGCTCACTCGCCAAGGACACTGCAGCGCACTCCCCAATCACACTGCAGCTCACTCCCCAAACGCACTGCAGCTCACTCCCCAAACGCACTGCAGCTCACTCTCCAAACACACTGCAGCTCAATACCGAGACACACTGCAGCTCACTCCCCAAACACACTGCAGGTCACTCCCCAAACATACTGCAGCTCACTCCACAAACACACTGCAGCTCACTCTCCAAACACACAGCAGCTCAATACGGAAACACACTGCAGCTCACTCCCCAAACACACTGCAGCTCACTCTCCAAACACACAGCAGCTCACTCACCAAACACACTGCTGATCACTGTCCAAACACACTGCTGATCACTCCCCAAACACACTGCAGGTCACTCCCCAAACATACTGCAGATCACTCTCCAAACAGACAGCAGCTCAATACGGAAACACACTGCAGCTCACTCTCCATACACACTGCAGTTCAGTACGGAAGCACAATGCAGCTCACTCCCCAAACACACTGGAGGTCACTCCCCAAACACACTGCAGGTCACTCCCCAAACACACTGCATCTCACTCTCCAAACACACAGCAGCTCAATACGGAAACACATTGCAGCTCACTCCCCAAGGATACTGCAGCTCATTCCTCAAACACATTGCAGCTCACTCCCCAAACTCACTCCAGCTCACTCCCCAAACACACTGCAGCTCACTCTCCAAACACACAGCAGCTCAATACGGAAACACACTGCAGCTCACTCCCCAAACACACAGCAGCTCACTCCCCAAACACACTGCAGCTCAGTCCCCAAACACATTGCAGCTCACTCCCCAAACTCACTGCAGCTCACTCCCCAAACACACTGCAGCTCACTCTCCAAACACACTGCAGGTCAATCTCCAAACACACAGCAGCTCAGTCCCCAAACACACTGCAGCTAACTCCCCAAACACACTGAAGCTCAATACCGAAACACACTGCAGCTCACTCCCCAAGCACACTGCAGCTCACACCCCAAACACACTGCAGGTCACTCCCCAAACATACTGCAGCTCACTCCACAAACACTCTGCAGCTCACTCTCCAAACACACAGCTGCTCAATACGGAAACACACTGCAATTCACTCCCCAAACGCGCAGCAGCTCACTCCCCAAACACACTGCAGGTCACTCCCCAAACATACTGCTGCTCACTCCACAAACACTCTGCAACTCACTCTCCAAACGCACTGCAGCTCACTCCCCAAACTTCCTGCAGGTCAATACCAAAACAGACTGCAGCTCACTCCCCAAACATACTGCAGCTCACTCCCCAAAAACACTGCAGCTCACTCCCCAAACACACTGCAGCTCACTCTCAAAACACACTGCAGCTCACTCCCCAAACACACTTCAGCTCAGTCCCCCAACACATTGCAGCTCACTCTCCAAACACACTGCAGCTCACTCCCCAAACACACTGCAGCTCACTCCCCAAACACACTGCAGCTCACTCCCCAAACGCACTGCAGCTCACTCCCCAAACACACTGCAGGTCAGTACGGAAAGACAATGCAGGTCACTCCCCAAACACACTGCAGCTCACTCCCCAAACACACTGCAGCTCACTCCCCAAACACACTTCAGCTGAGTCCCCAAACACACTTCAGCTGAGTCCCCAAACACATTGCAGCTCACTCCCCAAACACACTGCAGGTCAGTACGGAAAGACAATGCAGGTCACTCCCCAAACACACTGCAGCTCACTCCCCAAACACACTTCAGCTGAGTCCCCAAACACATTGCAGCTCACTCCCGAAACACACTGCAGCTCAATACCGAAACACACTGCAGCTCACTCCCCAAACCCATGCAGCTCACACCCCAAACACGCTGCAACTCACACTCCATGCACACTGCAGCTCACTCCTCAAACACACTGCAGCTCACTCTCCAAACACACTGCAGCTCACTCCCGAAACACACTGCAGGTCACTCTCCAAACACGCTGCAGCTCAATACCGAAACACACTGCAGCTCATTCCCCAAGCACACTGCTGCTCACTCCCCAAACACATTGCAGCTCACTCCCCAAACTCACTGCAGCTGACTCCCCAGACATACTGCATCTCACTCCACAAACACACTGCAGCTCACTCTCCAAACACACTGCAGCTCACTCTCCAAACTTACTGCAGGTCAATACCAAAACACACTGCAGCTCACTCCCCAAACACATTGCAGCTCACTCTCCAAACACACTGCAGGTCACTCTCCAAACACGCTGCAGCTCACTCTCCAAACACACATCAGCTCACTCTCCAATCACACAGCAGGTCAGTCCCCAAACACATTGCAGCTCACTCGCCAAGGACACTGCAGCGCACTCCCCAAACACACTGCAGCTCACTCCCCAAACGCACTGCAGCTCACTCTCCAAACACACTGCAGCTCAATACCGAGACACACTGCAGCTCACTCCCCAAACACACTGCAGGTCACTCCCCAAACACCCTGCATCTCACTCCCCAAGTACACTGCAGCTCACTCCCCAAACGCACTGCAGCTCACTCCCCAAACACACTGCAGCTCTCTCCCCAAACACGCTGCAGCTCACTCCCCAAACACGCTGCAGCTCAATAGCCAAACACTTTGCAGCTCACTCTCCAAACACAATGAAGCTCACTCCCCAAACAGACTGCAGCTCACTCCTCAAGCCAACTGCAGCTCACTCCCCAAACAGACTGCAGCTCACTCCCCAAACACACTGCAGCTCACTCCACAAACACACTGCAGCTCACTCCCCAAACATGCTGCAGCTCACTCCCCAAACACATTGCAGCTCACTCCCCAAACTCACTGCAGCCCACTCCCCAAACATACTGCATCTCACTCCACAAACACACTGCAGCTCACTCTGCAAACATACTGCAGCTCACTCCCAAATACACTGCAGCTCACTCTGCAAACGTACTGCAGCTCACTCCCCAAACTCACAGCAGCTCACTCCCGAAACACACTGCAGGTCACTCCCCACACATACTGCAGCTCACTCCACAAACACACTGCAGCTCACTCCCCAAACACACATCAGCTCACTCTCCAATCACACAGCAGGTCAGTCCCCAAACACATTGCAGCTCACTCGCCAAGGACACTGCAGCGCACTCCCCAATCACACTGCAGCTCACTCCCCAAACGCACTGCAGCTCACTCCCCAAACGCACTGCAGCTCACTCTCCAAACACACTGCAGCTCAATACCGAGACACACTGCAGCTCACTCCCCAAACACACTGCAGGTCACTCCCCAAACATACTGCAGCTCACTCCACAAACACACTGCAGCTCACTCTCCAAACACACAGCAGCTCAATACGGAAACACACTGCAGCTCACTCCCCAAACACACTGCAGCTCACTCTCCAAACACACAGCAGCTCACTCACCAAACACACTGCTGATCACTGTCCAAACACACTGCTGATCACTCCCCAAACACACTGCAGGTCACTCCCCAAACATATTGCAGATCACTCTCCAAACAGACAGCAGCTCAATACGGAAACACACTGCAGCTCACTCTCCATACACACTGCAGCTCAGTACGGAAGCACAATGCAGCTCACTCCCCAAACACACTGGAGGTCACTCCCCAAACACACTGCAGGTCACTCCCCAAACACACTGCATCTCACTCTCCAAACACACAGCAGCTCAATACGGAAACACATTGCAGCTCACTCCCCAAGGATACTGCAGCTCATTCCCCAAACACATTGCAGCTCACTCCCCAAACTCACTCCAGCTCACTCCCCAAACACACTGCAGCTCACTCTCCAAACACACATCAGCTCAATCCGGAAACACACTGCAGCTCACTCCCCAAACACACAGCAGCTCACTCCCCAAACACACTGCAGCTCAGTCCCCAAACACATTGCAGCTCACTCCCCAAACATACTGCAGCTCACTCCCCAAAAACACTGCAGCTCACTCCCCAAAAACACTGCAGCTCACTCTCAAAACACACTGCAGCTCACTCCCCAAACACACTTCAGCTCAGTCCCCCAACACATTGCAGCTCACTCTCCAAACACACTGCAGCTCACTCCCCAAACACACTGCAGCTCACTCCCCAAACACACTGCAGCTCACTCCCCAAACGCACTGCAGCTCACTCCCCAAACACACTGCAGGTCAGTACGGAAAGACAATGCAGGTCACTCCCCAAACACACTGCAGCTCACTCCCCAAACACACTGCAGCTCACTCCCCAAACACACTTCAGCTGAGTCCCCAAACACACTTCAGCTGAGTCCCCCAACACATTGCAGCTCACTCCCCAAACACACTGCAGGTCAGTACGGAAAGACAATGCAGGTCACTCCCCAAACACACTGCAGCTCACTCCCCAAACACACTTCAGCTGAGTCCCCAAACACATTGCAGCTCACTCCCGAAACACACTGCAGCTCAATACCGAAACACACTGCAGCTCACTCCCCAAACCCATGCAGCTCACACCCCAAACACGCTGCAACTCACACTCCATGCACACTGCAGCTCACTCCTCAAACACACTGCAGCTCACTCTCCAAACACA
Organism: Stegostoma tigrinum; assembly: GCF_030684315.1. NCBI lineage: Eukaryota > Metazoa > Chordata > Chondrichthyes > Orectolobiformes > Stegostomatidae > Stegostoma > Stegostoma tigrinum. The sequence goes on along the minus strand of NC_081359.1, from coordinate 922,849 downwards.
CTGCAGCTCACTCCCGAAACACACTGCAGGTCACTCTCCAAACACGCTGCAGCTCAATACCGAAACACACTGCAGCTCATTCCCCAAGCACACTGCAGCTCACTCCCCAAACACATTGCAGCTCACTCCCCAAACTCACTGCAGCAGACTCCCCAGACATACTGCATCTCACTCCACAAACACACTGCAGCTCACTCTCCAAACACACTGCAGCTCACTCTCCAAACTTACTGCATCTCACTCCACAAACACACTGCAGCTCACTCCCCAAACACATTGCAGCTCACTCTCCAAACACACTGCAGGTCACTCTCCAAACACACTGCAGGTCACTCTCCAAACACACATCAGCTCACTCCCCAAACGCACTGCAGGTCACTCCCCAAACGCACTGCAGCTCACTCCCCAAACACACTGCAGCTCAATATCCTAACACACTGCAGCTCACTCTCCAAACACACTGCAGCTCACTCTCCAAATTCACAGCAGCTCACTTCCCAAACACACTGCAGGTCAGTACGGAAAGACAATGCAGCTCACTCCCCAAACACACTGCAGGTCACTCCCCAAACACCCTGCAGCTCACTCCCCAAACACACTGCAACCTACTCTCCATGCACACTGCATCTCACTCCCGAAACACACTACTGCTCACTCCCCAAATACACTGCAGCTCATTCCCGAAACACACTACTGCTCACTCTCCAAACACACTGCAGCTCACTCTCCAAACACACTGCAGCTCAGTGCGGTAACACAATGCAGCTCACTCCCTAACACACTGCAGGTCACTCCCCAAACACACTGCAGGTCACTGCACAAACACCCTGCAGCTCATTCTCCAAACACACTGCAGCTCACTCCCCAAACACACTGCATCTCACTCCCCAAGTACACTGCAGCTCACTCCCGAAAGACACTGCAGCTCATTACCGAAAGACACTGCAGCTCACTCCCCAAACACACTGCAGCTCACTCCCCAAACACACTGCAACTCCCTCTCCATGCACACTGCAGCTCACTCTCCCAACACACTACTGCTCACTCCCCAAGCACACTTCAGCTCACTCCCCAAACACACTGCTGGTCACTCCCCAAACATACTGCAGCTCACTCTCCAAACACACAGCAGCTCACTCCCCAAACACACTGCATCTCACTCTCCAAACACACAGCAGCTCAATACGGAAACACACTGCATCTCACTCTCCAAATTCACAGCAGCTCACTTCCCAAACACACTGCAGGTCAGTACGGAAAGACAATGCAGCTCACTCCCCAAACACACTGCAGGTCACTCCCCAAACACCCTGCAGCTCACTCCCCAAACACACTGCAACCTACTCTCCATGCACACTGCATCTCACTCCCGAAACACACTACTGCTCACTCCCCAAATACACTGCAGCTCATTCCCGAAACACACTACTGCTCACTCTCCAAACACACTGCAGCTCACTCTCCAAACACACTGCAGCTCAGTGCGGTAACACAATGCAGCTCACTCCCTAACACACTGCAGGTCACTCCCCAAACACACTGCAGGTCACTGCACAAACACCCTGCAGCTCATTCTCCAAACACACTGCAGCTCACTCCCCAAACACACTGCATCTCACTCCCCAAGTACACTGCAGCTCACTCCCGAAAGACACTGCAGCTCATTACCGAAAGACACTGCAGCTCACTCCCCAAACACACTGCAGCTCACTCCCCAAACACACTGCAACTCCCTCTCCATGCACACTGCAGCTCACTCTCCCAACACACTACTGCTCACTCCCCAAGCACACTTCAGCTCACTCCCCAAACACACTGCTGGTCACTCCCCAAACATACTGCAGCTCACTCTCCAAACACACAGCAGCTCACTCCCCAAACACACTGCATCTCACTCTCCAAACACACAGCAGCTCAATACGGAAACACACTGCAGCTCACTCCCCAAACACACAGCAGCTCACTCCCCAAACACACTGCAGCTCAGTCCCCAAACACATTGGAGCTCACTCCCCAAACTCACTGCAGCTCACTCCCCAAACACATAGCAGCTCACTCCCCAAACACATTGCAGATCAGTCCCCAAACACATTGCAGCTCACTCCCCAAACTCACTGCAGCACAGTCCCCAAACACACTGCAGCTCACTCTCCAAACACACAGCAGCGCAGTCCCCAAACACACTGCAGCTAACTCCCCAAACACACTGAAGCTCAATACCGAAACACACTGCAGCTCACTCCCCAAGCACACTGCAGCTCACTCCACAAACACTCTGCAGCTCACTCTCCAAACACACTGCAGCTCACTGCCCAAACTTACTGCAGGTCAATACCGATACAGACTGCAGCTCACTCCCCAAACACACTACAGCTCACTCCCCAAACACACTGCAGCTCCCTCCCCAAACGCACTGCAGCATACTCCACAAACACTCTGCAGCTCACTCTCCAAACACACTGCAGCTCAATACCGAAACACACTGCAGCTCACTCCCCAAACATACTGCAGCTCACTCCCCAAACTTACTGCAGGTCAATACCGAAACAGACTGCAGCTCACTCCCCAAATGCACTGCAGCTCACTCCCCAAACACACTGCAGCTCACTCTCCAAACTCACTTCAGCTCACTCCCCAAACACACTGCAGGTCACTCCTCAAACACCCTACATCTCACTCGCCAAGTACACTGCAGCTCACTCCCGAAACACACTGCAGCTCAATACCGAAACACACTGCAGCTCACTCTCCAAACACACTGCAGCTCACTCCCCAAATACACTGCAGCTCATTCCCGAAACACACTACTGCTCACTCTCCAAACACACTGCAGCTCACTCTCCAAACACACTGCAGCTCAGTGCGGTAACACAATGCAGCTCACTCCCTAACACACTGCAGGTCACTCCCCAAACACACTGCAGGTCACTCCGCAAACACCCTGCAGCTCATTCTCCCAACACACTGCAGCACACTCCCCAAACACACTGCATCTCACTCCCCAAGTACACTGCAGCTCACTCCCGAAAGACACTGCAGCTCAATACCGAAAGACACTGCAGCTAACTCCCCAAACACACTGCAGCTCACTCCCCACACACTCTGAAGCTCAATACGGAAACACACTGCAGCTCACTCTCCAAACACACTGCAGCTCACTCCCCAAACACACTGCAGCTCACTCCCCACACACACTTCAGCTCACTCCCCAAACACACTGCAGGTCACTCCCCAAACACCCTGCATCTCACTCCCCAAGTACACTGCAGCTCACTCCCCAAACGCACTGCAGCTCACTCCCCAAACACACTGCAGCTCTCTCCCCAAACACGCTGCAGCTCACTCCCCAAACACGCTGCAGCTCAATAGCCAAACACTTTGCAGCTCACTCTCCAAACACAATGAAGCTCACTCCCCAAACAGACTGCAGCTCACTCCTCAAGCCAACTGCAGCTCACTCCCCAAACAGACTGCAGCTCACTCCCCAAACACACTGCAGCTCACTCCACAAACACATTGCAGCTCACTCCCCAAACATGCTGCAGCTCACTCCCCAAACACATTGCAGCTCACTCCCCAAACTCACTGCAGCCCACTCCCCAAACATACTGCATCTCACTCCACAAACACACTGCAGCTCACTCTGCAAACATACTGCAGCTCACTCCCAAATACACTGCACCTCACTCTGCAAACGTACTGCAGCTCACTCCCCAAACTCACAGCAGCTCACTCCCGAAACACACTGCAGGTCACTCCCCACACATACTGCAGCTCACTCCACAAACACACTGCAGCTCACTCCCCAAACACACATCAGCTCACTCTCCAATCACACAGCAGGTCAGTCCCCAAACACATTGCAGCTCACTCGCCAAGGACACTGCAGCGCACTCCCCAATCACACTGCAGCTCACTCCCCAAACGCACTGCAGCTCACTCCCCAAACGCACTGCAGCTCACTCTCCAAACACACTGCAGTTCAATACCGAGACACACTGCAGCTCACTCCCCAAACACACTGCAGGTCACTCCCCAAACACCCTGCATCTCACTCCCCAAGTACACTGCAGCTCACTCCCCAAACGCACTGCAGCTCACTCCCCAAACACACTGCAGCTCTCTCCCCAAACACGCTGCAGCTCACTCCCCAAACACGCTGCAGCTCAATAGCCAAACACTTTGCAGCTCACTCTCCAAACACAATGAAGCTCACTCCCCAAACAGACTGCAGCTCACTCCTCAAGCCAACTGCAGCTCACTCCCCAAACAGACTGCAGCTCACTCCCCAAACATACTGCAGCTCACTCCACAAACACACTGCAGCTCACTCCCCAAACATGCTGCAGCTCACTCCCCAAACACATTGCAGCTCACTCCCCAAACTCACTGCAGCCCGCTCCCCAAACATACTGCATCTCACTCCACAAACACACTGCAGCTCACTCTGCAAACATACTGCAGCTCACTCCCAAATACACTGCAGCTCACTCTGCAAACGTACTGCAGCTCACTCCCCAAACTCACAGCAGCTCACTCCCGAAACACACTGCAGGTCACTCCCCACACATACTGCAGCTCACTCCACAAACACACTGCAGCTCACTCCCCAAACACATTGCAGCTCACTCCCCAAACTCACTGCAGCCCGCTCCCCAAACATACTGCATCTCACTCCACAAACACACTGCAGCTCACTCCCCAAACACATTGCAGCTCACTCTCCAAACACACTGCAGGTCACTCTCCAAACACACTGCAGGTCACTCTCCAAACACACATCAGCTCACTCCCCAAACGCACTGCAGGTCACTCCCCAAACGCACTGCAGCTCACTCCCCAAACACACTGCAGCTCAATATCCTAACACACTGCAGCTCACTCTCCAAACACACTGCAGCTCACTCTCCAAATTCACAGCAGCTCACTTCCCAAACACACTGCAGGTCAGTACGGAAAGACAATGCAGCTCACTCCCCAAACACACTGCAGGTCACTCCCCAAACACCCTGCAGCTCACTCCCCAAACACACTGCAACCTACTCTCCATGCACACTGCATCTCACTCCCGAAACACACTACTGCTCACTCCCCAAATACACTGCAGCTCATTCCCGAAACACACTACTGCTCACTCTCCAAACACACTGCAGCTCACTCTCCAAACACACTGCAGCTCAGTGCGGTAACACAATGCAGCTCACTCCCTAACACACTGCAGGTCACTCCCCAAACACACTGCAGGTCACTGCACAAACACCCTGCAGCTCATTCTCCAAACACACTGCAGCTCACTCCCCAAACACACTGCATCTCACTCCCCAAGTACACTGCAGCTCACTCCCGAAAGACACTGCAGCTCATTACCGAAAGACACTGCAGCTCACTCCCCAAACACACTGCAGCTCACTCCCCAAACACACTGCAACTCCCTCTCCATGCACACTGCAGCTCACTCTCCCAACACACTACTGCTCACTCCCCAAGCACACTTCAGCTCACTCCCCAAACACACTGCTGGTCACTCCCCAAACATACTGCAGCTCACTCTCCAAACACACAGCAGCTCACTCCCCAAACACACTGCATCTCACTCTCCAAACACACAGCAGCTCAATACGGAAACACACTGCAGCTCACTCCCCAAACACACAGCAGCTCACTCCCCAAACACACTGCAGCTCAGTCCCCAAACACATTGGAGCTCACTCCCCAAACACACAGCAGCTCACTCCCCAAACACACTGCAGCTCAGTCCCCAAACACATTGGAGCTCACTCCCCAAACTCACTGCAGCTCACTCCCCAAACATACTGCAGCTCACTCCACAAACACACTGCAGCTCACTCCCCAAACATGCTGCAGCTCACTCCCCAAACACATTGCAGCTCACTCCCCAAACTCACTGCAGCCCGCTCCCCAAACATACTGCATCTCACTCCACAAACACACTGCAGCTCACTCTGCAAACATACTGCAGCTCACTCCCAAATACACTGCAGCTCACTCTGCAAACGTACTGCAGCTCACTCCCCAAACTCACAGCAGCTCACTCCCGAAACACACTGCAGGTCACTCCCCACACATACTGCAGCTCACTCCACAAACACACTGCAGCTCACTCCCCAAACACATTGCAGCTCACTCCCCAAACTCACTGCAGCCCGCTCCCCAAACATACTGCATCTCACTCCACAAACACACTGCAGCTCACTCCCCAAACACATTGCAGCTCACTCTCCAAACACACTGCAGGTCACTCTCCAAACACACTGCAGGTCACTCTCCAAACACACATCAGCTCACTCCCCAAACGCACTGCAGGTCACTCCCCAAACGCACTGCAGCTCACTCCCCAAACACACTGCAGCTCAATATCCTAACACACTGCAGCTCACTCTCCAAACACACTGCAGCTCACTCTCCAAATTCACAGCAGCTCACTTCCCAAACACACTGCAGGTCAGTACGGAAAGACAATGCAGCTCACTCCCCAAACACACTGCAGGTCACTCCCCAAACACCCTGCAGCTCACTCCCCAAACACACTGCAACCTACTCTCCATGCACACTGCATCTCACTCCCGAAACACACTACTGCTCACTCTCCAAACACACTGCAGCTCACTCTCCAAACACACTGCAGCTCAGTGCGGTAACACAATGCAGCTCACTCCCTAACACACTGCAGGTCACTGCACAAACACCCTGCAGCTCATTCTCCAAACACACTGCAGGTCACTCCCCAAACACACTGCATCTCACTCCCCAAGTACACTGCAGCTCACTCCCGAAAGACACTGCAGCTCATTACCGAAAGACACTGCAGCTCACTCCCCAAACACACTGCAGCTCACTCCCCAAACACACTGCAACTCCCTCTCCATGCACACTGCAGCTCACTCTCCCAACACACTACTGCTCACTCCCCAAGCACACTTCAGCTCACTCCCCAAACACACTGCTGGTCACTCCCCAAACATACTGCAGCTCACTCTCCAAACACACAGCAGCTCACTCCCCAAACACACTGCATCTCACTCTCCAAACACACAGCAGCTCAATACGGAAACACACTGCAGCTCACTCCCCAAACACACAGCAGCTCACTCCCCAAACACACTGCAGCTCAGTCCCCAAACACATTGGAGCTCACTCCCCAAACTCACTGCAGCTCACTCCCCAAACACATAGCAGCTCACTCCCCAAACACATTGCAGATCAGTCCCCAAACACATTGCAGCTCACTCCCCAAACTCACTGCAGCTCACTCCCCAAACACACTGCAGCTCACTCTCCAAACACACAGCAGCGCAGTCCCCAAACACACTGCAGCTAACTCCCCAAACACACTGAAGCTCAATACCGAAACACACTGCAGCTCACTCCCCAAGCACACTGCAGCTCACTCCACAAACACTCTGCAGCTCACTCTCCAAACACACTGCAGCTCACTGCCCAAACTTACTGCAGGTCAATACCGATACAGACTGCAGCTCACTCCCCAAACACACTACAGCTCACTCCCCAAACACACTGCAGCTCCCTCCCCAAACGCACTGCAGCATACTCCACAAACACTCTGCAGCTCACTCTCCAAACACACTGCAGCTCAATACCGAAACACACTGCAGCTCACTCCCCAAACATACTGCAGCTCACTCCCCAAACTTACTGCAGGTCAATACCGAAACAGACTGCAGCTCACTCCCCAAATGCACTGCAGCTCACTCCCCAAACACACTGCAGCTCACTCTCCAAACTCACTTCAGCTCACTCCCCAAACACACTGCAGGTCACTCCCCAAACACCCTACATCTCACTCGCCAAGTACACTGCAGCTCACTCCCGAAACACACTGCAGCTCAATACCGAAACACACTGCAGCTCACTCTCCAAACACACTGCAGCTCACTCCCCAAATACACTGCAGCTCATTCCCGAAACACACTACTGCTCACTCTCCAAACACACTGCAGCTCACTCTCCAAACACACTGCAGCTCAGTGCGGTAACACAATGCAGCTCACTCCCTAACACACTGCAGGTCACTCCCCAAACACACTGCAGGTCACTCCGCAAACACCCTGCAGCTCATTCTCCCAACACACTGCAGCACACTCCCCAAACACACTGCATCTCACTCCCCAAGTACACTGCAGCTCACTCCCGAAAGACACTGCAGCTCAATACCGAAAGACACTGCAGCTAACTCCCCAAACACACTGCAGCTCACTCCCCACACACTCTGAAGCTCAATACGGAAACACACTGCAGCTCACTCTCCAAACACACTGCAGCTCACTCCCCAAACACACTGCAGCTCACTCCCCACACACACTTCAGCTCACTCCCCAAACACACTGCAGGTCACTCCCCAAACACCCTGCATCTCACTCCCCAAGTACACTGCAGCTCACTCCCCAAACGCACTGCAGCTCACTCCCCAAACACACTGCAGCTCTCTCCCCAAACACGCTGCAGCTCACTCCCCAAACACGCTGCAGCTCAATAGCCAAACACTTTGCAGCTCACTCTCCAAACACAATGAAGCTCACTCCCCAAACAGACTGCAGCTCACTCCTCAAGCCAACTGCAGCTCACTCCCCAAACAGACTGCAGCTCACTCCCCAAACATACTGCAGCTCACTCCACAAACACATTGCAGCTCACTCCCCAAACATGCTGCAGCTCACTCCCCAAACACATTGCAGCTCACTCCCCAAACTCACTGCAGCCCGCTCCCCAAACATACTGCATCTCACTCCACAAACACACTGCAGCTCACTCTGCAAACATACTGCAGCTCACTCCCAAATACACTGCAGCTCACTCTGCAAACGTACTGCAGCTCACTCCCCAAACTCACAGCAGCTCACTCCCGAAACACACTGCAGGTCACTCCCCACACATACTGCAGCTCACTCCACAAACACACTGCAGCTCACTCCCCAAACACACATCAGCTCACTCTCCAATCACACAGCAGGTCAGTCCCCAAACACATTGCAGCTCACTCGCCAAGGACACTGCAGCGCACTCCCCAATCACACTGCAGCTCACTCCCCAAACGCACTGCAGCTCACTCCCCAAACGCACTGCAGCTCACTCTCCAAACACACTGCAGCTCAATACCGAGACACACTGAAGCTCAATACCGAAACACACTGCAGGTCACTCCCCAAACATACTGCAGCTCACTCCACAAACACACTGCAGCTCACTCTCCAAACACACAGCAGCTCAATACGGAAACACACTGCAGCTCACTCCCCAAACACACTGCAGCTCACTCTCCAAACACACAGCAGCTCACTCACCAAACACACTGCTGATCACTGTCCAAACACATTGCTGATCACTCCCCAAACACACTGCAGGGCACTCCCCAAACATACTGCAGATCACTCTCCAAACAGACAGCAGCTCAATACGGAAACACACTGCAGCTCACTCTCCATACACACTGCAGCTCAGTACGGAAGCACAATGCAGCTCACTCCCCAAACACACTGGAGGTCACTCCCCAAACACACTGCAGGTCACTCCCCAAACACACTGCATCTCACTCTCCAAACACACAGCAGCTCAATACGGAAACACATTGCAGCTCACTCCCCAAGGATACTGCAGCTCATTCCCCAAACACATTGCAGCTCACTCCCCAAACTCACTCCAGCTCACTCCCCAAACACAGTGCAGCTCACTCTCCAAACACACAGCAGCTCAATACGGAAACACACTGCAGCTCAGTCCCCAAACACATTGCAGCTCACTCCCCAAACATACTGCAGCTCACTCCCCAAAAACACTGCAGCTCACTCCCCAAACACACTGCAGCTCACTCTCAAAACACACAGCAGCTCAGTCCCCAAACACACTGCAGCTAACTCCCCAAACACACTGAAGCTCAATACCGAAACACACTGCAGCTCACTCCCCAAGCACACTGCAGCTCACACCCCAAACACACTGCAGGTCACTCCCCAAACATACTGCAGCTCACTCCACAAACACTCTGCAGCTCACTCTCCAAACACACAGCTGCTCAATACGGAAACACACTGCAACTCACTCCCCAAACGCGCAGCAGCTCACTCCCCAAACACACTGCAGGTCACTCCCCAAACATACTGCAGGTCACTCCACAAACACTCTGCAACTCACTCTCCAAACACACTGCAGCTCACTCCCCAAACTTCCTGCAGGCCAATACCAAAACAGACTGCAGCTCTCTCCCCAAACATACTGCAGCTCACTCCCCAAAAACACTGCAGGTCACTCCCCAAACACACTGCATCTCACTCTCCAAACACACAGCAGCTCAATACGGAAACACATTGCAGCTCACTCCCCAAGGATACTGCAGCTCATTCCCCAAACACATTGCAGCTCACTCCCCAAACTCACTCCAGCTCACTCCCCAAACACACTGCAGCTCACTCTCCAAACACACAGCAGCTCAATACGGAAACACACTGCAGCTCAGTCTCCAAACACATTGCAGCTCACTCCCCAAACATACTGCAGCTCACTTCCCAAAAACACTGCAGCTCACTCCCCAAACACACTGCAGCTCACTCTCAAAACACACAGCAGCTCAGTCCCCAAACACACTGCAGCTAACTCCCCAAACACACTGAAGCTCAATACCGAAACACACTGCAGCTCACTCCCCAAGCACACTGCAGCTCACACCCCAAACACACTGCAGGTCACTCCCCAAACATACTGCAGCTCACTCCACAAACACTCTGCAGCTCACTCTCCAAACACACAGCTGCTCAATACGGAAACACACTGCAACTCACTCCCCAAACGCGCAGCAGCTCACTCCCCAAACACACTGCAGGTCACTCCCCAAACATACTGCAGGTCACTCCACAAACACTCTGCAACTCACTCTCCAAACACACTGCAGCTCACTCCCCAAACTTCCTGCAGGCCAATACCAAAACAGACTGCAGCTCTCTCCCCAAACATACTGCAGCTCACTCCCCAAAAACACTGCAGCTCACTCCCCAAACACACTGCAGCTCACTCTCAAAACACACTGCAGCTCACTCCCCAAACACACTTCAGCTCAGTCCCCCAACACATTGCAGCTCACTCCCCAAACACACTGCAGGTCAGTATGGAAAGACAATGCAGGTCACTCCCCAAACACACTGCAGCTCACTCCCCAAACACACTTCAGCTGAGTCCCCAAACACATTGCAGCTCACTCCCGAAACACACTGCAGCTCAATACCGAAACACACTGCAGCTCACTCCCCAAACCCATGCAGCTCACACCCCAAACACGCTGCAACTCACACTCCATGCACACTGCAGCTCACTCCCCAAACACACTGCAGCTCACTCTCCAAACACACTGCAGCTCACTCCCCAAACACACTGCAGGTCACTCTCCAAACACGCTGCAGCTCAATACCGAAACACACTGCAGCTCATTCCCCAAGCACACTGCAGCTCACTCCCCAAACACATTGCAGCTCACTCCCCAAACTCACTGCAGCTGACTCCCCAGACATACTGCATCTCACTCCACAAACACACTGCAGCTCACTCTCCAAACACACTGCAGCTCACTCTCCAAACTTACTGCAGGTCAATACCAAAACACACTGCAGCTCACTCCCCAAACACATTGCAGCTCACTCTCCAAACACACTGCAGGTCACTCTCCAAACACACTGCAGGTCACTCTCCAAACACACATCAGCTCACTCTCCAATCACACAGTAGGTCAGTCCCCAAACACATTGCAGCTCACTCTCCAAGCACACTACAGCTCACTCCCCAAACACACTGCATCTCAATCCCCAATCACACTGCAGGTCACTCCCCAAACGCACTGCAGGTCACTCCCCAAACGCACTGCAGCTCACTCCCCAAACACACTGCAGCTCAATACCCTAACACACTGCAGCTCACTCTCCAAACACACTGCAGCTCACTCTCCAAATACACAGCAGCTCACTTCCCAAACACACTGCAGGTCAGTACGGAAAGACAATGCAGCTCACTCCCCAAACACACTGCAGGTCACTCCCCAAACACCCTGCAGCTCACTCCCCAAACACACTGCAACCTACTCTCCATGCACACTGCATCTCACTCCCGAAACACACTACTGCTCACTCCCGAAATACACTGCAGCTCATTCTCGAAACACACTACTGCTCACTCTCCAAACACACTGCAGCTCACTCTCCAAACACACTGCAGCTCAGTGCGGTAACACAATGCAGCTCACTCCCTAACACACTGCAGGTCACTCCCCAAACACACTGCAGGTCACTGCACAAACACCCTGCAGCTCATTCTCCAAACACACTGCAGCTCACTCCCCAAACACACTGCATCTCACTCCCCAAGTACACTGCAGCTCACTCCCGAAAGACACTGCAGCTCAATACCGAAAGACACTGCAGCTCACTCCCCAAACACACTGCAACTCCCTCTCCATGCACACTGCAGCTCACTCTCCCAACACACTACTGCTCACTCCCCAAACACACTGCAGCTCACTCCCCAAACACACTGCAGCTCACTCCCGAAACACACTGCAGCTCACTCCCCAAACGCACTGCAGCTCATTCGCCAAATATACTGCAGCTCACTCCCCAAACGCACTGCAGCTCACTCTCCCAACACACTGCAGCTCACTCCCCAAACATTCTGCAGCTCACTCCCCAAACACACAGCAGCTCACGCCCCAAACATACTGCAGCTCGTTTCCTAAACACACTACAGCTCACAGCGGGAGGTTCTACTCATGATGTATAGGTAAACCAGGGGAATGCTCCGATCCCAGTTTCTTGGGATTGCCCACAGATTTAAAATGAAATTGTGTAACCTTCCTCATGAAATGACCCATCATTCCAGATATTGAGTTAGTAAACCTTCTCTGCACTGCTTTCAATGCAGTTTAACCCTTCCTTATATGGGAATACCGATAGTGTACACTATGACAGATGTAATCTCACATACGCCTCTACAACTGAAACATTACTTCTTGACACAAGTCCCTTGCAATAAGCCATCACATTTTATTTGCTTTCCCAATTACATGTTGTACCTGGAAAGTAACATTTTGCAATTCATGCATTGGGATTTCTCCGCATCTCAGAGCTTTGCAGACTCTCAGCACGTTGGGACATTGCTGCTGGTGATCTGACTGGTGCTGACATGGACCATGAAAGCTGGATGCTCTCTTTCCAACTGGAAGTTCAACTCCAGCCCTGAGTAGATGCCCTGGCACTGGAACTGGCACTGGACAAACAGCACAGCTTACTGCACTCAAACTGTTTTGCTGCTGTCACTACACTGTCCCTAGATCCAGTACATTCCTTTTTAGGCCAGGATTTCCTACATTTGTTGTCTTCTGAGAAACGCTACATACAGTTGCAACAAGCCAGCCTAGCTGCTTTGCAACAACATCAGCAACTGCGGTACTTACTGCAACATGCCCAATGAGGTATTATCACCTGGGACAACAAAGTGTGGAGCTGGATGAGCACAGCAGGCCAGGCAGCACCCCAGGAGCACAAAAGCTGGTGCTTTGGGCCAAGACCCTTCATCAGAAATCCCATTTCTGATGAAGGGTCTCGGCCCGAAACATCATTGTGTTCCTAAGATGTTGCTTGGCCTGTGGTGTTCATCCAGGTCCATACTTTGTTATCTCGGATTCCCCGGTATCTGCAGTTCCCCATTATCTCTGGTATTATAGCCTGTCCTGCAGAGGATGTGGAAGTTCCCAGGCATTAATGATTTAAAGTAACCACATCAACTGGAGGAAGATGATGACATTTCCAGCCTGATCCACCACTCACAGACTTTACTAGAAGATAGAACATAGAACAGTACAGCACAGCAAAGACCATATGCCTTCTTAATGACTCTATCCACCCGGGTGGCAGCTTTCAGGGAACTGTGGACATGAACCCCAAAGTCTCTCTGCTCCTCCACACTGCCAAGAATCTTTCTGTTCACCCTGAATTCTGTTTTCAAGTTTGTCCTTCCAACATGAATCACCTCACACTTTTCTGAGTTAAACTCCATCTGCCACTTCTCAGCCCAACTCTGCATCCTATCAATGTCCCTTTGTAACCTAGAATAGCCCTCCGCTCTGTCCACAATGCGACCCACCTTTCTATCATCCGTGAACTTACTAATCCACACTTCTACTCCTTCGCCCAAACCATTTACAAAAATCACACATAGAAGAGGACCCAGAACTGATCCTTGTGGTACACCACTTGTAACTGATCACCATGTTGAATATTTTCCATCCACTACCACCCTTTGTCTTCTAAAGGTCAGTCAATTCTGAATCCAATCTGCCACATCTCCCCCTATCCCATGCCTCCTTACCTTCTGCATGAGCCTATTATGGGGAACCTTATCAATCGCCTTACTTAAATCCTTACTGAAATAGAATAATTTACTGACTCACACTTTGTGGTTTCTGGTTTTTTGGGGATCTTCAGAAATGATTATGTCATGATTTATGTTTAAAACACTGTTTCTTGAAATGGAATGACTTTATAATTTAGTTGAAAGTCACTTAGACAAAATATTTATTTGTTACTGGGCCGGCATTGAAAATGCGTATTGAAGTCAGATGAGCTCCCTTGTTATATAGCATGGATCATCATCTCTTTGTGACTGGGTTATTAAGTATTAATTGTCCCCTGTAGGCTCCAATGGTGCAGGATCCCCTTCCCGTCATTCAGGTAGATCTCAGCAGAACATCCTGCGGATGTCTTTTGATATCCAGGAATCAGAAAGATGTCCAAGTAAAATTAAACACGGTATTTGTGTGCACTGTATTTTGTCATATGTATTTTATTTTTCGGCAGTTAATTTGTTGATTCAGGGTGAGATTTCAATACAGTTGTAACTCTATATTTACAGCCTGTGAAATAAAATGATTTAACAATTCATATATTTGAAACCATTCCATTAAGTTGTCTGAATTGATCACTACAGCTGGAAAATATCTCAACATGGAGAGCTTTTGGACACCTGATGATTAATGAGCATTTGTATCTCCCTGCAGTGTTAGCAGGCACACATTATTATTCCAGACCCTATTTTCAATCGGGACTTTTCAGGAGTGGGTATGTTCTTCCCAATGCAAGCCATCATTATGTAGCATGATCACTGCAGGATGGAGCCAAGGTGAATGGGGCATCTTTTACAGAGAATATGACCCACTAAATATTCCACTTCCACAGAAATACATGCAGATCACATGGTGTAAGGACCAACCTGTACTCAAGTGCACTTTATTAGCAGAGTCAATAGGGAAGCATTGTCACCTGTTGCCAGAAGACATCTATCTGGGCTCATATGCTCACAAGCCTGATTCAGTGACTATGGATGCTCTATCACTCTCAGCTTCTGTGATATGGAGTTATTTTAGGAATCAATTTGGATCTATGCAACTCCAGTTAGGCAGCAATGCACTCTTGTATTTTTTAGGTGACTGATTTCTGCTACAGGAAAATGAACAAATCTATCACATTTAGCACTACAACAAGCAAACAGCAGTAAAATCCCTTCAATATCATCAGGTCGCTATCTGTCCCAAATAACCAGTGTGTCACTGATGACACCTCACAAGCTGGTCCCTTATAGTACAGAGCAGGGCTATTTGGATAGAAATCTAATAGACAACAACTTTAACCGATAGTGTGCTTTAATGTGTGTTTTATTGTGTTTTAAGAAAACAGGAATGGTCAAAGCACTAAGTCCTGCATTCCTTCTCAGCACACTCTGACAGAGTGTATCTGTCACTAATTGTGGCAGGCTGTTAGATACTGATGGGAATCAAATGTGGAACATGTAGTCCTTATATGTACATAGCAACATCACCTTTTGGTTCATGCTGAGCCATAATGCATCATGTCCCACAGATTAGCCCACAGTTAGAGTGGTTAATCAGTACACAAAAGAAGGTTTTACAAATTAGCAATCTCACTGGTTGAGTTTATGCAATGCATGTAAACATATCAGGGCTTTTTGAGAACAGACAGCATGTCTGACAAAATTTCCACCTCATTGTGAGTACAGATCACCATCCTGAAATATATCATGCTCCTTATATGAAATTTATGTTTGTGAGAATTCACTTTCATGCAAATCATATAAATTGAGAGTATATCATTGGATTTACTGACATGAGTTTGATTTTTAGTTTCAAAACATTGTTATTATTTTAACAATTAAGTCAATGGATTTCTTTAGGTTTTTGCAGAAAAAGTTTAAACAAATTCATTGCTGCAGTTTGCTATAACTGCCTTTTTCTAACTAAGCTTGCTTTGAAATATTCTTTCATGCCTTACATATTTTAGACTTATTTGTCTACTGAATTTCAAAGCAAAGAGCAAATGAGTGCTTTAAAATAATTGAAAGCTGCTGAACATTCAGCAGCATTGCAGTGTGGAACACCTTTGGCCACAACATTGCTAAACTTGTAATGTGGCAATCTTTAATCTGGACAGAATTGAAAATTCAGTTTTTTTTTCCCATTCACTCTTCATTAAATCATTGTCTTTCATCTGCAATTCTGTTTTTACATCCAAATTTGCTGTCTTTAATGCAGCAGAAGTGAAAGAATATTGAAGAGAGTGGCCTAGAAATGTAAAGGTACAGTGTTAGGGTTTCAGGTGGTAAGATCGACAAGGAAACTGGTAGGAGCTGCATATATAACATAAGCTTGGGGAATGCTGTCTGAACAATTGATGAAGGCAGTGAGACAGGCTTCCCCGACTATGCTCAAACTGCTGATCACTCCTTTGTGTTTGCAAATAAAGAATCTTACATTTGCTTGAGGACCGTCACGCGAAACCCTGTTTTCTTAAACATAGCTAGGGCTGGTCTGGGTGTAGACAGGAATACCACAGATAATAGGAACTGCAGATGCTGGTGAATCTGAGATACCAAAGTGTAGAGCTGGATGAACACAGCAGGCCAAGCAGCATCATAGGAGCAGGAAAGCTGCCATTTCAGGCCTAAACCCTTCATTAGAAAAACAGGAAACAGAAAATCAGGAATACCACGATAATAGAATGTGAGGCTGGATGAACACAGCAGGCCCAGCAGCATCTCAGGAGCACAAAAGCTGACGTTTCGGGCCTAGACCCTTCATCAGAGAGGCTGAGATGCTGCTGGGCCTGCTGTGTTCATCCAGCCTCACATGTTATTATCTTGGATTCTCCAGCATCTGCAGTTCCCATTATCAGGAATACCACGTCCACTTGTGGCCTAATCAATGTTCCTTCTTAGCAAACCAGAACAACAAAGGTATTTTAAAAAGAGCTGAATGTGGAAATGGCTGATACATTTGTGCTTACCTGGTGGCTAGGACAAGTCAAAACAGTTATTGGGGCTTAAAGGATCCTTGCACTTATCAACAGATGTATAGAATATAAAAGCACAGAACTGATGCAATACGTCCACAAATCATTAGTCAGACCACATTTGGAGTATTGTGTTCGGTTCTGAGCACCTCATTTAACGAATGGTTTAAAACCCTGGAGAGAGTTCAAAGGAGATTGACAAGAATGATACCAGGAATGAGGGCATTTAGGTACAAGGAAAAGGAAGAGAAATTGGATTTATTCTCCTCAGAGCAGAGAAGGTTAAGAGGTGACTTTATTGAAATGTTCAAAAATATGAACAAATTTGACAGGTAAAGAAGAATAATCCATTTCCACTAGTTGGTATGACTAACTAGGTCTCACAATTACAAGATTTTCAGCAGGAGGACCAGGTGTCTTTACTCAGAGAATTATTAGGATTTAGAATGCATTACCTGGGAGAGTGGTGGAGGCAGTTTCCATGGAGGTTTTAATAAACAGCTGGAGATGTATTTTGAAAGTGCTGAGGGCTGAAGAATGGGAGTAGTTCGTAGCTTTTTCAGGATTATTTCAGCATAGACATGATGGGTTGAATGGACTCCTTCTGTATTGTAAAATTCTATGATGCTAACCTTCTTGCAGTCCTGCAAACTGTTACTAGCCCACAGTCTGCACTCCTAGACTCCTTTTCTTTTGGTACTTCCACTCACCAAATCCAAGGTCTTTCTTTTCTGACCTGACAACCTGTCAAGGATAGCAAAGTGTGGAGCTGGATGAACACAGCAGGCCAAGCAGCATCTCAGGAGCACAAAAGCTGATGTTTTGGGTCTAGACCCTTCCAAAACATCAGCTTTTGTTCTCCTGAGATGCTGCTTGGCCTGCTGTGTTCATCCAGCTCCACACTGTGTTATCTTGGATTCTCCAGCATCTGCAGTTCCCATTATCACTAACCTATCAATGATGTAGAGATTGGAAATTCCAAGCATTTTTGCTGTTGAACTACCTGATGATGTTGTGCAGGTAGTAGCAGGGTGACAGGGGAGGTGATAACCTAATGGTATTATTGCTAGACTATTATTTCAGATCCCCAGGTAATATTCTTGGGACCCAAGTTCAAATCCTGCCACAGCAGATGGTGAAATTTGAATTCAATAAAAAAAGTCTGGAATTAAGAGTATAGTGTTGAGCATAAAACTATTGTTGATTGTTGAGTAAAACCCCATCTGGTTCACTAATGTCCTTTAGGGAAGGAAACTGCCATCCTTACCTGGTCTGGTCTACATGTGACTCCAGACCCACAGCAATGTGGTTGACCAGAGTCACTTGCCCACTGGGCAATAAATGCTGGTGCAGCTGGGGATGCCCACATTCTGCGAATGAATCAAAAAATATTTAAGAGAGGCTTGAGGCCCACTGATGTGATGACTTTATCAGCCTGAATTTTTGCCCATGTGTTGGGTGCACACTTACTTCTTGATCTTATTATGACTTTGGTTCAAACATGGACCAAAAAGCCAAATTCAAGAGGGCAGCTGAAAGATACCTCCCTTGACATTGAGCTACATTTAACTTAGTGAGGCATCAAGGACCTCTACCAAAACTCGAGTCAGCTGCGATTCGGGGAAAGATCTCTACTGGTTAGAGTCATGCTAAGCAGAAAGAAAAATGGCAGTGCTTGTAGTCAGCTATCTCAGCTCCAGGACACTTCATCTGGAGTTCGCCAGTATAGTGTGCTCAGTCCAGCCATCTTTAGCTGTTTATCAATGTTCTTCCCTCTGCCTTAGGGTGAAAAACAGGGATGCTCCCTGATAATTGTAAACATTCAACACCATTCCTGACTCCTCAGATAGTAAAGCAGTCTGTGTCCAAATGCAACAATAACTGGAGAATACCCAGACTTGGATTGATAAGTGACAAGTAATATTCATAGGACACAAGTGACAGACAATAATCATCTCCAGTAAGATTGAATCTAACCATTGCCCCTTGACCTTCACTGGCATTATCATAGCTGAATCCCTCACTGTCAGTATGTTTGGGGTTATCATCACCTAGAAAATGAACTGAACTAGCCATTTAAAAGTTGTGCCTACAAGAACTGGTCAGCAGTTAACAATGCTGCAGTGAGTACCTCACTTCCTGACTCCTCAAAGCCTGTCCTCCATCCACAAGGCTCATGTGAGGAGTGTGATGGAATACTCCTCACTTGCCTGGATGAGTGCAGCTCCAAAAACACTCAAAAAGCTTGACACCATCCAGGACAAAGCAGCGCCCCTGCACCCGCACCCCCCCCCCCTCCCTACCCCCCGCTTGATTGGGACCACATGCACAAGCATTCATTCCGTCCACCAGTATATACTATCTTCAATATGCACTGAAGAAACTCAGCAGAGATCCTTAGGCAGCACCTTCCAAACTCAAGACCACTTCCATCTAGAAAGACAAGGAAGCAAATACATCAGAACACCACTACCTGCAAGTTCCCCTTCAAAACACCTAGCATCCTGACTTGGAAATACATCACTGTTCCTCCACTGTTGCCGGATCAAATCCTGGAATTCTCTCCCTAATGGCATTTTGAGTCAATCCACAGGTGGGCTGCGGTGGTTCAAGAACGTGGCTCACCCTCACCTTTGCAAGGACAACCAGAGACAGGCAATAAATGCTGGCACAGCCAGTGATGCCCACACCCCATTAGTGAATTAAAGGAATGGATAAAAAATATAGATTTGCTCACATCTGAAAACTAACAACTACACACACATACCATATATGGAATACATGTGTAACTCAATCAAAACAACGCAATCCTAAACAGCATGGTAGTTATGAGAATAGAGACAATAACCTACAAAAAGATGCAGAAACACTGCAAAAACAGCCGATGATAATGAGAAGAAGCACCAAGTTGCCCGTTCATCCTGAAGTAGTTAGCATAGTTAGTGCAGTGCCTGCTATTGAGAGGAATGTACAGCAATGCCACAAGAGCGTTAATGACCTCCTGGATTCCTTAATCTTCTGTAATCACCAACATTTCTCAGCTCCTTCACACTCACTCTTACTCTGCCACTGCACCCAGCCCCCACCAAGCCTCATGGGCCACTTTTCCCAATATTGCATGTAACATGTCTCACTCAACCCATCCCCTAGATGCCCTGCCCTCTGTCCTTCCTATTCACTCATATGGCCACCTTTTTTGATGGACAAAGGACCATCCTGAGATTAACAATAGTTCTCCTGACTGTTCATTGCTGCTCAATGTGTTAGGTCACCTGGCTGTCTGCCTGTGCTCTAAGGGCATACATAGCAAGGCAGAAATGTTTTGAGTATCCAACGAGGTGTAAATTGAGTAAATTCAATCAGAGAACAAGTTATTAGATGTGAAAAACACTATGTTCTGATGAAACAAAATGGGTGTCTGTTCTTATGCACAAAGTGGCCCTCTCAACGGCATTGCAATATGAGATGTCAGTGAGCGCCAAAAAGCAGTTTTGGAGAACTGTATTGTAAATGAGTCACAATGTGCCTTGACAATATGTTTCGGCCGATGTTCTGACAATGCCCACCTCAGTGCAGGTGGTTGCTGCTTATGGCACATGCCCTGACCTGCTGGGAAATACTGGCCAAGTTGAAGGTCCAGAAAGGACATTGGAAAGCTATAGCTGCCAGGGAATTACTCAGCAGTAATATTATGTCACGTGATACTAAATTGAAGATGAAATGTTACATTCCTTCTATTTCATGTGGCAGGTTTACTCATTAAATATAGTAAATTTATTACTGTTTCCAAACCTAAAGCAAGTGTTGCTTTATTAACTTTACATTTTTCAATCGTTTCCAAATAACAATTTAACAATCGATCACACAGGATTGAGGTGCGGCCACTGTCTAATACACACAAGTGAATGGTTCGGTTTAAGTTTCCTGAAAATAATAGTTTTATGCCATTTATTGAAATCAGTAGTTTCTTCTATGTCACGAGTTGCTTCAAATACTCCAAGTTTTTCAGCCCATTCCTTGCATAGCAGTGACAATATCATTAGTAATTTTCTATGCATTTGTAATATCGATTCACTTTTAACTGCCATCATCATTTTGAATTGATTCACAAATCTACTAACAGTCAGACTCATCTCACATTGGCTTTCAAAAATGCAAGCTGTGTATAAACACCTGGGAGGAGACTGTCAGTAGTTTGGGAAGTGAGAAATATTGAGGCACTCTATTCCCTCTACCAGTGCAGCATTCCAATTTGTGACCTGAAAATAGCTGGACAATTATTTTCCATAAAGTTTGTTTTAGGACTGTTGTCATTTGTTTTAAATGGGAATCTTTTCCATAAGATTGAACCTTGCCACGCCCAGACATTTCTCCATGCAGACAATCTAATAAATTTGATCATAAACAGACTTGGGAATTTCTAGATATTTTTAGTTTTGTACATAACCTGGCAGCATCCATTGTATTTTTCTTGCATGGACAGGCTGTCCCACTTCTCAAATGTATCAAAGTCAACCATGCATCATAGGCATCCGATAATGTAGATTTTCTGAATATTGCCTTCATAATTACTTAATCACTCTGCACACTGATTTTGTGTTTCATGCACAGGAACACCTAGATCTCTCTGACCTGCGCTGCACATTTTGAAGACTTATTCTATTTCAGTCACTATCTGCCTTTCGATTCTTCCTGCCAAAACACGTGACCTCACATTTTCCTATATTGAACTCCACTCACCAAGTTTTTACCTGCTCACTCAAACCATCCTCATCCTCTTGTAAATACTTTGTCCCTTCGTCACAACATTTCCTCACACAATTTTACATCATCAGATAAATTATACACATTATTGTCTGCTTCATCCTCCACATCATTAATGTTGATGGTAAATAACTGAGGTCATAAGACAGATTCTTGCAGTACTCTACCGCCTAGGTCTTCACAAGTGGAAAAAGGACCCAAATCTCCTGATTCTCTGCTCATATATGCATGAACTAATCCTTAAAAGATGCAAATGCATGGCCCCCTGTGTCATAAGCTTCTGTTTTGTGCAATAATATTTTCTGTGGAAATTCATTGAATGCCTTCTGAAACCCAAATATTCTACTTTTGTGAACAATTTTCCCCCTCAATTAACATTTTAGAAACCCAAATTTAGTTCCGAACACAATTCTCAATCCTCTAGCCTATTGCTAATTTTTGCTGCTTCATGTGTTTTTTTTGATTAAACATTCTTTGACTGCTTTTGTTAACTACACAGTAATCAGACTTGAAACGTTTACTATGCTTTCCCTCTCCACAGACATTGCAAACCTGTTGAGTTTCTCCAGAAATTTGTTTTTTGGTTTCAGATTTCCAGCACCCCCATCTCATGGACTGGACCAGGCTGTATCTCCAGGCTGTTTGCTTGTTCTCAAAGCTGTCATGCACTCTGAGCCTATCTAGATGCTCACAGCATTCCCTGCCTTACATAGTTCTTGCTTGTTTTGTTGCACCTTGTCTTCTCAGCCAGAGATACTAGGCTGATCTTAAGGTTTGTGTCAGTTAGCACAGACACAAAGCCAGGAAGATTGTCACAGATATCAGTAGGTCCTAGTCAAACTGAAGGCAATGACTTCAGTCAGAGGTTCCCATCACAGTAAGACAAGGGCAGCTCGGATACCAGGCCGGGTTCTGCATACATGTGTATGGATGCATCAAAACTGTGCTGAAAAAGACACAGCATAAATTGTCCTTTGTTATTGGGTCAGGATTTGATGTTCTCTGATGTTCTATTCCTAAACATGTATGTTTATAAATTTACTTTCTTCAATATAATAACATTCTCTTGCAAAAGTGTTCCAGTGTACCTTTGAACTCAATAAAATCTTCCTTAGCAAGCTTGTTTCAGGAAACCTAAACCGGACCATTCACTTGTGTTGTATTAGACAGTGGCTACACCTCAATCCTGTGTGATCGATTGTTAAGAGATAATGGGAACTGCAGATGCTGGAGAATCCAAGATAATAAAATGTGAGGCTGGATGAACACAGCAGGCCAAGCAGCATCTTAGGAGCACAAAAGCTGACGTTTCGGGCCTAGACCCTTCTCTAGGCCCGAAATGTCAGCTTTTGTGCTCCTGAGATGCTGCTTGGCCTGCTGTGTTCATCCAGCCTCACATTTTATTATCTTATGATCGATTGTTAAATTGTTATTTGGAAACAAGAGAGAAATATAAAGTTAATAAAGCAACACTTGCTTTAGGTTTGGAAACCATAATAAATTTAGTATATCTAAGAAGTAAACCTGCCATGTGAAATAGAAGGAATGTAACATTTCATCATCAGTTTAGTACCTAGTGACATAATATTACCACTAAGTAATTCTGTAAGAAAAACAAAAAAATGAAATTGAACACAGAATGAACAAGTATTTGTCTTTGGTAAAGCTACATATTTACAATTTATGGGGGTCAAGAAACCTATTCTATTCTGCTGAGGAACACCAAATAAATCTCAATGAAAAGTTCAAGAAGAATTATTGACCTCGAGAGCTAAGCATCTGGCTAAAGAAAGTACTGTCTGGAAGTTGCAGGGGCAAATTGAGCTGCTGCTGAAGAATGCTGGAATGGTGGATAAGGTCTTTATACAACTTTGACAACCAAATCAATCCCAATATGACATATTTATGAAATATCAGCAAACACCATTGTGCCCAAATGTAAGAGTCCCATTAATCTTGGAATTTAATGAAGTGGTAGCTACGGACCTTGAGTAGAGGCAAGGTTTGAAAAACTGTTGTTGTTTTGTCATGGTGCTAACCCAAATCATCATATTGATTAATCGTCATTAAATAACAAGCACAAACAGACAATAGGAGATAAGATTATGGAAAACTGGAATGGCATCGACCTTAGAATGCCATGAAAACTTCAATTAGACAAGAGAAATGTTTGCAAATGAGGAGTGTTGAGATATGTGAGAACTTGAATGTAGTTGTTATGAACACTGATGCAGAAAGTCATTTAGCAATAGTTCATGAAAGAAATTGTGGAGAAGTTGATGAAATGTTACACAGAAGCTGACGGATCAGTCACATTGCAAGCTGCACTCGGCTCTGATGCGGTTAGTACATGCCCAAACTTTTTGTAAGTGGTTGAGTTGGTCATTCATTCCAATTGGTATATGGTAGTAATCTAAGATTGCCATTCAAACCACATGGTAATCCCCAAGGTCTAGAAGGAATAGTTCTTAGCTCCAGTTGTTTTTTGTTACATTCTGCTAGGAGAGCACTTATCGAAACCAAAGCTTCAGCAATTGGAAGCACTAAGGTTTTAAGTACATCCAGCAGGGATTTGTTCTGGTGACCTAGATTCTCTGTAAGAGGAACAAAGGCGATGTGGAAAAATTTATAGGACGTGATGGGAAGATTCTAATAAAACAGGCGAATCAGATTGTAAAAACACAGCTCTCACTCTAGGAATGCACTTAGGAATTCTCAAATACTTAACATGGGCGAAGATGGTAATGAAGGATGTTGTACATATCATACCCAGGTATTCTGCAAATTAGAACCAGAGGAGTAAGATTTAAGGTTTAGTCATCAAAGCATTTTCTGATGAACAAAAAATGGCAATCTTGTCAGAGATTATGAGCTGTCCAGCATGGTGTACTGACTAGAAGGATCGGATAACTGTTTAAAGACTGAAATATTTTAGATGAACAGGGAAGTCTATAGGGAAACACAAAAATTAGTTCAATAGCCAAGAGAAAGGAAAAGAGATTATTTGATTTATTTAATGTTCCATTTTGTTATAAATACAGTGAAAAATATTGTATACTGTTATCAGTTAAAACATACAAAAATAAACCAAAACATAGAATATAAAGGCAGAAAATTGAAGACACACAGAAGGCATTTGTTAAAGTCCTGCATAAGAGGCAGTTAACTAAGGTGAAATCCCTGAACTTGAGGGAAATTAATGATGTGGTTGAGAAATTGTTTGAGCAGCAGGCGACAGAAATTAGGGAAATTGAGTAGGTGCTCAAATTGGTAAGATGTGAGCTTATCTGCCTCAGAGCTAGGAATGACAGATCCCCTGGCCGTATATTGAAGAAGAAACAGGGAACACCCTGTGGTGGATCTAATCAAAATCTATCCTTCAAATGACATCGCTAGGAACAAATCTAGTTCCTGTGATAATGATCTGGTTATTGGCACATTGCTGTTTGTGGAACATTGCTGTGTAGAAATTGTCTGCCACATTTCCTACAGCACAACAGTGATCATACTTCAAAAGTACATAATTGTCCATTAAATATTTTGGAATTCCTGAGACCATAAATGACATTTCATGAATGCTAATGTGTCATATTTGTTTTATTCTCTCATTAAAACCTGCAGAACCTGAAGAGCAGTCACAAGTTAAGCAACAGTTTGAGTTCACGTCAAATTGTCAACTTCACCTCATTTCCTCATCAGCGCTCGACAAACCTCTACACTCAACATTAAGTTCAACAACTTCTGACCCCTTTTGTTTCTTTTCCCTTAACAGGTTTTGGTTTTAGTCTTATTTCCCATTGTTTCTGGTATCAGAACACAGCTATGCCTCATTGCATGGTTTGCATCTTCTTTAGCCACATAAAGAACAAAGAACATTACAGATAACAAAGTGCGTAGCTGGATGAACGCAGCAGGCCAAGCAGCATCTCAGGAGCACAAAAGCTGACGTTTCGGGCCTAGACCCTTCATCAGAGAGGGGGTTGGAGAGAGGATTCTGAAATAAATAGGGAGAGAGGGGGAGGCAGACTGAAGATGGATGGATGAGAAGATAGGTGGAGAGGAGAGTATGGGAGAGGAGGTAGGAAGGGGATAGATCAGTCCGGGGAGGATGGACAGGACAAGGGGGTGGGATGTGGTTAATATGTAGGAAATGGAGATGCGGCTTGAGGTGGGAGGAGGGGATTGGTGAGAGGAAGAACAGGTTAGGGAGGCGGGGATGAGCTGGACTGGTTTTGGGATGCAGTGGGGGGAGAGGAGATTTTGAAGCTTGTGAAATCCACATTGATACCATTGGGCTGCAGGTTTCCCAAGTGGAATATGAGTTGCTGTTCCTGCAACCTACGGGTGGCATCGTTATGGCACTGCAGGAGGCCCAGGATGGGCATGTCGTCTAAGGAATGAGAGGGGGAGTTGAAATTGTTTGCAACTGGGAGGTGCAGTTGTTTATTGTGAACCGAGTGTAAATGTTCTGCAAAGTGGTCCCCAAGCCTCCGCTTGGTTTCCCCAATGTAGAGGAAGCCACAACGGGTACGACAGATGAAGTATAGCACATTGGCAGGCGTGCAGGTGAACCTCTGATTGATGTGGAAATTCATCTTGGGGCCTGGGATGTGGGTGAGGGAGGAGGTGTGGGGGCAGGTGTAGCATTTCCTGCGGTTGCAGGGGAAGGTGCCGGGTGTGGTGGGGTTAGAGGGGAGTGTGGAGCAGACAAGGGAGTCGTGGAGAGAGTGCTCTCTCTGGAAAGCAGGCAAGGGTGGGGATGGAAAAATGTCTTTAGTGGTGGGTTCAGATTGCAGATGGCGGAAGTGTCGGACGATGAAGCGTTGTATCCGGAGGTTGGTGGGGTGGTATGTGAGGACGAGGGGGATTCTCTTTTAGTGGTTATTGTGGGGACGGGGTGTGAGGGATGAGTTGCGGGTAATGCAAGAGACACGCATACCTAGAATACACCTCCTCCCACCCACCTTTCTGCAAAAATTCCATCCCCAATTCTCAATTCCTTCGCCTCTGCCGCATCTGCTCCCAGGATGAGACATTCCACTCCCATACATCCCAGATGTCATCTTTCTTCAAGGACCAGAACTTCTCTCCCGCAGTGGTCGAGAACGCCCTCGACCGTGTCTCCTGCATTTCCTGCAACTCATTCCTCACACCCTGCCCCCGCCACAACCGCCCCCAGAGGATCCCCCTCGTTCTCACATACCACCCCACCAACCTCAGGATACAACACATCATCCTTCGACACTTCCACCATCTACAATCCGACCCCACCACCAAAGACATTTTTCCATCCCCACCCTTGTCTGCTTTCTGGAGAGACCACTCTCTCTGGGACTCCCTTGTCTGCTCCACACTCCCCTCCAACCCCACCACACCCGGCACTTTCCCCTGCAACCGCAGGAAGTGCTACACTAGCTCCCACACCTCCTCCCTCACCCCCATCCCAGGTCCCAAGATGACTTTCCACATCAAGCAGATGTTCGCCTGCACATCTGCCAATGTAGTATACAGCATCCACTGTACCCGTTGTGGCTTCCTCTACATTGGGGAAACCAAGCAGAGACTTGGGGACCACTTTGCAGAACACCTACGCTCGGTTTGCAATAAACAACTGCACCTCTCAGTCGCGAACCATTTCAACTCCCCCTCTCATTCCTTAGACAACATGTCCATCCTGGGCCACCTGCAGCGCCATAATGATGCCACCCGAAGGTTGCAGGCACAGCAACTCATATTCCTCTTGGGAACCCTGCAGCCCAATGGTATCAATGTGGATTTCACAAGCTTCAAAATCTTCCCTCCCCCCACTGCATCCCAAAACCAGTCCAGCTCATCCCCACCTCCCTAACCTATTCTTCCTCTCACCTATCCCCTCCTCCCACCTCAAGCCGCACCTCCATTTCCTACCTACTAACCTCATCTCGTCTCCTTGACCTGTCTGTCCCTCCGGACTGACCTATCCCCTCCCTACCTGCCCACCTGTACTCTCCTCTCCACCTATTTTCTCCACCATCCATCTTCGGTCTGCCTCTCGCTCTCTCCCTATTTATTTCAGAACCCCCTCCCCATCCCCCTTTTCTGATGAATGGTCTAGGGCCGAAACGTCAGCTTTTGTGCTCCTAAGGTGCTACTTGGCCTGCTGTGTTCATCCAGCTCCATACTTTGTTGTCTCGGATTCTCCAGCATCTGCAGTTCCCATTCTCTCAAAAGAAAATTACAACACTGGAACAGGCCCGTCGGCCCTCCAAGCCTGCAATGATGTGCAGCCCAGCACAGCTAAAACCCCCTTCACTTACAGGGACCATATCCCTCAGTTTCCACCCTCTTCACGAATTTGTCAAGATGCCCTTTAAAAGTCACTATTGTACCTTTTTCCAGGACGTCCCCCTAGCAGTGAGTTCCAGGCACACACCCCCTTTTGTATAAAAAAAACTTTCTCATACATCACCTTTAAACCTTGCTCCTCGCACCTTAAACCTATGACCCCTAATAACTGACTCTTCCACCTTGTGAAAAAAGGCTTCTGACTGTCCACCCCCTTCATAATCTTGTAGACCTCTATCAGGTCACCCCTGAAACTCCGTCATTCCAGTGAGAACAACCCAAGTTTCTCCAGCCTCTCCTCATAGCCTACACCCACCATACCAGGCAATCTGTGCCTTGTTATCTCAGACTCCAGCATCGGCATTTCCTCCTATCTCATCCTGGTAAATCTTTTCTGTGCCCTCTCCAAAGCCAACACATCCTTCCGGCAGTGTGGCAACCAGAATTGAACACAATATTCCAAATGCGGCCGAACTAAGGTTCTATAAAGCTGCAACATTACCTCCTAATTTTTGAACTCAAAACCCCAGCCAATGAAGGCAAGCATGCTGTATGCCTTGTTGACTACCTTTTCCACCTGCATTGCCACTTTCAGTGACCTGTGTACCTGTACATCCAGATCCCTCTGACTATCACTACTCTTAAGGGTTCTTCCATTTACTGTATATTTTCCATTTGGAGTAGACCTTCCAAAATGCATTACCTCACATTTTTTCCAGATTAAATTCCATCGACCATCTCTCTACTCAAGTCACCAGCCAATCTATATCCTGCTGTATCATCTGATGGTCCTCATCTCTATCTGCAAATCCACCAATCTTTGTGGCATCCACAAACTTTCTAAAAATGTTGGCAGCCTTCCTATGGCAATGAGAAGTGTAAATAGAGTCTATGGATGGGAGTTTGGCCTCCATGGTGGTCTGGGCTTTATACACAACTTTCTGTTGTTTCTAAAAGCCCTGGGCAGATTCTTAGTGATCATCACTGCTTGAAACATTG
Source organism: Stegostoma tigrinum (assembly GCF_030684315.1). NCBI lineage: Eukaryota > Metazoa > Chordata > Chondrichthyes > Orectolobiformes > Stegostomatidae > Stegostoma > Stegostoma tigrinum. The sequence continues at coordinate 893,390 of NC_081359.1, read as the reverse complement.
TGCTATCAACCCTGTCCACCTCGGCTCTATTGATGTAAATAGATGCATGTCCTCGTCCGTTCTTCCTGAAATCGATGATCAGCTCTTTGGTTGTGTTGACATTAACACCATAACATCAAGTGCTCGATCCCCTTCCTAGAATCTGACTCATCATTGTTTGACATCTGGCCTACAACGGTGGTGTTGTCGGTAAACTTGTAGATGACAATTATTTGAAATTTGGCAACACTGTTGTGGGTGTACAGGGAGTGCAATAGGGGGCTGAGTATTCATTCTTATGGGGCACCCAGTGTTAAGGGTTATTCCCAGTGGTGACCACAGCGACCCCCTGATGGCTTCTGAACACTGTAAGGGAAGGCATGGATAAGTATTACCAAGACAAAATTCTCCAAGTTACGACAAAAGTGTTAAAATTTCCGTGACTAATAAAATCAAGTGTGTTTGTACGCCATATGGTTGCATAATATTTTAAATCCCTGTCCAGGCAGCTGGCAGGCCATCCCAAACTCCACGCCTAATGCCCCTCCCGCCTTTTCAATAGCCACTTGTGAAGAGCCCATTCCTTATTGGTGGCCACTGTTCGGTGTTCTGTGTGCTCTCCTATCTCTTGGAGAGAAAGGAGGCACTAATGAATGGGAGAAATTTTCATATATTCACCTGATTGATATCTCGTTTACTGAAGGGGAAGCATCACGTAGCATTTGGAGGAGTGAGATTGTCAGCCATAGATGGACAGAATGCAATGTGAGCAAGTCCCTCGAAATCGAGGGATGGTTGCACTTCAATGTAACTTCAGATGAAATGTGATCCACTGGAATCGACCTGAAACGGTAGAGGGAGGGACTTGATGGAATATAAACATCAGCGCGTCGACTAATGTGCTCTTGCTCTCGTCTGTTCTGATAAGGTCAATGGATGCTGAATTCCTCCTTCAGACCTTGTGAGCAGCCTCCCATTATATTTGCTTTGTGACAACACAAATCTTTAGCTTTTCCAGTTTAAGGAAATAACAGCCCTCCAGGAAGGAATCAACAAACTGGGGTATGGGCATTGCCAATTTTGTCTTAATTACACAATCTGGTTATTCTGTGATAATAAATTAAAATACTGGAGTTGAGATCACATCTTAAAAGTCCCATTCCCATCTGCTCCCTGAGATTGGATGGAAGCCCAGAGATAAAATAGAAATGGGGTGGCTGATTTTAAAATTCATTGCACTGTTGCCAATGCTCTGAGTCACTGAAAGGCCATTAACACTCGTTGTGTTTCCATCCGATATTTCTGTGCAGTAAAGTTCAGCCCAATAAGTTTGGATTGTGCTGGACTTTACTCAGCCACTGCTTAAATTTCTCCAGTTTTATACATATTAAAACCAATGTGCTAAAGGCTACATTTTACATTATACATTAAATGGATATCAGTTGTTTCAGAATCAATGAGCGTGCCTCAACATTGTTTCAAATTTAGTTGGGGGAAGATTTACTTTTTGTTAATGCTTCTTGAGTAAAGCTTTGAAGTATTTGTGTTAGACAAGTTGAGCTACATGAAGTTTAAATGACCCAAAGTGAAAACCATCTGCACTTTGCGTGCTCTGTAAAATAAGATACTTCCAGGACAGCTCCAAATGGTGACATTGACATACTCTCTTTAATAGTATAATGATCCCTGCTGACCGCAATGCTGGACAAGTCAGATCTCAAAGTGATGTCTGGCTTGATTGGACTATGAATTAGTTGTAGGTTTTTAATTTTTGGAGTTTAGTTACTGTGATGGTCAGTCACAAGGCTGTATTCACAAGAGGCTGCCAAATTTTTATAACAAAACAACTTCAGCATTTGTTATGCACAGGGCAAAACAAATATTAACTATCTTACACTCAACAAGAACTAGTTAAAATGAGGTAATGGCAAAAAATCGGAAATTAAGGTTCAACTCTTTTACCCTTGACAAAAACCTCAACTCAATAAGGGATCGGAGATAGTAGGAACTGCTGATGCTGGAGAATCTGAGATAACACGGTATGAAGCTGGATGAACACAGCAGGCCGAGCAGCATCAGAGGAGCAGGAAAGCTGATGTTTCAGGTCGAGACCATCAACTTTCCTGCTCTTCTGATGCTGCTGGGCCTGCTATGTTCATCCAGCTTCATACCTTATTATCTCAATAAGAAACCCCCTGTTTTCTACTTCACAACTCCTTGTGCAGTTAGCACAGATGGATTTGGATTATTTCTGGTAAATTTCTTCATTCACACAATACTAGCTCATTAGATCATATAGTTTCCTGAGATCCATAAACAAACTGCTAACACAGTCCATGTTTTTTTTAACATGGATTCCTCTTTGAAAATGTTTTGCTTCTGGAGCTTTCTCTAATGACATTATACCACAAAAAATGATTTAATTCAGTGTGCGCTGAACTCTGCTGGAACTAAGATGTAATGTACCTGCATATCATTGTGCTAACGTAAAGGTGCAAAGGCACCTTTCCAATTTGTTGACATTATACCACAAAAAATGATTTAATTCAGTGTGCGCTGAACTCTGCTGGAACTAAGATGTAATGTACCTGCATATCATTGTGCTAACGTAAAGGTGCAAAGGCACCTTTCCAATCCTGTAACCTAACCCAGTCCATTCCTTATTTGGGAATATTTCCAGACAATATGTGATCGATAAATGTTGAAGTATTCCATTCTGTAGCAGAGCTGTGATTTCATAAAAGCAGGATTGTATTTGGAACTGAAACAGTGATGTCAAAAAGGGTCATTGTGACATTAATCACAATGAAAAGCAAATGAACTGCATCTGATTATGCAAAAGCAAACCTCAAACATTATAGTTTCTTTTGAAACACGTCACATTGGCCATGTTTGCATGATCATCTCCAATCTTGTGTTCCAACTGAATGATTTCTCTGATATGACATGGAGGATGACATCTATTTCCCAGACTCCTTGTTTCCTGAAATAAACTTAATTCATCGAGCAGCAAAGCTATCAAATTAGAAGCAAACACAGAACATATATTGTAAACTGGCCCTGTGACTCCTTTTAACCTTTTCTTAATCAATTGAAGAAGGATGTTCTTGCACAGGATGGAGTGAAGGGAAGGGTTACCTGACTGATTGCTGAGATGGTAGCACTGAAGTGTGGGGAGAAGTTGAATTAGTTGGGAATATGTTCACTGGGCTTCAGAAGAATGAGGGTGAAACTCTGAGAAATCTACAAAAAATTTAACAAAACTGGACAGGGTATTTGCAGGAAGGATGCTCCTGATGGCAGGTGAGCCCAGAACCAGGAGGTCACAGTCTAATGGGTAAACAATCTAGGATTGAGATGAAAAATCTCTTCACCCAGACAGTGGTGAGCCTCTGGTATTTGCCAGCACGAAATCAGTCAAGGCCAAAATATTGTATGGTTTCAAGAAGGGGTTGCATATAGCACTTGAGGCTAAAGGAATCAAAAGTTGTGTGGGGGAGAAATGGAACCTGCTATTGGATTGGACAATCAGCCGTAATCATTTTGAATTGCAGAGGATGCTCGAAGGGCCAAAAGGCACACTCCTGTTCCTCTTTTCTGCGTTTCTATGAATGTTTTAACATTATATGATGAAGCAATGGCAGCTCAACAGTTTGAGGCACTAAGCTTTAGACAGGGTAAAAAGGGATAAAAATGGAGGGGAGCTGCAATAATTCTTAAGGAACAAACATATGTATGAGGAAGGAGGTAGGTATGGACTATAAATTTAATAAGTATTATATTTTTGCTTTGGACGAAAATGCTGACACTATTTTGCTTATGTTGCTATGGAGATAGATTAATTCCTAGCCATTTCCAAGTTGCCTCCTTGCCCCCACACTGGACTCCATTTTTAACTATTTGTTCTATTCCCACATCGGTGTCTTACCATTTGTGACCATGACTGCAATGCTGGTAATAAACAAATAATGCCAATGCATCAATTTCCTTTATGCAGCCTACAAAATATCAGGCCAAGCCTTAATCAAGTGCTTTCTAATTCCTGGGCTAGTATTCCCTAAAGTAGGAGTCATGACCTCAAGCCTGGCAAAACAATGATGACCATGGATCTCTGACCATTCCAATAGGTGTGCTCCCACTCTGTGGGTTGCATCTCTGGCAACCATCATTCCTCTCTATTCCGCGTTATCACTGGCCTCACAGAGGGATTGAAGAGATTTTCAATTTTGAAATGAGGTGACAATGTAATAAAACTTGGGAAGAATAGGTTCAGCCCATGATTTTTGAGGTTAAGCTTTCTGACTATAATGAAACTAAAACCAATCATGAATTACACAGCTTTCTGAGCATCAGTTTATTAATTCCATCTGTTAATTTGGGTGGACATAAGTTGTTAATCAGGATGAATCTTCTGAAATTGCAATTTTCAAATGGTTGTGCATCAGCAGAGAAAATGGCAGCCCAGACTTTGGAGTGAGTATCTCAGTAATCCCAAATTTTCCTATTGTTCACCTTGCAAATGTTTTGAGGTGAAAATAATTACTGGAGGTGTGAGCGAGTAGCCATGTTGCGGAGCCAATGGGCCACCTTGATGGGGATCTACTTGTTTTGCCTATCTTCTTAACCAATGGAATGTAAACATTGAAAAAGGTGTGGAATAGCAAAGTAGATACAGAAAGAGAAGCAATGACACCAAGAACGATTGGATTAATGGAGGAAAAAATAGCAAAGGAAGAGAAATGAAATTGTGAACAATTTAATCCCTGAATTGAAACTTTACTGTATCAATTGTTCAATTTTGATGCCTTTTTGTTTGCATGGCATTGCAGGAACATATTTCTTTGAATGTTGAGATTTAAAACCTGACACTCTGCAACAAATATAATTAATATTTACAGTGCAAATCTAGCAATTCCTCAACTCCTGGGGAAATTCTCAGTGAGATCTCATTTTGCATAGCTAATAGGGAGTGATGCAAATCACCCAATAATATGGGGTGAATCAGAATTCACTAGGTACTTTCTTCTTGTGACAAACTTTTCCAGCATACTCTTGGTCCAAGGGAGTGGAGTGTTTCTTTTTTATGGAGCTCTGCAAACCTACATTTTTTGTTGGAAAGGGTAACATGCAAAAGAGAGGTTAATGTTGGTACAAAGGGAGGAATAGTGAACATTGTGTAAACCATGGGAAGTAGCATGATTAGGGAAATATTTATAAAGTAACTGAACAATAATATGAAATGTTGCCATTAAAAATGATATACAGAAAATTAGCTGTGCTAACAGAAGGAATTTTAATCAGGAATAAAGCTCGTGAAGCAAACAACAATGGGAAGTTGCAGGAATGTACAAGTTATCATACAGGAGATTGTATTACTGGAAGAAAGTTTCATAGGATTAAATTAAATGTCTGCATTTCTACTGCCATTTTGTTTAAAGGCAAATTTTACACAAAATAAGGAAACACAAGTTGAAACATATAACGGACTCTTTAGTCAACATGTCAATGCCAGCACTTAGAGAACAGCACAGAACTCCTGGTATATACTACCACTGTTGTTCTGTTGTTCATGAACAATATGTACATGAATGTGTCCACGTGCACTGATAGTGCCCAACCACACAACAATGATTGTAATAGCAATGTAGTATTCAAAATAATTTTATGTTGTTAACTCATAATATACCATTGCTTCTCTTCGTAGAATGGGTCATTGTATGATTGAACCTGAGCAACTCCACCCAGTGTATCGCCAACCAACGGCGTCTCAGTTTGGCACACAGGCTTGTATAAAGTCATCAGGAGAAGAAAGAGATGCAATTCAAGAAGAACCATCAACTGATGTCCTTCATTCTGAGAAAAGAAGTGTTGTTTCCATCTGGAACTGGAAGGGAGTTAAATTTTAGCATCTATATTTGTAGAAACTGCAAAGGCTTTGATTTTCTATACCTGCAGATGTTTAATAGCAACAAAACATTTTATATGTGAATCCACAATAAACTAGACACTGTTGGATCCTAAGATAATAAAATGTGAGGCTGGATGAACACAGCAGGCCAAGCAGCATCTCAGGAGCACAAAAGCTGACGTTTCAGGCCTAGACCCTTCATCAGAGAGGGGGATGGGGAGAGGGAACTGGAATAAATAGGGAGAGAGGGGGAGGCGGACCGAAGATGGAGAGTAAAGAAGATAGGTGGAGAGAGTATAGGTGGGGAGGTAGGGAGGGGATAGGTCAGTCCAGGGAAGACGGACAGGTCAAGGAGGTGGGATGAGGTTAGTAGGTAGCTGGGGGTGCGGCTTGGGGTGGGAGGAAGGGATGGGTGAGAGGAAGAACAGGTTAGGGAGGCAGAGACAGGTTGGACTGGTTTTGGGATGCAGTGGGTGGGGGGGAAGAGCTGGGCTGGTTGTATGGTGCAGTGGGGGGAGGGGACGAACTGGGCTGGTTTAGGGATGCAGTAGGGGAAGGGGAGATTTTGAAACTGGTGAAGTCCACATTGATACCATATGGCTGCAGGGTTCCCAGGCGGAATATGAGTTGCTGTTCCTGCAACCTTCGGGTGGCATCATTGTGGCAGTGCAGGAGGCCCATGATGGACATGTCATCTAGAGAATGGGAGGGGGAGTGGAAATGGTTTGCGACTGGGAGGTGCAGTTGTTTGTTGCGAACTGAGCGGAGGTGTTCTGCAAAGCGGTCCACAAGCCTCCGCTTGGTTTCCCCAATGTAGAGGAAGCCGCACCGGGTACAGTGGATGCAGTATACCACATTGGCAGATGTGCAGGTGAACCTCTGCTTAATGTGGAATGTCTTCTTGGGGCCTGGGATAGGGGTGAGGGAGGAGGTGTGGGGACAAGTGTAGCATTTCCTGCGGTTGCAGGGGAAGGTGCCGGGTGTGGTGGGGTTGGAGGGCAGTGTGGAGCGAACAAGGGAGTCATGGAGAGAGTGGTCTCTCCGGAAAGCAGACAGGGGAGGGGATGGAAAAATGTCTTGGGTGGTGGGGTCGGATTGTAAATGGCGAAAGTGTCGGAGGATCATGCGTTGTATCCGGAGGTTGGTAGGGTGGTGTGTGAGAACGAGGGGGATCCTCTTAGGGCGGTTGTGGCGGGGGCGGGGTGTGAGGGATGTGTTGCGGGAAATACGGGAGACGCGGTCAAGGGCGTTCTCGATCACTGTGGGGGAAAGTTGCGGTCCTTAAAGAACTTGGACATCTGTTGAATCCTCCTGTCTAATTAACAGCTCCAGTTTGATAGTGGGAACAACAGGCAGAATCATTGCTGAGCGATAAAGCCTATCTGTATCTCCCATGGATCATGATTTCATTTCATAGGACCATCACGCTGCAGAAGAATACTGCAATGTCAGTTCAAAGATCAGAACTTATTTAATAATTGAAATGCTTGAAAGCAGGTTCTAATGCCTTAATTTGTCTGCTGTACCTTCCTGTTTGCACTCTCAGGAATTACAATTGCATTTTTGTGATTCATAACTTGTCGATCAAGAAGGAACTGGTGCTACAATCTGGGAAATGTCTTTGACTCTGAAAATATTGCTGATACTGATGACCAGGTTCATGAACCAAAAACAAGCGCAGTGCCCGTTACTGCAGAGTGTTAAGTAACTTGCCATATTTGGCACACCTTCAGAGTGAATAGAGTATTACATTTTCATTTGGTCCATCAAAGGTCTGCCTCTTCTCAACAAAAACTCTATAGTCCAAGTAAAACCCTTTCTTCTCACAGCAATCTTTACCTCCTAACCCTGAGATTTAATGCGTAGCTATTAACTATTGCCCACTATCTTTTTAAAACAGAGTTAAGTCACAAACAGTCTTAATGGCAAATGCTCTACTATTTACTCCAACCATTTACAAAAACCTGTTCTGGAATTTGAGGAACTTTTCCCAATGAGAAATCTGGTGGTGTTTTCCATCATCACCCCTCTGAAGCTGAGCCCAACTTCAGGCACAAATGAAAGTGCAGATTAATGCAGAAATCCTGAAGATGTTAGAAAACAAAGTGTGGAGCTGGATGAACACAGCAGGCCAAGCAGCATCTCAGGAGCACAAACGCTGACATTTCTTGACTAGATCCTCTCCCGTTATCTCTAATCCTTAAGATGTTATCTGATTTAGTATGAAGTAATTTATTGATACCATCCGCATGGGAATGACCACTAATTCTCAAGCTCTACAACTTCCAGGGCTGTATAAAGTTAATAAATTAATCAAAGTCCACAATTTACCTGTCTGATGGAATCAGTTTAACAGAAAACACTAACCAAGTTCTTGTGCTTAACGGGAACTATGTTCATTACAGATAAATTGTATCAGAGATAATAGGAACTGCAGATGCTGGAGAATCCGAGATAACAAGGTATGGATCTGGATGAACACAGCAGGCCAAGCAGCATCAAAGGAGCAGGAAAGCTGACGTTTCAGACCTAGACTCTTCATCAGAAATGCGATATCACTTTAGATACAGGTAAACATAATTATGAAATATGAATGCATAACTCCTCTAATTGAAACTCTAATCCCTTTTCAAATGCCCACTCATATTGATCAAAAAGTGTTTAGTTATTAGGTGAGGGAAATGGACTGGAGAAACATAGCTCAAAAGTACTAGTTCAGAAGCCTCGTTGAGATTTTCTGTTGCTTTCCAAGATCTCCTGCTCTTCAATCCCCATTCTCCAGGTTCTTTCGCATCTTTGCAGGCACAGAGTGATTGATACACTAATTGGGAAGTGAATTATGCTTAAAGACAATAGCTGACCATGAAGATACAGGAGAAGAGGTTGGCCATTCAGCTCATCAAGTCAGCTCTCCCCAGTCATTGAGGCCATGATTGGTCTGATCATCTTCAGCACTGCTTTCCTGCCTTATCTCCTTACTGATTAAAAATCTATTGATTCTAGTCTTGAATGTACTTAATAACCAAGCCCTGGCAGCTCTTGTGATACAGAATTCTATAGATTGACCACCTACTGAGAAAAAAATAAGTCTTCCTCATCTCTGGTCCTAGATTCTATCACAAGGGCTAAACACTCAATCTACCCTGTCAAGCCCATTAAGTATCTTACATGTTTTAACAAGGTCATCTTTCATTCTTCTAATACCCAATGAGTATAAGCCCAGCCTAGTCACATCTCCTCATAAGAAAATTCATCCATTCCCAGAATCAACCAAGTCAACATTCTGTGGATTGAATATAGAACATAGAACAGAGAACATAGAATATAGGACAATACATCAAGGGAACAGGCCTTTAAGCCATAATGTTGTGCCAACCATGTTACCAATTTAAACCAGTCCCTTCTGCCTGCCCTTGGTCTACGTCCCTCTATTCCTTGCATATTCATGTTCCTCAAACATATCTGCCTCCACCACCATCCTAGCAGCACATTCCAGACTCCTACAACTTTCGATAAAATCTTGCCCCTCACATTTCCTTCGAACTTTCCCCTCTCATCTTAAAGGCAAACCCCATACTATTAGACATTTCAATTCTGGGATAAAGATTCTGACCATAATAGTCTGCTCTCCTATTCTTCCTGCCAGCGTGCATAACCTACAATTTCCCACATCATATTCCACCTGCCAAGTTTTTGTTCATTTGCTTAGCCCCTATCGATATCCCTTTGTAGACTTTCTGCCATCTTCACTTCATGCCTTCTTACTCATTTCTGTGAGATCGGCAAACCTGGATATAATATATTCCCTTTCCTCATTCATGTGATTAATATACATTTTAAGTAGTTGTGACCCCAACACTAAACTCTGTGGTATTTCACTTGTCATGGGTTGTCACCCTGAAACTGTCTCTTTTATCCCAACTCTGTCTTGAATTTGTTAGCCAATGTCCACGTGCACATGCTACCACCAAGACCATAAACTCTTTTATAGAAGCCTAACGTGCAGTAGCTATCAAATGGCTTTTGGAAATTCAAATGTATTACACCCACTTGATCTTCTTTATCTATTTTGTCTGTTGCTTCCTCAAAGAACCCAATTAACATGTCAGGCATGACTTCCCCTTCATGAAGCCATGCCGACTCTGCTCAAGTATACTAGCATTCCTAAATGTTCTACTATATCATCCTTCATAACACTTTCTCAATTAGAGATGTTAAGCTGAATTGCATATTCTATATTTGGTCTACCTCCTCCTTCCAATAAAGAAAAAGCATCAGTAGTTTTCTAATCCACTGGGAATTTTCAGAATTTAAGGATTCTTGGAAGGTTATGTTCAGTGCATCCTTATTTTAAAAATACCCAAATATCCCCTAATCCCTTTGGTCTGATCTTGTGAACTTTTCAAGTCACTTATTTACTTTCAATCTTGATTCATTAATATGCTGCTTCCCATCCTACTACCCACCAAAAGCAAACTGGAATCCCAGAATTCTTGACATGGAAGTCAGAGTGGATACCTAGTGCCAAAGGAATCTTATTATTCAGCAGGTGTCAACATTGCAAGACATGCTCCATGGGCACTTCACGTATGTACCTCACATCTACAGGCATTGGTATCTGACATGTGCCTGTCTCTGAGAACCATCATGGCACATTTCTGATACACATAAAGTGCATTTCTGCATGTCAATGCTACCTGTCGAGCTGCTCCAGAAACTCTCATTGTAATGCTGTAGCAAGGACATTGTATGCTCAGGGACACACAACCAGTTCAGGGACAGCACCTGGTTGTTTGCTTGTTCACTCACTCTGGGCGAACCTGGATACTCAGCAGTCCTGCCTTGCCTCACCTTTTTGTACCTTGTCCCTCAACCAGAGATATCAGGCTCTCAGCCGTATCACTATTTCATTTAGCACAGGCTCAGAGTGAGGGAGCTGGGTCTGGTTCATCAGCAGTCCTCAGTCAGGTTGAGATGGGTAGCCTTCACGTAATGATTGAACACAGTGAGCCTAGGGCAGCCTCTGATGTTAGTGCACAGGCTTGGGCATGGTCAGTCAGCTACTCTGGGCAGTCAGAAACAGGATCCTATCCATGTGAGGAGTGAGGACTGATGACAACCTGCTCACCATCTATCTTGAATTTTTTTTGCCCCACTGTGGTTGGTTTTGTTTCTAGAACAAGGGAGAGACAGGTAATAAGGGCGATAAAAGAAGGTGGCACACCTGTTAGTAATAGTGAAGGCATTAAGGGTCCGACATGTCCTTGACCTACTTCCTACATTCTTGTGCATCAATCCAGAGGGTTGATCTGCACTGATCCAGGTAGAAAACTTGGACCACCAGGACATTGCCTGGTGTCATGATCTCCTCCGCAAGCCCAGGGAGAAGAGTAAGCGTCACTTCTTCCCCACCTCATCCAATAGGAGCTCCAGGTTCCTGTCTGTAAACAGGGCACTAAATTTACCTGGTCTACCATATCCAGGCAAGTGGTAGGATATGTGCAGGGTAACTCTGGCTCAAGAGTTCTTGTCTGAGTACACAACCACCTTGGAAAGGTGACTTCAATGCCAGGGGTTCTGTTTAATTCTGGAATACACGGCAGTAGTGAGTCTGTAACTGGAACCTAAACTTCCTGACCCACACACTGCAATCAGTAAGAATAGGCGATAACACCTTCTCCACAATAATCTTCACCTGTACCCCACAAAGTTGCCTGTTCAGCTATCTAGCATACTCCCTGAACACTCACTACTTTGTACAGCAATGTTCCAAAATCTGCACCAATTCCTTTACAAGTTTGCCAATCACACCATCATTGTAGGTAGGATCCTAAACAACGGTGAGACAGAATACGGGAAGAAGGCCAAGTGCTTAGAGACATGGTGTAAAGACAACAGTCTCTCTGTCTATCACTCTGTCAATGTCAGGAAGCAGGGTGAAGGTCTGCCCATGTCTGCACCAATGGTACTGAGGTGGAAATGGTCAAGAGCATCAGGTTCCTGGGATTGATGATCACCAACAATCTGCCCTAGGCCACCCATGTCAATACTAGTGTCCCTGCTGACGACATCTGCAGGAGGTGCACCCAACTCCAGCTCCTTGAAAACTGCATTAGGGAACTGGAGCTGGAGCTGGATGAACTTCGGATCATTCGGGAGGCAGAGGGGGTTATTGAGAGGAGTTACAGGGAGGTAGTCACTCCTCAGGTACAAGAAAAAGGCAGATGGGTTATGGCCAGGGACAGAAATGGAACCGGCAGGTAGTGAAGGGATCCCCTGTGGCCATTCCCCTCAACAATAAGTATACTGTTTTGGATACTGTTGGGGGGGACGACTTACCAGGGGAAAGCAGTGGGGCACAGGTCTCTGGCACAGAGTCTGTCCCTGCTGCTCAGAAGGGAAGGGGGAAGAGGAGCAGAGCAGTAGTCATTGGGCAGTCCATAGTTAGGGGGACAGATAGGAGGTTCTGTGGGGACGAGAGAGACTCACGGTTGGTGTGTTGCCTCCCAGGTGCCAGGGTGTGTGATGCCTCTGATCGTGCTTTTGGGATCCTGAAGGGGGCGGGGGAGCAGCCCCAAGTCGTGGTCCACATTGGCACCAACGACATAAGTAGGAAGAGAGATGGGGATTTAAGGCAGAAATTCAGGGAGCTAGGATGGAAGCTGAGAGCTAGAGCGAACAGAGTCGTTGTCTCTGGTTTGTTGCCCGTGCCACATGCTAGTGAGGAGAGGAATAGGGAGAGAGAGGAGTTGAACACGTGGCTACAGGGATGGTGCAGGAGGGAGGGTTTTGGATTCTTGGATAATTGGGGCTCTTTTTGGGGTAGGTGGGGCCTCTACAAGCAAGATGGCCTTCACCTGAACCAGAGGTGTACCGATATCCTGGGGGGTAAATTCACTAAGGCTATTCGGGTGGGTTTAAATTAATTCAGCAGGGGGATGGGAACCAAAATTGACTATAGAAAAGGTTGGGAGTAGGGTGTTTCGAAATAAAGTTTCAGGGACGCAAGATGGCACCGGCAAGCAAGAAGTTGGTTTGAAGTGTGTCTACTTCAATGCCAGGAGCGTCCGGAATAAGGTGGGTGAACTTGCAGCACAGGTTAGTACCTGGGACTTCGATGTTGTGGCCATTTCAGAGACATGGATAGAGCAGGGACAGGAATGGTTGTTGCAGGTTCCGGGATTTAGATGTTTCAGTAGAACAGAGAAGATGGTAAAAGGGGGGGAGGTGTGGCATTGTTGGTCAAGGACAGTATTACAGTTGCAGAAAGGATTTTTGGAGACTCGTCAACTGAGATAGTATGGGCTGAGGTTAGAAACAGGAAAGGAGAGGTCACCCTGTTGGGAGTTTTCTATAGGCCTCCGAATAGTTCCAGAGATGTAGAGGAAAGGATAGCAAAGGTGATTCTCAATATGAGTGAGAGAGGCAGGGTAGTTGTCATGGGGGACTTCAACTTTCCAAATATTGACTGGGAACATTATAGTTCGAGTACTATAGATGGGTCAGTTTTTGTCCAGTGTGTGCAGGAGGGCTTCCTGACACAGTATGTAGACAGGTCAACAAGGGGCGAAGCCACATTAGATTTGATATTGGGTAATGACCCCGGCCAGGTGTTAGAATTGGAAGTAGGTGAGCACTTTGGTGATAGTGAACACAGTTCTGTTATGTTTACTTTAGTGATGGAAAGGGAAGACTGGGCAAGAGTTATAGCTGGGGGAAAGGCAATTACGATGAGATTAGGTAAGATTTAGGGAGCATAGGGTGGGGAAGGAAACTGCAGGGGATGGCACATTAGAAATGTGGAGCTTATTCAAGGAAAAGCTCCTGAGTGTCCTAGATAAGTATGTACCTGTCAGGCAGGGAGGAAGCTGTAGAGTGCGGGAGCAGTGGTTTACGAAGGAGGTGGAATCTCTGGTCAAGAGGAAGAAGAAGGCTTTTGTTCGGATGAGATGTGAAGGCTCAGTTAGGGCGCTTGAGGGCTATGAGGTAGCCAGGAAAGGCCTAAAGAGAGAGCTCAGAAGAGCCAGGAGGAGACATGAGAAGTTGTTGGCGGATAGGATCAGGGTAAACCCTAAGGCTTTCTATCGGTATTTAAGGAATAAAAGAATGACGAAAGTAAGATTAGGGCCAATCAAGGGTAGTAGTGGTAAGTTGTGTGTGGAGTCAGAGGAGATAGGGGAAGCACTAAATGAATATTTTTCAACAGTATTCACTCTAGAAAACAACAATGTTGCCAAGGAGAATACTGAGGTACAGGCTACTAGACGAGGTGGGATTGAGGTTCACAAGGAAGAGGTATTAGAAATCCTACAGAGGGTGAAGATAAATAAGTCCCCTGGGCCAGATGGGATTTATCCTCGGATCCTCTGGGAAGCCAGGGAGGAGATTGTCGAGCCTTTGGCATTGATCTTTAACTCGTCATTGTCTGCAGGAATAGTGCCAGACGACTGGAGGATAGCAAATGTGGTTCCCCTGTTCAAGAAGGGGAGTAGAGACAACCCTGGTCATTATAGATGAGTGAGCCTTACTTCAGTTGTTGGTAAAGTGTTGGAAAAGGTTATAAGGGATAGGATTTATTATCATCTAGAAAAGAATAAATTGATTCGGGGCAGTCAGCACAGTTTTGTGAAGGGAAGGTCGTGCCTCACAAACCTTATTGAGTTCTTTGAGAAAGTGACCAAACAGGTAGATGAGAGTAAACCGGTTGATGTGATGTATATGGATTTCAGCAAGGCGTTCGATAAGTTTCCCCACAGTAGGCTATTGTACAAAATGCGGAGGAATGGAATTGTGGGAGATATAGCAGTTTGGATCGGAAATTGGCTTGCTGAAAGAAGACAGAGGGTGGTAGTTGATGGAAAATGTTCATCCTGGAGACCAGTTACTAGTGGTACCGCAAGGGTCGGTGTTGGGTCCACTGCTGTTTGTCATTTTTATAAGTGACCTGGATGAGGGCGTAGAAGGATGTGTTAGTAAATTTGCAGATGACACTAAGGTCGGTAGAGTTGTGGATAGTGACGAAGGATGCTGTAGGTTGCAGAGAGACATAGATAAGCTGCAGAGTTGGGCTGAGAGGTGGCAAATGGAGTTTAATGCAGACAAGTGTGAGGTGATACACTTTGGTAGGAGTAACCAGAAGGCAAAGTACAGGGCTAATGGTAAGATTCTTAGTAGTGTAGATGAGCAGAGAGATCTCGGTGTCCATGTACACAGATCCTTGAAAGTTGCCACCCAGGTTGACAGGGCTGTTAAGAAGGCATGCAGTGTTTTAGCTTTTATTAATATAGGGATCGAGTTCCGGAACCAAGAGGTTATGGTGAAGCTGTACAAAACTCCGGTGCGGCTGCACTTGGAGTATTGTGTACAGTTCTGGTCACCACATTATAAGAAGGATGTGGAAGCTTTGGAAAGGGTGCAGAGGAGATGTACTAGGATGTTGCCTGGTATGGAGGGAAGGTCTTACGAGGAAAGTCTGAGGGACTTGAGGCTGTTTTCATTGGAGAGAAGAAGGTTGAGAGTTGACTTAATTGAAACTTATAACACAATCGGAGGGTTAGGTAGGGTGGATAGGGAGAGCCTTTTTCCTAGGATGGTGACGGCGACCACGAGGGGGCATAGCTTTAAATTGAGGGGTGAAAGATATAGGACAGATGTCAGAGGTAGTTTCTTTACTCAGAGCGTAGTAAGGGATTGGAACGCTTTTCCTGCAACGGTAGTAGATTCGCCAACTTTAGGTACATTTAAGTCGTCATTGGATAAGCATATGGACGTACATGGAATAGTGCTGGTTAGATGGGCTTAAGATCGGTATGACAGGTCGGCACAACATCGAGGGCCGAAGGGTCTGTACTGTGCTGTAATGTTCTATGTTCTATGGTGTTACTCCTGGTGTATCTCCCTATACCCTTCACTGAATGTCCTGGTTAGGTCATAATCTTAAAGAGAGGGCTACATTGCACCATTTGGTCATGGTCGTGTATGAGTTTAATTCTGCAGTTGCTGATGGCCCACAATGTCTCATGGCAGCCCAGTCTTGCCAGATGTATTTGAAATCTGCTCTATTTAACACGGTGATAGTGACATAAGATGATGGAAGGTATCATCTATGAGAAATTGGGACTTCTGCAAGGACTGTGTGGTGGTTATTCCTATCATTATGATCATGGAGAAGTATATTGGTGGGAGGCAGTTTGGTGAAGAAGATGTGATGCTGGCTTTTCCTCCTTGTCGATTCCCTCACCACCCATTGCAGACACAGTCCAATCAGTCTAGGACTCGACCAGCTCAGTCACTTCTTGGTGATGGTCATTGAGATTCCCACATCAAGTACATACTGTGCTATTATGATGCTCAATGCTTCCTCAGTGAGATGCTCAGCTACTGATTTGCCAGTTGAGGGGTGGGTGTTTGGCGGGGTGGTGACTAGGTGAAAATCAGCTCATTTCTGACCTGATTCCATAAGACTTCATGGGGTCTGGAGTCAATGTTGAGGCCTCTCAGAAAATCTCCCACTTGACTATTTGTGTTGGTACTTTCACCTCTGCTTTGCCTGTCCTACCAGACGATGTGCTGTGGGTGAGGATGCAGGGGCACTAAAAATGATGGAGGGTGAGGAGGGACTGATGACAAAGGAATGAGGAGTATGCTCAGGGCCCAGAGAGTGATGGGGCATGAGGCCCTGGGAAGGGGGTAGAACTGGGAAGGCCTCCCTTTCCCCCCATTCTCCTCTCTTCGTCCCCCTTCCCTTTGCCTCCTCTTTCCTCCAAACTCTTTTCCCCCTGGCACCTGTTCATGGAACCCCTACTTTGGCTCCCCAATGTTCATGAATGCCTCTTCCTTAAAGAGCAGCTCTCCCCTCCTATCCCCACTCCCCCCGTACCCCCCACCCCCCATAACTACTGGCCTTTCACAGCTGGGCAGCTGCAGCCCCATTATTCCTGATCTTCTAAGATGTGTCTGCATAAATTTATCCATTCACAACACGCAAATGCCTGGTTTCAGGAGACACAGACAATGCTTAATTACCTTATTGCCTTTGTAGATACTGGCACAATGCTCCATTCTCCTGCAACATCGAAGGCATTGCAAAAGTTTTCATTGCCTAGGAAGTACGGTGAGCTGTATGAAAGTTGTGAAAGGTGCTAGAGAAATGTAAATTATTTTCCACAACAATAAAAGTATTGCTTTTTTTAATGAAGACATTTGCTTATTTATTTTGTGAAAGAAAGGCAAACATTTCATGTCAAAATCAGTAATGATATATTTCCCTCTTGAAAGAATTTGCTCTGTTGAAACCAAGCAAACTTTCAGTTCACTAAGATGAAACTCATTACCAAAATGGCACATTCATGGGTTTTCCTTCCTGCATAAACAACTTGGTGCATTGTAATTTGACATTGTGACCTTTAGCAGCACCCTGTCTTGTGAGGCAATGGTTTGTGCCTTTGTTGACGACTCGGGGTTAAACATTCCTGATGTTCCTCAACAGCTGGCCCCTGGTGTGCTACTCTCTGCAGCATCTGTCACAAATATAGTCAGTGGACTGAGAAAATGCACAAATTCATTGGCCTCTGTTTTCCCTGGGACCTCTTCCAGCTCATCTGAACCTCCTATCTCATGTTGCCTTTTCTGATGCACCAACAAAAGGTAGTCAGCTTCCAGGCAGCCTGGTTATCGATGACTGTCACCCTCTTTTAGAGATCTCAACCAGTTGGTGCGAAAGTTCAGTTCAACCAAGTTCCAGAGGGCCCAGTGAATGGAGTGTTGTTACTATTGCGAGTTTATTAGGAAAGGTTACCGATCAGGTTAAATATTGACTAAATGTTTATGATGGTGGCCAAGTAGTAAGATTACCCTTTTTGTATAATTTCTGACAACAGTGAAAACTAGACATCACAAGCTATTAACATTCTCCACTTTCACATTGTCAATACTGATTGATGGTGGCATGGCAACATCCAGACTCATATCTCAATTTGAAAAATGATCATACAACTGATCAAGGACCAGAATTCAAGATTTTTTAATCTGTTAAATGATGCCACAAATAACTGTGATGAAACTTGAAAATTTTTTTTTCCCTTCCTCAGGTGAAAGATCAAACAGTATTTCTGTCATTTTTTCAATTATCGCAGGAGATTGAATGTTGAAAAATTTTGCAAACAACCAACACTTGTTACAACAACCTAACTAAATACAATACAGATTCAAATTCCGTTCAAAGGTATATAACTTCTTCTTCTTCTATTCTCTGGCCAGAAGTAGCTCTGATCCTCAGCACCATGACATCCACCAGGGGTACAGAAAGGAGGCAGGTCACAAATCTACTCCAACAAGCACTGGATTAAACCCCATGCTGTAAACACCAATTTAACCCACACAGGAGGCCCAACTAGCTGGCCACCCGATGAGGCTAATTTATAATTTACAAGTGTGTCATGGTCCAGAGCTATGAATAGCAATCATTGTGGCTCCAGTTTCCTTTGCAGCATATGGCTGTCCAGGAACCTCTCATGTTCTTACTGTCTGACATTTGGAAAATATGTTTAGTCATGTTATGAACACACTGCCCTGGGCTATCAAGTCCTGGAGTAGGACTTGAACATCAAACTTCAGGCTCAGAGGCAGGAACTTTACCCAGTGCACCATTGGACCTCTGGATTACTGACTGGGGGGATATAAATCAAAGATCATTACAGCTGCCTGTGGATGGGAAAGGCAACTTACAGATAGGTAGCTGCTTAAGTACGTAAATCTATTTACTATAATAGTTCCAGAGGGTCAGTTAGCTTAGTGGCGAGTTTCATTTACTTACTTAAATGAATGCTAATTAATGCCTGAGATCTACCATTACTCCACTGACGTAGACTTGAGGACCTGCATCATTATCCTATCTGTAACAAAAGATCACACACTTTGTTGTGATCAGTGAATAATTGCTAAAGATGTGTCTTCAGGCAGAGAAGTCACAGTAACATTTGAAGGATCCTATCAATATTTTGGGTACAAAAAGGCAGAGTTTGCTTCATATATTCTCCACAAATGTGGACCAGTTGTTGTATGACTCAGCCTTTGAAGAGACCAATGGAATCTGCTGCACAAAATGTCAGAAATGTCTCTGGCATTATCTTGTAGAACCAGATGAAAGTTGTTTAGTGCAGGAACAGCTCAATTGTCAACACTCAACGGCCGGTGAGATGCAGCGCTTGTTTGTTATTCATAATGTACAGTCTGTTTATAACTTATGGGCTTATTCAAACATGATTCAGATGCCAGAATTATTTGAGTCTCCCACTACTGGCTTTGGGCAGTTTGCTTATGTCCTGTTTCAGGTATAAGTCAAATATCCCTTCATACATTTACACTCAGTCATAAATTCTCCTCACAACAGATATCCTTTGACCACAAAATATGATGAGAGCCGATGTTCTAATATCTCTTTGGCAAATTATAACAAGACAACATTGGAGCAGGTGCATTAACTGTGGATACGTTCCTATCAGTTTAGAATACCTGCTTTTAAGATCTAATTTATGAACTTCTTTACTAATTTATTCGAAACATTTTCCAGAGCAAAATAAATGACTCGACAATATTTAAATTGATTTTCTGCCATCTATGAACATTATGAATACAAAATTTGTAGTGTAGGCAATGGCATTATTTGCTGTATAATAATGAGGACAGATCATACATGGTTTATATGACAGCAGATTTCTATAGAAATGCCAGAATATGGCATGATTTAAATTCTACACGCAAGCATCTGTTGGTCAGTTGGCATTTCCATTTTCTTGATGTACAGGAGAAATTTTCTCAGGGTTGTATGACCTTATTATAGCAATACTGGACTTGTAGTGTAGAGGTAACAGGTCTCAGCTATTTGTTCTTGAAAAACAATGGCTGGGAGAGGATAAAGAGAACAGAAACACAGGAAAAGAAGAATAAACTTCAGACTGCATTACTAATGTTAAAAAAAGCAAAGTTCAAATTTACATTTTGGAATGGCAGTACCTAAATTTCATGTCCTCAGCTCAACTGATGGTTATAATTTTTGTTGCTGTGTACTCTAGATTACTTTCTGCAGCCTATCTATACAGAAAGAGGATCCAGCAATAGTGTTAACAGAGACGTGGGTCAGCCAGTCGACCCTTCATAAAAGTGTACTGTATATTAATGAGAAGCTGCATTCAATTTTTGCCAAGTATCGAGTGAATGACAAAGCAGAGAATGGTGTGCTCAGTGTTAATTGAAGATTTGAAGGCATTGGGAGTGCAAATGGCCAGGAGGAAGGATACAGAAGGGGCTGTGGGTGCAGGGAATGTCTCAAAAGCCATCCACAAAGAGAAATGGAAACAGGTGTTCCGTAAGGTCAGCTCTTGGAACGTGGACCTGAAGTCCCTAGGAGCAGAGCACAAAAAGTCCAACAGAGAACGAGCAGTGTAATGTTCTCACAGGACACCCTCTAATCAACACACATTTGCCTGTCATGTAACACATCCCCATCACCTACTTAGTACCTGCTAATAAGGGCTCATGTTTAACATTTAAACACATGGCCTCACAACCACAGATCAACCATTGATGCCAAATTTCTTTCAGAACATCTTGCTTTGTTTCTTCAAAAAAGTCACTAAGAACATTGGGGATTTATTTTCCTGCTATAGGCAATGGCTTAGTGGTATTACCACTTGGCTATTAATCTAGAAAGTCAGTTAATGCTGGCAGACTCCTGTTTGAACCTCACAATGGTAGATGTTGGAATTTGAATCGAATTCAAAAATGTCTGGAATTAAGCATCTGCTGATGACTATGAAACCATCGTTGATTGCTGGAAAAATCCATTTGGCTCACTAATTCCCTTCAGGAAACAAAATTGCCATCTTCTCCTGGTCTGGCCTACATGTGACTACAGACCCACAGCAATGTGGTTGGCACTTAAGTGCCCTCTGGGCAGGTAGGAATGGGCAATAAATGCTGCCCTAGTCATGATGCCCTCATCCTGTGAATGAGTAAAAAAGAGCTTTTGTCTTGGCCCCCAGCTTGTCTGTATTTTATCACTAATATTGTGAGCAAGCTGTACGTGTTGTGTCCATGAATATTTTGCTGCCCACTCCTGCATCCTCACTTCCCTCCCCCTTATGTATTTCTGCTCTCAGGAATCCAAGGCCTGTGACCTGTCCAGATACAGAGGCCCCAGGGGCAGGCAAAAGTAATAAGACATCGCAGATGAAGAAGCACTATCACCTGATCTACGCATGGCCATCAGCTCAGGTACGGCTGTCTCTGTCTCTATCCTGGATTTGGAAACAGCATGCATTGTGTTATCTGGGTCCAAGTGGCCCACAGTGAGGGGGTAAGTCAAATGGGAAGGATGGTTTATTTTGCCGCTCTCCAGCAGCTGATGTTGGAAGCAAGGTCACAGAGTACTCAGGTGAGGGCTTCAATGGGGTAATGTACAGGACAGCATTAAATACTGACATGTGCTGAGATGTTGGCTATATTATCGGGCCTGCCAGATAGCCTGCTGTCATTGTTAAGGAGAATGGGAGAAAGTGGCTCCAATTTAGCAGAGAATATGGTGCAGATTTTATCCCATACCAACAGAGGGACCTTCACTGCACCACTCCCCCTACTTGTTCTTGTAACTTTCCTGCACCCCCTCCATATTGCCACCAACCCGCATACCTTCCTGTAATGATCCAGCATCACCCTCTGGAAAATTCAGGAACTCATCAAAAAACTTTCCAAATCACCAAGGGAATATATTCAGATGCAGACCAGCCTGAAAATTGAGGACCTGGTCTTTAAGGAACATTACTGTACTGCCCATTTTGTAGCTTCACACCCATGTCTCCTTGACATTTACTTTGTTGACATTCATTGCTGAAATCTGGGATTTGAGTGTCCCATTCTGTTCTGTTTAAAGTGAAGGATGATACCCCTGTGTGTGTGGCCCTGTCTGGGTCACCCAGGGGATAACTGGTGATGAAGTGATGCCAGGCCTTTGTGGCTCCGCGTCAGATGGCGTTTTAAGAATCAAATTTATTCTCAAGAGTTCAGTGATACTTCATTCGGTATTAGCGCATAATCTTACTGAAGTGAAAATTGCAGTAGTATCTTTTTGAATCAAATCAGCTGCAGGAGGGTACTTCAGAGATCCCAATCGAACCCTAGTTCAAAACAACTTTCCTGCATCATTCAGACACTATATTGTCAAGTTATTTTTGTCTTAATTTTTCAAGGAACTGTACCAACATTTTGAGGCAGTTAATGAAGTGAAGTGATTTCAGCAAACCCTGTCCATGGAAATATCAGAACAAGTTTCAAACAAATGAAACTTTACTGGCCACTCAATTACAGAGCCAGAAATGTAACTGTGTGTTCTTGTCAGTACATGTGACATTTTATGGTATGCCCATGCTGTGTACATTGCCGCCCAACACTGAAAATACCAATACAAAACAAAGTTCCAGGTCACCAGGTGAAAGTGGAAGTCATTTTAAAGGGTACTTGTCACGACCAGCACACAGCCTTTAATTTACAGATTTTTAGATTCCCTACAGTGTGGAAACAGGCCCTTCAGCCCAACAAGTCCACACCGCCCTTGAAGCATCCCACCCTATAATCCATGCACCCCTGAACACTATGGGCAATTTAGCATGGCCGATCCACCTAGCCTGCACATCTTTGGACTGTGGGAGGAAACCGGAGCACTCGGAGGAAACCCACGCAGACACAGGGAGAATGTGCAAACTCCACACAGACAGTCACCTGAGACTGGAGTCGAACCTGGGTCCCTGGCGCTGTGAGGCTGCAGTGCTAACCACTGAGCCACTGTGCTGCCCGGTTCTTTGCACAGTTCTTCTTGTTTCCTTTTTGACCCTCAACATTGCAGGTGTACTATAGACTTTGGACATTTCTTCCTGGAAAAACTCAGTAGAATTTGCAATTATTTCTTCAGAAAGCTCTCATGCGCCCAAACACCAAAACAATGAGGCACAGTTAGCTAATGTCTTTCCTTGGATTACCTGAGCTCCAACATTCAGGTAATCCCAGCATTGCCTTTTCCTTCAATTCCTATGCTCAGTTCTCCCATTCACTCCTGTTTTATATACTAGCTGACTAACTTACCCATGACTCATCCATCTACTAATGTTCCTCCAGTAAAGTTTTGTTGATGCTGGCACGTGGAAGAGGAGACCTATGGAATAATGTGCTTGATTGGGTGATGAGAGGAAACTGAGTTTTCTTCCAGTTTCTTCTCTGATTGTTTCTGCAGAACACCGTAAATGAAAACAGGTGAAGTCAGCAAGGATGGTTGTATATTTCTATTTCCTAGTGAATCTCACTACAGGAAAAACATATTCTGGTTGGCCTGAATTTTTGAACAGTTAACACAAGATAGCTGTGATGATATGAAATGTGGTATTGCCTATGCAACCTGTCAGGTTTCCCTCTCATTGAGGAAATCCATGCAAGTCACACAGTTAGATTAGATTCCCTACAGTGTGGAAACAGGCCCTTCGGCCCAACAAGTCCACAGTACCCCTTGAAGCATCCCACCCAGGCCCATTTCCCTATAACCCACACACCCGTGAACACTACGGGCAATTTGGCTTGGCCGATCCACCTAGCCTGCACATCTTTGGACTGTGAGAGGAAACCCATGCAGACACGCGGAGAATGTGCAAATTCCACACAGACAGTTACCGGAGGCTGGAATCGAAGCTGGGTCTAACCACTGAGCCACTGAGCCACGGTGCCGCCCAGTTAGTATCTTGTAGAGCTGTCTGACATGAGGACATTATACTGTATTCTTGGTGGAACTTGCAGAGGCAACACAGAAATGCACGTATCACCAATAAAACAAACATAAGGGGCATAATCTTAATGTTAATCTCAGGCAAAAAGAAACAAGTAACAGTACATTGACCAGCCATCTGTTTTACACCTGTCTCAGTTTATTTTCAATTACTGTGTTTTCTTAATCAATGAGAGAGCCACTGCTACTGCCCAGGCACAGATACCTCAAAATGGGATAGTAACACAGTAACATGAAATTATTATCCAAGGATGGTGCTACCTGTACTCACAGGGCTGAGCTAGACAATTACCTTCTTCAGATAGCCAACATATAGCAGTCACATGGTGTGTCATGTTACATCCCTCACATTGTACTACATTTGAAACATAAGCACATCTCTGAAAGGTGAACTACACTCACTGGATGGGACAAAGAAAGGAAGCTAAATTAAAACATGCATCTTCACAATGGAAAATAAGATTAGCTCCAAAGGCCCTCTTGTGGAGTTAGTGTCCATACATGTGGACCAGGATGCCCAGAAAAAATATAAAAAAGATATCCTCAGGACCCTCTTATGATGCAGTGGCAGTGTCCCTATTCCTGGACCAGGAGGGCTGGGGAAAAAAAATAACTTCAAAGGCCATCTTGTGGTGCAGAAGATGCATCATCACCCCTGAACCAGAGGCCTGGGTTCAAGTCCCACCTGCTCCAGTGTGTAATAATGCCTCTGAACGGGTTAATTAGGAAAATAGGTAAAATTTAAACAAAAAAAATCAACTCCAAAGTGGGATTTGCTCATAACTATCCATTGGCTATATTAGGTGGTTTACTGATAGCAGTTAATAGTTAAAAACAACAAAAAAGTCAGGGTGATTTGGTGATGGGGAGAGGCCATTCAGTTGTGTGTAAGAGCACTGCTGGATATAAAGAAAAAAAAACTGGGATCCCAATAGACATTATATATGCCTCATCCCTATCTGGGTTGAGACTTTCAAAACTGGCAAATCTGATTGGAAAGAGACAAATTGCATGTGCTATATTTTAGACTTTATGCTGTAAGGTCATTGGTCAAAAGGATAATTTCTAGATGACGTTTGCAACATGGAAAACAACATTGTTTTGCTATAGGCATGTATGATAATTAGCGACAATAACTTAAGGTGGAATGAGTAATAATGGGTAGCAACTTAAGTTCCAGCTATCCTAATAAATGAAAGATAATTAAGATAATATGAAATGCAAAATAATTAAGTAAGCTTCTTCCATTTAAGCCCTAGAATGGTCAATAAACTCCAGAAGCATTACTTTCAAAAATAATACACTGCTGTTGGCATCAGAATGATTTGTCATCTCCCATTATTTCAGTCTGTTATTCTTGGAGTTATTTAGTGTTCATTGCAACATAAAACATTCTTCTGTCCCTTACTTATTCTTCCAGCTGCTGGAGAATTTCTTCATAGATAATAAAATGTGAGGCTGGATGAACACAGCAGGCCAAGCAGCATCTCAGGAGCACAAAAGCTGACGTTTCGGGCCTAGACCCTTCATCATCACCCTCTCTGATGAAGGGTCTAGGCCCGAAACGTCAGCTTTTGTGCTCCTGAGATGCTGCTTGGCCTGCTGTGTTCATCCAGCCTCACATTTTATTATCTTGGAATCTCCAGCATCTGCAGTTCCCATTATCTCTGGAGAATTTCTTCAATTCACTTCTGATGAATACACCTTTCGCAGTTCTTTTTCTATTCCTTATTTCTTACTTTTGCACAATTTCCTTCTCATCATTAATCTGCCTGATCATAACTGGTTCTTTTAATTGACATGAGCTTTTATATTTTTCAGCAGCAACAGATTTTCACTCACCAAAGGATGAGGAAATATCATGGATGTTTTCAACATCAGGAAGATATCCACAGTATGTTAATGAAGCTAAACCCAGAGTTACAACAGAGCATTAAATATCAACTATGCATTTCCTCACACTTCATCAAGATTGGATCTAAGCTCAATTGAATCATTTATTCCTATAAGCTATTTATGCTTACTCTGTGGATTTCATGTTTTTGCATAGTTTCTCCCATACTATGTTTATTCTGCTTATAAAACTGAACCAAATCTAAATTCCCCTCAACGAATTTCAAAAGAATCCGGTCACCAACAGAAAACCATATATTTCATTTTCACCATTTCAATTTCCCTTTTCCTTCAAGATATATGGGTCCCACTTACAGACTGAATGCTTTTAAAACATAACTTCATAGCTCATTTACGGCTTATTTCAATTTTAAGAAAACACTCACAATGTAAGAAAAACAGTCAAATTTTAAAACAATAAATGTTTATTTCACTGTTATTAGTACAGTTTCCATTTTTGCTGTTTAGTTGTTAATCAGGTGGGATGCAGTCCTGTCTGGTCACCATTCGTTTTTTTTTGTGATTATTCAATACCCACGAGCTGTGTCCAGTCTTCTCACTTCATCAGCTAACATCATGCTTCAGCTTTTACTGCACTGTTCCTATTTGTTGTCTTTGGCTTTGAGTTTTGCAGCTGTAACTAAAATGTAATGCAGGCGCATGGAAGTTCACAAAACTAATTGAGCTCATAGATATCAAGGTGCTCTGTTTGACAAGTGTGCACTGAGCATGAGTTAGAAAGAAGGATTGTAATTACTGCAATAATTTTCCTGCGCACTGCAACAAATAAGAAATGGCACTGAAATTTTAAAATGTTTATTTTACCTTTCTCTAATTAATGGTTTGAAAGCATAATTATGATTTAGGATTTAGTGTAAACAGCAGGAAGTTTAGGTGGGATTTAAGGAAGAATTTCTCTTGGTGGATGTCTGGAGCTCATAACCAGAAATGGTGGTAAAGGCAAGAACCATTACAACATTTAAGAAATGGTTAGAGTGAAAACTTGAAGTACTAGAGCACACAAGCCTATGGGCCAATTGTTAGAAAATGGGAGTAGAATGGATACTGGATGATGCCTGGCAAAAACACAATGTGCTAAAAGGTATCTTTCCATGCTGTAAAACTCTGTGAATCTTTGTTACTTTCCGTGTCTTATTTGAAATAGCTCATTTACTTTCTTCACAACAGTATGTACTTGAGCTTCTTCAAAGCTTTGATAAATTAGCACCACAACTCCTGGGCACAGGTAACACATTGAGATATTAGTGCCCAATCTCTTCTTGACACATAGTAGAACGACATGCTTCAATCTGCTATATAGCAATGGAAGTATTTAGCTTTAAAATCTACGATTTCAGAAAACATTCAGAAATTCCATATATTTGGAGTTGAGAAGTGACACAAGATGTAAAGCGCGTGTGTTTGTGTCTGCAACTGTAAGGTAAGAGGCTAAGGGTTTAAAATTAGACTGTGGCATGAGTTGACCATAGTAATTATTATTCATAACCTGCCATGCTGGTCCTGGAGGAAGTAGAAAGCAGGGGAATTTGATTCTGCCTCCTCACTTATATGGTATTTGTGTGTAGCCTGAGTGGCCTGAACAGCTGGCTAGCTGTACACAGGTTGGGGTGCACTGACATTATGTACGGGTAGTACATGTTCCAGTCAGCCTCAAGCTCGAATAAGCAGGTTGCCCTTTGTAAAAAGAAGCTGGTTAGCTGAAGTTGCATTAACTTGAGTGATGAAAATCGAGGCCTGAGAGAAGACCTGAAGGTTTTCAGACACTTAAGGAAAGATAACGGAAGGAATCATTTGCTTTCACTGATGGTGAGCTTGGAGGATGGGGGGCACATTTAGTGAGACAGGATTGTGTTGTACTAATTCCAGCTGGCTTCCCCCCAACTTGCCCAGAATTATATTCTGGCAGGCTAGTCCTTGAGGGAACTTTCTGTGCTGCCACTAATTAAGGAATAAATAAGGACCTCATTCCACCCTAACTGGTATTAACCCAGCTGCCAATAACCTGTGACTCTGCAGTGTGTACACCAGGTCACCCTGTGCAAACTACCTGCCCTTTTGGATATTTTGTGTGTCATTCATTAGAAGGTGATGTCCCACATAAACTCGATTGCAAGGTATTCAGATAATGGCTTCAATAGAACAGCATACAGACGGTTTCTCGTAAGCATACTTTCATCGGCCTGCAACATAGTGACCTATCTCTGACAAGACGATTTGGAGGAGTCTAGCTCCACTATGACTTGTACGAGGGGGCATACCTACAAACTGAGGGGTGATAGGTTTAAGACAGCTGTCAGAGGCAGGCTCTTTACTCAGACAGTGGTAATGGAGTGGAACGCCCTGCCTGCCAATGTAGTTAACTCAGCCACATTAGGGGCATTTAAACAGTCCTTGGATAAGCATATGGATAATGATGGGATATAGTGTAGGGGGAGGGGCTTAGATTAGTTCACAGGTCGGCGCAACATCGAGGGCCGAAGGGGCTGTTCTGCGCTGTATTGTTCTATGCTCTATGATGCAAAGCAGCCTGGAGCTTACAGCCCATTTTTTATACCATGGAAATGGGTAGCAACTGCACAACTTTGCTGCCTAACCAAGCTGTGTAATGCAACATCCAGTGGTGACTGCCTCAGCTTCCTGTACTGCACTGGAAGAAGCCACCGCATATCTCTGTTCTGTCATGAGCGCTCACATGGAGGCCTTGAAACAATGCTTGCTGCCAAGCAAACCCAGTTTGATGCCAGACAGGATCTGATTGATGCCATCCTGGTGCAGACTATAGTGTTATATTTTCAATTCACTCACTGGATGTGGGTATCGCTGGCTAAAGGTCAGCATTTATTGCCCATCCCTAATTGCCCAGAGAGCATTTCAGAGTCAACCACATTGCTGTCACTCTGGAGCTACATGTAGGCTAGACCAGGTAAGGCTAGCAGATTTCCTTCCCTAAAGGGCATTAGTAAACCAGATGGGTTTTTCCTGGCAATTGGCAATGGCTTTGTGGTCATCATTAGAAACTTAATTCTAGATTTTTATTAACTGAGTTCAAATTCCACCATCTACAGTGAACATCACCTGGTTCTCTGGGTTAACATTCAGAGATAATACCAGCTCAAAGGGTCATGCGGTTTTACACAACAGTTCAACAATCTCCCTGAAAACAGATCATTGGAGCATGGTTAAGATGTTGTCCTGGGGAACTCCATGGAGCACAAGTCTGCTGACCTCTCAGAGGATGACAGTGTTCACACTTCCATCACTGACACTCCACTTTCACACAGAACTGCTTCAGAGATTCCAACAAACCCAACAACAGCATTCCCTATTGAATGTCAGACAGCTTTCCACTGTCAATACTCCAGCCTTTGGTGTTGCACTGTGCAGAAAGATAGAACAGGCTCATAAATGATGGGAACATCCAAGGTGAAATGTTTATTTTTACTTCTTCGATTGAATTTGCTGTTGGATGGAGAAATTCTGAAAAAGGTTTTGGCTGGCTTTCTTGTTATTGGATGGTGTAAGAGGATATGCTGTGATGTTCACCTCAAATAAATGTCATGATGGACAATGCTGGGTTAATGTTTTGTGTTGTAAGTTGACAGAATGTGGGTGTCACTGGCTGAGTCAGCATTAATCGCCCCTGAGAAGGCGGTGGTGAGCTGTTTGCCTGAACCACTGCACTCAGCTAGAGACGGGAATGTGGAGGAGGTATACATTGCATTGCTGATAGGAAAGGAGTTCCAGGATGTTGACTGGTTGACAGTGAAGTAAATTGCGGTATCATTCCAAGTCAAAACGATTTGTAACTTGGAAGGGAATTTGCAGCTGGCGGTGTTCATGTGCATCTGTTGTTTTTGTACTTTTGGGTAGAAGTCATGGATTTGGAATGTGCAGGTGAGTTGTTTCTGCGTGTTTTATAAGTGGTGTACACTGCTGTCTCTGTATGGCGGTGATCGGAGTGAATACTCAAGGTGTAGATCAAGGTGCCAATCAAGTGGACTGCTTTCTCCCTGATGGTGTCAAACATATTCAGTATTGTTAGAGCTGCACATCTCCAGGCAAGTGGAGAATATTTCATCATACACCTCCCCTGTGTTGAGCAGATAGTGAATAGGCGATGGGGAGACAGGAAGTGAATTACATGCCAAAGAGTTTCCAGCCTCTGACCTGCTCTTGTAACCTCAATGTATACGTGAAGACCCGCTTCTTTTTATGGTCCATGGTAAACACACAGGATGGGGGAGCATTTCAGAGACAACCACATTGCTGTGGGTCTGGAGCTACATGTAGGCCAGACCAGGTAAGGATAGCAGATTGCAATGTCATTGACTATCAGGGACATTCTGTCTGGTTGCAAATGGGGATTGTCTGGCAGTTGTGTGATTTGGTACTTCCTGGTAGTCCAGGAACTGACCATGCTTGAGTTTGTTTAGCTTCCAAGATCAGATGAAATTAGGTGTTTTCAGGCTAATCTGACTATTGACTCTCCACTTGACTGGATGCGTGCAGTTCCAACAACACTCAACGTGCTTAACACCACAGTTCATATACAGGCTGCTTGACTGGCACTCCATTTGACACTTTCAACATTCACTTCTTCCACAGCCAATGCCCAGTAGCAGCAGTGTGCACCATCCACACAATACACTGTAGTAATTTCCCAAGTCTCAATTCTGAAAATTGTGATGTCTACTGCTTTACACTTTTCTTCAAAAGGTTCAATCAAGCACATCAAATATTTTCAGAGATAATGGGAACTGCAGATGCTGGAGATTCCAAGATAATAAAATGTGAGGCTGGATGAACACAGCAGGCCAAGCAGCATCTCAGGAGCACAAAAGCTGACGTTTCGGGCCTAGACCCTTCATCAGAGAGGGGGATGGGGAGAGGGAACTGGAATAAATAGGGAGAGAGGGGGAGGCGGACCGAAGATGGAGAGTAAAGAAGATAGGTGGAGAGAGTGTAGGTGGGGAGGTAGGGAGGGGATAGGTCAGTCCAGGGAAGACAGACAGGTCAAGGAGGTGGGATGAGGTTAGTAGGTAGCTGGGGGTGCGGCTTGGGGTGGGAGGAAGGGATGGGTGAGAGGAAAAACCGGTTAGGGAGGCAGAGACAGGTTGGACTGGTTTTGGGATGCAGTGGGTGGGGGGGAAGAGCAGGGCTGGTTGTGTGGTGCAGTGGGGGGAGGGGAAGAACTGGGCTGGTTTAGGGATGCAGTAGGGGAAGGGGAGATTTTGAAACTGGTGAAGTCCACATTGATACCATATGGCTGCAGGGTTCCCAGGCGGAATATGAGTTGCTGTTCCTGCAACCTTCGGGTGGCATCATTGTGGCAGTGCAGGAGGCACATGATGGACATGTCATCAAGAGAATGGGAGGGGGAGTGGAAATGGTTTGCGACTGGGAGGTGCAGTTGTTTGTTGCGAACTGAGCGGAGGTGTTCTGCAAAGCGGTCCCCAAGCCTCCGCTTGGTTTCCCCAATGTAGAGGAGGCCGCACCGGGTATAGCGGATGCAGTATACCACATTGGCAGATGTGCAGGTGAACCTCTGCTTGATGTGGAATGTCATCTTGGGGCCTGGGATAGGGGTGAGGGAGGAGGTGTGGGGGCAAGTGTAGCATTTCCTGCGGTTGCAGGGGAAGGTGCCGGGTGTGGCGGGGTTGGAGGGCAGTGTGGAGCGAACAAGGGAGTCACGGAGAGAGTGGTCTCTCCGGAAAGCAGACAGGGGAGGGGATGGAAAAATGTCCATCCCCCCAGACCTCCCACTGACTGAGGACGAACGGTCAGTCCTTAGTAAGGGGCTCACCTTTGTCCCCCTACAACCACACATCAACGAATACCAGTCACGGTTGGACATAGAGCAGTTTTTCCGCCGACTTCGCCTCCATGCCTACTTCTTCAACCGGGAACCCAACCCTCCTTCCATTGACCCCTTCACCCGCTTCCAACACAAGTCCTCCTCCTGGACACCACCCCCAGGCCTCCTACCCTCCCTCGACCTCTTCATCTCCAACTGCCGTCGAGACATTAACCGCCTCAACCTCTCCACCCCTCTCACCCACTCCAACCTCTCCCCCGCAGAACGGGCAGCCCTCCGCTCCCTCCGCTCCAACCCCAACCTCACCATCAAACCCGCAGACAAGGGTGGCGCAGTGGTAGTATGGCGCACTGACCTCTACATCGCCGAGGCCAGACGCCAACTCTCCAACACCACCTCCTACCGCCTCCTCGATCATGACCCCACACCCGAGCACCAAGCCATCATCTCCAACACCATTCACGACCTCATCACCTCAGGGGACCTCCCACCCACAGCCTCCAACCTCATTGTTCCCCAACCCCGCACGGCCCGTTTCTATCTCCTTCCCAAAATCCACAAACCTGCCTGCCCTGGTCGACCATTCGTCTCAGCCTGCTCCTGCCCCACCGAGCTCATCTCCACCTATCTGGACTCCATTTTCTCCCCTTTGGTCCAGAAACTCCCCACCTACGTCCGTGACACCACCCACGCCCTCCACCTCCTCCAGGACTTCCAATTCCCTGGCCCCCAACACCTCATATTCACCATGGACGTCCAGTCCCTGTACACCTGCATTCCGCATGGAGATGGCCTCAAGGCCCTCCGCTTCTTCCTGTCCCGCAGGCCCGACCAGGCCCCCTCCACCGACACTCTCATCCGCCTAGCTGAACTCGTCCTCACACTCAACAACTTCTCTTTGACTCCTTCCACTTCCTACAGACTAAGGGGGTGGCCATCGGCACCCGCATGGGCCCCAGCTATGCCTGCCTCTTTGTAGGTTACGTGGAACAGTCCCTCTTCCGCACCTACACAGGCCCCAAACCCCACCTCTTCCTCCGGTACATTGATGACTGTATCGGCGCCGCCTCTTGCTCCCCAGAGGAGCTCGAACAGTTCATCCACTTCACCAACACCTTCCACCCCAACCTTCAGTTCACCTGGGCCATCTCCAGCACATCCCTCACCTTCCTGGACCTCTCAGTCTCCATCTCAGGCAACCAGCTTGTAACTGATGTCCATTTCAAGCCCACCGACTCCCACAGCTACCTAGAATACACCTCCTCCCACCCACCCTCCTGCAAAAATTCCATCCCCTATTCCCAATTCCTCCGCCTCCGCCGCATCTGCTCCCACGATAAGACATTCCACTCCCGCACATCCCAGATGTCCAAGTTCTTTAAGGACCGCAACTTTCCCCCCACAGTGATCGAGAACGCCCTTGACCACGTCTCCCGCATTTCCCGCAACACATCCCTCACCCCTGCCCCCGCCACAACCGCCCCAAGAGGATCCCCCTCGTTCTCACACACCACCCTACCAACCTCCGGATACAACGCATTATCCTCCGACACTTCCGCCATTTACAATCCGACCCCACCGCCCAAGACATTTTTCCATCCCCTCCCCTGTCTGCTTTCCGGAGAGACCACTCTCTCCGTGACTCCCTTGTTCGCTCCACACTGCCCTCCAACCCCACCACACCCGGCACCTTCCCCTGCAACCGCAGGAAATGTTACACTTGTCCCCACACCTCCTCCCTCACCCCCATCCCAGGCCCCAAGATGACATTCCACATTAAGCAGAGGTTCACCTGCACATCTGCCAATGTGGTATACTGCATCCGCTATACCCGGTGCGGCTTCCTCTACATTGGGGAAACCAAGCGGAGGCTTGGGGACCGCTTTGCAGAACGCCTCCGCTCAGTTCGCAACAAACAACTGCACCTCCCAGTCGCAAACCATTTCCACTCCCCCTCCCATTCTCTTGATGACATGTCCATCATGTGCCTCCTGCACTGCCACAATGATGCCACCCGAAGGTTGCAGGAACAGCAACTCATATTCCGCCTGGGAACCCTGCAGCCATATGGTATCAATGTGGACTTCACCAGTTTCAAAATCTCCCCTTCCCCTACTGCATCCCTAAACCAGCCCAGTTCGTCCCCTCCCCCCACTGCACCACACAACCAGCCCAGCTCTTCCCCCCCACCCACTGCATCCCAAAACCAGTCCAACCTGTCTCTGCCTCCCTAACCGGTTCTTCCTCTCACCCATCCCTTCCTCCCACCCCAAGCCGCACCCCCAGCTACCTACTAACCTCATCCCACCTGCTTGACCTGTCCGTCTTCCCTGGACTGACATATCCCCTCCCTACCTCCCTACCTCCCCACCTATACTCTCTCCACCTATCTTCTTTACTCTCCATCTTCGGTCCGCCTCCCCCTTTCTCCCTATTTATTCCAGTTCCCTCTCCCCATCCCCCTCTCTGATGAAGGGTCTAGGCCCGAAACGTCAGCTTTTGTGCTCCTGAGATGCTGCTTGGCCTGCTGTGTTCATCCAGCCTCATATTTTAACATCAAATATTTTACAACTTTTACAAAGGCATGCCTCTGTAAGCAGCTGAAAATTTTCAATATGTTCAGTCACATTACCAGACAGTATGAAAGAGTGACTTTGGGCCATTGAATCAGTGTGGCTAAAAGCACATTTCTACCTACACAAATCCCACTTTCCTGCACCAGCCCCATTGCTCTGAATGTTATGACATTTTAAGTGCTCAGCCAAGTACTTTTTAAATGTTGTGAGATTTCCCATCTCAACTCTTCTCTCAGGCAGTGCATTCCAGGGCCTCACAACTTGCTGGGTGAAAAGGGTTTACTTCAAATCTCCTCTAAACCTCCTCTATTTCACTTTGAAATCATGGCCTCTTGTTATTGATTCTTTGACCCTTCAACATTCTACACACTATAATAATTTCCCAACAACAGATGTTAGGCTAACTAATCTATAAGTCCCTGATTTTTCTCATCCTGTTCTTGCAGAGTAGGGTGAAATACAATGTTCCCACCTAATGGATTGGTTTCTGAATTGAAGAAATCTTGCAAGATTTTATTTAGGGCATCTACAATGTTCTCATTTACTTCGATTTTACTTAGATTTACCGAAATCTTATATACAATTGTACATTGTTAGCTGCACAATGAACATTTGTTCTCAGCATCTTAGAAAGACCTACACAGGAGAACTGGCAATCTGCTACTCACCTTGAGGCTCAAATTCAGACTATAAGCAAACTTAATTGCTGCTAAATATTTAATTCAATTCCTCATGATGGGTGTTGGCAAAGAAGCACATCCACTCGTACATGAAAACTGAAAGGACTACGGATGCTGTAAATCAGGAACCAAAACAGAAGCTGCTGGAAAAGCTCAGCAGTTCTGGCAACATCTACAAAGAAAAAAGATCAGAGTTAGTGTTTCGGGTCCGGTGACCCTTCGTCAGAACTAGGGAAGTTCTGAGGAAGGTTCATGGGATTCAAAACATTAACTCTGATTTTTTCTTTACAGATGCTACCACATCCACTGGTACACTCACTTCCCACATTGATTCATTAGTTTCATGTTCAGTTTTATAAATGGGCATATAGCACAACAACAACAATATGTGTTCACAAGTAACCAGGCTGCTGTGCAGATGACTACATGGGTTTTGAGATGCAGTAGCCTCATAAGGAACATATAAGTCTTTAATCTTAATTTAGACTAGATCAATTAAATTAACAATATTAATTTGGTGGATGAATTCATGGAATGCAATTATGATGGTTCTTTCAAACAGTAAGCAAAGGAGTCGAGAGATTATTATTGATCTTGTCCTGCAAATTGAAATGGTTTAAGTAATAGCATAATAATAAGGAATCCGATAGGGAAGAATGATCATAATAAGGCAGAATTTCAAATTGACTTCAAGAATGACATATGTAAGTCTAAAATTGGACTACTAAACTTGAATGAAATAAGTTACATAGGAATGAGACACAATTTCACTAAGGTACTATGGGAAAGTTGATTTAAAAGTATTGACCTCAGCACTACTTTACCACTATTTCAACTTGTCTGCAAGTGTTCAGTCTTTGACTGTCCAAGTGGTTTGAAAATCTGTTGGTGGGCGTTGCCGGTGGCTGGTGCCTGCCACATGGGTCCATGGAGCACACTAGAACACCTTTCGCTCCTGATGGTTAGCGGCAGAATTGGCAGTGATGGGTGGGTGGGGAAGTGGTTAATGGAAAACATGGGAAACTATAATGAAACTAGAACTGAAACTACTTGATTTGAACAGCGGGTGAGAATGTGAGCCGGGAGCAGCCAGGAAGGTAAGCTTTTGCTTATAAAAACTTATCTCGTGATTTGAGCGGCCTACTTGATTCGAGGGTGGGAGTAGTGAGTGCGGGAGCCAGGAAGTGAACTGTTATATTTGGGCATTATCTTATGGGCTATTACATCCTTCCTGGGGCATGGGGCCCAAATGTGCTCACAACATTCTAAATGTGATCTGACCAGAACTTTATAAAGCCTCAGAACTATATCCCTTCTTTTGTTTTCTAGGCCTCTCAAAATTATTGCCATTATTATATTTGACTTCCTAAGTACTAACTCAACCTCCAAGTTTGCCTTAGGAGGATCCTGGATTAGAGCTCCAAAGTCCCTTTGTACTTTAGATTTGTGAATTTTCTCCCCATTTAGTATAACCTCACTTTCTCACATTGTATTCCATCTGCTACTTGTTTGCCAACTCTCCTAGCCTGTCGAAAACCTTCTGCAGCCTCCCCGCCTCGTCAATACTACCTGTCCCTCCACCTATCTTTCTATCATCTGCAAACTTAGCCAGTATGCCCTAAGTTCCTTCATTGAGATCATTAATGTATAAAGTGAAAAGTTGTGGTCCCAACACTGACCCTTGCGGAACACCATATGTTACCGGCTGCCATCCTGAGAATGACCCTTTTGACCCCACTTTCTGCTTTCTGCCAGACAGTCAATCTTCTATTCATGCTAGCACCTTGTCTCTAACATCATGAGCTCTCAACTTACCCAGCAGCTTCCTGTGTAGCAAATTGTCAAAGGCCTTCTGGAAATCCAGGTAGATAATACCCACTGGCTCTCCTTTGTCTAACTTGCTCATTACCTCAAAGAATTCTAGCAGATTTGTCAGGCATGACCTCTGACTTTGCCCTATTTTACCATATACTTCCAAGTATTCAGAAGTCATTCTTTGCAATGGGCTCTGTAATTTTACCAACTGGCAAGTCAGGCTAATCTCCCTGTAGTTTCCCATCTTTTGTCTTGCTCCCTTTTTAAATGGGGGAGTTAAGTTAGCGATTTTCCAGTCTGAGGGGTGAATGGAATAGTGTATAAGACTCGTGATTATTCTGTGTTAGTCTCCAATACTTTGTTAAAGAATGTTGATGGATCAGTAAGGAGATGAAATGGGAAGATTGTGTTGTTGGTGGTGCATTTGTAAAAATAGGACATTTGAAGGTGCATTAATTGACACTGACTGCTCACATGAATTAATGCCGCACTGTGTCTGGCATCTCAATGTTAGACTTCTAGCATTGACCTCCTCCTGCTGCTCCAAAAATGTCTGTCTGGCAGGCTGTAAATAGTAATCTCCTATGGTTTCTCCTGCAGCAAGGCTTCAGTGCAGCATCAAAAAAACCTTGGAGCTCCTTTGCGGCCCTGGTGCTCTAAGTCTACTGTTATTGCCAGTCTGGCTCATGCACTTTCAGTATCTGCTCCATACTCATTGCACTTTCTCTTTCAAACAGAAGGATCAGACAAGAATGTAAAACTCAATTTGAAGATCAGTCAGGATCGTATTAGCAAAGGGCACATAAGGTTAGTGGAATGAATCTGTAGGTTTAAGATGACGTGAGAGAATGGGTTCCAAGTTATGGGCATGAGTCAATTGAGAATCTGTAACTTTATTGCTGCTTTTAAGGCTCTATTTCAGGATTCTCAGAATAAATATATTCCTACATGCACAAAACTTCTAAGTGAAGGGTCCATTGTCTATGATTAACAAAAAAAGTTAAGGAAAGCATCAAACATAAAGAAAATGCATTTAATTGCATTAAAATGAGTGGGAGCTGAGGTGATTGGACAGAATATAAAGAACTGCAAAGAATGACAAAATGATTGAACAGGGGCAAGAAAATGCAGTATAAGAGACCATAAGTTCCTAAAATGTAGGATCAGACATAAGCCATCCAGCCCATCAAGTCTGTTTCATCATATAGTGCGGTCATGTTTGATCTGATAATCCTCAATTCAACTTTTCCATCATTACCCCAATTCCCTTGATTCATTTATCAATTATTTGACTATCTATTTCAGCCTGGAACATACTTAATAACCCAACATCTAAAGAATTCCACAGCTTCACTATTTTCCAATTGAATATTTTATATTTCTTTTCTGACTTAAATCAGTAACCACTTAACCCTGGGATTTTCTCTCTGGGTTTAGATTCTT
The DNA here is from genome assembly GCF_030684315.1 of Stegostoma tigrinum. Classification (NCBI taxonomy): domain Eukaryota; kingdom Metazoa; phylum Chordata; class Chondrichthyes; order Orectolobiformes; family Stegostomatidae; genus Stegostoma; species Stegostoma tigrinum. Next base: position 855,436 of record NC_081359.1, on the reverse strand, counting down.
CCAAAACAAGGAACAACCTTTCAACTTTTACCTTGTCGAGCCCCATAAAAACTTTGTATGTTTCAATAAGATCACCTTACATTCTTCTAAATGCTCATGAATAGAAGTCCAAAACACTTGCCCTTTGCAATTAGAAAATCCTTCCATACTCAGGATCATCTGGTGAACCTTCTCTGAATTACTTTCAATGCCAGTATATGTATCTTTCGATAAGGGAATTAACACAGGCCACAATAGTTAAGGTGTAATCTAACTCATGTCTTATATAGTTTTAGCAAAACTTCCTTGTTTTTATACACCTTCCCCTTTAAAATATAGGCCGGAGGAGTAAAAGTCATTCAAGGAAAATCCAAATGATGATATTGGTGTGGTCAATTGTCAATTTAGCAGTTCTGGAAGGCAAACACAGAAACCATCCAAGTGCAAAACTGGAGGAGACGCACCTCATCTTCAGGCATTTTACAGTCTTCTGGACTAAATATTGAGTTCAACGCCTGTAATTTGTGAACCCACTCACAAACCTTCCCTTTCTTTTAGCTTTACTTGTTACATTCTCTGTCACCATGTCCTCCTTCCCTTCCCCCCAACCACAATGGGACTCTCTCTCCCTTCCAGGCTGGTAGTTGGATGCACCATTGCTCTGTCATTGACATATACCAATCACTGTGGAGCAGCGTGTGGGGAAGTGAGTTCTGGAGCAGCGTAACTTACCTTGATACAGCTGAGTGTCAGTGCAGAGCAGACGGAAGGCTTGGAGCAGAGCAGGACAATTGATGGACTGGGGCCTGGCTGCGAACCTAACCCTAACCCTAACCCTAACCCTATCGCAGGTGGTCAGACCATGAACTGAGCTGCTGCTATTTGAAATTCTTTACTGGACTGTAATGTCAATCCATTAATGATGTCATAACTATCATTTCTAATCTTTTTTTAGACACTGTAAATGATGCTACTCCCCTTTCTTTTATTCCTTTTTTTTATCCAAGATTTGTACCTAGTTATGTGTACCTAAGATGGCACCATTAGAAGGCAGTTATTGTAAAACCTTTACACTGTACTCCTGTACTTCTGTACTGGAGGATGTGAGACAATAAGGATAAAGGATATATGCTTAACCTGAATTATCAACATCCTTTCTTCCCCAGCACTCCACTCCCCTTGCAGCCCCTAACTATAGCATGAATGCTGCTCCCTTTATTCACACTTCATTTCAGCTCTGTTGAAGAGTCATCTAGACTCGAAACATTAGCTTGCTGTCTCTCCATGTTTGCTACCTGACCCGCTGTGATCTCCAGCATTTGTTGTTTTCGGTACAGAAACCATCTAGACTGGCTTCATGCAAATTATAGAAATTGCTGGGAATTCTCAGCAGGACAGGCAGTATTTGTGGAAAGAAATCAGAGTTAATGTTTCTGGTCAAGTAATGGAAAGTGTTAACTCTGATTTCTCTCCACAGGTGCGGCCTGATCTGTTGAACTTTCCCAGCAATTTCTAATTTTGTTTCTGATTTACAGCATCCACAGTTCTTTTGGTGAAAACGACGATCTCATTAAGAAACTGCTATAGGAGTAAAATGTTGCATTTTCTGTTTGGCTCTGAAGCATGATACATCAAATGTTACAAAATCATTCAAGGAAAGCAAAGAAACTACAATAGAAACAATGTAGGATGCTAACAATTCAGAGCTTCAAGTCTTTACTGATTGGTTCCTTCACATAGCTCCTCACCTGTTCTTACCTCTGATGGTGAATCTCTCATGGCCTAAAGATGGTTATCTAAGAGTGCTAGCCCTGAGCATTTTTGGGTGTCTAGAGTAAATGAGCTAAAAACAAGCTTCAAGATCAGTACAAATTTTAAATCAGGCCAGAAAACTCTCTTTTGGAGAAGTTGAAAATGTATTAGATATCTGACCTAAAATACAGCTTCAGGCTCAGGCAGTATCCCAGGGGAAGTTTATAAATATGGGGGTTTCCATATATTCCCTCAAATTCAATAAAGGTTTACTCCAACAAACAGCTGAGCCACATAGTAAAATGTGTATTGCCAAAATGTTAAATTGGCGTAGGAAAAGACAGGACACTCCAGAGAATACAAGAGAAATGCTGCAAAAAACAGCCTCTTCCATGCTTCATTGACCTGATAGAGATCTTGAGAAGGCTTTTGCAAAACCTTGGCCAAATGCGGATGACCTGACAGAAGTCTAAATTTGACATAAAAATTTTCTTCTGGAATACCAACCAGAATTGAGGACTGAAGCAAATACACTGACTCCTTTGATGTAACCAGTGGTCTGAAGTCGGAATGTGTCATGGAATCTGCATATTATTTACTCTTCAGTATATCATTTACTATCTGTTTTCTGTTTTCTGGGGCATTTGACAAAAAAATCTTCAAATTTAGAATAGATGGCAATCTCCTCAACCTGAAATATTTGGAACCTCTAACAAAGTTATCAGAGATAATGATGATGATGATGATGATGCAGGAATTGTTTTATGCCAATGATTCTGCTGTTAAGTGAAAATGGTCTTCAAAGGATCATAGACTGTTTATCAAAAGCAGTTGATGATTGTGGGTTACCCATCAGTTTAAGGAAGACAGAGAAACTACACCAATCACCATGAAATTCTCATTATATTCTCATTATACTCCACCAGTAACGTCTATCAAAAATGTGGTTCTAAAGGCTGTAGGTAACTTCACTTATCTCAGAATCACAATCTCCAGAATGTCTGTGTTTTAGCAAGGTGACAAACAGAACTGTCAGAGCAAGTTTGGCATTTTGCCTGTTTTTGCAAGTGACTGGAGGGTACTAACAAAACTTGCTGTTTACAATGTGGATTCAATACCTACCCTTCCATATGTCTATGAAACAAGGGGTACCTATTTCAGACATATGGATAGTTGCACAAGTTCCACATGAAATGCAGTCAAAATATCACAGACATCAACTGAGAGAACAAAGTGGCCTCACTGAAACATCTCAAAGTGCAGAATCCTCTGGAATTGAGGGACCCTTGAGCCTAATCAGATGGAACAAACAAGTAGTACACTTGAATGAAAATAAAATCTCAAAGATGGTCATGTAATCACACTTGGGCACCACCTGTAATGCAGGCTGTTGATAAAATTCAAGGACTCTTTGAGGATCAATGTTAGGAAATGTGGCACGTGCATCACAAACCGAGAGAAACAAGTATAAGAACTATTTTCGGAGCACTCTCATTTGGCTGTACTTTTTTCTTTGAACTGCAAACAATTAGGACAGCCAAGGACAAATGGGATACTAGAAAGATAGGGTAGACCTAGCAAAATCAGACAGTTGAACAATTCCTGCTCTCTGGAAAGCCACATATGCCAGCAATGGGGTTCCACAGCCATATTAGAATACACAGTCGAAGACACACAAAATCCTGCTATCTTTGGGAACAAAGAGAAATTGGCAATGAAAAATGAAGGACAATGCACTGTCTGATATTTAAAAGTTGATGTTTACAACTGCTTATGTAGCATTATCAAAGATAATCATGGAAACTATTATTGGTGACACCATTTGGTGCATGCTCAGTATAGTTGTAGATTTTATGTTTAACTTATGAATGTACATGTTATTATAGCCCTGGAGAGAAAACATGAATGAATTAAGCATTATATTGTGTTCACCACAAGCAGTACTTATTAGTCTCATTATTTTCAAAGTTTGCCATGTAGATACAACTTCAAAATCTCTTGAAGTGATTTATCACAAGCAAGAAAGGCATATTACAGTTCAGAAGAAAAAAAAGTTTTCCTGAAAAAAATGTGTTAATTAAATGTTATATTTGATGTTATTAAGGATTCCTTTTGCATGCTAGTTGCCTTGCCCATAACTAATCTTACCGCTAGTGCTGTTAACGTTGTCATTAATCTTCACATTTCCCATTTCTATCCAACTTCACATATCTCTAAAGATTCTCCACCGGTCAATTCATTCTTTCTTCTTCAAGGCACAGTTATTAATCTTCAGATATCTGAGGTTCTTGAATAGGTTTCTAGCTCGGGTTGTGGATGCTGTGGTTGGTTGTCTCGCCGAGCTGGTTTGTTAGTTCACAAAGGTTTCATTACCTGGCTGGGTTACATCATCAGTGCAGCCTCCAATGAAGTGCCATTTTGTATTTTCCTACCTGGTATTTAAACTCTGGTATCCGTTGGAATTGGTTACCTCATTTCTGTTTTTCCGTCACAGTGGTGTATATTTGGGGCCAATTCTACGTGTTTATTGATGGCCTTCTTGGTAGAGAACCAAGCCTCTAGAAATTCCCATGCTTGTCTCTGTCTAGCCCAGTCCCAGTCAAACTGGTGGTTCTCCTTGTCAGATACTGCCAGGATTAGCTGACACATGGCGCAATGGGAAGTGTCTCAATTTCTGAGTCAAAGGCAACAGGTCTGAATCCAGCTCTTGATGATCTAGGAAGATGTGTTTAAAACATGATTATCAACTATCACATCCTATCAACATATGCCAATGGCAAGTGGAGATAGTAGGAGAGATCCCTAGTCAGTTGTGGGATTGGTTGAAGGTTGGAGTTTCTACCATTACTATCCATAGCTCTAGACCAACACATCCAGGTACTAACATTTGATGCCTCAGCAGTTCGGACTGCCTGAAGAATAGCTCCCCGCCAAGTGTTTTGTTATATATTACAGTTATTGTAACAACTATTTCATTTTTTACCGTGGCTTCAAAATGATTGGCTGCTCTTTCTGAACGTTTCTGTGAGATGATGTTCCGGATATCTCCCATTTGCAGGCGATACGCACTGACAGCAGTTTGCTTCAAAATTCTTTGCCAATTTCTCTAAAACAGGTCATTGTGTTAAGAGGAAACCAAGCATAACTCAAATAAATTCTTTCAGCAGCCAACAAATGTCATGACATCAAAGCATGAGCTAGGAACAAAATTTCAAAGAGACTGTAGGATGATTAATTGAGTTTTTTTCTCAAGTATATTTTGTCTAAATTACTCCCTGAGAAAATACAAAATTGTTTTATTGTGATATTTAGTGAGGTCAACATTGATTCATTGTGAGCAGTCTTAATCTTTTGTCTCTGCATTTATTTTGCATGTAACAGTATTAATAAAGTAAAAGAATTAAGAATTGACATGAATCATAACTTGAAATTTAAAAAAAATCAAGAGTTGCTGTTGATTCTGACATTTGGAAGCTATTTCTATTTCTGACAAATAGAAAATAAACTTTATAATCTATTGCAACATAATAGTGTGATAAATTGGGCCACCATTGGAAGATCAGAATTCAGTTCCAATCTGAGATAACAAAGTGTGGAGCTGGATGAACACAGCAGGCCAAGCAGCATCAGGAGCACAAAAGCTGACGTTTCTGGCCTGTTCCAATCTTACCCCACTTTTGTTGTTCTTACAAAGAGAAGCTCAGCAAAACCCATCAGAAAAACTCAGAGGGAGATTCCTTCGCTTATGCAATCAAGTTTCCAGCTGCAGAAAGATATTAGTGAAGTTTGAAAGCAGAAGAAGTGCCTTACTTTTCTCTACTTGACTGCAATCTATGTGCACCTGAGGAAGTGCACTAAATTATCGACCTCACTTCTTAGAGTCATACAGTCGTATAGGACGGAAATAGACACGTCAGTCGTACAGTCGTATAGGACGGAAATAGGCACGTCAGTGGTACAGTCGTATAGGACGGAAATAGACACTTCAGTCGTACAGTCGTATAGGACGGAAATAGACACGTCAGTCGTACAGTCGTATAGGACGGAAATAGACACGTCAGTCGTACAGTCGTATGGGACGGAAATAGACACGTCAGTCGTACAGTCGTATAGGACGGAAATAGACACGTCAGTCGTACAGTCGTATAGGACGGAAATAGACACTTCAGTCATACAGTCGTATAGGACGGAAATAGACACGTCAGTCGTACAGTCGTATAGGACGGAAATAGACACGTCAGTCGTACAGTCGTATAGGACGGAAATAGACGCTTCAGTCGTACAGTCGTATAGGACTGAAATAGACGCTTCAGTCACACAGTCGTATAGGACGGAAATAGACACGTCAGTCGTACAGTCGTATAGGACGGAAATAGACGCTTCAGTCACACAGTCGTATAGGACGGAAATAGACACGTCAGTCGTACAGTCGTATAGGACGGAAATAGACACTTCAGTCGTACAGTCATATAGGACGGAAATAGACGCTTCAGTCATACAGTCGTATAGGACGGAAATAGACACGTCAGTCGTACAGTCGTATAGGACGGAAATAGACACTTCAGTCGTACAGTCGTATAGGACTGAAATAGACACGTCAGTCGTACAGTCGTATAGGACGGAAATAGACACGTCAGTGGTACAGTCGTATAGGACGGAAATAGACACTTCAGTCGTACAGTCGTATAGGACTGAAATAGACACGTCAGTCGTACAGTCGTATAGGACGGAAATAGACACGTCAGTGGTACAGTCGTATAGGACTGAAATAGACACGTCAGTCGTACAGTCGTATAGGACTGAAATAGACACGTCAGTCGTACAGTCGTATAGGACGGAAATAGACACTTCAGTCGTACAGTCGTATAGGACGGAAATAGACACGTCAGTCGTACAGTCGTATAGGACTGAAATAGACACGTCAGTCGTACAGTCGTATGGGACGGAAATAGACACTTCAGTCGTACAGTCGTATAGGACGGAAATAGACACGTCAGTGGTACAGTCGTATAGGACGGAAATAGACACTTCAGTCATACAGTCGTATAGGACGGAAATAGACACGTCAGTCGTACAGTCGTATAGGACGGAAATAGACACGTCAGTCGTACAGTCGTATAGGACGGAAATAGACGCTTCAGTCGTACAGTCGTATAGGACTGAAATAGACGCTTCAGTCACACAGTCGTATAGGACAGAAATAGACACGTCAGTCGTACAGTCGTATAGGACGGAAATAGACGCTTCAGTCACACAGTCGTATAGGACGGAAATAGACACGTCAGTCGTACAGTCGTATAGGACGGAAATAGACACTTCAGTCGTACAGTCGTATAGGACGGAAATAGACGCTTCAGTCATACAGTCATATAGGACGGAAATAGACACTTCAGTCGTACAGTCGTATAGGACGGAAATAGACACTTCAGTGGTACAGTCGTATAGGACGGAAATAGACACTTCAGTGGTACAGTCGTATAGGACTGAAATAGACACGTCAGTCGTACAGTCGTATAGGACGGAAATAGACACGTCAGTGGTACAGTCGTATAGGACGGAAATAGACACTTCAGTCGTACAGTCGTATAGGACTGAAATAGACACGTCAGTCGTACCGTCGTATAGGACGCAAATAGACACGTCAGTGGTACAGTCGTATAGGACTGAAATAGACACGTCAGTCGTACAGTCGTATAGGACTGAAATAGACACGTCAGTCGTACAGTCGTATAGGACGGAAATAGACACTTCAGTCGTACAGTCGTATAGGACGGAAATAGACACGTCAGTCGTACAGTCGTATAGGACGGAAATAGACACTTCAGTCGTACAGTCGTATAGGACGGAAATAGACGCTTCAGTCGTACAGTCGTATAGGACGGAAATAGACAAGTCAGTCGTACAGTCGTATAGCACGGAAATAGACACGTCAGTCGTACAGTCGTATAGGACGGAAATAGACACGTCAGTCGTACAGTCGTATAGGACTGAAATAGACACGTCAGTGGTACAGTCGTATAGGACGGAAATAGACGCTTCAGTCATACAGTCGTATAGGATGGAAATAGACACTTCAGTCGTACAGTCGTATAGGACGGAAATAGACGCTTCAGTCACACAGTCGTATCGGACGGAAATAGACACGTCAGTCGTACAGTCGTATAGGACGGAAATAGACACGTCAGTGGTACAGTCGTATAGGACAGAAATAGACACGTCAGTCGTACAGTCGCATAGGACGCAAATAGACACGTCAGTGGTACAGTCGTATAGGACAGAAATAGACACGTCAGTCGTACAGTCGTATAGGACTGAAATAGACACGTCAGTCGTACAGTCGTATAGGACGGAAATAGACACTTCAGTCGTACAGTCGTATAGGACGGAAATAGACACGTCAGTCGTACAGTCGTATAGGACGGAAATAGACACTTCAGTCGTACAGTCGTATAGGACGGAAATAGACGCTTCAGTCGTACAGTCGTATAGGACGGAAATAGACAAGTCAGTCGTACAGTCGTATAGGACGGAAATAGACACGTCAGTCGTACAGTCGTATAGCACGGAAATAGACACGTCAGTCGTACAGTCGTATAGGACGGAAATAGACACGTCAGTCGTACAGTCGTATAGGACTGAAATAGACACGTCAGTGGTACAGTCGTATAGGACGGAAATAGACGCTTCAGTCATACAGTCGTATAGGATGGAAATAGACACTTCAGTCGTACAGTCGTATAGGACGGAAATAGACGCTTCAGTCACACAGTCGTATCGGACGGAAATAGACACGTCAGTCGTACAGTCGTATAGGACGGAAATAGACACGTCAGTGGTACAGTCGTATAGGACGGAAATAGACACGTCAGTCGTACAGTCGTATAGGACTGAAATAGACGCTTCAGTCGTACAGTCGTATAGGATGGAAATAGACGCTTCAGTCGTACAGTCGTATAGGACGGAAATAGACGCTTCAGTCGTACAGTCGTATAGGACGGAAATAGACACTTCAGTCGTACAGTCGTATAGGACGGAAATAGACACTTCAGTCGTACAGTCGTATAGGACTGAAATAGACACGTCAGTCGTACAGTCGTATAGGATGGAAATAGACACTTCAGTCGTACAGTCGTATAGGACGGAAATAGACACTTCAGTCCAACCAGTCAATGCTGAACGTAATCCCAAAGTAAACTAGTTCCACCTGCCTCCTCCTGGCCTCTGTCCCTCCAAAACTTTTCTATGCATGTACTTATCAAAGTGTCCTAAAATTGTAACTATGCCTGCAAACACATTTCCTCAAAAAAGTTCATTCCACATACAACCAGCCCTGTGTGTCAAGAATTTGTACCTTTGTCTTCTTAAGTGACTGTACTGTCAGAAAGTTGAAAGTCTTATTCTGAAATGCCAGTGTGTTCAAAAAGTGCGATAATAATGTTTTTCATCTTATAGCTTATTGCTAACACTAAATCATAGAAATTATCATAATCTATACATGTACTGGTATTTTAGATATTAAGAGTTATGACAATGCTGAGGCTTTAAGAGGTGTGTTTTGTTCTGGTTTCTTTTAGTGAGGGTTCAGGGGACAGGTGATGAAAAAGACAATGAAAAACTTGTGATGTCTTTTCTTTAATGTTGGAACAATAGAAGCAACCTGAGTGGATGTGGTCAAGCTTTCACGGAGCCAGGGTTTTTAGTTTAACTTTTGGCAGCTGTCGCTGGAGTCTCAGTAGGGTTGGAAGGCATTGAATCTCTCCTAGCTACTACTTCACTCACTGCTTTTCTCCCAGAATTGTCTTTTGATCTTCTTTCCTCCTGGATTAGAGAATAGCATGTGAGACAATCTGTTTTCTGATTTTGCCTTTTTGCCATGGGCATGTTTATGAGATGTTGCTGTATCAAAACAGCTACTGTTTAGAAGTAAAATAGCCTATTATCCTGTCAAATGTCCCAGTAGAGTTAAGTTATTCCAAGCTGTTCTTTCATTCATTGTATGTTAAACATTATGGTTGAATAAATTATGTGTTGTTTATATTGTTTAATAGCTTGATCAGTCAACTTGTACCTGGAACACAGAAACAAGAAAGAGTTGAAATCTGGGATACCTTCTGGACTGGTCTAAAAGAGTAACGTATGCCGAAGAAACTACTAAAAAGGAATTGACAGCAGATGTCCCAGCCATAAAGCTATAAAATAGACAGGCCTGATTTTCATGAGATAACACTGTGTGAAGCTGGATGAGCACAGCAGGCCGAGCACGAAAGCTTGATGTTTCAGGTCAGGGCCCTTCTTCAGAAAATCTAGACCTGATTTTCATTCCCAGACTGGGTGTACAGAGGTGGGAGGATTCTGGACTCTGTGAACCTGGCCTTTCAAAAGGCCACCTGCATTTCCCATGTCCAGTCCAGGTGTCGGAGCTGGCAGGGAAGTCAAGGCTGGGTGATCCAGACAGCACTGAGGCAGCTGCAAAACAGGCTCAGCAGAAAGCGTGTCATATTCATTACTTGAATTATGGAGCATACAATATTCTGAAACTGTCTTTTCTTTTAAAAAATGGAAGTTAGAACACTGCAAAGATGATTGTAGAGGTTCAGGTGACATTTGAGATTTCTACATAGGCTACCTCAAATCTTCAGAAAGTTTTGAATGAATTGATCATGAGTGTGGCCACCCCTTGAATGGATACTGATGTGAGATCCATCTGTAGAATTTACACCTTATGCTGGATGTAGACTAATCCAAAACTCATAACGTGTGTGCCACATCTCCAAATTAAAATATCACTTTTGTGGGCTGAATTTGAATTCTACCAGTTGCCAAGGCAGGATTGGAAAACTCTCCTTACTGAGTGGCCTGGCCTCTGGACTACTATTCTGATGATATTGTCAACAGGCCATATGATCTCCTCAACAACTATTTGGATTTTAAACCTTCCAGCTATTGGCGAATAATCATAACTCAATGGCCATGACTCGGAGACAGTAAAGACTGCAGATGCTGGAAGGCACAGCCAACAAACATGAAGCTGGACAAATAGAACAGGTCAGACAGAATCCGCGGAGCAGGAATGTTAATGTTTCAGGCCAAAACACTTCATCAGGACTGGACAAGGGGAAGGGAACGCAGAAATAAATAGCGGGAGGATTATGGGGCTGGGAAAGGTAGGTTGGGTAGTGATAGGTATCCACCTATCAGGCAAGGGGTTATAGTGATTCGTTACAGGTAAAGGGTTATAGTGATTGGTTGCAAGTAAGGGGGTGGGGCTACCTTTCCCCATCCTCTATCCTCTCCCTCTATTTGTTTCTGGGCCTCTCTCTCCCTCTCCAATCTTGATAAAAAGTTTCAGCCTCAACAGTGACTTTCGTGCTCCTCTGATGTTGTCTGGCATGCTGTGTTTGACCAGCCCCATGTTCATTGACTCAATGGCCATGATTTTCTTGCTGTAGTGTCCTACTCAGTTTGGTGGTCAGACGGTTTCATTGGAAGACTCCACACAACCTGAACTTTGCCAGGGCACATCCCACTGTGGCAGGGTGGGTGTAATACTATTTTTCAAGTTGGAATATTCAATGTTTTGACTTAATGCAAAGGAAACCTTACTGAGTGTTGTACAGTAAGATGTTTAAAATAGGGAAAAGGCTGATAGGCTTAAAATTGGTGGACTTCCAGACCAGTTGTTGTTGAGTTTCATATTTAACGAAGAGGAGCTGCAGAAACCATTTAAACGTAAATCGACATAAATAGGAACCAGTTCGCTCCCCACGTGTAGCAGTGGCTTCGAACACCACATCATACTGATCGGTTAACAGAAGTATTGATCATGTAACCAGGGTAACAGCCTTATTGTTCCATAAAATGTGCCAATTGGTCCGTGAGCAAAAGCTATGGAGCCAGCAGCAGAAAAGGACACCAAAAATTATGCATTTAAAACTAAAGACTTCAAGCCTTTACAATTTCCAAGCCTGTTGCTTTTGGGGTTCATTAAAACTGAAAAACAACCTCCTAATGATAAGACAACCAATAACTAACTTGGTAACTTGCTGTAAAGCCACCTCTTTAGGAAATGTTGTGATAATTCAAATATACAACCCCGCTATTGACTCCCACTTAGACTACCTTTGGAAGTGAAACACCTTTATCGGGCCTGGAATGAGTAGCTTCCAAGTGATACAAACACGTGAATTACAAACTGTTTTTCGCTTATGATTTGTAATAGTGCATCATTCTCTCTCCCTGTATTTTTTCCATAAGTGTGTCTGGTAGTGAGTACTAAGTAAGTGAACTAGCATTGCATTTTTGGAGTTAATGTATGAATAAATAATCTCTATTTAAATCATGAAATCCTGCCACTGGTTCGTCAAATTGACCATACACTCAGGGTCGAAGAAATATTCACCATTTCATTTTCAAAAATGAATTGACAGTAAGGGAAAGGAATTATTCTCTAGTGTATTTACCTGTGATAACTTTTTTTGTGACACTCACCTTTCATTGTCTGTTTTTCTTTAAATTTCTTGCAATAATTTTCCTATTTGTCAGTGATTTTAATCTTATGTCTACGCTCAGCTGTTTGCAATACAGAGCGACACCAATTGCATGGGTTCATCTCCCACATCAGCTGAGATTACAACAAACGTTTCACCTTCTCAACCTGACTCCCCTCATATTAAACTCACCGCTAGTTGCCTCTCTCTTCTGAGAATGTGGGACTATGGAAATTTTACTTTTACATTCCTATGCACCGCTCGCTGTAAATTATTTTGTGAATAAGGTTAAACTGGAAAGATGAATGCTGCTAGCATTATGGGTTCCATTCTCCCTTTTGTGTCACAATTTGACATGGGCCTCAAATACAGATTAAGAACCTGGAATGATATTACTCACAATCTTCCTGGAGGTGGACAGATAAGAAATCACCCCTCGAAATCCCGTCCAATTCAGGGCAGAACAGTGAAGTTGAGATCAATAGGATGGCTCAAAGCAATATCTGGCAGAGGTGGTATCACTAAGGGATGCAAGAAAATGCAAGGACACATCCCAATGTTGACAATCCCTTGAAATGTGCAAGCTCCATGAACATTGCAGGATCAGACTGATCACTAAAAGACCAGTATGAAATTTTTAAAAGTCAAATTACAAACTAAGAAAATGACGTAGTAATACAGGGCCAGGCATTGTGTGAAGTGGGAGCTGGTGGACCCCATTGTGGTTCAAAGTGAGCAAATCTGTAGCAAGTGTTGGTTGAATGAGGAGCTCCAGCTCATAATTAATGAGCGGGAGTCAGAGATTCAAACACTGTGACACAAGTGGGAGGGGGAGAGTTACCTCAATGCTGTGTTTCAAGAGGTAGTCAAACCCCGTAAATTAACTATGTCCAATTCATTTTGTGGCCAGGGACAGGAGGGTGTGGCTATGAATGAGCAGATAGAGGGATCCAGATAAAAATTGCAAGGATTGTGGAAGCTGTAAGTCAAGAACAAGAACAGATCCAGGGATCCAGGAGGTAGCGCTGAAGGAGACTTAATCCTTGAGTTTGTCTAACAGGTTTGAGATTCTTGCTCCCTTTGACCAGAGTACCATGGTACAGGAGAAAAGAGAAATATAGTTGTAGTTGGAGATAGTATAGACAAGGGAATGGACACTATTCTCTGTAGCCAGGATTGAGGATCCTGTTGTCTGGTGCTTGGGTTCAGGATATCTCAGCTGGGCTGCAGGGGAGCATTGGGCATGAGGAGAATATTTCAGTTGTCATGGTCCACATGTGTGCCAAAAATATTGGTAGAAAGAGGAAGGAGGTTCTGCTGAGGGGCTAAATTAAAAAGAATGAAAAGGTAACAATCTCCAAATTGCTACCTGAGTCACAAGCAAATTGGCAAAGGGTCTGCACGACTAACAAGGTAAATGTATGATGCAAAGATCAGTGTGGGAGGAATGGTTTGAATTCATGAGAAATTGACGCCAGTAGTGGGGAAGGATGGAACTGTTCCGATGGGACAGGCTCAACCTGAATCATGCTGGGAACAGAGTCCTGGCAAATCACTTAACGAGAGCCTTTGATAGGGCTTTAAACTAAATAGTAGCTGGGGTGGGGGGGGCGGGGTGCGGTGTTCAGTTCATAGAAAATTTTGGAAAAATTTAAAGGGAGGTGCTTCACAGAGGTGATTAAAGTTTCCAGAGCACATAACAAGAGAGAATGTATAGAAATGGTCAGGAATCTAACTTCAGGCACAACAGATAAAGGGACAAATATGGTGGGGAACAATTAGGTGCAGAGTCATTGCAGGGCTAAGGGACTAAGACAATAGACAATAGACAATAGGTGCTGGAGTAGGCCATTCGGCCCTTCAAGCCAGCACCACCATTCATTATGATCATGGCTGATCATCCACAATCAGTATCCTGTTCCTGCCCTTTCCCCATAACCCTTGATTCCACCATCTTTAAGAGCTCTGTCTATCTCTTTCTTGAAAGCTTCCAGAGAGTTGGCCTCCTCTGCCTTGTGGGGCAGAGCATTCCATATATCCACCACTCTCTGGGTGAAGAGGTTTTTCCTCAACTCTGTTCTAAATGGCCTACCCCTTATTTTTAAACTGTGTCTTCTGGTCCTGGACCCACCCATCAGCAGAAACATGCTTCCTGCCTCCAGAGTGTGTTGTACATAAATACAGAGATAATGGGAACTGCAGATGCTGGAGAATTCCAAGATAATACAATGTGAGGCTGGATGAACACAGCAGGCCAAGCAGCATCTCAGGAGCACAAAAGCTGACGTTTCGGGCCGAGACCCTTCATCAGAGAGGGGGATGGGGAGAGGGAACTGGAATAAATAGGGAGAGAGGGGGAGGCGGACCGAAGATGGAGAGTAAAGAAGATAGGTGGAGAGAGTGTAGGTGGGGAGGTAGGGAGGGGATAGGTCAGTCCAGGGAAGACGGACAGGTCAAGGAGGTGGGATGAGGTTAGTAGGTAGCTGGGGGTGCGGCTTGGGGTGGGAGGAAGGGATGGGTGAGAGGAAGAACCGGTTAGGGAGGCAGAGACAGGTTGGACTGGTTTTGGGATGCAGTGGGTGGGGGGGAAGAGCTGGGCTGGTTGTGTGGTGCAGTGGGGGGAGGGGACGAACTGGGCTGGTTTAGGGATGCAGTAGGGGAAGGGGAGATTTTGAAACTGGTGAAGTCCACATTGATACCATATGGCTGCAGGGTTCCCAGGCGGAATATGAGTTGCTGTTCCTGCAACCTTCGGGTGGCATCATTGTGGCAGTGCAGGAGGCCCATGATGGACATGTCATCTAGAGAATGGGAGGGGGAGTGGAAATGGTTTGCGACTGGGAGGTGCAGTTGTTTGTTGCGAACTGAGCGGAGGTGTTCTGCAAAGCGGTCCCCAAGACATTCCACTTCCGCACATCCCAGATGTCCAAGTTCTTTAAGGACCGCAACTTTCCCCCCACAGTGATCGAGAACGCCCTTGACCGCGTCTCCCGTATTTCCCGCGACACATCCCTCACACCCCGCCCCTGCCACAACCGCCCCAAGAGGATCCCCCTCGTTCTCACACACCACCCTACCAACCTCCGGATACAACGCATTATCCTCCGACACTTCCGCCATTTACAATCCGACACCACCACCCAAGACATTTTTCCATCCCCTCCCCTGTCAGCTTTCCGGAGAGACCACTCTCTCCGTGACTCGCTTGTTCGCTCCACACTGCCCTCCAACCACACCACACCCGGCACCTTCCCCTGCAACCGCAGGAAATGCTACACTTGTCCCCACACCTCCTCCCTCACCCCCATCCCAGGCCCCAAGATGACATTCCACATTAAGCAGAGGTTCACCTGCACATCTGCCAATGTGGTATACTGCATCCACTGTACCCGGTGCGGCTTCCTCTACATTGGGGAAACCAAGCGGAGGCTTGGGGACCACTTTGCAGAACACCTCCACTCAGTTCGCAACAAACAACTGCACCTCCCAGTCGCAAACCATTTCCACTCCCCCTCCCATTCTCTAGATGACATGTCCATCATGGGCCTTCTGCACTGCCACAATGATGCCACCCGAAGGTTGCAGGAACAGCAACTCATATTCCGCCTGGGAACCCTGCAGCCATATGGTATCAATGTGGACTTCACCAGTTTCAAAATCTCCCCTTCCCCTACTGCATCCCTAAACCAGCCCAGTTCGTCCCCTCCCCCTACTGCACCACACAACCAGCCCAGCTCTTCCCCCCCACCCACTGCATCCCAAAACCAGTCCAACCTGTCTCTGCCTCCCTAACCGGTTCTTCCTCTCACCCATCCCTTCCTCCCACCCCAAGCCGCACCCCCAGCTACCTACTAACCTCATCCCACCTCCTTGACCTGTCCGTCTTCCCTGGACTGACCTATCCCCTCCCTACCTCCCCACCTACACTCTCTCCACCTATCTTCTTTACTCTCCATCTTCGGTCCGCCTCCCCCTCTCTCCCTATTTATTCCAGTTCCCTCTCCCCATCCCCCTCTCTGATGAAGGGTCTAGGCCCGAAACGTCAGCTTTTGTGCTCCTGAGATGCTGCTTGGCCTGCTGTGTTCATCCAGCCTCACATTGTATTATCTTGTACGTAAATTCAAGCAGTTTATGAAACAAGGCCGATGAGCTTGTAGCACAGATTGAAATTGGTGGGTAAAATGTTGTGCGTATCACAGAGTTGTGGCTGGGAGGGGATTGGGCTGGAAACTAAATTGACAAGGATACATGTCCTATCAAAAGAATGGGCAGATATGTAAATGGGAGAGGTTTGCTTTGTTATTAAGAAGTGATATTAAATTGATAACAAAAAGTGATATACAATGGGAGGACTAGAATTGGGATGGGTAGAGTTGAGGAACTGCAATGAAGAGAAAACGACCCAATTGGGCATTCTGCATAGGCCCCCCAGCAGTAGTCAGGATGTGGGGAAGAAAACTTCTGAGATGGAGAGGCACTATTACACTACTCATGGGGGGTTTGGGAAAATCCAGTTTTAATGGATCTCAGGAAAAGGAGTTCATAGATTGTTTATGAGATATTTTTGGTGCAGCTTGTTGTAGAGCCCACTGCAGGATGGCTGATGACTTAAACCTGCGTCTATGTTTTATTGTCTTATTAGAGAGGGAGGTGGGGGGAAGAGGGGAGAATGACCCCATCAGCCCCTTACCACAGCATGGCTTGCGGCTGCAACAGAATTCCAGTAAGTCTGTCCTAAGGGAAGGTAGTAGAGATTTTGATGGCTCCTATATGCTGCCACGGTGAAAGTTACCTCCTGAGAAATGAGGGGCTGTGGTCTCAGCCTGGGACAGATGTCCATGAGAAAGATCTCACAGTATTGTCCCTTTCAAGATGATGGAATAATGGGCCCACGTGGCTTCTCACAGCTATTGTAGAAGTGAACTATTTCCCCTCTGACCCCCATCTGGCTATCAGAGGCTGCAAGAGATTACTTTGCTGCCTCAACATACTGTTCGCTAATTTGGCTGACAGTCGCATTTCCTCACCTCCAAGAAACTGGGAAAATGTAGTTCATGTACCACGCACAGCGAAATGTTAGAGATAATGGGAAATGCAGATGCTGGAGAATCCGAGATAACAAGGTATGGACCTAGATGAACACAGCAGGCCAAGCAGCATCTTAGGAGCAGGAAAGCTCATGTTTTGGGCCTAGACCCTCCAATTTCTGATGAAGGGTCTAGGCCGAAAACATCAGTCTTCCTGCTCCTCTGATGCTGCTTGGCCTGCTGTGTTCATCTAGCTCTACACCTTGTTATCTCAGTGAAATATTAAAACAGTGCAAACAAAATTAAAATAGATCTTTCTATGAAGAGAATAATCATGTTGTTGAAGTCTCAAATGCTACCTCTACTTTGACGGTAAATCCACCTTTCGTATATTTTTGTTTACTTTCCTTCGAATCGTAGTTGATTGTGTAATGAAAACATCCAAGATGAAGATGATTGAATTGATAATGACTGTTTAAAATTGGAACACGATGAAATAAACTTTAAAAAACTCATACCCAATTTGGAGAAGTCAGCTATTTGATCACTCCAACCTACTCCAACTTTTAAACTCTTCACTCCCACCTATTCTCAACAACCTCTCACTCT
The DNA here is from genome assembly GCF_030684315.1 of Stegostoma tigrinum. NCBI lineage: Eukaryota > Metazoa > Chordata > Chondrichthyes > Orectolobiformes > Stegostomatidae > Stegostoma > Stegostoma tigrinum. Next base: position 837,582 of record NC_081359.1, on the reverse strand, counting down.
CGTTAGCCAAGAATCTACCTACTTGTACCTTAAAAATATTCTGAAAAATAAAGAATTTTGGTTGCTGGAAATCTGAAATAATAATAAGAAGGGCTTGAGAAACTCAGCAGGCCTGGCAGCAAGTATAAAGAGAAAAACAGATTTAGCATTTCAAGTCCAGTCACTCTTCATCAGAACAGCCTGATGAAGAGTGACTAAATGTAAAACACTAACAGGTACAGATGTTGCATTGATATAACCTGGTGCCGTACTGCAATATGACCACCCCTTGTATGGCACGGTGGCTCAGTGGTTAACACTGCTGCCTCACAGTGCCAGGGACCTGGGTTCAATTCCATCCTCAGCCAACTGTCTGTGTGGAGTTTTCACATTCTCCCTGTGTCTGTGTGGTTTTCCTCCAGGTGCTCCAGTTTCCTCCCACAGTCCAAAAATGTGCAGGTTAGGTGAGCTGACCACGCAAAATTTCCCAGGATGTGCAGGCTGGGTAGGTCGACCATGGTAAATGTCGGGTTATAGGGAAGGTACTGGGCTGGATGGGGTGGTCTTTGGAGGGCCAGTTCAGACTTGATGGGCCAAATGCCTTCTTCCTGCAGTGTGCGGATTCTATGATTCTTCCAGCAATCATCCCTGTCGAAGCTGCGTGTCTGCACTAAACAGCATGGGAAGACAAAAATACTATGAGCCTTTAAGCTCTGGCTAAGGAGGTGCAAAGCCCATAAAAGGCAAGGGAGTGATACTGTATTCGAGTAGGCACAAAATGGGTGAGTCAAAAAGAACAAGGAAGGATTGACCCTGGTCCTATCCTATGAGTTGGGTTCAGGGTGCATTGCTCTCAACATAAAGGAGCCTGGTAACAGGATTTTAATGATACTTGCCAATATGTTCCAAATTGCAGCATTGAAGCATGAAATCATATTTAAATGGATCAGAGATGTGACCTCATGCTTGGTACATGCATCATGCCAATGTGCATGGACAAAGGCTATGGATGATCACTGCTAATGGAGTGTGCCCTGAGATATTGGTGACTGCACTCCATGTAGGCAGCCTGGAAAAGCAGTGAGTTAATATTGCCAGGTAATCACTTTGACTGTAAATTGAGAATTGTTGTCAACCAGTTTCTATCTGACGCATTGGAAAATAGGAAGCTGCATATTGATGAGGTGAGATTATGACATGCTTTGTATCTTAATGAATGCAAACAGGACACTCAGAATGAGATTCTCCTCTCGCCATACAAGATTTTGTGGGATAAATGAACATTTTTCTCTCAAATTTGAAATTCCCATTTCTGCTGATCTCACCTTATTTCCGCGGCTGTCTCACCATTGCCCAAACCATTCTGGAGCTGGGAAAATTCTGTCCAAAGACTGGGATCCACTGCTTTCCTGAGCAGAGTTCTCAAAGACTCATCATCCTCTGGGAGCAAAGGTTTCTCCTCAACCTGTTCAAATAGGAGAACAGTCATTTTTAAAATGTGTTGCCTGGTTCCAGTTGCTGCCACAAGGGAGACAATCCTCTCAGAAATTAATGTGTTCTATTGAGTCATCTCTCATATTGATACTCCCCAATAGATACAGGCCTATTTTGTCCCACCTTTACTCATAAGATAACCCACATCCCAGCTGTCAGATTTGTGAACCTTTTCCAACTGCTTCTAATGCATTTACATCCTTTGTTCAATAAGGAAATCAAAACTCTGCAATGTATTTCAGTTGTGACCTTGTTGATGACTTGTGCAACTGAACCAATACTCTTACTTTTATAATTGTTACGACAATTGGTGTTAGCTCTCTATCGCTGGATTTGCAACATAGTGAACCTAAAACATTCAATGACCCTCAAAATTGCTCAGTTGTTCCTAACCTGACTTTATAAAGGACACGTCTTGGACACCAAGTTTATAACTTGAACAAAAATTAACATTATATTTGTTAAGAATGTAACTTTAGGAGAACATAGATAAACAACAAGGCAACATAATTAATATCTATGATGAATCTCAATCTTCTTTGATTATGAAGACACATTCACAAAGAGAAACAGACAAACACAGTTAAGGGATAAATTCATCAAGAAAATAAAATCATAATTTGCCAGTTTAGTTACTGTGTCAATGATGAATACCAGGCCTTCATGAAATCCTTGAATAAGGGTTTATTGGAGGCAGGCAGGGCTATATACCCAGCTTAAATTGAAAAGTCACCTGTCAGTGTGTACTGCTTCAGCAGATCTCTAGAGGCTTTTACTTATTTCTAACAGACTAAGTCCTTTCTGTAGGACTTTCGACAAGCTACGAACTGGAGAACAACAAGCCAAACCAAAAACACACCCCAGGCAGGCATGTTCTAAACCAAAGCTAGGTACTGCCCAAAAACCTGGTCACAGCCAGGTGGCTTTTTGTTCTCTTGTTCTTTATCACCTTTCTTAGTGGTTGGCTGACAAGTACTGGTTCTTCCTTGATTGACCAATAGTGCTTTATTAGCTTTACACATTTAACACATAATTAGGTTATTACATGTCAACCATATCAAAGCCACTGAATGTAAAGATGTAATCAAAGTCAACAAATGCTGAAGTTTTTATTAATGACTTGGGCGAGGGGATTGAAGGATGGGTCAGCAAGTTTGCAGATGACACAAAGGTCGGAGGTGTCGTTGACAGTGTAGAGGGCTGTTGTAGTCTGCAGCGGGACATTGACAGGATGCAGAGATGGGCTGAGAGGTGGCAGATGGAGTTCAACCTGGATAAATGCGAGGTGATGCATTTTGGAAGGTCGAATTTGAAAGCTGAGTACAGGATTAAGGATAGGATTCTTGGCAGCGTGGAGGAACAGAGGGATCTTGGTGTGCAGATACATAGATCCCTTAAAATGGCCACCCAAGTGGACAGGGTTGTTAAGAAAGCATATGGTGTTTTGGCTTTCATTAACAGGGGGACTGAGTTTAAGAGTCGTGAGATCTTGTTGCAGCTCTATAAAACTTTGGTTAGACCGCACTTGGAATACTGCGTCCAGTTCTGGGCGCCCTATTATAGGAAAGATGTGGGTGCTTTGGAGAGGGTTCAGAGGAGGTTTACCAGGATGCTGCCTGGACTGGAGGGCTTATCTTATGAAGAGAGGTTGACTGAGCTCGGTCTCTTTTCATTGGAGAAAAGGAGGAGGAGAGGGGACCTAATTGAGGTATACAAGATAATGAGAGGCATAGATAGAGTTGATAGCCAGAGACTATTTCCCAGGGCAGAAATGGCTAGCACGAGGGGTCATAGTTTTAAGCTGGTTGGTGGAAAGTATAGAGGGGATGTCAGAGGCAGGTTCTTTACGCAGAGAGTTGTGAGAGCATGGAATGCGTTGCCAGCAGCAGTTGTGGAAGCAAGGTCATTGGGGTCATTTAAGAGACTGCTGGACATGTATATGGTCACAGAAATTTGAGGGTGCATACATGAGGATCAATGGTCGGCACAACATTGTGGGCTGAAGGGCCTGTTCTGTGCTGTACTGTTCTATGTTCTATGTTCTATGTTCTATGGGATTTTGTGCTTATTTTCCCCATTTTACAGAATCCCCCTAACTTTGTGGTTATATCTTTCTGCACCTTTCTCACACTTTTCAATGTTATTGCTGCAAAACCTAGGTGCATAGCTCCCTTCTTTACCTTTCAAAATTCCATTTTAGCAAGAGGGCATCTGCACCACACACTGACAGGTGTTTTGTTTTGAGAAGGTCATTATGACAGACATTGTGATGTGTGCAGTGAGTAGATTGTGACATCAGTCCTGGTTTGGCTTGTTGTTCTCCAGTTCGTAGCTTGTCGAAAGTCCTACAGAAAGGACTTAGTCTGTTAGAAATAAGTAAAAGCCTCTAGAGATCTGCTGAAGCAGTACACACTGACAGGTGACTTTTCAATTTAAGGACTGCTGACTGATACTAACAGAGACATTCTCAACTTCTACATCACAGCTAATGCTCCAGCTTAACCTCACAATGCTGCATGTGTATACAGCAACATGAAGGATATCACCCACCAGCCCTATTTAACATGATCATCATGTACTTTCACGGTAGGTGCTGATTGATTTTGCACATCTGTTGCTGAATTAGCCGAATAGGGCTTGCTATTTAGTTGTGGTAGAACCAGGTGGTAAAAGAAAAGTATCGCATTGTCAAAGATTGTTTCCAGTCAGAAGTGCTGTAGTCACCAGGCTGTGTCAGGCTGCATCAGGTTGTGTCACATTGTGTGAGGTTGTGTCAGGCTGTGTCGGGCTGTCAGGCTGTGTCGGGCTATGTCGGACTGTGTCAGGCTGTCAGGTTGTGTCGGGCTGTGTCGGGCTGTGCTGGGCTGTGTTGGGCTGTGTCAGGCTGTGTCGGGCTGTGACAGGCTGTGTCAGATTGTGTTGGGCTGCGTCAGGTTGTGTCGGGCTGTGTCAGGCTGTGTCAGGCTGTGTCAGGCTGTGTCGGGCTGTGTCCGGCGGTGTCAGGTTGTGTCAGGTTGTGTCGGGTTGTGTCAGGCTGTGTCAGGCTGTGTCAGGCTGTATCAGGCTGTGTGAGACTATATCAGGCTGTGTGAGACTACATCAGGCTGTATCAGGCTGTGTGAGACAATATCAGGCTGTATCAGGCTGTGTGAGACTACATCAGGCTGTATCAGGTTGTGTGAGACTATATCAAGCTGTTTCGGGCTGTATCAGGTTGTGTGAGACTATATCAGGCTGTATCAGGCTGTGTGAGACTATATCAGGCTGTGTGAGACAATATCAGGCTGTATCAGGCTGTGTGGTACTATATCAGGCTGTATCAGGCTGTGTGAGACTATATCAGGCTGTATCATTCTGTGTGAGATTACATCAGGCTGTGTGAGACAATATCAAGCTGTTTCAGGCTGTATCAGGTTGTGTGAGACTATATCAAGCTGTTTCAGGCTGTATCAGGTTGTGTGAGACTATATCAGGCTGTATCAGGCTGTGTCGGGCTGTATCAGGCTGTGTCAGACTATATCAGGCTGTGTCAGGCTGTGTGAGACTATATCAGGCTGTATCAGACTGTGTGAGACTACATCAGGCTGTGTGAGACAACATCAGGCTGTGTCAGGTTGTGTGAGACTATATCAGGCTGTATCAGGTTGTGTGAGACTATATCAGGCTGTTTCAGGCTGAATCAGACTGTGTGAGACTATATCAGGCTTTATCAGGTTGTGCCGGGCTGTGTCAGGTTGTGCATTCCAGATCCTAATCACTGAATGTGTAAAAAATAAAGTTTCTTCATGTAGTATGTGTTCTGAAAGGAGGGTCACTGGACACAAAATGTTGATGCTGCTTTCTGTCCACAGATGCTGCCGGATTACTAAGGTTTTCTGGGAATTTCTGTTTCCATTTGTTCGCTTTGTTTTTATTTTTTTGCCAATTACCTTCAATATATTTCCTTTAGATCTGAGCCAATGCAAGCAAATTCTTTCTAAGCACCTCATGTATGACCCTCATAATTTCAAGGCCCTCTATCAAATTTCCTCCAAACCTCTGTTCTCAAAAGACAATACCTTCACCTTTCCCAGTTTACCCATATTCCTCAAGTGTCTCAGAATTGTATATTGGTTGCAGCAGACGAGGCCATTCAGCCCATCATGTCCTTCCCATTTCTCTCGAAGAACAACTCAGCAATTCCTCTGCCCTTTCCAACAGCAGTTCAAATATTTCCTCTTCAGTTGTCTATACAATTCCTTTTTGAATATCATATTGAATCTGTTTCCATTATACTCTTGCACAGTGTATCCAAGATTTTAATTACTCAAGTTACTTCCCATGTCTGTGTCCTCTTGATCTCAACCTATCAGTGGTACAGTCTTTCCTATCTATTCTGTATAGACCCCTCATAGTCTTGAACACCTCTATTAAATCTCCTCTCAATTTCACTTCTCGAAAGAGAGTAACCTAAGAACGTTTTCTCTGTCAAGTACAAAGCCTTCAACTTTTTCCTAAAGTATAATGCCAAAGTTGGCCAGTCGTTCAACTGATCACAACCTCATTGAGACTGAACTAGTGTTTGATAATTATTCGTCAGAATTTCCTTGATTTGATGCTCTGCACAAATTGATAATACCCAAGGTCCTATGAACATGTTTAAGCTTTTTCTTGTCATGCATTGCAAATGTCAACAACTTGTGCACCTCCCACACCAAAGCATATTGGCTCTCACCTCCTGCACCCACTTTAGAATTGGAAACTTTAGTTTATATTTCCACTTCTTGTTTTTTCCAGCAAAATATGTCACTAAATATCACATAAGTGTGATAAAGGTTTTAATACATTAGCACCATTTGGAAATTTGGATTTTAAGGCAGGGATAAATGGTCCTATGAAGATAACTTATTTGGATTAAAAGGTCAAAAAGTCACTGTTGATCAGTGAGTCTAAGGATCATTTCCAAGAAGACAGGTGACCTAAACTGAATGATGAGATACACATTACTCCAGGGAGTTAACAAATGAAATGTTTACAAAGCCGACATTTTATGCCATGCAGAAAAATCAAACGAACCAGATTTTAGTTTCTTACCAGTAGAAGGGCAGTTTGTTTGGAAGTTGTGTGGATACTTAGAGCTAGAAAGTCCTCTTAAAACAGTTATAGTAATTTAAGTGGGCAGGACTTTTCCGACAAAATGTGAAGTTGGGGAAGCACAGCAGGTCAGACAGCAACAGAGGAGGAGGAGGAGGAGGAGGAGGAGGAGGAAAGTCAGGGCTGATGAAGGGATCCAGACCCAAAACATCAACATTCCTGCTCCTCCGATGCTGTCTGACCTGCTGTGCTTCTCCAGCTCCACATTTTATTGACTCTGACTTCCAGCATCTGCTGTCCTCACTATTAGATTGGGCTTTTCTGATAGCTCAGTTAGGAAAAGTCAAGGAAACAGCTGTTGTCTGCATATCTTGGAAAGAGACAATAATGGGGACAATGAAATCTAATGAATACATAGAAGATCACCAAAAGTACATGCTTATAGCCTCATTGGTTAATATGAAATTAAAAAAGTTAAGATGGGAATGATATATCACTGGGTTGAGTGTCAGCAAAGGGATATTGCTGGAAAAGTAATCAGGAAAGCTAATGGAATGCTGGCCTTTATATCTAGAGAATTGAAGTACAAGGGTGCAGATGTTATGTTGCAGTCATGGAATCAAAGAACCATACAGTATGGAAACAGACCCTTCAGTCCAACCTATCCATACTGACCAGGTTTCCTAACCAGTCCATTTGTCTGTGTTTTGCCATAAGCCTTTCCTATCCATGTACTTGTCCAAACATCTTTTAAATGTTGTAACTGTACCCACCTCTACCACTTCAATAGTCAATGTTTTGTCTGCACAGTGTTTCACCAAAGATCCCTGTGACTGCCACTTATCGGTGGAATGTGCTGCAGATAATCAAGGGATTACTCATAATCTGTTCATCTGAGGTTTGCAAAACTCTGAGTAGAGCCCACCTGGAATATTGTGAACAGATTTGGGCAACATGCCTTGGAAAGAATATGTTGGTCTTGGAGAGAGTTCGTAAGAATGATAACACCTGAAGTCCAGGTTTAAGGAGACATTATACAAATTGGGCTGGTTTTCTCTGGAACTGAGGATGTTAAGAGGTTATCTGATCAAGGTTTTCAAGATATCAACAGAAAAAGACAACATTGATAAATATAAACTGTTTCCACTGGTTGAGGGTTCTAGAATTAGGGGAATAGACTGAGAGTTAGGGCCAGACCATTCAGGAGAGATGGGAGTAAGCATAAAGGATGGTAGATATTTGAAACTGTCTTCCACAAAATGACAGTTGATGCTGGATCAGTTGTTCATTTTAAATCTGAGATAAATAATTTTTGTTAAGCAAAGGTGTGAAGACAGATGGGCCAAAGACAGAGATATGGAGTTCGGCAACAGATTAGCCATAGTCTCAGTAAATGGCTTAAGTTGCTGAATAAGAACCAAAAGAACTGTGGATGCTGTAAATCAGGAACAAAAACAAAGTTGCTGGAAAAGCTCAGCAGGCCTGGCATCATCTGTGGAGGAGTAAAAAAGTGTTAATGTTTCGGGTCTGGTGATCCTTCCTCAGAACTGGGGAAGGGTCACCGAAACATTAACTCTTTTTTTCTCCTCCACAGATGCTGCCAGGCCTGCTGAGCTTTTCCAGCAACTTTGTTTTTGTTTAAGCTGCTGAATGGTCTATACCTACTCATGTGAATATGTTCACTGACTGATCACAAATGTAACAAGCTGCAAAACTATAGCATATGAGGGAGGTTTCTATTGAGTGAAGTTCTACCTGGAGATCTGACTTGTCATTGTCAGTTGGGATTGTAATGAAGTGGAGGCCTTGGGTGGGATAAGATTTGCTTTAATTTGTAGAATTTGCAAGAGAAAATGAAGGCTTATGGGATCAGTAGTTCCAATCACACAAATTAAAGAAGAATTTTAAAAATGTGAGGGCGATCATATTTTTTCAGAATATTTTATAAATATAGCAGTAAATCTTATTCAATATAATATTAAGCCATAGAATACCAACAATGTGGAAGCAGGCCATACCAACTTTCCAAAGAGCATCCCACACAGATCCACCCCTGTAATCCTGTGTTTAGCTGGGCTAATCCACCTAGCAGGCACATCTTTGGCTGTAGGAAGAAACTAGAGCACCTGTAGGGAATCCACACGGATACAGAGGGGAAATGTACAAATTCCACACAGACGGTCACCGAAGGCTGGAACTGAATACCTGCCCCTGGTGCTATGAGGCAGCAGTGCTAACCACTAAGCCACCAAAGACCTTAGCAGACTCAGTATTAGCAGATACCTATGGTATCTCACACACGGGGAAATTGTCATATAAGAGTCAACAAAGACATTAGAAAAATAGAAAATCTGGAGCTGGAATTGTTATCAGAATTAGGAAGCAAATAGTAGGACACCAAACTAATAATGCTGAATTTATAGAAGCTGAAAGTGATAAAAGAGCACAATATTATACAATAAGACTGGATATACTAAAGCTAATTGCTGGAGGTTAAATGGAAAAAAGAACTTTTGGAAATATTTGTATCAGGGAAGGAAACAGACATTAACACTGCGCCTGTAGCAAAATTGGAACCTGTTCCTTTGGACCCCATTGAGAATGGAGAGGTGACTCAGGACAGTCAAGAAGATTCTTCCTCCAATATTAATGAAGAAAATCAGATCATTGAATAATTTTAATATTTTAGCTCAAAGGGAGAAAAATTTCTATATTCAGGCCACTTCAACACACCACACAGCCCTGTGTGCCCTGGCCAACATCTCTGTTTCAGGCTTACTACAGTGCTCCACCAAAGCTCAGTCCAAGCTAGAAGAACAACATCTCATTTTCTAGTTGGGAATCCTACAGCTTTCAGGATACAATATCAAGTACAATAATTTTACTGCCTGAACACCTTCTTCCATGTCCTATACCCAAACCAATACCCCAGGCCCTTTCATCACATGGGCTTCTTTCAACACAGCCAGCCCATTTGCCTTAACTTGTGGTCCCCATTATCAGCTTTTCTCCTTCCCTGGCTCACCATTATCCATCCCTTTGTCTGTCTAATTCTCTTTCTCTCTCTGGGGTCCATCTCCAGCCATTGGTAACTCTATTATCCACCACACCCACTCCTCTCCTCAACCCAAAGCCCACCCTCTTTTTTTAAGCATATATGCCACAGATTTCCTCGTTACTGCTAGGAAGGGGTCACTGGACTCAAAATGTTAACTTTGCTTTCTCTCCACAGATGCTGCAAGATCTACTGATCTCCAATGATTTCTGTTTTTATTTCCATTATGTAGACTTAGATTATAGAGTGGTCTAGTAAATAGGGAAGTTAAACTTGGAGTGGTCTAACAAATCCTGATAGAAGAAAGTGATTTTCTCTTGACCCAGTTAGTTCAAAAGCATTGGCCTCACTGATGGTGGTGGACAAACCGGAGGAAGGAAAGAAACTGAAATCCGGCAGCAGGAACATCCTGGAATATTTCCTGACTGCACGTGATTAGATCTCAGTCTCATAGAATTAGTTAGGAGAGAACGAATCAATAAAAAAGGAAGAAAATTTGGAAATTCAGTTACCTAAAACTATTTGTCAAATTATAACCGAAAGGTGGCAGTGATTAGCATTGCTGCCTCAGAGTGCCAGGGGTTCAGTTCCCACCTTATGTGGCTGTCTGTATGGGATTTGCATATCTTCCCTGTGTCTTTGTGGGTTTCCTCCTACAGTCCAAAGATGTGCAGGTTAGGTGGATTAGCCATGTGAAATTGCCCATTGTGTTCAGGAATGTGTAGATCAGATGAGTTACAGAGGGAAGGGGTAGGGATGCTGTTTGGAGGGTTAGTGTGAACTTGTTGGGCCAAAGAGTCTGTCCCCACACTATAGGGATTCCATGAAGAGTAAAGGAAAAAGGGTTAGACTGCATTTTTATTTTATCTTCTTAATAGAAATGGAACAGATGTACCCTTAATTGAAAGTGCTTTATCAACTGTCTACTCAGAAACTGCATCAGAACCAATGTGTTCATATTTAAAAGGCAAAGTGTTAATAAAGACATGAAGACCTTGTCAAATACTAGGCAAATGTGGAATAAGCAGCACTCCACCATGTGATAGTTCTATCTGAATATAGTAACAACATTTCACAAGTGATTCATGAGATTTCAATGGCAGGTCACTTAGGTATTAGGAAATGCAAACAAAAATACAAAACTGCTTTTATTTGCCAGACTGGCATGAAGTTGTGGTGAAATCTTGTCAGACATGTCAGTGAGTTGGGAAGTCCCAACTATCAATTAAATCTATGCTTTCAATTCTGAATGTCTTCCAAAGAACTGTTTCACAGCGAGTTCACAGATTATGTAGGTCTCCTATCTAAATCCATAGGCAGGAACCCATATCTTTTAATAATTATGGATGTTTCAACAAGATTTCTTGAGGCAGTGTCTTTGGGAAAATTATAGCAAAGAATGGTAGTGGAAAAATTAATTGTTTTAGCACAAGGCATAGATTACCCAAAGAATTGCAAGCAGATCAAAGTATGAATTTTATATTAGAAATATATTTTTTAAAATAAATGGCTTGGGAAAAAAACAAGTTATATCATTAGACTATCATCCACAATCTCAAGAATCGTCGGAGAGATGGCACCAAAGTTTAAATACCATCATGAGAGTTTATTGATTGGCACTAAACCAATCCTTCGTTATTGTTTTGCCATGAGGGATATCCTTAGTGAGTCCACCGTATTCAAGTCCTTTTGAACTAATATACAATCATGAGGTGAGAGCCTTAATTTGAAACAAAGCTCAGGGTCTACAATTTCAACCTGTGAGCCATGCTTCTGAGAATTTTCCAAAAAGCACTAGAAGAGTATTCAACAAACAATGAAAACTACAGCAAATAAAAAAGCCAAAGTTTGGAATATTTTTGCTGGAAACAAGGTATCGTTACCATTACTTGTCTCTGGGGAATCATTCAAACTAAAGTTCACTAAACCTTATCCATTCAAAAATAAACTCTGGGTTGCAAATTATGTGGGTGAGTACGCCAGACAAGAATAAAAATAAGCAAGTATGTAATGCTTATGTGTTGAAGAGATGCTATGTCAAGGAGGATAGTCAGAACAGAAGCACTCTTGGAGTGTTTAAAGATGTAATGAAACAAAAATATCAGAATTTAACAAGTATGAATCAAGAAATTGAAAATCCAAAGGTTCTTGAAAATTCAAATCTGTAATCAGATTTGCTTACAATGTTTGGATGGACTATACCTCAATTGCCCAGAAAACTGTACAAGAGACTTTGATAAGTTATTACAGACTCATAAATTAATATGCATAAATAGGCCAGGAAATACACCTTAGCCTATGCATGGTGTTAAGGTACGGGGCATATTACCAATAAAACATCCTGAAAGACTAAACTGAGAATATATGGCTCAAATGAGGGAGAAGATAAATGTCAAGTTGGAAAATGGCATTGTTGAATCGAGTCATTGTAGGTAGTGATAGCAGGAACTGCGGATGCTAGAGAATCTGAGATAACAGGGTGTAGAGCTGGATGAGCACAGCAGGACAAGCAGCATCAGAGGAGCAGAAAGGCTGACGCTTGATGAAGAGTCTCGGCCCAAAATGTCAGCCTTCCTGCTCCTCTGATGCTGCTTGGCCTACTGTGGTCATCCAGCTCTACTCCTTGTTATCTCTCATTGTAGAATTCATTTGTCATTGTGATACTGAAATCAGACATATCTCAAAAATTCAGTCTTAATTAACACAAAACGGCTGTGGGACAAATGTAGATTCATATCCAAATCCGTGATAGGAAGATTGTATTGAGAGGATTGGACAATCAGGATTTGTTATGAAAACTGCCTTATCGGAAGAATATTGACAAATTCCAATGGCCAATAAGGTAAAAGAAAGATGAGCTTTGTAACACCATCTGGATGTTATCAATGTAACATCATGCCCTTTGGCAAAAAACGTACCCTCAATTTTTGAGCACTTGAACCAATAAGGCCATAAAAGGATTTGACAATGTTCAGCCAAACCTAGAAGTACATTCGCAATACTTGAATAAATTGTTTACTAGCTGCAATGAGCCAACTTGGTCATAAATTTGGCTAAAAGTGAACTACCAAAGCGAAAGTGATTTATTTGAGCTATGCTGTAGGACAAGGCAACTAGTGCCTAGTTAATTTTTTGTGGTCCCAGGACACTGTCTAATGTTTTACAGCCAATTAAAAAGTTTTGAAGTATATTTGAAATTTTGGTAGGACTAAAACTAATTTGCATAACATTAGATCTGTGAAACAAAAATATGATGATGTACGGATAAGCAATTTTTAACATTCTAATTGAGGGATAATTAGTGAGAGAACTCTCTTGCCATTTGAAATGGTAATGTGGGAATTTCTTCATTACTCACTAGATAGTCGGACTGGGTGATACACTTATATTTCTGGAATAGGGCTTCAGCTCATAACTTTCTAAGGTAGCAGTGCTATTACTGAGGCTCAGATGACATATCTGAATAGAAAAGTTCTATTACTGACTGTTACACAAACTGAAATTAAATAAAATAAGCTTTATTTCATCCATTCAAACATGCTGCTAGTCTAGGATAGACATCTCGATCATGTTGCACATGGAAATGCTATTGAACGTTTCACTCGTAACATTTAGTGGTTCTTACAGATTCAGGTTTCTGTGCTCCACTTTTTGTTTCCACACCTTTGAAGTTGTTAATCAACTTTCCTCAACCCTAGGACATTTGTGGTTTTTTGAAGACTCTGTTCATTTCTACACTCTGCGCACATCTTTACTCTTTTGTAGTTGGTGTCATTGATTTCAAGCTAATGATCAGTCCACTTAATTTATGCTTTATTTCACAGCAAAAACTATAGTTCTGAATTTGGTTATTATTCCACATTTAACTTCTATCTCGTAATTACATTGGCAATCTGTGCAATCTATTGTACTTGTGAAGGTCTTCAAATTTCTCCTTTCAATAAATCAAAACTGTTTCCAGGGCAGCTGGTAAACTATGACAGACAATAGGATAGATTTCTCGATAACAAAGAGTGGGGCTGGATGGACACAGCAGGACAAGCAGCATCTCAGGAGCACAAAAGCTGACGTTTCGAACCTAGACCCTTCATCAGAGAGGGGGATGGGGAGAGGGAACTGGAATAAATAGGGAGAGAGGGAGAGGTGGGTAGAAGATGGATAGAGGAGAAAGGGGGTGGAGAGGAGACAGACAGGTCAAAGAGGCGGGGATGGAGCCAGTAAAGGTGAGTGTAGGTGGGGAGGTAGGGAGGGGATAAGTCAATCCATGGAGGACAGACAGGTCAAGGGGGCGGGATGAGGTTGGTAGATAGGAAATGTAGGTGCTGCTTGAGGTGCAAGGAGAGGATAGGTGAGAAGAAGAACAGGTTAGGGAGGCGGGGATGAGCTGGGCTGGTTTTGGGATCCAGGCCCCAAGATGACTTTCCATATTAAGCAGATGTTCACCTGCACATCTGCCAATGTGGTATACTGTATCCACTGTACCCAGTGTGGCTTCCTCTACATTGGGGAAACCAAGCAGAGGCTTGGGGGCCGCTTTGCAGAACACCTCCGCTCGGTTTGCAGTAAACAACTGCACCTCCCAGTCGTGAACCATTTTAACTCCCACTCCCATTCCTTAGATGACATGTCCATCCTGGGCCTCCTGCAGTGCCAGAATGATGCCACCTGAAGGTTGCAGGAACAGCAACTCATATTCAGCTTGGGAACCCTGCAGCCCAATGGTATCATTGTGGATTTCACCAGCTTCAAAATCTCCCCTTCCCCTACTGAATCCCAAAACCAGCTCAGCTCGTCCCCGCCTCCATAACCTGTTCTTCTTCTCGCCTATCCCCTCCTCCCAACTCAAGCCACACCTCCATTTCCTACCTACTAACCTCATCCCGCCCCCTTGACCTGTCTGTCTTCCCCGGACTGACCTATCCCCTCCCTACCTCCCCACCCATACTGTCCTTTGCACCTATCTTCTCTATCTATCTTCAGTCTGCCTCCCCCTCTCTCCCTATTTATTTCAGAATCCTCTCCCCATCCCCCTTTTCTGATGAAGGGTCTAGGCCTGAAACGTCACCTTTTGTGCTCCTAAGATGCTGCTTGGCCTGTTGTATTCATCCAGTTTCACACTTTGTTATAATGATGATCAAATCAGTTTATATCCATGATAACACAGTAGAGAGCTATATTTGCTCCATACCATGTTATCTCAGATTCTCCAGCATTGGCAGTTCCTCCTATCTCAGTTTATATCCATACTTCTTTAAATAGTTAAGATGTTATCGTTTCAACCTATTATAAAGTATCGAACATACACTCATTTAGATTAGTTGCTGCAGAAGAGGAGCCCATTCAGTCTGTCATATCTCTGCTAGTTCTCTGAAAATGGCATGCATGAATGCTGGACCTTCACTTTTTCTCTGGGGCCTTCCAACTGTTTCCTGAACAAATGCTGATCTAATTTGGAAACCACCACCAGGTCTGCCTCCAGAACATCTTCGCGTAGCATATTCCAGGTCCTAACCATACTGTTGAAAGCAATGTTTCCTGATGTCTCTGTTGCTTTGGTTACCAAGCACATTAAATCAGTGTATTCGAGGTCTCAATGTTTCCAAAAACGGGAGAGCTCGTCCTTGTCTATTCTGGGAACGCCCCACATGATCTTGAATGTCTCCATCAATGTCTTCTTACATTTTCTCTACGGAGAATGGACAAAATTTCTCCAATTTATCTCCGTAGTTAAAAGTTCTTCATCCCAACAAACATTCTTTTGAATGCCTGCATTCTGTCTTTCACCTTCCCATTTTGTTCTGATGTGTTTTCCAGAACTGGGCATATGTTGAGATCCAATCAGTATCTTACAGAAGTTATTTTCACTTATTTGAGATTGTACTCTTTGCTCCATTTCAAAAGCCTAATAAACATTTCGTTTGTTTGTTTTTGTTATATATTCTTGTTTCTGTGGGAGGGTCACAGGACCAAAACTGTTAGCCCTGCTTTCTCTTCACGGATGTTACTGGATCTAATAAGTTTTCAAGCAATTTCTGTTTGTGTTTCTGATTTCCAGAATCTGCAGTTTTTTTGGGACTTTTTGCTATCTAATTTCTTCAATATCAAGGAACACACATAGACAAATGTTGAACTTCGAGTAACATGCACAATTGGAAGCAGATAGTATCAAAAATAAATAGACTTTCACTCATGATGGAAGTTGATGCTGTTTTCTAGCTCTTTGATCAGTAATTGTTGTCTAAAGGAAGTTTCAGGCATTGAAATTGTTACTGCTTTTCAAGACTGTGAACTTTTGAAGGTACCACTGGGATGCTGTGTTCCAAAAATGTCCTCAATTTGCAGAGTTTTGCTTACACTTGGTGCACCAGCATAAACCAATTGCTGCTAGTTCCTGTGGCGAAGCTCTGACTTTCAGATTGGAACTTGCAGAAACATTAACTTGTAGCATTTCATAAATTTATACTTGGTATCCTGACGATGCACACTGCATCATCAAGGCAGATTTAATCAAAAGGCTTAACATTCCTCTCAGTACAACAGACCCTTTGATAATGTTTCAGACATCCAAGAACTGCCATCCACCCTGCCACAACAACATCAAGAGGGCAAGGTCAAAAATCACAACTGAAGAAGGAATGAGATTCTGAAAGCTTCAGGTTTCAAATAACCCTGTTGAACTATAACCTGGTGTTGTGTGCTGATGCCTCTTCAGTGCTGACCACACCTCAGCACTGACCCCTCAGTGCTGACCCCACTCTGCCCTGTCCACCCCCTCAGTACAGCAACCCCCCAGTGTTGAACCTCCTCACTGCTGATCCCTCTCATTGCTGAGAGTGAGGTCAGGTGCTGCTGAATTTTAAGCCGGGCTGTGTGTCAGAACTGAGGGGAGTGCTGCACTGTGCAAGGCCAGCTTTGGGGCAGTCAGCACTCGGGGGTATCAGCACTGATTGGGGCTCAGCACTGAAGGGGGTCAGCACTGAAGGGGTGCTGCACTCAAGGGGGTTAGCACTGGCGAAGTGCTGCCAGGAGAGAATTCACAACACCAGGTTATAGTCCAACAAGGTTATTTGAAGCCTCAAGCTTTCAGAGTCTAGCTCTTTCTTCAATTGTGATTTTTGACCTTGTCCACCCCAGTCCAACATGGGCAACTTCACAACATTAGGAGGAGGAAGAGCAACACCTCTGCATTGATGAAGAGGGTCCCTCACTTGAACTAGTACTCACTGAGCAGTTGGCTGAGATTGGAGTTGGGGTGTGATTGGGCACAGGTGGAATGTAGTTAGATCAGAAAATAGGATATTTTGTCGTTCAGCGGTTCTGAAGAAGAGCCACATTGGACTCTCCACAGGTGCTGCCAGACCTGCTGAGTTTCTCCAACATTCTCTGTGTTTGTAACAGATTTCCAGCATCCATAATATTTTGTTTTTACTCCAGGTTAAAAGATATCTTGTTTGCCAGATCACCCAGACAGCAAAGTTGGAAATCAATATGGGAACTTGTGAGCTTTTGCATTTTGATAGGAAGAATCGAGGCATAGACTATTCTTTAAATGGGTAAAGGCTTTGAAAATCTGGACACTAAAAGACTGAGCAGTCTTAGTTCAGGATTCTTTTAAGCTTAACATGCAGGTTCATTTGGCAAATGTTAGCATTCACCTCAAGAAGACTAGAATGCAAGGGCAGAGATGCACTACTGAGGCTGTATGAGACTCTGTTCAGGCTGCATTTGGAATATTGTGAACAATTTTTGGCCCGGTATCTGAGGGAGGATGTGCTGGCCTTGGAGGGATTTCATAGGATGTTAACAAGAATGATAGAGATAATGGGAACTGCAGATGCTGGAGAATCTGAGATAACAAAGTGTGGAGCTGGATGAAAACAGCAGGCCAAGCAGCATCTTAGATGAAGGGTCTAGGCCCAAAATGTCAGCTTTTGTACTCCTAAGATGCTGCTTGGCCCGCTGTGTTCATCCAGGTCCACACTTTGTTATTTCACAAGAATGATCCTAGGTTTCAAGGCCTGTCTTCAAATGAGAAGCAGTTGAAGACCCTGGGATCTGATTGAGACTTACAGCATACTGAGAGGTCTGAATACAGTAGACATAGAAAAGACATTTCCACTCATTGGGAAGACTAGGAACAGGGAGCACAGCATCAGATTGTGTGAACGAGTATTCCAAGTGGCAATTGATGAGAGTTCAGGAATGACAAATTCCTGTGAGAATGAAGGATACATATGGCACGTTATATGAACCTTGGATGGCCAGGTTTGTTAAAGACAATATACGCAATGTTTCAGAGAACGGGAAATGACAAAGCTCTTGAAGTATATAAGAAAACTAGGAAAGAATCTAAACAAGAAATTAGAATGGCTAAAAAGGGTCATGAAAAATTGTTAGCAAACAGGATTAAAAACAATCTGAAGGCTTTTTATAAAAAGCAAGAGGGTAATCAGGGAAAGTGTTGGCCCACTCAAGGCAAAAGGAGACAAATTGTGTGGAGTCAGAAGAGGTAGGTGAAGTTGTAAACGAATATTTTATGTCAGTATTCACCAAAGAGAAGGATGATCCCAGGGAAAGGAGAGTGGGGTTTTTAAGTCAAGTTGCTTTTAAAAAGGAAGGGTTGTTGTGTTTCTTAAAAAGTATTAGAGTAGATAAGTCCTTGAATCTTGATGGAATCTGTCCCAGAATATTGAGAGAGGCAAAAGAACAAATTGCTGGAGCACTGACAGATATCTTTGAATCCTCTTTGGACACAGGTGAGGTTCCAAAGGATTGGAGAAACGCTAATGTTACCCTATTGTTTAAGAAGGGTGGCAGGGATAATCCTGAAAACTATAGGCCTGTGAGTCTCACATCGGTGGTAGGAAAACTTTTGGAAAAGATTCTCAGGGACAACGTTTGTATGCATTTAGAAGCAAATAGACTTATTAGCAATAGTCAGCATGGTTTTGTGTGGGGGAGGTTATGCCCCACTAATTTGATCACGTTTTTTGAGGAGGCGACGCAGATGAATGATGATGGAAAAACAGTTGATGTTGTCTACATGGACTTCAGTAAGGCCTTTGACAAGGTCTCTCATGGCTGACTGGTACAAAAGGTGAAGTCACATGGTATCGGGGTGAGCCGGCAAGATGGATACAAAACTGGTTTCATCGTAGGAGACAGATGGTGATAGCTTAACCATAGGAGATAAAGGGTGATGGTGGAAGGATGCTTTTCAGAATGGAGTGTTATGACTGTGGTGTTCCACAGGGATCAGTGCTAGGACTTCTGCTATTTGTGATCTACATAAATGATTTGGAGGAAAACGTTGCTGGCCTAATTAATAGGTTTATGGACAATACAAAGATTGGTGGAGTTGCAGCTCGTGAGGAGGATTGTCAAATGATACAGCAGGATGTACGTTCATTGGAGGCATGGGCAGAGAAATGGACAGAGTTTAATCTGGACAAATGTGAGGTGATGTATTTTGGAAAGTCAAGCACAGGTGGAAATTATACAGTGAATAGTGGGGCCCTTAGGAGTATTGATATGCAGAGGGATCTGGTGTGCAAGTCCACAGATCACTGAAGGTGGCAGTGCAGGTAGTAAAGCAGGCCTATGGCATGCTTTCCTTCATTGGGAAGGACATTGAGGACAAGGATAGGCAGGTTGTGCTGCAGCTTTATAGATCTTTAGTTCACCCACATGTGGAATAATGTGTACAGTCCTAGTCACCACATTACTGGAATGTGGTTTAGAAAGGGTACAGACAAGGTTTACTAGGATGTTGCCTGGTATGGGGGATTTTGTGAAGGAAGTTTGAATAGACTGGGTTTGTTTTCACTGGAGCACAGGAGGTTGAGGGGCAACCTGATAGAAGTTTATAAGATTGTGAATGGCATGGACAGAGTGGAAAGTGTGAGGATTTTTCCCAGGGTGGAGGGGCCAGTTACTTGGGGACATAGGTTCCAGGTGTGAAGGGGGGGAAATTAAAACAGATGTGACAGACAAGTTTTTCACACAAAGGGTGGTGAGTACCTGGAACACACTGCCAGAGGAGCTGGTGGAAGCAGACACAATAGCACCATTCAAGAAGCACCTGGGTGAATACACGAATAGGAAGGGAATAGAGGCATATGTATGCTATAAATGGAGGTAATTTTAGTATAGAAGGGCAAAATGTGGTCATGCAGGCTTGGAGGGCAGAATGGCCTGTTCCTGTGCTGTATTGTTCTTTGTTTCTTGTTAATGGCCCTTTAGAATTGAGAAGTGTAGCTCAGTGGCTCAGTGGTTAGCACTGCTGCCTCACAATGCCTGGGACCTGGGTTCAATTCCACTGTTGGATGACTGTCTGTGTGGATTTTGCACGTTCTCCTGTGTCTGTGTGGCTTTCAGCTCGATGCTCCAGTTTACTCCCACAGCCCAAAGATATGCAGGTTAGGTGGATTGGCCATGTTACACTACCCATAGTGCTCAGGGATGATAAGTTAAGATGCATTAGTCTTGAAAATGCAGGATTACAGGAGCCAATAAGAGGATGAGTCTTTGTGGGATGCTCTTCAGAGGTTCAGTGTGGATTTGATGGGGTGAGTGGCCGGTTTCCACACTGTATGATTTCTGTTCTATTCTGAATTTCTTCAACAAGATGATGGAGAATCTGTGGAACTCTTTGCCTCAGGTTATTGAGTGTATTTAAGACAGAGATAAATAGGCTCTTGATTAGAAAGGGGATCAAGGGTTAAGTGGAGAAGGCAGGATATAGGGATTGAGAAACATAACGGGCATGATTGAATAGTGGAGCAGACCTTATGGGTAAAATGGCCTAATTCTTTTGGCCTTATGATCCTTTGGGGTTTCTCCAGCACTACCTGTTTTATTTTTAAATTTTAGATCTCCAGCATCTGCAGAACTTTCTTTTTAACAGGCTGTGATCACTCTTGCTATTCTCATTTTCTTCTTATAGATGTCTCCAGGTTTATCATAGATGAACATCATCCCAAAACATTTATCTCAGTTTTTTGAAAAACTAGCCCAAACCTAATCAGTTGGGGAATTGAGGGTTGGGGGAAAATGTCAGCAAAATCGAGTTGTGGATTGTCAGATTAGCCATGATTTCATTGAAAGGCAGAGCAGACTTGATGGGCTGAATGGCCTACATTTCTTTAATCCTACCGTTTCTGTTACTGTTAATATTCTTGTTGCATGTACATTCTGCATCATTGCTGCTCCAAGTCCAGATTTAGAGACATCCCTTTCTTGGAATTACTTAAGAGCTGCCCTGCTGTTTACTGTTGGTTTACAACTAATTGCATAATTTATTTTTGAGATTGACCCATAATCGCTTCTACTCAAATTCAATGCCTAAGGAGACCAGGTGAAGTAATAGGTCTGCTACACGTTACCAACTGCACATGGAGCTTCTCAGATCTCTAGTTTACATTCTTGTTGTTTCATACTCTCATTGCCATGCGTGATTGATTTGAATTGAAAAATTTTGGTAATATATTCCAGGTCACTGTGAAGTAACAAAACAGTAACACTGGTGTAATAAAAGGTCAAGAGCTACTGATGCGCCATAATCCTGCCTTGTGTTGCTGTTGTCACATCAATTTCAGCCTCATTAGGCCTGACCATTGAACCAGAAACTGACTCAGATATTTAATCTCTGCGACACCAGTTGGTGTCAACGGTTACAAATCCATTACAACTTAGGATGGAACAACACAAAATCCTCTTGTTGTTGCAATGTTGTCAATTCAGAGCTGCTACTTGTTTCCGAGGTTCTGTTTTATCAATTTTTAACACCACTCTGCAGTTGATACATCGAGGTGGGGGAAGCCTCCAGTGTCTATCATGTTCATGCATTGCTCCTTCAAATACATTTTCCCATCAACCTGGAGATAGTAAGAACTGCCAATGTTGGAGTCAGAGATAACACAGTGTGGAGCTGGAGGAGCACAGCTGGCCAGGCAGCATCAGAGGAGCAGGAAAGCTAACATTTCGGGTTGGGACCCTTCTTCAGAAATGGAGGCGGGGGGACATGGGGTGGTGAAGGGAAGATTAGAATTTAGTAGAGAGAGGAGGGGTGTGGATTGCGAAACCTACTTTCTCTCTCTTTCTATTTATTTTTGAGCTCCCTTACCTCCCACCCCATTCCTTCTAATCAACCTGTTCAGGAATGTTATTGAATGCTCTGGGGAAGCTGGGACTTGAACTCAGGATAATGGGAACTGCAGATGCTGGAGATTCCAAGATAATAAAATGTGAGGCTGGATGAACACAGCAGGCCAAGCAGCATCTCAGGAGCACAAAAGCTGACGTTTCGGGCCTAGACCCTTCATCAGAGAGGGGGATGGGGGGAGGGAACTGGAATAAATAGGGAGAGAGGGGGAGGCGGACCGAAGATGGAGAGTAAAGAAGATAGGTGGAGAGAGTATAGGTGGGGAGGTAGGGAGGGGATAGGTCAGTCCAGGGAAGACGGACAGGTCAAGCAGGTGGGATGAGGTTAGTAGGTAGCTGGGGGTGCGGCTTGGGGTGGGAGGAAGGGATGGGTGAGAGGAAGAACCGGTTAGGGAGGCAGAGACAGGTTGGACTGGTTTTGGGATGCAGTGGGTGGGGGGGAAGAGCTGGGCTGGTTGTGTGGTGCAGTGGGGGGAGGGGATGAACTGGGCTGGTTTAGGGATGCAGTGGGGGAAGGGGAGATTTTGAAACTGGTGAAGTCCACATTGATACCATATGGCTGCAGGGTTCCCAGGCGGAATATGAGTTGCTGTTCCTGCAACCTTCGGGTGGCATCATTGTGGCAGTGCAGGAGGCCCATGATGGACATGTCATCAAGAGAATGGGAGGGGGAGTGGAAATGGTTTGCGACTGGGAGGTGCAGTTGTTTGTTGCGAACTGAGCGGAGGTGTTCTGCAAAGCGGTCCCCAAGCCTCCGCTTGGTTTCCCCAATGTAGAGAAAGCCGCACCGGGTACAGTGGATGCAGTATACCACATTGGCAGATGTGCAGGTGAACCTCTGCTTAATGTGGAATGTCATCTTGGGGCCTGGGATGGGGGTGAGGGAGGAGGTGTGGGGACAAGTGTAGCATTTCCTGCGGTTGCAGGGGAAGGTGCCGGGTGTGGTGGGGTTGGAGGGCAGTGTGGAGCGAACAAGGGAGTCACGGAGAGAGTGGTCTCTCCGGAAAGCAGACAGGGGTGGGGATGGAAAAATGTCTTGGGTGGTGGGGTCGGATTGTAAATGGCGGAAGTGTCGGAGGATAATGCGTTGTATCCGGAGGTTGGTAGGGTGGTGTGTGAGAACGAGGGGGATCCTCTTGGGGCGGTTGTGGCGGGGGCGGGGTCCACTTCACCAACACCTTCCACCCCAACCTTCAGTTCACCTGGGCCATCTCCAGCACATCCCTCACCTTCCTGGACCTCTCAGTCTCCATCTCAGGCAACCAGCTTGTAACTGATGTCCATTTCAAGCCCACCGACTCCCACAGCTACCTAGAATACACCTCCTCCCACCCACCCTCCTGCAAAAATTCCATCCCCTATTCCCAATTCCTCCGCCTCCGCCGCATCTGCTCCCACGATAAGACATTCCACTCCCGCACATCCCAGATGTCCAAGTTCTTTAAGGACCGCAACTTCCCCCCCACGGTGATTGAGAACGCCCTTGACCGCGTCTCCCGCATTTCCCGCGACACATCCCTCACACCCCGCCCCCGCCACAACCGCCCCAAGAGGATCCCCCTCGTTCTCACACACCACCCTACCAACCTCCGGATACAACGCATTATCCTCCGACACTTCCGCCATTTACAATCCGACCCCACCACCCAAGACATTTTTCCATCCCCACCCCTGTCTGCTTTCCGGAGAGACCACTCTCTCCGTGACTCCCTTGTTCGCTCCACACTGCCCTCCAACCCCTCCACACCCGGCACCTTCCCCTGCAACCGCAGGAAATGCTACACTTGTCCCCACACCTCCTCCCTCACCCCCATCCCAGGCCCCAAGATGACATTCCACATTAAGCAGAGGTTCACCTGCACATCTGCCAATGTGGTATACTGCATCCACTGTACCCGGTGCGGCTTTCTCTACATTGGGGAAACCAAGCGGAGGCTTGGGGACCGCTTTGCAGAACACCTCCGCTCAGTTCGCAACAAACAACTGCACCTCCCAGTCGCAAACCATTTCCACTCCCCCTCCCATTCTCTTGATGACATGTCCATCATGGGCCTCCTGCACTGCCACAATGATGCCACCCGAAGGTTGCAGGAACAGCAACTCATATTCCGCCTGGGAACCCTGCAGCCATATGGTATCAATGTGGACTTCACCAGTTTCAAAATCTCCCCTTCCCCCACTGCATCCCTAAACCAGCCCAGTTCATCCCCTCCCCCCACTGCACCACACAACCAGCCCAGCTCTTCCCCCCCACCCACTGCATCCCAAAACCAGTCCAACCTGTCTCTGCCTCCCTAACCGGTTCTTCCTCTCACCCATCCCTTCCTCCCACCCCAAGCCGCACCCCCAGCTACCTACTAACCTCATCCCACCTGCTTGACCTGTCCGTCTTCCCTGGGCTGACCTATCCCCTCCCTACCTCCCCACCCACACCTTCTCCACCTATCTTCTTTACTCTCCATCTTCGGTCCGCCTCCCCCTCTCTCCCTATTTATTCCAGTTCCCTCCCCCCATCCCCCTCTCTGATGAAGGGTCTAGGCCCGAAACGTCAGCTTTTGTGCTCCTGAGATGCTGCTTGGCCTGCTGTGTTCATCCAGCCTCACATTTTATTATCTTGAACTCAGGATTCCTGGTTCAGGCTTAGGAACACTACTACTGTAGAAAGCTATCATTACAGTTTCTCCTAGGTTACTGTATGACATGAAATGTAGCAGCAACTACAGAAACAGTAAACTGTCCACCCAGGATCTGGAAAGCTTTTTCTCCTTCTCACCCTTCAACCAGGCAAATTTTGTATGGTTGCTCTCCTTCAGCAAGGACATGCTGACTGAGCTGTGTTGCCTCCTCAAACTAGATCTGCAACTGCAAAACAGCATGAGACTTGCTCTGCTCTTGGCTGTGGGAGGTGCATTACTCTCAAAGCCTATGCCAGAAACATTACCCAGCTAGGATTTAGCAACATCACCAACTTTTCTCAGTTTAATGTGAACCTGTACACCTGGGATGTAATCAATGCCTGGTGCACTAGGAGAGGCGGCTTTATGGTCTTGCCTCTAAACAGTGAGAAGCAGGAGGTGTAAACTTATGGTTTGACCAGGGTAGCAGGCTTCCCAATAAGACAGTGAGTCTTCAACTGAATACACTCAGTCTTACAGGTACTACATCTTACAAGGGAATGTGCCAAACTGCAAAAGGTTTCACAACCTAAACATGCTCAAACTATCATCTGCTGAGTCTATATGCTTCTGAGTGCATTCCTGAGGATTTCATTCTCTGTAAGTGAGTTTAAGACATCATATTTGAACCACCACATCAAACGACAGATTAATTATTATTGATAGTGGTTACCTGCTGCCCAAATGGGCGATGTCTGCTCACCAGATCACATGTCCTTGCAATGGTGGCCACCCTGCAACCAGGAACACGATGAAACTGATCACTGACGCTTAGCACAACAGTTCTTTGTTTTGCTCGCTCAAGAGAGTCCTCAGTACTTACTGAGGCAGGTTTGGTGAATCCTGGTGGCAGCGCCATCTTCCACATCCTGGCAGTGTTGAAGACACAGCTATCAGTCACCATCTCGGAATGAAGAGGACGAGAAGCCAAGGAGGAAACAACACGATTACTGCTGCAGACAAGTTGCTCATTAGCATCTCATTATTGCTCCACACTTCTCTGATTTTTTGTTCAGCCATTTAGAACTATCAAAATGTCCTCTTGACGAAACTTCTGAAATAAAAGACATCACCAATCAATCATTTCATACTAATAGGATCTAACACAACTTCCAAAACCATATTCAATGCTCAACTTATTACCCCTGTACTTCCCCTTAGCTTTTATCCCATGAATACTTTTGTTTTGGCCTCAAGCTTGTACACTGTGCTACCCAACAGCTGTGACATAGTTTGTGAAGAGGGAGACTGCAGATGGTAATAGCTGGGCATTTTCAAGCAACCTCGGGCCATGAGGGCCTAACTTTGTGCTGCACCACCTTGGCTTGAGTGGCTTCAGTCTGGGCTGGCTGACTGACAGGGAAAAGCAGAGGCTCTAGTGATATGACATTGGTGGCAGCATCCTATGTGAGGATCAGGGCTTGGTCCATGGAGTTAAACTGGGCTGAAGTGAGAACCTGTTTGACCCTTTGAGCAGCTACATGTATTTGAAATTTTACTTAGTTGCCTGGTTCTGGCTTCACATAACACACTCCAAAATATACAACATTTAGGATTGACTTCCTTGATGACAAAATCTCCTGCTGTTCTTGGCCTTTCATTTATTTCTATTGTTTTCTGTGTTTGTGCATGTCATTTCTTTTTTCACAATATTTCACTGTTTATTTGCTGCTCTCCATTCTTATTGCACATCATCCCAAAGACTAGGCATACCAAACTCTTGAACAACTCATGTTTCTGTTCACTATTGCAGTACTCAAGGGACTTTAAAGATTCTTTATTTTTCCCCGAAACTTGTTTCTTCAAGCTGTGGCATTTCCCTGCCTTTAAGTACCACACTCATATTCTGTCTATTGACTAGGAGTTGCATAACCATGTTTTTATCCACTAATTTTCAACAAAATTAAATTAGCCCCTGAAGGAATCTCTCTTCAAACTTCAAATTCACAACTTCAAACATAAGTGAGTCTTAGGCTGTCTTCTTCTGATATGGTGTTGTCCTTGCATGCTTCTGCAAGTTGTTATACAGAAGAGGTAACACATTTCACCATATATCAAACAAAGTTAAATTATTTACAGTTGGCAATATTTACTCAGCACCAGTTTCATGCAGATTCCATTTCTGGCAATGCCCCGGTATGTCCATGTGGAGTACAGTCTGCCTGATTCTTCCTCAATCTCATGTTTTCCAGCTTCTGGTCAAATTCTGTTGTGGTTTGTTCAAACCTCTTCCAATTTTCTGCAGCACTTAAATGGGTGGATTGTGATAGCCTGGGGTGACAGCCCCCCTCCTGATGCCATTAAATATGTGCTTCAGTTTTCATGTACCTTTCAAAGCCAAATTGACTGGTGAGATGTGTAGCCCTAAATAGGGGCAGTCACTTTCAACAACTACTATTACCTTGTGTTAATAAAAACAGAGTTGCTGGAAAAGCTCAGCAGATCTGGCAGCATCTGTGAAGAGAAAATCAGAATTAATGTTTCGGGTCCAGTGACCCTTCCTCAGAACATTGTGTTAATATCTGTTTAAGCCATAGACATAATCATGTACTATTGGAAAAGAATTTATCAAGTATTCAACATATGCGAACTTTCAGTAGTATCAGGATTGCTCATAAAGTCATCAGATTTATCAGACCATGTAAACACAGAGAGGAGAGAATAGAATTCACTGACACTGATATCTATTTGGTCACATGGTAACTCAGGCACAACCAGCACTTCAAATAAAATAGAAAGTGCTGAAGAACCTCCCCAAGTCAAATACTACAGCAGAGATAATGGGAACTGCAGATGCTGGAAAATCCGAGATAACAAAGTGCGGAGCTGGATGAACACAGGAGGCCAAGCAGCATCTCAGGAGCACAAAAGCTGACATTTCGGGCCTTCATCAGAAAAGGGGGATTGGGAGAGGATTGTGAAATAAATAGGGAGAGAGGGGGAGGCAGACTGAAGATGGATAGAGGAGAAGATAGGTGCAGAGGAGAGTATAGGAGGGGAGGTAGGGAGGGGATAGGTCAATCGTGGAGGACGGACAGGTCAAGGGGGCGGAATGAGGTTAGTAGGTAGGAAATGGAGGTGTGGCTTGAGGTGGGAGGAGGGGATGGGTGAGAGGAAGAACAGGTTAGGGAGGCGGGGGTGAGCTGGGCTGGTTTTGGGATGCGGTGGGGGGAGAGGAGATTTTGAAGCTTGTGAAATACCATTGATGCCATTACCGCTTTGCAGAACACCTACACTCGGTTCCCACTAAACAACTGCACCTCCCAGTCGCAAACCATTTCAACTCCCACTCTCACTCCTTAGATGGCATGTCCATCCTGGACCTACTGCAGTGCCACAACGATGCCACCAGAAGGTTGCAGGAACCGCAACTCATATTCTGCTTGGGAACCCTGCAGCCCAATGGTATCAATGTGGATTTTACAAGATTCAAAATCTCCCCTTCCCCCACCGCATCACAAAACCAGCCCAGCTCTTCTCCACCTCCCTAATCTGTTCTTCCTCTCACCCATCCCCTCCTCCCACATCAAGCCACACCTCCATTTCCTACCTACTAACCTCATCCCACCTCCTTGACCTGTCCGTCTTCCCTGGACTGACCTATCCCCTCCCTACCTCCCCACCTGTACTCTCCTCTCCACCTATCTTATTTTCCCTCCATCTTCAGTCCGCCTCCCCCTCTCTCCCTATTTATTCCAGAACGCTCTCCCCATCCCCCTCTCTGATGAAGGGTCTAGGCCCGAAACGTCAGCTTTTGTGCTCCTGAGATGCTGCTTGGCCTGCTGTGTTCATCCAGCCCCGCACTTTGTTATGTCAAATACTACAGCAGATAGGTGTAAGGTGAGAGGGGGAAAGCTTAAATGAGATGTGTAAGGAAAGGTTTTTTTAATGCCCAGAGTGGTAGTGCCTGGAATGCACTGCCAATGGAGGTGGTAAAAGCAGATAGGATAATTAAGGGCATTTAGGCAGATACACGAACGGGCAGGGAATGGAGTGATACGGGCCATGTGCAGGCACTTAGGGCTAGTTTAGAATGATATCATGATCAGTACAGATATGGTGGTCTGGAGAGCCTGTTCCGGTGCTGTTCTGTTTTATATTCGAAGTTTAGTAATACCCGCAGCAAGAGAAACGAGTTCATTTTTCGAATCTCTTAATTCTTTTTCAGAACTTCCAAGTGGATGTGGGACTGAAAGTGTTAACTCTTGTGTTTTTCTCTCTCCACACGAGCTGCCAGACTTTCTGAATTTCTTCAGCATTTTCTGTTTGATTTCAGATCGCCAGCATCCGCAGTGTTTTATTTTTATTTGAGTACATTTCAAGTCCTGGGTTTTGTGACCCGAGGGAGAGAGACCATCTATTACTGTGGGAATACTGAGATCAAAATCTACCAATTATCTTACAGCATTTTCAAACTAAAATATTACTATCGTACCTAGATGCAAATGGTGTACAACCATTAGCAGTGAATATTACATGCTAATGCATTTCTTTCCATTCTGATGCAATTTACCACAACCAGAGCCTGTATGAATAACAAAGCCTGGATAGTTAGCTTCTTAGAAATATTGCATATTTAATGTCCCATTGTTTGCAGCTCAGCATAATCCTCTCCAGCAGAGAGCAAATATGATAATTTATATTTGTTAGCAGTTACTAACAGATTTAGGGTCCGTCAAAATGGCCTAGTGATTGACAATAAAATTATACTTTGCACGGTATTGTCATTGACTGTGATGGAGCCCAGATTGTAAAAGATTATGATTACATCAGTACAAGGGCCACTGCAGAGGATAATATTAAGGTATACCTTATTGTGCACCATCATCTGCCAGGTTTATTTCTACGACTCAGTGTGTTCTCAATCCAAAATCAGGAGGCTTCTCACTACCCCATAACATTCCTTCTGCATTCCCTACCATTGCCTCTTAGTTTCAAATGTTGCCCACGTCGTTGCATATTGTACAGATTTTATTGAATGTTCTTCCCGCAGGTAAAAATAATCAAGGAAACCATTCAAAGTGTTTCTAACGTGGGAGGCTCCTGTGTCTCAGTGATAGCAACTTCTGAGGCGCCCCTCAAAAAATATCTCAGCGACCCCAGCGTGCGCGCTAACTTTCCCAGACTGTTAGGAAGAACTCCCAGACAGAAAAAAAAAGTGTCATCTCTGTCGCTTTCCAATAGAGCGGTTGGGTTTGCCCCGATAATTTGACTTTTGGGTAGACACACTCTCAAAACTTCCAATATCTCCAAGTCCCTTCATCTTTCTTCTGTACATTTATCAAACCTTCAGCCGTACGGATCCCAGAGAACAACCCGGGCCAGTGCACTGAGAGCTATTATCAATGATGGGGCAAACTCAATAATAACAATAGCTGCAGTAGAAACCAAAAGTCAGCCTTTCTTTGTTAATTAGTTGCAGATTTGGAGCGCGTTTTAGTCATTTGTCTCCAATGAAACTTTAAACACTTTTCTGTTTTAGTGCATTTGTATCCTAAGATGTCAGTCCGCATTGAACAAATACAATTACAAGGCACCCAGGATATAATATTGTAATTGTTTCGGGCTGAAACATTAAACTTTAAAGAATCAAAGATGAAATATATTGGGGTGTATTTTTGTTGTTCCTTGACCTGTATATCCTTTCCGTTAGTTCCCGTGCTGAGTTCGAAGATGGTCTCATCCAACTGGGACCATACTCAAAGCCTTCTCACCAGTTACAGACTAACTGCGAAAGTTCAAACTCCGGGCCCAGCTCTTTATATTTCTTTTAAGAATTGTAAACATGGCAAAACACAAAGTTCCCAAACGGCAGTATTCTCAAATAACTGACCAGCCATAGCAGTGTGCTGGAACTGGTCTCAACATTCCCCGCTCAGGGAGAACCCCCGTGGAGTTTTCTCCTGGTCATTCCTACAGTCCGCTGAGCCCTGAGCGTGATTCGGGCGGAGGAGGGTGTGAGGCTTAGCAATTCTCCGCCCTCCCCAACCCCACTGCACCCACTGCCTGGCGGAGTGAGTCCAGAACCGGTCAGTGGGGGGAGGGCAGGATGCATTTTATCCGCACAGGCAAGTCAGTGCTGTTAGTTTGGAACAGAGAGGGCGACGCGCAGTCAAAAGTATTTTTGAAGGGAGCTGTCTGTCCATTTCACAATGATTTCAACATCCCTAACACACAAGCCCTACGTCTGTTTGCTTCTCATTGTTATCACATCCAGGTCAAATCCTTTAACCACCCACTCATTTCGTAACCTGGTCTGAAATACAGCCGGGAGTTACCCGTAATATAAAACGCCTTTCGAACTTTCTAACCTTATTAAGTGCCGTCTCAGACGGAGGCGCTTTCAAGCGCATGAGAAGGACAGGGAAGTGGCTCACACATCATGTTTGGGGATCTTGGGGAGTAGGGTGTGATTTTCCAGGAGACAATAACTTACCTCCCTGATCGTGGTCCTGAATAGAGGCCACTTCCCTCCCAGCTGCCGTCGCCCAAAGCCCCTGAACTGCCACCCTATGGTTTACCCAGTGTCAGTCCGAGGGTCCTGCTAGCCCTGGGCACAATGCCAATCAGAGCAGCACCAGGAGCTCGGGCTGAATTCCCAGGCAGCACTTTCCCATTCCCACCAGTGACCAGCTCCACTTCCCAGTCTCTCTTTCCGAGAGGCCGATATTCACCTTCCTCCTGGCGAATCACCCGAGGGGCAGCGGCCGCGCTCCCTGTGCCCACATTGCGCTGTGATTTGGAGGGTATGTGGGGGATACGATTTTGCTGGAAGATGCTCGGAGACAGTTGGGGATAATGTAGATGGTGCTGGCTGTTTGTTTGGAACCTGGAGAGGCGCAGCGAGTTAGCGACACTTTCCCGAGGCAGTAGCGCTTCAACCCCCGACTGTGTGTATGATCATTTTCACCATTATCCCCGAATTGGGAAGGAGGCCACACTCCCCTGGGGAAAGAGGGAGCAGGGTTAGAGCAGGAGGTGGGTAAAGCCCGCCCCGATGTTTCTCTTTTGTTAAGTTCAGGAGGAAAGTTTTTGTGACGTGTGATGGTAGCTGGCCAGTGCGTGAAGTCTCCCATCTCCAGCAACACGTGATAGAGGGAGGGAGAGAGACGGGGGGGGGGGGGGGGGGGAGAGGGAGAGGGAGGCAGTGAGGGGAAAGGAGAGAGAGAAGCAGGCAGGAGCTGAGCAGCTAAAGGTAGGCACTGTCCACTCGCAGCTCCCCCGTGGTTGTGTGTGAGCCCAGAAGCTTCTCTATAAAACCCAGGCACGGGCTGGTCTTTCACTCACCTTCCCCGCCAGTGCCCAAACTGCCCCCTCAGCAGGGAAGGAACTCTCCTCTCCGGCTGCAGTAACTAAAGGGGTGGGGGGGGGGGTGCAGATATTGCGGGATGTGCATTGTTTGTTTGCAGAATAGCCGCCGGCAGTCGAATTTCCAAATGTTTGCCAACTTTACAAACTCAGCTTGCGAGTGAGGTGGGGGGGTGGGGGTAGGACCAGACTGCAGGGTTCAAGGTAAACCCCACCCCACCCCCGACACCCTGAGGCCGGCTGCTGCCTGGGGTATTCCTGGGGGTGAGGGCTGGGGGGAGCGGCTGGCCGGCCTGGCACTGTGAGCCTGTGTTAAAGCTGTACCCTTTTTGACAGGGAGCCGGTTTCTGCGGGAGTTACTGCTGGAGCCGACCGTGCGATGGACAACCAGTCCCGGGGAACCTGTCCAACAGCAGCTGGGCCCGGTCACACCTGAGGAGGGCAGGAGCAGAGGGCAACAGGCGACAGTGCCCATGGAGGGAAAGCAGAGCCCGGAGCCGGTACTGCCTTACCCCGGGGCCAGCCCGGGCACTGAGGGCTGTAGCACGGACTTACTGAAGGCGGTCTCGGACTCCATGGGGCTGTATATGGATGAACTGTTACCCCAGGCTGAGCTGGACTCCAAGTCTGGCCCTGAGCCGGACAAAAGCAGCCTTGGCCCCAAAGCCCTGGACAACATGGACATGGCCCCCGTGCCCAGCCTTAGTGAGGCGCCGGCAGCGTCCCCCTGGGTGAACTGTGACCTGGGCTTAGCTAGCACTAACTCGGACAGTGCCGATGTGGACAAGCCGGAAGCTGGCCCTTGGCCCGGGGGCAGTGACAGGGCATTGCCCCCTGATGCCAGGTTGCGGCGGGGATGCCCCGGTGAGGCTCCGGCAGGGGCCGGGGGGCCCCTGAAGGCCGAGATGTACCCGGACCGCCAACCCCGGGGCCAGCTCTCCCCCCTCAACATCTTCCGCTTCCCCTTCCTACCCCTCAACCCCATCTACTTGGCAGCCCGTACCCACCAGCTGCTCACTGCTGAGGACTGTGACCATGCCCCGTATATCCCGGACATCTCCAGCTCATACCCGAGCTTTAGCGAGCCCGCCTCTCCCAGCTCCAAACCCGAAGCCCCGCAGGCGGTGGTCGGCATGACCCCGGAGCCTGGCACCACCTTCAGCTACGTGCCGCCAGGATACCCCCCGTACCCGGAGTACCCGGCCGCTTCCCCACCCCAGCAGCAGCCCCGGGGACCCTCCAGGGCTGAGGCTCCCATGGAAGACGCCGTGATGTTTAAGACGGAGCCTCTGGATTCCTACAGCGTCTCCCACCCCGAGGCAGGACTCGGCTGTAACTTTCTGATCCAGGATGAGAGTATGCCATCTACTTCAGCAGCTCCAGCCAGCTGGTACCAACCCATCACATACCTGGGCTATCAGGGAGGCCCCAAAGCAATGTCCGGCACCTACTCGCAAGCGTACTCCCAGTATAGCGGCATGATCAGGTAAGGAGCTCCGTTTCCCAATGTTCCACTTCCACCCAGTTCACTTCCTTTAGTTTGGCAAACCATTGTGACAGTGTTTACCTGCTGCTCTTATATCGATTGTTGCAAATGAGATAGAACGGCTCGGTTTAATTTTCAGTAAATCTACTACCTCCTGCTCAGTAACATGCTTCAAACCACTCAGACAGAATTTGCCTGAAATTTAGAATGGCTAAGTTCAAAAACTGAACACAGACTTGAACATACTTTGCACCTCCGTTGAGATCTCACAGAGTTGGAAGGCACGATTAGACTTTGCTGTGAAAATATAAACCCTCTCCAGCTGGTCAGAGCTAGTGGCTGACTGATTTCTGATCTCGGTTCCATTGTCACTGGCTTCAACTCAATATTTGGCGATAGCACGAAAACGGATTCTTCCTGCTAAATGAATAATGAACTAATCTCGCGCATCACTGTAGCCTCAGTGTTATATATTAATAAAATGACTTGTTCCCGTAGTCCCTCAGATATAATTTGCTTCTCCCTGTTCTCAAAGTTTTGGTTCCTATCCACGATAAATATAAATTTAAAATGCAATGTAAAGCATTGTACGGAGCCGTAACACGCAGTAAGGTCCCTGAATCGTCTTCTCCATCCGATACACATTGCATCAACCCTTGTAGCTGAATGTAACTTTCAAAACTGAAATATTTCCATTAACACTTCATCTTGCCATTTTGTTATCGTTCATGTATTGCATTTGGGACAAAATTTAAAGAAAACTTTTCCATTTCGATTTTGCATGATTAGTCAAGTCTCTTACTAAAGGGAACACCTAAAACCCGAGCAGGCAGCGCGATTATTGAAATACCTGTTAGCCCAAAGGAAATGAAAAAGGCAATCTGGAAGTTTAACACTGCCTGCATAAAATTACTGGGATGAGTTTGGCAGTTCGGAAAACGGAAATTTCAATTAAATATTAAGCAACTTTGGAATTTTGATGGATTTGATGGATAACCGATTCTTATTTGCAAAGCCTTGTAATAAAGTAAGTATAGAGTGATGGGAGAAAGAAGTTATGGTTATTATCCCTGATGCTAGCGCTCCAACCCGTTAAGAATGTGTTATTGAAAAAATGTTGAAGAAATCAAGTGAACTTGAAGGACAGATTAGGGCTTGAGGGCACAGCCTCAGAGTGAAAGGACAACTGTTTCGAACTGAAATGTTGAGGAATTTAGTCAGCTATAGGCTATTGACTCTATGGTACATATTACCGTAGAAGGCTGTAGATGTCAAGTCATTGACTGTATTTAAGACAGAGATAGATAGGTTTTTGATTAGTGACGGGATTAAGGGTTATGGGGAAAAGGCAGGAGAATGGGATTGAGAAACATGTCAGCCGAGATCGAATGGCAGAGCAGATTCGATCGGCCGAGGGGTTTAATTCTGTTCCTGTACCGAATGGCCTTACGATCTTATAAGAAGACCTGTTAAGGATTACGAACGAACCAACAGTGTTAGATTCCCTAACTAGGATTGCACACATTGGCACAGGAGAAGATTATAAACTTGAGCAATAGCAGTGATTCGGCCCGCTATATTTTGAGTGTAAGTATGGGTGCTCAGCGTGTCTGCCGCAACGCCTCAGGTAAAACGAGAGACTACGAGAGATCCCTGAAAACACAAAGGGTCACAGCAAGTATTACTACAGAACAAAGCTATTCCACTACAAGCAACACTTTGCACATGGTGCTGGAACACAGCTTGAGCGTGTTAAATTTGTGACCGAGTTGGAAACTTGGCAGACTGAAAGCTGCAGCGAATGTGCAATTTGTGGCAGCGGCAACTGGCTGTTACTGCTCTCTCTTTGATGGTACACATTCTCCATCATCGATAAGACACCTCGGGTCATAAATTTTCCCCCATTAAGGAGGAACTGTAGTTTAATATTCCTTTACATGCATCATAAATAGACCCTACAGCAAGAACAAATAACAAAGCAGCCTATGCAGACCGGAAGAGCAACTGCCGAGAGTTCTGTAACTTGGTACGAATACTTTAAATTAGATGAATTTATAATCATAACAGTTTATTGTTTTCTCATTTCCTTTCTTATGCTATATGACACATGGGGTTGTTTGTGTTTTAGACAACAAATGTTTTATTTTCTGCAATATGAACGAATAACGGATTCCAAAATAAGAATATAGATTGAATTAAAATCAAATCTGCAAGTGTTAAAGTCGCACGTTTACGCTGTCTGGTTGTTACAATTGTTCTTTGTGATGTGTAATTCTTAGCAATTGAGTGGATTGGCACTGTATTAAATATTATTTAGGAAGTAGCACTCGTGGTTAATACATCGAACAATGAAAGATCACCATCGTTATTGTCCGTACAGCACTCAAATATACGATACATTGATGAAATGCACCTTGACCTGAGGTTGATTGATCCATGTTAACTGAGATCTGTAGACATTTATAAGATTTTGGAAACGGTCCATTATGCTGCCCACTTCTATTCCACATCTACTATTGTGCTTGAGAGTTTAGACTCTAAAGTGGTCTTAGCAGCAACGAGAACAAACAAAAAGGACTGTGTAGCGTTGATAGCTAGAGTGACTTTCCATTGAGTTAGCTAATGTTATCCAATGATGTTTAACAGATAACACTGTAAAAGGCTGTTGTTATATATCATTACTTATGTGATGACAATGCATTGCCTAAAATTGAGTCCTCAAAACTACCTTGCAGTATTAATACTTAAGGCAGCAAATTACTTGTTAATATTGCATGCTCCTTAATAAGTAAGATACGAAACCAGAAATCGTTCGGTTTGAAACACCAAATGAATCAGTCATGAGTACCTCGCTTTACACTATGTTAATTCTTCCCCAAGTTAAGCATGAATGCTAGAGATAATGGGAACTGCAGATGCTGGAGATTCCAAGATAATAAAATGTGAGGCTGGACGAACACAGCAGGCCAAGCAGCATCTCAGGAGCACAAAAGCTGACGTTTCGGGCCTAGACCCTTCATCAGAGAGGTTGTTTTCTCACCCAAGCCCAGCGTTTTATCACTGTCTGATCATGTACTGCTTTATCATCTTTGTTAACACTTTGCCTTTTTACCTATGCTGGGTCCAGATTCAATTGTAGTACTGCCAATAAAATACCAAAGTCTGATGCTTCTTGGATGTGGCTGTGATTGATTGGTTTCTCCTTGATTTATGAAGACAACAAGATAATATATTATGAATTGATGAAAACACTTATTCAATTGCCTTTTAACTTTGCTGTTCTGAAATTAAGAGCTGAGACTTAATGACATAACTTTATGCCCTTGTATATAAGCAACTGATATGAATACATTCCTGAACTATGTCACACAATATTCGAACGTCTGATTAAGCAATTCATTTAATTTATTATAAATATTTTGAGCTCTCCCAATCTCTATGGCTTCAATTCATTTTTATTCTTAGCTAAAAAGAATATTTTTTCCCTCATCTATCATGGGTGCCCATTACTCTTTCACTGTGCTCTCCTGTTATGTGAGAGTTTTGGCTCAAAACATTGAAGTTGTGAGATTGTACACATGATGACAACCATGGAAAATGATTCTACATCTTGAAATCTTCCAAATCTGGTAATAAGTTTTGTGTCCCTATTTTACACTGATACTCATGTTTTACTCTTTAAATTCCTTTTTTGGTTCTACTTCTAGTCCACTGACAAGCTCTTCTGATTGAAAATGTTACTGATAATGCTATCTTCTCCAATGTTGTCATTTGCTTTGTATTATTAAGAAAATGTTGTTTGCTATCAATATGTTGAACCTTGATATGTTTCTGTTTTAGCACATACAAACCTTCTTACCAAAACCTGTACTGTTGCTTTTGTTAATCTATCACCTCCACAATTTTTTATATATTCTACAGCTATGTCATTTAACTTTTCAAACTGACAGTGGTTAATGCCTGTTTAGTTACTTTCCTGTCCTTTATAGGTTACATCATGATTTTACTAAGGTACAGGAAATGCACAATCAGCCTGGCACTGTAGGCACTATTCTGACCCATTCACCAACTAATTAATCAGCTGATCTAACAACTCCCTCTTAGCTAATTTAAACATGTGCAATAAACATTGTAATGCATGGTTATGATTGACTGCTTATATTTTAGTCTCATTAAAACCCTTTCAATTTAAGAAACGTGCTTACTGTGACAGTTTCATCCAACTTGCTTAAAAAAAATTGGAATATTGGACCATGATAATGAATCAAATTGTATTTTTATATAAAATTGGTGCAGACAAAATAGTACAATGGATTAAATTTGTCTATTCTTTGTTGGATCCAGTGGCCCCAAATGTTTGGAAAATTTTAGTCTAATTCAAAATGAGCAAAAATTTAAAGTGAAAAGCTACCTGATAATCCAGTCAAAAGACCCTCAAATTGCAACTTCAGTGAGAGAGACCACACAGATAAACAGTGAAAGTGATGAGAAAATTACATTGGAACTAGGTGATCCCGTTAAATTAGTACATTTCCTTCACACACAGGTTATCATTTAAATACATTGGGTGTAAGGAACAATATCTATCTCTCCTTTGGTTAGATGAGTCAACGTTACTTTACATCTGAGTCCCTAAAAAGCATCAACCAATGACAGGTACAGTCGTTTTAGTGCTAAATTAACTACCTCATGCAGAGCGACTATTGGAAATTGAAATATAACAGTGATGGAGTACGTAGCACCATTTTGATGTTAAGGATTAAGACATATTATTGTGTCTAATCATAAGAATATTTCAGTTGCAGTCATTACTGAGAGCAAATGGCCTGTCTCTTCAACTCTGGACCAAAGTCTTCTCAAATGTGTGGCATCTCTCCCTCTTCACTTCAGCAACCAACTTACCAAATTTCCAAACACTTCTCGAAACTCAAGCAGAACCAGCAGAGATTACCCAACACTAACCAGCAAGTTAGTAATGGTTTCTTTTTATAACACTGACAGGAGTGTATATGGGAAGCAATTTTCAGGAGTGATGGCTGCAAAGCAGATGTAACAGTTCCACTTTGAGGAGGCCTTGTCCTTTCTTTCTGGAGTATATGTTGTATTTGGTGGTGTTCTCTTGTGTCCTGCTGTGGGAAGCTTAGGAGCAGGTGAATAAATGTATATAAGGGGGAGAAGAAGAAGGCAGGCCCATGTATCTTCCTTCATTTGATGATGGTTCTTGTGAACACAAGGCCAAAAGCCCAAATGTAGCACAGTCGAACAGCTCATCATTCTGTAATCCACTTGTTCATAGCACTAAAAATAAAAGACGCAGCAAAACTACTAATCCAAATCAACATGACGCAACAAACCATTCAATATCCCATACAAAGGTCAGCTAATAATACTTGTGAGTCCACTCAGTGCCAAGCTTGCAGGTGCCTTAGCTGGATACAAACTTCTACTCACTACTATTCCAGACCCTGCAACTTGATTGATGGAACACTTGCTGATTTTCACTGTGGAGGTTTACATATGGCCTTGAAGGAGACCTCAGTTGCGAAGTCTCAATATAAAACTGAAGCACCTCAAACTGGTGAGAGGCACCTGGATTGGCTTGCTGGCTGATAAAACAGGTCTATGTGTGTTTTGGAGATAATGGGAACTGCAGATGCTGGAGAATCCAAGATAATAAAGTGTGAAGCTGGATGAACACAGCAGGCCAAGCAGCATCTCAGGAGCACAAAAGCTGATGTTTCGGGCCTAGACCCTTCATCAGAGAGGGTGATGAAGGGTCTAGGCCCGAAACGTCAGCTTTTGTGCTCCTGAGATGCTGCTTAGCCTGCTGTGTTCATCCAGCTTCACACTTTATTATCTATGTGTGTTTTCCTTTGAATGCTGGTACCTGTCAGAATAACCATTCTCAATTTGTTCCATTTCTAGATGGAATCCCCAAAAAGACTATGCTCCCAGTGAGGAGGGATAAACCAGTTTACTTCAGTATTTGCCCCTTGGTTAGTTGTGACTAGGTTAATTTGAAAAAGAGCCTTTCCCTCTTCGGTATCTATTCTTAGACCACATGTATTTATATTTTCAAAGGACCAATTTAACTGGGCTTTCTCAAGTTAAAGAAAAAATGAATTTAAAGCACTAAAATACGACAAAGGACCATAGAGTGTGACATGTACATACAGATTAGAAATAAGAGCTTGCCAATGATGGATGGATTGTGAAGTGTTGTTGTGTTTAATTCTGGAAGAGCTGACTTAAATTGTTGACCATTTTGCTTGAAAATTCTTGGTTCTGCATTCAGCTGAAAGGTGTTTGTCCACTTTCTTTCAAAACAGTCTTTGCTGACTTCATTTGTTTTCAGCAAGAGAGAGACTTCTTTTTAACCTACAGTTGCAGGGAATTTAGTGGGAGTTCTGATCTGTGACCCTTCACAGTACATTTTGCACATTGAAACTCACACGTTAATGTAACACACCAGCACTCTTACTTACAGACACCATGAATTCAGTTGAATGATTTTCTTGTGTGTTCCTGGAAGGGTCAATCACAAACATATCTTATCTAAAGCAACCTTTCTTTTACTCATATCATGCCTAAAGCCTGGGACACAACCCACAGGAGATGATTTTTACTGAATAGAACCAATTAACTGTTCATTATCTTTGTAGCAGTAACAGATAAGAGTTCATTTTTATGTTTAAATGTTTCTCTTTGACATGTTACTCTCTGGCATTTCCTTAATGCTCTTTAAGTGCGACATTTTATGGTTCTCCTCAGGGTTCAGTGTAATCCTCACAGTAATTCTCCAGTCAGCTATTCAAGATTCATTCTCAGCAATGCTTTGGCTTGTGTGTTATGTCTTTTTGGTACTTCAAATTTCAAGGAGTTGTTTATTTAAAAGTTCCACATATTCAAAAGTCATTTGGGATTATGATGCATTGTCATTTCAAAGTAACCAATGATGGCAGCACTCAGCATTTCCATGGCAACAAGCAGATATTTCAGTCTGAACTTCCACTGTTGCTTTCAGACACCAGGTCCCTCCTAGTTATCTTACACTTGAGTTTAGGCCATCAACATAAAAATTCTACATCATGAACAAGTTAGCCAGTGTCATTTATACATTGGAAAGATGAGCCTCCAAGCTCAGGTGTGAAACTACATCACATTGGAGCTGGACAACTTCACACTCCATGTTAACAGGTTTCCTTTCCAAACTGGCCATGCACAAAATAGATTTATCTGTGTTATAGATAACAAAGTGTGGAGCTGGATGAACACAACAGGCCAAGCAGCATCTCAGGAGCACAAAAGCTGACGTTTCGGGCCTAGACCCTTCATCTGATGAAGGGTCTAGGCCTGAAACATCAGCTTTTGTGCTCCTGAGATGCTGCTTGGCCTGTTGTGTTCATCCAGCTACACACTTTGTTATATTGGATTCTCCAGCATCTGCAGTTCCCATTATTTCTTTTCTCTGTATCATCATCATCAGTCTTTACTTTATGTCTTCACTTGTGTCCTTTGTAGCAGAAGTTACGTGCTACGTCACATTCCAGAAAGCTGGCATGCATATTACCTTTTATCTGAATGCAGCTGGCCCATGACTGTGAGTAACCCTTTTTATGCTAAACTCTGAAGCAAATTTTAAAAATTCATTTGTGGGATGTGGGCATCGCTGGGTGGCAACATTTATTGTCCATCCTTGGTTGCCCTTGAGAAGATGGAGGTGAGCTGCCTTCTTGAAATGCTGCAGTTCACCTGCTGTAGGTTAACCCACAATGCCATTAGGGAGGGAATTCCAGAATTTTGACTCAGAAACAGTGAAGGAACCGTGATACATTTC
Organism: Stegostoma tigrinum; assembly: GCF_030684315.1. NCBI lineage: Eukaryota > Metazoa > Chordata > Chondrichthyes > Orectolobiformes > Stegostomatidae > Stegostoma > Stegostoma tigrinum. The sequence continues at coordinate 796,513 of NC_081359.1, read as the reverse complement.
CAAGTCAGCATGCTGAGTGGCTTGGAGGGGAACTCGAAGATGGTGGTGTTCCCATATGTCTATTGCCCTTGTCTTTCCAGATGGAAGTAGTCGTGGGTTTGGAAGATACTTTCTAAAGATGTTTGGTGAATTTCTGCAGTGCATCTTGTAAATGGTACAACTGTTTCAACTGAGTGTCAGTAGAGGGAATGGATACTCATGGATGTAGAGCCAATAAAGAGCTGCTTTGTCAAGCTTCTTACCTGTTGGGACTGCACTCATTCAGGCAAGTGGGGAGTATTCCATCACACTCCTGACTTGTGCCTTGTCGATGATAGACAGGTTTTGAGGAGTCAGGAGATGAGTTACTCACTGCAGTATTCCTAGTCTCTGATCTGGTCCTGTAGCCAATGTGTTTATGTGGTGAATTCAGTCGAGTTTCTGGCCAATGATAAACCCCAGGACATTGAGAGTGGGGATTCAGTGATGGTCGCACATTGGATGCCAAGGGGGTGGTGGTTCGATTATTGCTTATTTGTGATGGTCATAGGCTGGCATCTGTGTGACATGAATGTTACTTGTCACTTGTCGGCCCAAGTCTGGATATTGTCCAGATCTTGTTGCAGTTGAACATGGACTGCTTCAGTATCTGAGGAGTCATGAATGGTGCTGAACATTGTGTAATCATTGGCAAACATCCCCACTTCTGCCCTTATGAAGGAGGGAAGATCACTGATGAAGCAGCTGAAGATGGTTGGGCCTAGGACACTACCCCGAAGAACTCCTGCAGAAATGTCCTGGAGCTGAGATGACTGACCTCCCACAACCACAATCATCTTCCTATGTGCCAGGCATGACTCCAAACACTGGAGAGTTTCTCCCTGATGCACTTTGGTGCAAGTTTTGCTGGGGATCTTTGATTTCACACAATTAGATACGGCCTTGATGTTAAGGGTGGTCACTCTCACCTCACCTCTCGAATTCAGCTCATTTGTCCATGTTTGACCCAAGGGTATAATGAGATCAGGAGCTGAGCATCCCTGGCAGAACCCAAATTGGGTGCCACTGAGCAGGTTATTGCTGAGCAAGTGCTAATTGATCGCACGGTTAGTGGCACCTTCGATCACTTTACTGATGACTGAGAAGAGAGGGGTGGTAATTGGTTGGGCTGGATTTATCTTGCTTTTTTATGTACAGGGAATACTTGGGTAATTTTCCACATTATTGGGTAGGTATCAGTGTTGTAACTGTACTGGAACAGCTTGGCTAGGGTAGTGGTAAGTTCTGGAGCACAAGTCTTCAGAAGTATTGTCGGAATGTTGCCAGGGCCCGTAGCCTTTGCAGTATCCAGTGTCTCCAACCATTTGTTGATATCATGTGGAGTGAATCGAATTTGCTGAAGACTGGTACCTACATTGTTGGGGACCACTGGAGGATGCCAAGATGGATCATTCACTCGGCATTTCTGGCTGTAGATTGCTGCGAATGCTTCAGCCTTATCTCTTTGCACTGATGTGCTGGGCTCTTCCATGATTGAGGATGGGGATCTTTGTGGAGCCTCCTGCTCCAGTGCGTTGTTTCATTGTTCACCACCATTCACCACTGGATGTGGCAAGGACTGCAGAGCCTAGATCTGATCCGTTGGTTGTGAGATCACTTAGCTCTGTTTAGCACCTGCTGCTTTTGCTGCTTGGCATGTAAGTAGTCCTGTTTGGTGGCTTCACCAGGTTGACACCTCATCTTCAGTTATGCCTGATGCTGGTCCTGGCATGCTCTCTTGCAGGGGTTGATCCCCCTGAATTGATGGTAATGGTTGAGTGGGGGACATGCCAGGCCATGAGGTTACAGATTGTGCTGGAGTACAATTCTGCTGCTGTTGATGGCCCATAGCACCTCATGGTTGTCCAAGCAGCACAAATAGTTGAAGTGATGGCTGGGAATGTGCGATTAAGTGGCAGATCAGCATTTTGTTTCTCTTTGTCTTTATACTCCCACTCAGTTCTTCAGCAATGAAATTTCCTGAGTTTCTGAAAGGAGGATGGCACAAGGATAGGTAGAGGTTGTTGGATGTAGGGGATACAGCTTGAGAATGTGTTTAGGTATATTTGTGCGTTGGCCGTTCAGCTCATTGGGCCTGCTCCACCGTTCAATTTGAACCTGGCTGACAGTTTAATCTGAAGCCTCTTTCTTGCACCATCTGTGCATTGCTTGTTGAAACATGATGTCACAAAGTTAGAACAGATTAGCAATTTATTGTCATGTGTATTTCTACAAAAAATGTACAGTGAAAAGTTTTATTTGTTGCCATGCAACAGTCCTTAAATTATTGACATAACTCGTAAGTCAGAAGGAAAAAAGTAAAATTACATCTTAATTCTATTAACAATTTCTGGGTTTGGGGTCCACTGGAAAACTGGGCCAAAACTGCCCCACAACGCCAAGACATGACCTCCATGCCAAGCCCTTGGAAGACCCCGACGCGACCTCTGAAACAAGGATGAGATTTCCACGGTGGGACAAGATTTCACAACAGGCCAAGCCTGCCCCTCCTGGACAAGACCACCTAACTGGGAGATCACTCTTCCAGGCCTATTCTGCCATTCTAGGCCGTTGCGTGCCACCTCGGTATTGGGCCTGGAGGGAAAAGATGGCTTCCATCCAATTCTTTAAAAAAGGTCAGGCACCATAATAAATCAAAATGTGAAGGAAAAGTTAGGACGCAATGCAAACAGTGTTGATGATATGATAAAATTTCAGCAGGATATTGATTGAGGAGGTGAATGGGAAAATATGTGGCAAATGGAGTTCAATATAAGCGAGTGTGAGGTTATCTATATTAGACCAAGAAAGGAATGATCAGGGTACTTCCTAGCTGTTATGAGGTTAAATACAGAGGATGTCCAAAGAGACTGTGGGGTTCAGGTGAATAGATCTTTAAACTTTCTCAAACAGGCACAGAAATAATCTGGAAAGCTGATGGAATACTGGCTGCTGTACCTAGAGGATTGGAGTACAAGAATGCAGAAGTTACGGACAAAAACAGAAATTGTTGAAAAAGATCAGCGGATTTGACACAGCACCTCTGGAGAGAAATCAGTGTTAATCTTTTAGGTCCAGTACCCCTTAGGGTCATTGGACCTGAAACCTTAACTCTGATTTCTCACTACAGATGTTGCCAGACCTGTTGATATTTTCCAGCAATTTCTGTTTTTCTTTCTCATTTTCGGCTTCTGCAATTCTTTTCATTTTCACTGCTGCTGAAATTATGCTGCAGTTAGATAGAGCCATGGTCAGACCTCACTAAAAGCAGGTCTGAGCACTACAACTTGGGAAGGATGTGTTGGAAGGAGTACAACGCACAGTTTCAAGAATGATAGTTGGGCTTCAGGGGTTATGTTATGAGGGGATGATTTGTTTGAAGTCTTCAATGTAGTATCAGGAAAAGACAGCAAAGACAAAGATAAACTATTTCCCGGAGTTGGAGATTCTAAACTAAGGGCATAGCCTTAGAAATAGGGCCAGGAGAGATGTTAGGAAGCATTTCTACACACAAAGGGTGGTAGAGATTTGAAACTCTTTTCCAAAAATGGCAGCAGATACTAGATTAATTATTAATTTTAAATCTGAAATGGATAACTTTTGTTTCAAAAGTTTGAAGAGACATGTGCCAAAGGTAGGATATGGAATTAGGCTACATATCAGCCATGATCTCATTCAATGGCAGAAGAGAAATCAAGCGGCTGAATGGCCTAGTCCTCCTCCTGTGTCATTAATCACCAGATATCTCATCAATTTCTGAATTGAACATGTTCAATAATTGCTCTTACATAGCATCTGAGGTAAAGTAATCCAAAAATGCTGTGATGTGTAATGGGCCAGACCAGGCCCCCTCAAAATATTTTAAGAAGGTAGCCGAGCCCAAAACTTTTCTTATTTTAAAAGTAAATATAAAGTGCTGTGTTCCAGATGCAATATGACTGGTCAGCCTACCAATGTTAACCAAAACACAATTTATTTAAACACTATCATTAAAATACAACAAAAGAAAGAAGAACTTACAATAACAACTCTATTGGAAAACTTAACAAAAGAATAGATACTGTAACTGTTACTGATGAACTGTTCCAATATGGTAACGTCCCATAAACACATGCCTTGGCAAAAAGACAAATTCAGAAAAATAGATTTGTCTCACAAGTAACCCAGCAGCAGAGAGAAACCCCAGCTTCTAACTGTAACAGAGAGAGGGTAAAGATAGTTTCCTTTTCTTCAAGCTACCACAGCAACTGCTTAAAGTTAAACCTAAAAGCTAGAAAAAAAACTAGAAATCCTGGCCTTGAGAGCTGGTTACACCCATTCAGGCTGCCTTTTGTTCCAACTCAAAAAAATGCCCCAGGGCCTATTATCTGTTTATTGGCCTTACAAGGTGTAGAGCTGGGTGAACACAGCAGGCCAATCAGCATCAGAGGAGCAGGAAAGCTGACGTTTTGGGTCGAGAGCCTTCTACAGAAAATTTTCTGAAGTTTTTCTGAAGAAGGGTCTAGGCTCAAAACATCGCTTTCCTACTCCTCTGATGCTGCTGGGCCTGCTGTATTCATCCAGGCCTACACCTTGTTATCTCAGATTCTCCAGTATCTGCAGTTCCTACTGTCTCTGAAACTACTTTACTGGCCTGCCAAGTAGACCGCTCAATACCTCTGTCTTAAAACATCGGTTTAAAAATAACCAGGACAAAATAACCGCAAAGAGCCACAGCGTCATCATACAGGCCATCATCCACTGTGGATTCAGCACCACTCTTGGCCAAAGTTTCAGTCATCACAACACTCTCTCATCCTCGACCATGATGATAATATTAAAGCTGTGCTTGTCCCCCATCACAGGGATTACTCCTGCTTTCATAATGTGGCCCCTTGTCCTTTTAGAGAAAGGAAAGTATGGCAGTAAGTGTGTGCGATGTGTCTTTGACTAATATTTAGTGATGCAGACGTATAATAACTTGGGCTTCCTGCTGAGCCCCACAGCAGCATTCTTAGGACTGGGCTCAGCTGCCACACAGTTTGCCTGCACTTCCATTACTATCAACAGGTTAATGGCACAAAATCCCTGAAACCGAACACAACCAAAAAGCTACAACTTTGAGCTCTGATGGAGAGTCATCTAGACTTGAAATGTTAACTTGGTCTCTGTCCATGGATGCTCTCTGACCCACTGTGATCTGTAGCATTTGTTGTTTTCATTACCAATTCCAGCATCTGTAGCAATTTGCTCCTGCAATTTTGAGTTAATAGCTATTAAGGCCATATGAATACCATCTGTGAGAAACAAGTAAGACTTGCACATCGACTTGTGCTTGCTGACTCCAACTTAATAGAAAGTTCATGATGTTTAGCAGGAGCAAAAGACTTTGAAACACCAGCAAAAATTTTATGTAATGTTTAAAATATCTATCCAGTTATGGTAAAATACCAAAGATGAGTCCAATGCATCTTAGCAAGATTTTAACTCTATAACAAAGATAATTCTGTGACAAGGTTTTATTAAGGTTGGAATTAACATTTTATGAGCTCAATACATCATAATAACTTAATTATAATTTGATAGAAATGTATAAATTATTATATTACCTCAATATGACACATTAATGATATGGTAAATTAATATAATTTCGCAATGGATTTATGTACCAAAATGTGAAATGATCTTAAAATATTTCAAATCTTTTCATATAACCTGTGGAAAGTAATAGTCATTTAACATTGTCGATTCATGCCTGTTTTAGTGCAAATTCAAAATATGAGCTTAATGATTATGACAAAATATATCTTGATTTTTATGAGGGTCATCACATTGCAATAGTGGTGTTTAAGGATTATTTACACCCAAAGTATAAGAGTGAGTATAGGCCTGAGTACTTTAGGATCAGCAAATTAATCCAAACTTTCAGTACAACACAGACACAGGCACAGACAAAAATATTCATGCTGATATTTATTATTATCTATGTGATTGTTTCAAGTAAGTTTGATATTCTCTTGTTTCTGAGTAAAATTATGGTTTGCATAAAAGATATGTGCAATATTGGAAAATTTATGTTAAGTAACAAAATAACTCTATCTCTCCAGATAGAAGATCCTCGAAGTGAAAGTGCCACTATTAGAAATTAAAGTTTGTAGCATATTCAACTTCATATGACTTAAATATTGCATTCTTACAACAGGAACAAACTCTAATTCAGTTGATGGCAGATATACCAATGAAGAAATAGCATCTATAAATAGAATTTTATCTATCTGAAATAGAAATAAGATTAAGAATAATAATTAATAAATAACTTCAAGGTGTCACAAAAAATAAACCATGTCTAACTGATCATAGAATGTACCTATTTCAAACAATTAAATTTCTGGCCTTAAAACAACAAATCCATTAAACACAATGCTGTAACAGCCCATTCCCTTCAAAACAATGTCCCAGGTTTTACCCATGCCTATCAATCAGCAAGGAGGCAAGCTCGGAGATAAAATTGGAAACTCTGGTTCATTGCCCAATTTCTGCCAAAAAACAGCCAGGAACTGATGAGTGCCAGAGTTCTTCTTGATTGTGGATTAATTATGAACAATGATTGTTAATAAGTTCAAATGGGTTGCCATTCATCACATGAGATAATGGGAACTGCAGATGCTAGAGATTCCAAGATAATAAAATGTGAGGCTGGATGAACACAGCAGGCCCAGCAGCATCTCAGGAGCACAAAAGCTGACGTTTCGGGCCTAGACCCTTCATCAGAGAGGGGGATGGGGAGAGGGTTCTGGAATAAATAGGGAGAGAGGGGCAGGCAGACCGAAGATGGAGAGAAAAGAAGATAGGTGGAGAGAGTATAGGTGGGGAGGTAGGGAGGGGATAGGTCAGTCCAGGGAAGACGGACAGGTCAAGGAGGCGGGATGAGGTGGTAGGTAGGAAATAGAGGTGCGGTTTGGGGTGGGAGGAAGGGATGGGTGAGAGGAAGAACAGGTTAGGGAGGCAGATACAGGCTGGGCTGGTTTTGGGATGCAGTGGGTGGAGGGGAAGAGCTGGGCTGGTTGTGTGGTGCAGTGGGGGGAGGGGACAAACTGGGCTGGTTTTGGGATGTGGTGGGGGAAGGGGAGATTTTGAAGCTGGTGAAGTCCACATTGATACCATTGGGCTGCAGGGTTCCCAAGCGGAATATGAGTTGCAGTTCCTGCAACCTTCAGGTGGCATCATTGTGGCAGTGCAGGAGGCCCATGATGGACATGTCATCTAAAGAATGGGAGGGGGAGTGGAAATGGTTTGCGACTGGGAGGTGCAGTTGTTTATTGCGAACCGAGCGGAGGTGTTCTGCAAAGCGGTCCCCAAGCCTCCGCTTGGTTTCCCCAATGTAGAGGAAGCCACACCGGGTACAATGGATACAGTATACCACATTGTTTGTTGCGAACCGAGCGGAGGTGTTCTGCAAAGCGGTCCCCAAGCCTCCGCACGCCTCCCCCTCTCTCCCTATTTATTCCAGAACCCTCACCCCATCCCCCTCTCTGATGAAGGGTCTAGGCCCGAAACATCAGCATTTGTGCTCCTGAGACGCTGCTTGGCCTGCTGTGTTCATCCAGCTTCACACTTTATTATCTGGGATTCTCCAGCATCTGCAGTTCCCATTATCACCTCTGCCCCTTCGTCTAAGTCATTTCAAATTGCCAGCAGCTGAGGACCAAGCCTCGATTTCTGTAGATCACCATTCATTACTTTCTACCAATGTGAAAAAAGACCCATTCGCATCCACTGCCACGTTTCTGTTAGCCAGGTAAATCCGCTTGCATGTAGTTATGCTATTGCCAATGTTGTGAACTTTATGCTTCTGGAAATCTATGTTCAGGGCATCACCCCAGTTCTTCTTTGTCTACATCACATTTCAGTACCTCAAAGAACTCCAGTAGATTGGTTAAACATGATTTCCTTCTCACAAAATCATATTGACACTGTTTAGTTAACTTGAACGTATCCATGTGTCCTGTTATAACCTCATTAATAATAGCTACAAGCATTTTCTCAATCACGAGTGTTTTTACTGCCTTACTCCTTTGACTAAACATTTGGAGCAATATCAACAGATAACTGGGAAGAGTAGCAGATATTCATAGGCTTTGGCCAATCCACAGGTAAATCAAGGTACTTCTGTAAATGCTGATGAGCAGCAGTGCTGGAGGAGAGAGTCGTAGTCTATATTACTTGTTGCAGCAGGATCTGCTGACTTCTCAACCAGAAGGTTACGCTTTGCAAGTAGTTAAGAAGGCGATTGTAACCCTTCATCATTTCTGCCACAAGAGCCTTCTAAGCTCAAAAAGGAAAAATGGAACAAATCAATGCTTGGCTTTGGTGATGTATGCAAACAGCCCGACTGAGAGAACTGTTAGGATTTACATTTTTCGTCTTGCGTAGAGCAGAATGGATTACATCCATTTATCCCATATCAGAAGATGAACCAACTCCTTGTGTGAGTGGGAAGGTCTTCTCCTTTTGGGTTGCCCTTGGCACCTGTGACTGTTGGTGATCCCTTGTTTGGGTTTTTCTAAAATGTGCCGACTTTTGGTGCTCACTTTTTGACCTTTCACTACCTGGAGGTGCAGTGTTAGTGTAAGCCAATGCTGCATTGTCTATGTTTTCTATGTAACAGCGCTGAGCCACTTCGCTGGTTGGCACTTCTTACTGATACTACTCCAGCAGCAGCAGAAGGTTGGTCTTGTTTCATTCGCTTGTGTTGTGTGTGTTCCTTTAATTTGTCTTGCAAAGGGGTCCAATTGGAGTTCACATTTCCTCACAGGGAGAGCACAGGTGCAAGGTGCATGTCCAAGCTGAGATAGATAGATTCTCAATCAGTCAGGAAGTCAAGGGTAATGGTGAAAAGAGCAGAAAAATGGATGTGAGGAATATTGGATCAGCCATGTTCCTGTTGAATGATGAAGCAGGCTTGAGGGGCCAAATGGCTTGCTCCTGTTCCCATTTATTTAGGTCTCATAGTCTTATGGCAGGTTGGTTTTGTGCTTGTTTAAGAGATACTTAGAGCAAAAAGCAAGAGGCAATCAGATGGGGTAGCGTGAAATGAAAAGCATATAAGTTTAGTAGAACAAGGAACGAGCCATGAAAGAACTTGATGATTGTCTAAAGAGTAGAATGTGAGAAGAGAATGATACCTCTATATGTCCATGAGCAGGGCAAAAAAGAGGTAGTCCTTCTTTGTGGTGAAACAAAGATGTACATTGCTTTGTTTTGTTCTGATGAATGGAAATGAAATTGTTGAGGATGTTGGGAATTAAAAAAGACTCTGTTGGGAGCACTGCTTACAGGATGTGGAGAACGCTGCTGTGCCAGACAGTCTCTCCACGCTGACTGGAACTGGGGGGTTCTTTAACATTCTTCCCAGGTGGAGAATTTGTCTCCTTACTTTGAAATATTGAAATATGACTTCTGAAAAGGCAAGGGGTGAGTTACGGGCCTGACCATGACTGATTTCTATGACTTTTGTTTCCAGTTAATCTGCAAAGTCTTGCAAAACAGAATTCAAGCAGCGCTTTCCCATTTAAACAGGCCTATGATTGATGCGCTGGAAAACGTAGCTGGGTGTGAATGGATTAGTCAATGTAACAGTCGATTCAGTGGGAAACTTGAATATGAGGTTTTTATTAAAATACTCTGGATATTCCAATTTGTGCTAGAGAATTTGGTCATAATGTTTCTGATATTCTCTGCCTTTATCTGTTGATGATTTGATGTATATGATATTATAGAACATAGAACATTACAGCACAGTACAGGCCCGTTGGCCCTCGATGTTGTGCCAACATGTCATACCGATCTCAAGCCCATCAAACCTACACGATTCCATGTACGTCCATATGCTTGTCCAATGACGACTTACTTATAACACACTTGCTGTAATAAGTTTACAAAGTGTTGAGCTGGATGAACACAGCAGGCCAAGCAGCATCTCAGGAGCACAAAAGCTGACGTTTCAGGCCTAGACCCTTCATCAGCGAGCTCGCTGATGAAGGGTCTAGGCCCGAAACGTCAGCTTTTGTGCTCCTGAGATGCTGCTTGGCCTGCTGTGCTCATCCAGCTTCACACTTTGTTATCTTGGATTCTCCACCATCTGCAGTTCCCATTATCTCTGCTGTAATAAGTTTGCTCGTTTTTCAGCTGCTGTACTTCTTTTTCTTTTAAAAAAAATTCTGCCCTGTGCTGTTTACATTTGCAGCTCAATGTTTAATTTTGCCCAGCGCCCTTTCTCATTTCTGCAAAAGAATCTCAATCCGAACCAGCTCAGACTACAACTCACCGGAACAGCCACCACATGTGCATTCTCTGATAGGTCATTTCTGCTGGACTGTATACAGCAGTTAGTCAAGTAGCCTTCGAACAGTTTATCCACTTTACCAACACCTTCTACCCCAACCTTCAGTTCACCTGGGCCATCTCCAACACATCCCTCACCTTCCTGGACCTCTCAGTCTCCATCTCAGGTAACCAGCTAGAAACTGATGTCCATTTCAAGCCCACCGACTCCCACAGCTACCTAGGATACACCTCCTCCCACCCACCCTCCTGCAAAAATTCCATCCCCTATTCCCAATTCCTCCGCCTCCGCTGCATCTGGTCCCAGGATGAGGCATTCCACTCCCGCACATCCCAGATATCCAAGTTCTTCAAGGACCGCAACTTTCCCTCCGCAGTGGTCGAGAACACCCTTGACCGTGTCTCCCGCATTTTCCGCAACTTTTCCCTCACACCCCGCCCCCGCCACAACCGCCCCCAGAGGATCCCCCTTGTTCTCACATACCACCCCACCAACCTCCAGATACAACGTATCATCCTCCGACACTTGCGCCATCTACAATCCAACACCAACAACCAAACTATATTTCCATCCCCACCCTTGTCTGCCTTCTGGAGAGACCACTCTCTCTGCGACTCCCTTGTCCGTTCCACGCCCCCCTCCAACCCCACCACACCCGGCACCTTTCCCTGCAACCTCAGGAAGTGCTACACTTGCCCCCACACCTCCTCCCTCACCCCAATCCCACGCCCCAAGATGACTTTCCATATCAAGCAGATGTTCACCTACACATCTGCCAATGTGGTATATTGTATCCATTGTACCCGGTGTGGCCTCCTCGACATTGGGGAAACCAAGCGGAGGCTTGGGGACCGCTTTGCAGAACACCTCCGTTCGGTTCGCAACAAACAACTGCACCTCCCAGTCGTGAACCATTTTAACTCCCCCTCCCATTCGTCAGACGACATGTCCATCATGGGCCTCCTGCAGTGCCACAATGATGCCAGCCACCCGAAGGTTGCAGGAACAGCAACTCATATTCTGCTTAGGAACGCTGCAGCCCAATGGTATCAATGTGGACTTTACAAGCTTCAAAATCTCCCCTTCCCCCAGTGCATCCCAAAACCAGTCCAGTTCGTCCCCTCCCCCCACTGCATCCCAAAATCAGTCCAACCTGTCTCTGCCTCCCTAACCTGTTCTTCCTCTCACCCATCCCTTCCTCCCACCTCAAGCCGCACCTCCATTTCCTACCTACCACCTCATCCCGCCTCCTTGACCTGTCCGTCTTCCCTGGACTGACCTATCCCCTCCCTACCTCCTCACCTATACTGTCCTCTCTATCTATCTTCTTTTCTCTCCATCTTCGGTCCGCCTCCCCCTCTCTCCCTATTTACTCCAGTTCGCTCTCCCCAACCCCCTCTCCGATGAGGGGTCTAGGCCTGAAACGTCAGCTTTTGTGCTCCTGAGATGCTGCTTGGTCTGCTGTGTTCATCCAGCTCCACAGTTTGTTATCTTGGATTCTCCAGCATCTGCAGGTCCCATCATCACAGGGAGATGGGCACCAAAATTGTAGTTTGACTATAGAAAAGGTTGAGAGTAGGGTGGTCCGAAATAAAGTTTCATGGGAAGCAAGATGGCACCGGCAAGCAAGAAGTTGGATTGAAGTGTGTTTACTTCAATGCCAGGAGCGTTCGGAATAAGGTGGGTGAACTTGCAGCATGGGTTAGTACCTGGGACTTTGATGCTGTGGGCATTTCAGAGACATGGATAGAGCAGGGACAGGAATGGTTGTTGCAGGCTCCGGGATTTAGATGTTTCAGTAAGAACAGAGAAGATGGTAATAAAAGGGGTGGAGGTGTGGCATTGTTGATCAAGGACAGTATTACAGTTGCAGAAAGGATGTTTGGTGACTCGCCGACTCAGGTAGTATGGGCTGAGGTTAGAAACAGGAAAGGAGAGGTCACCCTGTTGGGAATTGTCTATTGGCCTCCGAATAGTTCCAGAGATGTAGAGGAAAGGATAGCAAAGATGATTCTTGATAGGAGTGAGAGAGACAGGGTAGTTGTCATGGGGGACTTCAACTTTCCAAATATAGACTGGGAACACTATAGTTCGAGTAATATAGAAGGGTCAGTTTTTGCCCAGAGTGTGCAGGAGGGCTTCCTGACACAGTATGTAGATAGGCCAACAAGGGGCGAAGGTATTGGGTAATGAGCCTGGCCAGGTGTTAGATTTGGAAGTAGGTGAGCACTTTGGTGATAGTGATCACAATTCTGTTATGTTTACTTTAGTGATGGAAAGAGATAGGTGTATACACCACTGGGCAAGAGTTATAGCTGGGGGAAAGGCAATTATGATGAGATTAGGCAAGATTTAGGGAGCATAGAACGGGGAAGGAAACTGCAGTGGATGGGCACATTAGAAATGTGGAGCTTATTCAAGGAAAAGCCCCTGTGTGTCCTAGATAAGTATGTACCTGTCAGGCAGGGAGGAAGCTGTAGAGTGCGGGAGCCGTGGTTTATGAAGGAGGTGGAATCTCTGGTCAAGAGGAAGAAGAAGGCTCATGTTCGGATGAGATGTGAAGGCTCAGTTAGGGCACTTGAGGGCTACGAGGTAGCCAGAAAAGACCTAAAGAGAGAGCTCAGAAGAGCCAGGAGGAGACATGAGAAGTTGTTGGCGGATAGGATCAGGGTAAACCCTAAGGCTTTCTATGGATATTTAAGGAATAAAAGAATGACGAAAGTAAGATTAGGCCCAATCAAGGATAGTAGTGATAAGTTGTGTGTGGAGCCAGATGAGATAGGGGAAGCGCTAAATGAATATTTTTCAACAGTATTCACTCTAGAAAATGACAATGTTGTCGAGGAGAATACTGAGATACAGGCTACTAGACTAGTTGGGATTGAAGTTCACAAGGAAGAGGCATTAGAAATCCTTCAGAAGGTGAAGTTAGATAAGTCCCCTGGGCCAGATGGGATTTATCCTCGGATCTGCTGGGAAGCCAGGGAGGAGATTGCCGAGCCTTTGGCATTGATCTTTAGCTCGTCATTGTCTATAGGAATAGTGCCAGATGACTGGAGGATAGCAAATGTGGTTCCCCTGTTCAAGAAGGGGAGTAGAGACACCCCTGGTAATTATAGACCAGTGTGCCTTACCTCAGTTGTTGGTAAAGTGTTGGAAAAGGTTATAAGGGATAGGATTTATAATCATCTAGAAAAGAATAAATTGATTAGGGATAGTCAGCACGGTTTTGTGAAGGTAATGTCGTGCCTCACAAGCCTTATTGAGTTCTTTGAGAAGGTGACCAAATAGGTAGATGAGAGTAATCTGGTTGATGTGGTGTATATGGATTTCAGCAAGGTGTTCGATAAGGTTCCCCACAACAGGCTATTGTACAAAATGCGGAGGAATGGAATTGTAGGAGATATAGCAGTTTGGATCGGAAATTGGCTTGCTGAAAGAAGACAGAGGGTGGTAGTTGATGGGAAATGTTCATCCTGGAGACCAGTTACTAGTGGTGTACCGCAAGGGTCGGTGTTGGGTCCACTGCTGTTTGTCATTTTTATAAATGACCTGGATGAGGGCGTAGAAGGATGGGTTAGTAAATTTGCAGACGACACTAATGTTGGTGGAGTTGTGGATAGTGACGAAGGATGCTGTAGGTTGCAGAGAGACATAGATAAGCTGCAGAGCTGGGCTGAGAGGTGGCAAATGGAGTTTAATGCAGGCAAGTGTGAGGTGATGCACTTTGGTAGGAGTAACCGGAAGGCAAAGTCCTGGGCTAATGGTAAGATTCTTAGCAGTGTATATGAACAGAGAGATCTCGGTGTCCATGTACACAGATCCTTGAAAGTTGCCACCCAGGTTGACCGGGCTGTTAAGAAGGCATACAGTGTTTTAGCTTTTATTAATAGAAGGATCGAGTTCCGAACCAAGAGGTTATGGTGAAGCTGTACAAAACTCTGGTGCGGCTGCACTTGGAGTATTGTGTACAGTTCTGGTCACCACATTATAAGAAGGATGTGGAAGCTTTGGAAAGGGTGCAGAGATTTACTCGGATGTTGCCTGGTATGGAGGGAAGGTCTTACGAGGAAAGTCTGAGGGACTTGAGGCTGTTTTCATTAGAGAGAAGAAGGTTGAGAGGTGACTTAATTGAAACATGTAAAATAATCAGAGGGTTAGATAGGGTGGATAGGGAGAGCCTTTCTCCTAGGATGGTGACGGCGAGCACGAGGGGGCATAGCTTTAAATTGAGGGGTGAAAGATATAGGACAGATGTCAAAGGTAGTTTCTTTACTCAGAGAGTAGTAAGGGAATGGAACGCTTTGCCTGCAATGGTAGTAGATTCTCCAACTTTAGCTAGATTTAAGTCGTCATTGGATAAGCATATGGACGTACTTGGGATGGTGTAGGTTAGATGAGCTTAAGATCGGTATGACAGTCGGCACAACATCGAGGGCTGAAGGGCCTGTACTGTGCTGAAATGTTCTATGTTCTATGTTCTATTATCACAGTCTAATAGCTTCATCCTGGTTTTTGACTCATTTCCAGCATAACCAGGTCTTAAAGTAACATAGCTCCCTATGAAATAAAACAATGTACTCTATTACACAACTTGTGCTGGAGTTGTTTGACAGCACAGGCACTTGCTATTTGAATGGCCCTTAATAGTTTCGTCTTTTCTCTGCTTTCTTGAATTTTCCTAAGTTTTTCTCAACATTCCTAATCTTATTTCTCATGGATTCCAGTTGCAGTATGCAATATTTACATCTAAACATTTATATGCATGTGTACTGCTCTTGATATATAGTCAATGCAGCCATCCTCTTCCAAAGATTTTACAGGACTGCTCCACTGAAAGTAAAAGTGGAAAATGAAAAGTCTCCAACTCTCAGCTACCTTATCTTTTAAAAACAAGCTTCAGAAATCTCTAACAAACTTTGAGTCCCAATTACTTACTTTAATGTGTCTCAAAACAATCTAAAACAAACAAAAATTCATTACTGGCACACAAAGTCCATTTATTGTAAAGGCGGGTCTCAAAACCATTCCTCAAAGAAATCACCATGGCTACAGAAATCGTTATGAAATAATTATTAATATCGCACATACCAAAAACCTATTGGTTACTACCTCAAAAGCTAGAAATCCAAACTTGCAATGAATTATATTCAAAACAATCAAAATCAAACAATTTATATTAAAACAGGGAGAGTTTCCTGTAGGAGATCAAAGTCAGTGTTTTCCTTTGGGAGGGCTGGTGAATAAATTAGAATTATAATAACCGATTTTACTGGATGCCCAAATCACATAATCCAGCAGCAATGCTCAAACTTGAATTTAGTTTTCTCTGCACTTACAAGCCTTAATGTACACACAGACATACATTAAATGTCTCTTATGTTCAAAAGCTACAATTTCTGGCCTTCTCAAATAAATGATGCATTCTGAGTGAATGTATTTCGACGTTATGTCATATGTACACAGTCAATGGAATTTGAGCCCAAACTTTCTGGCCCAGAGCTATGAAACTAACAGTACACCATGTGAGCACTGAGTACTCCAGAAACACACTTTCCTGAGCATCACATCTTGACTTGAAACTTGAAGACAAGCCCTCTGGCCCAAAGTTGGGGACACTATCGCTGTGCTCTAAGGCTCTTTTACAGATATATTTTTGAGGTTGTGGAAGGATTCCTGAGTTAAATATCATTCCTTTCAATCACATCTTGAACAGTCTTTCGCTGGTCAATATGTCCTGAAGTGGGACTTGTACCTGCGGTGGTAGCCTAGAGTGGGTGTGCTATCATTGCAGCACAGGAACCCCAGAATATGAAAATAAGTTAATTTCATTTTGGAGCCATCTCCCAAGCAGGTGGGACTTCGACCCTTTGCCCTGGAGTTAGGGAGATGATTTCCTAAACAATTCATTTATGAAATGTTGTTACAAATCTATGAAGCACATGGGGGTTGAACATGGATTTCCTGACTCAGAAGTAGAGACATTGTCACTGCACCATAAGAGCCCTAATTCCTCAGGGTAAAGTCCTAGGTCGAACCATCTTCAGCCACTTCATCAACGACCTTCCGTACATTATAATGTCAGGAGTAGTGATGCTCACTGAAGATTTCGCTCAGGATTTCTCAGATACTGAAGCAGCCCATACCTGGATGAAACATGGGATTGGACCACATTCAGTTTTAAGCTGAGATGTGGCAAGTGGCGTTTACAGTACACAACTGCTGTTATCTACCTTCAACAAGAGTGCATCTAACTAATTTCCTTGATAGTCGATGGCATTACTATCACTGCAATACCACTTCCTCTGCCCCCAGGCTCGGAGTTAACATTAACCAGGAACATAACTGGACCAAACATAATCCATAAATGTGACCCTGTGGCTGCAAGAGCAGGTCAGAAGTTTGGAATTTTACTGCAATTAACTCCTTAAAATACTTCCACCATCTACATGGTACAATTTGAGATAATGTTGAAATATACCCTCCATGCCTGGATGAGTGCAGCTCCAACAACATTCAAGAGGATTGGTATTCCTCAGTACCAAGCAGGCTGTTTGAGAAGTGCCTTTTTACAACTTTAAATATTCACCTCCCCCTTGCTGTTGGTAGTCAGTGGCAGTATGTATGTGCCACCTACAAGTTGGAATGTGGCAAGTTGCCAAGGCTCCTTCAACAGCACTTTCCAAACATATAGCCACTACCACCTCAATGGACAGCAGGCTCATGGGAACACCACATTCCCCTTGGAGCCATACGTTAATATGAAATATGAAATTTTTACTGCTCCTTCATTGTCAGTACATCAAAAGCCTCAAGCGCCCTCTCTAACAGCGTTATGAATGCTCCTACATAATGTTAGAATTTAGAGTTTAAGGATTAGATTTTAATGCTACATGTATTTACGTACAAGGTTACAGGAGTACAGTGAAAAGTGTGCAATATCGTATTCCCGGCATCATCTTGGGTACAAAGTAGAAAAATGAGAAAATAAAGTTAAAAATTCAAAATTAAGGCCTTTCATAACATAAAGTAGAAAAATGAAGAAATAACATTAAAAGTTCAACATTTCAGCCCTTCTTAAGTGCTCATACTTTCTTGGCTTGCACTCCCCTCAAAGTTTGAAACTTCTCTCTGCTGTGCTCCCTCTCTCACCGTCCCCGTACTCTCTTGCTGTCCCCATACTCTCTCACTGTCCCCGCGATGTCTCATCGTCCCCGCACTCTCTCACTGGTTACTTACTGACTAAGTCAGTCACACTGACTTCTCAAGCCTAGTTAGGGATTGGCTATAAATGTTAGCCTTGCCAGTGACACTGACATCCCAGATATATATGTGAGTCAGTTATGACAATCTATCTGTTAGTGAATTATTCCAGAGGAAATGTCTGATGAAGGGTCACTGGGCCCAAAATGTTAACTCTGCTTTCTTTCCATTGAATGCTGCCAGACCTGCCAAGCTTTCCCAGCAATTTCGGTTTCTCTTTCTGATTACCAGCATTCGCAGTTCTTTTTATTTTTGTTACAGAGGTATTACAGTTGTATCATAAATGGCGTTTTGTTTTGTATTTGCTCCAATACATCCACATTTTACAAGATGATTTGCAAAGAATTTGTGCTCAGTTGGCATTTTAATATGGAACCATTAAAATCTGTTAAAATTATCACTGATTTTATGTTATGAAAGTGAAAAATATGCCTTCAATAATTGGGAGTAAACATTTCCATAATCAATGCATAAACTGTAGCTTCGACTTTCTATGCTGCAATGCCTTAATGTATTTTTTTAAAAAACCTAAACAATATAACTACAAAAGAAACATTCAGCCTCCATTACTTTTAATTACTTGGCTGTATATTAAAGTCATCTTTTGTTGTCAATGTTACATCATTAATTTATGAAAATACAGTTGTCCACGAAGCATTAGTTACATTGTAGACTCCTGTGCAGGAATCACTGGAGTCAGGGAGCGTCCCAGAGGAATGTAAAATGTCTAATATAATAACCACATTTAAGTAGGGAGGAAGGCACAGAGCAGGGAAATATTAGGTTGGTTAGCTTAACATTGCTTGTTGGTAAGATTTTAAGGTTACATTATTAAAAATGAGATTGTGGAGTACTTGGAAGTGCATGTTAAAATAGGGCTGAGTCAGCACAACTTTGCCAGGGGAAGGTCATACCCGGCAAATCGATTAGAATTCTTTGAGGAGGTAATAAGCAAATTAGAGAAAGGTCAATGGGGTGGCACAGTGGCTCAGTGCTTAGTACTACTGCCTTACATTGGTAGGGACATGTGCTCAATCTTACTCTCAGGTGACTGTCTGTGTGGAGTTTGCACATTATCCCCATGCCTCTGTAGGGTGCTCTAGTTTCCTCCCACAGCCCAAAGATGTGGAGGTTAGGGTAGTTTGGCCATGCCAAATTGCTCACAGTGTCTAGGGATGTCCTGGCTAGGATTAACCTTGAAAAATACAGGGTCATAGGGATAAAGGAAGGAGTCTGGGCAGGAAGCTCTTCATAAGGTCAGTGTGGACTCACAGACTGAATGGCCTGCTTTCACACTGCAGGGATTCTACTATTCTTGGAAAGGGAAGCCGGTGGATGTGATCTATGTGGATTTTAAGAAATTGTTTGACAAGGTTCTGCTATGGAAGAGACCATGGTGTTGGGGCAAGGTACTGGCACAGAAAGAACATTGATTGAGAAGGTAGAGAGTGAAGATAAAGGGGTATTTTCCACAACGGTAGCAGGTGACTAGTGGCATTCCACTGGAATGCTGTTGGGACCACAACTATTTATGATGTACATTGATGAACTGGATGAAGGGGCAGAGGGCATTGTTATTAATTTTGCAAATGACACAAAGGTAGGTGCAGGGACAGTTAGTGTTGAGGAAGTAGAGAGGTTGCAGAAGAACTTTGTCATATGAGGTGAATTGACAAAGAAATGGCGGATGGATTACAACACGGGAAAGTGTGAAGTTAATCACTTTTCTGGAAGAATAAAATTGCAGACTTTCTAAATGGGATAAGGTTTTGGAAATCCCAAGTACAAAGGGACTTGGGAGCCCTTGCTCAGGATTCTCTTAAGATTAACATGCAGGCTCAGCTCATGGTTAGGAAGGCGAATGTAATGTTAGCATTAATTTCAAGAGCAGGGATGTACCGCTGAGGCTGCATAAGGCTCTGGTCAGATCGCATTTGCAATATTATGCGCTGGTTTGGGCCTTGTATCTAAGGAAGGATGTGCTGGTGTTGGATCAGGTCCAGAAGACGTTTACAAGAATGATTTTAGGGATGAAGGCCTTGTCATGTGAGGAGGGGTTGAGGACTCTGGGTCTGCTCTTGATGGGGTTTCTAAGGACAAGGGGGATAATTTCATTGAAACTTACAGAATACAGAGAGGCCTGGATGGAGTGGACGTGGAGAAGATGGTTCCATTAGCAGGAGAGGCTAAGACCTTAGGGCACAGTCTCAGAGTGGCGGGATGACCCTTTAGAACTGAGATAAGGAGGAATTTCTTTAGCCAGTGTATGGTTATTCTGCGGAACTCATTGCTACAGAGGGCTGCGGAGGCCAAGTCATTGAGTGTGTTTAAGATGGAGATGGATAGGCCTTTAATTAGTAAGGGGATCACGGTTGTGGGGAGAAGGCAAGAGAATGGGGTTGAGAAACAAATCAGACATCGTAGAATGATAGAGCAGACTCAATGGGCCAAATAGCCAGATTCCACTCCTATATCTTATGGCCTTCTGTGAATGTTGAAATTTTTTAAATTATGATTTGCTTTCAGAAGGCAAAGGATGAAAAAATATTTCTACTGATTAATCGGAGTTAGATTCAAAACATTCAGCAGAACAGAGGAGAAGGTAAATAATGCCACATGGATGATTCTTAAAATATGCAAGTGCTTGATAACAAATGGCCCTCAAAGACAGAAGACAATATGATTACAATAAGAATATGTAATTATTGTTGAAAAATACACATTTTTTTTCAAACTTTTTGCCTTGCATTTATCAGAAATACCAGAAACTAAAGGGCAAAAAGCGCTTATTTTATGTGACAGGAATATACTGATTGGCTGATAAATAGACTCTGATTGGCAGACATAGATGGAGAATACACCAGTTAATAATGATTGACAGTTAACCAGCAAGCTTTGTTCAAATTTTAAACAAGTGCAGACTGACTCTGATTGGTCAAGGCACTGTCTCAAAAAATTAGCCAATGAGTGGCTGCCATATACTTTCTTAAGTTGAATTTGATACAATACATATACATGTCCTTTCTGTCTCCAGCTTTGTAATTCCCAGTGAACACACATTCACCATACTGTGGGCCTTACTGACAATCCTGAAATGATTGTCAGTTCAATGCTTCACACCATCAGGATTATGTAGCAAATACTGTCCAATTGTAAATCACATCAAGTGTTGGACACAGTGGTGTGAGTCCTGGAAGAGTGAGCTGACTGGGTATGGTCAATACCCTGATTCTTGCAGGCAGGCAAAGGTACGTGCTGGTTGAATTGAGCTGCCAGTTTTTTTGTGCACACAGTCGACTTACCCAGCATCACACTTGCGCTGAAATTCAGTCATTGTATTACTTGTTTATTTGATAGGCAAAGCATCTCTCTGTCTTGTTGGCTTGGTAGCAACATCCTGCTTGTGGTGAGCACCACTGAATTGCTCCGATGCAGGGGAAGCATGAAACTTCACCTGTTGTTCATATTTTTGAGAAACTTTTGACCTTCCAGCGTAATCGGATGTAGCCTTTTCAGAACACGAAAGGCTGTTCATGATTTTATAGAGTATATAGTGAGGGATCATATAATTAGAGCAGCATTCTCCTGCAGAATGGCTCTGATCTTCCCAATTCAGCATCAAATCTTCAATGGTTATCACTGGCTCAGGTGTTAACTGTGAGTTTTTGCTAAGGTCAATATTATTGTACGTGGAGCCATAGGAATTGCAATACATATATTGAACACTGAAGATAGATTTGCAGTCAACACAAATCAACAAGTAAAGAATCCCTTGACCAATTACATGACTAGCTTGTCAAGGACTGTAGTTATTTGACTGCTCTATTTCAAAGGTGTCTGCACGGTGGAGCACATTTAGATATGGAATACTTACATGCAACTGCAGTTTTGAATATTGCAAAAATATCATACTGTGCACTGTTGGGCAATGAGTTACCTCTATCTGCAGAAATCCCTGGACTTTTATTGGATCCACCTTATGGTTGGATCACTCCAGATTTGGATCACCAACCACAATGTGAAACCCTCACTACCATGATCTTTTTCACACACTACCTGCTCAGACAGAATTCAAGTGTGAGAGGAGGTTGACCTATTAGAAAGGCCTCCAAGCTGTCAGCAAGGGTCCTTGTGGATGGGAACCCCACAAAGTTGAAGGAGCTCAACAATTGTGCAGGGCACTCAGAAAACTCACTGTTTCACGTTTCCTGACCTCACGTGACTCCTTCAACATGATTCCAATTCCTTCTGACTTTTACCTGAGAAACATGAGAAACTCTCAGGTAGATTTCAGGTCAGTAAGTTCAGCAAGTTAAGAGACAATCAACTTTAACTTAATGCCAGCATTCTGACTTTACTTATCAGCATGTGAATTTTTGTAAATGCTATAAATTACAAACAAAAACAGAAATTGCTGAAAAATCTCTGATAGCATCTGTGGAGAGAAATCAGAGTTAATATTTTGGGTCCAGTTATGCTTCTTCAGAACTAGTGGTGGTTGGGAGAAAAAAAAAGTTTTATGCAGAAGATAGGGTAGGAGGAGGGGGTAAGGAGTAAACGATAGGTGGAGGTAGAGCTGAAAGAAAGAGAAGAACAGTTTCCAGATACAGGAGTTGATAACGGACAGATTGGGAGAATGGATAACTGCTAATGGGTACTGCTAGTGGCTAACTGCTAGTTGTATGTAATTGCAGACTGTGATACCAAGGCCTGGAGTGTGCAGGTTGCGTTCAGGGCATGGGAAAAGGGCCTCATGCCCCGAAATTGTTGAACTTGATATTGTGTCCAGAGGCTGTAGAGTTCCCAAGTGGAATACGAGGTGCTGCTCTTCCAGCTTGCACTGAGCTTTGCCGTAGCACTGCAGCAAGCCTGAGACAGAGATGTTGACCAGAGAACATGGTGGTGTGTTGAATTAGACAAAGATTTCTGTATTGGAGCTCTCCAAGAGCATGTGGGTGAGTGTCGTGTAATCATGAGAGGCTGGAATGCTTTTGATGGGTGTAACTGTACAGTTTCTTCCCTGCCTGTGGAATAGGCTTTTTCTCAAATAACCTATGGTCAGAATACCCTTTCACTGCTTTATGAGTGATGCCCAACTTTCTGAAGTCAATGGTATAAATGAGATATATCCATGGGTATTGAGGGAAATGAGATTGGATATTCCAGAGGCCCTAACAATGATAAAAGTATTTCTTGAACTCAGAGGTGGTGACAGGAGAAATAACTCCACAGAGGCTGGTATCCTGTCACCAAGTCACCCTTTATTTACACATGGAGAGTCTTTGACACTGATCCAGCTTCTTCAGAGTAAACAGAATCTCTGAAACTCCTGCTTATCTCTGTCAGCCAGGGCTCTCTGATTGGACCAGATTAACAGCCCCAATCAGCGAACTTATAGTCAATGAGGGCCACTTTGCTGACCTCAAGACAATCACTGCAACAGGGACCTGGAGAATTGCAAACAATGTATTTTTGTTCAAAAAAATGTGCATTAAAAGCCAAGTAACTCAAGGACAGTTAGTTTACTTTGGTTGGGAAACTTCTAGGAGCAATAATTTGGAGAAAAATTAATACTTGCATGGACAATGTGAGTTAATTAAGGAAAGCTAATGCAGATCTTTCAAAGGCAAAATCATGTTTCACCGACTTGCTGGAGATTTTGAAGTGGCAGCTAAGATGATTAATAAGAGCAATATTGCTGATGTATGTATGAATGTTTAGCAGCTTTTTTAAAACAATGAGACACCACAGACTTGAGAGAAGAGTTAGAATTCATGGAATAAAAGGAGCAATGGCAACATGGACACAAAATTAACTGAGTGACAGGAAATGACAAGTAATGGATGATGGATTTTTTTGTTCCACTTTGGGAAGGTTTGTGGAGACGTTCACCGGAGTTCAGTGTTGGACCTTTGTTTTTACTGATAAGTATGTTATATAGACATAGAACATAGAACACTACAGCGCAGTACAGGCCCTTCGGCCCTCGACGTTGCAGCGAATTGTGAAACTAAACTGAAGCCCATCTAACCTACACTATTCCATTATTATCCATATGTTTATCCAATGACCATTTAAATGCCCTTAAACTTGGTGAGTCTACTACTGTTGCGGGCAGGGCATTCCACACCCTTACTGCTCTCTGAGTAAAGAACCTACCTCTGACATCTGTCCTATATCTATCACCCCTCAATTTAAAGCTATGTCCCCTCATGCTAGCCATCACCATCTGAGGAAAAAGGCTCTCACTGTCCATCCTATCTAATCCTCTGATCATCTTGTATGTCTCTATTAGGTCACCTCTTAACCTTTATCTCTCTAACAAAAACAGCCTCAAGTCCCTCAGCCCTTCCTCATAAGACCTTCCCTCCATACCAGGCAACATCCTGGTAAATCTCCTCTGCACCCATTCCAATGCTTCCACATCCTTCCTATAATGTGGTGACCAGAACTGTATGCAATGCTCCAAGTGCGGCTGCACCAGAGTTTTGTACAGTGGCTACATGAAACTTGACCTTGTTATACAGGACACAATATCAAAAGTTATGGATGATACAAAACTTGAAAACATTTTAACCTGTGAGGACGACATTGTAGGTCTTCAAAGGGAATTGACAAGTGGGTGAGCTGGTTGGTTAGAAGGCAGGTCAGATTCAAAGCAGAAAGACATAATATGTTGCAGTGTGGCACGAAGAGTATGGAGAGACAATAGAAAATAAAGCATACAACCCTGAAGGAGATGCAAGCACAGAATGACCCAGAAGTATCAAATTGGTGAAAGTAAAAGAAAATATTAAGAAGTGATTCAAAAAAAATTGGGCTTTAATATTAGAGGCATATATTACAACGGCAAAGCATTTATGATGGCTCCTTATAAAATACTGGTTTGGCCACAACTGGAGTATTATGCCAAATTTTGAACATCACATTTTAGGAATGATATAAAGGCCTTAAACAGAGTGCAGACAAAGAAAGCAGGGATGAGGGACCTTGCCCATGTTGATATGAGATAGAATCAGAACTAACAGTATTACAGCTGAATAAAGGTGACTACAGAGGTATGAGGGAGAATCTGGGCAAAATTGACTGGAAGAGGAGCCTCGCAGGAAAGACAGTGGAACAGCAATGGCAGGAATTTCTGGGAGTAATTCAGGAGACACAACAACAATTGTCCCAAGGAAAAAGAAGCATGGTACAGGGAGGATGAGGCAACCATGGCTGACTAAGGAAGTCAGGGATAGCATAAAAACTAAAGGGAAAATATATAATGTGGTGAAGGGGAGTGGGAAACCAGAGGACTGGGAAGCTTGCAAAGACCAACAAAAAAAAATGGGGATAAGATTAAATATGAGTATAAGCTAGCCAGTAATATAAATGAAGACTGTAAGAGTTTCTTTAGATATATAAAGGGCAAAGAAGAGGCAAAGGTGGCTATTGATCCAATGTAAAATGACGGTGGAGAGATAGTAGTTGGGAACAAGGAAACGGCTGAGGAACTGAATAATTACTTCGTATCAGTTTTCAGGTGGAAGACACAAGTAATCTCCCAAAAATTCAAGAGAGTCAGGGGGAAGGTGTCAGTAAAACTGATTGGCCTGAAGGGGGATAAACCACCTGGACCAGATGGAATACACAACAGAGTCTAAAGGAGATAGCTGAAGAGATAGTGGAAGTGTTAGCGGTGATCTTTCGTGAATCACTAGAGTCAAGGAGGGTTCCAGAAGACTGGAAAATCACTAACGTGATACCCCCGTTAACAAAGGAAGTAGGCAAAAGATGGAAAATTATAGGCCGATTAGCCTAACCTCGGTCCTGGGTCAGATTTTGGAGTTCGTTGTAAAGGTTGAGATTTCTGACTATTTGGAAATGTATGGTAAAGTAGGGCAAAGTCAGCACGGTTTCATCAAAGGGATGTCATACCTGACAAATCTGCTAGAATTCTTTGAGGAACTAATGAGAAGGGTAGACCAAGGAGAGCAAATGTATGTTATCTACCTGGTCTTCAAGAAGGCCTTTGATAAGGTGCCACACAGGAGCTGCTGAGTAAGATAAGGGCCCATGGTGTTAGAGGCAAGGTGCTAGCATGGATAGAAGATCGGCGGTCTGGCAGAAAGCAGACAGTGGGGATAAAGGGGTCTTTCTCTGGATGGTAGCCAGCGACAAGTAGTGTTCTGCAAGGACTGGGACCACAACTTTTCACTTCATACATTGACGATCTAGATGAAGGAACTGTGGAAATTCTGGCTAAGTTTGCAGATGATACAAATATAGGTGGAGGGACAGGTAGTATTGAGAAGATGCGGAAGCTGCAATAAGATTTGGACAGATTAGGAGAGGGGGCAAGGAAGTGGCAGATGGAGTATAACATGGGAAAGTGCGAGGTCATGCACTTTGGTAAGAAGAATAAAAGCATGGGCTATTTTCTAAATGGGGAGAGAATTCAGAAGTCTGAAGTGCAAAGAGACTTGGGAGTTCTAGTCTAGGATTCTCCCAAGGTAAACTTGCAGGTTGAGTCAGTAGTTAGGAAGGCATATGCAACCTTGGCATTTGTTTTGAGAGGACTTGAATATGAAAGCTAGGATGTACTTCTGAGGCTCTAAAGGCTCTGGTCAGGCTACATTTGGAGTATTGTGCACAGTTTTGGGCCCCATATCTCAGGAAGGATGTACTGGCCCTGGAGCGGATTCAGAGGAGGTTCACAAGAATGGTCCCAGGAATGAAAAGCTTAACACATGAGGAACGTTTAAAGACTCTGAAACTATACTCATTGAAGTTTAGAAGGATGAGGGGGATCTCATTGAAACTTTCAGAACATTGAATGGCCTGGACAAAGTGGATGTTGGGAAAATGCTGCCATTGGTAGGAGAGACTAGGACCCAAGGACACAGACTTAGGGTACAGGGAAGACCTTTTAGAAGAGAGATAAGGAGAAACCTTTTCAGCTAGTGAGTGATGAATCTTTGGAATTCACAGAAGGCTGTGGAGGCCAGGCCATTGAGTACACTTTAGACAGAGATAGATAGGCTTTTGATTATCAAGGGGATCATGGGTTACAGAGAGAAAGCAGGAGAATGGGGTTGAGGAATTATCAGCCCTGATTGAATGGTGCAGCAGGCTCGATGGGCTGAATGGCCCAATTTCTGCTCCTATGTCTTATGGTCTTTTGGTCTTATATTCTATGACATGCGATTGTTCTCCATATAGAAGAGAAGGTTGACAGGAAATTTTACAGTGCTGTTCAAAATCATATGGGGCATTGATAGATTGAGAAACCATTTAAATTGCAGAAAGTCAAGAACCAGAAGGAATTATTCTGAGATGAATGTCAAAAGAGCTAACAGCAACGTGAAAAAAAGGTTTCGTTCAGTGACTGATTCTCATTCAGAATGTATTGCCTGACAGCACATTTGAAGCTGCTTAAATTGTGCCTTTCAATATGGAATAGATTAAAAACATGAAGGGAAAAGTTACAATGCTATGAGAAAAGGGAGTGGAATGGGACCAACTGATTTGCTGTTGCAGGAAGCTGTCATTGATAATAAAGAGCTGAATAGCCTCTATCTATTATAACAAGGTGTAGAGCTGGATGAAGACAGCAGGCCAAGCAGCATCAGAGGAGCAGGAATGTTGATGTTTCAGGCCTAGACCCTTCAGAATTCAGATACAGTCAGAGTCAGAGTTAGTACGAACTGCAGATACTGGAGACGGAATAAGGCTCTAAGCCCGAAACGTCCCACTCCTCTGATGCTGCTTGGCCTGCTGTCTTCATCCAGCTCTACACCTTGTTATCTACAAGCAGAGTCATGTGAGTTTGCTGAAAATGTGATTCAGGTCCCTGGACAAGCAAGACTCCATTCCAAACTGAATGTAGTCTGCTGCGTCTTGTTCAATATTGCATTGCCAAGAGAAGTAGGATTTCAGTGGATGGAAGGTAAGGACCACTCTGCATCCTCAATGGAGAAACAACAGGATTGGGTGACGTCTATTACGGCCATGATACTTACAAACATTTGCCTAACTGCCAGATTGGACAATGAATTCATCAAGGTACTAATCAGATAACCTTGAGTCTGTTAAGTCAGATGGCATAGCAATGCTGAACCCAATACACACCAAAACAGCACACAAATCATTTCCATGGTCAGAAAATCTTTAACCTGATTCATACCTTTTACTTCTCTTCCAACTAATCATTTGTTTTCCTAAAGTGTGACCTCTGTTTGAGAAGCAGGTACAATAATGGAGATGAATGGATCATGGAAACTAGAAATAAAGTTCTTGGTTCATTTATTTTTTGCAATATATCACCACACGGATATCTTTATAAGAACCTGTTCCTGCTCACACTGATGTGAACCTCACCAGGAAAACCCTATCCACTTCTGATATGTATCAATCTGAGCTCATGAATCTTTGTGTGTACCTTCAGAGTGAACAACCTCTAGGGAGGAACACAATATGCTCCTTCCCTAAGTGTTGTGTCACAGTTAATAAATCAGTGAGGATGAAAGATATGAATTAGGATTTATGTGGAAAAACTCACTATTGTGTAAGCATTCACATTTCAGTAAGTGGTGATGGTAAAGCAGCATTAATAATTGTTCTGGATTAAGTGGAAATGTGATTTCTAATTTTATCAACAGATATTGGAGAGATCTTCATCACTTCATTCCCAACCAGCCACGTCCTCACCTTTTAGCCTTAGTGATCTTTGAATCTCTTGGGTGCAATACCCAGGGTTGGAGGAACCACATTCTGGTAGTTAATCCTCTGACACAACTGCCCCATGCTTGTTTGGTTTGAGATGCTGTGTGCCTCCTTTCCATCCACATGAAACATACTTCACTGTGTTCTATGACAGCCCACTGAAGAATCATGTGGGAAAGGACAGAATACTGGGGATGGAGCGGTTCAGTTTTATTGTGCTTTATTTTTAGGCCTGCAGCTGCTGAAGCCTCAAAGATCTATATCAAATTCAGTCACTCTCACCCCTGCCAGGCTACTATCAACTCAAAATCCTATACTTAATTGTGGTGAAGGGCATTGGGCCATCCTTATGCTTGCATACTGTAGTTGATCAAAGATCATCAAAGTGGAATGCTAGTACTACAGCAAAATTAAATGACCATAACAAAGCTCCTGCAACCACTGGACTCCCGCCCACTCTGCAACCCCTCCTTTATTGTGAGCTGTTCAATTTCTTTAAAATTTTGTCCAGTGGGAATCCAAATTAGGTAGAGGATCAAAAGGATCTGTGGGTACTGCTGAACTAATGATTCAAAGTTGTACCATAATCTGACAACACCATAGACACTGCAAACCAGGAACTGGGGGATCATTTGTAGAAAAAATAATTCAAAACGAGAGATGTTACGAGAAACTTATACAGATTTGGAGGCTTTCAAGGGGCTAGATTCATGAAACAGACAAAGCATATGCCATGGCTGGCTGTTCCGTTGCAAGTTTTGCCCGAAGTGGGTGACTAGCCTATTAGCAGATATTGTAGCTCGAGGGCGCCCTTCTATATCAGGAATGGCGGCCCAGGAGAATCTCCCTTGCCTACCACATGCAATAGGCAGGTTGGAAGAACTATCAGGCCGATAATCTACCAGTTTGACTTTGACTGCACCTTCTATGGCCCTCAAAGCCCTGGAGCGCAACTCAAGTCTGGAGCTTCTGGCTCAGAGGCTGGAACATTGTGTTACTGCAGACAGACTGGTGTCCATTAACACAATAGGAATATAGAAGACCTAGAGGAGCTGGAAATAAAGTACAAAGGAAATACTAGAACTGAGAGCGCAATGATCAGAAAGGATTGAACAATTGATGCTCTTTTTCTTGAGGGAAGAGAGCTGAAGGTGAACTGAGAGAATTCTTCAGAATTATTTAGTGTTACAGAGTTTAAGTATAGATATGATAAAAGATTTTTGGGGGCCCAAAATTGGAATCCATAAATGTAAGACTGATAAATAAACTTGACAATGAATTCTAGAGAAACCTTGGCACTGAGAGAGTGATAATACTGTGAAATTTTTCAGCTTGTACGAGGGGGCATAGCTACAAATTGAGGGGTGATAGATTTTAGACAGATGTCAGAGGCAGGTTCTTTATTCGTAGAGTAGTAAGGGCATGGAACGCCCTGCCTGCCAATGTAGTTAACTTGGCCACATTAGGGGTATTTAAACAGCCCTTGAATAAGCATGTGGATAATGATGGGATAGTGTAGGGGGAGGGGCTTAGATTAGTTCACAGGTTGGCGCAACATTGAGGGCCGAAGGGCCTGTTCTGTGCTGTATTGTTCTATGTTCTATGTTCTATGTAAATTCAATCCCACATGAACTGGTTGTGGGTGATTAGCAAAGGTGCATTAAAGGGGAAGTTAGATAAACTTCTGAGGAAGAGGTAATAGAAGAATATGTTGCCCAATGGCATGAAGTAAGATGCCAAGAGGATCGTGCCACACAGCTCCAATTGGCTAAATGACCTGTTTTTGTGGTGTAGAGATTTAACTAAAATAACAGTGAAGTCTGGGTGGATTTTTAACCTGTCACCTGGGGGGTTTAAATCTGTTCCAGTAGCTTGGCTGACCATTGTAGAAATTGTAATTTTTTTATCCTTCTATCAATTTTCATTGAAAATCAAATTGTTTCTATGATGGAGAGCCAGTCTATAATGCCAGTGTTGCATTCTTGCAAAAATCTATCCTATGAAGCCCAATACTGGAGCGAATAAATAAATAGTTCATATTTTTGTCTCCTTTCTTCCTTGAATCTTTCTGAACTCCAGGACCTAAAATAGTTGAATTGAACTTGTTCGAGAATTGAGTCACAGTTGGCTGGATTACCAATCCATTCTTCTCTGGCGCCTGTATTTAAAGATTCTTAAACAAACTGAATTTTTTCACATTTCAGTATAAATCTGAATGGAACAGCCTCACAGCACAGGTTGTGTATTTAGTGCAAATTAGCATTAAATTGACGATTTCACTGAGAGATGTTACAAAATAGCTCATTTGGATATGAAAATGATACAAAGAAGGAGCATGCATGGGAAGTTGAGGTTGAAATGTTTTCATATTAGCTTTGTATCTTAATCTCGATATTCACCCCAAGTTGACATGGAGGAGTTTTGGCGGGCCGGGGTTGTGGGGTGGTGGGGGGGGGGGGGGGGGGAGGGCACTAAGAATGAATGAAAAGCATGGAACACCTGAGTTGGCATATATTTGCTTATTGCCAGTATTACAATTGTTTAATTCATGCTGTGTGTGTGTCCCAAACTGGATATGTGCAATAGATCATTGAAGCCTATAGATAAACACAAGCAGAAGTCATTGGTTTAAGAATATATAAAACAAGGTCTCACAGAACACTTTGTGGCACAGGTACTGAGGAGTTCACTTCCTAGGAAGCCTTCGGCTTTTGCCAGCTGATTGTGGCCTCAGTCTTCATTTGTGATCTTACACCTCCCTTCCATATTCCAACGATTGCTGCCCCCTCCCTGCTGTTACTGCAGCCAACCTCCTCCCTTTCACTCCAACTACCCATCTTCCCTGATGGCCTCAACCTCTGCAACTCATATTTACACTTCCCCTCTTTCTCAAGACCCAGCACAAGAAGTAATCAGCCACATCTTTCTATGAGTGGCCGTCTCTCCCAGCGGACAGTCAGCCTGTTAGGCTGGGAAACAGAATGAAACAGTTATCCTGAGCTCCTACTGTTAGATGCAACAGGACTCCCTCATCTGGCTTCCAAATGCTCCCCAGCTGTATTGTTACTCCTGATCTCTCTCAATAAATATTACCCTGTTCCTCCATAAAAATCAGGGTCTTTAATTTTGATGATACGGGCAAGGTTTTCATTTTAATGATTGGTCCCTCAGATCAGAATCATTTTCTGGTGCCAACCTTGCCTGGCGTAGACATGACATACCTAACATGATGTTCCTCTACCAGACAATTTATGGTCAGAGGTTGTGTTGCTATCCAAATTCCATGGGTTCCTGATCCTGGATCCTGGAGATCATCAAGCAATGGGGAAGCTGCAGTTGGCCAATGCAGATAAGGGAAAGAGAAAGCACCTAAAATTTGAAAATATTGCTGCCAGGTTGTCTTTGTTGGGGCAATTCTCTTCATGCTCCCTTATGCAAGATATAGTTGGCGATTCCTCATGGTAGTGCTCAGAAACTGGGGTGGCAGCTTTGCAGTGCTTGTGTAAACAGTGATAGAGGATTTTCTTTAGCAATGCCAACACAAACTGATGTCCATAAAATTGTCCTGGGGGTGGGAGTCTGTTTAGAACATAGAACATAGAACATACAGCACAGTACAGGCCCTTCGGCCCTCAATGTTGTGCCGACTTGTCATACCGATCTCAAGCCCATCTAACCTACACTATTCCATGTACGTCCATATGCTTGTCCAATGACGACTTAAATCTACCTAAAGTTGGCGAATCTACTACCATCACAGGCAAAGCGTTCCATTCCCTTACTACTCTCTGAGTAAAGAAACTACCTCTGACATCTGTCCAATATCTTTCACCTCTCAATTTAAAGCTATGCCCCCTCGTGCTCGCCGTCACCATCCTAGGAAAAAGGCTCTCCCTATCCACCCTATCTAACCCTCTGATTATTAGCGAGTTTTGAGAAGATTTGTATCTCAGGTTGAGGTTCTGGATGTGAGTTTGCTCGCTGAGCTGGAAGGTTAGTTTTCAGACGTTTCGTCACCATTCTAGGTAATATCATCAGTGAGCCTCCGACGAAGCGCTGGTGTTATGTCCCGCTTACTATTTATGAAATAAATAGAAAGCGGGACATAACACCAGCGCTTCGTCGGAGGCTCACTGATAATGTTACCTAGAATGGTGACGAAACATCTGAAAACTAACCTTCCAGCTCAGTGAGCAAACTCACATCCAGAACCTCTGATTATTTTATATGTTTCAATTAAGTCACCTCTCAACCTTCTTCTCTCTAATGAAAACAGCCTCAAGTCCCTCAGACTTTCCTCATAAGACCTTCCCTCCATACCTGGCAACATCCTAGTAAATCTCCACTGCACCCTTTCCAAAGCCTCCACATCCTTCTTATAATGTGGTGACCAGAACTGCACATAATACTCCAAGTGCAGCCGCACCAGAGTTTTGTACAGCTTCACCATAACCTCTTGGTTCCTGAACTCGATCCCGCGACTAACAAAAGCTAAAACACTGCATGCCTTCTTAACAGCCCGGTCAACCTGGGTGGCAACTTTCAAGGATCTGTGTACATGGACACCGAGATCTCTCTGCTCATCTACACTACTAAGAATCTTACCATTAGCCCAGGACTTTGCCTTCCGGTTACTCCTAACAAAGTGCATCACCTCACACTTGTCTGCATTAAACTCCATTTGCCACCTCTCAGCCCAGCTCTGCAGCTTATCTATGTCTCTCTGCAACCTACAGCATCTTTCGTCACTATCCACAACTCCACCAACATTAGTGTCATCTGCAAATTTACTAACCCATCCTTCTACGCCCTCATCCAGGTCATTTATAAATATGACAAACAGCAGTGGACCCAACACCGACCCTTGTGGTACACCACTAGTAACTGGTCTCCAGGATGAACATTTCCCATCAACTACCACCCTCTGTCTTCTTTCAGCAAGCCAATTTCTGATTTAAACTGCTATATCTCCCACAATTCCAATCCTCTGCATTTTGTACAATAGCCTATAGTGGGGAACCTTATCGAACGCCTTGCTGAAATCCATATACACCACATTAACCAGATTACTCTCGTCTACCTGTTTGGTCACCTTCTCAAAGAACTCAATAAGGTTTCTGAGGCATGACATTACCTTCACAAAACCGTGCTGACTATCCCTAATCAATTTATTCTTTTCTAGATGATTATAAATCCTATCTCTTATAACCTTTTCCAACACTTAAACAACAACTGAGCTAAGGCTCACTCGTATATAATTACCAGGGTTGTCTCTACTCCCCTTCTTGCACAGGGGAACCACATTTGCTATCCTCCAGTCATCTGGCACTATTCCTGTAGACAATGATGAGTTAAAGATCAATGCCAAAGGCTCGGCAATCTCCTCCCTGGCTTCCCAGAGGATCAGAGGATAAATCCCATCTGGCCCAGCTGACTTATCTAACTTCACCCTCTGTAGGATTTCTAATACCTCTTCCTTGTGAACCTCAATCCTACCTAGTCTAATAGCCTGTATCTCAGTATTCTCCTCGACAACATTGTCATTTTCTAGAGTGAATACTGTTGAAAAATATTCATTTAGCGCTTCCCCTATCTCATCTGACTCCACACATAACTTGCCACTACTATCCTTGATTGGGCCTAATCTTACTTTCGTCATTCTTTTATTCCTTAAATACCCATAGAAAGCCTTAGGGTTTACCCTGATCCTATCCGCCAACAACTTCTCATGTCTCCTCCTGGCTCTTCTGAGCTCTCTCTTTAGGTCTTTTCTGGCTACCTCATAGCCCTCAAGTGCCCTAACTGAGCCTTCACATCTCATCCTAACATAAGCCTTCTTCTTCCTCTTGACCAGAGATTCCACCTCCTTCGTAAACCACAGCTCCTGCGCTCTATAGCTTTTAGTTCTACAGTTGGCAAGATGCAAGAATTTCCAGGCCCATCACTATTTTCCCTTCCTCTACAGCTTTCCAAAATTTGCACAACATAATAAAAGTGGAAGAAAAATTTTCAGCTCTGGCACATTTAATTTTCAGGAGAATAATATTAATGACAAATTTTAGAAGATAACTAATAAAATATAACTACTACATCATAACTATAACTGGATCTATTATAGAAACAGCATCTGCTGCAAAGTCAGACGCCTCAGCAAATTGTATCCCTGAGGGAAGTTTACTTTCTGCTGGAGGCTTGTTTTTCTAAGTTAGAGAGATAATTTATCATTAAGCTACAAGTGGTATAGTATGTTGGTTTTAACATATAAACCAGCATAGGGTAAAGGTTTATAGCGATGAGTGTATAGCCATGATGGTAGTAACTTCATAATTGCGCAGAAACAGCACAAAACTACATTTACACAAAAATACGTGTCTGTGTTTTAATTATCATACAAACAAATGAACCATCTGTTGTTGTAACAGAGCTGCAATGAATCATAAGCATTACAGAGGAATGTGTTGACTGTTGTGTCTTCAGAAGTCATGTAATTTGAATATTCAGTCTACATTGTCGACATAGCTGATTAAAAGAGCCTTGTCCACAGGTGGATTAAATTAAGTGAAACGTATGACAGATAGCTCTGCATTGGGGAATCATACCTACCTAGTTTATGGAACTAGTACAAAATGGGTTCCTAATTAAAAGAAAACACTTAATACCATTGAGTTGTACATTGCCCCGAAAACACTGCTGTGCTAAAGATACTTGTCATGGAAATTGTGCACTAATCAACCATGAAAGATGATGTCAATTAAATAGACTTGAGCACAATTTGAAATTTTATGTCCACTTATAGTGTTCCATTTTATGTGCTATATAACTTTTCACTGGATTATGGTTCATGAAATAAAAATGCAAGTTTTTATTGCTATCATCAATAATAAAACAGAAGAAAATATACAAAGCAGTGGATGATTAAATTGAAAATATAATTTTAATTGAGGTGATGATGATGTCACAAATTTGGCAGATTATACAAAGTATTGGTAATGAAATAAATTAGAACTATATAATTATTTTGTGCCATTAAGTATTTTATAAATCATTTGTTTAATCATATATATAATTATTAAATCACTGTGTTGCCAATCCTCCAAAAATTCTGCAAACTATCTCAGCTGTTTGCTGCTGACATTTGAAATAAAATAGTCTATGATATCAGCACTACAGCATGATACAGATTTAAAATGGTATAAGCCATGCCCTAATAAATAAGATTACAGTTTTCAGTCAATTTGAAATGCCCCAATCTAGTAAACATAAACCAATCTCAGAACTGCTACTAGCTGGTACCAAATTCGTACTTGCACCTCAAAGTCCACAGGATACCACTGAAACATGAGGGTGATCTTGTGCAAAGAGCTGGGGTGTGCATCTGAGGCTGCAGCTTAGCTGGACGTTTGTGGGGCTGGAGAAGGATCTGTTTTCTGTCACTAACCATGAACTGGGAGTGAGTGGTGTCTGAATATTAAACACTGCCTTCCTCAGCATTAACAATTAACTGCACAATACACAAAAAATTGTTAAAAATAATAAAATGGAAGCTTGACTGAGGCATAAAATGCATATCCATTTTGCTTCCTACTACTTTTAACATGGATCTGTTGGTTATTCAGTGTTCAAGTTACTAAAAGGATTTGAATTATAGAATCCAGATAGTGTGGAAACAGGCCCTTTGGCCCAACAAGTCCATACCAACCCTCACAGCATCTCACCAGACCCACCCCCTGAACACTACAGGCCATGTATTATGACCAATCCACCCAACCTGTACATCTTTGGGCTGTGGGAGGAAACCCACGCAGATGCAAAACATGCAAACTCCACACAGACAGTCACCCAAGGGTGGAATTGAACCCAGGCCCCCAGTGCTGTGAGGCTGCAGTGCTAACCACTGAGCCACCATGCTGCTCTTCTTTAGTACTAAAATTCTAGATAATATCATCCAGTTGATTGGAGAAAGAAGAACCTACAACTTTTCCAAGAATTTTCTCCATTCTAGTAATTAGTCTACCATTTTACAGCAAAGTTGAGATTCAGCAGGCAGCAGAACTGAAATACTTGGAAAGACACAAAAATCCTTTCTGAGATTGACAGGTGGAGGTTTTCTCTCTGTTCTAATGAATGATTTAACACCTTCAATATTTTGAAATAGTAATTTCAAACAAACCAGTTAACTATATCCACATTTGTATCGTGTAAAGTATGCAGATAAAGGTCCCATTGTTTATCTCTAACAACTCTTCACCTTATTATTTTAGTGTTTGTAGTAAGTAGTGAAAATATTAAAAAGAACTTAAACTTACACTATTCACAATGGCCGTTATTTAATTTGGAAATGAGTTCTTTATTATATCGACAGAGGGTTGATTTCTGTGGCGGTTTTCCTGCTTGATTGCTATGGCTTTGATGCAAATGGTGCAGAAATGTTCCCATAAGGCAGGGCGAGCAGTGCTTATGCTTTTCTTGCGAGTTTTTAGCAATTTTCTGAAGTTACGGCAAATAGATGGAAATTCATGGAAATTCGAAGCCATTCTTTCAGGAGTTTGAAAACAAGATAAAATAGGCCACAATTAAGTTACTACATTGAAATAAAGTTTTCCACAAATTAAGGACATGTACAATTTTATAAACTAATTACTTTTTGGAAGTTGTAAGCCGAGGTGAAATATCTAAGATTAAATTGCCATAATTCCATGGGGAGAAAACTGGTGATGAATTTAACCTGAGGGTCACTATGCCTCAGGTGAAGGTCTAATTGAGAGCGTGGAACTTTCACAGTAACCTCAGCTGGTAGAGGAATTGGTGTCACTTAGCATTGCAACTGAGGTAATCAATCTCCAAATGCCTTTTGACCATTGTCACACAGAGTATTAACGAGGAGTGGATGATAAAATAACATGGAATTAGTTCAGAAACAAAAACAGAATTTGCTGGAAAATCCAAGCAGGTCAGGCAGCTTCTATGGAGAGAAATTAGCGTTCACATTTTGGGTGCAGTGACCCTTTCTGAGAGTTAGTAGAGTCGATACAACCTGACCCAAACTCAAATACCTCACCTTAAGGGAGTAAAAA
The DNA here is from genome assembly GCF_030684315.1 of Stegostoma tigrinum. Classification (NCBI taxonomy): domain Eukaryota; kingdom Metazoa; phylum Chordata; class Chondrichthyes; order Orectolobiformes; family Stegostomatidae; genus Stegostoma; species Stegostoma tigrinum. The sequence continues at coordinate 759,127 of NC_081359.1, read as the reverse complement.
TTGTTTCAGAGATAGTAGGAACAGCAGATGCTGGAGAAACTGAGATAATAAGGTGTAGAACTGAATGAACACAGCAGGCCAAGCAGCACCAGAGGAGCAGGAAATCTGACATTTCGGGCCTAGGCCCTTCTTCAGAAATGGGGTCTAGGCCCGAAATGTCAGATTTCCTGCTCCTCTGGTGCTGCTTGGCCTGCTGTGTTCATCCAGCTCTGCACCTTGTTACCTTGAGGGAGTAAATCTGTCATGTGTAGAATCAGCCTAATTTATATTACATTTTCAAAGTTCTATTTTTGACATTTCTATGTCTCATGATTTCCTCCTTACAGTTCTAAGTTCTGCCATACCTGTTCTTTACAATGGAGCTAATTGTTGCAGATGGAAAGTTATTGAATGCCTGAAAAAATATTCATTTCATTGTATTTTCTCTTTCTTTCTGTTCATTTCTTAATTTAGTTTTACTTTATTCCTTTTGATATATTTTTCCCTATACATTATTTGTTACATTTCACATTTTTCTTCTTGAATTGTTAGCTTCCTTGAATTTTCTTTACTGAGATTTTTATTACTTTTTGTCCAAATTTTTCTTCAATTTTACTTTCACTGAATTTTTTATATCACCTCTTTTATTCTTACTGTCTTTTGTTTTCAGTATACATATATTCTTACCAGTTTCTTCCTTCTGTGATCTGTTTTCTACCATTTTCTTCAGTGTTATAATTCCTTGCCTTTTCATTTTCTAATATCAAAATTATTATTTTCCATGTCTTTATCTGCACGGAAGTTAAAATTTAGAAAATGCACTGCAAGTTTTATATATCTGTAAATCTTTCAAACACGATCAAAAAATTGATGAATTCAGTTATGATGTATGTGAAATTCACTTTGTAATCTTCATTGTGTGATGCTTAAATGTCAGGCATGTATTGCACAAATATCAATGCATTTATTACATTTAAAAAAAAACTATGGATTGAATGTCACTAGAATTCAGCAAAGTGTCAATTTTGGTAAGTTTTCTTTGGAGGGTTTTCTCTGTGAACTGTATTGAGTTTCCTTACATTATTCTCTGTAAATCTCCTCATTACCCGTGCACCACCCTGTTGTGGCACTCCACTTGATGCAGATATGCCACAGATTTCAGAACCAGCCACTGCCCGGATCATTCAGTGTTCCTAAAGCCCAGCCCCTGTGCATCCTGTCACTGCCCAGACCATCCAGGATTCCCAAGGCCCAGCTACGTGTCCGGTCAAGTGCTGGCAATATGCAATGCTGTGCACAGTTACTGCCAATTTCTGCAGACATATCAGATAGAGGGAACAGAAGGGGAGGTTCTGGTGGACTACACGTGAGTAGTTCATGGCAAATGCACTAAGATGTTGGCATCCGGCCTCCTAGATGGAGTTCAGATGATCAAAGAGCAAGTTGGATTCATCACGAGAGGCACATGTGGGCCAGAACACGGAAGGATAATTTGTGAATTGGATGAGTTTGTATGATAATAGACAGTGGATACATGAATTTAAAAGAAGTGTGCATGTGTGAGGCATCAGGCAGAAAATATAATTGAGAATAAAGAGGTGTGCAGAAATTTTGGAGAGGAGGTGAGAAAGCTCTTCTTTTAAATTTTAATTTCTATCCTGGGAATTCTAGCTTTGTTTGCCCTATTTTCCTCCTTTAAGGGAATATACCTTGATTGTATCCAAAACAGTTCTTGTTTTAAAAGTAGTCCAGTGCTTGGTCATAGTTTTTGATAGAATCAAAGAATCCCTAGAATGGGTAAAGAGGCCATTTGGCCCATCGTGTCTGCATCAACCCTCCGAAGAGCATCCCTCCCAGACCCACACCTACTCTATCCCTGTAACCCCATATATAATATGGCCAACACACCTAATCTGCATATCCCTGGACACTATGGATAATTTGGCATGGCCAATCCACCTAACCTGCCTATTTTTGAACGAAACACCCAAAGGAAAGCCACACAAACACTGGGAGGACGTGCAAGCTGCACACAGCCAGCCAGCCACCCGAGGCTGGGAGTGAAACTAGGTGCCTAATGCTGTGAGGTAGCAGCGCAAATTGCCGAGCCATCATGCATACAATATTGCCATTTCTTCCCAATCTTTCAGTCTAGCCTATCAGACCAATCTCTGAGCTTGCTTGACTGAAGTCAGCTCCCTGCGGGTTGAATTTTCTTACACAGGGCTAGCTGTTGGCATTCTCTACCATCAGCCTAAACCTTATGATACAATGATGACTGTTCTCTAAATGTTACTCCATTGCTTCTTGATCTACTTGGACAACTTCATTTCTATGATGACTGCCAAACAATCTATGCTGCTGCTCTGTGCCTGGAGTAAATTAATGACCTGCCCCAATTTTCTGGGCACTTTAATATGAAATTGAACAATCTTCATCTCTGCCTGCGCTCTAAACCCTGTTATTATATATATTAATCCTTCTGCCTCCCTCTCCTTCTTACAATTTCTCCTTAAAACTCATTGCTTAAAGCAAGCATTTAGTTAACGCTTCTTATTTTTGAGTGACTTGGTGTCAAATTTTGTACAATGGTGTTCGTGTGAAGTGCCTTGGTTCATTTTTATTATGTAAAAGACACCACATAAATGCAAATAATCATTGTTGTTTAAGAACAACTATAATGTGGCCAAAGTCAGAAATCATACGGTTATAGTCCATCAGGTTTATGTGAAATCACAAGCTTTCAGATCCTCACTCTTTCTTCAGGTGAAAGCTTGTGTTTTCAAATAAACCTGTTGGACAATAACCTGGTGTCATGTGATTTCTGACCTTGGCCACTCCAGGCTCCTCCACATTGTAATATGGCCAAACCATAGATTTTTTCCCCCTATTACGTTATTGCATTAAAAATGAATGGAGAATTTTTGAATGCTTTGATAACCCTCATGTGAATCTAAACAACTCCATCACACATTCACAATACTAATTACAAATCACATAAAGGAGCTTTATATTGTCCAAATTGCAATATGAGAAACTTTAAGTGGATAGTGTAATTATCATTGGCTTTCAGGGCAATAAACATTTCTAGTGTACTTTTTAAAACCTAAGAGATTGGTCAGAGTTAAAGATCTAATTGTTCTGGATATTGTCCATGAACAAGACTATTAGGAAGATTAATCACATAAGGAGGTATATTTAACAATCATAGTTTAAAGTACTTTAATGATCATTGACATAATTTGATGCAAATTATTCACACAGCTAAAAGCAGTTGCATACCAATTAAAAATATCAATGATGCACAGGTGTTTTACTGAAGGTGGTCATTTACTAAAAAGGAAGGAAAAACTCACAGTGATTTTGGTGGTAGGAAGGATGTTCAGTTGTGCATAAAAGCAGCTCTAGGTAGAGAAAATAGAAAAAGGAAAAGATAATTCCTAGTCTATCTATGGTGATATGTAAGTGGATCATGCCAAATCAAACTTTTGATAAGGTCTTAAATAAGAGGTGAGGATTTTAAATTAAAATGTATTGGATTGAGTTGGAGTACTGATATGGATAGAGAACTGGGTATTAAATGGGAATCCAAGTGTTGGAATACGCTGATCTATATCTATGCAGTCACCTATGATTAGTGTGGTAGCATAGGAATTAATACTTAAACTGCAATTATTCACAATTCATATGAAGGAGCAAAATGTAATATCCCTTAACTCTGCAAAAAAAACTTGAAGCTGGGTGGGAGAATAAACTGTGAGGCAGATGTAAGATGTTTCAGTGTGATTTGGACATAAGAAGAGAATGATCAAATGCTTGGCAGATGAAGTACAAAGTGGGATAATTGCAGGAATGTGAGTGGTGCAAATCTTACTTGCTGCTCTAAAAGCCCAATAATAATTTTAAGAATAAAGGAGAGGTGAAATCCACACAGTAGAGCTTACTGGCATTTTGAGTTCAACAGTCAATGATGTTAAAGCACAATGAACTGCTTATGCTGGGAATCCAAAAGCAAAGTGGAAATTGCTGGGAAAAATGCAGCAGATTTGGCAGCATCTATGGAATGACAGCATAGTGAACATTTCAGGTCTAGTGATCTTTCCTCAGAACTGAATGTAGTGAGGATAAGATGGGGAAATATGCTGAAGATGGTCTTGCCACTGCTGGTTTGGCAGAACCTCCCAAATAGTGCTAGCCTGAGTGTTTTGCCAGCAAAGGGATGCCTAATGCCACAACACAATTCTGCCCATTGTATCCTCATCGTAATTTGATTTTTTTTTTTTTGTTTTCTTCTCAAGCGTGCCATCAGCATGTTTTAACTATACTACAGATGGCCTTAGCAGGGTCAGTAATAAAAACAAAGTCCCAAGTTCCATTGTTGTGCTGTTCTAGCTTGCTGAAAAAGCTTCCAAGTTCCAAGCCTCTATGGAGATAGGAATAAAAATGTCATGAGCCTCTTGCTTTACAGCTTCTATTCCAACTGTTCATCTCATCTGTGTCACCTGAAAATAAGGCTCAAGAAAGAAAAATTAATCATTATTAGCATTTAGTCAGCACAAACCTTGTAGAAATAGGCCCTCCCACATCTTCATCTACAGAATTAGCCATGTTCCCAAGTGTTCTCTGCCTCCTCAATTTGTCCCTACTCCTGCAATCTGAGCCTCCCTAGAATTGTGTGGCATCTTTACATATATGACAAAGAATGTTAATTATTGTCAGTCACAGATTGTTAAATTTGACAACCAGTTGAAAATCTCATCACTTATATAATTTTCCATTGTGGCGATGTGTTAGTAAGTGTGCATGAATTGCAGCAATAGCACATCTGCTGAATTGACATCTGTGTTGTGTAGGTGTCACTCCTGAACACTTCATAAATAGGCTGATATCTTCAAGTTACTTAATGCATTTTAAGATAAAGATAAGCACTGATCAAAATGTACACCATAGCCAGTTTGTTGCTTTTTCAACTGAAAGAACTACAGATGCTGTAAATCAGAAATAAAAACAGAAATGGCTGCAAAAGAACAGCAGGTCTGACAGCACCTGTTAAAGCTTCAGAACTGAAGAAGGATCACTGGGCCTGAACCATTAACTCTGATTTCTCTCCATAGGTACTACCAGGGCCTGCTGAGCTTTACCAGCAAAGTCTGTTTTTGTTGCTTTTTCATTTTTGCTGACATTGAGGTCATTAACCCTTACCTGTCATTGGGAAAAGGGTTAAGGAGTTGTCAGTGGCTATCCCACATTGTCTGTACTATTTTACTGGCAATACCTTTGCGATCCACTCCCATCAGTGACTGACTCAGCATTTCAGATCATAACGTTTGAAGTGGCCAGTCACCCCCAAATTTAAATGACTTACCAAAATTTAAAATAATGGTTAAAGTATTAACTAACATATCACTACATGTACCACAAACTATGACATTGCTTATATTTCATCTTAATGTGTCTCCGTTTGTTAGCCTCTAGACAAAAGGAGAAAGACACTGCAAATATACTACATAATTAGCTGTTATCCAAGGGCACCTTTTTTGGGCTATTTTCTTTCAACAAAATCTTGTATAAATCATGCTTTTAACAAACTGAACACTGTTACTCTTTTCCTCAAAGACTACTATAAAATAAAATCATTTTTAATAAGGTACAAAAAGAGCTTTTAAAGCTGTTCCAGTGATTTTGTCTTCTACTCCCTTGGCCTCGGAACTATACTTGTCAATCTGTAAATTCTGCATTTCAGCTTTGAGTTTTCTGTCATCACACACAAAGTGGAAGCAGTTGTGCAATATCACTCCATTATGTTTCATACTGTTTCTTTCCTGTAAAGAATATTGCTTTTGTAAGCTATTAATCACCTAGTCTGTAAAGCAGAATTGGTTTACACAGTATTCATTGGTTAATGTGTTGATGCTCTTTTCATTGAGTCACTTTGGTGTTCAAGCATGCCATTCATCTCATTGATATCACACTGACCCTCAACAGCATCCCACCTAGATCCCCCACCCTACCCTATCCCTGTAAACCTGCATTTCCCATTGATAGCTGTACATCTTTGGAATTTTATGTTGGCTGTTACACCTCAGAGGCTCAATCTACAACTATATTTTTGGACAGGAATACATTTACCACAGTTAACAACTGAGCACAACACTTTTTTTTAATTACTTTAACAGAATAGTAAAATTGTAAGCAAAATGAAGAACAGAAAAATATATCAAGTTCATTGAAGCTCATTCTGCTTTTGAATTCCTACATAAATATTGAGCATCATGTTTTGGCTCTACAATCTCATTAGACATATTATTCCTAAAATGTTTCATTTTGAACAATAATCTGCTGTTGAATCTATTTCAGATGTTGTGTTTATTGGGAGAATTTTAGGAAAAATTTTCTGATTTCCCTTCACCATAGCTGGTGGAAGATTGTCAGGAGTCCTTAAAAAATGGCAAAACAGCAAACCTCTGATGGGCCTAGGCCCGAAACATCAACCTTTGTGCTCCTGAGATGCTGCATGGCCTGCTGTGTTCATCCAGCTCCACGCTGTTAGCTTAAAACAGCAACTTTAACCTGCTTTCGTCGTTCACATCAAAGAGATTTCATTAATCCTCAGCCGGAATCAATCACTGCACCCAACCTCTAACACTAAAAAAATTCAGCCTGTTTTTCTGCTCCTTCCTCTGTTTATTTTGAAATCATCACCTGGATTTTATTGATGTATGCCTTTTAATATTCTATATCAATCTAAGTAGTATTCATTGTCAGCAAGGTAGCATCTCATTGCTTCACGTCATTTTCCATGTCACCATTGATGGGATGAGAATAAGAAGTAGTGAAAATGTACTATGGAAAGATGCACTAGCTTGAACATATGCATTTACAAATCAATGTTCAGGAATCAGTGTTAAATAAAAAGTAAGTACAGATGAGCAGCAAGAAGGACCACCTAATTCATTGTTTTTAAAATTTAACATGTAAGTTTGGCACACAAGGGTGGGTAGTGGTCATTTCTGTGGTGCTAATGACCCATTTAAGCACAGAAATGGGCTGAAACAGGAACAAACTCGAATGAATGATTGAAGCTTTGATAAACTGCTGAATTATTGACTATTCTCATAGTCAGAAGGAGCTCACCCTGCTAGCTGAGCTCCCCTTAATTAGCTAAGTATCAGGTAGCATTCACATCACACAAATACCAGGCTTGGCCATCTCCACTAAGAGAAATCTAATGACTGCTCCTTGACATTCAATGTTGCCATCACTGAACCCCCACTACTAACATCATGGGAGTTACCTTTGACCAGAAAATCACTGGACAAGCCACATAAACACATTATCTATAAGAGCAGGTTGGAGGCTAGGAATCCCGCAGTGGGTAACTCACTGCCTGACTCCTCAAGCCTGTCCACCATCTATAAGGCACAAGCCAGGAGTGTGACGGAATACTCCTCACTTGCCTGGATGAGTGCAGCTCCGACAACACTCAAGAAGCTCGACACCATCCAGGACAAAGCAGTCCGCTTGATTGGCACCACATCCACAAGCATCCACTCCCCCCACCACCGATGCTCAGGAGAAGCAGTGTGTACCATCTACAAGATGCACTGCAGAAACTCACCAAAAATCCTGAGACAGCACCTTCCAAACCCATGACCACTTCCATCTAGACAGACAAGGGCAGCAGATATATGGGAACACCACCACCTTCAAGTTCCCCTCCAAGTCACTCACCGTCCTGACTTGGAAATATATCACTGTTCCCTCACTGTCTCTGGGTCAAATCCTGGAATTCCCTCCCTAAGGACATTGTGCATCAACCCACAGCAAGTAGACTGCACTGGTTCAAGAAGGCAGCTCACCCCCACCACCTCAAACGAACCAGAGATGGGCAATAAACACTGGCCGCCCAGCAACACTCACATCCCACCAGTGAATTAAAAAATAGCTAATAAAGAGAAACAGTTGGCATAAGCTTTTGTGAATGGAATGTAGTTTTCAGTGGTGCACCACAGGATTAATGTTATATTCCTTATTTGTGTGGTATATATTAATAATCTATGCTTACATGTGGAAGGTACAATTCGGGAATTTGTAAACAACTTGTAAATTGGCTATGTAGTTGATGGTGAAGAGGATGACTGTCAACTTCATAACGGTAGCTGTGGTTTGGTTGAATGGGTATAAATTCAATCTGGAAAATTGTAAGGTTATACATTTGTGGACGACAAACAAAGCAAAGAAATGCACAATAAATGTGAGGATATTGCAGGACGTAGAGTAAGTGAGAGGCCTTGGAATGCATGACTACAAACACCCTGAAAGTGGCAAGATGGGTAGATAGGGTGGATAAGGATGTTTTCTTTCATTGGAGTGCAGGATTGAATACTAAGTCAGGGATCTAATGCTGGAATGGTATGACACTGGTTAGGCCACAACTGGAGTTCTATTTCCAGTTACCACATTTCCTGAAGGACATAATTGCTGTTGAGAGAATAGAAGGGGATGTTACAAGGGCTTGACAATTGCAGCTATGAGAAAAGATTGGATATGCTTGGGTTGTTTTCCTCAGAATGGAGGAAGCTGACAGGTGACATAATCAAGGTACAAAATAATGAGGGGCTTAGATAGAGTACACAAGAAAAACCGGTCTGCTGAAACAGAGAAGTCAATTAACCTAAGCATCAATTTAAGAGATAACAAGGTGTAGAGCCGGATGAGCACAGCAAGTCAAGCAGCATCAGAGGAGCAAGTAGGCTGACATTTCGCACCAAGACCCTTCTTCAGTAAACGAGATTTAAGAGGTTTGGCCAACGGGATAGAGGGAACACGAGGAAATATATTTTTCATTCAGAGAGTGGTGGGTGTTTGGAATTCACTGTTCAGCTGGTGGTTTGAGAAGGAAATTTTCAAATTATTGAAAAGAGACCTTCAGCTCTTTGAAAGGTGCTGCAGCCTGCAAGGCTATGGATCAGGTGATGGTAAGTGGGATTAGGATGGGCAGCTAATCATTGCAGACATTAGAATTAGAATTCCTCCTTCGTCCCTCCCCAGTATCCAAGGAGCCAAACAAAGCTTCCAGGTGAAGCAACACTTCACCTGCACTTCTAAGAATCTAGGTTACTGCTTTCGCTGCTCACAATATGGTCTCCTGTACATTGGGGAAGACTTGGCGACTGCTTCGCACAACATCTACGTTCTGCTCGCAGCAAAGACCCTGAACTACCTGTTGCCTGCCACTTTAATGCACCACCCTGCTCCCTGGCCAACAACTGTCTCTGGCTTGCTACAGTGTTCCAGTGAAGCCCAGCACAAGCTGGAGGAACAACCCTTCATTTTCCACTTGGGGGACCATACAGCCTTCCAGGCTCAATATTGAGTTCAATAATTTTAGGGTCTAAACTCTGTCAAGTCCCAGCCCACCACCCCACACACTGCCTGCCACTACACACCCCTGTTATTAGTCATTAACAGTCCCCATTAGTAACTATTCACCCTCCCAGCCTGATAGTTAGCAACTCCTTTGTCTGTCCAACTGTTTGTCTCTCTTTGGGCTCTATCTAATCATTTACTCCCTACCCCACCCACCTCCCTATTTTCTGCATATAAAGTGATGTTTTCCCAGCCACCATCAGTTCTGAGGAAGGGTCACTGGACCTGAAACGTTAACTCTGTTTTCTCCTTCACAGATGCTGTCAGACCTGCTGAGTTTTTCCAGCAACTTTGTTTTTATTCCAGAATTAGAATTGGATGGTGTTGTCATGTATACTGAAGGACAGAAGTACATGAGTAAAATGAAAAGTATACAATGTAGCTATTCCCAGTGCCATCTTAGCTACAAAGATAATTGAGTACAAATTTTTTGGGGAGATTTGGGTAGAAAAATAAAGAAACAAAGTTAAAAGTTAAACACTACAGTCCTTCTTAGCATAAAGGTAGACGAATGTGGTCTACTTCTGTGCTTTCATTTTTATGGGCCTATGAAGTAAGTGGATAGCTGCTACAGAATGGAAAGTTTTTTATGTTTTCAAATGATGCAGCTTGTATCCTTTGCACTTTATACCTGACTAGCTCATTTCACTCCACCACCCACTAACCAAGACCAGTATCACAAAGCAAGAGAGATTTTTTTTTTCTGTAAAAATTAAAGAAATTTTCAATGGAAGTCAAAGAGACATAAATGAGATTTTGCAAGTCAATTATTTTTTTAAATGGCAGGACCTTGTGGATTATGCACTCTCAATTTACAGTAGTTGGGGCTGCTGACACTCGAAGCATATTATCTGTTGCTCAAATGTTCGACTTGTTAACATTACCAAAGGAAAGATTCCCTCCCCAGCAGAATGCTGCTGATGCAAAACCCCCTATCTGTTAACCTACCTTCAAATCAGCAAACTGCCTCTCAGAGAATTCATTTCATGCTAGTTGCTCACCAACTGCATTGTAAATAAGATCCAGTACTAAACCGAATGCTTTGCTAACTCCTCTAGACAGTTGCTGCTAATGTTCAGCCCACTACCCACCCGATTAACACTCCACACAAAAGCACACCTGAGTGTTTATTTAACATTTGTTTATGTATTTCTCATAAGAACTCAATGGTCATCAAATGGAAAACCGGAAAAACGTACTTTATTCTAAAAAAATGGATATTATTTCATCAATGTTGATGGCAGTTTTAATATCAAAGAACAACAACAACTGGTTTGCTTTTAATAATTATTTTGTTGTTTATTTGAAGCCAGAAATCCTTCGTACAGTGAATTCCAAAAATTGGCATCATTTTGCTTGAAGATACTTAGACCTGATAGATGTATGATTAAGTATTTTAGAATGGTGAAAGGCATGGATTTTGTCAAGGTCACCAGGTTATTTGAACTGCATGAACATGGAAGTACATGGAGCTTTAGCTATTAGAAAGCTTGAGGAAATAGTTTAGATACCAGGAAATATTTGGTTTTGGAGAACATTATTATTCTCTTAAGGATATATCCAAAAATAGATCATGTTTGGTTCACCACAATCCTGCAAGAGATCAGCTCATAAAAATGGAAGAAGCTATAAAATGCAGAAGGGAGGAGGGCATTGATAGAATTTAATCATCTAAGCCACTGTAGGAGTGAAAATTACCAAGAGCAACTTTTTTGCCACATGAAGCACTCTTACTGGCCCTTAAAGGAGCCATCACTTGCATGGCTGAATCTGCTTAGGCACCTCGCAGCCTTCAGAACTCAGTATTAAGTTCAACAACTTCAGAACATGAGGACTCTTTAACATTTTGATGAAACCCCCTGCCACCCCGACCCGATGACTTGATGGCATGGCTTTGTTCTCATCAGTGTTGACCTATTTTCCAGTATTCACACCCATTTCCCATCTACATTTCTTCCTCTACTACTGTTCTCACTCCCTCAGTCTTTTGCTCTGGCCACCCTGCTCTATTATCAACAGCAAAAAAAAATTCTGTCTCATTCAGTTCCAAAAATGAGTCACTGGAGTCAAAATCCTGCTTCTACCTCAACAGATGCTATGACGTGGAGGTGCCAGTGTTGGAATTGGAATGGGCAAGGTCAGAAGTTATAGTCCAACAGGTTTATTTGTTTATTTGCTGGTTCAACAAGCTTTCTGGGTGCTGCTCCTTCATCAGGTGGAGTCAACCTGATTTCATCCGAAAAAGGAGCAATGATCTGAAAGGCTGTGGTTTCAAGTAAACTTGTTGGACTATAACTTGGTGTCGTCTGACCTCAACAGATGCTAACAGATTTTTCTCCAGCACTTTATGTTTTTATATCACTGGAGGCAAAATGGTATACTAATTGTTGTTGTTCAGTGATATTTAAACTACATTCGCATTCACAAATTAATATTTTTTTTAAGAGAAAGATAAGTTTTTCCAGTTTTCTCTTCGACCATCTTTGACTTCTTATGAGAAATAAATAAAGGTTTACCATGTTAACAAAGAGTGGGGCTGGATGAACAATGCAGGCCAAGCAGCATCTTAGGAGCACAAAAGCTGATGTTTCAGGCCTTGACCCTTCATCAGAAATGGGGGATGGGGAGAAGATTCTGAAATAAATAGGGAGAGAGGGAGAGGTGGACAGAAGATGGATAGAGGAGAAGATTGGTGGAGAAGAGAGCATGGGTGGGGAGGGGATATGTCAGTCCAGGGAGGACGGACGGGTCAAAGGGTCAGGATGAGGTTAGTAGGTAGGAAATGGAGGTGCGGCCTAATGTGGGAGGAGGGGATGGGTGAGAGGAAGAACAGGTTAGGGAGGCGGGGACGAGCAGGGCTGGTTTAGGGATGCAGTAGGGGGAGGGGAGATTTTGAAGCTTGTGAAATCCACATTGATACTATTGGGCTGCAGTGTTCCCAAGCGGAATATGAGTTGCTGTTCCTGCAACCTTCGGGTGGCATCATTATGGCACTGCAGGAGGCCTGGGATGGACATGTCGTCTAAGGAATGGGAGGGGGAGTTGAAATGCTTCGCGACTGGGAGGTGCAGTTGTTTACTGCAGACTGAGTGTAGGTGTTCTGCAAAGTGGTCCCCAAGCCTCCACTTGGTTTCCCCAATGTAGAGGAAGCCACACTGGGTACAGCGGATGCAGTGTATCACATTGGCGGATGTGCAGGTGAACATCTGCTTGATGTAGAAAGTCATCTTGGGGCCTGGGATAGGGGTGAGGGAGGAGGTGTGGGGGCAGGTGTAGCACTTCCTGCGGTTGCAGGGGTAAGTGCCGGGTGTGGTGGGGTTGGAGGGGAGTGTGGAGTGGACAAGGGAGTCATGGAGAGAGTGGTCTCTCCGGAAAGCAGACAAGGGTGGGGTGGGAAAAATGTCTTTAGTGGTGGGGTCGGATTGTAGATGGCGGAAGTGTCAGAGGATGATGTGTTGTATCCGGAGTTTGGTGGGATGGTATGTGAGGACGAGGGCGATTCTCTTTTGGCAGTCATTGTGGGGGTGGGGTGTGAGGGATGAGTTGTGGGAAATGTGGGAGACACGATCGAGGGCGTTTTCAACCACCGCGAGCGGGGGGTGGGGGGAGGTTGTAGTCCTTGAAGAACGAAGACACCTGGGATGTGCAGGAGTGGAATGCCTCTTCTTGGGAGCAGAATCTTCGGTCTACCTCCCCCTCTCTCCCTATTTATTTCAGAATCCTCTCCCCATCCCCCTCTCTGATGAAGGGTCTCGGCCCGAAACGTCAGCTTTTGTGCTCCTGAGATGCTGCTTGGCCTGCTGTGTTCATCCAGCTCCACACTTTGTTATCTCGGATTCTCCAGCCTCGGCAGTTCCCGTTATCTCTGATCACAAAGGTTTACCATGTCACAGGTTTATCTTAGACAAGCCACCAAAAGCTTGTATTGCCACACAGCTTGCTGCTTACAGTGAGCTGTGCCAATAAGAACATAACTATTACAGACAACAACTATTTGTTGATTGTGCATCTGCCAACTCCTAATGCATGTAAATTAAAAAAAATCCCATATTCAACACAAATGTAGTAGAGATGCCACCAGAAAGTCATGCCGGCTATTACACAAGAACTTTCAGTGCTGTTATCCTGAAGCAGCAAACTTCTTTTGAAGAAACAAGACCTAGAAGTTTAGCTTCTCCATGGCACAATGTCATTGAAAGTGCCAGCATCAACTATGATGGAAGAACATGGAGAAGAATAAGGTCAGAAGGAGAAGACTGAGCATTGTAAGTGGGTCGGTAAGAGTGCTGAGATCAACTGATGGGACTTGGTGAGAACGAGGACTGAACAAATCAAGAAAAGTTTCAGATTCATCTGGCTGCTTCTTCTCTTTCTCATGAATGGAACTATTATGAATACAGACTGCCCCTCTAAATTTTAAAAAAAACCTCAAACTCTTTCCAGCAAGATAAGCTCTTAAAGCCTAGTGATCCAGAATTGAGGTTTGCATGCCTTCTACTTTGCATTCTTGCATGTTATCATTTGGTGCATCACCTAGAATGTCATGTTTATGTCCTAGATCAAAATAGGCTAAAATCTGAGCTGGATCTGTAAATTTTACATTATAATGTTGTCATCTTACCATTGTTTGCAAATCTAAACACTCCAAATGTGCATCAATAACTCTTTCCCTTTTAATACAGGTTAAATAGTTAATTAATAGTTGAGCAGTAGACCAAGTTCTTTACTGGAAGTACAACAATACTGACAGTCATTTGATCATTAGTAAATCGAAACTTTACAACATGTTACAGACGCTTGTGTTCCCACATTTAATAAAGGATCAAGAACATCAGAGAAAGCAAGAATTTGTAATTTCTCTGAAAAGGGAATTATGCCCCAATGATTACTGAATTCAATGAAATAAAATGGCTTCTACAGGTTTCAAAACCTCTTGATCTGACTGATTCACAAGTCCTTATGCAACTAATCATGTTCTCTCTGAAAATTAGGACTCAAAGGCTATGGAAGATATTGTGCCTTAATTATATAAGCTCAAAAAAATTGTGGTGGAATTTTCTGTCCAGAGGAGGTTTCAGTTTGGAACATTTAAAACTTTATCACAAATTAAATGAGACCTTTATTTTCACAAAGTTTCACAGCAACCTAAAGCATAAAAAAAAGTTTTTTTAAAAAAGATAACAATGGAATGCAGGGACTTTGATTATATGTAAGGGTGCAAACATAGTTGTCAAAGTACTAGACTTAGTTTCTTTGTAAAGTGACATACAATGCCTTTGTGATACTCTTCCTAAGTGGTCAACAAAACAGAAAACATGATGCAAAACTCTATTTACTTTGTTTCCATCTGTGCCTCTCAAACATGTCCTTTTTGTGAATGTTATGTACAATCAGTCAAGTCCTTCATAGTGAGAACTCTATCCCCACAAGTATCTCTACTGCTGGCACAGTACCTCGCTGTGACTTCACAGGTTTCAAATATTCTCCATGTATTTTATGTTGTATTGTTGCCAACATGTCAGTCATACAGATCAATATTTGGTCAGAGTTTGTGTCATGGAAAATGATGTGTTTTTAAATATGATACACACTACCCTTCTGTAAGCAAAATACAGCAATTTCCCTGTTCGTGAGATGCCACATTTTGTTACTGTCTTTGTTCTGTTTTCTAGTGCTTTAAGTTGAAACACAAATTAAAAAGTGAATGTAAAAATTACTTTTCAAAGTAATAGAAAGGACAGGTTCAACTGAACCAAAACATATCCAACACAAGACTTAACAAAGGGAAACAAGTTTTGTGTTTATTAACTGAGTAGCTCATACTCAAATTGGGTGGCATGCTTTGGAGGTGATGGATATCTCATACACTAGCTCTAGAACTGTAACACCTCCTTTCAGGTAAGTCTTGCACAAACTGTACCAACAGCCACTTGAGAGGCAAATAACAGGCTTTCAAATTATAGCATCCCTACAGCAGGCCATTCAGCCCATCAAATCACACCACCCTCCGAGGAACATCCCAGCCAGAACCACTACCCTACCCTATTCCAGAAACCCTGCATTTTGCATGGCTAACCCACATAGCCTGCACCTTTGAACTGTGGGAGGAAACTCACACAGACATGGGGACAACATGCAAACTCCTCACAAGCAGTCACCCGAGGGTGGAATCGAACCGAGGTCCCTAGTGCTGTGAGGTAGCAGTGCTAACCACTGAGTCACCATACCACCCCAGGATAAAGGGGTACTCTACAAACAGAAGTTTTTGTCTGTCATGAATGCCCAGCAGTTCTTTGGTTCTCCACAGTGTCACTGGAAAATAGTGACTGCTGCTGGAATGGCACCCAGTCAAGGTCTTTGAATAAAGTGGGACCCCGGCACAGGAAAGGTGTCACATTGTGGAGATGTAGGGAGAGTGGGTAGCAGTCAAAAGGAAGGAATGGCTCTCTGAAAGCTCCCCACATTCCCAAAATCAGCTCCCATGATCACTCACTGGGTTCCTTTGAAAGATGGACCCTTCACCAATCCTAAGTCCATGAAGAATAATTGTTTTTCATGATCCTAACTGTTAAATGCGCTGCTTCCCAATAGCTTACTCCCAAATGAAGAAAGATGAAACATTTCAGAAGGCATCATTGGCCACTTCCAGGCCGTAGTAAGTGTTCTAGGTTGTCCAAAGGTAGAGGCAATGTGGTCTTCAGCTGCCACCCTTCTACATAATTAAATGCCCCCAACACCACCAAATCCACCTTTGGGAATGGCACAAGATTCAATCCATTATGTAACATCACCAACTTGACAGCAGTAAATTCTTAATAAATATCAAAATACCTGGATTCATTTTAGCTGGCACACTGCTTCGGTCTTGCTGCTTTCAGCAGTCTCCATGAGAAACAAAGGAGGGAAAATTGGATAACTCCAGAATTCAATGCAGGGATCATAATGCACAATTAACCTGTAGCTACTCAAAGTGAGACAGGCAGCTGGCAAATTCAGTGCTGCCAACTCATTCTAATGACTGTGGCAAGCAGCCCAGTGCTGAATGTGTTGTTGGGTAGCTGTGTGCCTCAGCATGTGGCCTGACTGTGTAAAAATTTAACACCGTATAAAGTGAGTCCACCCGACTTAAAGACAAACTGCACTTCTTAAAGACAAGGTGCATTCTGACTGCGGCATGGGATATTGTTTTGTTTTAAGAAGAATGGAAAGTAGGCAAGGAACTACAGAATGTACAAACAAATTACTGCAGCTGCTGGAATCTGTACTAAAAACAACAAATGCTAGAGATCACAATGGGTCAAACAACATCCGTGGAGAGGAAGCAAGCTAATAGTTCAAGTTTAGATAACTCTAGTTTTCGGTAATGAACTACAAAAGTGAGGAAACAAACCAGAGCTTCCTCTCCAAGGTTCTCCCATATTGTTCAAAAGGAGAGAGGACACCTTTGTTCAGGGAACCAGGGTATCCTCAGGGCAGACTGACAACACAGTAGGAGATGGTAACCAAGATAATAAAATGTGAGGCTGGATGAACACAGCAGGCCAAGCAGCATCTCAGGAGCACAAAAGCTGACGTTTCGGGCCTGGACCCTTCATCAGAGAGGGGGATGGGGAGAGGGAACTGGAATAAATAGGGAGAGAGGGGGAGGCGGACCGAAGATGGAGAGTAAAGAAGATAGGTGGAGAGAGTATAGGTGGGGAGGTAGGGAGGAGATAGGTCAGTCCAGGGAAGACGGACAGGTTAAGAAGGTGGGATGAGGTTAGTAGGTAGATGGGGGTGCGGCTTGGGGTGGGAGGAAGGGATGGGTGAGAGGAAGAAGCGGTTAGGGAGGCAGAGACAGGTTGGACTGGTTTTGGGATGCAGTGGGTGGGGGGGGAAGAACTGGGCTGGTTGTGTGGTGCTGTGGGGGGAGGGGACGAACTGGGCTGGTTTAGGGATGTAGTAGGGGAAGGGGAGATTTTGAAACTGGTGAAGTCCTTGGAGACCGCTTTGCAGAACACCTCCGCTCAGTTCGCAACAAACAACTGCACCTCCCAGTCGCAAACCATTTCCACTCCCCCTCCCATTCTCTAGATGACATGTCCATCATGGGCCTCCTGCAGTGCCACAATGATGCCACCCGAAGGTTGCCGGAACAGCAGCTCATATTCCGCCTGGGAACCCTGCAGCCTAATGGTATCAATGTGGACTTCACCAGTTTCAAAATCTCCCCTTCCCCTACTGCATCCCTAAACCAGCCCAGTTCGTCCCCTCCCCCCACTGCACCACACAACCAGCCCAGCTCTTCCTCCCCACCCACTGCATCCCAAAACCAGTCCAACCTGTCTCTGCCTCCCTAATCTGTTCTTCCTCTCACCCATCCCTTCGTCCCACCCCAAGCCGCACCCCCATCTACCTACTAACCTCATCCCACCTCCTTGACCTGTCCGTCTTCCCTGGACTGACCTATCCCCTCCCTACCTCCCCACCTATACTCTCTCCACCTATCTTCTTTACTCTCCATCTTCGGTCCGCCTCCCCCTCTCTCCCTATTTATTCCAGTTCCCTCTCCCCATCCCCCTCTCTGATGAAGGGTCCAGGCCCAAAACGTCAGCTTTTGTGCTCCTGAGATGGTGCTTGGCCTGCTGTGTTCATCCAGCCTCACATTTTATTATCTTGGAATTCTCCAGCATCTGCAGTTCCCATTATCTCAGGAGATGGTAACCATTCCAGTCAATCCCTCCAGCCTAACCCCAAAGGTCTGAAGGTGATCCTAAAACAAGTTTAGAGATCTCATTTGTGATCAAGATCAGTGCATGCAGTTTTAAAAAGACATAATTTACATTACCAACTTCCCACATGGCTCCATTCATCATATTGTATTCACTCATTTAGAACTAATCTCCACCGAGTGTGATTCTTGCCTCACTTTTCATAGCTTTGCTATGCCCTTCCACACATTACACTGTTGTAATCCACAATCATGTATTTAATTCTCTAGCATGAATATCTCCCAAGAATATTGCTACACGTTCACTGATTCACTTGCAGCCTCTATCTCTCTCCCAAGATAGGGTGACCCAGAATTGGCAGCAATGTGAATCGGCATGGGAGCAGCAGTGCAGAGATGGCAAAGGGAACAGGTCTGGTTAAATGTTTTGTTTAGTGGCAAGGTCATGTTTCTTTCATCATTAGTTCAGTTGTCACTGAAGGCAGTGGTCAGAACTGGAGCTGAAACTGTTGAGAATGATAGAATGTTTCTGTTGAATTCAGCTTGGCACATCAGAATCTCATCTTTATTCTGCAATCTTAGATGATTTACAATTGGATATTCTTGCCTTAATACCACATCCCTTCATCATGACAGAGGCCTTTAGCTCTGCTCTCAGATCCCCCAGTCCAGGCAGTTGAACTGGAGGCTAATGGCCTCAAAACAGAATAAATTGAGAAGAAAAGGACATGGTCACTCAAAGTAGTCAGCTTGAATGTTGTCACTGCGTGTATTCTAGAGCTAGCTGTGAGATAGCATTGACGTTCGGAATGTCACAGAGCAGGATGACCAACAACTAGGGCAGTAGGAAAGGCCACGCGTGTGCCAGCTCCTCAGAGCATAAAACTGTGCATGAGCTCAACTGCAGAGGCCTCCCATGAGGATGTTGACTGGACACACAGAAATTCTGTCCCAAGATCCTGGGACAGGTTAGGCAGGGACAAGCACGAGAATTCCGGGAAGCATGGCACTCCATGAGACAGGCTATTCATAAGCACGTTGAACTCGACCCCACGTACATTCCACTGCAAAGGAAAACTGGAAGTGAGGCAATCTATCTCAACGGACCCCACACTTTAAAAACCAGGCGGGAAAACACACCGACAGAGGCTGCACTGAGGATATTACCAAGTATGGTAACGAAACGTCTGCAAAACAACAAACCAGCTCGGCGAGCTAACCAACCTCAACACCCATGACCTGAGCTACAGATCTACACCAAAACCTTAGAATAAGGAAGAGTCTGGCTTCAACTTGGCGTGTGGTTTTGCACAGAACTTGGTGCCCACCCTTTCCCACCACTTCCGTAAGAACGCTTGCAAAGCCAACAATATGACGGCTTCCTTTACCACCCAGGCAGCAGCCTCCCAACATTGGAGTACAGCAATGGAAGCTCTGACTGAGGTGATGAGATCTCCGTATGTTGCCATTTCAGTGCAACACAATAGGTTACAGCTTCATTCTGTCAAGCCCAGCATTAGAATGGGCTTCCTGCAATCTCCTCGAACAGATTACTAGAATTTCTGAGTTACTGCTCTGGGAATGTGGAAGGAGCTCCACTCTGCATGAAAATATTGTGCTCCCCCATGTGCACCACTGGGCCATCACTGCAGCTGCTAACTCTCAGCCAGGTAGCACCAAGCACTGCTACCCAACTGCAGGTGTTGCAGGTAAAGCTGAGCCCATTAAGCCAAGAGCTGCGCTGGTTCATCCTCTCATTCTCTCACTGCATGAACATTAACAACCTTGGCCAGCTGTTCTGCAGTGACTGAGATACCAGAACGTAGGAAAACAAATGCAGGCAAAAATAATTGCAAGTCAAGCACCACAATATAGTGACCAGTTGCTGATTATGAAGAATATTAGATGTTGGAGAAATCTGAATGGTTGTTATAACTTTTATGTGAGTGTTGTCAAATGCACACTGGAATGGTTTATAACAGAGAGTGGGTGGTGTATATAGATGGGACTATTGTACACTGGGAACTGAGGTTTTATCATGGGAATCCAAATTGACTGAAGTGCTTATGACTTCTTATCTGGAAAGTGGATGTACTGCCTGTGACTTTCCTTCCTCTTGTACCTGAGCTGTTGTAAAAATTATACCATCCTAATGGTTGAATTGCAGAGAGTGCTGGAGACCACCACAAATCAGGTTAGCTACTGCAGGGATTACTGCAGGGTTCTTCCTGGAGCTGCCAACAGTGGAAGCATTGCTTCAGTTGCGCAATATTCTGCTCCGTGAAGCTGCTTATGGCAGCTTGATTCCTAACACATGAATCCTGGCCAGGAATGTTGGATTGCAGATGAGATCATTCCCCAGGTGTAGAGCAGATACCTATCATCACCTAGCAGTGACCCTTTAATAGAGAATGGTGGTGAAAGCTTGTTAGGGCAGCAGACAATCACAGGATGGGTGTGTCTTCACTGTGGCTGGAATAAGGAGAACTCACTGGAATTACATGCTGAGAATAAGTAAACAGCAAACTCACATTGCGCTCATGTAAACATTTAGAGTTGCCGCCCATTTAGTGCTGTGAAGTGATGCCCACAAAACCACATGGGTGCATTCAGTGGGCTTTTGGCACCAAAGCACAGCTTGCTTTTAATACAGAGCCATATACTCGGTACCCTGCTCCACTTAGTTCAGAGAGAAAACAATAAAGGCACCCTTCCTGCCTCAGAGCCTCTATCAGTGACTCTGACTGAACAGTGCACAGACAGCATGTGTATGTGGGCCTGTCTCAGCCTGGAACTATACTGTGACATTAAAAAAAAACTAAGGGCCATGGTCTACATAACAGCCATTGATATTGCTGTCCTCGACTTCTTCTGAGACTGCAAGGCTGGTTACAATAAATATACAGTTCTGAATCACAGGCACACCAAACACATTGTTCCTAAAGGAAGAGAATGTTCTCCTGGAAGACCATCCTGATGAGAACTCTATTCTCTTTCTGTCTCCTCCCTCTCTGAGCTGTTTGACCTTTATTGGCTATCTCTGCACTACCACCCCTTCGTGTTACAGGCTATAGAGCATTTCAATGATAGCTAGCATTGAGGAAAATAAGCGATGTGCTCAGGGACCTTGCAGTCACAAAGAATGGTTTCCCTTCATGCAGCATCTTGCCCGGAGAGTTTTATAATTGTCTGTAATTCTCTGAAACATTCAGCACCTCAACAAACTGAGCCAATTAGTAGAAAGTAAACCGCAACAAACCTGCAAATTGTTGAAATTCCCTTTGTACCCTGTAAATATTTGTCCTTAAAAACAGGACATTAACTCAACTGGGGTCATCCAAACTGGCAGGTTTGACATCAATTTAGCATGAAGCCTATCTGACTGCATTTTGCCTACACTTCAGATTCCTTATGTTTGCACAGAATGCTGTTGCACTTAGCAAGATAAAATTTGCCATGGGCTGCACAGGAAACAAAATAGTGAAAACGCTACTTTGCTGGCAAACTGGTGCCCATAGCATCAAAGCCACCATTGCTGGAGAATAGAATTTTGTGAGTAAGACGGTAAATCCTGGATGACTTGAAAAAGAGATAATGGGAACTGCAGATGCTGGAGAATTCCAAGATAATAAAATGTGAGGCTGGATGAACACAGCAGGCCAAGCACCATCTCAGGAGCACAAAAGCTGACGTTTCGGGCCTAGATCCTTCATCAGAGAGGGGGATGGGCAAAGGGTTCTGGAATAAATAGGGAGAGAGGGGGAGGCGGACCGAAGATGGAGAGTAAAGAAGATAGGTGGAGAGAGTATAGGTGGGGAGGTAGGGAGGGGATAGGTCAGTCCAGGGAAGACGGACAGGTCGAGGAGGTGGGATGAGGTTAGTAGGTAGATGGGGGTGCGGCTTGGGGTGGGAGGAAGGGATGGGTGAGAGGAAGAACCAGTTAGGGAGGCAGAGACAGTTTGGACTGGTTTTGGGATGCAGTGGGTGGGGGGGAAGAGATGGGCTGGTTGTGTGGTGCAGTGGGGGGAGGGGACGAGCTGGGCTGGTTTAGGGATGCAGTAGGGGAAGGGGAGATTTTGAAACTGGTGAAGTCCACATTAATACCATTAGGCTGCAGGGTTCCCAGGCGGAATATGAGTTGCTGTTCCTGCTACCTTCGGGTGCAACCCCACCACACCCGGCACCTTCCCCTGCACCCGCAGGAAATGCTACACTTGCCCCCACACCTCCTCCCTCACCCCTATCCCAGGCCCCAAGATGACATTCCACATTAAGCAGAAGTTCACTTGCACATCTGCCAATGTAGTATACTGCATCCACTGTACCCGGTGTAGCTTCCTCTACATTGGGGAAACCAAGCGGAGACTTGGAGACTGCTTTGCAGAACACCTCCGCTCAGTTCGCAACAAACAACTGCTCCTCCCAGTCGCAAACCATTTCCACTCCCCCTCCCATTCTCTAGATGACATGTCCATCATGGGCCTCCTGCACTGCCACAATGATGCCACCCGAAGGTTGCAGGAACAGCAACTCATATTCCGCCTGGGAACCCTGCAGCCTAATGGTATCAATGTGGACTTCACCAGTTTCAAAATCTCCCTTCCCCCACTGCATGCCTAAACCAGCCCAGTTCGTCCCCTCCCCCCACTGCACCACACAACCAGCCCAGCTCTTCCCCTCCACCCACTGCATCCCAAAACCAGTCCAACCTGTCTCTGCCTCCCTAACTGCTTCTTCCTCTCACCCATCCCTTCCTCCCACCCCAAGCCGCACCCCCATCTACCTACTAACCTCATCTCACCTCCTTGACCTGTCCGTCTTCCCTGGACTGACCTATCCCCTCCCTACCTCCCCACCTATATTCTCTCCACCTATCTTCTTTACTCTCCATCTTCGGTCTGCCTCCCCCTCTCTCCCTATTTATTCGAGTTCCCTCTCCCCATCCCCCTCTCTGATGAAGGGTCTAGGCCCGAAATGTCAGCTTTTGTGCTCCTGAGATGCTGCTTGGCCTGCTGTGTTCATCCAGCCTCACATTTCATTGACTTGAACAAGTTTTTTTTTAATTAACCCATTTTAACCTCCTAGCTCAATTACTTGTGTGTCCTGCATAATAAATTAACATTATCCCAATAATAATTACAATTACTGGATCAGAGATGCCATCAAAGATACTACTGTCTTTTTCCACCATTTACACTTCCATTAAAAGTTAACCTTAATTGGCACTAGCCAGAAGACAGGCAATTAAAATAAAATATCATACATCGCAAACATGAGCTTCAAAAGAAAATCTGCCAATTAGCGATTTCTGTCGACTAAAAAACGTACACTTTTACAAGAGTTAGAGTTCAGCAGAGCATTCACATTAAAAGTGAAGTTGTTCATTCACAAATATATAATTGAACGTAACTAATAGTTTACATTTAGAGAGTGATGTGACAAAATTAGTGAAATTTCACCCCTCATTTATGTAAAACTTCTGGCTGATGTTTTGTTGTAATTATTTTTAATGGTGAGTCAATTTGAAATCTATTCTTTTCTCTTTTTTTAAAAAGGCCAGAGAATGGAAGAGGCCATGTTTCTCACTTTGCCCCTGGCCTGAGTCTGCAGAAGCTCTGTCTGATCTGTGGTGATGAAGCCTCGGGATGTCACTATGGAGTCCTCACGTGTGGAAGTTGTAAGGTTTTCTTCAAGAGGGCTGTTGAAGGTAGAACTCTTTCTTTAATATCAATTAAGTTTTATGCTATTCTGAACTTCGCCTACAGCAAGTTTGTGCAAATCTGCTCATTTTATTCAAGAGGTTACATTTGCATATCCATTGATCTAAATGTTTTCAACCTGCTTTGGTTGAGGCTTATAGACTATACATTGGCATATGTTGGGAACAATCTTCAAAACAGCTACAGAGATGATTGAGTCTTCATCGTCTATAATTCAGATTTCTTTCCAATTGAGTATTCGGTAAAAAATACTCAGTTTCTGTGCTGTGACAACACTTCACTTCATATTTAACAATTTTTAGAAGTCTTAAGCTTTGGAGGATTGCAGGTAGTGGATTTATATCAGAATTTCTGCAAATATCTGGAGTGGTTTCTTGAAAAAATATTGTTATAGGTGGACATTGGGGATTTTTCGTTTAACAAGGTTTCCTAGAAATCAAATGTTTGTTGATTACAGTGAGCTTTGCTTTTGGGGCTGTTTGAAAATGACTGGATGGAGAGTACCTTGTTTGATCTGATCATTATTTGGATGACAAGATGCCTGCAAGGAAGGGCTTCTCATCTCTGAAAGGGAAACCGTCTTGCTGAGATCAAGGTGATACCTACTTATTCATCAGAAAGAGAGATTGAGGGAACATCTCAATATTGTACTCATGTCAGTAAGACTTCAGAAGCAACCATGCATGACTGGTCATTTAACACACATGCAAGAAAATTAGAGCAACAGACTTTATAATATTCTATACGTTATCCCTTTTGCCCTTAACAATAGCCCATTGGCCAGTGTTTTTATTTTCAGTTTGTCAAAATCTGCGGGGGATGTCTTTTTTAACATTTTACCTGGTGGGTGGGTGGGTGGGTGGGTGTGTGTGTGTGTGTAATGTACGTGTGTACGCGTGCGCGAAGGTGTGTTTGTTTTTTGGGGATCTTTAGAAGGATAAAGTTTATACTTACACATTACAAATAATGTATTTTAACAAATGATTGCACAAGTTTGCAAATTGAATACATTTTGGTTTGATAATGAACCAATAATCGTGTTTTATGATGAAGCCTGGTTGATAAATATTTTTATTTAAACCTGATATCGTTTAGGTACTTAACTGAGCAACGTGGTAACAAGAAAAACTAATTTTATTTCCTGTTATAACCCATGGATTGTTGGGACTACACCAAAAGTGGACTCCTCCAGCCTCAGTCTGAACATCCAACTGGATGTTTCTGATGTTATGCATTGTGCCCATTGCATTTACTAGTGCAATACTTGAAAATACTTTCACAGCAAGATGAAAGAGCAGCTATTGTTTCATGGTTCATGCATATCATGTCTGAAAATGAAACATCCAGCCATAACCAGTGGAGCTTGCTGGTTGCTTAGTTCCAGTCGGTTTCTACTGACTGATGAACTCCACTCATCTATAAAGTGTAGCAAAACACAGCGACAGATTTGAAGGTTATTGTCAAATTAGTTCAATGGTCTAACAACTTACTAGAAAATATAACAGGATTATTTTTGCAATATTTACATTTTGCAATACAACAGGATCTTTATGTGTGGAACCCTGCGCTTTGTGGTCAATGGTGTAATTGAATCGGTTGGGAGGGTGTTGGTGTGGACTCCAGTTGATTTAGATTAGGTTCCCTACAGTGTGGAAGCAGGCCCTTCAGCCCAACAAGCCCTTGAAGCATTCGTCCAGACCCATTCCCCTATAACCCACACATCTCTGAACACTATGGGCAATTTATTATGGCCGATCCACCTAGCCTGCACATCTTTGGACTGTGGGAGGAAACCAGAGCACCCGGAGGAAACCCACACAGACACGGGGAGAATGTGCAAACTCCACACAGACAGTTACCTGAGGCTGGGATTGAACCCGGGTCCCTGGCGCTGTGAGGCTGCAGTGCTAACCACTGAGCCACCGTGCCGCCCGCATGGCTATGACCATTTGAGTTTGCTGAATAAGTCCAAAGGTGAGAAGGCCAACAGATGGTATTGCTGCCCTATCACCAAATGAATCCACTAAGTCAGCAATTATTGCCCACTAAGATCTACATCTTGATGCCACAGGTACTAACCAGCAGCTGTACAGGGAATATGACATGTAAACTATGGGTTCTTCTATTTTGTGTTCCTGGGCAGGAGAACGTGGTGTCTTTCTATTTCAACGACACTTACAGCCTTACTGAGGGACTGAAAATTCGGTAAACAATAGACAGCAAACTTTATGAATTCTCATCAGATGCCAGGAGAACTCTCTCGCAGCAGTAGTTTTAGACATGTTGGTAAATATCGAGTCTTACTCATACCAAGGTGCTAAACAGATAGAGACGTGGCAATTAATTTTTATTAGTAGCCAAAGTTACTAACAGTTGACTTTTTTTCAGTCAGTTTTTGTGGTCGTTCCACCAAATTGATTTAAAATGTGCTGCGCTGTTGATTCCCATTGTGGTATCTGATGCAATTTGAAGGGCACATTTGATACATGGAACGGTTGATAAGTAAATGTACCAGATGAAGGGTCCAGGCCCGAAATGTCAGCTTTTGTGCTCCTGAGATGCTGCTGGGCCTGCTGTGTTCATCCAGCTCCACACTGTATTATCTTGGATTCTCCAGCATCTGCAGTTCCCATTATCTCTGGACCAGATGAGGCTTCTTTTGCCACCTTCCCTACATCAGCGCAAATTCTGCTGGATTACCACTGACTGGAGCAATTGCTCAACATTAACTTCATTGCAACCACCCATCCAAAATCACTGCTGATCCTGAGATAGTAGGAACTGTCGATGCTGGAGAATCTGAGATAACACTGTGTAGAGCTGGATGAACACAGCAGGACAAGCAGCATCAGAGGAGCAGGAAATCTGACACTTTGAAATCTGAAGAAGGGTCTTGACCTGAAACATCAGCTTTCCTGCTCCTTTGATGCTGCTTGGCCTGTTGTGTTCGTCCAGCTTTACACCGTGTTATCTCATTGCTGATCCTGCACTGGTTTGATTTGTTACTGGGCTAATGGCTTTAACTTCACCCTTTTACTTTGTCGATCATTTAAGAGATATACACTTAATTGGTGGAGCCTAGACTTGACTTTGGGGAATCAGGTAATTTTGTCACATTTGTTTCATCAGCCACTGCTGATAAGGTAGGACCCCATCAGGGCCAGGGGCGGGATATGCTGGTCTACAGGACTTTACCCCCCAATCTGGCCCACCATTTGTCTTTCCAACTTCTTATCGTGAAACTTTGAACACATGGCAAATCATACACGAGGGTGACCCAAGGAAAAGAAACCCACAATTTTGAGGAATAGCTTGAGATAGTTAAACGCTTACCATTGGAGTGAACTCTGCTAAGTGGAGATTTATTAGAGAATCTTCCTAAGGAGGTCTTATAATGTGCAAAGAAAGATTATTAGCTGTCTTTGGGGAGAGATTGATGAAGAGTTGTTAAGTCAGAATTACAACCCAGGTGGGGAAAAGGTTAGAAGAGAATCATTACATAGAAAAGCACGCAATGATTTGCCTTGGAGAAAAGCTGATGCAGGGCCTGGTGTAAGGCATAACATCATGGTGTATACTCCATCTGGTAGATTTTCTGCCACAATACTGTTTCCTGGTGAGGTAGGCTTGGTTTAATACGATAGAGAAAAAAGACACCGATAATCTCACAAGAAGAAGCTTTTGTCATAAACAAGATATAGTTTATTGCATGAAGGCAACTTAGTATGAGTTACATTGATAGATAAGACGTGGTGATAATATTGAATTGAATAAACTTTACTGTCACGTACATTCAAAACAAAATGCAGTGAAAAGTGCACACCGTTATTTGTTCATAAGCATCATTCACAGAATAAAATGAAGAAAGATACCTTAGAGAGTCACACTTAACTTCTTCGTTGCTTTACTACCACCAGAATCTGGCTGTAGGGTACAGCAATCTGCACCATGCTGCTGCTGCTGCTTCACATGGGAAACCAAAGCCCTGCTCCAGGCCTCACAGCGCCACCTCCAAAAATGGTGCCTGTGATCCAGGGCCCAGCTGAAGATCTCTCTCAGCCACCAGACACTCTGGGATTAGGACCCCACAGTGACCTAGGTATGCAGCTTCTCCCCTACTCCGGGTCTCAGCCCCTCCAGGGCTTGCTCCAAACCACATCCAATCTGCCAACGTCAGTCTGGCCCCCTCTCACTCCACTGCCGCTGTAGGACACAGCCTGTGCACTCACCTCCTGCCTGGTCACCAGGGGCGACTCCTTTCTTCAGTTTAGAGTTAAATAGTTGAAGTTAAAAATAGTTTAGGGCGGAGGCGGGGCACAGTGAAACACTGCAAAGGGAAGAGGGAGAGAAAGGAAAAAATAAAGGAGAATGAACTGGCAAGCAGAGGAACTCCGACTGGAGCATCTTACCCTGCTGCGACCTTGCTTCTAGTTAAGGACTTAGACCAGCAATGAAGATCTCAGGCCAATGTTTTCGGGACATAGGTTCAAACCCCACTGTGGGAGATGGTGAAATTTGAATTCAGTAAATGTCTGGAATAAAGAGCTGAATTAATGGGTTAGGGTTAGGGTTAGGATTAGGCAACAATTGTTGTAAAAACCCATTTAGGTCACAAATGTCCTTTTAAGGAAAGAAATCTAGCATTTTTATCTGGTCTGGCCTCTATTAAATCCAAACAGCAAAATGGTTGCCTCTTAACTGTTCTCTGGGCAATTAATGCAATGTCCACATCCTGTGAACAAATTTTAACAATGATAAATATTTGTCACTGAGATTAAGGGAGATCTTGATAGTAGGCCATGTTACTTCAAGAGCTGGAGCTGATCTCTCACCCGTGTCCTTACAATAGCAACATAATGAGCAGTGCTTCATGCATTCCTTGGAACTGACCCTTTGGACACTTGCATGGTTGTACAAATAAAACTACTGTACATTTTAATAAAATAATTGGGCACATATTTAAAGTAGAGGAATATAAACAAGTATGAGAAGAGAACAGGGTAGTAGGATTAGTTTAGAATTGCTCCAGCAAAGGCCTAGTGCAAACACAATAGGATGTACTACCTTCCTTTGAGCTGTTAATGTCTAAAGTTCTACAAATTATATTCAAATAATATTGTTGCAGAATTATACATGTAGACAAAACATTGCTCTGTTCAATCTGTTAGCAGCTTATGCTATGTCAAAGTAATGGGATTTCAGAAAAGTAGTTGCATTTGTGTCAAGAATGACAGCTGAAGTTATTTTTAATATATATTCTATTTCCATTTAAAACATTCAGTTTTGTTCCCAGCATTCTATTGATTGGGATAAATGACTGTGTAGTGATAATGTACTCCTACTGATGCTGTGTCTGTTTCATCTTTGTCAGTCTAGTAGAGGAGAAATATAAACTCGACATTTATCCTAACGGACTGATAATGTCACACTTTCAGGTCAGACATCTGGTTTACACCCTGACCAAGTTAACTGCCACTGACCTAACTTACAGAATGTGTTAATCTAAAATCAGAAATATGCAGTCGTGATTTAGAAATAAAATATGAATGATTAAGGAAATAGATTTGCCAGTAGCGCGATTCCCAGTCTAATCATTTGTTTTTGAAATACAGTGGCCTAAAAATTTGGCTACAACCACTTTTTGAGCACGAGAAGAATGAGGTTAAAATCTTTGTGCCTGAATGGTCAAAACCAAAGTACCTGCACATTTAGGGAGTGAAAGCTACAGCCAACTACCCTCTCCCCACATAGTGAAACCTCTTGGAAAGTTTGGCCTCTATGTTGCTAACTAATGGCCTCAGTTAAGTGAGGAAAAGAAAATAAAATTTTGGTTTACACAGAGCCTTTCATGCCCATAGATGCTGCACAGAACTCAAGACAGCCCTAGGGAAAGGTGGAGGATTGATCCCAGAGGTGATTAATGAACCTAATTTTAAAAGGAAGACTGTTCACCAATATCGATAAGCTGGGATCATTTCTTCATCCTTTCCTGGGCTTTAATAGGTCTCCATAAAATAGAATGATGTCATTCTGACTGTTGGTAGTATGTTTGATGGACATCTTTACTGTACTAGTACTATGTCCGAGTCATGCTTTCCAACTTTAAGTATCAAGGTCTGTCAAGCTAGGATCATAGTAATTTCCCCTTCCCTCACTTTTTAAACAAAATGTTACACAATAGCTTCAAGATAAATAATTGCAGATTATGAAAACAAATGTGGAGCAATATATTCTTCCATTGAAGTATTATACTGTCAGTACCATGCCAAACATAATTAGCATAATTCGCAGCCTCTCTAGCATTTTTAATGACAAAGTTCTGTGTAGCAGTCACAGTTTCTTGGTTCATGTATTATTTGAGTGATGGAGATGTGATAGAAATCCTTATAAGGTGCCTCAAGAGGTAGAAATCCTTTTTTAATGCATGCCATCTAAGTGAAGCATATCCTAATGGTAGGTTAGACTTTATTTAAAAACAGTGAATTGTGAACTGATGTAGGAATATTTCTAGGTATTGAATGCTTACTGTATCAGAAAAATAGTGTATTCTAGATAGTGTATTTTTTAAAATATCTCTTATCATGGTATTTCAAACATGTGTACAAGGGGAGGAGAGAATAAATAATCCTTATCTGTGTGCTGTAGTCTGTCTCTTGCTGGGACATCATAGACCACACAGGCTGTATTGTGATTTCAACAATGCCATTTTAAAATCTAGCATGTAGTATAAACAAAAACAACAGAACTTTCTGCAAACCATTGGAAAGTATAATTTTTGGTGAAAAAGTTAAAATACGTGAATTTGAAGAATGCTAATCTAAAGCTAAGGAACTGCTTAAGAAACCTGAACTTTGGCTGTATCATTTTGGGATGCACTGCACCCTCCGGTAAAACTTTTTTATTATTTATCACTTTCTTGTTAAAAGAAAACTATTCCACAATCATCTTTACCGAATATTTTGGAAATATATAGCATATTTTGCATGGTTGTTTCAACAGTTATAGTATCCTGTACTTGTAAACCAAGAGCAAGTTTTGCAAGATTTCTAAGTGTACAATTTTACTGAAATGTAAAGTACAAAACTATTTAATAATTCTATATTTTCTTTCCTGAAGTACTTCAAGCTAAAAAATTGCATTGAGCTGGCAAAACTCCAAGGAGGTCTTCTTCAGCCTTGACTTTTAGAATACTTTGCCCAGAACTGCTGTGTTTCTGTCTTTTGCTTGATTCAAGTTTTCTCAAGCAGAATTTTATGTTATACAAACTAAAGGACAGAGTGATACATAAAATAGATTCCATACTTATAACCGTTTCTCAAAAATGTTTCCTATTTGCTTCAAAACTGTAGCTTTGGTTTAATCTATCTCCATTGGAGGAAAGATCAGTAGATGGTGATGTCAGACGTTGAAAATGCCTTTCTGTATGGAGCCTGAAGCAGACGTATTTAAAGATTAGGCTGACCTGACAGAAGTAATTTTCTTTGGGTATCTGAGATAACCACTTTACAAACACTGTTTATAAACTGGAGAAAATACATTCAGAGATGTCAGCATCGTTCCTCTGGTGGTCTATCAAAAATATACTAGGATGAATATCGGAATGCGTACGTGGTATCTCAATATTTAGTAAAATTCAGGCTTGTCATTTTGGGGTTTCCACCATGTCTCCCTCAACAATTACATTTGAGCAAATTCTGTTTATTATACCATCGTATTTGGTTAGCATGCTGTTACAACTCAGTTAATTACAAAATAATAGGACATGGCTTTGTGCCCCAGGGTACACAGGTTACAAACAGTGCTCCTGAGATGCTGCTTGGCCTGCTGTGTTCATCCAGCCTCACATTTTATTATCTTGGAATCTCCAGCATCTGCAGTTCCCATTATCTCTCTTACAAACAGTGCCAGCAACTTGGGAGGCTGGAGAAAGTGAGTGCAGAACAAAAAGCAAATCAGGTGTGAAGTTGAAAATATGTTAGCTCTATAAAGAGAGAAACTGGGAAGTTTTGTGTTAGACACAGTGAGAGGATTACACTGACAGGAACACCTTCTTCAGCCTAAACTCAGTATTTTGTATGGAGACAGCAACTTATAACAAATTATTTTACACACCCTGGACATCTCAGTGAGGCAAGTCTCCTTATTACTGTGAGATTACACAGAGCCATGTTCAGAAGTTGAGTAGACCATTGGGTAGGGGGTTCGGCTACTCCAACTCCCCACCCATAGAGACTACAATAGCCATTCAATAGGAGCAACAGCGATTGAACAGATGCCATTGTCAGCACCACCTACAGGGCTGAGTCTGTAGGCCAAGAGTCAGCTTCCTGACTTCCTGAGCTTTATAGCGGAGTTAGTAATGTAGTGGCAATGTCACTCGAGTGACAATGCAGAGACCCAGGCCATTGCCTTGGTGATCTTAGTTCAAATACTATCATGGCAGCTAATGGAAATTAAATTCAATTAATCATAAGTCCTAATTGAAAGCTAATATTGATAAACCCAAACTGATTCTGTGAAAAATGTCATTGGGTGAATGCTAGAACCCTTGCTGAGTTTTTTTTAAACTTTTTTCTTTTATTAATTTTGGTTTGGTGCTGTGATCTATGGAGTGTGCATTGAAGATGAACTTTGGACTGTGGGCAGCAGCTTGTGTTAAAGAAAGGGACGAACAAGCTGTTGTTTACTTGTGGGGCCAGGCCTGGAAGAAAATTACAGGTTGGCTCTTGATCAAAAAGTTCTACAGATGGATACTTGCGAGAGCAGTATATTAAATAAGAAGCAGATGTTTGGCCCTTAATGAAGTCAGAACTTGGGAATTGATGCCAGCAGATCTGGGAAAGAACATGATGGCCAAACTGGGAATGGCTGCATATCTAAAAGGAGTTTGGCTGTTGATGCTACTTGAAGATTTGAAAGCTCCCTGCCTAACCCCCAATTATCAGTGGTTGGACGTTCAGGGAACCGATGCCAGCTAAACCTTATGTTTTTTTTGTGAAGGTTTGAGTTGCATGATTCTTTTGAGATTTTCTCATTATAAGGTCTAATTAATTCTCTTACAGTATCTTACCAAACGGGACTCATTAGTTACCTCAGATGTCCCTTTGACATCTCCTATGACTGATTTCTGTTCCCTCTTACATGTCCTTCGTAGAAATATCTACGCTGCAGATATTCCAGAATCCCACTTGCAATGAAGATATAAAATATATCACAAATGGATCTGGATAGGTGAGGTGATCGGGTCAAAATTTGGCACATGAAGTTTAAAATGGACAAATGTAAAATTATCTAGTTTGGTGAGAGATATAGAAAGACGTTATTATTTAAATGGAGATAAAATTTTAAGTATTCAGTGCAGAGGGATCTGGGTGTCCTTGTACATGAATTGCAGAAAACTCGTATGCAGGTATAGCAGGTGATAAAGTGGAATTTTGGCATTTATTGCCAAAAGAATAGAGTATGCAAGTTGGGAAGCATTACCGCAACGGTACAGGGCATCAGTGAGACTGTGCCTAGAGTATTGAATCCAAGTTTGGTTCCCAAATTTGAGGAGGGATATATTTTTACTGGTGGCAGTTTAGACAAGGCTTACTAGATTAATTCCAAAGATGAGGAATTTGTCTTATGAAGAGAGATTAAGGAATTTAAGCCAATATTCTCTGGAGTTTAGAAAAATGAGAGGAGATCTAATTGAGATCTATAGGATGCTAAAGGAGATTAACGAAAAAAAATGTTAAGAGGCTGTTTCCTCATGTGGAGCAATTTAGAACAAGATGTCAAGCTTTAGGATAAGGAGCAGCAAATTTAAATCAGATATTTGAAAAATGACGTCCCTCAAAGGGTCATGAGTCTGTAGAATTCATCCTGGGACATTGATTAAATTTAAGGAGAAGACAAACAGATTTTTAATCATAACATGTTGAAGGATTTTGGAGAATGGGCAGGAAGGTGGAGTTGAGGCTGAGATGAGATCAGCCAGAATCGTATTAAATGGCAGAGCAGCCTTGAGGAGCTGAATTCCCTTCTCCTGTTTCTAGTTCTAATGTTCTTACATTCTAATTCAATGGCATTCCTTGTGCTTGCACCATCTTTAAAAGTCCATTGTCTACCCAGGAAAGTCTCTGTCTGTATATATCCAGATGTAGCCATTGGCACTTTGCAGGCAGCAGCCTGGAGGTCCTGATAGAAAGGATCCCACCCCCCCCCCCCCACACCCCACTTACCTGCAAGAGTGCAGATATAATAACCCTCGAGAAACCTGACACCATTCAGGGCAAAGCAGCCCAGTTAACTGGCAACACATGCAGATTCTCCATCAGTCCACTCAGTGTCAGCGCTGTCGACTATCTACAAGGTGTACTAAAGAAATTCTCCAAAGACACCTTCCAAATCCGGATCTACTACCATCTAGAAGGGCAGGGGCAGCAGATACATGGAAGCAACTTCACCTGTAAGCACGCCCACAAACTGTTTATTGTCCTTACATGGAAATATACCATCATTATGTCAAAATCGTGGATCTGCCACCCTAATGGCATTATGAGCCTACCTACAACAAATGGACTAGTACAAGAAGGCAGTTTACCTCCCATTTATGTTACCATTGACAACCAGAGTGTTGTGAACTATCAAATAGTGTAGTCCCATGAAATTACAATAAGTCAAATCCAGAAAACTTGCAAGTCTGCCACAAAAAAAGCAATCAGCTATTCCTACTGGGGTATGGAAAAGAAATTGAATTGTTCCATGCAATTGGAATTTTAGGACTAATAGCTCCAATGAACCAAAATCATACATACTTGTAATGGGACTGCACAAATTACTCAGAGCAAAGTTAGGCAATGCTAGAGCGTGAAATCACTGTTGTGAAAACCATCATTTGAAGTTTCAGTTGAAGAATGTTCAAACCTTGAAATTATGGCCAAACTTGAGCGAAGTCTAAAGTTCTGTCAGTTCAAAACAAGCCTCAACATATACAGAAACTAAGCTGCCTATTTCGTAGTTGAAGCCAGAAAGACCATAAGGATGCTCTGGATATCACACTGCAATACAATGTTTGACAATATTGACGATATGATGAAATCTATCACAGTCGTCAAAAGACAGCAAGCTAAGTGAAGTACATTGAGTTGACCAAGAGCTACTTCCAATTTTTAAAGATGTCTTTCACTGTACAAGATCAGATTGTAACAAGCTGTAAGCAAAATTGAAGAATAAAGATATTTCTGTATATTCATTGCATCATTATGTTTTCATTTGCTTTTCTTGATATAGGGTGTGTTTGTAGGCAAATCACTTTACTTAGGGTATTTGCTCAACTATCTCAAATCTTTGGTTCAAACATTTATAAAATCGTGCAATTCAACTTTTTCAGTTTGCTACAGTTTATCTCTGCCTGGGTACTGCAGAGAAAATTCATCTGTCACTTGTGGCCTTAGTTGAGTTCAAAATGGTACAGACCGGAATATCTGGAAAGATGGAACAGAACTGTGAAACCTGTATGATGTAGTTACTAAGATGATGTCAGAGATGTTGTTGGCAGCGAAAACATATCTAAATACTTGTGCCAGAAATGCAAGAGTTGAGCACGAGCATGAAAGCTTGATGTGATATCTCATATTTGAGTGAAATATTGCCCTAACTCTGTCATTTAGAACGCTGCCCATTTCACACAACATATTGGAAACAGGTAAAAGCAGATGTTGGTATCCTCTACTGAAAAGTCACCTAGATTCAGAACGTTAGCTTGCTCTCGCTCCATGGATGTTGCCTGACCTGCTGTGATTTCCAGTCCTTTTTGTTTTTAATATTGATCAACCCTGCATTAAACATTAACAACACTTCAAAAATACTTCAGTATATCAGGTTTATGGATGGATAATGTAACCACATCTATTCGGCACAGGTGCAAACTTTAATTTCAAAATTTAAATAGTATATTTTTATTTCAGAACCCTAAAGGAAAATCAACCTTTAATCTCCAACCACCATCCAACAAATTATTTTAGTTTTGGATAATCTGAATCAGTCTAACAAGGTTTAATGAAAAGATATGGGCCTGAATCTTACAGTCATTGGTAATGCCGTGGTTATCACCACTAACCGCAATTAAACATTTTGACCTGTTTAGGTGGTGCTTTCTGCCTTTGACAAAATGTTGGTGACATAAGTAAACATCATCAGGAGTGTGGGTCAGCATTGTTAGGGATTTGGTGGATAACCATTGTGAGGAGGAAGGTGGTACTGAGCCTTGTAGGGCAATAGTGAAGGGAGTGAGCATTCTCGGGAGTGTGTGGGAGGGTGGACTCTGAGAGGAGGATAACGAGTCAGCACTATCAGAGGTACTGCACTGTAGGACTAACTATGGGCTTTGTTGGGTGCAGGCCTTTTATTTAGGCCCCTCCATTATGGTTCCTGTTGTTACACTCAATTTCATGCTTGAGATCAGGCCTGACTCTCTGACAATAAAGTCAGGGATCAGTTCAGACAGTACAATATCTCATGGAAGCATAAATTTCTCAGTTAAGTACCACACGTGTGTGCAGGATGGGGCATCCCCAGGGATACAACATGTTGGGTCCCTGGGAATGCCCCATCCTGCAATAGCGGTGAACATCCCCACATGTACTGCTATTATCATTGTAAGATCTGCGCCTTTATAGGTAGAAGGTAGAAGGTCACCTTTCTACCAAGAATGATGACACATAGCATGCATCTCCAACTGTAGTATTTTCACACATCACCTTTAATTTGGAATTCCAAGTTGCCATTATCAACCCATTTCCTCAAGACATCTGTCCTTAATGCCTTCATCCTCTGTAACCATCTATTGTCCTGTCAAGAAATAATTAATTGCTCCAAGCTCTGCCTTGTTTCCGACAATTTTGTTTTCATAGTCCCACATTCATTTTGTTGTCATTACAGCACCCTTTTCAAACTCATTCAGGACGTCATAAGGACACAGGAAATAGGAGCAGAAATAGACCATTTGGCTCCTGAAGCTTGTTGTAGAGGACCGACAAGACAATTAACTAAAGGCTACTAATCTAATAATAACCTTCAGTTAACTTTCCTGTCGATCCTTGATAACCCTCCTTGTTTATTAGGCATTTAATTCGGCTTTGAATACATTCAATGGTCCAAACTTCACTGGTGAAGAGAATTCCAAACACTAACAACTCTGTGAGAAGAAGTCACTTTTCATTCCCAGCTTAAGCTGGACATCTCCTATTTGTAAAGTGCATCCTCGAGTTCTAGATTTGCCTACAAGTGAAAACATCCTCTCGATGACTAGCCTATCAAACCCTCTCAGAATCTTATTTATTTCAAAAGATCACATTTCATGCTTTTAAACCCAAAAGAGTATTGTTCTAAACTGCTCAAGCTTTCTCGCAAGTCAGAGCGACCACCCTAGAATCAGCCTGGTGAACCTTCTCAGAACAGCTTCCAGAGCATATGTGAATTAACAAGGTGTAGAGCTGGATGAACACAGCAGGCCAAGCAGCATCAGAGGAGCAGGAAGGCTGACGTTTCAGGCCTAGATCCTTTTCAGTCCCTTGTTATCTCAGATTCTCCGGCATCTGCAGTTCCTACTATCTCCAGGGCATATATGTCCTTTTTTAAGTGAGGTGACCAAAATTACAAATTGTATTGTGTTCTGTGTAGAATTGTAGCAAGCCTTTCCTACTTTTTTTTTGTTTCATCCTGCTCACACTAAGGGCCATTCCATTTGTCTTCTTATTTGTTGGGCCTGCTGACTTTTTGTGATTAAAACACAGGGACTTCCAGTACCCTCTGTACTAAAACAGTTTGGAGCCATCCTCTATTTACAGTTGTCTATTTTTCCTGGTAGTTTTAAAACCTCATGTTTTCCAACATTATACTACATTTGCTGATTCATTTCCCACTCTCATATTTATATATATCCCTTCACAGGCTCTTTGTATCCTCCTCACTATTTGTTCTCCTCCAGTACGTTAGCCAACAGCAAATTCAGTTATATTACCATTTATTCTTTTCTCCAGGAAATTAATAGTGATTGAAACTATTAGCAGCCAAACCACCCATCCCTTTGATACTCTACTAGTCTGCATTGTGAAAGTGACCCATTTATCCCAACTTTCTGTTTCTTGTTGGTTACCCAGCTCCCTATCAATTTTAGCTTTCTCTTTATTCCTGTATTCATTCATGGGAAGAGGGTGCTGCTGGCCAGGCAGCATTTATTGCCCACCCCTAATTGCCCAGAGGGCATTTGAGAGTCAACCACATTGCTGTGGGTCTGGAGTCACATGTAGACCAGACCAGACCAGGTAAGGATGACAGATTCCTTCCCTAAAGGACATTGGTGAACCAGATGGGTTTTAGTTTATCATACCTAATACAGTACTGTAAGCTCTTATCTTGTGTAATCTTTTATGTGACACTTTATTTTGTACACTTTGGAAATGCTGAAGTGCTACAGTTCCAGGTTCCACTGTGTCCAGCATATTCATTGTATCTTCAAAAATTTTGAATATTTTTGTCAAATATAAATTTCCTTTAGCAAAACTCTGTGACTCTCTCTGATAGTACAATGATTTTTTTTTAATATCCTGCCGTGGCATCTTTCCTTATTGGAGGGGAGATTAGTTAGGTTGGACAGCTCATTTGTGATGCTGTGTGATACCAACAGCGTGAGTTCAATTACTATATCAGCTGAGGTTACCATGAAGGACTGCCCTTCTCAACTGCCCCCATCACTGAGGTGTGGTGACCCTCGGATTAAACTCACAACAGTCTTCTCTCTGATGAGGAAACAGTCCTACAGTCCACTAGGACTATGGAGAATTTGCCTAACTGATTCTAATACTTTCCCAATGACAGACTTTGAACTAATTGGTTGATAGATTCTTGCTTTCTGCACCATTGCATTCTTGAACAAAGAAGTTACATTATATTCTTTCATTCCGCTGGTACCTGTACAGGATCTAAGGAATTTTCTAATGGAATTTATTTTTCTAGAATCCCTGCAGTGTGGAAACGGCCATTCAGCTTAACAGGTCAACACTGACTCTCTGAAGACTATCCCATCCAGACTCACCCCTGCATCTCCGACCTTATCCATGTAACCTTGCACTTCCCATGGCTATTCCATCTAACTTACATATCCCTGGACACAATGGACAATTTAGCATGGCCAATCCACCTTCAGACTGTGGGAGGAAACTGGAGCAACTGGAGGAAACTCAGACAGGTACAGGAGAGAGCATAAACCTCACATAGACAGTCACCTGAAGCTGGACTTGAACCTGGGTTCCTGGCACTGTGAGGCAGCAGTGCTAACCACAGAGCCATGGTGATGCAACATTTTAAAAGGTTACAACTGGTGTCTCCACGATCTCTGCAGGGAAACAGGGTGATGTCCTGAGGTCAATAACAAGGGGGCGTAAGTTTAGTGAAAGGCAGAAGGTTGAGAAGGGATTTGAGGAAAATCTTTTCACCCAGAGGGTGGTGGGAATCTGGAAAGCACTGCCTGGGAGGGTAGTTGAGACTGGAAACCTCACAACCTTTCATACTGGATGAGCACTTGAAATGCCATAACATTCAAGACTATGGGTCAAGTGCTGCAAAGTGGGGCCAATGTAGAATGAGAGTAGTTATTTTTATTGGTATATTCTTGATGGGCCAAAAGGCTTTTTTTTTAACTGTACGATTCTATATCTGAGTCCTAACCCTGCCCCAAAACCCAGACCAAAACTTTGTTTCAGGGATTTGACCTGCACTAATATGATTTTGTCTGTTCAAAATTAACGGTAAACTGTGCTGGAAATTCACAATAACATTTTACATTAGAGCCAATGATATTACGTGGCTTTATATCTGACATATAAGTAAAATATACAGCCTCCTTTTTTCCGTAGCAATGTGAGCTTTGTAATCCTATGTGTGAACATGTTGTGACTCCTCCCGAAACCCAGCAGGCTCTGTGTCCATTACCATGTGAGTTGGCATCTGTGACAAGGCAGTTTGAACACATGCTCAGTAGCTATTCCGAGAGTAAAGGTAAAATGAACTCCAAAATCTCCAATTTCAGACAAAGAAGATATAGTGGAAGAGGTGTATTTGTATTTCTAACCTATTTAAATTATTCCATAATAAAGTAACAATGTAAACGGGTAGCCATCGCTCATCCTGGGGAATAGGTTTCCACATATGGACTGGAAATAGATGTTGTGATTGGCCACAAGCTGTCGATTATTAACTCCATGGCACACTTCCTTCCCTATTTCTTGGGGAATCCTTTAAAGCAGATAGACAGCCTGTTGCTGGAATTGTGACAATATTGCCAACATCAATCTAAAATGACCGGGAGGATGCAGTATTCCAGGAGACAGGAAAGTCATCAGAGCTTTTCAGGGATAATAGATCTGAAATAATGAGTGATAATGGGAACTGCAGATGCTGGAGAATCCAAGATAATAAAATGTGAGGCTGGATGAAAACAGCAGGCCCAGCAGCATCTCAGGAGCACAAAAACTGATGTTTCGGGCCTAGACGCTTCACCAGAGAGGGGGATGGTGTGAGGGTTCTGGAATAAGTAGGGAGAGAGGGGGAGGCGGACCGAAGATGGAGAGAAAAGAAGATAGGTGGAGAGTAGAGTGTAGGTAGGGAGGGGATAGGTCAGTCCAGGGAAGACGGACAGGTCAAGGAGGTGGGATGAGGTTAGTAGGTAGGAGATGGAGGTGCGGCTTGGGGTGGGAGGAAGGGATGGGTGAGAGGAAGAACAGGTTAGGGAGGCAGAGACAGGTTGGACTGGTTTTGGGATGCAGTGGGTGGAGGGGAAGAGCTGGGCTGGTTGTGTGGTGCAGTGGGGGGAGGGGACGAACTGGGCTGGTTTAGGGATGCGGTGGGGGAAGGGGAGATTTTGAAGCTGGTGAAGTCCACATTGATACCATTGGGCTGCAGGGTTCCCAAGCAGAATATGAGTTGCAGTTCCTGCAACCTTCGGGTGGCATCACTGTGGCACTGCAGGAGGCCCATGATGGGCATGTCATCTAAAGAATGGGAGGGGGAGTGGAAAAGGTTTGCGACTGGGAGGTGCAGTTGTTTATTGCGAACCAAGCGGAGGTGTTCTGCAAAGCGGTCCCCAAGCCTCCGCTTGGTTTCCCCAATGTAGAGGAAGCCACACCGGGTACAGTGGATGCAGTATACCACATTGGCAGATGTGCAGGTGAACCTCTGCTTAATGTGGAAAGTCATCTTGGGGCCTGGGATAGGGATGAGGGAGGGGGTGTGGGGCAAGTGTAGCATTTCCTGTGGTTGCAGGGTAAGGTGCCAGGTGTGGTGGGGTTGGAGGGCAGTGTGGAGCGAACAAGGGAGTCACGGAGAGAGTGGTCGCTCCGGAAAGCAGACAGGGGTGGGGATGGAAAAATGTCTTGGGTGGTGGGGTCGGATTGTAGATGGCGGAAGTGCCGGAGGATGATGCGTTGTATCCGAAGGTTGGTAGGGTGGTGTGTGAGAACGAGGGGGATCCTCTTAGGGCGCTTGTGGCGGGCGCGGGGTGTGAGGGATGTTTTGCGGGAAATGCGAGAGACGCGGTCCAGGGCGTTCTCGACCACTGTGGGGGGAAAGTTGCGG
This sequence comes from Stegostoma tigrinum, assembly GCF_030684315.1. Taxonomy (NCBI): domain Eukaryota; kingdom Metazoa; phylum Chordata; class Chondrichthyes; order Orectolobiformes; family Stegostomatidae; genus Stegostoma; species Stegostoma tigrinum. Next base: position 717,670 of record NC_081359.1, on the reverse strand, counting down.
TCTTGAAGAACTTGGACATTTGGGATGTGCTGGAGTGGAATGCCTCATCGTGGGAGCAGATGCGGCGGAGGCGGAGGAATTGGGAATAGGGGATGGAATTTTTGCAGGAGGGTGGGTGGGAGGAGGTGTATTCTAGGTAGCTGTGGGAGTCGGCGGGCTTGAAATGGACATCAGTGACAAGCTGGTTGGGCTTGAAATGGACGTCAGTTACACAAGCCCCACACCCCACCTCTTCCTCCGTTACATTGATGACTGTATCGGCGCCGCCTCTTGCTCCCCAGAGGAGCTTGAACAGTTCATCCACTTCACCAACACCTTCCACCCCAACCTTCAGTTCACCTGGGCCATCTCCAGACATCCCTCACCTTCCTGGATCTCTCAGTCTCCGTCTCAGGCAACCAGCTAGAAACTGATGTCCATTTCAAGCCCACCAACTCCCACAGCTACCTAGAATACACCTCCTCCCAACCACCCTCCTGCAAAAATTCCATCCCCTATTCCCAATACCTCCGCCTCCGCCGCATCTGCTCCCACGATGAGGCATTCCACTCCCGCACATCCCAGATGTCCAAGTACTTCAAGGACCACAACTTTCCCCCCACAGTGATCGAGAACGCCCTTGACTGCGTCTCTCGCATTTCCCGCAACACATCCCTCACACCCCGCCCCCGCCACAAGCGCCCAAAGAGGATCCCCCTCGTTCTCAGACACCACCCCATCGTCCTCCGACACTTCCGCCATCTACAATCCGACCCCACCACCCAAGACATTTTTCCATCCCCACCCCTGCCTGCTTTCTGGAGAGACCACTCTCTCCGTGACTCCCTTGTTTGCTCCACACTGCCCTCCAACCCCACCACACCCGGCACCTTCCCCTGCAACCGCAGGAAATGCTACACTTGCCCCCACACCTCCACACTCACCCCTAACCCAGGCCCCAAGATGACTTTCCATATTAAGCAGAGGTTCACCTGCACATCTGCCAATGTGGTATACTGCATCCACTGTACCCGGTGTGGCTTACTCTACATTGTGGAAACCAAGCAGAGGCTTGGGGACCGCTTTGCAGAACACCTCCGCTTGGTTCGCAACAAACAACTGCACCTCCCAGTCGCAAACCATTTCCACTCCCCCTCCCATTCTTTAGATGACATGGGCCTCCTGCAGTGCCACAGTGATGCCACCCGAAGGTTGCAGGAACAGCAACTCATATTCCGCTTGGGAACCCTGCAGCCCAATAGTATCAATGTGGACTTCACCAGCTTCAAAATCTCCCCTTCCCCCACCGCATCCCAAAACCAGCCCAGTTCATCCACTCCCCCCACTGCACCACACAACCAGCCCAGCTCTTCCCCTCCACCCACTGCATCCCAAAACCAGTCCAACCTGTCTCTGCCTCCCTAACCTGTTCTTCCTCTCACCCATCCCTTCCTCCCATCCCAAGCCGCACCTCCATCTCCTACCTACTAACCTCATCCCACCTCCTTGACCTGTCCGTCTTCCCTGGACTGACCTATTCCCTCCCCACCTCCCCACCTATACTCTCCTCTCCACCTATCTGCTTTTCTCTCCATCTTCGGTCCGCCTCCCCCTCTCTCCCTACTTATTCCAGAACCCTCACCCCATCCCCCTTTCTGGTGAAGGGTCTAGGCCCGAAACGTCAGCTTTTGTGCTCCTGAGATGCTGCTGGGCCTGCTGTGTTCATCCAGCCTCACATTTTATTATCTTTGTTTACACTGATCCCCACTACCGCCTGATCCTTGACATTATACCATCGTGATGCCCCCACCAAGCCCCTGCTCCTCTACCCTCCCCCTGTGGAGGCCATGATACTGGACCATCATCTTCCTACCAAATGAACCACTTTGTGCATTTCTCCCCATTTAATTTTGCCTGCTACTTGTCTCAGCATTCACCATTCTACATTGCCCAATATTCTCTACATTTCGCATTCTACCCATCCTCCTCATGTTCACAATTCTCTGTGTTTTAGATCTGTATATTTCAAAAATGTTCTCAGGACACCTAAGTGATTTACTATACTAGGAGAACGAGGATCCTCAACACACCCTACAAACCTATCTCCCATCTGAAAAACATCCATTACCCCACCACTGGCTCTTTCCGATCACTCAGTGAATTCTGTGTCTATGTTTCTCCTGTTCTTTATCATAGAACAGAATCGTAGAAACCCCACAGTGTGGGAACGGGCCCTTCAGGCAACAAGTCCACACTGACCCTCAGATCACCCACCCAAACCATACCCCCTCTAATCTACACATCTCTGAACACTACGCACAATTTATCACGGGCAATCCACTGAGCCTGCACATCTTTGGACTGTAGGTGGAAACTAGAGCACCTGAAGGAAACCCACACAGACACAGGAAGAATGTGCAAACTCCACACAGACGGTCGCCCGAAGGTGGAATTGAACCTGGGTCCCCGGCGCGATGAGTCAGCAATGTTAACCACTGTGCCATCGTGCTGCCCCTATGTTCCATGAGCTCTAGTTTTGCTCACATCTGTGGCAATGCATTCAGTGCCTTTTGGAAGTTTATGTACACCATGTTAGCTCTTTAAATAAAAGACCAGGTTATTTAAGTGCAATTTTCCCTTAAAATATTCATACCAACCATCCTTATCAGCCTGTATTTGTTAGTGCAAATTAATGCCACATTTGAACATGGACCGTTCTGTTCACTTCTGACATTATGAGCTGGCAAAGTCATTGATGAAGCATCTGCAGACATTTGGGCCTAGGACCCTCCTCTGAGGAATTCCTGCATCAGTGTCTTGGGAATAAGATGATTGACCTCCAGAGCCCACAAATCATCTTCCTTTGTATCAGAGATAATGGGAACTGCAGATGCAGGAGAATCCAAGATGAAGACCCTCTGATGAAGGGTCTAGGCCCACAACGTCAGCTTTTATGCTCTTGAGATGCTGCTTGGCCTGCTGTGTTCATCCAGCTTCACACTTTATTATCATCATCCTTTGTGCCAGGTATGAATCTAACTAGCGGAAAGATTTCTTCATGATTCCCATTGACTTGACTTTACCGTTCTGGTATGCCACTGGCACATCTAACCAACCAAACTTTGGATGTACCTTGGATGTATCATCACCTTCCCCGGTTCATGATATAGTCATCACAGATTGAGTAACACTCTGACTTGGATTTTTCATTTAAAGTTATTCCAGATATCCTTTTCTTTATAGCTGAATCAACAGCCTCACAAAACATAAAGGATAGGAAACTTGCTCAGTATAACTGCACGGAGAATTATGCATCGACACCTCCTGATAATTGTACTGTGCCATTTGGACTTGAATTTGTGCAGGATTCCAATCCAGCGAATACATTCTATAGCACACTAGTAAGAGAGAGCTGAAGTCCATAACTTTTAATCCATTGAAAGATATTGTGGCTTTGGAAAAAGAATTAGATCATGATCTGAAGAGGAAACATTTGCAGGGCTCTGTGGAATAGGGAGTGATTGGAGTTCGATGACCTGCTGTTGCAGAAAGGTGTTACAGATACGATTGATCAAATCACCATCTCCCGTGTTGGAACTATTCCCTGCTTCTATATAACACTGATTGCATCATCCTGGTGCTCAGTGTGACTTTAACGTTTATAACACCTGTAACATGACACAAATCTTCCTGATCCAATTTCCCCCTCTGGTATTGCTTTCTGCTCTGAGCTAGATATTATGAAATGGTGGTCTGTCACCGAATTCCTTCAAATGTTTTTGTTTCTGTATCAGTGCTTATAAAACTGGTATTTGCATCTATATACCACATACTGCCATTACATGAACCAGGTTTATCTCTGGGTTAATTGGTGCACATTAGGAAAGCTTGGATTAATTTATTGCATAAGTTTGATCTTTAATGATAACCCTTAGATTTGGATTTATGATTTCTATGTTAAAATATGTACGTACATATTGTATAACAGACATGAAAATAGCCTTGTGCACATGGGCTAACATTCCTCAGTTTCTGTAGTGGTATCAGTAAAGCCAGCTCTACAACATTCTCCAGGCTTTTTATATAAAAAAATGTATTTCCAGATCAGTTAGTGTCAGCTTTCTGTTAGATTCCACTCATTTTTCTTTTGTTACTTTTACAGTGCTAAACAACTTTCTCTATGTTACATTTATTCATATTATTAAAACTTGTCTTGGCCTTGTGTCAAGACACTTTTATCTCAGGATATGGATGTATGTTTACCCTCAAAAATATATGCAAGTAAAGCACAAAGCGAAGATACAATGCAGAAAATTGAAGTGAATTTCAATATCAAACTCAAATTTATTTGTTGTTTTTTGCTCATGTCTCCATTTTCGAGCTAAAGAGAAGTATTCACACATTTCCTGAATTATGGGTGGATTCAGGGGAATTTAAAATGGGAAATATAGAAACGGTAGAGAAACTAAATGATTACTTTGCATTTGTCTTTGCAAGAAATCTCGCAGAAATAAGTTATTTTAAATAATGTGCAGGTGCAGCAAGCAATTAGAAAGGCAAATGGCATATTGGCCTTTGTTGCAAGAGGATTCAAGTTCAGAAGTAAAGACATCTTGCTGCAAGTGAATAGAACACTGGGGAGTGTACACCTGCAGTACTTCATGTAGTTTCAAACTCTTTACCAAGGGAAAAATGGAGGCAGAGCAACTGGGTTCACCAGACTAATTCTGGGGATTGTAGGACTACCATATAGGAGATACTAAGCAAAATGGGTCCCTACCCTCTAGAGATTAGAAGAATGAGAGGTGATCTCATTGAAACTTACAAAACAGAATAACTGCAGAACTTCCCCTAGCTGGGGTGTCTAGGACAGAGGGCACAAAACAAGGAACAAGCCATTTAGGTCTGAGATGAATGATGAGTGAGTTATCAAAATTATCTCCTGGAAGTCTATGTCATTAAACTTATTCATTGCTAATATACAGGAGGTCAATTTACCAACTTTCAACTTATAAATGCTCATGCTTACAAATGTGATCCCATACAGACCTGTAATTTTAAAGATCTGACATACAAACACCTGCTTTCCTTTTGAAAAGATATTTTAAATTGACCTGCACTGTGGTGCAACTTGCATACAAATTGACTTGCGAGAGGACTCCAGAACAGAACCTGTTCACAACCTGGAGACTGCCTGCATATAGGAGCGGAGTAGGCTATTCAGTCCTTAAGAACTGCTCCATTATTCAGTAACATCACCAATCGATCTCCCTCTGCCTTAAAAAAAATTCAATGGGTCTGCTTCCATCACTTTTCAAGAAGAAGTCTGTGGATTCGGGATCCACTGAGAAAATAAAATGTTTAATTTCAGTTTTAAATGGGAGATATTGGATATTCAAAACTGAAACATGTAGTTCTAGATTCTATCATAAGAGGAAACATCCTCTCCACATCTACCTGGCGAAGATCCCTCAGGAATTTTATCTTTCAGTCAAGTTATCTCTGACTCTTCTAAACTCCAGTTAATATAAGCCTACTCCTCTCCAACATTTCCTCAAGTCAAATCACCTAGCTCAGATATTAGAGTAAACTGCCTCCTAAGTATTTACACATTTCCTCAACAATAATGATCAGTATTCCAGAGGCAATTCCACCACAACTGAAATGTGGCCCAACATACCCACGCTGACCCTTAGAGCATCCCACCCAGGCCCCTCTCCCTACAACCCACCTAATCTACACATCCTTGAACACTACAGGCAAATTTAGCATGGCCAGTCCTCCTAGCCTGCACATCTTTGGACTGTGGGAGGAAACCAGAGCACCCAGAAGAAACACAGGCACTGGGAGAATGTGCAAACTCCACACAGACAGTCGCCCGAGGGTGGAATTGAACCTGGGTTCCTGGTGCTGTGAGGCAGCAGTGCTAACCACTGAGCCACCGTACCACCCGTAAGCTGAGATTGGCTTTTGTCTCTGGGTGGCTTTGAGCCACTAACCTTCTGGTTGACAAATGAAAGTGCCAACCAACTGCACCACAGAGACAGGTAACTCTTAATAATTGACATAGACATTGGCTTTCCAAATTATTTCCTGCACCTATGTGATAATTCTTTGCAATTCATTGTTCAAGACAATGATCAAAAGATTTCTGGTTACTAGTGACAACAAGGGATGGTGCTGGAAAGTGGTGTTGAGGTGAGTTGTTAGCTGCGATATGAAATTGTGGAGCCTGCTTCAATGGTTGAATGCCCTGTTCATGTTACACTAATTCAAATCAGGTACAAAATGACAGCCTAAAGTTGGGTGCAGTTTGAAACAAATTCATTGTATTGGTTTAATTTTCATTGTTTTCGGTGATTTCAAAGTAATTTGTCTCAGAGACCATACTTGTGTTTATTTGAATATACTTTTATGTCACCAATATAAATCACATTAAAAATTGAAAAATTTCTAAAGCTGCCTGTTCTTAAGCCTGTTTTCCCTACTGTGCAGGAACAAAAGTTAGATAACTTGCAATTATTTTCACACTGAAAGTACAGATTAATAAACGTTGTGACTTACCCACTCTTCTTGGGCCCGGCCCTAACCCTAACCCTAACCCTATAACCCTATAACCCTATTGCCTTATTCTTTCCACTTGCTTACACGCACATTCACATTCCATCAGGAGATTGGCAGGAAATTTGGGTGTAAATAAATTTTGGCAAGTTGGGAGCACTAATAAGCATAACTATTGGGAGTAACCTCCCAATTAAGCGTGCACAGAAGATTCCAGCCTACTGTATTTAGATCTTAAATGATCTCTGTACTGTCTTTTATTCAAGTCCTTAGATTTGGATGATCGGGGACAGATCCAAAAATGGCAATGGCCTGATCCTTTATCAGCTGTATCTCTTTCTCGATAAATTATCGTTTCGTGTTTTAGTTTGAACAAAGAACAAAGAAACCTACAGCACAGGAACAGGCCCTTCGGCCCTTCAAGCCTGCGCCGATCAAGATCCTCATTCTAACGTGTCATCTATTTTCTAACGGTCTGTGTCCATTTGCTCCCTGCCCATCCATGTACCTGTCCAAATATATCTTAAAACTCGCTAACATGTCTGTGTCTCCCACCTCCACTGGCAACGCGTTCCAGGCGCCCACCAGCCTCTGTGTAAAAAAAAACTTTCCACACATATCTCCCTTAAACTTTCCTCCTCTCACTTTGAACTCATGACCCCTAGTAATTGAGTCCCCACTCTGGGAAAAAGCTTCTTGCTATCCACCCTGTCTATATCCCTCATGATTTTGTAGACCTCAATCAGGTCCCCCCTCAATCTCCGTCTTTCTAATGAAAATAATCCTAATCTATTCAACCTCTCTTCATAGCTAGAAGTAGTTTGGAAAACATTTATCAATTCTGGCCACACTGTCAGAACTTAATTACTTATGGGATGGCCAAAAGGTTAGTTTCTCGTGTGCAAATATATTTAACAGCAGCATCAAATAATCACAGAAGTTTAATCTGGCACTGGCAGTAAATTAATAGCCAAGAGTGCTCAACATACAGTATAGTCAATCTCCAAAGTTTCCTAATGCCTAGCAGTCAGATAAAACAACTATACATTGGAACAGTATGTTTCATTTTTCAGCTAATTAATTTGAAAAGGAATAGAGGCTAAACTATTGAATAAGTGGTAACATGAGTTTGTTGGCAGACATATGGCCATGATGATCATCTCTGAATTTTACTTGCACTTCTCAACATAGGAGAACTACAGATTAATTTGAGCAACAGAATATGAATTGACTTGAACCTCATTGATTAAATACTGTGCTTTTTTTGGAATTTGGTACTTTAAAATTATTATGGAGGCTTAATTTGAAATTTTCTTTCAATATTCTTTTCATTTAAAACAGAATATCTAATTTAAATGCATCTATGGTTGTATTAGTTTCATTGAAGTTTTAAACATTAGGCTCAATTTGAAAGCTAGTACGACAAAATCAGGCACAGGAAGGCAGATCATAACTTGTGGTTCACCAATGTAGAGACCCTGGAAAAATAAAATATTACCAGGCAAAATATAACAATGAAATAATATTACTGTTCCAGCATAACAATTTTCTGAATTGAATCATTAAACCAATTGATAATTATGTGAAAGTTAATACAATTCAAAATATCATTGATTCTGATGGAGGGATGCTAGAAGTACATAGAACATAGAACATAGAAAAGTACAGCACAGTACAGGCCCTTCGGCCCACGATGTTGTGCTGTGGAATCATCCTAATCCAAAACTAAAATAACCTAACCTACATTCCCCTCAATTCACTGTTGTCCATGTGCATGTCCATCAGTCACTTAAATGTCACTAATGACTCCGCTTCCACGACTACCACTAGTAAGCTATTCCATGCGCTCACAACTCTCTGGGTGAAGAACCTGAAGTAGATAGCCTTTTAAATTTTAACCAATTGAAGCAAAGCAATTGCTTTCTCTAAAATACACAGAATTTGAAGCACAGTTACAACAGTTCTCTGCTAGATTCACTATAAATTGATTCTATGAGCTGATGTGTAATAAAAGGGATTTGCAATGCTTTTGAACATTAGTGTGGCCGCTGTGTCATCATTTACCCCAGAATCCCAAAGATTGTTTACTCGCCTGCACTTGCTATTGAGCGTAAACACCGGTTGGACTGTCCCACACCATGGAGGATTCCTGCTGTGGATGATTACTTGTAGACTGTTCACAGGGCCACCCACTTATTCTTCTGAACTGCCTGCAGCTGCAGAGTGACAACCTTCTGGGATGTGGACTCCAAGAATTTCTCAGACTCTATTAAACTCTGCGGTGACTTCAGCCACTATTCAAGCTCAGAAAACCTTGAACTCAAGCAAATAGAGACACTTCCTTCACACATCATTCTCCAGGCCACACACATCTTTGACTTTACTACAGCACAGGAGTTGCAGATGAAATGCCTTAGTTGTCCTATCAGTTTAATTAGTTCTTTATGTACAAAAAAATACACTTGTGTATATGAGTTTGTGTTAATCATACTGTATTTTTACTTGACACAGTTTGAAGCCATCTCCCGCATTTCCTGCACCTCATCCCTCACACCCCATCCCTGCAATAACAAACAAAAGAGAATCCCCCTCGTCCTCACGTACCAGGCCACCAACATCCAGATCCAATACACCATCCTCTGACACTTCCACCATCTGCAATCCGACCCCACCACCAAAGACATTTTTCCATCCCCACCCTTGCCTGGCCTGCTTTCTGGAGGGACAACTCTCTCCGTGACTCCCTTGACCGCTCTTCATTCCCCTCCTGCCCCACCACACCCAGAACTTTTCCCTGCAACCGCAGGAAGTATTACCCCTGCTCCCACACCTCCTCCCTCACCCCCATCCCATTCCCCAAGAAGACTTTCTACATCAAGCAGACGTTCACCTGCACATCTGCCAATGTGGTATGCTGCATCCGCTGTACCCATTTTGGCTTCCTCTACTTTGGGGAAACCAAGTGGACGCTTGGGGACCGCTTTGTAGAACACCTTCACTCGGTTCGCAGTAAACAGCTGCACCTCTCAGTCGCGAACCATTTCAACTCCCCCTCCCATTCCTTAGATGACATGTCCATCATGGGCCTCCTGCAATACCATAATGATGCCACAACCGAATGAAAATAACTGTGTCAGGCCATTGCTTGACTAGTTTGTGGGACAGCTCTCTCAGTTTCAAACTAGCCCCCAGATGGTAGTGAAGAGGACTTTACAGGGTTGACGGGGCTGTTTGCTTTATTGTTTCCAGTATTTCGGTCAGAATCAGATGATCTGCCCGGGTTCTTTCCTTTCCTTAGACTTTGTTGTGGTTGATCCAACTGAATCGCTTAAGACCATAAGTCCATAAGGCATAGGTGTGGAAGTAAGGCCATTCAGCCCATCAAATCCACGCCGCCATTTAATCATGGCTGATGGGCATTTCAACTCCACTTACCCGCACTCCCCCCGTAGCCCTTAATTCCCTGCAAGATCAAGAAATTATCAATCTCTGCTTTGAAGACATTTAACATGAAGCTAATTCAGAGGGCAGCTAAGAGTCAATGATATTGCTGTAAGTCTAGAGTCAAATGTAATCCAGGCCAGGTAAGGGCAGCAATTTTCTTTCCTAAAGGACATTAGTACTTTCGGTTAGTTTTTACAAGAATCAACATTGGTTTCATGGTCATCATTAGATTTTTAGTTTCAGATTTTTTAAAATTACATTCAATTCTGCTGAGGGTGAATTTGAACTTTCATCCTCAGCCCATTACCTTGGTCTTCGTACACCACCAGGCCATCAATGCCTGTATTTAAATATATTTTTAAAAAATTATTTGCTAAAACATGGTTTGTGTAACACACTTAGCAAATGATTCTTTATTAGATTTTTTAAAAAATAGACTATTCTCAGTAATTTAAAGCCGGGTTACGCAGAGGTAGTGGTTTGACATTTTGATTAAAGATGCTTCTAGTTGCATAATAACCAAAATTCCAATTATAATCATGAAACTACACTAGTTATCACTTTTAAATATATCAAGGGATTATCTTTTTCAAGGTAGGAATCTTTAAAAATATCACATTTTAAAATGCTCCATGATTTCATAGGTTCATGGCAAATTTTGAATTTGACAATATGCAAATGAGTTAATGCAGAAAGCCTAGAAAGCAACTTTTTTTTCAGAACAAGTACATTTTAGAGCACAACTTATACCCAGATTGCCAGACATGACAAAACTGAAATCCTATTCTCTTACAAATAAAGCCAAATATAATTTAAATTCTAGTTAAACTAACGGAAGAATTTACAATTATCATTTTATTCAATGAAATGTCTTTTCTCATCTGAAATTGTAAAATGCATTGTGAAATACTTCTAAAAAAATGTCTTTAGCTCCTTTCATTGTAATTTTTCCAAAGTCAAAACTGGAAAACTACCTGATTTCAAAAAATCCATGTAAAGTGTTTGCATTCTTGGTAAGAATGACATAACTCTACGTATCATCAGGATTTCTCAGTGATTTTATATCAAAGAACTACACTTGAAGCACATTTGTAATGTGGCAAAGAAAGCACTTCTTCCGACAGACAGTAATTAAATAAATGATGAATTAATTTGTTTTAGTGATGCTCATTCAGGGATAAATGTTCATCAGGACTCCACTGTACTTACATAAAAAAAAATTCATGACATTATTTACATCTACCTGGCCTTATTTGGTAGATAAATTCTAATCAATCTGTTTGGAATTTTTAATTACACTGCTCTGGAGCAGGTTGACCTGAACCTGTGGCTCTTGGTAAGGTCACTATCACTGAGCCACATGAGCCCTTCTGACCTTATTTAATAACTAGTATAAAAAAGTTGCATCTCTGACTGTACAGGGCAGACTCAGGGTTGTTTCCAACTACCTTAGGTGACCAGGCCTTTAAAAAAGTCAATGAAAACCAATCTCCTTTTTAAAAATAAAACTGACTGATTACAGGCAAGAATGTAACATTGAGCTATGCCTGACACAGACTGAGTAATGATTTCTACGATATTTTAAATTAGAGTGAGAAAAACTGCAACAATTTCAGGCAAAGTTAATATTTGACTCGACTGAATATTGAGATGCATTGTCTTGGATTTTGTTTTATGCTAATTATACCTTTATCCAAATAAAGTCAAGCATCAGGGAACAATATTCCTTCTGGGGTTAGATACATCAGGCATTGTTGAAGGAGTGCTTTTTCTGTTGATGCAATGAAACGTCTACTCTTTCTACAAATACATCTGCAATTTTGTTACAGGAAACAATTCCCTTTGTTATATCTGATAGATGATAGGTTCTGTTTTTAGATTCTCTCTTTTAGTAGCCTCTCCCTTACACAGCCAAAGCTTCTTGATGACAGTTGAGAGAAGGCAGAGGGAATTGAGTGGGGAAGCAGAGGAAAGACAAAAGCCCACTATTCTCCAACCTTTCAAGGGCACATGCAGTGATGTTTGTCCACTATCAAGTCTCAGACCATTCACGTCTTTCTTCTTTTAGATTAGATTAGATTCCCTATGGTGTGGAAACAGGCCCTTTGGCCCAACAAGTCCACGCTGCCCCTTGCAGCATCCCACCCAGACCCATCCTCCTATAACCCACACACCCCTGAACACTATGGGCATTTTAGCATGGCCGATCCACCTAACCTGCACATCTTTGGACTGTGGGAGGAAACCAGAGCAGTGGGAGAAAACCCACGCAGACACGGGGAGAATGTGCAAACTCCATACAGACAGTTACCTGAGGCTGGAATTGAACCCGCGTCCCTGAGGCTGTGAGGCTGCAGTGCTAACCACTGAGCCACCGTGCCACCCAAGAAGTAGGACACTTCAGGAACTAATTTTTTCGGTGTCTGTTGGGAACATTAGTTGGATTAAACAGTTTTTGGCTTGACTGCCCAGAGTTCAGAAAGCCCTGTTGAAAGAATTGCACAGAGCCTGATGTCCCATCATCAAATCACTCTTTCTCTACTTGTGCACAGTATGTGGACTCTGACCAGCCAGTTCCAAGCTAGCCCCTAGGGTGAAAAGATTCTCCTACACTCCTGCTTACATCTGTCAGCCAGGGCTCCCTGATTGGACCTGTTAACAACCACAATCAGAGGTCTCATACTCAATTAGATCCACCGGACCAACCTCGTTCCAATTATCGCACTGTCCGAAATATGAGGGATGGCCTCCACATTTCAATAAGATAATATTTTTTCATAAAACTCTGCTGTCTGGGCGAGCAGGGGTAATTTCCCTGGATCATTAGGGAAGTTTTAGAATCTCTCCTGACACTCGCTGTATGTTCTACCCACTTTTTGATCAGGTCTGTCCCCTCAGGAACCTGGAAATTACCAGAATCCATCTTCAAAGGCTTTCCTGTGCAACAATGCACACCCGGTTGATCAACTACCAGGCAGGGGAGGAAGACATCATTCTAATATCCTTTCTACCCTGGTGGGCTCCCCTCCAGCTGTAAGGTCTCCTGTTCTCTGAAAATCTTACTGCTGACTTTCTTCAGAACTAGCCTTCGAAGTCATTTCCCGTCAATAGTGGAGAATTTTTAAAAATGTGAGCCATTCTCTGAACTTGAAAGTCCGACTGAAGAAAACGAGGAAGGGCTCAGAAAACGTAAAGTTAAATTTATGAAGTAGGAAATGATCATTGGAAGTGTTATGCAAATGAGCGTTTTATATCAATAAGTGTGCTTTGTGTTTACTTTAGTCATTGATCTTTACTGTGCAATCACTATTGTTTCATATATCCATTATTTAATACCAACAATTTTGTTTCTTTGTCTCACAATATGTCAGGGAAAAACAAAATAATACAGTAAACAGTAGATTATTTGAACCTCCTAAGTTATCATGTTCTCATTTCCTTAAAGTCAGTGAAAGGTTAAATTCCAACTTGGAGACAGTGGTTTCATGAAAAATGTTGAATCTTCCTGATTCTACTTTTAAAAAACACAATATACTGGTGTCAGTTATATCCATAAATCCTACTAAGTGGTTTACTGTAACAAGCGCAAAGCAAATTTTTGGGTTGTTCTGGCTTGTGTTTTGAATTAATTGCACTTTCCATTTCAGTTCGAAATGCAGTATTGCTCCAGAGTTGATATGAAACCGAAATCATTGCCTGTTGTATCTTTGGTGCTGCCTGTATAGAAAATGTGAAGTTAAATACTGGCAGCCAGAATGCATTGGCACTTCCAGCTTGGCCCACACAGTGCACATTGACCAGCACAGTACAAATACAGACATATTGTACTTGTGTTGGAAATATGCCAGAGTGAACAAGTTGTGATGTCAGACAGCTTCTAACACTGGTTTGATGCCTGATTTGGACTATACAGGTTCAGGAAATGCAGTCACTTAAATATTCCCAGCTGAACATCAGTGTAACTACAGGAGCAAGATAATAAAATGTGGAGCTGGATGAACACAGCAGGCCAAGCAGCATCTCAGGAGCACAAAATCTGACGTTTCGGGCCTAGACCCTTCATCAGAGAGGGGGATGGGGGGAGGGGACTGGAATAAATAGGGAGAGAGGGGGAGGCGGACCGAAGATGGAGAGTAAAGAAGATAGGTGGAGAGGGTGTAGGTGGGGAGGTAGGGAGGGGATAGGTCAGTCCAGGGAAGACGGACAGGTCAAGGAGGTGGGATGACGTTAGTAGGTAGCTGGGGGTGCGGCTTGGGGTGGGAGGAAGGGATGGGTGAGAGGAAGAACCGGTTAGGGAGGCAGAGACAGGTTGGACTGGTTTTGGGATGCAGTGGGTGGGGGGGAAGAGCTGGGCTGGTTGTGTGGTGCAGTGGGGGGAGGGGATGAACTGGGCTGGTTGAGGGATGCAGTGGGGGAAGGGGAGATTTTGAAACTGGTGAAGTCCACATTGATACCATATGGCTGCAGGGTTCCCAGGCGGAATATGAGTTGCTGTTCCTGCAACCTTCGGGTGGCATCATTGTGGCAGTGCAGGAGGCCCATGATGGACATGTCATCTAGAGAATGGGAGGGGGAGTGGAAATGGTTTGCGACTGGGAGGTGCAGTTGTTTGTTGCGAACTGAGCGGAGGTGTTCTGCAAAGCGGTCCCCAAGCCTCCGCTTGGTTTCCCCAATGTAGAGAAAGCCGCACCGGGTACAGTGGATGCAGTATACCACATTGGCAGATGTGCAGGTGAACCTCTGCTTAATGTGGAATGTCATCTTGGGGCCTGGGATGGGGGTGAGGGAGGAGGTGTGGGGACAAGTGTATCGTCTCAGCCTGCTCCTGCCCCACCGAACTCATCCATCGTCTCAGCCTGCTCCTGCCCCACCGAACTCATCCATCGTCTCAGCCTGCTCCTGCCCCACCGAACTCATCCATCGTCTCAGCCTGCTCCTGCCCCACCGAACTCATCTCCACCTATCTGGACTCCATTTTCTCCCCTTTGGTCCAGGAACCTATGTCCGTGACACCACCCACGCCCTCCACCTCCTCCAGGACTTCCAATTCCCTGGCCCCCAACACCTCATATTCACCATGGACGTCCAGTCCCTGTACACCTGCATTCCGCATGGAGATGGCCTCAAGGCCCTCCGCTTCTTCCTGTCCCGCAGGCCCGACCAGGTCCCCTCCACCGACACTCTCATCCGCCTAGCGGAACTCGTCCTCACACTCAACAACTTCTCTTTTGACTCCTCCCACTTCCTACAGACTAAGGGGGTGGCCATGGGCACCCGCATGGGCCCCAGCTATGCCTGCCTCTTTGTAGGTTACGTGGAACAGTCCATCTTCCGCACCTACACAGGCCCCAAACCCCACCTCTTCCTCCGGTACATTGATGACTGTATCGGCGCCGCCTCTTGCTCCCCAGAGGAGCTCGAACAGTTCATCCACTTCACCAACACCTTCCACCCCAACCTTCAGTTCACCTGGGCCATCTCCAGCACATCCCTCACCTTCCTGGACCTCTCAGTCTCCATCTCAGGCAACCAGCTTGTAACTGATGTCCATTACAAGCCCACCGACTCCCACAGCTACCTAGAATACACCTCCTCCCACCCACCCTCCTGCAAAAATTCCATCCCCTATTCCCAATTCCTCCGCCTCCGCCGCATCTGCTCCCACGATAAGACATTCCACTCCCGCACATCCCAGATGTCCAAGTTCTTTAAGGACCGCAACTTCCCCCCCACGGTGATTGAGAACGCCCTTGACCGCGTCTCCCGCATTTCCCGCGACACATCCCTCACACCCCGCCCCCGCCACAACCGCCCCAAGAGGATCCCCCTCGTTCTCACACACCACCCTACCAACCTCCGGATACAACGCATTATCCTCCGACACTTCCGCCATTTACAATCCGACCCCACCACCCAAGACATTTTTCCATCCCCACCCCTGTCTGCTTTCCGGAGAGACCACTCTCTCCGTGACTCCCTTGTTCGCTCCACACTGCCCTCCAACCCCACCACACCCGGCACCTTCCCCTGCAACCGCAGGAAATGCTACACTTGTCCCCACACCTCCTCCCTCACCCCCATCCCAGGCCCCAAGATGACATTCCACATTAAGCAGAGGTTCACCTGCACATCTGCCAATGTGGTATACTGCATCCACTGTACCCGGTGCGGCTTTCTCTACATTGGGGAAACCAAGCGGAGGCTTGGGGACCGCTTTGCAGAACACCTCCGCTCAGTTCGCAACAAACAACTGCACCTCCCAGTCGCAAACCATTTCCACTCCCCCTCCCATTCTCTAGATGACATGTCCATCATGGGCCTCCTGCACTGCCACAATGATGCCACCCGAAGGTTGCAGGAACAGCAACTCATATTCCGCCTGGGAACCCTGCAGCCATATGGTATCAATGTGGACTTCACCAGTTTCAAAATCTCCCCTTCCCCCACTGCATCCCTCAACCAGCCCAGTTCATCCCCTCCCCCCACTGCACCACACAACCAGCCCAGCTCTTCCCCCCCACCCACTGCATCCCAAAACCAGTCCAACCTGTCTCTGCCTCCCTAACCGGTTCTTCCTCTCACCCATCCCTTCCTCCCACCCCAAGCCGCACCCCCAGCTACCTACTAACCTCATCCCACCTCCTTGACCTGTCCGTCTTCCCTGGACTGACCTATCCCCTCCCTACCTCCCCACCTACACCCTCTCCACCTATCTTCTTTACTCTCCATCTTCGGTCCGCCTCCCCCTCTCTCCCTATTTATTCCAGTCCCCTCCCCCCATCCCCCTCTCTGATGAAGGGTCTAGGCCCGAAACGTCAGCTTTTGTGCTCCTGAGATGCTGCTTGGCCTGCTGTGTTCATCCAGCTCCACATTTTATTATCTTGGAATCTCCAGCATCTGCAGTTCCCATTATCTCTAACTACAGGAGCACATTGCTTCTGCACTCTCCACCCCACCTACCCTTCCCGCATTCCCCTGACTAACTTTAGGTGAAATTCTTTTCATTAACTTTGATTTGGCTTCAGATCTACAGTGGCTCAATTTTAGGGCCATTTATTCGGGAATAGTGCTGAGTCATGATAAAGAGATCAGAGAAGTTTGGTTGACCTGACAGGGATAAGTCTGTTACTGAAGTGAGGGTAATCCTTGAATAGCCATGTTAGCTGCAGCAAGAATTGGAATTGGAACACAAAGAGTGGAGAGGGGAATAAGCAGACGGATGAGGAGGGGCAAATGTCTGGGATTTCTTCATTCAGGACAAGCTGTTCTTGAGTGGACATTTGGATGCAAGTTCCATTGGGAGCTCACCTCCAGACCAATTTTTTCCCAATGCCCACCTTTTAAGCCATCTGTTTGCGGTCATTCCAGAGGCCATGGTGGCTCCAATGACTAAACACAGCTGGGGGAGGCGGCTACTTTTCAGAGCAGGAGACTAAGATGGCCTTGTGGGATGGCTTCAAGAAACTCTAGGACTTTTCGACTATTTGTTTCAAATTGCACCACTACCACAATGACATCAACTGGCTTCACTGAAAGGCACGGGAACCAAGGGGCACCAGTGGAACAACATGTGTACACGATTGTTGTAATCCTGAGAGTGGTGCATTTCACAGAGCCACTGGTCAGTGCCAACGTCTGAGAAATATGAGTACAGAACGCTGAACTGTACAGTAAATGGAAAAGTCCTGGGGAAAATTGATGTACAGAGAGATCTGGGTGTTCAGGTCCATTGTTCCCTGAAGGTGACAACGCAGGTCAGTAGGGTGGTCAAGAAGGCACATGGCATGCTTTCCTTCATTGGGCGGGGTATTGAGTACAAGAGTTGGCAGATCATGTTGCAGTTGTATAGGACTCTGGCTCGGCCACATTTGGAGTACTGTGTACAGTTCTGGTCGCCACATTACCAAACGGATGTGGATGCTTTGGAGAGGGTGCAGAGGAGGTTCACCAGGATGTTGCCTGGTATGGAGGGTGCTAGCTATGAAGAGAGGTTGAATAGATTAGGATTATTTTCATTAGAAAGATGGAGATTGAGGTAGGACCTGATTGAGGTCTACAAAATCATGAGGGGTATAGACAGGGTGGATAGCAAAAAGCTTTTTCCCAGAGTGGGGGACTCATTACTAGGGGTCATGAGTTCAAAGTGAGTGGAGGAAAGTTTTTAAGGGAGCTATGCATGGAAAGTTCTTTACACAGAGGGTGGTGGGCGCCTGGAACGCGTTGCCAGTGGAGGTGGTAGACGCAGACACGTTAGCGTTTTTTAAGATATATTTGGACAGGTACATGGATGGGCAGGGAGCAAATGGACACAGACCGTTAGAAAATAGACGACAGGTTAGACAGAGGATCTTGATCGGTGCAGGCTTGGAGGACCGAAGGGCCTGTTCCTGCCTGTAGGTTTCTTTGTTTCTTTGTTTCTTAATTTGCTGGAGTACCGACAGCGAAAACACTGAGTCTATAGATCACTTTGAATTCTAATGGTAGCATATCTGTGGGCATGTCATCTACATGTAGCAATCAGAACCAATTCAATAAATTCACATCACAAATCAAGGTTAATAGGTGTAATCTTAGAACCATTACAGTGATACCGTTACAAGTAAATGAAAGCTGGGAACTAAATATTCAGGGGAATACAACTTTTCAAAAGGAAGGAAAAAAAGTATGTTAGTAGAAGATGGAATAAGTACAATAATAAAAAAAGGGTCGAGAATTAGTTAATACAGTATCCATAGGTGGAGGTAAGAAATAACAAGGGAATAGACTTTCGGGGCCCTAACAGCACCTGCGCTGTTATATAGAAAATGTGTAACAAGATGAGGGCATGTAATAAAGGCAGTACATAAATCATGGATAACTTTATTCTTGATATAATTTGAGAAAATTAAACTGGCAGGAGGTAGCCCCAAGAAACAATTCGTAAATATTTTTTTGAACACTGCCCTGAATACAATGCTCTGCAGGTCCTACCAAAGATCAAACTGTTTTGGATCTGGCAATGAATAATAAAGCATGTTTCAGTGTTAAAGATTCCCTTGGCAACAGTGAATATTTAACATTCACTTTGAGAATGAGAAACTTGGGTTGGAAACATTCGCACTACACATAAATGAGTCTAATTATTAGATGGCAGCAGAGTTGGCTGCAGTGCAGTGAAAAGAATCTGCCAGAAAAGACAGTTTTGAAATTATGATGGATATTTAAAAAAAAGTTAATTACTCACAATAAAGATACATTGCCCAGACGAAGAGAATTCTAGGAATGGGATTGATTAATCATGCTAATTTAAGGACAATGCCAAATTAAAAGGAAAACTATTCAATATGATAAGATTTGTAGCAAAGCAGAGAGTTGGCAAAATATTAAAAACCAAGAAAAGATGTTCAAAAAATAGGTAGAAAATAAACGATGAGGCCAAAATAACAAGTCATATAATTAATAGGACAACAGTAGCTTATTTAAACGTAAAGGGAGAGACCAAAGTGAGCATAGGCCCCTTAGAGAATGAGACTACAGAATTGTTAATAGAGAAGCAGGAAATGACAGGAGTCGAATATATAATTTGCATCAGTCTTTGGGGTAAGAGGATGCTGATAGCATTCTATAAATATATTAAATATTTGGGGGCAAAGAATAAATAAAAGAAAAGCAGCACTCTGGAACTGATGGGGCTAAAACCTGGTAAATCTCTTGAAACTGATGGTTACAGCCTGACCTATTCGGGGAAGTAGCTATATAGATTGTGGATGAACTGGGAGTAATCTTCCAGGAATCCTCACATTCTGGAAAAGTAGCAAAGGATTGGAGATTCGCTGATGTAACATCCTTGTTTGAAAAGAGGAGACAAGAAAAATCAGGTAACTACAGGACGGTCAGCTGACATCTATCATTCGGGAAATGTTACAGTCTATTACAACATAAAACAACTATAAGAATAGGGTTTATAGTTATATAAAGGGAAGCAGCTGGTTCAGTGTACTATTGACCCATTAAGGGTAAGAGTGGGGATATTGTCAGTGAGCATGGTTGAATGATTATTTTGCTTTAGTGTTCACAGCATAAAAGGAGGATAGCTTCCCAGACGTCCCAAAGAATTAGCCGAGAATCAGGGACAATGTAAAAATAAAATTACTTTACGTAAATCATCAACAATGGGGAAATTAAGGAATTGAAATCTTACAAATCTCCAGGACCTAATGGTTCCCACCTACGTATTAAAAGAGATAGGAGAGAACATTTCCAGTGCCCTATTCCTCCTTAAAATCTCAGTGAATCAGGGAGTGTCAGTATGGATTCATGAAGGGTAGGTTATGCCTGGCCTGACAAACCTCACTGCGCTTTTTGAAGATGTGCTAATGGCGGTTGACAGAGATAAGCTGGTGGATGTTGTTTACATGGAATTCCAGAAGGCTTTTGATAAAGTCCCACACACGACCATGTTACTAAAATGGAAGCCCACAGAATAGAGGCCACATTACTGACATGGGTAGGAAATGGATTGAGTGGCAGGAAACAGAGTTGGAATAGCAAGTAAGTACTCAAATTGGCAGGAACAGAAGCAGAAGTTGCTGGAAAAGCTCAGCAGGTCTGTGAGGAAAAATTAGAGTTAATATTTTCGGTCCAGTAACCCTTCCTTTACTCTGTGGAAGGGACACTGGACCCAAAACGTTAACTGTTTTCTCTCCACAGATGCTGCCAGACCTGCTGGGCTTTTTCAGCAACTTCTGCTTTTATTTCCACAGTCTTTCAGTTTTTACTCAAATTGACATGATGTGATTAGTGATGTCCCCAGGGATCTGTGTGTTTGCCTCACTTATTCACAATATTCAATAATGACTTGGATAATGGCATGATGAAACAAAATTGGGCAGCATTGTAGGCAGTGTTGACAACAACATAAAATTACAACAGGACATTGATAGATTATGTGAATAGGCAAAGATGTGATAGATGGTTTTTTGTATAAGTGTGAGGTAATCCATTTCAGACTGAGAAAGGATAGATCAGGGTATTTTTTAAAAGGCACAAAGTTAAATACAGTGGATGTCCAATGTCCAATGAGGTTTAGGGGATCAGGTTTATAGCTTATAAAATGCCACAAACTGGTGTAGAAAACAGACAAGACAGTTAATGGAATGCTGATCTTTACATCCAAAGGGCTGGTGTAGAGGGATGTGGACATTATGCTGTAGTTATACAAAACCCTATCTAGGACCCCACTGTGAGCAGATCTGTGCACCAATTCTTAGGAAGGATGTTTCAGCCTTGGGTTACAAAGATGATCTCTGGACTTCAGGGTTAAGGTATGAGAAGAAGTGAGAAAATTAGGCCTTTATTCTCCAGAATTTTGAAGGTTAATGGTGCTCTAATCAAGGCCTTTAAGATATTTACAGGGAAAGATAGGGTAGATAATGATAAAGACAAACTATTTCCACCCATTGAGGATTCTAGAACAATGGGTGGTAGTCTAAGAATTAGGGCCAGGCCATTCAGGACAGATGATTGAAAACACTTAGACCCACAATAAGTTAGATCTCAGATCAGCCATGGTCTTATTGAAGGGCAGGTGACACCAGGATATAGTCTAACTGGTTTATTTGAAATCACAAGCCTTTAGAGCACAGCTCCTTTATCTAGTGAAGTGAAGTCACCTGATGAAGGAGCTGCGCTTCGAAAGCTTGTGATTTCAAACATACCTGTTGGGCTATCGCCTGGTGTCATGTGACTTCTGGCTTTGTCCACCCCAGTCTCACACAAGCCCCTCTACATCATTGGATAGAGGACTAGGCTCAAGGGGCTAATCCTGTTCCTATGATCCTCGAAAGGATGTAATAACACCGCATTTAGATACATATAATATAATCATCACCAACATGGCTTCATGAAGGGAAATCATGTCTGACAGATTTACTGGAATTCTTTGAGGACATTACAATCAGGGTGGATAACGGGGAAGTAGGTAATGTAATACATCTTGATTTTCAAAACGCACTTGATGAGGTACACTATATGGTGTTGTGGCAATATAATAGCATGGATGGATGGTTATCTAACTAAGAGAATTCAGAATTGGGATAAAGAGGGTAAAAAGTAACTAGCTACAGGAATTATTCCAGGGCCACAGTTATTTGCAACACATATTAATGATTTAGAGGAGGTAAGCATACAGATGACACAGAACTAGGCAAGAAAACAGGTAGCAAGTACACATGAGTCTATGGAGGGATATAGAAAGATTAAACAAGCGGACACAATCTTGACATTGGAATATAATGTGGGGAAATGTGAGGTGACATTCTTTGGCAGGAAGAATAGAGAGGTGAATCTTATTTAAATAAGTTTCACCACAGAGGAATTTGGGGTTCTAGTACTAACTTTCAAGTTTGGCATGTAATAGGGAAGGTTATTGAATTGTGGTCTTGGACTTTGAAGGGAGTGAAACATAAAAATTAGGAAACCTTGCTAAAACTCTATAAGGCACATCTAATTTTGAACAGCTGAAATAACTACACAGAGGCCAGAGTCCTGTCATCTCATCACCCTTTATTTACTTGTGCACAGTACACTGACTGCGGCCACCAAGCTCAGTCAATCCCCTGAACTGAGAACATTCTCATTTCCTGGTTTATGTGTATATATATATATTTTCTCCCCTTACATTATTGCCATACAGCAGCAGTGCGCATTTTCCCCGACTCCCATGTTGTGTGTGTGTGTGGATGAAAAACGGTAAAAGCAACAGTTGTGTAAACGCTTATATCCATATTTCACCACCAGAAAAAAACACCCATGTGGCTAAGGAATAAGTGAGAAGCAGAGCCCAGTAGGGGCAATGTCTATGTGCAAGATAAAGAGGTGGAGATGCAGTAGGAATCAAATCAAAATTGAATTGGAGGGAGTCTCCTGGTGATCTTGGTCGGCCAGTGCTTTCCTGTTTGGCCCTAGTGAACGGCCCCAATCAAGACAGAAATAGCTGGAGGGGGTCAGCAGGTCTGGCAACATTGGAGAAGGAAGAATAGGGTTAATGCTTCAGGTCCAGTGGCCCTTCCTCAGAACTCCAGACCTGAAATGTTAACTGTTTTTTCCTTCACCTATGCTGCCAAACTAGCTGAGTTTTTCCAGCAATTTGTTTCTGTTCCTGATTTACAGCATCTGCAGTTCTTTTGGTTTTTAACCCCAATCAAGAACCTTGTAGTCAATGATATCTACCTGGCCCCATCACTACATGCCTCTCCCCCACTAATTCCAGGGATGCAGACCTGGTTTTTTATTTGAAGTTTCTCTTGTGATGCCTTTGCTCCAGGTCAGGTTACTCCAACTTGGACTCAGACACTGGAGGTGTGTACTGGACCATGGCCTATCGCTTCTGTCTGGAGCATGTTGGGAGAGTCTCCTCCTCTTTTTCTGGTAAAGTGTCGAGGCTGCGTCCGTCTCAGACTCTGAGCTTTCCACATCACTAGGCTGAAAGGGAGAACCTGCAGATTCTGACAGGCCTTCTTACTGTTCGGAGGGCCCAGGTATGTTTTGCTCCTGCCCTATCTGTAGGTAACAGCTTTCAGGTGATCCATGTGTTTGTCTAGAACTGAATCACCTACACAAACTTTATAAGTCATGGGATCTGACCTCATATTAATCTCGCCTTGTACCCATACAGGGCCATTCCCATGGTTCCTGCATCAAACGTCATGCCCTGAATTTATTTGTATGTCTCACTTAGAGGAGGCATGTGGCCAGAATTAGTGTTTCTGTTGTTTCAGCAGCCTCCACCAGGTCTGGGAATATCAGGGTTAACCCGGTGCGGAGAGTACCCCCCTCTCCCCAACCCCATCAGCAACTCTGCTGGAGCAATTCCCTGTTGATTTATGTGGAGGTGGTCTTACAAGCGAACAGGAACTGGGACAGGTTGGCATTAAGTGAATCTGTAGGCTGCTTCTTTAAGCCTCCCTTCAACAACTGGTCTGCTCTGTCTACCAGACCATTGGACAATGGATGGTATGGAGCTGTCCTGATGTGCCGAATGCCATTGGGCTTCAGGAAATATTTGAATGTCGTGCTGGTAAGTGATGTCCCACTGTTGTGAATGATATTTCTAGGAGTCTGTGTATCACAAATGATGCTTGCAGTTTCTCAATCATCATCCTTAAGTTTGCCGAATTATCTTTATGCTTGCCAAATCACTTTAATGACCAGGAACACTGAGCCCATGAAGAGGCTGGCATAGTCAACTTGCAACTGAGTCCAGGGTTTGCCCAGCCATTCCCACATATGTGGGGGCACCTACTGATGGCAATTTTTGTCCTTGTTGGCACTCCGGTCACTGCCGCACCAACACAGCTATGTTAGTATTCAACCCTGGCCACCAGACATAGCTTCTTACCAGCATCTTCACCTTGGAAAAACACATTTTTCCCTTCAAAGGCATCAGCTGACCTCGGAGAAACATTTAAGGACTTTTTCCAAGATTTCCAAGTGCTCTTTATTAGCCTTCCCTGCTATTAACACACCATCCAGATAAATGGGATAGTCCTTGTAAAATGTTCTCCATGATCCTGCTGGTAAAGGGTACAGGCTGATGGTACCCGAAATAGCAGCCTTGTCTTGGTATAAACCTCTCGGTATTAATTGTAGCATAGTTCTGGGACTCCTCATCCTATTGCAATTGCAGGTTGGTGTGGCTCGGATCATGCCCAGCTTCATAAAGAACAACCCTCCTGCAAACTTTACGTACAAGTCCTGTATGTTAGGGATTGGATATTTATCCAGCTGTGAGAAGTGGTTTATCGTTTGCTTAAAACTCCTACAAAGACCAACTAAGCCATCAGGCTTCGCAGTCAGTATGACCAGTGCAGCCTATCCTGCAAACTACACTGGTTTGATGATTCCCTCTCTCCAACTTCCTGGTTTCCACCTCCACTTTTTCTTGTAAGGCAAATGGCACTGGTGGGCTTTGCAAAATCCTGGAATTGCTTCCTGGGCAACATGTAACATCGTGATCAAAGATAATGGGAACTGCAGATTATGGAGAATCCAAAGATAACAAAGTGTGAAGCTGGATGAACACAGCAGGCCAAGCAGCATCTCAGGAGCACAAAAGCTGACGTTTTGGGCCGAGACCCTCCATCAGAGAGCCTCTCTGATGAAGGGCCTAGGCCCGAAACGTCAGCTTTTGTGGTCCTGAGATGCTGCTTGCCCTGCTGTGTTCATCCAGCTCCACGCTTTGTTAACATGTAACGTTGCTTTGGCCCCTTTGATAGTCCCAAGCCCTTCCTGAAACCTTCCTAGATATTTCATTAGGACTCCACTGAGGCAGCCAGTTTTCAGTCAAAAAGTGTTGACCCAATCCAGCTGAATCCTTCTCAACCATTTCCACCTGAGCCTTTTACTCCCATCAGTGGGAGCTGCACCTATTGCTTGGCATAAGGTACCGGATCTGCAGTTGTACCCTTAATCTGTAACAGGTCCCCATTGGATATTTTCAGTCTGGCTGAGGTCTCACACCAGCTTTAAGGTTGGAGCCCTGAGCAAATCTTAAGGGCAAGTTCTACAACCACAGATACAGCTCTGCCCATAAAGCAACATCCATTTGAGTTGTATGACCATTTAGCCATATGTTAATTTTAATTGGCTATTTAATTGTTCCAATCAATATGTAGGGGAAGAGTCCAAGACATGCAGTCTCCTGGGTACCAGCCTCAGATTTCCTACTCACATCAGGCCTTGTAGGACTGCCTCAAGCCTGCATACTGGCAACAATCACAAGAGCTCACTGGCCCAGGTTCGAAAGAACAGTTTAACTACTTGTTGTGGGGGTTCTGTTGTGAGCTGGCCTCAGGTCCCTCTGCTCAGTATATGCCTTGCATGAGGTTCTGCCTTTGCTTACACTCAAGTAGAGTTCCCCAGGCTCAGTCAGACAGGTGATGGTGCCCACTTCCATCAGGATGTTCATTTCCATTGGGATGCCCCATAGTTCCCATGTTCTACTTGCTGCATTTTCTAATGACAAGGCCAGCTGCAGTGCTTGTTTAAAATCTAGTTGGGCTTCAGCTAGTTATGTCATTAATCCCACATACCAAACTATCTCTTAGCATCTCATTCAGGGTTTATCCAAATCACATGCCTCTGCCAGTCATTATCATCTCATCAAAAATCCCAATGCAGATTTCCCCCATGTCTTTAACAGCTGACTAAAACTGATCACACCTCAAGATTAGAGGAGGTTTGGGGGTCTTGATTTTCCTGAACCGACTCTGTCAACTCTTGGACAGTTTTAGTGTCTGGTGCCTCTGGGAAAGTTAAGCCCCTTATAACAGAAAATGCTGCAGGTCCACATGCAGTCAGAAGGATTACTCACCACTTTCCACATCATTTGTCCAGAAAAAGTGCCACATTCCTTTCCACAAACTGTGCTTAGTACTCAACAGTAAGATCAAATAAATCAAGCTTTCCAAATAAACACATGATGCCAGAAACTCCAAGAGAAGAAACCCTAACTTCAAGATAATAGTTGCAAGTGAATGTTCTTCATGCACATCCTGTTTTCTCCCATCACCAGTGGAGTAACTGCGCATTGGCCAGTGTCCTGTCACCAAGGCCCACTCCCCTTTTTTTTAAAGCACGTGGACAGCCAGCTCAGAGTCCATCCTCAACTGAGGAGGTTCTAATCTCCTTGATATATTGGTCAACTCATGCTTTCCTGATTGGTCCAGGTTAACAACCTATGTCAAGGATCTTGTGGTTAATGAGGTCTAACTGGTCCCAATCACTACAAGATCTTTGATCTATTTATCTAAGGAAAGGTATCCTGGCATTGGGGTCTGCTCACCAGCTGATTCTGGCTATGGAGGGATTTGATCATGAGCAGTGGTTGAGTAGTTTGGGCATGTCCTCATTAGAAGAATGAGAGCTGTCTCTGCTGGAATATGTGAGGGGCGTTGGCAATGTGAGTGCAGGGAAAGTGTAGTACTGGAGGTCATAATGTTAGAGTAACAGGTTACTGATTTCAGAAAGAGATGGGAAGACATCAGAAAGTGGAGACTCTCTTGAATATTTCACTGCTGAGAATTTTCAAGGCTAGTTTATTGGGAATTTCGAGGCTGAGCGTGTTCTACCTTTCAGTATGATCACGGTTGATCCATTATTTCGTGGTTATATTCCCACTTTCTCCCTCTACCACCTGATACCTTCAAAATCTACAAAATTAATCTGTGTCTTCCTTGAATATATTCAGTGAGTTAGCCTTTACAGGCTTCTGTGATCGAGAATTCCACAAGTTCACCACCATTTAAGCAAAGAAACCCCACAGCCTGAGATGCTCTCTTGGTTCTAGGAAGATACCAAGCTGGTAGTAAATCGTCAGATCCTAATAGAATTTTATACAATTCAATCAGGTTCTCTTTCATCCTTCTAAACTCTAGTGAATACAAGCCCAGTCAAACCAATCTCCCTTCATAGGACAGCCCTACAATACCGAGTGAACCTCCACTGTACTCTCTTAATGACAAGGATATCCGTTCTTCAGTGGGCAGTACTCCAGATGAGGTCTCAACAGGGACCTGTATTAATGCAGTAAGCCATCTGTACTTCTGAATACAAATCCTTTTGTAATAGAGGCCAGTATACCATTTGCTTTCCTAATTGATTGATTCAACAGCCAGTCTACATGCGTTTAATCAGTAAGGTAAAACTGATAATGGGGGAAGGGCAGGAATGTGAAGTCCAGTATTACTAGTTCAACCATGATCGCATTGAATGGTGGATCAGACTTGATAGGCTGAATGGTCTACTTCTCCTCCTATGTCTTAATGTTATGTATGGCTAACAATGGCAGGTATTTCTGGATATAATGCAAAAGGTGCAGGATCAGTTCATTCCAAAGAGGAAGAAAAATCCTAAGGGGTGGCAGGAGCGGCTGTGCCTGACGAGGGAAGTTGAGGACTGTATAAAGATAAAAGAGAAGTATAACATAGCAAAGATGAGCGGGAAGCCGGAGGACTGGGAAGCTTTTAAAGAGCAACAGAAGATAACTAAAAAGGCAATATGCAAAGAAAAAAATGAGGTACAAAGGAAAACTGGCCAAAAATATAAAGGAGGATAGTAAAAGCTTTTATAGATATGTGAAAAGAAAAAAAAATGGTTAAGACTAAAATTAGGCCCTTGAAGTCCGAAAGGGGTGAATTTATTGTGGGGAACAAGGAAATGGCAGAAGAGTTGAATAGGTACTTTGGATCTGTCTCCACTAGAGAAGACACAAGCAATCTCCCAGATGCAATAGTGGCTGAAGGACCGAGGGGAATGGACGAACTGAAGGGAGTTTATATTAGGCAGGAAATGGTGTTGGATAGACTGTTAGGTCTGAAGGCTGATAAGTCCCTGGGACCTGATGGTCTGCATCCCAGGGTACTTAAGGAGGTGGCTCTAGAAACCGTGGACGCATTGGTAATCATTTTCCAATGTTCTATGGATTCAGGATCAGTTCCTGCAGATTGGAGGGTGGCAAATGTTGTCCCACTTTTCAAGAAAGGAGGGAGAGAGAAAACAGGAAATTGTAGACTGGTTAGCCTGCTGTCAGTGGCGGGAAAGATGCTGGAGTCAATTACAAAAGCCGAAATTATGACTCATTTGGATAGCAGTAACAGGATAGGTCAGAGTCAGCATGGATTTATGAAGGGGAAATCGTGCTTGACTAATCTTCTGGAATTTTTTAAGGATGTATCAATGAAGATGGACAAGGGAGAACTAGTGGATGTAGGGTACCTGGACTTTCAGAAAGCCTTTGATAAAGTCCCGCAAAGGAGATTGGTGAGCAAAATTAGGGCACATGGTATTGGGGGCAAAATACTGAGTTGGATTGAAAATTGGCTGGCTGACAGGAAGCGAAGAGTAGTGATAAACGGGTCCCTTTCGGAATGGCAGGCGGTGACCAGTGGGGTACCACTAGGTTCGGTGCTGGGACCGCAGCTGTTTACGATATACATTAATGATATAGATGAAGGCATCAGAAGTAATATTAGCAAATTTGCTGATGACACAAAGCTGGGTGGCAGTGTGAAATGTGAGGAGGATGTTATTAGAATACAGGGTGACTTGGACAGGCTAGGTGAGTGGACGGATGCATGGCAGATGCAGTTTAATGTGGATAAATGTGTGGTTATACACTTTGGTGGCAAGAATAGGAAGGCAGATTACTATCTCAATGGAGTCACCTTAGGTAAAGGGGAAGCACAATGAGATCTTGGTGTTCTTGTACCTCAGTCAATGAAATCAAGCATGAAGGTACAGCAGGCAGTGAGGAAAGCTAATAGCATGCTGGCCTTCATCACAAGAGGAATTGAATATAGGAGCAAAGAGGTCCTTCTGCAGCTGTACAGGGCCCTGGTGAGACCGCACCTGGAGTATTGTGTGCAGTTTTGGCCTCCCAATTTGAGGAAGGACATTCTTGCTATTGAGGGAGTGCAGCGTAGGTTCACAAGGTCAATTCCCGGAATGGCGGGACTATCATATGTTGAAAGATTGGAGCGACTGGGCTTGTATACACTTGAGTTCAGAAGGATTAGGGGATCTGATTGAGACGTATAAGGTTATTAAGGGGTCGGGAACTCTGGAGGCAGGAAGCGTGTTTCCGCTGATGGGTGAGTCCAGAGCCATAGGACACAGTTTAAGAATGAGGGGTAGGCCATTTAGAACAGAGCTGAGGAAAAACTACTTCACCCAGGGAGTATCAGAGATAATGGGAACTGCAGATGCTGGAGAATTCCAAGATAATAAAATGTGAGGCTGGATGAACACAGCAGGCCAAGCAGCATCTCAGGAGCACAAAAGCTGACGTTTTGGGCCTAGACCCTTCATCAGAGAGGGGGATGGGGAGAGGGAACTCGAATAAATAGGGAGAGAGGGGGAGGCGGACCGAAGATGGAGAGTAAACTAGATAGGTGGAGAGAGTATAGGTGGGGATGTAGGGAGGGGATAGGTCAGCCCAGGGAAGACGGACAGGTCAAGGAGGTGGGATGAGGTTAGTAGGTAGATGGGGGTGCGGCTTGGGGTGGGAGGAAGGGATGGGTGAGAGGAAGAAGCGGTTAGGGAGGCCGAGACAGGTTGGACTGGTTTTGGGATGCAGTGGGTGGAGGGGAAGAGCTGGACATGGTTGTGTGGTGCAGTGGGGGGAGGGGACGAACTGGGCTGGTTTAGGGATGCAGTAGGGGAAGGGGAGATTTTGAAACTGGTGAAGTCCACATTGATACCATTAGGCTGCAGGGATCCCAGGCGGAATATGAGTTGCGGTTCCTGCAACCTTCGGGTGGCATCATTGTGGCAGTACAGGAGGCCCTTGATGGACATGTCATCTAGAGAATGGGAGGGGGAGTGGAAATGGTTTGCGTCTGGGAGGTGCAGTTGTTTGTTGCGAACTGAGCGGAGGTGTTCTGCAAAGCGGTCTCCAAGCCTCCGCTTGGTTTCCCCAATGTAGAGGAAGCCACACCGGGTACAGTGGATGCAGTATACCACATTGGCAGACGTGCAGGTGAACCTCTGCTTAATGTGGAATGTCATCTTGGGGCCTGGGATAGGGGTGAGGGAGGAGGTGTGGGGGCAAGTGTAGCATTTCCTGCGGTTGCGGGGGAAGGTGCCGGGTGTGGTGGGGTTGGAGGGCAGTGTGGAGCGAACAAGGGAGTCACGGAGAGAGTGGTCTCTCCGGAAAGCAGACAGGGGTGGGGATGGAAAAATGTCTTGGGTGGTGGGGTCGGATTGTAAATGGCGGAAGTGTCGGAGGATGATGCGTTGTATCCGGAGGTTGGTAGGGCGGTGTGTGAGAACGAGGGGGATCCTCTTAGGGCGCTTGTGGCGGGGGCGGGGTGTGAGGGGTGTGTTGCGGGAAACATGGGAGATGCGGTCAAGGGCGTTCTCGATCACTGTGGGGGGAAAGTTGCGGTCCTTGAAGAACTTGGACATCTGGGATGTGCGGGAGTGGAATGTCTTATCGTGGGAGCAGATGCGGCAGAGGCGGAGGAATTGGGAATAGGGAATGGAATTTTTGCAGGAGGGTGGGTGGGAGGAGGTGTATTCTAGGTAGCTGTGGGAGTTGGTGGGCTTGAAATGGACATCAGTTACAAGCTGGTTGCCTGAGATGGAGACTGAGAGGTCCAGGAAGGTGAGGGATGTGTTGGAGATCGCCCAGGTGAACTGAAGGTTGGGGTGGAAGGTGTTGGTGAAGTGGCTGAACTGTTCGAGCTCCTCTGGGGAGCAAGTGGCGGCGCCGATACAGTCATCAATGCACCGGAGGAAGAGGTGGGGTTTGGGGCCTGTGTAGGTGCGGAAGAGGGACTATTCCACGTAACCTACAAAGAGGCAGGCATAGCTGGGACCCATGCGGGCGCCCATGGCCACCCCCTAAGTCTGTGGGAAGTGGGAGGAGTCAAAAGAGAAGTTGTTGAGAGTGAGGACGAGTTCAGCTAGGCGGATGAGAGTGTCGGTGGAGGGAGACTGGTCGGGCCTGCGGGACAGGAAGAAGCGGAGGGCCTTGAGGCCATCTGCATGCGGAATGCAGGTGTATAGGGACTGGACGTCCATGGTGAACACGAGGTGTTGGGGGCCAGGGAATTGGAAGTCCTGGAGGAGGTGGAGGGCGTGGGTGGTGTCACGGACGTAGGTGGGGAGTTCCTGGACCAAAGGGGAGAAAATGGAGTCCAGATAGGTGGAGATGAGTTCAGTCGGGCAGGAACAGGCTGAGACGATGGGTCGACCAGGGCAGGCAGGTTTGTGGATTTTGGGAAGGAGATAGAAACGGGCCGTGCGGGGTTGGGGAACAATGAGATTGGAGGCTGTGGGTGGGAGGTCCCCTGAGGTGAAGAGGTCGTGAATGGTGTTGGAGATGATGGTTTGGTGCTCAGGTGTGGGGTCATGATCGGGGCGGCGGTAGGAGGTGGTGTTGGAGAGTTGGCGTCTGGCCTCGGCGATGTAGAGGTCAGTGCGCCATACTACCACTGCGCCACCCTTGTCTGCGGGTTTGATGGTGAGGTTGGGGTTGGAGCGGAGGGAGCGGAGGGCTGCCCGTTCTG
Source organism: Stegostoma tigrinum (assembly GCF_030684315.1). Taxonomy (NCBI): domain Eukaryota; kingdom Metazoa; phylum Chordata; class Chondrichthyes; order Orectolobiformes; family Stegostomatidae; genus Stegostoma; species Stegostoma tigrinum. Next base: position 685,637 of record NC_081359.1, on the reverse strand, counting down.
CAAGGGAGAGGTTGGAGTGGGTGAGAGGAGTGGAGAGGTTGAGGCGGTTAATGTCTCGACGGCAGTTGGAGATGAAGAGGTCGAGGGAGGGTAGGAGGCCTGGGGGTGGTGTCCAGGAGGAGGACTTGTGTTGGAAGCGGGTGAAGGGGTCAGTGGAAGGAGGGTTAGGTTCCCGGTTGAAGAAGTTGGCATGGAGGCGAAGATGGCGGAAAAACTGCTCTATGGCCAACGGTGACTGGTATTCGTTGATGTGTGGTTGTAGGGGGACAAAGGTGAGCCCCTTACTAAGGACTGACCGTTCGTCCTCAGTCAGTGGGAGGTCTGGGGGGATGGTGAAGATGCGGCAGGGCTCAGTGTGGCTGTCTTCTCTGGGGTTGCTGGCTGTGGAGGTTGTGGGCTGAGCGATGAGGTCGTCGGCCGTGGGCGGGGTTCCGTCGGCCATGGGCGGGGTTCCGTCGGCCGTGGGCGGGGTTCCGTCGGCGGTTGGAGTATCGGGGTGGGCGGCAGCAGCTGCGGTGAGGGTGGTGTGTGAGGTGTTGTACCTGGAAGTGGAGGTGGTGACCGCAGCAGCGGTTCCGGAAGTTCTGTGGCCAGAGGAGGCTGATGTGATGTCATCGGTGGGGTCTCCGGCCGTGTCCTCATGGTCAATGGCGGCGGGTGCATGGTGGGGGAGGGGCAGGGACAGAGTCGGGATTTGGGAGGCGCAGGAATCCTCTTGTGGGTGGCAGGGGCCAGTGAGTTGGTTGTACTTACGATTTTTGGTGTCCAGTAAAGCTGAGTAAACTGGGTATTCAGTCTGTGGAACCTGCGGAGGATTAAAAACGGCAGAGGTCCTTTGCAGGTCTGGGAGAGGGAGGCTCTGAGCTGGGGCAGGCTGGATTGCAGTGCCTGGAGGTGCCGGCGCATGGCTGCAAGTGTCTGTTTCAGGACTCGCAGGGAGAACCGCTTCTGAAGGGTCTGAATGTTCTGGGTGTAGAGGTGGTCACGGTTGGGGCCAAATTGGGAAGGCTGAAATGTGGACTGTAGTCCCTTGGGGATGATCTGGTTCCGTAGGCAGGTGCTGAGGAAGGTGATGTGGCTGTGGTACCTGGTTTGCTTCAGAACATGGTCGAGCAGTTTCAAGGCCGAAGAGATTACAAGGGAGTTGCAATGGGAGAGAGATTCCCTGAGGTTGGTCCAGAGGGAGGAGGGTAACTTCTTCAGGTTAGGCATCCCTGGAAGAGGCTTCTCTCCCATTGCAACTCTCTTCGCAGCGAGGTTAAAATAGTATCAGAGATAATGGGAACTGCAGATGCTGGAGAATCCAAGATAATAAAATGTGAGGCTGGATGAACACAGCAGGCCAAGTAGCATCTCAGGAGCACAAAAGCTGATGTTTCGGGCCTAGACCCTTCATCAGAGAGGGGGATGGGGAGAGGGAACTGGAATAAATAGGGAGAGAGGGGGAGGCGGACCGAAGATGGAGAGTAAAGAAGATAGGTGGAGAGAGTATAGGTGGGGAGGTAGGGAGGGGATAGGTCAGTTTTTAGAGCAGTTCTTCCGCCGTCTTCGCCTCCATGCCTACTTCTTCAACCGGGAACCTAACCCTCCTTCCACTGACCCCTTCACCCGCTTCTAACACAAGTCCTCCTCCTGGACACCACCCCCAGGCCTCCTACCCTCCCTCGACCTCTTCATCTCCAACTGCCGTCGACCTCTCTACCCCTCTCACCCACTCCAACCTCTCCCCCGCAGAACGGGCAGCCCTCCGCTCCCTCTGCTCCAACCCCAACCTCACCATCAAACCCGCAGACAAGGGTGGCGCAGTGGTAGTATGGCGCACTGACCTCTACATCGCCGAGGCCAGACGCCAACTCTCCGACACCACCTCCTACCGCCCCCCCCCGATCATGACCCCACACCCGAGCACCAAACCATCATCTCCAACACCATTCACGACCTCATCACCTCAGGGGACCTCCCACCCACAGCCTCCAACCTCATTGTTCCCCAACCCCGCATGGCCCGTTTCTATCTCCTTCCCAAAATCCACAAACCTGCCTGCCCTGGTCGACCCATCGTCTCAGCCTGTTCCTGCCCGACTGAACTCATCTCCACCTATCTGGATTCCATTTTCTCCCCTTTGGTCCAGGAACTCCCCACCTACGTCCGTGACACCACCCACGCCCTCCACCTCCTCCAGGACTTCCAATTCCCTGGCCCCCAACACCTCATATTCACCATGGACGTCCAGTCCCTATACACCTGCATTCCGCATGCAGATGGCCTCAAGGCCCCCCGCTTCTTCCTGTCCCGCAGGCCCGACCAGTCCCCCTCCACCGACACTCTCATCCGCCTAGCTGAACTCGTCCTCACCCTCAACAACTTCTCTTTTGACTCCTCCCACTTCCTACAGACTAAGGGGGTGGCCATGGGCACCCGTATGGGCCCCAGCTACGCCTGCCTCTTTGTAGGTTACGTGGAACAGTCCCTCTTCCGCACCTACACAGGCCCCAAACCCCACCTCTTCCTCTGGTACATTGATGACGGTATCGGCGCCGCCTCTTGCTCCCCAGAGGAGCTCGAACAGTTCATCCACTTCACCAACACCTTCCACCCCAACCTTCAGTTCACCTGGGCGATCTCCAGCACATCCCTCACCTTCCTGGACCTCTCAGTCTCCATCTCAGGCAACCAGCTTGTAACTGATGTCCATTTCAAGCCCACCGACTCCCACAGCTACCTAGAATACACCTCCTCCCACCCACCCTCCTGCAAAAATTCCATTCCCTATTCCTAATTCCTCCGCCTCCGCCGCATCTGCTCCCACGATAAGACATTCCACTCCCGCACATCCCAGATGTCCAAGTTCTTCAAGGGCCGCAACTTCCCCCCCACAGTGATCGAGAACGCCCTTGACCGCGTCTCCCATGTTTCCCACAACACATCCCACACACCCCGCCCCCGCCACAATCGCCCTAAGAGGATCCCCCTCGTTCTCACACACCACCCTACCAACCTCCGGATACATCGCATCATCCTCCGACACTTCCGCCATTTACGATCCGACCCCACCACCCAAGACATTTTTCCATCCCCACCCCTGTCTGCTTTCCGGAGAGACCACTCTCTCCGTGACTCCCTTGTTCACTCCACACTGCCCTCCAACCCCACCACACCCGGCACCTTCCCCTGCAACCGCAGGAAATGCTACACTTGCCCCCACACCTCCTCCCTCACCCCTATCCCAGGCCCCAAGATGACATTCCACATTAAGCAGAGGTTCACCTGCACGTCTGCCAATGTGGTATACTGCATTCACTGTACCCGGTGTGGCTTCCACTACATTGGGGAAACCAAGCGGAGGCTTGGGGACCGCTTTGCAGAACACCTCCGCTCAGTTCGCAACAAACAACTGCACCTCCCAGTCGCAAACCATTTCCACTCCCCCTCCCATTCTCTAGATGACATGTCCATCATGGGCCTCCTGCAATGCCACAATGATGCCACCCGAAGGTTGCAGGAACAGCAACTCATATTCCGCTTGGGAACCCTGCATCCTAATGGTATCAATGTGGACTTCACCAGCTTCAAAATCTCCCCTTCCCCTACTGCATCCCTAAACCAGCCCAGTTCGTCCCCTCCCCCCACTGCACCACACAACCATGTCCAGCTCTTCCCCCCCACCCACTGCATCCCAAAACCAGTCCAACCTGTCTCTGCCTCCCTAACCGGTTCTTCCTCTCACCCATCCCTTCCTCCCACCCCAAGCCGCACCCCCATCTACCTACTAACCTCATCCCACCTCCTTGACCTGTCCGTCTTCCCTGGACTGACCTATCCCCTCCCTACCTCCCCACCTATACTCTCTCCACCTATCTTCTTTACTCTCCATCTTCGGTCCGCCTCCCTCTCTCTCCCTATTTATTCGAGTTCCCTCTCCCCATCCCCCTCTCTGATGAAGGGTCTAGGCCCGAAACGTCAGCTTTTGTGCTCCTGAGATGCTGCTTTGCCTGCTGTGTTCATCCAGCCTCACATTTTATTATCTTGGAATTCACCCAGAGAGTGGTGGACATATGGAATGCTCTGCCCCAGTAGACAGTGGAGGCCAATTCCCTGGATACTTTCAAGAAAGAGATGGATAGAGCTGTCAAAGATAGTCGAATCAAGGGTTGTGGGGATAAGGCAGAAGCAGGATACTGATTGTGGATGATCAGCCATGATCATAATGAATGGTGGTGCTGGCTTGAAGAGCTGAATGGTCTACTCCTGCACCTATTGTCTATTATCTATTGTCTATTGGCTTAAAACTGAGCGTTCATGCATCAGGTATGACTTCTGACTTCAGTGTAATTGTCTATTGAAGCAATGAGACTTTGGCTGACTTCTGCATGTGAGGCAATGGAAGCTGAGACGTTGGCCACCGAACACTCTGGACCCATAAAGTGATGTCACAGAGTTGGCCAGCACTGCCACATTGAGCATGGGCTCCAAGCTGTAAGTGAGCACCTGTGTTAATGTGGAGCTAGGCTTTTCTATGGTTTTTAACAGTGACTAAAGGTTCTTTGGCAGGCTGCTAATACGTCAAGCATCTTATTGTGCCTGCCCGTCAGCAATCTCCTGTATGCTTCTTCATTGATGTGTGTCCTTCCCAGTAAAACCTACCACTCAGGAGACCTGACCCTATCATTTTCTTCAACATGACAGCAGCCCCATGTTGGGCCACATGCTGGTCCCAATTCTATGTGATTTTTCAAATATATGTTTCGCACCAATACCTCACCGGTGGCTCCCAGCATCGTCAAGCGATAGTGCTTCTTTGTTAGAGGTTAGTTGCATCTGTTGCCCTTCACCAAGAATCAGCAATGGCTGGCCAGCTGATATTCCTGGGTATGTAAAGGCTGGGATGCAGAAGAGGAGGCTGGGGATGAAGTAGGGAGGGGTGGGACGGAAAGTAAGATGCCTGTTGTATACCATCTATATCTAACCACAGGTTGAGGCTAAAATGAGAGTAGCAAAGGGGCATGAGGCAAGGATCATTCTATAACCCTGAATAATCTTGGCACATAAGATACAACTGCCTGTGGTGCATCCAGCCTTTGGATGCTCCAACCATGGAGTATTAACTCCTACATTTGGCTCAAATAATGTACATGCATTTGTACGTCTCTCTGTCTCTGTCTCTGTCTATACTCTGTGTATGGCCCAGCTTTTCCTCAACAGGGGAAGCTGAATATCAGTGAGTATGTTGCCATGAGTGATGTTCCTGCTATAGCTCAATAGATGAAGTTGTGAAAGCAGTAAGAGGTGAGTGGGAAGCTGGCATTGTTTGTATGTGAAGGTGAGGTGGTGTTGAGTGATGGGGATATGGTACATTGAACAGCAAGAATGGTTATTGATTCAGTGAAGATGCTATCATTGACCTTGATCTATCGTGTAAGGTCATTGGTTTATTTTCTGCACTGCTGTCAGGCCTGGCCTCTGGGACTTTGCCTTGTGGTTTAATTGATCCTTTTTCCTTTCTCAGGATTTACTCGAGTGGAAGTCAAGTGTAAGTCATTTCACCTCTTGCACAATTCTCCCAGCACCACATTAGAAAACCTGAGAATCCTCTCTCTTGCCTGCTCCACCATTTTCTAAACTTCTGCACCTTTGCCAGTTTTCCACAGAGAGTTCACAGCAACATCTGGGCAATGAATGCAAAATGGACGGGCTGCTTTTATACTGAAACATATTGCTAGACAATGACCAGATTCCATTTTTAATGTGCAGCCCATCATCTGTTTAATCTGCTCTAGCCTGTCCTCTGAAATCATGTATTTGAGGAGACACTGTAACCTGTGTGCTGCCTGTCTCAATGGGAATGTGTACAATGTGAACCTATAACAGGAAACACCTGCCTGAAAACTGACTGAAACAAGCATTTTCCCCCATAACCTTCCCAAGTTTCTCTGCTAGTGCGGAAACATACAAATTGATGACTGATACTGTTGTGATATATCTTGTGACAAGTGAATTCCTGTACAAACGATAATACATCAATGAGGTCCATATTTTCCTTTCCTTGAAAATACTAAGACAAAAGACCGTATTGCTCCACAAGTCCTTGACAATACAATCGACCCCGGGCCTAGGGGCTGGAGCAGAGTTTTAGGCACCAAAAGCACAACCCCACATAAAATATTGGTTTCCCTGGCTGCCAAATTAATTAAAGGTTGTTAGTAGCAAGTCAGCACTTATCTCTTGTATTTGTATTCCTGTTTGAGCACAAACAGTACCAGCCAGGAATGTCGCAATGGTGCCAGTGCAGATTTCTAGCGTCACACACAGCTGTTATTGCAGGAAAACTGCATTAAGTTTTAAAAGCTTGCCAAAGAAAGCAATTTAGGAACAAAATATGAATAGAAGTATATTTGAAAGAAGATTGTATAAAAGCCTTGCATTTTAACAAAAACAGAGCAAGCAGAATAGTACACAATTTAATCATCTTTAAAATCAGAAAGACATGAGAGAATGTAAACCAAGCTAGGTAATAAAACAGGGTCCTTCCTGTAAATATCAGCAGCACAAATCAGCTCTGTAATACCAGTTTTATTAATGTACTGTTTTGTTTGTAAAATGTCATCTGTGGACACGCAATATTTATGACACATGCTGTACCACGTCGTTTTGGTGAGAGCATTCTTAAAGATGTTAAGAGCATGTATATAAATTTGAATGTATACAACGTAAGCAGGTCGTGTGGCATACTCTTGAGACACCATTTTCAACTTAAAGTAGAAACCTTTAAAAGCTTACAATGGGAGATCCTATCCATCCAGGGTCACCAAGGAACAATTGTTTTACCTCAGCCTGAGCAAGGAACAGCATGTACAACATCATCCTCGGATGAAAGGGAGTACTCAGTGAAATGTGCCTCTTGTTACAGGCATATCTGCTGTCTCAGCGCAAAGTGAAGGCGGTGTTACCAATGTCTGTTGAGGTGTTCTTTTTATCTAGCTCCTTCCAGGTGAACTGGCAACATCCCCAACATCTCAAAGTTTGCCATCCGCTGCTACTAAGGGAGGTGACCCTGGGAACAAAGGGCTTGTCATATCAGGAACGCTTGTAGAGTCTGGGTTGGACTCAATGGAGTTTAGAAGGATGAGAGGGAACCCGAGTGAAACTTGCAGAAAACTGAGAGGCCTGGACAGAGTTAATGTGGAGAAGGTGTTTCCACTGGTAGGAGAGATCAGGACCCATGGGCACAGCCTCAGAGTGAAGGGATGTCCCATTAGAACTGAGATGAGGAAGAACGTCTTCAGCAAAATGGTGGTTACTGTGGCTTTCATTACTGCAGAGAGCGATGGAAGTCAAGTCATTGAGTGTATTTCAGATTGAAATAGATTGGTTCTTGATTATTAAAGGGATCACGGGTTATGGTGAGGAGGCAAACAAATGTAGGTAAAAAACGTGTCAGCCCTTTTGGAGCAGACCTCATGGGGCAAAAAGTCAAATTCCACTCTGATGTCTAATGGTATCTTGTCTACAATGCACATCTACAAGCAGATCAATTATTGTGCCCTTGCTGCAGTGTTAAAATAAGAGGCAGGACAAAACAATAATTAAAAACCAACTTTATCAAAGGAACCACCATACAAAAACTAGCTATGCACTCTCTGCTTTGTCTTAATGCCTGTTTTGTCTGTGGCTTGGCTAGACCCAATATCCCTTTGTAGTAATAGCACAGTGGCTGTAACAAATTGGTGAAAGACTGCTGATTTTGGAGAAGTTTGCAGGTGGCTGTGAGGATTATCTCAAACTACTCTGGGCCATGAACACAAGATCTTGAAGTTGCATCAACCAGCCCTGGTTGGAGATATTCTAGACTGGCTGGCTGGCCGGGCACTGCCAGAGTGGCACAAATTAGGCTGGTTGCAAATTGGAGCTCTATGGAACTGCTGCTGTTCCATTAGGATGGTGCCTCAGCAATATCGGTAACTATTGGAGAACATATTGCTGGATTGTGACATCCTATTTACCCCTTTGAGCCCCGAAGCCTTCAGGCACTAATGGCATAAATCTGAGCTTGCATGACAACAAGCTGCATTTGTATGGCAACTCACTGATCTTACATAACTTTGGTTAGACATTCTACTTACATACATTGGAGTGTGGCTTTTATCTAAGCTACAGTGAGACCTGAGACATTAGCCACTCTACATTACATACAGAGTTAGGTCTACAAGTGATACGTGAAGGAAAGATTGAGCACCAAGCTTTGCACAGGATCCTGAATCAACCCCAACTTCTCATTGTCTTCATACAGACTCTTTGGTTTCCTGACAGTCATCTTCAAAAACACAAGTTAATGGAACGTAGGCTTCTCTGGCTCGGTCATCATTTGTCACTGTCACTGTCACTGAACTGACCTTCAGAGAGTAATACTAAGTCCCTACTTGAACAGCTGTAGTTTGCCTGATGTTGATATAGCTAGAAAGCTTTTAGGAGGGATTTCTAGAATTTTGATCCAACATCAGGGATGGGATGGTGATGTAGTTCCTAGTCAGGGTAGTGTGTGAATTAGAGAGAGCTTTCAGGTGATTATGTGCCATTACTACTGTTGCTTTTGCCCTGCTAGATTATAGAATTCATGGATTTAGAAGACACTGTTGAAGGAGACTTGCCAAATTTGGGGGCGGCACGATGTCTCAGTGGTTAGCACTGCAGCCTCACAGCGCCAGGGACCCAGGTTCGATTCCAGCCTCGGGTAACTGACAATGCGGAGTTTGCACATTCTCCCTGTGTCTGTGTGGGTTTGTATTGACTGTGTTTGACTGTATTGCCACTGTGTACCAGTGTTGCAAGTAATGAATGTATCGTGGACATATATGAATGATGTACTGATCAAAAGAGCTGATTGAATCTGGATGATGTTAAGCTTCTTCAGTGTTGTTTAAGCCATAATGATCAAAGAAATTAGAGCCTATTTCATCACACACAACACTTATTCTTAGGGCATAGTGAAAATGCCTGGGTAGTCTGAGGATGCATTACTCACTTCACAATTCCTAGCTTATGACCTGCTCTTGCAGTCACAGTATTTGTATGGCTGGTCTAGTTAATTTTCTAGCCTAAGAATGTTGATGGTGTAGGACTCTGATGTCAATGCCATTGAAATCATGGGGAGATGCTTGGTTATTCCCTTGTTGGAGAACGTCATTGCCTTTATGTGGCCTTTGTCCAAACCTGAATGTTATCCAGATCCCGCATATGGATGCAGGCGTCTTCAGTATTTGAGGAACCACAAAATAATTACCGAATGTTGTACAATCATGAACAAATATCTCCACTTGTAACCTCACAATGGAGAAAAGGTCGTTGAGGAAGCAGCTGAAGATGGTTGGACTTAGAACACTACCCTACACTGATGTCTTGGGGTTAAATGATTGGCTTACAAAAACTACAACCATCTTTCAGTGCAGAGTTTTACCTTGATGCCTATTAACTCTAGTTTTGCCAAGGTTTCTTGTTGCCTTGATGTCCTCACCTCTGGAATGCAGCATTTTGCCCAGGAGACACATTGCTCCCATTTAGATGACCATATGTAGCTGTGCCATAGTGATGCTCTACCATATCCGGTAATGTGTACAAATTGCGAGATGAGTGTGTTAATTGCAGCAGTGTTGATTGGTTGTTGAGAGATTCTCAGTGTTAGAAATGAATTGTGGTTGGTGAAAATTCTGGATAGATGACTGATAAGGGTGTACTGCATTTAGCAATGTGTGAGGCTTATGGTGCAACTGGTAGAATAGGATTTTGAAATTCCATTCTCTCCCTTATAACTCTTCTGACCTGCACTGCTGGCATTGACCTGCAAGACTAGCTGCTCCCATTGCTTTCTCAAAGTATGCTGGGAGATCCTCCTAGCTCTGTTTTATGAATAAAGGTCTCTAATCTTCCTTCCACCTCCTGCACCAAGGGAATAAGGAGTCCTATCCTTCTCATTTTGAACCAATCATATGTTTCAAGTTATCCAGAGCTCCCAGCTCATTCCTGGCCAGAAGGCCTATTCCCTATAAGAGGTGCAGGTGCTTAAGGTGGCCTAGTCTTGTTTGATCTCATGCTCGACCCTTTATTTTGCATCACTGACTCTGGTTTGCAACCACTCAACAGTGCACTCAGCTGCCCACTGATTCCATTCACGTTAGGTGATCATGCATCTGATGTTATGAATCCCCTGTTGTTAGGAATGGACACAAGTTCATCATGCATTGCAATCCCTGTGCTCCTTTTGCTTCAGGCTTATTCACTTTTCCTTCCACATCTTCCATAAATAGACTTGACAGAGATGCAACCAAACTAGGAAAATATGCATAATCTAAAATATCAACATTTATAGGTTGATCTGAAAATCAGCTTTATGCATATCTTTTTCAAAATGCGTTCAATAGTGTATTACTGAATTTGTTCACTTTAATTTCATTAAACAAGTCTCACTTTTCCCAATTTTTTGGATATGTCAAATTGACATGACCACTGAGTCATACAGACACTCCTTTCTCTTCTCCTCACCCTTACATTTTTTCCATTTGATCTAACAATTGGCAAGACACATATGAGGGAGGAGAAGGCATGAGGATGTACTTTCACCTTTTAAATGCCAACATTGTTCCCTACTTAAACACTGCATAATACCTAGAATTAGCAGGTTATTAGAAAAATAAGTAAAAGAACAACATTAAACTTAAAATGGAAATATATAGTAGCATATCTCAAACTGTTTATGAAGTATTTTACAGATCTGCCATTTGCTTTGCCCTTATCTGACTCAAATTGATAGCAAGCTCAAGCTGAACGTCATTGGCAGCAACTATTCTATAAACATATAACAACCATAAATAGAAATTGCCACCACAAACTAAAAGCTGTTTAGTAAACACAGCAGTAAACTTTAACATGAGACACTTTCTGAACCAACTTATTAAACATGCCCTACTTCTTTGTTCTTGCGTGTAGTTTAGTTTTGTCAAATATGATTTAGTAGCAGTGTACACATCGCTGTCAGAAGTTATACCCTTGTAATTATGAGGATTACTCCAGAGACTAGTTTCTGCTGAAGAAACACAAAGAGATTAAATGTGAATGTCAAACATAGATGTTTTTACATTATTACTCGAATTGAAAGTGTGCCATAATCTGATCAGATCACTGATTGTGTTTCAGTATTCCAATGTACAATTATTGAACAAAGAACAAAGAAAATTACAGTCCCTGAACAGGACCTTCGGCACTCCAAATCTGCAATGATATGCTGCCCATCACAACTAAAACCCCCTACACTTCCAGGGGTCGTATCCCTCTTTTCCCATCCTGTTCATGTATTTGTCATGGCACCTTTTTAAGTGTCACTATCGTACCTGTTTGTACTACCTCCCCCGGCAGCGAGTTCCAGGCACCCACTACCCTCTGTGTAAAATACCTGCCTCGTACATCACCTTTAAACCTTGCCCCTCTCACCTTAAACACATGGACCCTGGTAACTGACTCTTCCACCCTGGGAGAAGGCTTCTGACCGTTACTCTGTCCATGCCCTTCATAATCTTGTAGACCTCTATCAGGTCACCCCTCAACCTCCATCATTCCAGTGAGAACAAGCCAAGCTTCTGCAACCTCTCCTCATAGCTAATGCCCTCCATACCAGGCAGCATCCTGGTAAATCTTTTCCACCCCATCTCCAAAACCACCACATCCTTCTGGTAGTGTGGCGACCAGAATTGAACACAATATTCCAAATGCAGCTGAACTAAGGTTCTATAAAGCTGCAACATTACCCGCTAATTTTTGAACTCAAAACCCCGGCCGATGAAGGCACGCATGCTGTGTGCCTTGTTGACTACCTTTTCCACCTGCATTGCCACTTTCAGTGACCTGTTTACCTGTACACCCAGATCCCTCTACCTGTCAGGACACTTAAGGGCTCTACCATTTACTGTATATTTTCCTTCTGGATTAGACCTTCCAAAATGCATTACCTCACATTTCCTCAGATTAAACTTCATCCGCCACCTCTCTGCCCAAGTCACCAACTGATCTATATCCTGCTGTATCGTCTGGTCCTCGTAACTGTCGGCCTGTAATTAGCTAGATTATCCCTGCCATCCTTCTTAAACTAAGGAACAACATTGGCTATTCTCCAGTCCCCTAGGACTTCCCCTGTAGCCAATGAGGGTACAAAGATTTCCCTGAAGGCCCCAACAATTTTCTCCCTTGCCTCTCTCAGTATTCTGGGGTACATCCCATCAGGCCCTGGGGATTTGTCGACCTTAATGTTTTTCAAGACTCCCAATACCTCCTCCCTTTTGCTCTCAATGTGACCCAAACTATCTGCACACCCTTCCCCAGACTCATCATCCACCAAGCCCTTCTCTGTGGTGAATATTGACACAAACTTATTTTAATGCCTCACCATTTCCTCTGACTCCACATATATATTTCATTCCCTGTCCTTGAGTGGACCAACTCTCTGCCTGGCTACCCTCTTGCTCTTTATGTATGTTTTAAAAGCTTTGGGATTTTCCTTAATCCTGTTGGCCAATGGCTTTTCATGGCCCCTTTTAGCCCTGGCTCCTTGCTTAAGTTTCTTTGAACTTTCTTTGTATCCCACACTTACTTCATGTGTTCCCAGCCTCCCAGCCTTGATAAATGCTTCATTTTTCTTTTTGATGAGGCTCACAATATCTCTCATTATCTAAAGTTCCCTAAACTTGCCATACTTATCCTTCATTCTTACAAGAAGGTGCCAGTCCTCAACTCCCAGCAACTTAAACTAGAACGTCTCCCACATACCATATGTTGATTTGCCCTCAAAAAACTGCCTCCAATCTACATTCTTCAGTTCCTGCCTAATATTGTTGTTATTAACCTTCCCCCAATTTAGCACTTTCACCTCACAACTACACCGATCTTTACCCATCAGTACTTTAAAGCTTACTGAATTGCGACCACTGTTCCTGAGCTGATCTCCAACAGAGACATCAACCATATCTATTGTTTCTTTATATTACTACTAAACCACCAACCCTTTGAATTATTTATTACTTTCTATCCTCTACATCATAACAGATTGTGCTGATTGGAATGAGGGTCAAGTGGATCTCATTGACTGAGATCTCTGGTTGGGGTTGTTAATCTGGGCCAACTAGGGAGCCCTGGCTGACAGATCTAAGCAAGAGATTCTGAGAATCTCTTCACTCTAGGATTTAGCTCAGGGCTGGCTGGTCAGAGTCCATGTGCTGTGCTTGTGTAAAAAATAGGTGGCAAGGTGACAGGATACCAGCCTCAGTGCAGTTATTTCACAGATCTTCCCGTTTGTTCCTTTCCTATCCTCCCCACTTTAGCTTGCTTAAAACCTATTATATTTTTAATTGGTCCCAGTTCTGACAAAAAGTCATTGATTTGAAATCTTAGCTCTGTTTTGCTGATTCACCCTGGGGAAGATAATGCAAAAAAAAAATCAGAAACAGACATAAAGCGATCAATTTCTAAAGTTATTGATTTCGATATTGAGACCTCAAGGCAGAAAATAAGGCACTGTTCTTGAGTTTCCATTGTGCTTCATTGGAACATTGCAGTCAGCATGGGGCAGAAATGTTAGCATGAAAACAGGTGAGTCATTGAAATGGCAAAGAGCTGGAATGTTAGGGCCATTCCTATTTGAGTGGCAGGATTTATCATATTCTTGGTGAGAGAGAATAATACATGTTGTCTGTTGGTCTGGAAATCTGAGAAAACAAAAAAAAAATCTAAAATTACCTCAACTGTTGGAACAATAGCTTCAGTAGAAGTTATAGATCTAGAGGGTTTTTCTCTGTAACATTCTAAAGGAAATCCTATAAAAGAGGCAACCTGAGAAATGTTTGCCCATGGAATTAAATATCAATAACTGTTCTCTTTGGAACAATGCACATTTGACAAAGAGTATCATGAAGAAATGTTTGAAGATTGATCTTGCTAGCAGAAAGGAAATGTTCAAAAGAAAATGGAGTTCCAAGAAAAAGGATGAGTGAACACAAATCACCTTTCATTAGCTTGTTTCACAAAAAATATTGTTGCTCCAAGAAATCATTAGAGATCCTGAAGAGGGATGCTTGGTGGCATGACAAGCTCTAAACAAAATCATTTTTTGTTTTGAGTTATTTTGTGACCGAACCTTTCTTGTTTAAAGAAAGAAGGGTAAGTTGGAAGGTTAATTGCATTGTAAGGAATTTGAAAAAAAGTTTACTAATTAGTTGTAATATAGGAAGCATAAAGGATTTTGAAACAATATTATTTTGTTTAAATTTAACAAAATCATTTTGTTCAGGCGTTGTTTGATTTACTTCAAAACTTTCTTGAAAGAGAAGAATTTGTAACCATTAGTTAACCAGGCAATTGGGGCTAATGACTAATTGATTGATTGGGTAAATATAAAGGGGAAACGTGATCTTTTTATTTGGAAGGAGCTGTGAGACAAAGCAGTTAATAAATTCAGTCTGCAAAGAGAGGTGCCTTGATTTCTGTCTCACCAACTGATTTGGATCCAAATTGATACTCTGATCTCCCAAGCATGTATCTGAATGGTTCCTTGCATCCTTGTCAGAATAGGGGATCTCTCCTTTTCACAAATGCCTTTGGTACCTTATCAGTACAACTTAACACTGTCTGTCATGTACATTCAATACTTTTCTGAATATCACGTTAGTGATTTATTCTTTGAAGAAAAGTTTAAAAAAATGCAATGCTTTTCCATTTTAGAGATTCAGCTGCTTTTACATAGAAACACCCACTCAGAGCATTGGCCCCAGTGCTGATGTCTGGGGATTGGTTAGTTCAGTTGGTTAGATGACTGATTTGTGATGCTAACAGCTTGGATTCAGTTCCCACATGAGCTGAGACTACTGTGAAGGTCTCAGCTTCTCAATCTCTACCCACACTTGTGATGTGGTGACTCTCCAGTTAAATCATCTTCCTTTCCTCTATTGAGTGAGCAGCTGTGTGGTCTGGTAGCACTCTGGTGAAAATACCTTAATGACTGTAGCTGAAGAGCAATTTTTAAAAGAGCTGGCAAACCCTTTTACAGGCTGTCTGCGGTACAACAAAGGGAACAAAAAAAACAGAAATTACTGTGGGAGTCACTAGGTGCATAGCAGATATCAGTGTGCAGCCCGTCCCCAGAAATGGAAATAGAAATGTTGCAGAATGGACGAGAGAAGTCAGACATAAACCACGTAAAGGTGAAAAATGGACGAAAAATTGGAAAACTTTTCCAATTCCAGATGAGCGAGGGAAATAACACGAATGATGTCATCAATACATCGGAGGAAGGGTTGTGGGTGGTGGCCAGAGTAGGCCTGGAACATGGAATGTTCTATGTACCCCACAAAGAAATAGAGGAATTGGAACCCATTTGGGTACCCATGGCCATCCTACTTTCTCCAAGTAAAAGGGAAGTGCTAAAAAGAAGTTGTTCAGAGTGAAGATGAAGAGGATTGAAGAGGAGTCTGGCAGTGGATGGGGACGGTTGAGGCTTTCTTTCCAGGAAGAAGCAAAGAGTTCTGAGGTCATCCTAATAGGGGATGGACGAGTAAAAGGATCACAAACCCATGATAAAGAGGAGGTAGCTAGTGGTTTGAAAATTCAAAAATTGATGTAAAGAATAGAATTATAAAAGCCCTACAGTGTGGAAGCAGATCATTTGGCCCATCAAGTCCATACCCATACCCCCAAGAGCATCCCATCCCTTGACCCTATTCCTGTAACCCTGAATTTCCCATGACTAAACCATCTAACCTGCACACCCCTGGACATTACAGGCAATTTAGCATGGCCCATCCACCTAACCTGTATAACTTCACACATCTCTGCATCCTCCTCACAGCTCACCCTCCCACCCAGTTTTGGCATCAACAGAATCACAAATATAAATGAGGCAACACACTGTGGAGCTGAGGGAACACAGCAGGCCAGGCAGCATCAGAGGCACAGAAAATTTGATGTTTTGGGTCAGGAGCCGCCTTCAGAAATGGGGAGGGGCAGGGGCTCTGAAATAAATAGAAAAGGGGAGGTGTGGTGCTGGGGAAGGTAGGTGGGATGGTGATAGGAGTGCAGGTAGTCAGTGATGGGGATTGGTCAGTGAGGTGGGAGGAGCAGATAGGTGGGAATGAAGATGGACAGGTTGTGTCAGGTCAGGGAGGTGGGGATGAGAGGGAGGATTGGGCATGGGATGAGGCTGGGGGTGGGGAGATTTTTAAAACTGGTGAATTCCATGTTCAGGCCATCGGGCTGTAGGCTCCCGAGGCAGAATGAAGTGCTGTTCCTTCAGTCTGCGGGTGACATCGTTGTGACACTGGAGAAGGCCCAGGATGGACATGTCACCGAATCTACTCTTAATCACATTGATGTACAGGAGGCCACATCAGGAGCAGCAGATACAGTAGACCATGTCGGAGGATGTACAGGTGAACCCCTGTCTGATGTGAAAGGTTTGTTCTGGGCTTTGAATGGATGTGTAGGGGCAGGTATAGCGCTTTCTGCAGTTGCAGTGAAAGGTGCCTGGTGGTGGGCTTATTGGGGGAGTGTGGAGTGGATGAGGGAGTTGCAGAGAGAGCAGCCCCAAAGTAGGGCAGATAGGGGTGGAGAGGGAAATATATCTTTGGTTGTGGGGTTGGATTATAGGTCGCAGAACTGGTGGAGAAGGCTACATTGGATGTGAAGGTTGGTGGGATGATGTGTGATGACAAGGAGAATGCTGTCTTATTTTTTGTTGGGGTAGGGATGTGAGGGCAGATTCAGGATTTGAATTAGATTCTGGTGTTGAGGTGATTAACAGAGATGGAGACAGAGAGGTCCAGGAAGGAGAGGAAGGTATCGGAGATAGTCCAGGTGAACTTGAGGTTGGAGTGAAAAGTGTTAGTAAAGTTGAGTCTCCGTCTCTGGTAACCACTTCAACATCAACATCTTTTACAAACCCACTGACTCCCACAGCTACCTAGACTACACCTCCTCTCGCCCACCTTCCGGCAAGAACTCTATCCCTTACTCCCAGTTCCTCCACCTCTGATGCGCGTGCTCCCAAGATGGAACGTTCCACCCCCGGACATGTTCTCCAGTGATCAAAAATGCCCTCAACCACGCCCCTTGCATTTCCCACACTTCTGCCTTCAAACCTCTACCCAGCAACAAAAATAAAGACAGAATCTCCCTTGTCCTCTCATACCACCCCAGCAAACTGCATATCCAACATATCACTCTCCACAACTTCTGCCACTTACAATCCAACCCCACAACCAAAGACACATTTCTTTCCCCATCCCTATCTGCTTTACGTAGGGACTGCTCCCTCTATGGCTCCCTCGTCCACTCCACAGCCGCCTCTAATGCCAGCACACCCAGCACCTTTCCCTGCAACTGCAGGACATGCTACATCTGCCCCTACATCTCCTCCCTCATCTCCTTCTAAGGCCCAAAGCAAACCTTTCATACCCTCCAACTTGGTCTACTGTATCCGTAACTCCCAATGTGGCCTCCTCAACAAAGAGTAGATTTGGAGACAATTTCATAGAGCATCTGCACTCTGTTCATGACAAACAACAACACTTTCCCATCACGAACCATTTTAACTCCCCCTCCCACTCCCTGGGTGACATGTCCATCCTGGGCCTCCTCCAGTGTCACAATGACGCCACCCACAAACTGGACAAGCAGCACCTTATATTCCATCTCGAGTGCCTACAGCCCAATGGCCTAAACATAGAATTGACCGGTTTTAAAATCTCCCCACCTCCGGCCGCATCCCACGTTGAACCTTCCCCCTCACCCCCACCCCCTTGACTCGACACAACCTGTCTGTCTTCTCTCCCACCTATCCCCCCCACCTGACTGATCATTCCCTACCACTGTCTACCTGCATTCACCTATCACCATCTTACCTACCTACCCCAGCCCCACCTCTCCGTTCTCTATTTATTTCCAAGCCCCTTCCCCCTCCCCTTTTCTGAAGAAGGGTCCCGACCCGAAACATTGACTTTCCTGCTTCTCTGATGCTGCCTGGCCTGCTGTGTACCTTCAGCTCCACACAGTGTTAATGTCAGACTCCAGCATCTGCAGTTGTTATCTCCACAATATAAAAGGTGGCTTGTTTCTGTTTCTGTTTTTATTTCAGATTTCCAGCTTCCACAGTTCTTTGTTTCAATTTAGAGCAATGAAGGGACATTTGTTGAATCATACACCAAAGCCATCATGACAATAGAACATTTAACCAGTTTCTCCCGCATGCTCTTAACCACAACAACATTCCATATAAAATGCTGACCCATAACCAATACCGTCTACTGCAATGCCATTCAGATACAAAACAGCTGGCACCTGTTCTGATCAGTTTGCAGTTTATGTCCTAAATTCTCTGCAGGAATCAAGCCAAGTTGGAGCCAACTGGCAGTTTGTTTTAAGACAGATGGAGTCAAACTTAGTTTGGCCGTCACCTTTCTAAAATAAATAAAATAATGTCTACAGCTCATGCTTCTCCATTGGGCTCATGTTTACAGCGAGCCAGCTAAAGGCTGACCAGCTTCCCTGTCAATCACAAACGGCCTATTTATCTGCCAGAATAAAATATAAAAACAGCACAGAACAGTAAAACGATGACCATTCTGATGAATCTTACAATGGGTTAATATACTTTGGAAGATCCAATATTTTCTTACAAGCCCCCTTCAGTGAACTCTTGGAAAAACAAAGTGTGGTGGTAGAGGTTGTGAGAGAACAGGAAGTCAGCGCATAGGTGGGTTCTGGAGAAACATAGAATTAATCTCTGATAGAAACAGGAGTAGGCCATTCAGCCTGTTGAGACTATTTTGAACTTACTGTGACCATGGCTGATCACCAAATCAGTACCTTTTTCTCCACCCATTTTTAAACTTTTACTGGTTTACGTTCTGATCCTCTTAATCATCAGGTTTATTTCAAACTTTATTTCTGGCAACTTCGCATATCCTTTCTTTTAATCTTAACTTTCTTTGCCCAAGATGGATCCTCTGCTGGCCTCTTCTGGCTGTAGATGTTACAAATGTTTGCCTTGTTTTTTGATTCATGATGAAAAGCTACATGGAGCTTCCCCTTGTTATTGGTTTAGTTGTCCAACAGGTTTGACAACTTGATATGGCAATACTGGTAGAGTTTAAAGATCAGAGTTAATGGGAACTGCAGATGCTGAAGAATCCAAGATAACAAAGTGTGAAGCTGGATGAACAGAGCAGGCCAAGCAGCATCTCAGGAGCACAAAAGCTGACGTTTCGGGCCTAGACCCTGTATCAGAGCTCTGAAGAAGGGTCTAGGCCCGAAACGTGGGCTTTTGTGCTCCTGAGATGCTGCTTGGCCTGCTGTGTTCATCCAGCCTCACATTCTGGTAGAGTTTAAATCTGGTTTGTTGATTTGGGAATCATCTATTCTGTAGTCCTGTGTGGGAGATTTACCAGATTCCTGCTTTATTTGTTTTGATATGCCTGGTGCTGATCCCGGAATGCCCTTTTGAACTCTTAATTGAACCATGGTTGATGCCCTTGATGGTCGCAGTAGAGTAAGGGATATGCTGGACCATGAGGCTACAGATTGTTGCTCAGATCAATTATGTTGCAATTGCTGGCCAACAGCAAATCGCAGATTCCAGTGCTGTATAGGTTGCTCTGTTCCACATAGCACTGCATAATGCCAGGGAACACAGTGGAAGGTGTCATCAATATGAGGATAGGACCTTGTTTCCACAAGCGCTGTAGTGTGCTGCTATCATGGACAGATATATTTAACAATAGGTAGACCAATGAGAATGTGATCAAGTAGATATTTCCCTCTTGCATATACGTGTAGGATTATCTCCATTACAATAGTTGAGGTGCACCGCACATGTATGACCCATGGTCTAGTACTCTGCTCTTATTAAAGCCTCCTGTCACCATACTTTCCTTAGTTTTGCTATTCGAGTACTAAGCAGGCACTGAAATGCATGATGTGGAGGTGCCGATGTTGCACTGGGATGGACACCTGATGAAGGAGCAACACTATGAAAGCTTGTGCTTTCAAGTAAACCTGCAGGACTCAAACAGAAGTTGCTGGAAAAGCAGGGCCCGAGACATTGACTGTGCCAGACCTGCTGAGCTTTTCCAGCAACTTCTGTTTTTGTTCCTGATTTACAGAATCCGCAGTTCTTTCGGTTTTCAAACCTGCAGGACTGTAACCTGGTGTTATGTGACTTCTGGCTACAGAATGCGAACCGAGCTTGGATCCACCAGAATGGCACAACAGGTTAGGAATCCTGATTTGGAAATATATTGTGTTCCTTCAGTGTCATTGGGTCAAAATCCTGGAATTTTCTCCCCAATGGCATTATGAATCTACTTACAGCACATAGATTGCAGCAGTTCAAGAAGGTAGCTCACCACCGCCTTCTCAAGGGCAACTAGGGATGATTAATAAATGCTGATCCAGTCAGCAATGTCCATGCCCAACAAGTGAATAAAAAAAATTACAGAGAGATTTGAGATGTGAGATGAATTCCACTGGAACAGAGATCATTAAAGGAGGTTTGATACAATTTCTATATAATTATAAAGAGCATTGAAGCAGATAGGAAAAGATTATGTCCTGCAGTTGGGCAGTCAGTGCCATAGGTCATCAATTTAAATTTATCATTATGTAAATAAGAATAAAGAGTTACAAAATTATTTCCACTGAGGGTTGTTGAATATTGGAATGGTTTTTTTTCTGGGTGTGATTGAGTTAGAATACACTGAATCTTTGCTGGGAAACTGGATAAATATTTGAAACAGATGAGCACTCAAAATGTCACTTAATGAAGTACCAAATTGTGTTCGGGTCAGAGTGAAGTGCAAGGGGATTAATTTTGGATTACTCTAGCAAAGGTCCAGTATTTACTCAATTGACTGAATAATCTTGTGTGCTGCTCCTCAGTATAGAAGCAAATAAAAGGTGGCCATTTGAGGCCAGTAATTTGAATTGTAAACTCCCTCAAACCAGTTGTTTTGAGCCTTTTTCTACTGTTTCACGTAGAGGGTGGTACATGTACGGAATGAGCTGCCACAAGAAATGATGGAGGCTGGCACAATTACAACATTTAAAAGGCATCTGGGTGGATGTATGAATAGACATTGGGGTGGGGGTGGCATAGTTTATAGGGATATGGGCCGAATGCGGGCAAATGGGACTAGATTAATTTAGGATATCTGTTCAGCATGGACAAGTTGAACTGAAGGGTTTATTCCCTGCTTATACATCTCTGTAGCTCTAGGACTCTATCTGAGGAGCAGATCTGAGAACTAGTTGGGGAGAGTGAAAGCCATTCAGGTGGGAAATATTGCACTGGCTCTCTCACTGCCTGAAGTTGGCATTTTTACCTCACTCTGTAACGATTTTTTTTTAATGTGCTTCCTAAGGAGTAATTACTGTATGAGATGAAGAGAACAAATAAATGTGCATCAGACATTTAATTGTAGAAACAAAGGGCCAAACCTTAACAGGGTCTGAGCAGCTCAGGCTGTGGTGACATATGGGATGAAACCACGGACTAGGGGGAGATGCAGAGGTTGGAATAAGAAATATTTGCAAAATCTCCCCATTTGCTGTCCATGGGAGCGTAATGGAGGCCTCTAAAACAGCGCATGCAGAGTTGAATACATTTCATTCAGCTTGTGTTGAGAGCACAGAGCAAAGGTTGCATAGTGTGCCACAGGGAGTACACATTTCACTTTGCCACTATCATGCATCAATCCGGAGAACTATCCCAACCGGCGTTATACATCGATAGCAGAATGCCCCTGGTGCTCATCCATTAGTCCCCACTCTGCCCCCTGCCGAGCACATTATCTAGAAATCTTCCCATCACCTGATGGGAAAAGGGCATAACTTTTCTTGTTTACCTCACCCAGTAAAATCTCCAGTGCAGCATCAGAGAACAGGACAGTACTTACAACATCTCCTTTGCCTCCCATTGTGAGGAACCCATAGTGGTAGTTCTTTACAGTCAAAGTTCTCATAATGAGAGATGAGCTGACTTTAATTAATCCCTCCACCACCCTACTAAAATGTACCACCCCCTCCAAGATAGGAAGAGTGTCAGTGCACCACAAGACCACCCTGACACATCTCCTCCCCAGACAAAGTATATGATATTAATTGGGACTTTTGTACAATTGTATTTCATTGAGATGTCAATATGAAGGTGATATCTGAGCATTAATGAGTTTGGCATCAAGAATAAGCTGTGCTGAATTTGTGCACATGCATCTTTATCAATACTTACAATTTATGTATGGTGCCAAAATTAATGTTTCGTGTGGTAAAATTTCTTGTACTTTCATAGTGCAAAATGTACTCTAAACATGAACTTTAATTGAGTGATGGGTTTTCATCACTAATATAGCAGGATTAAGTTAGAGAATAATGTACCCTAGGATTAACTGTTATCATCTGCAGTCAAATATTAGTTTCTGCTGTAAAGGAATCTCAGACCATCCATTCTAAAAGGAGAAATGAAAAAGAGATCATGATCCAGCCACATATTTCTGAATACTGCAGAACAAAACTAGCATGAAACAAGCAAAAGTCTTCATTACTATAGTATCAGCTTGAGTTTTGTGTAATCTGAGATATTTATCCCAGTCTTTTGAGAAATATTTAACCTCCTGAACTTTGTCAGCACTTTTACTCGGTTGATGTGGGGATGTGGTAGGAGTATGGCAAAATGTTACTTTCACCAGTTAGAGATCTTTCTTGGAAATGACAATATTCTAAGTATCTGATCAAAATTGGTAATTACATGGAAATTACAACTAGCAAGCTATCTGTTCAGCCAGCTAATACTTTGTCAGTTTATCTTCCATTTAAGCAAATGGTCCTAATCATATTCACCTGCCCAGTTCCCAGGATGTTTATCCCTTGTATACTAAACTAACTAACCAGTCTAACTTAGGAATTAAACGTGTTTTCTAACTTAACCAATACAGCTGGAAGCAAATTTCATAGCATCTAAACTCTCTGCATGTGCTTTCTGTCCCACTTAATCTCGTATCTTTACCGTTAGATCCCTCACTGAACTGCATCATCATTTATCAATCTTGTTTTACCTTTTCATAAAGTTAAACACTCTCATGATCTTACTCTTACTGTCTGGGACTTTTCATGGACTACAATGGTTTTTAAAAAGGGAAATCAGTGACTTATGAAGGTCATAGTGGTCATATAGTGAGGCAGTTAATGAGACCATCAATAAGCAAAACCCAGCCTGAACTGAAATCAATACAAATAAAATAAAATCAGGCATCAAAATAACTGAAACCCTTCACACAGATCTGTATCTCCTGCTTCATTTATACCTTTCTGGAAGTTTCAGTTATTGGGATGAAAGTCACCTGAAGAGTACTCTGCTCTGAGGAGAAAGGATAATGAAGCCAAGCACAGGAATACACAAAGGAAGTGTCTCACAGAAAGGTGCTTTTAGGCAGAGCAGAGAAGGGGGAAAATGGTAATAACAGAACTCTCTCTTCCTGTTTCTTTTCTCTCAGTCTCATGGAAGACAAAGACCAAATGAGAAACAAATTAGAAACTCGTCTATTCAATAAGACTCAAAAGATATCTACACTTTCCGTGACATGTTGAAGATATAATTGTTATCTCAAGTTAAACGTGAACCTAAAAGACTCCGAGAAATTTTAAATTATATATTCTTGATTTTCCTTTTTGTACTAGTAACCACCACGACCAAAAACAGCCGTGTAGCCGATTCAATATTTACATACAAAGCTCTTTAAGGATGGTACAAACCATCAAAAGTGAGGGCGAGATAGGAGGAAGGGAAAGGGGCTAAATCAAAATGGAGTTGGAGGGGGAAATGGGTGGACCTTATAAAGGGCTCAGGTGATGAGTTCCAGCAGGACAAACCATTGCCTGTTCCCAAGGAAACTCATTCTCAATAATCTCCACAGGCAGATTAATTGGAGAGTCATGGGCCTCTTAGGGGTTATCACAATGATAAAAATAATTAAAAACCTTAGTTACAACAAACCAAAGGGCCCAGAGTTTTGTACGTGCTGAAGGTTGAGAAATTTGGAGAATGGAAGACCAGCCAAAGAAACACTTGCTATATATCTGTGTCTGCAGATGAGATAAGACATGCATGAGCATTTCAGCAGTAGGGGGACTGAGCCTGAGAAAGAGGTAGCTTGCACAGAGAAATGAAATAGAGGGGCAGAAATGGGTTCCAAATCTTTCCACAAAGAGAGAGGTAGGATTCTCCAAATCTATAAGACCATAAGACCATAAGACATAGGAGTGGAAGTCAGGCCATTCAGCCAATCAAGTTCACTCCGCCATTTAAATCATGGCTGATGGGCATTTCAACTCCACTTCCCTGCACTCTCCCCGTAGCCCTTGATTCCTTTTGAGGTCAAGAATTTGTCGATCACAGCCTTGAAGGCATCCAATGTCCTGGCCTCCACTGCACTCTGTGGCAATGAATTCCACAAGCCCACCACTCTCTGGCTGAAGAAATGTCGTCTCATTTCTGTTTTAAATTTACCTCCTCTAATTTTAAGGCTGTGCCCACGGGTCCTAATCTCCCTGCCTAACGGAAACAACTTCCCAGCGTCCACCCCTTCTAAACCATACATTATCTTGTAAGTTTCTATTAGATCTCCCCTCAACCTTCTCAACTCTAATGAGTACAATCCCAGGATCCTTAGACGTTCATCATACATTAAACCTACCATTCCAGGGCCAATCTAGACCCCTCTGGACATTAAAAAGAATTTTGAGGATGAAATGGTATGAAAAGGTATGAAAATGGAAACTTAAACACATTTGAAGGGTTCAATATTGTAGAATTGTGGAGGAATATGGAAAATGGAGAGGTGGGATTGAAAGGAAATTAAAGCAAAGAGAGAGCAAGGGGGCCTGGGGGAAGTTTAGGGCTGATGAGAGCCCCTAAAGAAAGTATGGTGGGAATCCATGGGCATTACTTTATGATTGTTTCATGGTAATTTGAGAAGCTTAATTATTTATATTGTGCTGACAATTACAATGAGTTCAGTGTGATTGTTATATACAGTGCTGTTGTTAGTTTTCAGAACAGCATGACAACATAGCATCATCGAGAACAGCAGCACAGTGAACAAAGCAGTCCTTTGCAGCCTTCAGTATAAAATCTGATCATGAATTGTTTGCAGTGGAAGATTATGTAAATAATGAGTGATAATTAACTCAGGTATGGACCTTCCTTGGCCAATCAGACGTATTTTGTGACCCACATTCACAGTCCCCTTTGGCTGGGGAAGTTACATATCCAGGTTAGGTTTTTGTTGTTAGGTCGTTGTTCTACTTTTGAAGGAAAACAAGCTTTGTGGTGTGGAAGTGAATAAAAGGCGACTATAGCTGAAATATCCAAGCGCCATTGTAGGTGTTAAGGAGATAGAGGCATTGTAGAAACACAGGGAGAGGGTAACATGAATAAACATTGAGTGTTGAGGATGCAGGAATGTCACAGAAGAGAACAAAGACAGCTAGGGCTCTGAGCACAACACAACGAAGATGATGCAGCAAATACTGTAGTTAAAGCAGACTTTACCATTAACACTCATACTCATCCTTGTCCCACCATCTACAATTCCTAATAACCTATTCTGATAGTAAGGAATGTTGGTAATTCCATACTGTGTTCTGATAGTTACATCACATATCCTTACTAATAAATTGGGCTCTACATGTTCTGGACATATCACCTTCATGCTCTCTTTATGTTTCCTGCCTAGTCCCTAATCAACTTGACACTGTGATTGGCACTGATTCACACAGATGTGGCTTCATATCCCACCATGCCTACAGTATTATAAAATGTGAGGCTGGATGAACACAGCAGGCCCAGCAGCATCTCAGGAGCACAAAAGCTGACGTTTCGGGCCTAGACCCTTCATCAGAGAGGGGGATGGGGTGAGGGTTCTGGAATAAATAGGGAGAGTGGGGGGAGGTGGACCGAAGATGGAGAGAAAAGAAGATAGGTGGAGAGGAGAGTATAGGTGAGGAGGTAGGGAGGGGATAGGTCAGTCCAGGGAAGACGGACAGGTCAAGGAGGGGGGTGAGGTTAGTAGGTAGGAGATGGAGGTGCGGCTTGGGGTGGGAGGAAGGGATGGCTGAGAGGAACATAGAACATAGAACATAGAACAGTACAGCACAGAACAGGCCCTTCAGCCCACAATGTTGTGCCGACCATTGATCCTCATGTATGCACCCTCAAATTTCTGTGACCATATACATGTCCAGCAGTCTCTTAAATGACCCCAATGACCTTGCTTCCACAACTGCTGCTGGCAACGCATTCCATGCTCACACAACTCTCTGCGTAAAGAACCTGCCTCTGACATCCCCTCTATACTTTCCACCAACCAGCTTAAAACTATGACCCCTCGTGCTAGCCATTTCTGCCCTGGGAAATAGTCTCTGGCTATCAACTCTATCTATGCCTCTCATTATCTTGTATACCTCAATTAGGTCCCCTCTCCTCCTCCTTTTCTCCAATGAAAAGAGACCGAGCTCAGTCAACCTCTCTTCATAAGATAAGCCCTCCAGTCCAGGCAGCATCCTGGTAAACCTCCTCTGAACCCTCTCCAAAGCATCCACATCTTTCCTATAATAGGGCGCCCAGAACTGGATGCAGTATTCCAAGTGCGGTCTAACCAAAGTTTTATAGAGCTGCAACAAGATCACACGAGTCTTAAACTCAGTCCCCCTGTTAATGAAAGCCAAAACACCATATGCATTCTTAACAACCCTGTCCACTTGGGTGGCCATTTTAAGGGATCTATGTATCTGCACACCAAGATCCCTCTGTTCCTCCACGCTGCCAAGAATCCTATCCTTAATCCTGTACTCAGCTTTCAAATTTGACCTTCCAAAATGCATCACCTCGCATTTATCCAGGTTGAACTCCATCTGCCACCTCTCAGCCCATCTCTGCATCCTGTCAATGTCCCGCTGCAGCCTACAACAGCCCTCTACACTGTCAACGACACCTCCGACCTTTGTGTCGTCTGCAAACTTGCTGACCCATCCTTCTATCCCCTCATCCAAGTCATTAATAAAAATTACAAACAGTAGAGGCCCAAGGACAGAGCCCTGTGGAACCCCACTCACCACTGACTTCCAGGCAGAATATTTTCCTTCTACTACCACTCGCTGTCTTCTGTTGGCCAGCCAATTCTGTATCCAAGCAGCTAAGTTCCCCTGTATCCCATTCCTCCTGACCTTCTGAATGAGGAAGAACAGGTTAGGGAGGCAGAGACAGGTTGGACTGATTTTGGGATGCAGTGCGTGGGGGGGAAGAGCTGGGCTGGGCTGGTTGTGTGGTTGATACCATTGGGCTGCAGGGTTCCCAAGCGGAATATGAGTTGCTGTTCCTGCAACCTTCGGGTGGCAGCATTGAGGCACTGCAGGAGGCCCATGATGGACATGTCATCTAAAGAATGGGAGGGGGAGTGGAAATGGTTTGTGACTGGAAGGTGCAGTTGTTTATTGCGAACTGAGCGGAGGTGTTCTGCAACAGGAACAGCAACTCATATTCCGCTTGAGAACCCTGCAGCGCAATGGTATCATCGTGGACTTCACCAGCTTCAAAATCTCCCCTTCCCCCACCGCATCCCAAAACCAGCCCAGCTCTTCCCCTCCACCCACTGCATCCCAAAACCAGTCCAAACTGTCTCTGCCTCCCTAACCTGTTCTTCCTCTCACCCATCCCTTCCTCCCACCCCAAGCCGCACCTCCATCTCCTACCTACTAACCTCACCCCACCTCCGTGACCTGTCCGTCTTCCCTGGACTGATCTATCCCCTCCCTACCTCCCCACCTATACTCTCCTCTCCACCTATCTTCTTTTCTCTCCATCTCCGGTCCGCCTCCCTCCTCTCTCCCTATTTATTCCAGAACCCTCACCCCATCCCCCTCTCTGATGAAGGGTCTAGGCCCGAAACGTCAGCTTTTGTGCTCCTGAGATGCTGCTGGGCCTGCTGTGTTCATCCAGCCTCACATTTTATTATCTTGGATTCTCCAGCATCTACAGTTCCCATTATCACTCACACATGCCTACAGTATTGGCTACATTTCCCTTCAACCTTAGAGAAAGGTCCCATGCTTATATTTGCCTATTCTAAGTTATTAGTTTTTATTTAGATATTAACATTAACAAAACAAAACTTTGCTGGTGAAGCTCAGCAGGCCTGGCAGCATCAATGGGAAGAAAGCAGATTTAACATTTTTGATTCCAATGACTTTTCATCAGAACTGTAAGCAGCAGTCTTAACCAATTGTCTCACATCAGTTATGTCTGAAAACATGATCAGCACAGAATATTCAAAGATACTTTGATATAATTTCATTAGAGCAAATTAGACTTTCGATTTCACGTTATTTGTGAAGGAATTTTATTCCATAAGCAGTGACATTGAAATACCAGAGTGGAAGAAGGACAACCAACAGGTAGGATTGATTTCATTAGCTTTCATGAATAGAGGGATGGAGTTCAAGAGCAGTGAAGTTATGCTCCAGTTATGGCCACAGCTAGAGCATTGTGTCCAGCTCTGGTCATTTCATCACAGGAAAGATGTGGAAATTTTGGAAAAGGTACAGAGCAAACTTACCAGAATGTTGCCTGGAATGGAGGGAAGGTCTCAAGAGGAAAGATTGAGAAAGCTAGGGCTTTTCTCTTTAGAACGATGAACAATGAGAGGTGATTTGATAGAGGTGTACAAAATGACCAGAGGTATAGATAGAGTGGACAGTCACAGACTTTTTCCTAGGGTGGAGATAGCTATTATGAGGGGACATAGTTTTAAAGTGAGTGGAGATAGGTATAAGGTAGACATCAGAGGTAGGTTCCTTACTCGAAGAGTGGTCAGAATGTGGAATGCATTGCCGGAGAGGATAGTGGAGTTGGCGTCATTAGGGGCATTTAAGTGGCTATTAGATAGGCATATGGATGATAGTATAAGGTAGGGGTGGAGGTTAGATAGACCTTAGGATTAGGGTAAAAGTTGGGCACGACATCATGGGCCGAAGGGCCTGAACTGTTCTGTACTGTTCTATGTTCTTTGTTCTAAGACTCTGAGGGCACATCGTCATGTGAAGAGATAACCCTTTAGATGTGGCATGAGGAGGAATTTCTGCAGCCAGAGGGTGGCAAATCTGTGAATTAATTTATGCAGAGGGCTGTGGAGGTCAAATCATTGAATGCCTTTAGCTCAAAAATAAATAAGTTCTTGATTATGAAGAGGATCAAGGGTTAGGGCAAGAAGGCGGGAGAATGAGATTGAGAAACATATCTGCCATGATTGAATGGCAGAGCAGACTCAAAGGGCTGAATGGAGACAGTAAGGAACCTAACATAAGGACTGCAGATGTTGGAAAGTTGGTTTGAGTTTCTGCATCTTTCAATTCTCAATCTTAGTGTTCCAACTAATTGTTTTTAGTCTGGAATGTACAACTAAAGGCTTTACACTGAGATTATGCATTTCCTCACTTTTCTCTTTTTTTTAATTTGGGAGAAAGTGTGTCACAAATCCAACTTTATCCAGAATTTCTGTATACAGAAAATAATAACTTCCAAACTATGGGTTTTTCACTGAAGGAAAAAAATTCCTGAATCTTCTAATTGAAAGCAAGTTAATGCTCCTCAATGCTTACTCTATCCACTCAAAAGTTTCATAATGCAAACAAATTCTCATTATGAAAGACTTACTGGAGCGATAATGATTTTTAAAAAAAATGCTTGGCTTCAGAAATACAGACAAATTAATCGTTGAGTTCCCTCAGATACACTGACAAAAACCCTACCTGTTACTAGTTCAACATCTAATCTCTAACATGTACTACACAACTGAAGTTAGTGACAGCCCAGGTTGTAAATTTTGGAATCTATTTCTTTGTTACAACTAGCTAGCTTGGGAGACTGGCTGACTGTCAGGTGCATAGGTCTATGGTATTAGGCTCCTGATGAGGAGCATAGAGGCAGGGACAGAAGATTTGGTATTGAAGAGAATACTCATGACAGAGAAGGGAGGTAGAGCAAGTGGGAAGGAAAGAAAGAAGATTGCATTGCAGAGTGTGGGGTTGCAGATTGTAATGGACCCCCTCAAGATATATTAAGAAGATAGCCTAGACCTTAACCTTTTTGTATTTTTAAGGTAATTGTCAGGTGGTACATTCCAGTTGCAATTCAATTGGTCAAACTACTTGACCTAAAGCAAAACACATTTTATTTTTATACTGTGGTTAAAATATAGGCAAAATAAAAATAAAAGTATTAGCTTCACTGTGACTCTGTTGAAATGTTTAACAAAATAATATATATTAATTACTACTAATTAATGGTTCTAAAATAGCAACATTCTATAAACACACCCTTGGCAAAGGAATATACAGTAAAACAGATTGTCTCAAATGCAATTCCAGTAGCAGGAAGAGAATCCCAGCTTTCAACAGTAACAGAGAGAGGAATAAAAGCTTCCATATTGAGCTTCAAGACCCCAGCAACTGCAGAAAGCTAAGGCTAAAAATCCTGCCTCTGTAGGCTCTTGACCCCACCCGTTCAGGCTGCTTTTATTGTTTCAACTTCTTTTTTAAAAAAAACAAGCCTCACAAGCTGATATCTTTATTGGCATTGAGCAGATAGCTTTGCACATCTGTCTCAACATTTCTTCAAACAAAGAAACTAGGACAAGCTACAACACTTAGAGACATAGTGTGATCTCAAGGATATTAGCAGGAGTAGAGGGGAGCAGATGGTGGTGGAGTCCACAGAGATGGAGAGCACAGAGGGAAAGATTGTCTGATCAAATCTGATAAAGAAAAATAATTGTCAAAAGATAGTGAGATAGTAAGAACTATAGATGCAGGAGTCAGAGATAACAAAGCATGGAAATGGAGGAACACAGCAGGCCAGGCAGCATCAGAGGAACAGAAAAGCTGAAATTTCTGGTTGGGGCCCTTCTTCAGAGAGTTCTGAAGAAGGGTCCTGACCTGAAACAACACGGTGTGAAGCTGGATGAACACAGACCAAGCAGCATCAGAGGAGCAGAAAAGCTTGATGCTTTGGGTTGTTTATCTCAAGAGAGTTGGAATATAAAAGCAGCGATGTGCTTCTGAGACTTTATAAAGCTCTAGTTACCGCCCCATTTAGAATACTCTGTCCAATTTTGGGCCCCACACCTCAGGAAGGACATACTGGCAGTGTCCAGCGGAGATTCACACAGATGATCCCTGGAATGGTAGGTTTAACGTATGATGAATGGCTAAGGATCCTGGGATTGTATTCATTAGAGTTTAGAAGGTTGAGGGAAGATCTAATAGAAACTTATCTATCTAATAGATAATGTATGTCTTAGAAGGGGTGGACGCTGGGAAGTTGTTTCATTTAGGCGGGGAGACTAGGACCTGTGGGCACAGCCTTAACATTAGAGGGGGTAAATTTAGAATGGAAATGAGGAGACATTTCTTCAGCCAGAGAGTGGTGGGCCTGTGGAATTCACTGCAACGGAGCGCAGTGGAGGCCAGGACGCTAAATGTCTTCAAGGCAGAGATTGATAAATTCTTGATCTTGCAAGGAATTAAGGGCTACGGGGAGAGTGCGGGTAAGTGGAGTTGAAATGCCCATCAGCCATTATTAAATGGCGGAGTGGACTCAATGGGCTGAATGGCCTAACTTCCAGTCCTGTGTCTTATGGTTTTATGGGACCCTCCTTCATTTCTGAAGAAGGGTCCCGACCCGAAACGTCAAGCTTCCCTGCTCCTCTGATGCTGCCTGGCCCGCTGTGTTCCTCCAGCTCCACGCTTTGTTATCAAAAGATAGTGATGGGTTCGAGGTTTGGTCAGATTTTAGGATCCAGCTAAGAATGGCTAATAAATAGGAGGAGGCAATGACCTAGTAGCATTATCGCTGGACTGTTAATCTAGAGATCTGGATTACGTTCCAGGGACCAACGTTCAAATCCCAACACAGCAGATGGTGGAATATAAATTCAAAAAAAGTATCTGGAATTAAGAATCTAATGATGACCATGAATCCACTGCTGATTTTTGGGAAAAGACTTGTCTAGTTCACTAATGTTCTTTAGGGAAGGGAACTGCCATCCTTACCCAGTCTGGCCTACGTGTGACTCCAGACCCACAGCAATGTGGTTGACTTAGGGATGGGCAATAAATGCTGCCTGGTCAGCAACAGCCACCTCCTGTTAACAATTTTTTTTTTAAATGGGCAGTAGTAATATAAAAACACATTGTAAGAGCTTTGTCAGTTATTTAAATCCAAACACTGCAACTAAAGTTAGTGTTGGTGTGGTAATAAATAACTCAGGGCAATTGATAATGGAGACACGGAAATGGCAAGCTGTTGAACAGATGCTTTGTGTTTACTTTCCCTGGAGGAGATTTAGGAAACTTCCCAAGCAAACCTGTGAGTAAAGAGAAGAAAGGGAGAGAGGAACATAAAAGAATTACCATTATCAACAAAAAAGATGTCGGGAAGGCTAAGTGACATAAAGGGTGACAAGCCTCCAAGCCTTATATCCTCAGAGATTATAAAAAAAGTGGAAACAAAAATTAGGATATTGATTACAATCTTCCAAAATTACTTAGATTCTAGAAAGGTCCTTGCAAATTGGTAATTTGTAAATAACAAATGTAATATCTTTATGCAAAGAAGGAAAGGGTTAGAAAGTAGAAAACTATTGGCCGGTTAGCCTAACATCTGTAATTGAGAAATTCTGGAATCATTATTGAGGAGAATATATCAAAATACTTAGAAAATCATAACCTGATCAGACAGATTTCAAATGGATGTTAGGGAATTAAATTATGTTTAATTTATTTGACCTTTTAATAAATAACAAACAAGATTCATAAAGGGGAATGGTGAATGTGGTGCAACTGGATTGGCAAAAAACATTTAATAATGTGCTACATCAAAGATTATCAGACAAGGTAGGAGTTTGGGATTTAAAGAGTATCATGTTAACATGGAACAAGAATTGATTAGATGACGAAAAGCAGGCAATAGGGGTAAATTTTCTGGGTGGAATCATTTTTTGCCAAGACCACCACTAGATTGGCTGAAGCCAGCAGCAAGGAGACAATGAAACAGCTAACATGACAACCAGCAAGGGAGCTGCAATGGCCAGGAGGCCCTGTCACTGTAGCTTGATGCTATAATCACCATTACATCATGCAAAGGCCATCAGCTGTCATCTCTGCCTGTCACCTTGCTGTTGGAAACATCTATTCCATTTTTGGGTTGGCAAGCTGTAGCCACTAAAGCACAAACAACATCAATGCTGCAGCATCAATTATTTCCAATTGACATCAATGATTAGGACAAAGGTAACCAAATGTATGGATGCTACCGAAATAGCTCGGAAAGTAAGTTGTCAAGAGACAACAGAGAGTCTGCAAAGAGATATAAATAAGTTTGAAAAATAATGGGTAAAATATCTGCTGATGGGTGATAACATTGAAAAGTATACATTTGTCCACCTTGGTGACTTCTTTAAACAAGCACAATGGCTGATCTCAGTAGAACAGCGCAACCACAGTGCCATGAATCATAGAAAGTTTGTACACAGGTACAAATGTAGGATCAAGGACCTTAGGGCCATTAGCTAATCAGTCCAGAGGATAAAGCATATTAACATTTATGAACTACTATATTATATCATTGTGAATGTTTGGCTGGATTTCAAAAAATACAATTATCTAAGCAGAGAGTTTTGTGTTCACCATTTGCTTGAGAATTTAAAGTGTCTATTAAAGGTTTATCTGTCTTTGATATGGGGCCTGAATACAAAAGAGCTTGTATTTGTAAAGAATTTACCATGAGAAGATTTATAATTTTTAGGCGGACTTCGCGAATGGAAGATTTTTCTTTCATTATCAAGCATGTATTAGTGAAGTTACTCTCTGTAATTGGCTTCACTTGATGTCATTTCATCTCAAAGAAGATTTATTTTGAAAGCCTGTTCTCTTGAATTAGATTGGCATTTTCAGTGTAATACTGTTGGCTTCAACCCCACCACATTACCATAACTCACCACCTGGAGTTACCTACCTGTGGCTCTTGCCTCCTTCCAACTGAAATATTACCATTGTAATAACCCCATTGTTAAGAGCTTGGAAGAAAAGGCATTTGTTAAGTGTGTGCACAAGAACATTTTCTCATTCAATAAGTGGATGTACCTCCTAGAGAAGGAGCAAAACCTGACCTTCTCTTGGGAAATAAGGCAGGGCAAGAGACTGAGATGTCAATGGGAGCACTCTGGGACAAGAGATCATAATTCTATTCATTTTAAAATACTGATGGAAGAGCATAAACCAGATCAAAAAGTTAAAGTTCTCAATTGGAGTAAGGCCAATTGTGAATGTATTAGGCAGGAAATTTCATAAGTTGATTGTGAAAGGGCTATTCACAGTTAAAGGGATAGTTGGGAATTGGAAGATCGTCTAAGATGGGATAACCAGAGTCCAGAGATAGTATATCCCTGTCTGTGTGAAGGGCAAGTCTGGAAAATGTAGGGAATGCTGGATGACTAGAGAAATTGAGGCTCTGGTCAAGAAAAAGCAAGAGGCATATGGTAGATATAGACAGCTGAGATCAAGTGAATCCCTCAAGGAGTAAAAGGACAGCAGGAGTATACTTAAGACAGAAGACAGGAGAGAATAAAAGGGGCATGAGATAGCTTTGGGAAATAGGTTAAGGAGAATCCAAAGGGGTTCTCCTGTGCATTATGGGCAAAAGGGTAATAAGGGAGACAATAGAATCAATATGCCCAAGGCCATGAATGTCATGTTACAGTGAATGGCAGGACTTCTGTAGTACAATGGGTGTGTCCGTGTCTCTTAGCCAGGAGGTCCAGTCTCAAGTCCTATTTGCCTGGGGTGTATGTCATATATGTCTGAACAGGTTGATTTAAATGAAGAGTAAGCACATTGGTGCAACTTTAAAGAAGATTTACATTAAATGGGGAGGGCTGTTGTGGCTCAGTGTTAATACCCCTGGTCTGGTCAGAAGGTCCTGGTTCAGGTCTCACCTTCTCCAGACATGTATCGTAATATATCTGAACAGGGGCATGACTGACTTGTATTTGTATCATCTTTTCCACCATCAATGGACACCATAAAGCACTTTCCAGGCAACAAAGGTTTTTTTTAAGAGCTCTATGGCACCGTGGTAGTGTTCTACCTCTGCTTCAAAAGATCTGGGTTCAAGGTGGAGATAATAGGAACCGCAGATGCTGGAAAATCCGAGATAACAAGGTATGGAGTTGGATGAACACAGCAGGCCATGCATGCATCTTAGGAGCAGGATGGCTGACGTTTCGGGCCTAGACCCTTCATCAGAAATGTGGAGGGGGAGAGGGTTCTGAAATAAATAGGGAGAGGGCAAGGCAGATCAAAGATGGGTAGAGGAGAAGATAGGCAGAGAGGAGACAGCCAAGTTAAAGAGGTGGGGATGGAGCCAATAAAGATGAGTGTAGGTGGGGAGGTAGGGAGGAGATAGGTCAGTCCACGGAGGACGGATAGGCCAGGGGCGCGGAATGAGGTTAGTAGGAAGGAAATGGAGGTGCAGCTTGAGGTGGGAGGAGGGGATAGGTGAGAGGAAGAACAGTTTAGGTAGGCAGGGAAGAGTAGGTCTGGTTTGGGTATGCAGTAGAGGGAGGGGAGACTTTGAAGCTTGTGAAATCCATATCGATACCATTGGGCTGCAGGGTTCCCAAGCGGAATATGAGTTGCTGTTCCTGCAACCTTCGGGTGGCAGTGTTGTGGCACTTCGGGAGGCCCATGATGCCCATGTCATCTAAAGAATGGAAGGGGGAATTGAAATGCTTTGTGACTGGGAGGTGCAGTTGTTTCTTGCGAACCAAGCGTAGGTGGTCTGCAAAGCAGTCCCCAAACCTCCGCTTGGTTTCCCCAATGTAGAGGGAGCCACACCGGGTACATTGGAGACAGTATACCACATTGGCAGATGTGCAGGTGAACATCTGCTTGATGTGGAAAGTCTTCTTGGGGCCTGGGATGGGGGTGAGGGAGGAGGTGTGGGGGCAGGTGTAGCACCTCCTGAGGTTGCAAGGGTAAATGCCGGATGTGGTGGAGTTGGAGGGGAGTGTGGAGCAGACAAGGGAGTCCCAGAGAGAGTGGTCCCTCCGGAAGGCAGACAAGGGTAGGGTTGGAAAAATGTCTTTCCTGGTCGGGTTGGATTGTAGATGGAGGAAGTGTTGGAGGATGATGCGTTGTATCCGGAGGTTGGTGGGGTGGTATGTGAGGACTAGGGGGATTCTCTTTTGGTGGTTATTGTGGGGACTGGGTGTGAGGGATGAGTTGTTGGAAATGAGGGAGACACAGTCGAGGGCATTCTCAACCACTGCGGGGAGGGGTGGTGTGGAAGTTGCTGTCCTTGAAAAATGAGGACATCTGAGATGTACAGGAGCGGAATGCTTCATCCTGGAAGCAGATGCGGCAGAGGCAAAGGAATTGGAAATGGGGGATGGCAATTCTGCAGGAAGGTGGGTGGGAGGAGGTGCATTCTAGGTAGATGCAGGAGTCAAAGATAATAAAATGTGAGGCTGGATGAACACAGCAGGCCAAGCAGCATCTCAGGAGCACAAAAGCTGACGTTTCGGGCCTAGACCCTTCATCAGAGAGGGGGATGGGGGGAGGGAACTGGAATAAATAGGGAGAGAGGGGGAGGCGGACCGAAGATGGAGAGTAAAGAAGATAGGTGGAGAGAGTGTAGGTGGGGAGGTAGGGAGGGGATAGGTCAGTCCAGGGAAGACGGACAGGTCAAGGAGGTGGGATGAGGTTAGTTGGTAGCTGGGGGTGCGGCTTGGGGTGGGAGGAAGGGATGGGTGAGAGGAAGAACCGGTTAGGGAGGCAGAGACAGGTTGGACTGGTTTTGGGATGCAGTGGGTGGGGGGGAAGAGCTGGGCTGGTTGTGTGGTGCAGTGGGGGGAGGGGATGAACTGGGCTGGTTTAGGGATGCAGTAGGGGAAGGGGAGATTTTGAAACTGGTGAAGTCCACATTGATACCATTGGGCTGCAGGGTTCCCAGGCGGAATATGAGTTGCTGTTCCTGCAACCTTCGGGTGGCATCATTGTGGCACTGCAGGAGGCCCATGATGGACATGTCATCAAGAGAATGGGAGGGGGAGTGGAAATGGTTTGCGACTGGGAGGTGCAGTTGTTTGTTGCGAAATGAGCGGAGGTGTTCTGCAAAACGGTCCCCAAGCCTCCGCTTGGTTTCCCCAATGTAGAGGAAGCCGCACCGGGTACAGTGGATGCAGTATACCACATTGGCAGATGTGCAGGTGAACCTCTGCTTAATGTGGAATGTCATCTTGGGGCCTGGGATGGGGGTGAGGGAGGAGGTGTGGGGACAAGTGTAGCATTTCTTGCGGTTGCAGGGGAAGGTGCCGGGTGTGGTGGGGTTGGAGGGCAGTGTGGAGCGAACAAGGGAGTCACGGAGAGAGTGGTCTCTCCGGAAAGCAGACAGGGGAGGGGATGGAAAAATGTCTTGGGTGGTGGGGTCGGATTGTAAATGGCGGAAGTGTCGGAGGATAGTGCGTTGTATCCGGAGGTTGGTAGGGTGGTGTGTGAGAACGAGGGGGATCCTCTTGGGGCGGTTGTGGTGGGGGCGGGGTGTGAGGGATGTGTCGCGGGAAATGCGGGAGACGCGGTCAAGGGCGTTCTCGATCACCGTGGGGGGAAAGTTGTGGTCCTAAAAGAACTTGGACATCTGGGATGTGCGGGAGTGGAATGTCTTATCGTGGGAGCAGATGCGGCGGAGGCGGAGGAATTGGGAATAGGGGATGGAATTTTTGCAGGAGGGTGGGTGGGAGGAGGTGTATTCTAGGTAGCTGTGGGAGTCGGTGGGCTTGAAATGGACATCAGTTACAAGCTGGTTGCCTGAGATGGAGACTGAGAGGTCCAGGAAGGTGAGGGATGTGCTGGAGATGGCCCAGGTGCCACATCCCACATGTCCAAGTTCTTTAAGGACCACAACTTTCCCCCCACGGTGATCGAGAACGCCCTTGACCGCGTCTCCCGCATTTCCCGCGACACATCCCTCACACCCCGCCCCCGCCACAACCGCCCCAAGAGGATTCCCCTCGTTCTCACACACCACCCTACCAACTTCCGGATACAACGCATTATCCTCCGACACTTCCGCCATTTACAATCCGACCCCACCACCCAAGACATTTTTCCATCCCCTCCCCTGTCTGCTTTCCGGAGAGACCACTCTCTCCGTGACTCCCTTGTTCGCTCCACACTGCCCTCCAACCCCACCACACCCGGCACCTTCCCCTGCAACCGCAGGAAATGCTACACTTGTCCCCACACCTCCTCCCTCACCCCCATCCCAGGCCCCAAGATGACATTCCACATTAAGCAGAGGTTCACCTGCACATCTGCCAATGTGGTATACTGCATCCACTGTACCCGGTGCGGCTTCCTCTACATTGGGGAAACCAAGCGGAGGCTTGGGGACCGCTTTGCAGAACACCTCCGCTCATTTCGCAACAAACAACTGCACCTCCCAGTCGCAAACCATTTCCACTCCCCCTCCCATTCTCTTGATGACATGTCCATCATGGGCCTCCTGCACTGCCACAATGATGCCACCCGAAGGTTGCAGGAACAGCAACTCATATTCCGCCTGGGAACGCTGCAGCCATATGGTATCAATGTGGACTTCACCAGTTTCAAAATCTCCCCTTCCCCCACTGCATCCCTAAACCAGCCCAGTTCATCCCCTCCCCCCACTGCACCACACAACCAGCCCAGCTCTTCCCCCCCACCCACTGCATCCCAAAACCAGTCCAACCTGTCTCTGCCTCCCTAACCGGTTCTTCCTCTCACCCATCCCTTCCTCCCACCCCAAGCCGCACCCCCAGCTACCTACTAACCTCATCCCACCTCCTTGACCTGTCCGTCTTCCCTGGACTGACCTATCCCCTCCCTACCTCCCCACCTACACTCTCTCCACCTATCTTCTTTACTCTCCATCTTCGGTCCACCTCCCCCTCTCTCCCTATTTATTCCAGTTCCCTCCCCCCATCCCCCTCTCTGATGAAGGGTCTAGGCCCGAAACGTCAGCTTTTGTACTTCTGAGATGCTGCTTGGCCTGCTGTGTTCATCCAGCCTCACATTTTATTATCTTGGAATCTCCAGCATCTGCAGTTCCCATTATCTCAGATGCAGGAGTCAGTTGGCTTGAAATGGATATCGGTTCCTAGGTCGTTGCCCGAGATGGAGACAGTGAGGTCCAGGAAAGTGAGGGATGTCTCGGAGATGATCCGGGTGAACTTAAGGTTGGGTTGGAAGGTGTTGGTGAAGTGAATGAACTGTTTGAGGTCCCCGTGGGCGCATGAGGCAGCACTGATACAGTCATCAATGTAACGGAGGAAGAGGTGGGGTTTAGGGCAAGTGTAGGTACGGAAGAGGGATTGTTCCACATAACCTACAAAAAGGCAGGCATAGCTTGGGCCCATGCGGGTATCCATGGCCACCCCCTTTGTCTGTAGGAAGTGGGAGGAATTGAAAGAAGTTTTTGAGGGTGAGGATGAGTTCGGCTAGGCAGATGAGTATATCGGTGGAGGGGGACTGGTCAGGCCTGCGGGACAGGAAGAAGTGGAGGGCCTTTCGGCCATCTGCATGGGGAATGCACATGTATAGGGACTGGATGTCCGTAGTAAAAAATGAGATGTTGGGGACCAGGGAATTAGAAGTTCTGGAGGAGGTGGAGGGCGTGGGTGGTGTCACGGACGTAGGTTGGGAGTTCCTGGACCAAGGGGGAGAAAATGGAGTCCAGTTAGGTGGAGATGAGTTCGGTGGGGCAGGAACAGGCAGAGACAATGGATCGACCAGAGGAGGCAGGCTTGAGGATTTTGGGAAGGAGATAGAAGCGGGCGGTGTGGTGTTGGGGAACAATGAAGTTTGAGGCTGTGGGTGGGAACTCACCTGAGATGATGAGGTTGTGAATGGTTTGGGAGATGACGGTTTGGTGCTTGGGGCTGGGATCATGATCCAGGGGCTGGTAGGAGGAGGTATCGGAGAGTTGGCGCCTAGCCTCAGCGATGTAGAAGTCAGTGCGCCATGCTACAACTGCACCTCCCTTGTTCGTGTCTCCCCTCCCCCTACCATATCCCAAAAACCAGCCTTGCTTGTCCCCGCCTCCCTAATCCATTCTTCCTCTCACCTATCCCTTCCTCCCATCTCAAGCCATTTCCTACCTACTAACCTCATTCCACCCCCTTGACCTGTCCATCCTCCCTGGACTGACCTATCTCCTCCCTACCTCCCCACCTACGCTCACCTCTACAGGCTCCATCCCCACCTCTTTAACTTGTCTGTCTCCTCTCCACCTGTCTTCTCCTCTATCCATCTTCGATCCACCTCTCCCTCTCTCCCTACTTATTTCAGAACCCTCTTCCCCTTCCCAATTTCTGATGAAGTGTCCAGACCCCGAAATGTCAGCTTTTGTGCTCCTGAGATGCTGCTTGGCCTGCTGTGTTCATCCAGCTCCACACTTTGTTGTCTCGGATTCAAGTTACACCTACGTCAGATGTCGGAACAGGTTGTTTTAAAAAATCTAAAATCTAAACCCCCCGAATATGGGTTAACCCAAATTTCATCTTATGAATCCTTCTTAACCACTTCTGAAATTCTCCTGCACGGAAAGAATCTGTAGACAATTAATAATGTGGCAGTACGGTTTACATCTTTTCTGGTTTTTACTTCCATTGATATTAGTATGAATGATTAGTATCCAATCTTGTTCTGGCAAAATTCATGCCTGTTATCTTCAATTGACATGTTTCGATATATGTTGCAGCTGTTTTGCAAACAATAACATGATCTCCCTTCTAATTTTCAGGGCAGCATAAATATCTGTGTGCTGGAAGGAACGATTGCATCATTGACAAAATTCGAAGGAAGAACTGCCCAGCCTGCCGCCTCAGAAAGTGTTATCAAACTGGAATGGTGTTAGGAGGTAAGAGAAAAAAATTCTTCGATATAAGTCAAAACAGGTAAACAGACCGAATGTTTTCTGCATCCCAGCAAGATTGTATTGACAACTTTTGATGTGTACATGTAGAATTATAAGTGAGTGTATATTATTTAATGGAACTAAAAATTATATTCCTTACCCAGTGAACCTGTAATTCACACAAGTAGAAACTGGATGGATAGTAAGTGTGAAATTTCACCAAATATTTTAATCTTTTCTGCTGATGTTCTCCAGTTTGCCATGCCACTTATACAACACATCAAGTAAGATTATGCCATTTTGAAAGTGTTGATTGTATTTAAAAACATGAAGTGTGGCACAACTTTTTTTTACGGTAGGGTTATCAAATCACATTCCAACATCTCACTTCCTGTTTTTTTATGTCACTCGTGTGTCATTACTGAAGTGTGTTACTGAGGAGTGTGCAGTACTAGAAGAAAATTAAGTTATGCCACCCATCAAGTTTTCAGTGTTTGATTTTACAATTCCATTTTAATGGACAGAAGTCCATTTAATAAAATGTGGATAGAGCAGACTTTCTAAATGGAGCTTTGCCATTTAATCGCACTAAAATTCTGACAGAAATTCTAATACAATTACCATGGAATTCTGAAGTAGATTTTTAAAGTAATTTTCTTATAATCTTTGGGAATTGTGGTCTAGATATCAATTAGTTTGTGAACCCTTCTCAGCTGTATTCAGATATGAAAATGGATCTGGGTGAAATTTGCAATTTTCATGTTCACTTAGCAATACTCAGAATCATTTCAGATCAGTTCAGAGAGATTGCAATTTCTACAGCATTTTCTTCAAGGTGGCTCATAACCTGTCAATAATGAATTGAACTCATGATTTGCAAGTTGCAAGCATTAAAGCAACTCAAGCTAACTTGAGCCACTTGCGTTTGCATTTTTAAAATTAATGAATTGTATGCGTACAATGGGACAATTTGTCCATTATACTTTTTGTACATATATGCACTTCTTTGGAAATTATGGCAATTGTTTATGCTCCTCCCTTTTGCATGAACTGATGATACCAGTGACTGGAAGAAAGTGTTGGCTGTAAATAGGTAGGTACTTTAAAAACAACAAAGAGCAATGCACTTCCTGTGTCGTTTAGTAACTGTCTATTTGTTGAAACGGGGATCTTTGTCTGAGTTAACTGGCTATCTGGTGAAGCATGAAACCAGCTTGTCAGGTTGGCTCTTTGCAATTTTTGTCTGACCCTGTATACCGTGTTTACATTTCATCAGCTGGAGTAACACTGACAGCATTATCAGAGTGAAGCTGGAGGGCAGCTATCCTTACACTGACCATTGACATCTTGGCAATCTAGGGCAATGCGCACCTGCAGTCACTTTCTATCAATTGAGTAAAGCAGCTGGAACAATTAATATGTTCCAGTTGTAGAAATAAAAAAAAAGATTGTTTCATAACTAGCTATGAAAAGTTAATAATCAGATCCTGATGACCCAATGAGTAAAGGCACCACCTAAAGTAACACTGTACAGTGCATGATGCAAGTTCAATTCCTACCCTGTGCTGAAATTTTACAATAACAAAAGGAAGATTAACAATAGGAAGTGTAACAGAGGCTGGTAAGCATTAAACATTCGGCTGCTGGAGGCTTCCAATGTTTCTCACTCATACCCTTCATGGGATTTACACCTACTCTCCCAGTTTCAGAAAAACACAATGCCTTTAGTACCAACTAACCTGGTTTTTGAGTTTCTCAAAACTAAGCCCTTTGATGTTGTGCAGTTTGGATATAAGACTGCCAGCACACACTGTACTCTCAAACCTGTACAGCTGAGAGAGCAGAGGGAGCCTTTAGCCCCTTTCTCAGGATTAAAGGACTAAACTCATACTTAGATTGCAGAGGATGAACACAATGTGCCTCAAACACCATGTACCACATGTTAATGTTTAACTGTGCATTATGTTTGAAGCTGTGCATTTTTGATTAACAGAACATGGCCATCTTTTTGAAAAGAAAGACCATGAATTGAGCTACTTGGGCAGGAAGAGTACTCTTTCAAGCAGAGAAGCTTTAAGTGGGATCTTGAGCAGGCATCGGGGTCCTCTCTTGATGGTCTTCCAAAGGAAGACCCACCGAGCACCAGCCAATTT
Organism: Stegostoma tigrinum; assembly: GCF_030684315.1. Lineage (NCBI taxonomy): Eukaryota > Metazoa > Chordata > Chondrichthyes > Orectolobiformes > Stegostomatidae > Stegostoma > Stegostoma tigrinum. Next base: position 642,401 of record NC_081359.1, on the reverse strand, counting down.
AGCAATGCCAGGTGTCTCCCGTCAAAGGATCATGGAGGACCCAGAACAAGAGTGATGAGGGGTTCAGGGAGGACGTGGCTCCTTAATTTGAGTATCATGGAGAGGAGGGAGGTGACTCCCAGCGATTGCTCCCCCCAACCTCCCTGACAGCCAGTGCATTTGTTTAATCAGGCACCAATTGCTTTTTGATAGAGAGCCCTACACACCTCATCTCCACCTAGAGGTGACAAGCAGCCACGGTCTCTGTTTCACCCGTCACTCCTAAAGAATGGCAACAGGCCCACTGTTATAGGCTAGACCAAAACCCCTCAAAACCTATCAGAAGATAGGCGAGCCCCTAACAATGATCTTATTTTAAGGCAAGTGCAAGGTGCTATGTTCTAGGTGTAATTCGATTGGCTACACTACTAAGCTTTAAGTAATACACATTTTTACACCACAGTTAAAATGCAAACAAAAAAGGCATAATTTTAACTCTACAAAGATACTTAGTAAAAAGGATATATTTAACTACTGCTCATCAACTGTTCCAATATAGCAGCATCCCATAAACACCCCCTTGCCAAAGGCAAATTCAGCAAAACAGATTTCTCTCACTTGTTATCTCCTCTCATCCAGGAGAAAGGGAAAACTGACAAAGTGAAACTACCAGCAGAGAGAAAGAAAGAGAGAGCTGTATCTAGCAGCTTCAACTCCAACTCCAAAGAAACAACTAACTTTAATGAGTGAAAGCGAAAACTAAAACTCTGGGTCTATGTGAACATGACTCCACCCAGTCGTGCTTCTTTTGTCTAATTTTAAAAATCAAAAGCTATTTACTCTGCTTTCCATGGAGCTGATAACTCAGTACCGGGTTTACAACATTTTAAAAGCACACATTGTCACACCACCAGCTACTGGACAAATCCCAGTAGCATTGGGCTAAGGCCATTTCATTGCCTTTAATTGGCTATGTAAGGACCTCAGTTAGTGGCAGCATAGGAGGGTCAACTGTCGAAGTTAGTCCTAGTATTTAATTCTGCTGGAGCTGAGAAGATTGGGGTTTGGCTACGCAACAACCCCTGGGATAGTAGGAACTGCAGATGCTGGAGAATCTGATATAAAAAGGTGTAGAGCTGAATGAACACATCAGGCCAAGCAGCATTTTAAGAGCAGGAAAGCTGATGTTTCAGGAGATTTCTAAAGAAGGGCCGAGGGACAAAACGTCAGCTTTCCTGCTCCTCTGATGCTGATTGGCCTGCTGTGTTCATCCAGCTCTACACCTTGTTATTCCATCAAGTTTCCTTCCTGCTTCTAAGCTCGCCACCTAACACAGGTGAATTTTCCACCTATGTAAATATATTAAATTCTACATCTTAAATGCAATAAGCCAGATTTGATCTTTAGAACCAGTATGATTGTTTATATAATTTGCAACATATTTGCAAATGCAAATATTGGAAATGTTTGCATGGTAATGTATCTTGCACATAATTACGAAAACAGAATGGCCTTCAACAACACCAACCAAGTGGAGGCTTGGGGACCGCTTTGCAGAACACCTCCGCTCGGTTCGCAATAAACAACTGCACCTCCCAGTCGCAAGCCATTTCCACTCCCCCTCCCATTCTTTAGATGACATGTCCATCATGGGCCTCCTGCAGTGCCACAGTGATGCCACCCGAAGGTTGCAGGAACAGCAAATCATATTCCGCTTGGGAACCCTGCAGCCCAATGGTATCAATGTGGACTTCACCAGCTTCAAAATCTCCCCTTCCCCCACCGCATCCCAAAACCAGCCCAGTTCGTCCCCTCCCCCCACTGCACCACACAACCAGCCCAGCTCTTCCCCTCCACCCACTGCATCCCAAAACCAGTCCAACCTGTCTCTGCCTCCCTAACCTGTTCTTCCTCTCACCCATCCCTTCCTCCCACCCCAAGCTGCACCTCCATCTCCTACCTACTAACCTCATCCCACCTCCTTGACCTGTCCGTCTTCCCTGGGCTGACCTATCCCCTCCCTACCTCCCCACCTATACTCTCCTCTCCACCTATCTTCTTTTCTCTCCATCTTCGGTCCGCCTCCCCCTCTCTCCCTATTTATTCCAGAACCCTCACCCCATCCCCCTCTCTGATGAAGGGTCTAGGCCCGAAACGTCAGCTTTTGTGCTCCTGAGATGCTGCTGGGCCTGCTGTGTTCATCCAGCCTCACATTTCGAACCTTGGATTCTCCAGCATCTGCAGTTCCCATTATCACATGTTTTGAGTAATACACCTTTAGTATACTTTAACTTTTGAATATTTAATCACAAAGACTTTTGATTTTACTCAACAATTTTCTTTCAGAATCTAAACCAGTGTTGACTGGACCAGTTTAGAACATAAATTGAAACTGGCCCAGTTGAATTTGTTTCAGTGGCGGAAACTGGCAGGGGACTTTGAACACCCAAGAGCAAAGTTTGGGAGATCAGAGGCAAGGTCCGCATGAATTCCTGAAAATCAGGCGAAGTGATCCCATTGACTGAGGCTCCATGGTAACAGTACACAGTTCCAAAATTAATTATATGTAGATAATAAAATGTGAGGCTGGATGAACACAGCAGGCTCAGCAGCATCCCAGGAGCTCTGAGATGCTGTTGGGCCTGCTGTGTTCATCCAGCCTCACATTTTATTATCTTGGATTCTCCAGCATCTACAGTTCCCATTATCACTCCAAAATTAATTAATTGGTCTGAGTGCTGAAAATTGTGATTACAGTTTTGCCAATCACAAAAGCTTAAGAGAATATAACATTTTTGAAGGACATTTCATTCAAATACCTTCTCTAAAAGGTCATGAATTGCATCATCACCATAAACTAACACCACTGTAAACTGGAAACATTATTAGCTGGAAAAAGAAAGAATTTTAGTGTCAGGTTGAATATCTCACTCACAAGTAAACTTCAAACCTTAAATCAGCTGGCCTGCAACCCCTTCTGATATACAAAGGATAAAAAGAAGTTTTATTAACAGTGTTGCGTACATTCCTTATAACTAGAAAATCAAAGTGAGAATTGACACAGATCAACAAATAGCTGAAATTACAACGATTTAATTTTCCTCGCAGACATCTGAGCATGCCAGTCAGTCAATTCTCAAATTAATGCAAAACATAACTTTCACTGACTTTATATATCATAGCAACTGTCAGAAATATGTCACTGTGGTATTAGAGTAAGTTAATTTTTTTTTAACTTTCACTTCTGAGCTCTGGTTTTGAGAGGTTCTATGCTACCAGAAGTGACTCACTGAATCAGAACTGAGTGAAAATCAATAGACCGCAATAAGCATTGTCAGCCAGGTTTAACTTTGCTGCTATCCAGTGCTGGAGTTAATGTAGTCTCTGAACTTCTGTCTGAAATTCCCAGTCAAATTTTCATTTTTGTGACCCATTCCTGCCTTATATCTCACTTCACCCACCAAATATGGAATAGCCTAGCCCATGGAAATATGTTTAATCCACGAGCACCAATGCCAATTGAATTTTTCTCCTTGTATTTGCTTCTATTAGTGTGAACAGTTTATTTCTGTATAAACAATTATTTTTCCTCCAAAGCTATCAGTAAATTATTAGCCTTTGTTCAGGGGTTTGATTGGTGTTGCATATTAAATAAGGAAAATTAGTCCATGTTAAAATGTTGACAATCATAGAACATAGAACATAGAACATAGAACATAGAACAGTACAGCACAGAACAGGCCCTTCAGCCCACAATGTTGTGCCGACCATTGATCCTCATGTATGCACCCTCAAATTTCTGTGACCATATGCATGTCCAGCAGTCTCTTAAATGACCCCAATGACCTTGCTTCCACAACTGCTGCTGGCAACGCATTCCGTGCTCTCACAACTCTCTGTGTAAAGAACCTGCCTCTGACATCCCCTCTATACTTTCCACCAACCAGCTTAAAACTATGACCCCTCATGCTAGCCATTTCTGCCCTGGGAAATAGTCTCTGGCTATCAACTCTATCTATGCCTCTCATTATCTTGTATATCTCAATTAGGCCCCCCCTCCTCCTCCTTTTCTCCAATGAAAAGAGACTGAGCTCAGTCAACCTCTCTTCATAAGATAAGCCCTCCAGTCCAGGCAGCATCCTGGTAAACCTCCTCTGAACCCTCTCCAAAGCATCCACATCTTTCCTATAATAGGGCGACCAGAACTGGATGCAGTATTCCAAGTGCGGTCTAACCAAAGTTTTATAGAGCTGCAACAAGATCTCACGACTCTTAAACTCAATCCCCCTGTTAATGAAAGCCAAAACACCATATGCTTTCTTAACAACCCTGTCCACTTGGGTGGCCATTTTAAGGGATCTATGTATCTGCACACCAAGATCCCTCTGTTCCTCCACACTGCCAAGAATCCTATCCTTAATCCTGTACTCAGCTTTCAAATTTGACCTTCCAAAATGCATCACCTCGCATTTATCCAGGTTGAACTCCATCTGCCACCTCTCAGCCCATCTCTGCATCCTGTCAATGTCCCGCTGCAGCCTACAACAGCCCTCTACACTGTCAACGACACCTCCGACCTTTGTGTCGTCTGCAAACTTGCTGACCCATCCTTCTATCCCCTCATCCAAGTCATTAATAAAAATTACAAACAGTAGAGGCCCAAGGACAGAGCCCTGTGGAACCCCACTCACCACTGACTTCCAGGCAGAATATTTTCCTTCTACTACCACTCGTTGTCTTCTGTTGGCCAGCCAATTCTGTATCCAGACAGCTAAGTTCCCCTGTATCCCATTCCTCCTGACCTTCTGAATGAGCCTACCATGGAGAACCTTATCAAATGCCTTACTGAAGTCCATAAATCACTTGTTCAAGATGCCAAAGGAGTCCCAACTATAACATCTTTATCTGACTGGATAGCCTGCCACAAATCAATACTATCTACTCTGTAATTCTTTGCCAAAAAAGTCAGCTCCTTCAAGTTGTGAAAGTTACAAATGATTAAAACCTTTGCACTATCAGATTCTCCTAATTCACAGAAAGAGATATCAAGAGATTGGCCATATGTGTCTCAGTAGTAACAGATGTTTAAAAAGCGTATCAGCAATGTTTATTTTTATAGCACCTTAAATGTAGTGATGTGTCTCAAAAATGCTTCACTGTTTATATTGTCAGAAAAAAAGACACCCTTCCAAATAAATTATGGAATTTATAGGGCTTTAATTAAATTGCAAGATGGCCCTAAGGAAATTAAAAAGCTTTTTTAAACAAAAGTAGAAAGTGGGAAGAAAGTGTTTGGTTAAAGATAATTTTGGAAGACCATCTCATAAGTGAAGAGAGGGGTGAAAAGTTGGAGACATTTTGAAGGAAATTCTAGAGTATAGCAGCTAAAATCTGTTAGCCATCTTTTACTCATTCACTATGGATGAGAGGCACCAGCAAGATATCAAACATTTATTAAAGGGCAAGGTTATTAAGAATCCAGATCATAGTAAATGTGAACATCAGGCTCTTCACATCAACCTCACAATTATTTTAACATAAATGGCTTCCATTCAATTAAAATCTAACCATGTCTCCTCACAAGAAAATAGCAGCAAATATTCATTATTCATGATGCCTTCAGTATGTAAGAGTCCATACTGTTCGCGGGTGGCACTCTGTCCGACAGAGTTCATACTGCCAATAAATGTTCATACAGACTTATTAAGTTGTAATGAAGAGCCTAGGATCATCTGCAGTAGTAATGGCTGTCAACCCTATTGAGGAACACATTAGCAGCAACTTACAGACAAATTTAAACCTCAAGGCGTGCACTTTACTTTCAACACAACCATGAAGAATTTGCAGTTTTCTAATAATCAGCTGAGGTGCTGCAATATATTTTGCCCACTACAAGTGTTCAACATAATATTTTTTGCAATTCATGATATATGAGAAAGAATATAACATTACCATTATCTTAAATTATTTGTATTTTGAAATACAATCAACATGGAAGAATCCCATGATAGCAACAAAAGGAGAGCAGAAGGAAGCAGAGGTCATCCAGACTGGTTCACCAAGTATTCATTCATCACCCTCATGTTTTTATCCTTTCACGGGATGTGGGAGCCGCTGCTAAGTCCTGGTGTTTTTTGCCCAATCCTAATTGCCCCAAGGGAAGATGGTGTGAGTAGCTTTTGAGTTGCAGAAAAATATTTTTATTTTGTTATAACTGAGTGGTTTGCTTGGCCATTCCAACAGTCAACTACATCACCTTGGGTTGGAGACTTGTAGAGCCAGACCAATTAAAGGAGGCAGATATTCTGCCCTAAAGCCATTAGTGAACCAGATTCTTTTTCCTTTCACTATTGATGATCATTTTGTGGTCACGATTGTTGAGCCAAGATTTCAATGCTAGATTTATTCACTCAATTTAAGCTCCATGACATGGTGAGATTGGAACGCATGTCCCAAGAGCAGTAGCTCTGGGATAATATACTATGCCCTGTCTGGTGACATTAACACAACGTCACACTTCCCCTAAACCTAAATTCTAAATCTAGCTAGGATCTGCAACAGTACTTCCACCACACGGAGAATGTGGTCTGGCATATTGTAAATTGCTTTACTCTTGGCTGTTGTTGTGTCAGTGTGGGATACCGCAACAAAAAAAAAGGAAAATAAATTACAAGGATTTCAAGAACATGTTTGAAAAACAATAAAATATTATATGTTCAGAGATAGTAGGAACTGCAGATGCTGTAGAATCTGAGATAACAAGGTGTGGAGCTGGATGAACACAGCAGGCCAAGCAGTATCAGAGAAGCAGGAAAGCTAACACTTCAAGTCTGGACCCTTCTTTGGAAAATCTGAAATTCTGAAGAAGGGTCTAGGCGCAAAACATTGGCTTTCCTGCTCCTCTGATGCTGCTTGGCCTGTTGTGTTCATCCAGCTCTACACCTTGTTATGTCAAATATTATAAGTTGCTTTGCTTCTGTGTAACTGTATAGTCACAAAGCCCACCAGAGTAGCTCCCTCTCTGTTTGCACATGACTAGGTTAAAAACAAAATGCTAGAAATATAAAAAAAAGTGCTACAGAGCCTCAGCAGGTCTGACAGCAATAGTCGATAATGAAACAGAGAGAAAAGAGGTGATTTAGTCATGATATAACTCCCAGCCCCTTTGCTGCTTTTGTCAGTGGTATTTTTATGGATGGACTGGTACAGTTTCAATGGTAACTCGCAGGATGTCAATAGAGGGAGATTGAGTAATGGTAATGCCATTGAGTGTCAAAAGGACATGGTTAAATTTTTTCTTGTTCGAGATATTATTGTTAGGTATATGTGTGGTATAAATATTACTGGCCATTTACCAGCTCCAGTTGATATACTTCTGATGCACTGTGTACCTATTAAAATAAAAAAAAAGACCCCAACCTTTCAAAGTTGGTCAGGTTATTAAGGCTAAAAGAGTTAAATTATGAAGATTGATTAAATCGGCTGGACCTGTATTTGAAGCTCAGGACTAGTATAAAATAGAGAGGAATCCATGCACACCTGGAGAGAATAGAGGGGTGAACGCAATTAAAGTTAAGGTGTTCAGAGTCGATGCCAGGAAGTACTTCTTCATAGATAATAGGAACTGCAGATGCTGGAGAATCCAAGATAACAAAGTGGAGCTGGATGAACATAGTGGGCCAAGCAGCATCTCAGGAGCACAAAAGCTGACGTTTCGGGACTCTGATGAAGGGTCTAGGCCAGAAACGTCAGCTTTTGTTCTCCTGAGATGCTACTTGGCCTGCTGTGTTCATCCAGCCCCACACTTTGTTATCCAATACTTCTTCATACATAGGATCGTGGTAACTGAGAAGTCTCTCCTCCAACTAACTGTCTAGGCTAGGTCAAATTTTAAAAAATCTGTATATTTTGTTAGGCAGAAGTAGCAAGTGTTATATGTGCAAGGTAAGAATCTAAAATTTGGGTAAACCATAATCTAATGGAATAATCAAACTACCTTAAGGGCCAAATGGCCTCATCCTAGTTCTATCTTCAAGTAGCAATGACAGACACAGTCACAATTTTTCCAATGTCATGTCCTCTTGGGCACTAAACCAAAACCAAAAGCTTAGAGTAAAAAAAAATTGGCAAATACAGATCAGTGAACACTGAATCAAACAAGGTTGCCTCGTACCTGTAAGAAAGAGCATTGATTGTAGGATGAAATCAATTGGTGCAGAGTGCTGCCAGAAACACTAAGCATTTTAAGTTAAATGAAAACTTTTGTTGGCTTCTTATAGTACCATTCAAATTTTAATGATTGATAAAGACTGTCTTGATGGTTCTTTTCAATTACTGATGATCATACCAATGGTACAAAGCCATGGGATTGCTAAAATCTATGGGAATGTGTTTCTTGAATTTAACAATATGTGACTACAGAAAAGAAATTAGTCTGACTCACAACAAATGTAGATCCTATCATCTCAAAGTTTGCAGATGATTCCAAGTTGTGTGGGAGGATTATCTGTGATGAGGATACAGAGATCCTTCAGCTCGATCTGGATAGTTTGGGTGAGTGAGCAAATCAATGGCAGATGCAATATAATTTGGACAAATGTGAGGTTATTCACTTCTGAAGCAAAAACAAGAAGACAGATTACTAACTGAATGGCTGTAAGTTGGGAGAGGGGAGTGTGCAGAGGGATCTGGGTGTCCTTGTGCACCAGTTACTGAAGGTAAGCATGCAGGTGCAGCAGGTGGTAAAGAAGGCAAATGATATGCTGGCCATCATTGCGAGAAATTTTGAGTAGAGGAGCAGGGATGTGTTGTTGCAGTTATACAGGGCCTCGGTGAGACCACACCTGGAATATTGTGTGCAGTTTTGATCTCCTTTTCTGAGAAAGGAAGCTCTTGCTCTCAAGGGAGGGCAGCAAAGATTTCCCAGGGTGATTCCAGAGATGGCAGGTCTGATGTATGAGGAGAGATTGACTATGTTTGGATTATTTTTGCTCGAGTCCAGACAAATGAGGAGGGATCTTGCAGAGACTTATAAAGTTCTAACAGGTCTGGGCAGGGTAGATGCAGGTAGGATGTTCCTGATGGTAGGTATATCCAGAACCAGGGGTTACAGTCTGAGGATTCTTGGTAGGCAATTTAGGATGGGGGTGAGGAGGCATTTCTTCATCCAAAGAGTGGTGAGCCTGTTGAATTCATTACCACAGGAAATAGTTAATGCCAAAACATTGAATGTATTCAAGAGGCAACTAGATACAGCACTTGGGGTGAATGGAATCAAAGGTTATGGGGAGAAAGCAGGATAAGGCTATTGAGGACAATCAGCCATGATTGTGAAGAGAGGCAGAGCAGGCTCAAAGGGCCGATTGGCCTTCTCCTGATCCTGTTTTCTATGTTTCTATCTACTGAAGCAGTACTAGCAGCATTTTCATTTGCAAAGTTGAGAAAACAGGACACCATACATGTATATTCAAATAAGTGCACAATGCACCTCCAGTAAGATCTGTTATTGCATTATGGACTATATGAGTGACATTACTCTGGCAACCTTCCTCCTTTGTCTCTATTTTGCTTTTATTTTGTTTCTTTAGCTTCTTTATCTTTCTTTTATGTTGCATTAACATTAGAATATGCCAATTCCAGTCTTAATGTTTTCTCTTGCTCTCCATGTTCAGGAAGAGCAAAGGGAGAACTTTATTGGAATAGAACCATTAGCACTGCTATAACAATAAACTTCCTTGTCTGTTATTTTGATGTGTTGAAATGACTGCTCACCTCCCACAATTTTCCATCTTCCTGGATGCTGTGCTAGTAAACTGGCATCTTTAAATGCAAATTCAAGGTGGAAAATTCATGTAAGTTTCAGCTCTTTTAATGTTGTATTGATGTACAGCTGGCCAAGCCAATGTTTGTTTATCATCCCTAATTGCTCTGAGAAGGTGTTGGTGGCAGCCTTTTTGAACAAATGCAATTCATCTGGCGTTGGTATATGCCCATGAATTGTTTCACAGTATTTATACATCATTTCATTTTATGGTATTTAATGCAAAAATATGCCTGTAGCCTGTTTACATTACCAGTACCTTCTCTTTTATCATAACCTGTCCTTAAACTGAAAATGTAAAGTGAATTGTACTTGTAATAGGAAGACGATGGGTTTTACGTTAATGCAGCTAAAGTAAATTCTGAACCATCCATTTCCTCTACATTAATGTTGTTCTATTGTTAGATCAGCCAGGATTAGCTAAGCAATGCTGCTGACATTTTATATTGATGTTAAGTGTACGTGAGACGTATTTTGTTCAATGGTTCAGAGATGCAAAGGAGCTTAACGACCCCGCTTTAAACTTGAGCAACAGTTAGGGCAGCATGTACCTGTTCGCTGTACTAAATTACAATTCACAGACTCCTGCTGTGACTAAAAAATGAAAATACCTTGCCAAGAAAAAGAAATCAAGTTGTCTGTAAACAAGGAGATAGGAGGTGATTGTTCTGTGTGACATAACTGTTCACTTCTCATGTATTGATGGTATTTAAAGAGACAACAATGTAGTTGAAAGCCTGTGTTATAATTTAATTTACGCCCTATAAATAATTGAAGTTACAATACATAGAGAAGTGAATTCATTAAAATACTTTCAACATTGATATATTGTAAAAAATGAAAATGGGATGGCTAATTAAAAATTACCTCCAATATACTTGAATAAGTTTGAAATTCATATTCCATTAGAAAAGATAAAATATATCCCTCTACTGTCAATTCCCAAGGCAGTGGAAATTGTAGAAATTAGCAAATGATCTAAAAATGTCAAGAACACAGGATTACCATCTCTGAGAGTTAAAGCCTATTGTTCAAATATTTACCATTCTGAATCTTACAAGTCAAACTGTTGAAGTAATAAAACCACCTCCAACCAAGTTAACTTTTCCATCTAATTGAACATATATTAATAAATTGAGTACATATGCCTTGACTTTGCATGGGGTTCTTTCAGCTTCTTATCAATTGTAATGGAAGATCGACCTCAATGGTTTAGATATATAGAACCCTTCAATATAGGACTTGTTCCGAGCTGCTTCACTCATGTGCTTAATAATTGACAAGTTTTTTTCTCTCGTAATTCTCTCCAATCTCACCTGTATTTGTTTACTGTCACTAATAGTTCTAGATCTGAATCGGTTGCTAGGGCTATTTCAGAGTGCAGTTAAGACAAAACTACCATTGCTGTTGGTCTGGAGTCACAAGTCGACCAGACCAGATCTGAATGGCACATTTCATTCCCTAAGGGCATTACAGAATTGGATATGATTTAATGACTATGGTCACCAATACTGAGATTTTTAAATTGAAAGTTTTTAATTGATTTTAAGTTCCACCAGCTACCATCGGGGATTAGCCTTGTTCTCTGGACAGCAGTGTGAGTAGTGTGACATTATCACTACACTGTCAGCTCTGCGCAAGAGTTTTAAGGAGGAAGCGGAATGGAGTGGTGGTAGTTTATGGAGAGAATTCCAGAGTTTATGGTCTGTTTTTTATTGATGGATGACTGCCAATGGGGTGCACAAAGTGCTGGAATACAGAGGGAGTATATATGCGGGAGTGAAAGATTCATCAGGCGTCTTACTCTGCTGAATGTTACAGAGATAGGCAGAAGGTGAAGCTATGGTTTGATTGGATGCCAGAATGAAAATGGCAAATGTTGGTTTGATGGACTGAACGATGGGTGACTGAAATTGATCCAAGTTGAGATTCGGGCAGTAGAGTTTCAGATGACCTGAATTAATGGAAAATGACAGTGCTGCTGTTATAGATTATGTTATTTTGGAAGATGACAAAATTTCCAAAAGACTTGACAGTCAGTTAATTTTGGAGACAAAATAGTAGCTTGTAAGAGTAGAGGAGTGAAGAGGTTAATATTTTGAAGCGAGGGTGATGATGCTTTGTTCAAAAGGGCAAGGACGATACCTGATGAATGAGAGCCAGTTAAAAGTATTTGTTAACTAGCACAGGATCCAGGATGGGAAATTGAATGGTTTGCAGCAATCTTCCGGTATTAGGGTTGAGAGGTAAAAGGTAGCTCAAGAGAGAGAGATGATGAGGGTAGGCCAGAATGGAAGGAGCAACAGAGAAAAAGTGCATACAAAGAATCCCTATAGAAATTCTATTCCAGATTGTAGAATTAACCTACAAGTTCAAAATTGCAGTAAGCCTTTGAAGGCAATGAAATTGAAATGGATAACAAAATCAGAAATTTGTCCACAGTCCCATAGATACAAGACCAGTATTAAGCCTATCAAGTCTGCTCCACTGTATAATCATGGCTGATAAGTTACTCAAAACCATTCTCCTGCCTTCTCCCAATAGTCCTTGATCCCCTTACTGTTGAAGAGTCTATCTACTTCTGCCTTAATTACACTCAACACCTTGGCTCCACCGTCCTCTGCCACAATGAGTTCTACAGAGTCACCAATCTCTGGTGAAAGAAATTCCTCCAGATCTCAAGGCTAAAGGAATATCCCTTCACTCTGAGGCTGTGCCCTTGAGCCCTAGACTCGCCTATTAGTGGAAACATGTTCTCCATGTCTAATCTATCTAGGCCACTCAGTATTCTACAAGTTTTAGTCAGATCCCTCCTCATCCTTCTTTACTCTGAGTCTAGACCCAGAGTCCTCAACCTTTTCTCATATGAGACCCTTCTTCCCCAGGATCATTCTTGTAAACCTCCTCTGGATCCCCTCCAAGGCCAGACATACTGCCTTAGAAATAGAGCCCAAAACTGCTTACAACATTCCAAATGCAGTCTGACCACAGTGCTATACAGCCTCAGCAGTACGTCTCTGCTTTTGTGTTCTTGTCCTTTCAAAATCAATGTGAACATTGCATTTGCCTTCCTAACTTCAAGTGAACCTGCATGTTAACTTTAAGAGAATCCTGAACTAGAACTTCCAAATCCATCTGTGCTTCATATTTCTGAAGCCTTTCCCCGTTTAGAAAATAGTTTACGCCTCTATTCTTCCTACCAAAATACGTAACCTCACACTGCCACATTGTATTTCACCTGCTACTTTGTCTGTTCTCTAAACCTGTCCAAGTTCCCTGCAGCCTTCCTGCTTCCTCAACGCTACTGTTCCTCCACCTCTCTTTGTGTCATCTGTAAACTTAACAACAATGCTCTCAATTCATTCATCCAGATTGTTAATGTATATTGTGCATAATTGTGGTCCCAGCAAGGATCCCTACGAAACTCCACTGATCACTGGCTGCCATCCTGAAAGAAAAACCTTTACCCCACTCTCTGTCTTTTGCCAGGCAAGCAATCATCCATCCATGCCAGTACCTTGCCCCTAACACCAGGTGCTCTTATCTTATTCCAGCAGCTTCCTGTGTGGCATCTTGTCACAGGCTTCTGAAAATTGAAATAGCTCACATCTGCTGATTCTCCTCTGTATAACTTGCTTGTTACCTTCTCAAAGAGTTCTAACAGATTTATTAGGCATGACCTGCCTTTGACAAAGCCTTGTTGACGCTGCCCTATTTTACCGTGTACTCCAAAGTTTGCAATCTCATCCTTGATATTGGACTGTAAAATCTTACCAATGACTGAGATCAGGCTAATCATCCTGTAGTTTCCTGTCTTATACCTCCTTCCCTTAAGCAGCGGTGTTATATCAAGCATTTTCCAGTCCTGTGGAACCCTCCCTGACTCCAGTGATTCCTGAATTATCACCGCCAATGCATCTAAAATATCCTCAGCTACCTCCTTCAGAATCCTCGGGTGTACTCCATCTGGTCCCAGTAATTAATGCAATTTTAGACCTTTCACCTTCCTCAATACCATCTCATTAGTGATGGCCACTATACTCACACTTAGCCCCTGATTCTCTTGAAGATCTGTTGTGTTGCTGTGGGGTATTTTGGATGGTGATGCAAGGATGAAGCATTGTTGTTGGATTGGCATGAGTCAGTGTTAAATTGACATGTACGTTATTGACAGACCTCTGTTTCCATAATTACATGAAATAAAATTTTTAGAAGCCTGAATAACTATTACAGCCTTCACTATATTTAAAAACCAAAGCTTCCATTCATGAAAACCCATTAAAATATTTTAGATTCCTTCAAGTGTTAAATCTTTTACAAAAATAATCGATTCAAACCTTAATCAAAGACTGTTAACCCTATTGAGAAAGGTATTGATTATGGAAAACAACCAAGTATTTACAGTGATATAATTTAGCTCATTGGGAAATATCAATAAGCAACTATTGCAACTAGTAGAAAAGTTCTAAAACTGTCATTGGCACAGGCAGACATTTTGTTACTTCTTAAAACATGAGGATATAAATAAGTTTATGTTGTGAGTTTGACAGAGATGTTATCCACTGTTCGAGAGCTACTTTAACGTCTCACCTGGATTCATTTCTCCCACACTAGGGAATGATTCATTTGCTTCCTCTAAAATGGGATCTGTTTGAACTCATCAGCGAAATCCCTAGCTGGCAATACGGAATCTGTCAGACTGGTACAGAATCTCTGGATCCAGGTCCTGCCTGCCACTGGAAAAACCTCAGTGTTGTATTTTATTCATTCATGGGATTTTAGTATACTGACTAGGCAGCATTTATCAGCTATCCTTAATACTGAGAGAGAGGCTAAAAGTCAAAACATTGCTGTGATTTTAGTGTTACATGTAGACAAAACCAGGCAAGGACAGAAAATTTTCTTCTTTACAGGACGTCAGTGAATTATATGATCGTCATTTGATCTGTTGTTTATGAAAAGATTAGTTAGGTTTCATAGTTGTTTTAACATTGGTGTTTGGTTTGTTATAAAATTTTCTTCTTAAAATATCAGCAATATTTTATAAGCATAGTCTTCCAATATGTTCAGGAAACCCCTGATATACTGGTTTGCTAACTTTGTTCAATTTGATCGTCTAGATACTATGGTTTCAGAAAACATGTCCCAGTGCTAAAGATACTCCAAATTAAATATTATTTCACTACAACTAACATTAGATAATCAAACACTGACTGCTTGTAATAAAAACACGAATAATTTCTCGATCCCATTGTTCTTTCTTTGATCTTTTCTGCTCAATCCAATTTGTTTTTTAACCTTAATGATAACTGTGTTCCCTTTCTTGTACTCTATTCTACCTATTCTTATTTTAAGGTGTTTCTGGAAAAATCATTTACTTGCATGTTTCGTCTGTTTCCCTGATTATCATAGACAGTATCTATTTCCAACATGTGAGAAACTTGAGGGTAATTGGTAACTGATCAACTAAAATCAAGTTTGAGATATGTTTCAGCCATCCAAATGTTAGTCATAGGATTGACATAATCATATCTTACATTGGATACAAAGACTGGTGGAGGGATTGGTAGTGTGGAGGCAGTGTCAGGGAGGCTGCAGAAAGACTTGGACAGGCGAGGGGAATGGGCAAAAGAAATCGCAGATGGAATACAGTATGGGAGAGTGTGAGATTAATCACTATATTTGGAAGAGTAGAGGCATAGACCATCTTCTAAATGGGGAAAGGCTTCGGAAATCTGAAGCAAATTTAACTTAAAAGTCTTTGTTTAGGACCTCTTACAGTTAACATGCAGGTTCAGTTGGCAGTTAGGAAAGCAAATGCAATGTTGGCATTTGCTTCAAGATGGTTAGAACACAAGGCCAGAGATATACTGCTGAGACTTTATAAGGTTTTGGTCAGACTGCATTTGGAATATTGTGAACAGTTGAGAACTTTGGATCGAAACTCGATGGAATTTAGAAGAATGGGGACGAATCTGATTGAAACTTACGGAATGCAGAACGACCTCAATACAGTGGATGTGTAATAGGAGAGACCAGGCCTCGAGGGCAGAGCCTCAGAGTGAAGGGTCAACACTTTAAAACTGACATGAGGAGGAATTTCTTTAGGCAGAGTGCGGTAATTCTACTGAACTCATTGCCACAGATGACTGTTGAGGCCAAGTCATTGAGAGTATTTAAGACAGAGATTGATAGGTTCTTAATTAACATGAAGATTAAGGATTATGGTGAGAATGCAGGAAAATGGTGTTGAGAAACATATTAACTATGGCCAAACATGGTGGGGCAGAATTGAAAGACTGAATGGCTTAAGCTTACTCCTATCAATGTGGCCTTATGATTTGTAGGACCTACATTTCAACCTTACAGCTAAGCAGCCATCTGTTCTTGACTTATTTTTGATCCGATTAGATTTTTCCTTTGGTAATATTTTGCAAAGATGAAAGAAAGGAAATGCATGTGTTGTGGTATTCATATTAAAGGGCCCTAATGACTGGTCTGTAGTATAATTCAGAGTAATTATACGTAACACTGAGGTCAGGGCAATAGTTATCAGGCTTTAAATCACCTGAATCATTACTTTGAGAAAGCAGCATGATTTATGGCCATGGGACTTGTTTCTTGTCTCTGTATTTTTAAGCTGCATTTCTCCTGATAGAAACTGTGAGGGAACTTGATTTTCCATTGGGTGGAGGAATATTTAAAAGGGACCTGAGGTGCAACATTTTCATGCAGAGGGCAGCTTGTATGTGGAAAGAACTGCAAGAGGAAGTTGTAGATGCAGGGACGTTACAAAATCTTTAAAAAACATGTTGACAAGTACATGACAGGTTAAGCTTAGAAAGTGTATTGCTTAGAATGAGGCCCCAGTGGGTCTCATTGACTATGAGACCCTTGACTGGATTGGTTAACATGGGCCAATCAGGGGTACGATAGTCAATGGATCTACCTGCCCTTGTTCCAATCACTGCATTGAGTTAGGATAAGCATTTCTGGCATTTTGCCTTTATTTGGACAACATGACTTGTTTGATCCTGCCATTGAAAACTGGACCCAGGAAGAAGAAACAATGCGTTATTATTTCTGGGTGAAGGACATTGGAGCAGATGAAAAACAATGCGTAATTTCCTGTTCCTCTGATGGCCTGCTGTGTTTCTCCAGCTCCACATGGTGTTATCTCTGACTCCAGCATCGACAGTTCTTTGTAAGTCATGGGACATGACCTTGTGTCAACCTTGCCTTGTACCCATGCAGGGTTTTGACACCAACTACTTCTCATAGGAGACCAGAACAAAAGTTGTACCCTTAACCTGTAGTGGTTGCCCCATGTACTTTCTTAGTCTGGCCAAGGTCTTTTGCAGACGTAATGTTTGAAGCCCAGAGTAAGACCTTAAGACCATAAGACATAGGAATGGAAGTAAGGCCATTCGGCCCATCAAGTCCACTCCACCATTTAAATCATGGCTGATGGGCATTTCAATTCCATTTCCCCGCACCCTCCGAATAGCCCTTGATTCCTTGTGAAATCAAGAATTTGTCAATCTCTGCCTTGAAGGCATCTACCGTCCCGGCCTCCACAATGAATTCCACAAGCCCACCACTCTACGGCTGAAGAAACATAAATTTTGTTAAAGACGAGTTCTGCAATCACATATACAGCTGCACTAATATTGACCTGCATGAGAACTCGGTGACCATTTAACCAAGCACTAATTTTGATTGACTCTGATTTGGATGATGCTAAGCAACATAACTGCTCCAAACCACAGTTAAGTGGACTCTCTAGTATGTGCACTGTCCTGGGCTCTAGCTTATGAGTCCTCTTACTCATGTCAGACCTTGTAGGACTCCTTTCATGTCTCAAGTCTGCATATTGGCAGCAACTACCATGGCTTGCCAGCCTGGATCCTGGAGAATATTTTAACCATTTGGTTGAGGCTCAGTTTTGTTTTGGGGGTTTGCTGTGTACTGACAGAGAGTCCCTTTGCTAAGGATATGGCCTGTGTGAGGCTCTGCGATTGCCTACACTCAAGGTCATTCAGATAGGTGAAGGTGTCCACTGGTCAAAAATCGCACGATTCCAGGTTATAGCCCAACAGGTTTATTTGAAATCACAAGCTTTCAGAGTCTGACTCCTTCTTCAGGTGTTAGTGAGCGAGGTGGCATCAGACACAGAACTTATAAGCAAAAGGTCAAAGGATCGTAGAATTGATGCCAATGCGTTGAACAAACCAAAGATGGCTGTTAAAATTTAAAAGATTTTACACCCATTTTAGGTTTGTTCAATACATTATTGCGAACCTCAACCAAATGGCTAAAATATTTTCTAGGACCCAGGCTGGCAAGCCATGGTAGTAGCTGCCAATATGCAGACTCGAGACATGAAAGGAGTCCTCAAGGCCAATCCTCCAAATAAGGTTGACCGCATTCTTCTTCATCATGAGAATTCTGAGTATGACTAGATGCTTAGTCACAAGATTTGAGTGAATTTAGACAAAATACCATGTCCACCATTAACAAAAACAAAAGTTGCTGGAAAAGCTCAGCAGGTCTGGCAGCATTTATGGAGAGAAATCAGAGTTAACATTTCGGGTCCGATGACCCTTCCTCAGAACTGAGACCTTTTCTGTGGAAGGGTCGCTGGACCCAAAATGTTAATTCTGATTTTTTTTTTCTTCACAACTGCTGCCGGACCTGCTGAGCTTTTCCAGCAACTTCCGTTTTTGTTCCTGATTCACAGCATCCGCAGTTCGTTCAGTTTTTATGTCCACCATTAAACTCATGAATGCTGTGTGTAATCGCCTTAGGCAATGGAGTGTGACTTTCTTTACATGAGGCATTTAAAAGAGTAGTTTATGAGAGGACTTCATAGCAACAAAATGTAAGCTGCAGGGCTTACATCTACTTTCCTGACTTTTACCACCTGGGAATATACCTTTCCTCTGGGGGAAAAGAAATGTCACAAATAGTAGCTAAAGATTTCTATCAGATTTTCTGGTGGGGAAGGCAATACCTTTGCTTTTGTCTGTAAGGACAGGCCAGTCACTTACATGAAACAGAAAAGTTACCATCTTATTTCCCATTGGGATCTTTCTGGCTGGGCATCTTGTCATAGAGGTGCCCAGAAAACATGATACTGCAGTTAATGGATTCAAGGGAAAAGAAACAAAGAAAAGCTTCCATTTTAATAGCATTTCACACAACCACAGGGTGGCATAAAGTGTTTTACATAGATGAAGCACTTTTATAGTGAGGTCACTAATGTGGCACAGGAAGCAGGATAACCAAAATGCATAAAATAAAACCTCAAAAAACTGGGATGTGATAATAACTAGATAATGTATTTTTTTTGTCATGTTGATTGAGGGATAAATATTGGCCAGGCCATGGGACATAACTCTCTTTCTGATATCGAAATAAAGGTATATCTTGTTCATCTACCTGACCTGGTAGATGGGGTGTCATCATTGTATCATCCTGAATGTAGCACATCCTTCAGCCATACTCTGGAATTGCACCATTCATTTTATTCTCCACATTTGGATTGGAATTTGAACTCTGTATCTTGTGATGCTGGGGCCAGAGTGTTACAAACTGAGCCACAAACTGAACTGCTTGGAAGGAGGCCACGTTGTGACAGGCATGTCATGTGAAACACTCCTGGGTTTTCCTGATTCCTGTTGACACCTGTGGGTTTCCAACTGGTGATGCCAATTTTGCGGCCCAGAGCCACTTGCAGCAGCTACACCTCACACCTTGTCACTCCTATTGGCAATTTTAATTTGCGGCTATTCCCATCCAATACTAAGAAAAGATGAAGCTTAGAAAATCCATCCTTACATATTATCACCACCAAACATCAATATTGTCACTTTAAATCTAGGAAAAATTCTTTTTAAAAAATGAGGCGCTACTTTACAGTTTAAATGATAATATACTAGTTTAATGTAACTGAATATTTTCGGACCCAGATAAATTTTATAAGATTGGAAACATTTATAATGCCAAATTAAGCATGCCAGCACATAATACAGTATCATAGTAGGTTAAAGATGTAGCAATTATAATGGTATATCCTAGAATATTTGTTTTAGCAGTGAATAAAACATGCAGACATTCTTATCTCAATCTCTTGTCTAAATTGACATAGAGTTCCCAGTGGTGAAAGGACAGTGTATTAATACACTTAAAACATCCGATTTTTTCAAAAGAACAGAAATAACATTTCACCACTGGAATGTGTTAGTTTGTACAAATTTCTGGGACACGTTTTGATGGTAGTTCAGGGAATTAATGTGTGTTTTTTAACAGCAACTGGACTGGAAATATTTTCGGTATTATCAAAAACCTCTGATTCAGAAATGTTCAAGTGAAAACAGTGGTATCTTTAGAAATTCTGATTATTGTATTAAGCCATGTTTTTAAATGGTGATGAAGAGGTCTCCTGTTGCTTACAGTCAAAAGCAAAAGCCATGCCCCTCGACCTGGATCTAAGGGGCTGAATTTCAAGAACAATTCCTTTGGTTATCTACCATGACTTTGGAAGAAGTGCCAAAGAAATCAGGGATAAATGGTGAACCCAGTTTATTTTCTTTTTCCCCTGGATCCTGTGAGACGTTTGCTCAAGAAATGATGTCTGATTGGGAAAATCCATCTGAAAATTCAATTGTTACATTTCTTCTCTCTTTTTCTTTCTTGCTTTCCCCCCTTCAAAATATCGTGCAATTCTTCTCCTTGAGAGAAACAACATTTACTCCAGGTGCTAACAACTTCAGAAGTAAATAGTTTTAACCATCCACAGATATTGCTGAGGCACTCAGTGTAATTTTTTAAAAAATGACTGACCAAAGCTTTGTATATTTTTGTATATTTTAAGTAATAGTCCATTTCTTACTTGGAAGGGAAGTTTACTATACATCAGCTGGACTAGTTCCATAGGAGATGGAACAAAAGAGACACTCATCCCAGAGGAAGTGCAAATTATTGTAGTGAGCCACTGAGGAACAAGACAATATGGCTTTTCCCTTCCCCATTCGTAGCCTGCAAACTTCCCTTCTTTCACCCACTCCACTCTGTTCTGCCTACGTGCACCTCCCTTCCTCCCAGCAATTTGTCGTACAACAACCAGACTCCTTCCACAGGCTTTGGAATAAAAAAGTCTCCTGACGTTAATTTTTGTTGGGTTTCTATCAGCATACTCTACAGTGAACGTCACTGCCTTCCAGTGTGTTTTGGGTTCATCTGCTCAAAAGGAGATGTTTAACATTAGCCCATCGTGTGGAGACAGCAGAGTCACAGTCTAAAACAGTCACAGCATGTAATTCGACTGCACTCCCTTCCCAGCCCAGACAAGCTTCTGTCAGAGTTAACATCATGGCCAAAATATTAGCTAAAACAATTTATTGATATTCAATAAATGATCAGACAATTCATGATTTTGAAAAGAAGTAACATGAGAATACTTCAAATTCAGTGATAGCCAAATAATAACTTCCAAAGGGAAAGATGATATTATGGGGAAAGCTTCAGACTACCACATGAGACAAAAATGGCACTTACAAACAGCTGGAAATAATTTAAATCTAGAAGGACAATAGACAGCCACAAGTATGTTATTTGAACCTTGGCCTGAGGCTGCCTTGAAGCTGTACATTTATCTTCCCTCCAACAGTTACTTTTGACTGCCCTTGAATTTGATCCGCTGGGAAAGGGCTATGTAACTACGTCAGAAAGCTGCCTAAGGTGCAAACTCAACATATCCACTCAGTGTCAGTCCTCTGCCAACTCCCAGCATTCAACCCGGATAATCTGGACAATATTTTTACATGTAGCCCAAGCCAGTTCAAGCTGATATTTCCTTTTTTGTCTCTGGATACGTATGTTTCAGTAGCCGTTGGTGCTCTTCAGTACCTTTTTGCCTCAGACTTTCATGTAGCATTACTAAGAATGATGTCCATGACTGTGAAATAAGACACAAGGGCAATCTGGGAAGTGGACAGTCAGGGAGGCCACTGATCTGGATATCTAGATAACCTACAGAATGGATACATGGTGCATTCTATGGTAAGGAAAAGTTGGCAAAGATGAGATGTTCTGAAAAACCACCACACCAGCCTCAATCCTTTGACATGGAACTTGGAGCTTTATACAGCTGATTTGTTTTTGGTACAATTCATTTCCAGCTCACAACCAGCTTTATCCCAATTATTGGACTTTCCCTCCATCATAAGGTCAGAAGTGGGGATATTTGCTGATGTTTGCACAATGTTCAGCACCATTCGTGACTCCTCAGATACTGAAACAGCCCCAACTCAGATATAACAAGACCTGTATATTATCCAGGTTTGGACAAATGAGAGTCATTGCCACTCATGTCCAGAGAAAGATCATGTCAACAAGAAATAATCTAATCAAAAACAAAAATTGCAGGTCTAGTAGCATCAGTGGAGAGAAAGCATTTCGGGTCCAGTGGCCCTTCTTCGGAAATGTTAACTCTGCTTTTTCTCGACAGATGTTGCCAGGCTTAGTGAGATTTTCCAGCAATTTCTGTTTTTGTTTCTGACTTCTGTTTTTTTAATTTTTTTTCTGGAAAGAATTTGATGAATACTCCATGGCATTCAATGACATTAAATCACTGAATTCCTGACTATATGCAGAACTGAGCTAGCCATATAAATACTGTGACGACAAGAACAGATCAGAGGCAAACATAAAACAGAACATTACAGCACAGTACAGGCCCTTCGGCCCTCGATGTTGTGCCAATCTATGAAACCAATCTAAAGCCCATCTAACCTACACTATTCCTTTATCATCTATATGTTTATCCAATGACCATTTAAATGCCTTGAAGTTGGTGAGTCTACTACTGTTGCAGGCAGAGCATTCCACGCCCTTACTACTCTCTGAGTAAAGAATCTGCCTCTGACATCTGTCCTATATCTATCACCCCTCAATTTAAAGCTATGTCCTCTCATGCTCACCATCACCATCCGAGGAAAAAGGCTCTCAGTCCACCCTATCTAATCCTCTGATCATCTTGTATATCTCTATTAAGTCACCTCTTAACCTTCTTCTCTCTAATGAAAACAGCCTCAAGTCCCTCAGTCTTTCCTCATAAGACCTTCCCTCCATACCAGGCAACATCCTGGTAAATCTTCTCTGCACCCATTCCAATGATTCCACATCCTTCCTATAATGCGGCGATCAGAACTGTATGTAATACTCCAAGTGCGGCCGACCAGAGTTTTGTGCAGCTGCAACATGACATCATGGCTCTGAAACTCAATCCCTCCACCAATAAAACCTAACACTCTGTAAGCCTTCTTAACAACCCCATCAACCTGGGTGGCCACTTTCGGGGATCTATGCTCATGGGCACCGAGATCTCTCCGCTCATCCACACTACCAGGAATATTACCATTAGCCCAGTACTCTGTATTCCTGTTATTCCTTCCAAAGTGAATCACCTCACACTGTTCTGCATTAAACTCCATTTTCCACCCCTCAGCCCAGCTCTGCAGCTTGTCTATGTCCCTCTGTAACCTGCAACATCCTTCCGCACTATCCACAACTCCTTTAGGATGACTTTTGTGTCATCTGCAAATTTACTAACCTATCCTTCTACGCCCTCATCCAGGTCATTTATGAAAATGACAAACAGCAGTGGACCCAAAACAGGCCTTTGCGGTGCACCACTAGTAACTGAACTCCAGGATCAACATTTCCCATCAACCACCACCCTCTGTCTTCTTACAGCTAGCCAATTTCTGATCCAAATGGCTAAATCAACCTCAATCCCATGCCTCCGTATTTTCTGCAATAGCCTACCGTGAGGAACCTTATCAAACACTTTACTGAAATTCATATAGACCACATCAACCGTTTTACCCTCATCCACCTGTTTAGTCACCTTCTCAAAGAACTCAATAAGGTTTGTGAGGTATGACCTACCCTTCACAAAACCGTGTTGACTATCCCTAATCAAATTATTCCTTTCTAGATGATTATAAGTCCTATCTCTTATAATCTTTTCCAACACTTTACCCACAACCAAAGTAAGGCTCACTAGTCTATAATTACCAGGGCTGTCTCTATTCCCCTTCTTGAACAAGGGGACAACATTTGCTATCCTCCAGTCTTCTGGCACTATTCCTGTAGACAATGACGACATAAAGATTAAAGCCAAAGGCTCTGCAATCGCCTCCCTAGTGTTCCAGAGAATCCTCGATAAATCCCATCTGGACCGGGGACTTATCTATTTGCACACTTTCCAGAATTGCTAACATCTCCTCCTTATGAACATCAATCCCATCTAGCCTAATAGCTTGTATCTCTGTATTATGCTCAACGACATTGTCTTTTTCCTGTGTGAATACTGACGAAAAATATTCATTTAGCACTGCTCCTATCTCTTCGTACTTAACGCCCATCTTCCCATTACTGTCCTTGACTGGCCCTAATCTTACTCTAGTTATTCTTTTGTTCCTGACATACCTATAGAAAACTTTAGGGTTTTCTTTGATCCTACCTGCCGATGATTTCTCATGTCCCCTCCTGGCTCTTCTTAGCTCTCTCTTTGGGTCCTTCCTGGCGAACCTGTATCTCTCAAGCGCCCTAACTGACCCTTCACGCCTCATCTTTACATAAGCCTCCTTCTTCTTCTTGACAAGAGATTCAACTTCTCCAGTAAACCACGGTTCCCTCACTCGACCACTTCCTCCCTGCCTGACAAGTACATACTTATCAAGGACATGCAGTAGCTGTTCCTTGAACAAGCTCCACATTTCAATTATACCCAGCCCCTGCAGTTTCCTTCCCCATCCTACATATCCTAAATCTGGCCTGACTGCCTCAGAATTGCCTTTCTCCCAGCTATAACTCTTGCCCTGCAGTATATACCTATCCCTGTCCACCGTTAAAGTAAACATAACCGAATTGTGGTCACCATCACCAAAGTGCTCACCTACCTCCAAATCTAACACCTGGCCAGGCTCATTACCCAGTACCAATCCAATGTGGCCTCGCCTCTTGTTGGCCTGTCTACATACTGTGTCAGGAAGCCCTTCTGCATGCATTGGACAAAAACTGATCCAACTAACATACTTGACCTATAGCATTTCCAGTCAATACTTGGAAAGTTAATATCTCCATAACAACTACCCTGTTACTTTCGCTCCTATCCAGAATCATCTTTGCAATCCTTTCCTCTACATGTCTGGAACTTTTTGGAGGCCTATAGAAAACTCCCAACAGGGTGACCTCTCCTTTCCTGTTTCTAACCTCAGCCCATCCTACCTCAGCAGACGAGTCCTCATCAAACGTCCTTTCTGCCACCATAATACTGTCCTTGACTAACAATGCCACACCTCCCCCTCTTTTACCACCTTCCCTGATCTTACTGAAACATCTAAACCTCGGAACCTGCAACAACCATTCCTGTCCCTGCTCTATCCATGTCTCCGAAATGGCCACAACATCGAAGTCCCAGGTACAATCCATGCTGCAAGTTCACCCACCTTATTCCGGATGCTCCTGGCATTGAAGTAGACACATTCCAAACCACCCTCCTGCCTGCCGGTACACTCCTGCGACCTTGAAACCTTATTCATGACCTCACTACTCTCAACTTCCTGGACACTGGAGCTACAATTCAGGTTCCCATCCCCCTGCTGAATTAGTTTAAACCCTCCTGAAGAGCATTAGCAAATTCCACCCCCCCCCAAAGAATTCTTCAGCAAGTAACTCACTTCCCAACACCCGTAAGCCTATTTGCCATCCACATGGTTACTAATTGATTGCTGCACAATTCAAATAATGTTCAATCTGTGAGCCTTATAATTAAAAACAACAGAACAATGGTCTTTGAAAAGAATCTAGTCGCCACTTGGTTACCACAATCTTTGTGAGAGGCTAAATCAGAGAATTTTAAAAATAACATTAGGCTAGAGATCATTAATGGAAGAGTAGAGAACATTGATGTGACATTTTCTATTATAACAGAGGCATTAACCCATTTTTAATAAGATAGTGGAATTTTATTTGTGTACTTAAGTGACCATTGATTGAAACCAAAGACAACAGTAATTTTTTGACTATACTTTAGTCATGGAATGTAAAGGCTTTTCATACAAATGATAGTTATATTTTTCACATTGTATGTTTCCAAGTCTAGATTTGAAGTAGACAACATGATTTAAACTCCAGTTAGGAAAACAACCCAGCAAGCAAAAGGTGATTTTAAGAACCAGGCATCAGTAACATGCTGTTGGCTGACTGCCCCACAAAAATAATTGCAAAGAGTCTCCCAACCATTAAATCACTGACTAACAACCAAAGGGACTAAAGATGGGGTGAGATGAACAGTTTGATAAGGGGCTGCAGTCTATGTAAGACAATCCTCAGTTTTCATTGAAGAGGAATCCTGTTCTTTTTCATTCCACACCAGAAAGAAATAGCCTTTATAGTGAAAGGCCTATTTTCTCAATGGTCAGCCTTCAGCCTGCTTCAGCCTAGCATGGAAGCTGCTCCTTTGTTTCGGGCAAATGTTTGAAAGTAATTGGATCCCACTCTGCAGATTTAGACAAGACCTGTTGAGTTTGGGGAGGTGTGCCTGTTGCCTATGACTTAAAATTGAAATCACCAGAGTCAAGGTGGAAGTTCACATTTTATTAGCAGAAACTGAGGTGGGGAAATGTAAAATAAAAATTTGGTAAAGCTTCAGCATTCAAAATGTAAGGATTATTCAATGAGTTAACAATATGCAGGGAGATGAGTCATGCCCACTAGCATTCTTGCAAACTGATAACTTATTGCAAAAGAGATCTTTGTGGGATAATGTTTACTGGGTCAAACTGCCTCTTCTCATTCTTGTTTCTGTAGAAAGATCAGGAATAGCATTGGCTCATTCTCATTTGACTGCCACAATGCCTTGGCTAGGCTCCTATTATGTAGACCACTGCTTTGCATGACCGTATTCAATCTCTTCTAATGAGCTGTTGTAGACCATGATGGGCTGCATAAAAGAAAATTCCTCTGTTCATTATGTCTCTAAAATAAAACTTCTTGAAAGAAAATATTCAATACAAGGGCCTGAGACACACACTGGGAATAGGAAGAAGAGTTTTTGATGAAGTATCGGCTAAAGGTCTGGGTGCCAATCAGGAAGTAAATGCCAAGATACAGCCAGTATGTTGGAAGTGATGTAACAATCAAGGGAGGAGGTGATCATGATGCGAAGAGATTACGATGGAGAAAAGGTGTTGGAATTTAGAGGCTGGAGATCATTGGAGTTAGGGGATGGATGAACATGAGGAAGAAAGTTAGAAATCACTGGGCATAATATTTTTGACAGATTATGCAAAGATTTATTGAATAGTTTAATGGGCTTTTGGGGAGGGAAACACCTGTTCCTCCTTGACCTCAAACAATGCCGTAAAAATACTAACATGTTGGTTCAGCTCTTCTCACTTCTTTTACCTGCAGATGTCTCAAAGCTAAGGAATTACAGCTAATGCAGGTGAGAATAGAAATTTTAAAATGGAGGCATAAAGCTTCCTTTGAAGTGTGTTGTTATCAATGAAATAGAAAGTAAATCACGTAGAAAAAGGTTGCCATTGAGTTTAAATTGTTTTACAACTGTAGTCCAAACCTAATTGTTTTGGGGGGTTAAAATCACCCCAAAAATGATTGCTCCCAACATTAGTTTACAAAACATTGACCAGAAACTTTGGAAATAGCTAACCCATACACTACTTCTGTTCACCAGTAATACTCATAGTCAGAACTGTGCTGTGCGTGAAAATATTAACCTACATTGGCCTCATTTTCTGATGTGATTCATTTCAGTTTTAAACAACATTATGATATACACTTTTGCTTATGACTTTTCACATGATTTTAGCCTATATTGAATTAGCACACAATAAGTAAGGCACTGTTCGCCAAGCTACTAAAAGTGAAATCTGGAAATTAAAATCAGCCAAGCTATTGACTTTCTAATTTTAGTGTCCTAAATATTCACACAATATTTTAATAACTCCCATGTGTTTGGCTAATATGTAGTCATAAATATGCCATAGGTTTGCAACTAAATATAAAGCTGTTGTGATTTATATCAATCTAAGGAACCATTAACAATCAGTGCTATACACTGACAGATTTTCAGATTTGAAATAAACCATGAGTTTTACTATAACTCTCAGCTCTATATTGTCAAGCTCAGGTGAAACTTTTGTGAAAAGTTAGATAAATCCCACTCAATGTGGCTGCCGTTGATAAATTATGGTCCAAGACAAGTCATTTTCCTTATGAATATTGGGAAGTGAGGATTGGGAGAATACATATACAATAGGTAGCAAATCATTTCAGATTATATTTACCAAATGTATTTTCTTTTTAAATGGTAACAATTCCAGCATAAAGGAAAACAGACTGACAGTTCCCAATTCTGTCTTTTCTGTTCCGATAGGTGTTGACTGGTGCTAGGAGATTACCAAACAATCAGTAACATTCCAGCATCTTGTCCAAATAGCTATTCTACAATTGCAATCCTAGCCCTGCACCCCCCCCCAAAAAAAACAGCATCTTGATGAGGACACTAGTGCAGGCATTAGGAGTGTGCGTAAGAAGTACACAATAATTTTTTAAAAGAAATCATTCATGCAATGTGGATATCGCTTGTTGGGCCAGCATTGATGACCAGTCCCTAGTTTCCCTTGAGAAGGTGGTGGTATGCCTCTTTCTTAAACTGCTACAATCTATTTGATGTAGACAGACCCACAATGCCATGAGGGAGGGTGTTCCAGGATTTTGACCCAGCAACAGGATGGTGAGTAGTTTGGAGGGGAACTTGCAGGGATGCATCTCCCATGTCTGTGCTGCCCGACTCCTTCTAGATAGAAGTGATTGTGGGTTTGTTAGGCCATAGATTATTATCATGAGTGTTGCTGGTGTTACAGCCAATCCAAACCAACTTTATCCAAAAAAGATTCAATAGTTCATAAAAAGTCAACCAATCGCTCTTATGTATTCCTTTACCTATTGTTTCTAAGCAGTACTCTCATATACTGCAGCATGTTGAATGGAAAGTGACTAACTTTTAGTGCAGGATGCTATAGATCACCTGGAAGATAACCACAAATTGTTCTGGGTATAGAAGGCTGTGTTTCAACCACCTCAGTACAAGTGATACCAGGTCAGGGCTGGCTGGGTATTAGGATTGGCAATGGTGGGAGCAAGTGTTATCACCTTGAAAGAGGGTCAGCAGGCTTGTGCCCCATCAAGCCATTCTGTCTCTCACATGGTAGTGTTGTAGTAACCATGGTAAACAAGTGGAGCACAGATTGTGCTACCAAATTGAGATGCTGAACATTAACATCAATAGTCATGACAGTGTTCTATAAAATCATAACTTACAGGAACAAAGTTAGGCCTTTTAGCCAATCGAATGCACACTGCCATTTGATCATGGCTAATATGTTTCTCACCCCATTCTCCTGCCTTCTCCCCATGATCCTTGATCTTATTAATCAAGAACATGGGTACCTGTGTCTTAAAGTCACACAATGAGTTAGCCTCCATAGCCTTCTGCAGCAATGAGTTCCACAGGCTCACCACCCTCTGGCTGAAGGATCATCCCCTCACTCTAAGGCTGCGCCCTTGGGTCCTAGTCACTCCTCCTAGTGGAAACAACTTCTCCACATCGACTCTATCCAGGCCTCTCAGTATTCCGTAAGTTTCAGTGAGATTCCCCTTCATCCTTTTAAACTTCGTTGAGTGCAGACACAAAATCCTCATCCACTCCTCGCATGACAAACCCTTCATCCCTGAGATCATTCTTGTAAACCTCCTTGGACCCCCTCCAACATCAGCACATCTTCCTTAGATGCGGGGCCCAAAACTGCCCACAATATTCCAAATGTGGTCTGACCAGAGCCTTATACAGATTTAGCAGTGTGTCCCTGATCTCGTATTCTAATTCTCTTGAAAAGAATGCTAACATTGTATTTGTCTTCCTGACTGCCTACTGAACCTATATGTTAACCTTAAGATAATTCTGAACTGGGAATCCTAAGGCCGTTTATACATCAGATTCCAGAAGATGTTGCCCATTCAGAAAATGATTTATGCTTCTATTTTGTCTATCAATGTGCATAACCTCACAATTTGCCTCATTGTAATCTATCTGCCAGTTCTGTGCCCACTCTCCTAACCTGTCCATGTCCATCTGTAGCCTTCCCACTTCCTCAACTACCTGTCCCTCCACCTGTCTTTGTGTCATCTGTAACCTTAATAACTATGCCCTCAGTTCCTTAACCTGATCATTATTGTATATTGTGAATAGTTGTGGTTCCAAAACTGACTTCTACAGAACTCTACAAGTCACTGAGCTGCCATTCTGAAAAAGACACTTTTAGGCCTGTTCTCTGCCTTCTGCCAGTCAGCCAATCCTCTAACCATGACAATACCTTCCCCTAGCACATGGGCTCTTATCTTATTTAGCAGCCTCCTGTGGGGCACCTTGTCTAAGGCCTTCTGGAAATCCAAATAGATCATGTTCACTGTCTTTCCTCTGTCTAAATTTGCTCATTATCTCCTCAAAGAATTCTAACAGAATTGTCAGGTATTATTTTCTCTTGACAAAGCCATGCTTACTCTGCCCTATTTTACCATGCACTTCCAAGTAATCTGCAATTTCATCCTTAATAATGATCTCTAAAATCTTACAAATAACTAAAGTGAGGCTAATCAGCCTATAATTTGTCATCTTCTACCCTCCTTCCTTCTTAAACAGGGCACTACGTTCTCTGGGATCTTCCCTGTTTCCAATGATTCCTGAAAAATCACCACCTCTACAATTTCCTCAGCTATCTCCTTCAGAACTCTGAGGAGTAGTCCATCTGGTCTGGATCATTTATCATCTTCAGATCTTTCAGATTTCCCAGCACCTTCTCCTTAGTGATGGCCATCACACCCACCTATGCCCCTGACTCTCTCAAAGTTCTAGTAATTTGCAGTTGTCTTCCACCTTGAAGACTAATGCAAAGTACCTGTTATAATCTTCCACTATTTCTTTGTTCCCAATTACTACTTCACAGCCTCCTTTTTAGTGGTCCAAGCTGTTTTGCCTCTGTCTTACTTTCTGTGCATCTGAAAATACTTGTGCACTTTTTTTGAACTCACCAGCTAGCTCACCCTCACGTTTCATCATTTCCTCCTTATTTACTTTTTCAGCTATCCTCTGATGGTTTTTAAAGCTTCCCCAAACATTTGGCTTCCCACTAATCTTCACCACATTGTATGCTTCTTCTTTTGCTTTTGTGCTGCAAGTGACTTCCCTTTTCAGCCATGGTTACCCCCATCCTTCCCTTTGTGTGCCTCTCCTTCCTTGCTGCGTTTCCCAAATTATTGCCATTGCTGTACCATCATTTTCCCTGCTCTGCTCCCCTTCTAATCAACTCTCACTAGCGCCCCCCTCGAATCTTTATAGTTACTTTTATCAATTGTAACATTATTACATCTGATTCAATCCTCTCCTTCTCAAACTGCAGAGTGAATTCTATGATTATGTGCATTGCCCACAATGGATTCCTTCAACTTAAGCCCCCTATTTAAGTCTGCCTCATTACACATCACCAAATCTGGAATTGCCCTTTCCCTAGAGGGGTCCACCACAACCTGCTGTAAAGAATCATCTTGTGGGTTTTTCACAAATTCCTTTTCTTGGGATCTGCTACCAACCTCATTTTTCCAGTCAACATCCAGATTGAAGTCACCCATGATTATTGTAATAGTGCCTGAGCTTGTGTAATACTATGCTGAGATTTCAAGCTAGTGTGCAGGTATAACGAGCAATTAGGAAGACAAATGGCATGTTGGTCCTTAGTGCAACAAGTTACAGTACAGGAATAAATAAGTTTTACTGCAAATGTGTAGAGTTTTGGTGAAACCACACACACCTCCCACCCACAGCCTCCAACCTCATTGTTCCCCAACCCCGCACGGCCCGTTTCTATCTCCTTCCCAAAATCCACAAACCTGCCTGCCCTGGTCGACCCATCGTCTCAGCCTGCTCCTGCCCCACCGAACTCATCTCCACCTATCTGGACTCCATTTTCTCCCCTTTGGTCCAGGAACTCCCCACCTACGTCCGTGACACCACCCACGCCCTCCACCTCCTCCAGGACTTCCAATTCCCTGGCCCCCAACACCTCATATTCACCATGGACGTCCAGTCCCTGTACACCTGCATTCCGCATGGAGATGGCCTCAAGGCCCTCCGCTTCTTCCTGTCCCGCAGGCCCGACCAGGCCCCCTCCACCGACACTCTCATCCGCCTAGCTGAACTCGTCCTCACACTCAACAACTTCTCTTTTGACTCCTCCCACTTCCTACAGACTAAGGGGGTGGCCATGGGCACCCGCATGGGCCCCAGCTATGCCTGCCTCTTTGTAGGGTACGTGGAACAGTCCCTCTTCCGCACCTACACAGGCCCCAAACCCCACCTCTTCCTCCGGTACATTGATGACTGTATCGGCGCCACCTCTTGCTCCCCAGAGGAGCTCGAACAGTTCATCCACTTCACCAACACCTTCCACCCCAACCTTCAGTTCACCTGGGCCATCTCCAGCACATCCCTCACCTTCCTGGACCTCTCAGTCTCCATCTCAGGCAACCAGCTTGTAACTGATGTCCATTTCAAGCCCACCGACTCCCACAGCTACCTAGAATACACCTCCTCCCACCCACCCTCCTGCAAAAATTCCATTCCCTATTCCTAATTCCTCCGCCTCTGCCGCATCTGCTCCCACGATAAGACATTCCACTCCCGCACATCCCAGATGTCCAAGTTCTTTAAGGACCGCAACTTTCCCCCCACGGTGATCGAGAACGCCCTTGACCGCGTCTCCCGCATTTCCCGCAACACATCCCTCACACCCCGCCCCCGCCACAACCGCCCCAAGAGGATCCCCCTCGTTCTCACACACCACCCTACCAACCTCCGGATACAACGCATTATCCTCCGACACTTCCGCCATTTACAATCCGACCCCACCACCCAAGACATTTTTCCATCCCCTCCCCTGTCTGCTTTCCGGAGAGACCACTCTCTCCGTGACTCCCTTGTTCGCTCCACACTGCCCTCCAACCCCACCACACCCGGCACCTTCCCCTGCAACCGCAGGAAATGCTACACTTGTCCCCACACCTCCTCCCTCACCCCCATCCCAGGCCCCAAGATGACATTCCACATCAAGCAGAGGTTCACCTGCACATCTGCCAATGTGGTATACTGCATCCACTGTACCCGGTGCGGCTTCCTCTACATTGGGGGAACCAAGCGGAGGCTTGGGGACCGCTTTGCAGAACACCTCCGCTCAGTTCGCAACAAACAACTGCACCTCCCAGTCGCAAACCATTTCCACTCCCCCTCCCATTCTCTTGATGACATGTCCATCATGGGCCTCCTGCACTGCCACAATGATGCCACCCGAAGGTTGCAGGAACAGCAACTCATATTCCGCCTGGGAACCCTGCAGCCATATGGTATCAATGTGGACTTCACCAGTTTCAAAATCTCCCCTTCCCCCACTGCATCCCTAAACCAGCCCAGTTCATCCCCTCCCCCCACTGCACCACACAACCAGCCCAGCTCTTCCCTCCCACCCACTGCATCCCAAACCAGTCCAACCTGTCTCTGCCTCCCTAACCGGTTCTTCCTCTCACCCATCCCTTCCTCCCACCCCAAGCCGCACCCCCAGCTCCCTACTAACCTCATCCCACCTCCTTGACCTGTCCATCTTCCCTGGACTGACCTATCCCCTCCCTACCTCCCCACCTACACTCTCTCCACCTATCTTCTTTACTCTCCATCTTCGGTCTGCCTCCCCCTCTCTCCCTATTTATTCCAGTTCCCTCCCCCCATCCCCCTCTCTGATGAAGGGTCTAGGCCCGAAACGTCAGCTTTTGTGCTCCTGAGATGCTGCTTGGCCTGCTGTGTTCATCCAGCCTCACATTTTATTATCTTGGAATCTCCAGCATCTGCAGTTCCCATTATCATTGAAGACTGTGTGCTTGTTTGGCCTCCATATATAAGACAAAGTATACTTGCATTGGATGCAGTACAGAAAACGTCAGTCCTTGGGATGAGAGTGTTATCCTGAATGAGATGCTGGAGATATTTAGTACATATTCTTTAGAAACATAAGCAATCTCTTTGAAGTGTAGTAGATTCTGAAGAGGTTTTACAGGATGCACGCAGAGATTACGCGCCATAACTGAGGAACTTTCAAACGCAGAAGCACAATCCCAGGATAAGGTGCTGATCATTTAGGACTGATAAGGGGAGAAATTTCTTCACTCAAAGACTTGTAGACGCTTCAACTTTGAATATGTTTGAGCTGAGCTGATTTTCAATCTTTCAGAGTATTGAAGGATTTGGAGATCAACGGGAAAGTGGATCAGCCATTGTCACATTTAATTGTGGAGCCAAAAAGTCCCCACCTGCAACTCCTCCTTATTTTTATGATCTCAGTCTCAGTTTATACTGCAGTGGCTTTTGCTCATGCTGCAATGGAAATTATATCATCAGCCATTAGGTTCATCCTGAACACCACACTTGATTACCAATTACACACAGCACATCAAACAGTTGTCATGTTGGAGTTGATGACTTTGCAGTCGCATTGATTGTAGAAACATGGACTGTCTCAAAACCGAAGAAAAGTACAATTTATATCAAAGACCTACACTGATATTGTATATGGAGAGGCTTTTAAACTTCTCTCATTGAACTATCGGAAGCGAAAGTAAGTTCAGGCTTATGACCAGTATGCTCACTATTAAAAAGTTGTTCAAAAGAAAATTAGTGACTCACAACTTTTATGTTTGTGAATGTGAAATTGGTAGCAACTGTGAATGTTATAGCTATAGTCAGTCGGTAGGGAGTGATTTCTCTGGCATTGAAAGATATTAGTCTATAAATTCAGTACACAAAGCATGTTTTATCTGGCTATAACTGACCTACAATGGTTTTTTTAAAAATGCACATGTATTGAGCAAATAAAGCACTTCCTGATATATTAAGAAAAGAAAATAAAATCCTTTATGCACATTTGTGTGTATTGGCATTTGCATTTTGTCCATAAATGGCCTTCTGTACCACAATCCACAGAACCTCTTATAATTAACAGTGTTGAATGTGCAACCATCAGGGTGCATACTTGTTTGGATTGATTGATTGATTGATTGTTACATATACCAAAATATAGGGAAAAGTATTGTTTGCAAGTAGTATGGGCAGATCTTAGCAAGTAAATGATGTACAGATCAAAAAGACTTAGAAGCATACAGGTTACATTGCAAGTTACATTATTTGAGGCTACAGTCTATTCAGCAGTCTGATAGCGTCTGCAAAGAGGCTGTTCCTGAACCTGCTTGTGCATGTGTTCAGGCTTCTGTACTTTATGACTGATGGATGAGATTGTAGGAGATCATTCCCAGGGTGGGATAGGTCTTTGATGATGTTGGCAGCCTTTCCACAGCAGCGAGCCTGGTAAATGGAGACCATGGATGGAAGGTTGGTTCCTGTGATGG
The DNA here is from genome assembly GCF_030684315.1 of Stegostoma tigrinum. Classification (NCBI taxonomy): domain Eukaryota; kingdom Metazoa; phylum Chordata; class Chondrichthyes; order Orectolobiformes; family Stegostomatidae; genus Stegostoma; species Stegostoma tigrinum. Next base: position 607,006 of record NC_081359.1, on the reverse strand, counting down.
TCTGGGCTGTGCACACCACCTTCTGTAGTTTCTTACAGTCCTGGGCAGAGCAGTTACCATACCAGGCTGTTATGTACCCGGACAGTATGCTTTCAATGAAAACATCTGTAGAAGTTGGTGAGGGACCTTATGGACATGCTAAATTTCCTGAGCCGCCTGAGGAAGAAGAGGCCTTGTTGTGCGATCTTAACTGTCGCATCCATGTGGGAAATCCAGGACAGGTCATAGGTTAAGGTCACTTCAAGAAACTTGATACTCTTCATTCTCTCAGCCTCAGTTCCTTTGACGTAGATGGCAGCATGTTCTCCTCTTTTCTTCCTGAAGTCGATGATCAGTTCTTTAGTTTGCCGACATTGAGAGACAGATTGCTTTCATTGCATTTTGTCATCAATCCATCTCTCTCACTTCAGTATAGAGAGGCAATAACCTACTGGTATTATCGCTGAACTGTTAATTCAGAGACCCAGATAGTGTTCTGGGGACCCAGGTTCGAATCCGCCACAGCAGATGGTGGAATTGAGTTCAATAAATACCTGGAATTAAGAGTCCAATGATGACCATTGTCGATTGTCGGAAAAACCCATCTGGTTCATTAGTGTCCCTTAGGGAAGGAAACTGCCATCCTTACCTGGTTTGGCCTACATGTGACTCCAGACCCACAGCAATATAGTTGGCACATAACTGCCCTCAAGGCAATTAGGGATGAGCAATAAATGCTCCCCAGCCAGCGACACCCTCATCCTGAAAATGAATAAAACAAACATGTCATTATTAGATATCCATCCCACTATGGTGGTGTCATCAGCAAGCTTGTAGATGACATTTGTTCAGAATTTGGCGACACAGTAGTGGGTGTATAGGGAGTACAGTAGGGGACCAAGGACACATCCTTGGGGGAGCTCCAGTGTTGAGTGTTATTGTGGAGGGGGTGCGGTTACCCATGCTCACTGATTGCGGCCTGTGGGTCAGAAAGGTGAGGATCCAGTTACAGAGGCCAGAGCCGAGACCAAGATCACATGGTTTTGAGATCAGTCTGGAGGGGATAATGGCATTGAAGGTGGAGCTGTAGTCAATGAGCAAGAGTCTGACATAGGAGTCTTTGTTGTCTAGATGTTCCAGGGATGAGTGCAGGGCTAGGGATATGGCATCCACTGTGGATCTGTTATGTCAGTCTCAAACTGTAGGGGATCGAGGCAGGCTGGGAGACTGGAGTTGATGTGGGCCATGACCAGCCTCTCAAAGCACTTCATGATTATTGAAGTCAGTGCCATTGGGTGGTAATCATTAAGGCACAGTGCATGTGTTTGCTTGGGTACAGAGATGATGATGGTCTTCTTGAAGCAGGTGGGCACTTTGGCATGTAGGAGGGAGAGATTGAAGATGTCGGTGAATACCTCCACCAGTTGGTCTGTACAGGATCTGAGTGCTCGGTCGGGGACACCGTCTGGGCCTTGGGTTGACTCCCAGTGAGACTGCTCTGAGTCTGCAGCAGTGACAGGGGGACCAGGTGTGTCTGGGGCTGTCGGAGCAGGTGTCACCGTGCTGGTGGTATTCTGCTCAAACCCAGAGTAGAAATCATTGGGTGTGTCAGGGAGGGATGTTCGCTATCTTACAACATTTCATTTTGTATTCCGTAATGCCATAGACAGCGGGAGCCTGTTTGGTTGAGTTTGGCCTCTAACTTGATTTGATACTCCCTCTTGGCCTCCCTGATGGCCTTATGGAGTCATACCTGAATTTTCTGTATTGGTCCGGGTCACTTGACTTGAATGCTGCACATCTGGTCATCTGTAGGGAGTGGATTTCCTGGTTCACCCAAGGTTTACAGTTTGGGAGCTCTCAGATGAACTTAATTAACAACTGAAAGAACTACGGATGCTGTAAATCAGGATCAAAAGCAGAAGTTGCTAGAAAAACTCAGCAGGTCTGGCAGCATCTGTGAAGGAAAAAAAGTCAGAGTTAACGTTTCGGGCCCAGTGAACCCTTCTGCCTTGTCTGAGGAAGGGTCACTGGACCCAAAACATTAATTCTGATTTTTCTTCACAGATGCTGCCAGACCAGCTAAGCTTTCCCAGCAACTTCTGTTTTTGTTCCTTGCTGGTGTCTCAGATTGACTTCTTTAGTGCACAGACCTCATTGTGGCCTGTGATGGTGATGACAGATTTGTCTAGGTTTTCCACTGGGAGGAGGAACACAGCCCTGTGGGTGGATTTTCTGAAGCGAGGGTGGGAGATTGAGTGGCAGCTTTCTTTGATGGTTGCATAGCAGTGGTCCAGAATGTTCAGTCCCCTAGTGGGGCAGGAGATGTGTAGGTGGTTATTTGGCATCACCTGCTGGAGATTGGCTTGGTTGGATTCACCAGCCAAAACAAATAAGGCCTCAGGGAAATTTGTCTCTAGTGTCTCTTCAGTGGCAGTGTAAATCACATCTGGGCACATTCTTCACATCTGGGGAGGGTGGTATGTAGGCTGCTGTCAGGATGGAAGAGGTGAACTTTCGTGGTAGGTAGTTGGGACAGCATTTTACTGTAAGGTATTTTTGGCCCAGGGAGCAGTGGCTTGCCTGGATCATGACATCCCAGCACCAAGAAGTATTGATCAGCAAGCATGTTCCACTGCCCTTCACCTTACCCAAGGATGCCATGTGATCCATGCGGTGTATGGAGAACCTGTCAGCTTTTCAGGCACAGTTGGGAATGGTAGGGGTGAGCCAAATCCCCATGAAGTAGGGCACACAGATGAAGGGTCTAGGCCCGAAACGTCAGCTTTTATGCTCCTGAGATGCTGCTGGGCCAGCTGTGTTCATCCAGCTCCACTCTTTATTATCTTGGATTCTCCAGCATCTGCAGTTCCCATTATCACATTACAACCTCTCAGTTCCCCCTGGTAGGTCAGTCATGGTCTAAGTTCATCCCCAGCCCAAGTTCACCATGATTGCACTTTATTTTTTTTTCTCAAACATTAGCCATTCTTCATCCTCCTGCAATCTTTTTCCTCATCTAAAGTTTTTACAGCCTTGTAAATGGCTACATCTTCCACAAGCTTACTGTTTCTCTGATATCTATGTTCAGATCATTAATAAAGCTTGTGTTGAGCAACAGCTTCATCAATCATCTCTGTAGACCTTGCCAAGTGATGATCCAGAAGTTTGAAAAGCCCAGTCAATCACCTTTAACATTGAGAAACTGGGCAATAATGAGACCTTCAGCAGGCTTGGACCAATTGCAGTGTCTTCTTTCCTGCTAGTTTCAGTTAAAATTGGGGAGACTATTTAAAGATATTAACCAAGCCTTCCTAGAAGTAGGTCCAATTGGGAATGACTTTCCTTCCAAATGGATCTGGAGATGGCAAACAGTTTGGTGCCCTAAAGCAAGCATTAGACTCATGATTAGCCTAGCTCTTGAACATCAAAATTTGTTCGCTGCAATATTTTCAACTGGGACATATATTAGATGATTGAAATCTAGAGACTTTGCCTCAAAATTTGTCTGTCTCCAATATCTTATTTAAAAAGTGCAACAATGATGAATCCCTATGCCTCCAGAGTAAATATTGATAAATGAGTGAGATAAAGCATAGAATTACAATAAATATTTCCAATATAGAGTTAGTACCAGATCAGAGATAATGGGCTGGATTGTATCCTTCTGTGCTGGAGATTAGTTGACTTATAAAGTGTTGCGTTATGATTTTTTCAAACTTTAACAAGTTTGCTAGTGCAACATTTTTAAGTAGCTCTGAACTGATGGCCCAAATTGACTTCATTATCAATATTTACTGCAGCTTACTGCTTTAATCTGCTGTCAAAAATCTATTTAAATAATCTTCTCCCACAACTAAATTTCCTTTGTTTATGCTCTTGGGAACCAGACTTTCCAGTAACTAGAGTCATGGTTAAATTTTGATGAAGAGTTTTGAAATTCATTTGCAGAAGCCTTAATAAGTCTCTCTACAAATGCTGCATATAAGAGGGATTCACTGTGAATCTTGCTTTGTAGAATAGTTCACCTTAACGTACTATTGGAAAGTTCCTCACCCTCACCAGGGATACACGTTTCTCTAGGTAAGCATTCTTTAGTGTTACTAGACGTTCATTCTATCTTGGAGATTTAATTTTTAGATAAGGTCCCTCTGTAGTCTGCAAACTGTACAAGCTAAAGAGATGTTGTAATGACCAGATATCAATAGCTTTTTCTGCACTGTTGTGTCTAATTTGGCTACAGAATGAGTGAATTGGTCTAATTTCAATGTTCCATCCCCTAAAACAGATGACAAGAATTGTAGTAAATGACAAGGGTTCTTGTGAATCTGTAGAATCCAACAGGTTGACCCCACCTTCTCCAGGTATTGAACCTTGAACATTAAGCTAATATGACATAACGAGCTGCTTCTTCACTTTAAAGCTGGCTCAGTTGATATTTCTGTAACCAGAAAGAACCTGCTGATATATATCTTCCAGAAACAACTGATGTTCCAAATCATAGTGTTTAGTTTCCTGTTGAATAGAAACATCTGGAAAACAGCTACGCATCCAGTTAATTGCCATGAACCGACCCTTTGTTAGTTTAGTGCATATCTGAATTTACCTTACAAAGTGAGATTAGATTAACCAAAATTTCAGTCAAGAACTTGAAACCATGTGGTGCACTTACTCATTGAGTCATTACTTAAATCTCATACGATTTTGTATTTGTACAGGATATATGCATATTCTCTATGAATCACTTGATTCAGTATATGAGAAACTTTGTTTTTTTTTAATTCCAAGCTTGGTTTTCGTCCAATGTTGTCTAAGTGAGTCCACTTGTTAATGGGTCTATTTGACCATCTTCTTATTGACTTCTTTAGCAGTTGTTCCATCATGCCATCTTATATCAGTTATTTCTCTCAAACTCTATTTCAATTTAAAATGTTGATACATCTGGGAGGGTTTTATGGAGGAAGCATAATACAACTGAAATGTTTACTAGAAAACTGTGAATGATCCTGTTCATTTTGACTCATGCGTACTTTTATTCCTACCCGAAACAATCATCTAGAGAGACATTACACTAAAGTGCTATCATGTTTCGCAACTCCATTTTTCAGGGTCCCTGGTCACCACAAAATAGGAATCTTTATATCAGTCCATTGGAAACACATCCATACAAAAGGTACATCCTTACCTTCTGCAGTTTTTAAAAGATTCACACAGGTTTCTGTGAAAGATCTTTTATTGTCCTCAGGACAGCAGTGTTTTAACGGTACTCATTTCTCTTGTAACATTACAGCCTTGCTGAGTTAGGGTTCCACAGGTTCTTAAACCTGTGGAACCTGAACAATGAGTATCGCAAACTATTCAACCAATGGTGGCTTCAAATGGACCCAGTCTGCTCTTTCACAATATTCACATGCATTTCTTTCCAAAAGACTGGAAATTAATTTGGAGTCAATTCAGATTAACAGTTTTTCACTCCATGGTCCAGGTATATGTGTCGAGTGAGATCAATTGTACAGCTCCCATGAGTCTTAGCTGGAATTAACTATCTTCAGCAGAGGCAGAGCTTGGGTTTAAAGATTTGGGATGGGGCAGGGCCATCAGATAAGTGGTTAGATTTGGCTGGCTTAGCACAAAATACAAACAAAAACACCTTGGAATGTACCACTGCCATTCATATTGCACTTCAAATGGCAATAAACATTTGAAGGTTAAATGAGTAAATGACTTCACAAATTTTTGGCTGAGGCATGACATGAAAATTTGGTCACCCTTAAAATGACTTGTGGGAGCAAGAGTGTATCATGCTCCTACCAACCTTCCCAAAGGCTCTGCCTACCTTTTTACCAACAGTCCTGGGTTCCACCATTTGTTGTCCTTTAACTCTGAAAGGTTTGCTTTTCAATGTAGGGATTGAGAAGCAATAATTTGACTCAGAAGATATTCTTCCTACAATACAATTACTTTTCCAGCATGAAGTAATGTAATTTGCATGCCTCTGCTTTTTCTTTCTCTCCTAATATCTTATTTGCTATCTACTTGCTAATACCCGGTTGCATAATCTTGTACAACTACAACATTCCTTCATGTTCAGATATGTCTTGTACTCCTACTTTACAACAATATTTATGCCTTAACTTTGTCCGCCTTCTTCCAGACCTCCTGCCAGGTCGTCCTCTGAGTCGTGAAGACAGTGCTGAAAAACTGCAATGCTTTGTGTCTACTTTACAAGCTGGGGGTTTTGGCCTCCCCCATGAAACAGTGTGGTTGCGTCACTTCATGATGGTGCCTACCTGCGCTTGCAGACTTTCTTCATTAAAACTCGCTTTGCGCTACAGCCATTTTTAACCTGCAGTGGTGTGCTCAGCGGCAGCTTTACAAAATTTGTATGAGTCAAGTGGCTTTTCATCTGCTTCAGAAGCGCAAAAAGATCTTTAATGTTGACATATTGCAATTGGCTGAAATTTATCTTTGCCACTGATGACAGCAGTTTTCACTTGCTTTCTTTTTTCCAGAATTTTGTGTGCTTTGCTCAAATTTTGGTACAGTGATTGCAAAAGAAGCTTTTATTGCCAATTTTATTTTAAAACCAGAATTGATGTTGGTCCCTTGACTAATAAATAATTCTAAACAAAACAGTTGTAAAAAGTCCATGTTATTATCTTACAATAAATAAACTTAGTTAAAAATAGGTACATTTTTTGGCCTTGTAAAGAAAGATAGCGCAAAGTTATACCCATGATTTTTTCCATTATTACGTGCATTGGGAAATGAGCCAATGGTGCGCATGATAAGTGACAAAATGTGAAATTATTGTGATTACAAAACTGAGTTGATTTCAGTATAAAATTTTCTTTATGTTAGATGATAAATGGAGCCAATATATTGGTGCGCAAAGTCAGTGGAATTGATCAAATCATATTTTGGCACACGGAGATTGGTGCCTCGATGACAATTTGAAAAATTAGTCTTTAGAAATCATTGCTCTCTTTATATGAAAATGTTTGCCAAAATGATAAAACTGGATGACATACATGCAAACCATATGTTACTTGCAATGAAGTTTGAGAGATAATATTGCCAGGCATCAGAGGGTTTTTCTCCATTACAGCAACTTTTAGAGCATTTTTATCCCCTCTGCTGACTTCCTGCGCTCGTCAGCTAACGTGCTTCCCCTTTGTTATTTTTATCAAATTTACAATACAAAGTTTTTGTAACCGTGGGAATTTTCAGGCAGTTATTGAGAATCTGGAGCCTGAAGAAGTCAATAACAACTGAGTATACCTATTTACCCAGCTGTCACTGACTTTTCTCAGCTCATCTGCTTCCCAACTAGCATCAAGATTGGTCTGGATGCTAACAGTACAGGGTTCTCTATGAAGGCAGTCACTGTCACTCTCATAGCTGACATCTTCAGAGTGGCTCCCTGCAGAGAAGGGAGACCCCGAATCAGGGTCTGAAAAATTGAAATGAAAATAAGGACTTCTCTAAGAGGTAAGAATATTTAAATTTTCTTTTTTAATCATTGTTTAGCTAGGAAACGTATTTTAAACTGAAAGCTCTTCCCCACAGTTTCTTCCTCCTTAAGGTAGATAAACCTTATTCGATCCTTGTAATATAAATGCCTTTGATCTTGCCACATAGTCTCACATGACTTTTGCCTCGTCAGAGTCGAAGTGCTGATGCCTGGCAACATCATATTTTATTCCTCTTTATAGCCCTCATATGAAATGTGATTTACCATTTGTTTTAGAGACAATAGCTTATTCATTTGTCAAAGGAGCTGAATTTGGAAACTGAGGCAACCTAGAAAAGTGAGATCAAACAGAATCCAACTAATGTAGAGATTGGTTTGGATAATTGGGCAGTATAACTGTAAATTGAACAGTAAAGGATATTCTGTTGGAACTTCAATTGTTGAACTGCCAATTATCTTTTGTTTTTCAGCCCGAAAGCTAAGAAAATTCAGTAAACTAAAGAACATCGGGAACAGCCCATCTTCTCTGCAGTCCGAAATGACACTATCAAGTGTCAATGCAGTTGCAGTACCAAAGGTCTCATTACATTCAGCTCGAGCGGTCCAGTTCACGCCGACACTCGTTTCCATTTTACAGATAATTGAACCAGAAGTTGTTTATGCAGGCTATGATAACAGTCAACCTGACTCAACTAACTATCTGCTAACCAGCCTGAACAGGCTATGCGAGAGACAACTTGTATCTGTTGTTAAATGGGCCAAATCTGTACCAGGTAACCGTATGAGTTTAAGTGATAAAATTCCAATCGTTAGACAACATAGTGCACACTACACTATGTATCTTTTTTGTTTCCTTTGTGGTGATGTTTTGGTCATCGAGTTAATGGATTTAATTGCTAAATGGTGGAACACTTTGGGGAGCCCATTGTCGTCATCAATTACTTCTAGGTAAAGTGTGGCTAGATGCAAAATACCAGCTGTCTGTACGTAGAACATAGAGAATCACAGCACAGTACAGGCCCTTTGGCCCTCGATGTTGTACTTGATTTTGAACATACGTTTCAATCATTAACTTGAGCAGAGTGACAAAGCAATAGTTCCTATGAGTGTAATTAAACTCACTGCACCGTTTGCCTGAGCAAAAGTTCACATCACTCTTCCTATATTCATTGCAAATGTGTTTCTATCCTTTATGTGAAAACAGATTTGTCCACAACTTAGTAGCTTAGTAACAATGTACCCTGTCAGGGATAGAGGTGGGGAGAAACTAAGGCCTGTTTTGATCCCCCACAAATCATCATGGTGCAGCTTAAACCCTTACAGCTGTGAGCCTTATTTGATGAAAGCCAGGAGACCTACCACAAGGATGGAAGAAATATTGATCATGTCAGCACTGGGCTGTAGTCTGATACCTGGCTGAGATCAACCCCCATGGACGTTCTGAAAAATAAAATTCTTGGCTTCCTCTCCTATTTCAACAAATGAAATATGACCCAAAGAAAATAGGGGACAAAATCAAAGAACTTCAAGCCCTCATAAAATCAAAAACCACTGACCAAAATTTTCTTTGGAGATTTAAGGTAATCATACTTGCATTGCAATTACCAGCAGAATGTCATGAACAATATCAAATTCAAAACTTTAACAATACCCAGTCTAAGTTTATCAGGCTTTAAACATCTGTGATTACTGCATAACAACTTGTAAATTGTACAGTTAATGCAGTGATATAGGACAGTTAAACTATTCAGAGAAAGAAGAATTTGGAATGTAACTTTATCACGTTTCTTTTGGAGAAGATCTAATGATTGCATTGAGGACCCCCACTCACAGGGAACATGGGAATGAAAATAAGCAATTGGGGCATTATTTCCTAGAGGCAATAGGAATCATGTTCAGTGGTTGGGTAGCTGGCAAGAATTCCGTGTTGCGTCTTTTTGCAAAAATATCTTTAATTAACTGCTAATTATACACTTAACAATGCACCAGCTGGCACTCCCCATGATCAAGGATCACAGAGATCACTTCCACCTTCGACAAACCCCAACTTCGAGAGCTGCTGAGCAATCAAAGATTGTCAACTTTGCATTGTTCAGCAGTGCCAGTGAGGAGGGAGTAGCTGCTGTGGACAATACATACTCAATCCAGGGCCACTGAGAGACCTGGCAATAGGTGAGTGATAGTGGAATGGGGCTTCACAGAGTGGGAGCCATGGGAGTGGGTAGGCAGCAATAACAGGGATTGGGTCTCATCTTGCATTTATTCATCAAGGACTGAACATTTGAAAACAAAGTATCTTCTTTGGAAGCCCACAAACAAGGCAACAGCATTTTCTCTCTGGATTTCCCTCACAATAACTGCATAATGCCCCATTGATGAGATGAGATCTTTAGTTGCGATTAGGGTGGGAAGGTCATTCAAGAACTGCCTTGTTCCAGATTTAGAACTGTAAAACTACAGAAAGGTTTCAGCTCAGAAAGAGATCATACAGCCAATGTATCTGTGTTAGCTGAATAAACTAATCCCCTCCCCCCAACCCCCCAATTCTAACCCCACTGTCAGGAGTCTGGTCTGCTGCTCTTCAGATTACAGTTCTTCAAGGGCTGATCCAGTTTCCTTTATAGTAAGTTGAGCATTTCCACCTCAGCCACAATATGCTTTTACTCTTCAATCAATTACCTTAAATCTGTGCACTCCAGAAATTGACTTTGTCCCTAAGGAAGACAAATAGTTCCTATCCACTTGATCTAAGCTCTTCATTATGTTGCACACACCGACTCAGTCACTTCTCAGCATCTTCTTTTCTATCAAAAATAATCCTAGCTCATGCAATCTTTCCTTATAGGTGCAATTTTTAACCCTGACAAATCTCAACTGTACACTGTCTAGAGCAATAATAGCCATCCTGTAATGTGACCAAAAACATACATTAATCTCCAACTGTGCCTAATGAGTATCCTATAAAGTTCCAGCATTACCTCCTAGTAACGGTATTCAGTTCCTCATTCACTGAAGGAAAGCTTCCCAAATGCTTTCTTTACCTCCTTATTGGCCTGTTCTAGCACCTTCAGGGATGTAAGGACATGCACTCAGAGGTAATGGGAACTGCAGATGCTGGAGAATCCAAGATAACAAAGTGTGAAGCTGGATGAACGCAGCAGGCCAAGCAGCATCTCAGGAGCACAGATGAAGGGTCTAGGCCCGAAACATCAGCTTTTGTGCTCCTGAGATGCTGCTTGGCCTGCTGTGCTCATCCATCTTCACACTTTGTTATCTAAGGACATGCACTCTATGGTTTATCATGATCCTCATCAATCCTCCTCATTACCATCTCAGAAAATTCAATGAAGATTTTAAGATATGACCCTCCCTTAACAAAACCATGCTGATTATCCCTGATTAATCTGTGTCTCTCCAATTGTGTCAAAATTGATTCCAGTACTTTGCCTATCATGGGCATCAAACTGACTGGTCTATATTATTTCATTTACACCTTGCACCCTTTTCAAGTACTGACGCAATGTTTTCAGAATTGTTTTGCAGTAGTGGTAGTATTCCTATTCTGGGCCACAAGACCCAGGTTCAAGACCCACCTGCCCAGATAGGTGTCATGACATGTATGAACAGTGATTGAAACTGTTACACTGTTGACAGACATGTAGTTCTCTGATATCTCACCTGTACCTAGTGAGAATTGGAAAATAAATTTCAGAGCATCTGCTATTCCCTCCCTGTCTTCCTTTAGCAGCCTAGGATGCAATTCATCTGGTCTGAGTGATTCATCCATCTTCAGGTCAGACAGTCCTTCCATTTCTTTCTCTCTGGTTATGCTTATTTTTTCCTCCAATTTAATATTTGCTTTAACTGGGACAGAGGCAGGAAAGCAGTAGAATGCCCAACCAATGCACATCCAATCTGATTGAAAGCACCTCCAGCACCAAGCTTGATTTGGGGTTCCGAAGAAGAGTCACATTGGACTCCAAACATTAACTGTGTTTCTCTCTGTCAATGTTGCCAGACCTGCAGAGTTTCTCCAGAAATTTCTGCTTTTTATAGCAGCTATTCTTTAATTCCCTTGTTGCCTAAAACCTGAAATTGCATCAGTCTGAGTCTTAATTATATTCAAAAACTGAGTTTCCAAAACCATGCTATTTCAAATATCCACAAACCTCTGGGTGAAGGTATTTCTCTGTATTTCAGTTTGAGAGAGTGAAGCCTTTTCTTTTAGTTGAAAACAAATGATACCAACTCTTTTTTCACACAGATATTTCATGGGTTTTGGACTGGAACCAAATGTAAATTGGGCACTGAGAACCAGAAAGTATCATTAGAATATTTAATTCAATGTCAAATTGTCTACAGAATCCAGGAGAGGGTATGAAAAATTGAATTCAGAAAAATAAAATGAAAAGAGACATAAAGATGTTTTTAAGATTCTACCATTGTTTATTTTTGAAAACTGCAAACATTTCTCAGCATTTTGAGGAATAAGGATCTGAAATTGTTAAAGTTAATTTTCAGGGCCCGAGGGGTAGTTTGACAATAATTAAGACTTGTGAAGTTATTAAAAATGTACATACACTGAATGGGAATTCTCAATTTTTTTGATAAGTTTGAAGTTTATTTGTCATTTCAGCACATGAACTTTATAGCATCTATGATTCTGTGGTCTCATTTGTTTCAATAGCAAGAAACCAATGTATTGCAGCTTCTGAAGGACATAGCCATCCCCTAATTTCAACATTTCACCATGCATGTGTGATGTGTGTCTGACTTGTACTACTATAAATGTGAGCATTGTTAGCTTCACTCCTATTTTTATTACAAAATCTAGATATTCATTGGCATTCAGCTCTGTAGCAACCACAAATAGATGTAAAATCACACATGTTATGTTTCCCAGAGAATTTGAGGAATATGTTTGCCATATTTGTAATAAATATGAATGTCAGTTCAGGTAGAACTAAACAAAACGAATAGTGCAGGGCAATTTGCTAAAATTATCATGTCCATACAATCATAAACTATTAAGTCTGTTCTATTTGTGACTACTCTTGTTGCACCCTAATATTTTGCAATACCTCCACCCTTCACTGCCACACAGAGAGCCAACTGGTTTAGTCTGGTTTATCAGTTTCCCTTTAATTTGGAGAGTAACATTCAGGGGATAAGTTCCTGTTATCACTTCAACTGACCAGTTTTACAATGCAAATATATCATGTATCAAAATGGATTTAAGTCACTCTGTTGCTTGTACATATCCTATGTGGTTTATTTGGTACAATGGACAAATCAGTGGATGGTATATAGATGATCATCATTGCCGTGTCATTTCTATTGTTTCAAAAAATACTGCAGATGCTGGCAACCTGAAATAAAAACATAAATACCTGGAAATATTCATTTTATCTGGTAGCATATGTAGAAAGAGAAAAGCGGAGTAATATTTTGAGTAGATGTTGCCAGATTTTATGAATATTTCTGCTTTGGTACGAGTTTATTTATCACTGTTGGTTGAAGTTGGCATAGGGAAATATGGTACTGAGAATTGAGAAATTGTTTTGAAAGGTATTATTGCCCTTTCTTTTTAATTATTGAAGTATAAATTTTATCTTTGATAGAGTTACAAGTCTGCAAATACAATGGTTTACCTTTATCAGATTAAGCCATACAAAAATATTACATCTGCTTGCCTTAAAGATTGCAGAGCGGAGTAGGATGCATTCAGTCTGGTTACTTCAGTTACCATTTTTTGGCTAAGTCTTCAGTCACAATGCTAACCTTTATATCTTTCAGTTTTGCATTGCATCAGGGCACACTTGTGAAGCTTTCCAAGATACAAGATCAAAATTTCATTTATTTCTGTATCCAGCCAAATCTATTTTTTTTGTGTATAATTTTCATTAAGTTAATACAATTCTTTATTATGATTGCATCTGGCTAGAGGACTGAGGTGCAGCATTAATTCAGCAAAGCAGCATAATAGGAAATCTAGGGTCTGACGTCATTAGCACATGAAAGTTAGGAAAATGTATGGCAAAATACCATTTGGGAGATAGAGTCATAGAGGCATTTGGCATGGAAACAGGTTCAACTTGGCTCAACTTGTCCATGCCAACCATAATTAGAAAACAGTAAAGGCAGTTTTTCAAACCAGCAGGAAGCAGATAGTATTCCATAGGGTTCTGCAACCACTTCTATAATTATTGAATTAAATAGAAATCTAAAATGGTGTAGAACTTGATCAATATTCTAAAATGGAACAAAGCTCGTGATTGACACAATGCTCAGTAGTATTTGGTCTGGTAGCATCTGCCTGGTGCATCTCTTGAGAGAGAAACAAAGTTAATGTTTCAAGTCTGATTTGACTCTTTTTTTTGAAACTTCAGAATTTCTTCAGAAGTCGGTGATTGAGGCAGAAAGTGTGCCTACTCTTAAAATTAGATTGGATTGGTGGTTGATGGGTTAAGGAAACACAAAGAATTCCGTGTAGAAATGTTACAGCATAGAAGAAGGACATTCAGCCTATCATACCAATACTGGCTCCTTACGAGAACAATTTTTTGAATTCTAACCCTAGCCTTTGCATGGACGTGCAATCTTAGTTCAGAAAATCATCCAATTTCCCTTTGAATGCCAATGCTGAATATGCTGAAAATAATGCTAAGTACAAAACCCACTTGCCATGTGGAAACGTGTTTCCCAATATTGTCATTGATTCTTTCATTAACCTCTTTTATTTCTGTGTTCTTTGATTTTTGATAGTTCCCAAATGGGAACTGGTTCTTCCAATCTACTTTTTCGAGAACCCCTGATGATATTGAACACATCTATCAAATCTCATTTTAATTTTCTCCTGTCAAAGAGGACACACTCAGCTTGTCCAATCTGTGTTTATAACCAATACTCCTCATATTTGGAACCATTCTCATGAGTCACATTCTCCCTGAGGTATAATGCCAAGCCAAATTGCAAATTGCTGGAAAAATTCAGCAGTTTCCGGCAGCGTCTTTGGAGAGAAAACAGAGTTAACGTTTCAGATCCAGTAATGCTTCTTCAGAACTGACAATAGCTAGGAAAATGGTGGTATTTATGCAGAAGGTGGGGTAGGGGGCGGGAGGGAGCAATAAATGATAAGTGGAGACAGAGCCGAAAAGAGAGAAAAACCATAAGACAGACAAATGACTGAATACATATCAGTCTAGGAGAATGAATATCTGCTCATGTGTTTATTAGTGGCTGACAATGGGTTGTGTGTGGTAGAAGCCCATCTGATGATAAGGCCTGGTGTGTGGGGGTTAGGGTAAGGGCATCAAAGAAGGTGTTCAGACCCTAAAGTTATTGAACTCAATACTGAGTCCAGAGGGCTGCAGGATCGCCATGTGGAAAATCGGGCGCTGTTCCACCAGCTTTTGCTGACCTTCCCTGGCAAACATCTCTGTCTCAGCCAGTTAATAGGGTGATGTGTTGAAGCGGCAGGCAACTGGAAGCTCTGGATTATTTTCTGCAGACAGAATGTGGGTGGTCTAATAAGTGGCCACCCAGTCTGTTCTTGTTTCCCCAATGGAAAGGAGACCAGGTTGTGAGCAGCAAATGCAGTAGGCTGGATTGAGTGAAGTACATGTAAATCACTGCTTCACCTGGAAGGTGTGCCTGGGGCCTTGGATGGAGGAAATGAATCGGCAGGAGTTACACCATATATGACCGCTTGGAAGATGCTGCAGGGCTGTGGGGACATGTTGGGAGTGAAGGAGGAGTCATAGAATCATCATCATAGAATCCCTACATGTGGAACTACGCCATTCTGTCCATCGAGTCCACACTGACCCTCCCAGAACCACCCCCCTCCCCTAAACCTGTAAACTTGATTTCCCACGGCTAGTCCTTCCAGATCCCTGAACACTATGGACAATTTAGCATAGCCAATCCACTAAACTGAACATCTTAGGACCGTGGGAGGAAACCAGGGCACCTGGAGGAAACCCATCCAGGCACAGGGGGTGAATGTGCAAACTCTTCACAGTCAGTCACCCAAGTTTGGAATCGAATCTGAGCCCACAGTGGACCAAGATGTCCCGGAAGCAACAGTCCCTGCAGAAGGCAACAAGGGAGGGGAGGGGAACATGTGTCTAGTGATGAATATGGTGGTTAATAATCCTCAGGACGTGGATGCTGGTGGAATGGTAGGTGAGGACAAAGGGAATCTTGTTGGTGTTGCGGTAGGGAAAGGAGTGAGGGCTGAGGGCTGATGTGCAGGAGATGGGTTAGACCCAATTGAGCCCTGTCAACCACGGTGGTGGGGAACTATTAGTTGAGGATGAAGGTGGACATTTCAGGGGCATTATCGAAACGGCCGCAAAGTAGAAACTGGGAGAAGCTCCCACCACACCACGTTTAGCACGAATAAAAACCTTTTCCTGCAATCAGTTCTGAAGAAGGGTCACAGAACCTGAAACGTTAACTCTGATCTCTCTTAACTGATGCTGTCAGATCTGCTGAGCTTTTCTAACAATTTCTGATTTTGTTATTGATTTCCAGCATCAGCAGATATTTGGCTTTTTGTGCAGTGTTAAAACAGTGTTTTATACTCTGTGCCCCAATGCATAAAGCTAAGGAATTGATTTGCTTTATTAACTTTATTAATTGCTTTGCCAACCTGTCCTGTCAGCTTCATTGATTTTATATCCCCAATCCTTTGGCTCCAGTGTTGCTTTTAGAGTTGTACACCTTATATGGTTTCTCCACATATATCTTTGATAAATGAATCATTTCCCACTACTCTGCAGTAAACATAAACCCCAGTGGGCAGGCCATCCCATTAACCTGCTGAAATAGTGTCCTATCCTTAATATGCCCTTAAGTCTATTGTATGAACCTTCTGATGTCCTCATACACAGCATTACACTAATCTACCCTCTCTTTTACCCCATCAGAAAACTCCAGCAAATTAAAGTATATGTGATTTGCTCTCAACAAATCTATACTGTCTTTTCATAATTAACCTGCATTTGCTCAAAAGTCTGTTAAAACTCCTGAAACAATGTTTCTAACTTTGTCGCATCATTGAAGCCAAACTGCATTGCTAGGTTTATCCTGACAATGCTTTTTAAATAAGATGGGAATGTTTACAATTCTCCTGTCCCTGGCACTGCTACTGTAGCAAAGAGGGAGTAGAAAATTCTGCAATTTCTATTTTTCGTTTCCTCAGTAACGTGGACGTCTTCTTCAGTCCTAATGAGTTATCAATGTTAAGTGCAGTCACTTTATCTAATTATTCCTCTTACTCATGTTTATTTTTAAACTTGGGCATCTTCTTCCTTGGTAAAATCAAATGCAAAGTCTCCGTTTAATAGACAGCCATGCCACTCTGTCCACATGGACATGTCCCAATTTAATAGGCAGCCATGCCCCTCTGTCTACGTGGACAAGTCCCCATTTAATAGACAGCCATGCCACTCTGTCCACATGGACATGTCCCAATTTAATAGGCAGCCATGCCCCTCTGTCTACGTGGACAAGTCCCCATTTAATAGACAGCCATGCCCCTCTGTCCACATGGACATGTCTCCATTTAGGTTCATAAATGACCCCACAACTGTTACCAACATTTTTATCTTTTTTTTAATCATTAAATATTTGAAACCTTTTGGATTCCCTTTTATTTTAGCTATAAGTCTCTTTTCTTTTGAGAATTCTCAATTCTGCACTGAAACGTTTATAGTGAAGCTAATCTTGCTGAGCTTTTCAAGCCATTTCTGTTGTTGTTTCTGTTTTACAACATCCACAGTTCTTTCGCTTTTTATTCCATTAACCTTCCTGATTACCCGCTGCACCTGTCAGCTAGCTTTTTGTGTTTTTCTGCACAAGAACCTTCAAATCTCTTTTTTTATTGCAGTTTTCTGCAGTTTTTTTTTCACGGTTAAGTTATATTTAGTTCTTTTGTTCTCCCTTCCAAAGTGAACAATTTCACATTTTCCCACATGAAACTCCATTTTCCAACTTTACACCCAATTATTTTATCTATCAATACCTCTTTGTAAACTGTTTGTATCCCTTTCGCAAACTGCCTTTCTGCCTATTTTTGTGTCATCTGCAAATTTAACTAACTACGTTTGCTTCCTTCCTCCAAGTTATTAACACTGTAAACAGTTGCAGTCCCTGCACTGATCCCTATGGAACCACACTGGTCGTGGGTCACCAAGCTGAAAGACAGCCCCTTACCCATACTTGATGTTTCCTTTCCATATGCCAATTATTTGTCCATGCCAATATCCTACATTGTGGAATGATTTTAGACTGTTTATGGATAATTTGGATTTAAATAACTCTATTCACCTTGTTATTTTCTGGAATTCTTTTAATAGTTGGTTTCTGTTGCTAATGCTCCCAATAGCTACTCATTGTTAAGTTACAAATAAAACAGCATTTCACTGTTAGTCTTTAGTTATTTAGACCCTGCCTTTGGCTTTGCTCATGTTAAGTTTTACTCCTTTCTGTGAAAAGCCTTTTCTCTAATCCTATTACTCATCTGCTTTGATATTGTCTCCGTGCTGAAGGCAAACACAGCGTGATAAAGCAGCCAATAGAAAAAGTAAACCTTTACTGCAAAGGTCGGAACTGCTACACTCTCAGGCTTCTGTTGTTCTGGCTAAACATTTTGTTCCTGACAATACTTTTCTTTTTAAAATTAAACTTTCTTTTGTCTGACCACAATGTATTAATTTTCTTGGACTTGCACCTATTTCCTATTTCTGTCTGATTAGAATTTGTTTTAGAAACCAGATGGGACAGAAATCCCTGGCTATGGCAGCTGTTGCTCCAGTTCTCCACTCACCTAGGTGCCAATCATTCCAAGCCCAACTCTGACCAGAAGTTCTTAGAAATAGTCCACTCCCTCTCTTTTTATTTCTGTGTTTGCAGCTGGAGGACAGGATGGAGTCAGGATTTTCATATAATTCCTCTCATTTCTATTTCCCCATGGATTGAAGGAGAGGTCAACAAATGTTATGAATGTGTCTAGAGTGATGTTTACACATCCACTTGTAACACCAGCTTTCTAGCAACTGCTTTGCTTTTTCAAACTACAATTTGCAACACTGCATATTGTTCATGTTTCTCCATGTGTTTTATCCTGCTTGTGCATTTTATCTTTCCTTAGCACCCATAGAAGTCAGGTGATCAGATTTATTGTATGTAATAATGGAGTGCATAATACAAGCATTCAATCTGAGACAGTGCTCAAAAGACCATACATCAGCTGCTTATAGACTTGCTTTCACAGGGGCAGATCAGAGGCTCAGAAATCTGCAGTGAGTGATGTGCCTCCTATTCTATGGAGCACAAGTTTAAAAGAATGAGAGGTTATTTCATTGAAACATACAGAATCCTGGGGACACTTGGCAGGGGGACGCTATTAAGATGATGTCTCCTGTGGTAGAGACTACAACTAGGGGACACATTTTAAACATAAAAGGTCTCCCATTTTAGACAGAATGAGGAGGGCTTCTTTTTTCTCAGGCATTCGTGAGCCTGTGGAACTCTGCCTCACAGTGGTGGAGCTGAGGTCATTGCATCTGCTTCTGCCATAAAGGTGTTCACTCTTGATTAACAAGGGAGCCACCACTGATGTGCAGTAACAGCAGTGTGTATCATCCACAAAATGCACCAGCAGTTTACATAGCTGCTTCAAAAGCACCTTCCAAATGTACAAATTCTGTCACCTACAGGGACAATGGCAACAATTGAAAGATACTCCACAATCTGTAAATTTCCATTCAAGCGTCGTCCTGACTTGAAACCACATAATTGTTCCCTCACTGTTGGACTGTCACAATCATGGATCACTTGTATTAACAGAACCATGGACCGCATTGGGCTGCAGCAATTTAAAAATGCAGCCCACCAACATCTTCTCTGAGCAATAAGTGATAGTTCATAAATAGCCAGCTTTACCTAATTCCCATGAACAAATATAAAAGAGAAAGCTATTCAGAATCTATTTGCCTGAATCAGGTAATTTTGTTGCCCTAATTCTAATACACCATTGGATATAAATGCATCACTGTCTCCTGTTTTATGCCACCACCAATTTAATTTCTCATTGAATTCAGTGGAATAGAAATTTATTTGGAGTGTAAAACAGAGTGCCAATTCCATATTGTCTAATTTATGCTCTAACTTAAAATTAATTTTGCCTCCTTTTATTGCAATTTTATAATTTTTACAATTTTTATTACGTTTATCTTGTACTTTAACAACTTTAAAACAGCCAAATTTTTCAATTATTATATTAAATCCTTTGCATCATCTTTCAACTTCTGAAACCAACCGTAACTTTTAAAAAATTACTTTAAGAATTTGTTTCTAACAAGAAAACTATGCTTTCTTTGAATTCCATACCAGAAAATATTGTCAGGCTGACAAGATGAAGTTTTAAAACACTTGCAAACAGGTGTGGTATGCACATCATTCACAACAATCATATCAATGCAAAGCACTCGTACTGTAATAAACATTACTTTGGTAGCAAACTCAAAGTGAAGACCCATGTCTACCAAGGTTAAATATCACAAAAAGACAAGTTAACTCCAGGAAAAAAAGGAACAACAAATTAATGCTGATCCATGGTTTTAAACATCTTATTACTAAGAGATAGGAAAGGTTAACAATGGTGAGGAGTTTGACATTCTGTAAATGATGTATCAGTGTCATAAATGTTACAATAAGTTATAATTCCAGCACAGCAGCACAAGAGAAGATAATGAATGTGTAGATGAATGGAAAACAAGGGAAAATTCAGAGGATTTTTGCAATGAAATTGATTTTTAAAAAATTGTTATTATGTGAGAAGTCTGACATTTAGAGATGAGGAGGTTGTCTTTCAGATGACAACTGCAGCTTAGAGAATTTCAAAGAAGAAATGATAACCACCAGCACATCTATGTTTGGAAGGTACTAATAAATGTCTCAGAAGATTACAGTGCAAGATACAGTGAAAATGTTTTGGAATGTTCCTAGCCATTTCTTAAAGCAACAACCCCAGAGGCATGCAGCATGAATTGCAAGAGTATTAGTGGAGCAAAAATAGCAAGGTGGAATGTTACTTCGGAATTAAAGCAAGCCTATATGCAAAGTTGATTGAAACTACTATTCCTTTCAAACTTCCTCCTGTAAAACAATAGATATTGTTGGTTGAAAGATGTGCAGGCATAAAGCTAACTTGGTTGCACAACCAATTGTTCCTACAAAATCTCTACATTCATGAGGCTAGGAAGCCTAGAGTTGAAATTGCTTTTCTATTAAAGAAGACTCCATGATCTTTTGCTTGCGGCATGGAGTTGTACTTGCATGAAGCACATTACATTAAATCATTTGATTTCCTGCAACGCCTTAATCATTGTTGTGTCTCCCTGCCAGGGAACATGGAATAGCAGAATTGACTGTTCAGAACAGGTTCTTCTCAAGGTTCACATTTTGTAAGGGTTCCACGCTGATAACATAGCAAAGCCTTTTATAAAAGTGGAAAGGTAGTTGTGATGTAGCATTTACTGGACTAATAATCCAGAACACCCCACCAGTGTTCTGGGGACTGGGGCTTTAATCCTACAATGTCAGATGTGAAACTTGAATTCAATAAAAACTGGAATTAAAAATTAGCTCAATGGTGACTGTTTAACCACTCTTGTTTATTGTAAAGTCCCATCGAGTTCTCTAACATCCTTTAGGGATGAAAATCTGTTATCCTTCACATTACTAAAATAAAACTGTTCACTACGTCTTCTGAAGAAGCACCTCTAGACCCAAAACATTCGTGGCGCGTTCTATTAACAGATGTTGCCAGACCTGCTGAGTTTTTGTTTCAGATCATAATTTTGCTGGAGTGAGGGTCTTAGCCCACAATGCTTAAGGTGTGGCTTCTTTGGAGTAAGTGTAAATGTTCATAAATGATAGATAAAGTCTGTGGAGCTGTCAGGCTGTCAGAGATAGTAGGAACTGCAGATGCTGGAAAATCTGAGATAACAAGGTATAGAGCTGGATGGACACAGCAGGCCAAGCAGCATCTTAGGAGCAGGAAAGCTGACGTTTCAGGCTAGACCCTTCTTCAGAAAAAGGGTCTTAAGGGTCCAGGCTTGAAATGTCAGCTCTCCTGTCAAGCTGTCAAATTTTTTAAAAGGCCAACCCTTTAAAATTTGAAAGAAAAGCCTGCCTGTGTCTGTAATCTGAGGTGCTTCCACAAGCTGCCACAATGGACTCTGCTACTTCACAGTTTGATTGACAGCTCCAAAATGTTACTAAAGGATTTGTTGTATTTGTGGGATATGAATATAAATGATTACATTTGTAAGGATTTACTACTTTGGCTTTTATCAATTGAGATGTTTGTAAACATTATCCACATTCATATATAGCAAAGGCTGTAATATATAGATGGACATTTATTTTATTTCATCTCAGGACAGTTCCCAAAGTCTACCCATAGTGCAGCTTAGGTACGTTGATTCAAAGGGTGTAAGAATAAGGTGTAGCCGACATGGGTTGGCAAATGAGTTACAAGTAACTTGGAGTATGAATGTGGTATATGTTTGGCAAAAGGGTATGATGGGCCTTTCAAGATATATAGAGGCATGGATTAACATTATTTGCCACAGATGGGGCATAGGGACTGGATTGGAGAGTAAGGGGATGTGAGGAGTGGAAGCTAGAGGAACTAATTTTTAACACATCCGGGAGAAAGTCTTAGCTATCTGCGACAAGTCTTTTACTGAAGCACTTCAGAGCTCCCTGACCCCTGTAGTTGCCTCCGATCTGCATCTGCTGGGGGCACTGTGTCAATGCCCCCATCCCTGAATGAGACACATACTATTTGGAGCACCTCTTTCCAAGACAAGTGCAGCAAACTGGAAAATCTCTGACATCAGTGCACCCACCTCAAGAGTGAGAATCCATACACAAAAACAGAAGTTGCTGGAAAAGCTCAGCAGGTCTGGCAGCATCTGTGGGGAAAAAAAATTAAGGAAGGGCCTCCAGACCCGAAATTTTAACTCTGATTTTTCTCTTCACAGATGCTGCCAGACCTGCTGAACTTCTCCAGCAACTTTTGTTTTTGTTTCTGATTTACAGCAGTTCTTTCCATTTCAATTTAATAAGAATCCATATTTTGCAGAATTTTTCTAACCCAGTAACTGCCACCACCCCTTTCGCAGAAACAAAGTAGATGCACAATTAAAATTGCTTCCATTAATTTGCCACTTATATTTCATTTTTCTTTGTTTAAATTGGTTCCTTTATTTTGGTGGCTGAGACCTGCTTGCCTAAAACAAGAATATTAATACAGTCGTATCCTGTTATCAGGACCTCAATAACACTTCAGCTACTATCAAAGCAGATTGACTGTTGTGGGCCGCAAGGGAGAAGTAAAAGTTCATAAAGGTAAATTGTACACTTATTTCACGCAGCCAGCAGAGGCAAAATTTTCTTTTTTCGGGACCCACAAGGAAAATATAATCTTTTTCCACTTCTTCTCTTCTCCCAACTGTGAAACTCCAGCAAGTTCATTCCCTACTTAATCTTTATAGTGAGTCCTGATTATTGCCTTCTGGTCTTGTAGGCTGTTTACCTTGTTGTCTCTTTTGGGTGTGCATCTATTAAATGAATTCCAAACTAAACATTGTCATTAAAAGAAACCTGATCTAAAATTAATAACTTGGTTTGGAGAGGGGCAACAACAATGCAAAGGTACAAATAAAACCAGGTGAAGATGATAAAAGCTCCTCGGATTGCAGAGATAATCTTCCTGTCACAATCTGACACATGATACCCTGGATGCTGCTGGGCCTGCTGTGTTCATCCAGCCCCACACCTTGTTATCTCGGATTCTCCAGCATCTGCAGTTCCCATTATCTCTGATACCCTGGAATGTGCTTACCACTGGATAGCCCTTATGCTCCTCTGAGTGCAATTTTATGACTTTTTAATATGTAAATCACAATATTTTGTTTGAAGCAGGATGCTGGCTACCATTTTGGGAAAGCAATTAATGGAACATTAAGACTCTATCAAGCAAGACATCCATAATTATAAAATGATTAAGACCAGGAGGAAGAGGAGTGCTCATCTGGTTTTCCATAAGGGTGATATGTGTCCCTGAAGCTCCATCTGCTGCAGAGTCCACAGCCCTCACCTGCCTTGAATAAACAACTTTCTGAACTTTATTTTATTTATTGAATTAGAAATTCACTGCCCAGTATTGAACCAGTTTTTACCAAAGACCTCCAGCTTGTTATTTGTTTGATTGGTGCCTAACAGTATGTTTCTGATGCGCCCAACCCACACTCCTCCATAAATCCCATAATTCAGAGTCCTACAGAATGTAGTGGGTGTGTATAGTTGTGAAATTTACCAAATTGAGCTACCCACCTCGAGATAACGGATCAGAAAATCCACAAAGTTTTTGATTCCTCATCACTTCCCAGCTGCTGGTTGGGGTATCTACATTGGATTTACATGAAAGAAACAGAAATTTGTCTCATGTATCAGAAGTTTCCAATGGAAAATTATCTTAATGCAGTGTCAGAACAGAAAAAGAGAAATAAGGGGGAAGAATGAAAGTAAGAATAATAAGTTTGCCTTAGAATATAAGAGCTTATGATTGTGACTGCTCCACATCAAACCAGTTTATTTAACAGAGATAATGGGAACTGCAGATGCTGGAGATTCCAAGATAATAAAATGTGAGGCTGGATGAACACAGCAGGCCAAGCAGCATCTCAGGAGCACAAAAGCTGACGTTTCGGGCCTAGACCCTTCAGTCCATTTTTAAAAGGTTGAATGGTAGGTAAAGAGGAGGCTGGAAGAACACAGCAGGACAGGCAGCATCTGAAGAAACGGAACCGTCAATGTTTCAGTCTTCAGCCCTGAAGAAGGACAATACCTGAAACATTGACTGCTCCTTTCCTCCAGACACTGCCTGGCCTGCTGTATTCTTCCAGCCTCCTGTTTGTCTACCTTGCATTCCAGCATCTCCAGAATTTTTTTGTCACTAGAAGGTTGGAAATAGTTTCAGTTCCTTTTCTTTATTTTATTTCTAAATACTCTACCAAATGACACAATTGTTTCCTTGTCATTTTGTATCCTTTCAGGATTATCCTGAATGTAGTAAGGCTTTTCCTAAGAAGGGTAGAGATATAAAAAATAAAACAACTTATATTTGTTCAGCATATTTAACATAGCGAAACTTTTCAGATGTCTTCTGAAAAGGTAAGAAAATTAAACAGATGCCAAGTCAACAAGGCAGATTTTCCACAAATGTGTTCCTATCACAGAGTATAATTTATGGAGAGCACTGAGCAGGAACATATCTGAAGTATTCAATAGGACTTTCTGGATTTTATTTCTATTAATGTGAATGGTCAAAGATGTTCAGTTTATAAAATCCTAGAACATTTTTGTAAGCAAACAATGGAAGTGAAACAATTTTAGAATTTGCTGGGCTGAAGGAGATGGCCACATTTATTGTCATAAACTGTATACTGTAGGCCTCTGCATTCTGTGCTTCAATGGTAGTTACTTTCATTTCATTGTACACTGCACCAAAGTATATTAGAGAGACAAGACTATGTGCACATTCGTGTTAGGATGAAATGTAAGGGCAGAATTTACCATCAGAGTCAACAAAGTAAGTGTCAGCGTTGCTGTATTGAAATGGAGGTAAGAGGGTCAGCCAGATAACAGCAATAGTCCTAGAAGAAGAGAAAGACCTGTTAGAAAATCCCACTGAATTTATTCTCCTATTATGAGCTGTCATTTAATTGATATTACTGTATTACGCCGAATAGATGGAATTGTATGCTCTGGACCTAAGCTATCATTTGGTGCAAGAAACTGGCAAGCTGCAACTTTCGCCTTTTCTACTGATACGTTGATCTGAGACACATCTTAGTTACAGTAAAAATTGCAGGCATTGATAGAAGGTACACAGTGCGGTTCACTAAAAACTGAACAAATTGAAGCAAAGCAAAGTAATCCAGTAAGCCCAAATAAATGAGCCATCAGGAAATTGCCAATAAGGTTTGGATAGTGAAGGCAATCAAAGGTAATTCTTCCTGGAAAATCAAATTGCAAGAGTGTTTCTGCTCCAAACTACAGTATCCATTAGCTGCAGTAGTAACCATTTGTTAAGCTGCTGCCCTAGTATTTGAAGAATGTAATTTCCCCCTTTTATCTTGGGTCAACTAAGTCTAGATTTTTTTAATGAGCTTATTTATCCTCTTTAAATCATGCTCATTTCTGACATTTCATTCAGAAAACACACACTTTGCTGACATGAACTCAACAAAGATTTGTGTTGTTACAAAATTTTTAGTGGTGACTCATTTGATCCTGCTCCTATTTGATGTCTCCAACTCCATACATGGGGTAAATTTTTATCTTCACCACATATCCCATTAGCATGATGAAGTGCATCATTCGTCTTTATAGATCCTGCTCCTCCCTGCTCCAAATGTTTATTTTATTGATCCACTCAATCAGATTATTTCATGTGCAGTGAAAGTGAAAATGTAATCCTACTTATCTCGGGGTCATTATTCCAAGAAAAGAAATGTTGAAACTGTATAAAGAACATTTATTCATATTATTATGAAAATATCAAAATTCTTATTTATTTTCTAAGACCTAGAAACAGTTTAGAATTCTATCCCGTACAATCTGCACATTATGCCTCGTCATTTTTATGTCATACTCCATTAAATGCAGTATCATGTTTTTAGTTGTTCTCTTGAGACTTTTCCAGGATGTTGGTCTGAGTTATAAACTTTATTAGAAGTTCCAAGCATAATTAATCTCTAATGTAATAGGATTGGGTTAAAAGGGAATTAAATGTATTCCATACATATTTAATTGCATTCCTTTGGTATAGAACCTCAAATTGCTGTAAATATTTGGCGCTTTAAGTAGTGGTACGCTGTGCCCTGATCTAGATCAACAGTAAGGTCTAAACTTTTATACAATATTGGTGTGTGTGTGATAGAAGCATGGAAATCATTGACATCACAATCCACTTTTGTCAATTTTCCTGAAATATCACGACTTACATTGTTGGGCTCCATTGGAACAACATGTAATGAAAGCTGTAAATCAGGGATCCTTATGTCAGCCAATTTATTTACAGCTACCCTTGTTTCAAAATGCTCACTTTATGTACTGCAGGATTGGTTACAGCTCCTATAATATTCTTATCTTCTCTCCTTCTCACCTGGAATTGTACTTAATCCTGGGCTCCAGTCAATGGGATATCACCTTAGCTATTTTTTCTGCTTTGTTGTCTTCCCCAGTTCGTTGACGTTCCAAGGTCTTTTCCCTGATGGAAGAATGGCCTGAAACTAGGATCAGCTATATTGGCAGCACAAACAGTGAAAGGCAGCTTCTGTACAGTTGGATTGAGAGGCACATATTACCCGGGTTCAGGTGAATTAGTGTCTTTCAGACCCTCGTCTAGGACCATCTTCCCTCTTTGTGCCATAGATGTTAATGTTTGAAGAGCATGAGGTGGGAAGAGGGCGGTTAACAGCTTAAAAGTATCTGATGTGCTGGTGGAATAGTGTTGCTTATTGTGGTTGGAGGGATGCATAGCTGCATAGATTCATGCAATGTCTGCCTGATTTCTGAACATGATTGAGATTATGTGGTGTAGATCACATGGCCTCAATAAATAGTGCTCAAATTAACTTACGAAGATTCGCTGCTGTGTAGTTGAGAATAACTTGTACAAAAAGTGACTGTAAAAAGTGCCAAAGACCAAGAAGCAACTAAGCAAGTGAAGAGGTTAAACTAAGAATCAACAAAAGGAAAAATGTTTCTCCAGTGCTCTGTCTCTCAAGTTCTTCTATTGAGCTCTACGATTTGAGACTCACACATCACTTTTTATTGTGATTTAATAGATCTCAATTCCAGATTTTTACTTTTTTCTGCCTCACTCAAGATACCAACCCTCCGTCCCCCTCCCCGACCCCCACCCCCGCCAAACTGATCGATTCTAGGTTTTATGCAATGGAGATCCCTTTACCCAGAATCAACAGCATCCGAAAAACCTCTTTGTCCCTGGGACTGAACCATAACACATTTATAAGACAGAAGGAGGCCAACAGATCCATCATCTTAATGCCTGTTCTCTGCAAAAGTGTTTCAGTGAGTTTGAATTTCCTACCTTTTTCTGTAGCCCTGCAAATATTATCTCTTCAGAAAATTATCCTGTACCATTTTGAAAGCCACAATTGAATTTACTTCCACCACTGTCTCTGGTGGCACGTTTCAGGTCTCATCTACTCACTGCATTTAAAAAAGAATTTCCTTGTGTCACCTTTGGTTGTTCTGCTAATCACCTTAAATCAGTGTTCTCTGACTCATTATTTCTACTGACGGTCAGATGATCTACCAAACTACTCTCCAAACTATTCATGATTTTGAACCTGTCAATTAAAGTCTCCTTATAACCTTATTTACTCAAAAGACAACATCCCAATTTCTGCAATCTGTCTGCCTCATTCATGGAACCATTCTTGTAAATCTTTGCTACACTCCTCCTAAAACCTTTCCAATTCCTCTAGGGTGCAGTGTCAGAATTGAACACACTATTCCGGTTAATGATGAACTAATGATTTTTACAAGTTTATCATGTTTTCTCATCGACATTTCATCCACTTATCCCACCTCATTTTCCAGTGCTGCCTCATTCCTTGTTGAATCAGAAACACAGTGATATAGAGAATTCTCCTGAACAAACTTCACAATCTCTCCACTCTCTCTGCCTTTAACATGATTACTGTGCAAGTTTACATTAGGAAAATGAAAGCCCATTATTACTACCCCTTAAATTTAACACCTCTCTGTAATCTTCATGTAAATTTCTTCCACGGTTGTTTTCCCACTAGATGGGGCGGGCGGGGACTATAAAACTCATCCAGTCGGGTAATGATACCTCTAGTGTTTCTTTTCTCTAACTAAACAGATTTCTTCACTTTGTCAATTCTTTTGTCCCCAATCTTTGCTGAATATTATATATTCAGGAACATTAATTACTCAGTTTTGCCAATCATCTTGCAATCATGAATCACATTGCCACATGGCGATCTGCACCTGCAGCTCCCCAACTGCATTGACCATGTTTTGTGCATTCGCATGCATGCACTGTAAAGCTAATATAGAATTTATTCAATTATGTCTTCCTCTAATCCCACTTAGTAACTTGCTATTTCAAAATATAATTGTATGGAGTCTATAGTTTCCATTTTATGGGATCCCCTCCAAATTCCTTCTGTCCCTTGTTTTTCCCATCTGTTACATCTTGATTCCCACCCCGCAGCCAAGATAATTTAAACTTTGTCTAATTGTCCCAACAAATCACCCTATAAACATATTGGTTTACCTATCTCTCTTGTACATCTCACCAGCCACACATCTGTCTGAGCTGTCTAATTTCTATACTCATCAGCATTTGGTAGCACATATAGTCATGGGTTTCCCAAGTTCCTAAACTCTGCCTTCAGAACTTCATCCCTACTTTTGACTGTGTAGTTGATACCTATATGGACCATATCTCTCCCTGCCACCCCCGTACAATTAAACCAGCAGTGGTGTCATGAACTTAGTTTTGACTGCAGAGCCCAGAGGAACCATCACTCTTGGCAGTATTCTGAACCAGAAGCTGTTACACTACCTTCCTGGTCACACTTAATTATATGCTAGTCGCCCCCTCCAACTGCATAACCTTAAGCTGCCATTTGATCACACCCAAGATCCACCTCTGTTGTTGTAGCCTGGAGTCACATGTAGGCCAGACCAGATAAGAATGTCAGATTTCCTTCCGTAAAAGAGATTAGTGAATTGCATGTATTTTTAAAAATAATTGACATACATAGTCACCCTTATGCTGGCTTTTTTATTGTACATTTTTATTGATTTCAAATTTCACCATAGTGGGATTTGAACCCATGCCCCATAATATTAACCCGGATCTCTGGTTTATTTGTCTATTGACATTATCACTGTGCCACCACCTCCCCGAGAATCACACACTTTTCAGTCTTGTGGATGCACCACAGCAATGCCAGCAGCTGCTCATGCTGTACAAAATTGACAACATCCTTTAATTATCAAGGAATTCAAAGGTTCTCTTATGAAATAGTTTTAAAGTGAACTGAGGTGCCCTGCCATCACTTTATTTATTTGATGATTTGCTGATTTAACAGAAATAAACTGAAGACTTAATCGCTGGGCATGTGAAAATCAGTTGATTCCTTGTGCTCAGTTCCTTTTGTCTTACAGAAAATTAATTTAAATACAATTTAAGATTTTCTTAGACTGAATTCTACTTCAATGTAGCCAAATTAAAAACCTTAAAAACCTACTCAGCAAATAACTAATTTGCTTACTTTAATCTACAGGCCTTGCATACAGGAAAAAAAAGACAAGGATAACATTGCCCATCAATCTGAAGCGCTGTGACATTACTCTTTGAGTGTTTTTCTCTGGATATTTGCTGTCTGCTCCTAATGCTGCCGCTACTCAGCTTCATACTCTGTATCTCGGTCCTGTCTCCTATTCTATTTATTACTGAGGCTGCCAAGCTGCTCTGCATCCTATACCTGGGCCCTTGAACATAATCTACTTGTTGCTGCTGCCATCACTGTTCACACTGCGGCTGCTCAGCTCTGCGCTCTGTACCTGGTGCCCTGTCTCCTGCTGTGTGTATTGCTGCTGCCATCTCTCCTTCTAATGCTGCTGCTCAGCTCTGCTCCCTGATGGAGCTATTCATGGTTTCAATCCCAGAGAGAACAGGGTTTTATTGCTGGTAATGCAACTTGAATAAAGAAATCTTCCTTATAAAATGTTGCTTTCTTTTCCTCATTCTATCTTGCACTTACTAGGTGTCCTGCAATTTATGTAATAAGCGATTTAGGTTGTCCATAATTCAAAATTTGCAAGTAATTACAGCATTTTTTCTACTACATGTAAACGATTTAGAACAATCAGAAGGCATTTATTTTTACAGATGACTGTTTCACGGTGTGTACATTTGTACAGATTTAGCTGTAAGTGCTGCAACAAAAGTATGAGATACCTGTTATATTATGTATTTCAGTTAATGCCACGCTTACCTCTAAATTGAATGTTAATACTGCCGTTTTCAGAGGATAACTACCAAGATGTTGGATGTGCTGTACTTAGTCTCTGGGATTAACAGTGGATCCAATCTGCCTGTTTAGTTGAATGGTAAAATCCCATGGCATTATTCTAAGAATAGAGTGTTGGTCAACTTTCCTTTTTTAATTAACACCACCAGAGGCATGCGATTGCTTAATCTCATTGCCATTCATTTGATATTTAGGTACAAAAATGGCTGCCATGGTTATTCAAAATAAATTGCTGCACTTCAAAGTAATTCATTGTATGCAAAATGTGTTAAGCCATGATGAAACTGTTTTTGGCTGTACATGCCTCCAATCCCCAACAGAGCACAACTGCAGCCACATTGATAAGCCATTAAAAAGTAAATAATTGACCTGGTCCAACTATGCTTTAGATACTTTGAAGTTTTTACAAGGTACTCCAGAGAAAGTAAAATAATCTTGATGTGCTCTATGTTGTGCAAAATTTCCTTCAACACATGCATCACCAGAAGTGATTGAAGACCAGGAAGAAATTATGCTGGAGGAAAAAAGTCAATCATAGGGTATTGAACTACAATGGGATTAATCAATAAATCCCCTATAGTTACCTGCATTTGGCCTTCTAGGTAAGGTAATCATCAACATAGATTGGAATCTGAGTACAAGGACCTCAACTGCACAATGAGAGTGCTCATGAAACACCTCTCCTCCAGGTATACTCTATGCCATTAACAGCGTTGCTGCATATGCTGTGGGTGTTATTGTTTGTTCATTAACAAAATAGAGAGCATAACACCACTTATGTTCAAGATAATAGAACGATATCCAGGTTATTGAACTGGATTATATCCAGCGTATGAACTACTTTCACCCCTGTAGAGACTTTAGGGACATATCTACCATTGCTTGGCTAGCTCAGCACATTCAGTTTTTTTCACATAACAACCCTTTCATTAGTATGCCAGGATCCCCCTCTTTGTCCATGGGGAAGCCTCATCGAGATGCCAGCTAATTGGAAGCCAACAGCTTTGTGTTACACCAGGGCCAGTGGCCACTGCCAGTGATTGTCGATCCAGGAGGCAGAAAACCATCAATACCCTTAAGTCCACATAAGTTTGCAACCACACCAAGGCTGGATTAAGAGGCAACTGTGAGAAGGTCGGAGGAGATGTGTTAACATCAAAAGGACACTACATGTAAACAGAATTCAAATCTGCATTTTTATTTCAGTTGGCCACACTCTATACAATTCACACCACCACTGATTACTAGCTCCCCATATTTATACATTGAGTTCAAACCTTGTTAACTCCTAATTAATATATCCCTTGCATGTTCCCTTCTTCCATTAGGCTTCAGGCATTCCTTCAGACCATACTAAATTATCAAACACATTGGATTGGACAGAGGTAGGCTAGAAGTGGAAAGACAAAAATGTGGGCTTGAGACTCCCAGTTGTTGTAGGAACCAAGAGGGAGATGCCCCCTTTCACTAACAGTCTGTAGGGTTACATTTGCCAAGCTCCATGTTAGATGCAGGCCTCTCCTTCAGCCCATTAAATATAAACAGCAGCAAGATTAATGCCCACTTTAGGGCCTCTGTTAAGACTAACGTTGGCAGCCAACTCAATGCCTCCTTCAATTCCCATAAAAGTGTGATGGGGGGTGATGACAGGAGGGCCAATGTTGGTTCAGTGCTGAATGGGACATTTCCTTAATTTGTGGATTCCTCCATTTTCCAGTCTGTGAGTGGTCATAAAATTCAGCCCCTGGATACCACCAGAATACTCAAATCAGAATGTGCTCCACAGAGTCAAGATAAATGTTTCTGGTTATTGTGAATCCTCTAGTCAGAACTCATTTACTTAAAAGCTAGTTTTTGCAGTCATAATGCTGATATGTGACCCACTAAAAATTTCTGATTGGTTTCACTCTGCATTTGCCATTGGTATTGAATTCACTTACTGGGGATTACCTTTGGATAGACACTAATCATGCAGAATCAACCTGTCTATGTGTGACAGAAGTTTTGGAACGAGGGAGGAATTTCTTTTTTCATGGTTTCTCAACTTTTTGTTAAGAGAGTAAATTGAAATCTGTTTTCAGTGTACGTTAACTTTCTTGTGATCAGATGAAATTTATGCTGAACTCTACAGTGATTCTGTGTCACTGTTTAGTGAGAAGATTGTGAACCGACTTGCAATTGAGATGTCATTTTCCTGTAAAAGGAACAAACCAGTAGCTTGGTATCATCCTGGAGCTTCCTTTTGCCCAATAGCCCAATCTACAGTTGGCATACTGATCATTTCCAGAAGTGGTTGTTCATCATGTGTATAAGTTCTACACTGGGATTGTATCACAACGGTCATTCCCACAAGGAAATGTCATTTTTTCCTGCAAAGATGAAAACTAAAGTAATTATAATTAACATAAGTGTTTCTGTCATTGTGTGTGATCCAATGCTATTTTGGTAAGCTTGCTAGCTAAACCAGTCCCACCACAACTCAAATGTTGTTCCTCACTCAGCGATAGCAGGACCTGCTGATGCTGGAGTCTGAGATAACAAGGTGTGGAGCTGGAGGAACACAGCAGGCCAGGCAGCATCAGAGGAGCAGGAAAGCTGACAATTTGCGTCTGGACCCTTTCCCTCCCCCATTTCTGAAGAAAAGTCCCAACCCAAAATGTCAGCTTTCCTGCTCTTCTGGTGCTGCTTGACCTGTTGTGGTCATCCAGCTCTACACCTTATTACCCCAAATGTTATTCCTCTGGTTCTTACAGCATTTGTAGTTGCTCAGGTTTGCTTTATATTATTTGTAGCAAGCTTTCAATGCTCAAACGTGTGTACTGAGAAAATTCTATTTTATTTTCACAGCATGCCTTTGTCTATCATTTTAGTACTTGGTTACATAAAAGAGGATTAACTATCAGCAAAGTATATTTATATTTACCTGTATGTTTCATGTGCTTTCATACTTAATGATATGTCATTACAGACGATATCATAAAGTCCTTGCAAATTTGCCAAACTGCAATGATTAAATGACATACAGTTATTGTATTTGTGGTCAATGTCTCTCGTAAATCTAGTAAAATTGGCCTGGTAAATCCGCTTTCATTTACTTGTTCTTCAGCCTAAAGCAAAAAAAGGACCTTGTCACGCTAAATCCGTTAATGAGTTATCTAAAGTCATTTTCCATACTATTCAGCTGGATTGAACATAATGCGCATCTCATGTCATTTAAAGTGTTTGATAATTCAATAATATATGGCTCAATATCATTTAAAGCAATTGCATTTTATCACCATCTCCTCTGAATGCACTGTAAAGATGGAGATGTCACCAAAAATATTATGAAAAACAGAAGGCTTTTGAGGTTGAAACAATCAGCACAAAAATGCTTATCTGTTCCTACGCTAAAACTGAAATTTCTATCTTCAAGTATTTTGTTTTCAGTTCACTCGAACAGAATGTTGTTGTCTATTCAGAACAACGAAAGTCAGGAAGTACACACCAGAACATGGTACAAAATTGATCTATAACTTGAAATAAGCAACATTTTTGCAAGGATCTATTATCTTATGAAATTTCCACAAACCTAGCTAACATTGCTGTTTGAATACATTTCCATCTAGATATCTACAGGTTGGAATTTTACGTTGAAACCCAGGCACAGTAGGAGTTAAAATAGATCATCTAATTTCTTTCCCCACTTCTCCCCAAGACACCTTATTGGATCAAACAGAAATCACCTACATTAGTACTCGTTGGGATTGTTATGTCATGAATGATTAAGAAGATGGCTTATGGTGTATTCCTAATGTTTGAAATCCACTTAACTAATGTTTGAAATCCACTTTCTCCTGTAACGACAGGATGCCCTCTGTCGTTACAGGAGAAAGCTCCTCCAGACAGCAGGCCCACCTGCTCCTGAAATACTGAAAGTCTGTTGAAAAGGAAGAAAAATATCTCTCCTCATTGCTGAGATAACAAGGTGTAAAGCTGGATGAGCACAGGAACAGGAAAGCAGACGTTTCGGGTCTGGACCCTTTTTCTGAAGAAGGATCCAAACTCGAAACGCCAGCCTTCCTGCTCCTCTGATGCTGCTTGGCCTGCTGTGTTCATCCAGCTCTGCACCTTGTTATCTCAGATTCTCCAGCATCTGCAGTTCCTACTATTTCTGCTGCTTTCAAACATTTCATATTCATTAGTATAATGATTACTGAATACAATGTTATTAATCACTTTGTGTGGATGATGAGGTCCAGGTGAATCATTTTATTTTAAGCATGCTAAATAATCATTGTTAGATGATTCTAATGAGAATAAGGTGGAAGTTATGTGGCACCGGTAAAGTTGGTATGTCATGGGTCAAAGTCATGTGATACCTTAGCCTATCAAAGAAGCGTGTTTCTTTCCATTGGGTCCTTACCTGGATAATCTGTGTGGCTCTAAACTGCAGGTGAGTAATCTGTCAGTTTCTAACTTCTTATCTCAATGAAGGGGTAATGGAAAATCATTAATTAACTTTTAAGTCTAATCCCATTGGAACACTTTTGGTTAGCTCTTAGGTTCTGTGCGCATCACAATGCCAGTAATGAGGACCATTCTTTTGAACCTCTGCAAATGTATTTACAGGCTTCCGGAATTTGCACATAGATGATCAAATGACTCTCATTCAATATTCTTGGATGGGCCTGATGGTATTTGCAATGGGATGGCGGTCATATAAACACGTCAAAGGAAAAATGCTGTACTTTGCTCCAGATCTGATTTTCAATGAGTGAGTAGATCCACTCTTACATTTAATAAAAATAACAATGTAATATTTATCATAATGCGAGATGTTTATTTCTGTAAAGCTTACACAATAGTTTGTTACAGTAATGTGTGTACATTATGTAGAGGTCCAACATTGCTTCTGTTCCTGAAATCATCATTTAAATCATTTGACACACTTTCAGCTCGCATTGATCCAAGCACTTGCAGCCCTATTGAATTGTGGATAAATAATCAACAAGGGATGCTGTCACACAAGAGAATGTGTCTGGATAGCAGGACTAAACTACTTCAGAAATGTTGAAAACCATTTTGAAAAACATGTTACCTTTTCCTGAGACTATAGGGGGGTAAAGAAGAGGTGACAGAAAGGTAGGAGAAAGCAAACCTAATTTAGAGGGTGAAACAGAATCTGTGGGCAATTAATAAAGTGCTCATCATCAACATCCTGGCTTAATGTTGGAGAAAGTAGGTGTGATACTATCTAGGATAACAAGGTATAGAGCTTCTCCTCTGATGCTGCTTGGCCTGCTGTGTTCATCCAGCTCTACACTTTGTTATCTCAGATTCTCCAACATTGTCAGCTCTTACTATCTCTGAAGTGATACTATAAAGGTTGTATGTGAGGAAATTTAACCTGCTTTGTATTTCAGCCATCCACTGTACAAGACAACAGAGCATCATGCTAAGCAGAAACAGGCTGCCAGCTTTAATGCCTTACAGTCCAGGATTGGGGGGGTGGTGGTGGTGGGGGAGCTGATTGCCTAGTGGTATCATCCCTGGATTGTTAACCCAGAAACCCAGGTAATGTTCTCAGGACCTCACTTCAAATCCCAACACAGCAGATGAAGCACTCCACTCCCGCACATCCCAGATGTCCAAGTTCTTCAAGGACCGCAACTTTCCCCCCAAAGTGGTCGAGAACGCCCTTGACCGTGTCTCCCGCATTTCCCGCAACACGTCCCTCACACCCCGCCCCCGCCACAACCGCCCAAAGAGGATCCCCCTCATTCTCACACACCACCCCACCAACCTCCGGATACAACGCATCATCCTCCGACACTTCCGCCATCTACAATCCGACCCCACCACCCAAGACATTTTTCCATCCCCACCCTTGTCTGCTTTCCGGAGAGACCACTCTCTCCGTGACTCCCTTGTTCGCTCCACACTGCCCTCCAACCCCACCACACCCGGCACCTTCCCCTGCAACCGCAGGAAATGCTACATTTGCCCCCACACCTCCTCCCTCACCCCTATCCCAGGCCCCAAGATGACTTTCCATATTAAGCAGAGGTTCACCTGCACATCTGCCAATGTGGTATACTGCATCCATTGTACCCGGTGTGGCTTCCTCTACATTGGGGAAACCAAGCGGAGGCTTGGGGACCGCTTTGCAGAACACCTCCGCTTGGTTCGCAATAAACAACTACACCTCCCAGTCGCAAGCCATTTCCACTCCCCCTCCCAATCTTTAGATGACATGTCCATCACGGGCCTCCTGCAGTGCCACAATGATGCCACCCGAAGGTTGCAGGAACAGCAACTCATATTCCGCTTGGGAACCCTGCAGGCCAATGATATCAATGTGAACTCCACCAGCTTCAAAATCTCCCCTTCCCCCACCGCATCACAAAACCAGCCCAGTTCGTCCCCTCCCCCCACTGCAGCACACAACCAGCCCAGCTCTTCCCCTCCACCCACTGCATCCCAAAACCAATCCAACCTGTCTCTGCCTCCCTAACGTGTTCTTCCTCTCACCCATCCCTTCCTCCCACCCCAAGCCGCACCTCCATCTCCTACCTACTAACCTCATCTCACCTCCTTGACCTGTCCGTCGTCCCTGGACTGACCTATCCCCTCCCTACCTCCCCATCTATACTCTCCTCTCCACCTATCTTCTTTTCTCTCCGTCTTCAGCCCGCCTCCCCCTCTCTCCCTATTTATTCCAGAACCCCCACCCCATCCCCCTCTCTGACGAAGGGTCTAGGCCCGAAACGTCAGCTTTTGTGCCCCTGAGATGCCGCTGGGCCTGCTGTGTTCATCCAGCCTCACATTTTATTATTACAGCAGATAGTAGGATTTGGATTCATTAAATATCTGGAATTAAAGTGTCCAATGATGACAATGAAACTATTTTCAATTGTTGGAGGAGAAAGAAGTCTGATTAACTAATGTCATTTAAGAAAGGAAACTGCTGTCTTAGCCGATATGTGACTCCAGACCCACAGCAATGTTGTTTACTCTTAACTGCCCTTTGGGAAATTAGGGATGGGCAGCCAGTGCTGCCATCATCCTGTGAATGAACAAAGGAAAAGGAAAGCACAGTACCTCATGGAGGAAATAGCACAATTTAGGGACCTGTACAGGCTGAAAGTATCCAACTACTATATGATATTAGCAGGTAGATAACACCTAAGTAAATACTAAAAAAAGTTATGTTTCAACTTGTTTGTATTCACTGCTCACGAAACAGTAATCTTAAAGCTCCGTCAATGCATTTTAGTGACAAAAGAAGTATGATTAACTGTGACTAACCATGAAAACTTTCAGATAAGTTAAACTCCAGCCAAAGCACTTTGAGAAACAGAGCCATAAAGTTCTGGTGGATAGATATGTCAGTGGTAAGCAGCTAGAAGTGCCTGCCATACTGAATGACCCCTGTTGCCTCTCTGTTAAATGTATAAGCAGCTCATGAGCTTGTTGCATACAAGGCAGGATTGAGCTGTAATAATGGAGGGCAGCACTGGCATTGTAAACTGGCAGCTTAGTTGGCTTCCTCATTGTAGATGACAAAAATGCTGTAATTACACTTTTGCTGAAGCATTTGTCTTCCATCAGTGATAAGGAGATGGGCCAAGGTATGCAAATGTGATCATCTGCATTCTGATTTCCATCCTCATCCATGAGGAGGCCCCCAGCTGTCCCATCTCAACTTCATCCAGTCTGACCCTACATAAGAACAATGGACCCCAGCGTTTAAATAACAGGTGAGAAAACAGAATAGCGATTCATCGAAGGCTGCACTGAAGATGTTACCCTGCAGGGTAATGAAATGTCTGCAGAACAACAAACCAGCTCGGTGAGCCAACCAACCTCAACAAGAACATATACGTAAGAAGTAGGAGAAGACCAAATCACCTGCTCAGCCATTTGATAAGATCATAGACAATCTTTGGCTTCAACTCCTCTTCCCACTCAACTCTCAGATCCCTTGATTCACTGAGAAACCAAGAATCTGTCTATTTCAGTCTTAAATGTTTGTAATAATAGAGCATCCACAACATTCGGGGCTAAAGATAAAGAAACCAAAGTCTAATCAGGCTATAGTGCAGCTTTCTCATCCGAGAGAGAGGACTGTTGGTGGTTTAACTGGAGGGTCACCATTTGAGGCGTGGGGTGTGGTTGAGAACAAGAACTCTTTGTGATAAGCACTATTGGCTTCACTGTGCATTACAAACCAGCCAACTGAGATAACCAATTCCAACAATTCACAATTCTTTGAGTGAAGAAATTTCTCCTCATCTAAGTACTAAACGATTATTACCTGAGCCTAAGACTGGTTCCCCTAGTTTGCTGATCGCTCCGGTAATAAGGTAATGGTTTGGTATGAGTTTGTTTTTGCCTATGTTTGAGTGTTGGCTTATAACTGTTTGTAGAAGTTATTAACGTGGATGGTGAACAACAAAGACCCTTCACTGATCTGTGTGACAATCGATTAGTCACAGTCTGCAGCTGGTAATGACTTTCTGTCTGTTATCCAATCGTCTCCCTGTGTTAAAATCACTCACAATATATGAATCCCTATGTGTAAATGCACCTTATCACATGCATTTAGAAATCCAAATAAGTACATCTCCTGATTCCCCTTTATTGACCTTGATAGTTATGTTCTCAAAATCTCTAATCAGTCTAAACTGGATTTTCCCTTTTGTAAACCCATGTTCAAATTGCTGATTTCTTAGTCACCTGTTAAGACTTCCTAGAGAATAGATTCTAGCATGTTGGCAATGTTAAATGTCAGGCTAACCAGTCTACTCTGCACTCCCTCAGTCCCTTTCTTTTGTGGCAGGATGTTGCCTGGTATGGAGGGAAGGTCTTACGAGGAAAGGCTGAGGGACTTTAGGCTGTTTTCATTAGAGAGAAGAAGGTTGAGAGGTGACTTAATTGAAACATATAAAATAATCAGAGGGTTAGATAGGGTAGATAGGGAGAGCCTTTTTCCTAGGATGGTGACGGTGAGCACAAGGGGGCATAGCTTTAAATTGAGGGGTGAAAGATATAGGACAGATGTCAGAGGTAGTTTCTTTACTCAGAGTAGTAAGGGAATG
The DNA here is from genome assembly GCF_030684315.1 of Stegostoma tigrinum. Taxonomy (NCBI): domain Eukaryota; kingdom Metazoa; phylum Chordata; class Chondrichthyes; order Orectolobiformes; family Stegostomatidae; genus Stegostoma; species Stegostoma tigrinum. The sequence goes on along the minus strand of NC_081359.1, from coordinate 567,281 downwards.
GAACGCTTTGCCTGCAACGGTAGTAGATTCACCAACTTTAGCTACATTTAAGTCGTCATTGGACAAGCATATGGACGTACATGGAATAGTGTAGGTTAGATGGGCTTGAGATTGGTATGACAGGTCGGCACAACATCGAGGGCCGAAGAGCCTGTACTGTGCTGTAATGTTCTATGTTCTATGTTCTAGTTACGTTTTCAAATCTATAAATTGTTGGGATTTCTAAAATCTTGAACTTTTTGAAAAATCATATGCAGCACATTTACTATATCTATAGCTATCAGTTTAGCTACTTCTTATAGATTCCTACAGCAGAATTTTCCCTCTCGAGGTGGAGATAAGAATTAATTGGAGAACTGGATTTCAAATAAAGAACTGGAAATCTGAAACAAAAATTGGAATTGCTGGAGAAACTCAGCAGGTTTGGCAGCATCTATGGGAAGAAAGCAAAGTTAACATTTTGAATTTAGTTCAGTTCTGAAGGGTCACTGGACCCAAAATGTTTACGCTGCTTTCTCACCACAGATCTGTCAGACCTGCTGAGTTTCTCCAGCAATTTCTACTGTTGTTTGCAATTGCACTCTGGATGAGAAGGTTTATGCATAGCCTTTTCAACCCATAATCAATCAAGACCCTTAAATGGTTATTTACTGGCCATTTAAAGGCCTCAATCTTGAACCCTAACTACATGCCTCCCTGGCAAGAAACAAATGTGGCTGGTTTCTGAACTGGGTGAGTTGTCTGTTAGTTTTGGGACCTTCATTTTCCCCTATCTGAGTTGGTGGGGGGACAGTCGGAGGCATCGCTGTGGAGAAAAGAGGGAGGTGTCCGTCTTTTAACCTTTCTGTCTCCATAACCCCCATTTCCCCAACTTTGTAGCAACCCGGAAATACGCAAAGCAGAACAGGAGCACTTATGTGGAGTCTTCAAAGGGAATGGATACCCGCAAAACACAATCTTCAGTTACGTCCAAGACAGAGAACAACAGGAAGACATAACACAAACAGGCTCACTAATCACCCTAACATATATCAAGGATGTTTCAGAGATGACCACAAGACTACTCAGACCACTGCTTATCAGGGTAGCCCACAAAGCAACAACCACCCTGTGACAGCTACTGACAAATGTAAAGGATCCCATACCCAAAACCAACAAAACCAGTGTAATATACAAAATACCATACAAGGACTGTAAGAAACACTACACAGGCCAAGCCAGCAGAAAACTGACAATACAGATACACAAACTGCAACTAGCCACCAAGAGACACGACCAATTCTCACATGTCTCACGACACATGGACAACAAGGAACACAAATTCAACTGGGGTAACACATCCATGATCGCACATGCCAGACAGAGACATGCCAGGGAATTCCAAGAGGCCTAGTATTCCAACGGAACTCCAGCAACAAACACATTGGTCTGTACCCAGGGTCTAATTCAATGAGAAACAAAACCGGAAGTAATTTTAATCATCCCAGCAAACCGAGGCATATAAATAATAAGTGGAACAGAACGACAATGCTTCTCCGGAGGTGCACTGATGATATTCCCTAGCAGGGTGAAGAAGCATTTGCAACCAAACCCAATGATTCAGTGAGCATATCCACAAATTCATTCACAACCCAAGCTACAAGTCTTCTCGAAATCTTTAAACGCTTTATTTTACTGAATTTGCCTTTGCCACAGGTGTGTTTATTAGATGTTGCTATATGAGAACAGTTGCTGTTTAGTTATTCAATAATCTATTGTTCTGTTAAGTTTTCTTATAGAGTTAAGTTTGCCCAATGCTTCTTTCATTTGTTGTATTTTGATGATAGCTTATGAATAAGGCATGTTTTGCTTTAGGCCTGATAATTTAACTAATCAAATTGCATCCAGAATGCAACCGCTGGCACTTGCCTTTAATACAAGAAAGTTAGGGTCTAGACTATCTCCTTGAGGGGGTTGGTATGATTCATAATAAATTGGGGGCTCTTATCAGGATCAAAATTTCTAATTTCAAATTGAATTTAGGATTAGTGGACTCAAAGGTTTTGAGTGGTGAGTGGCATCTTTCTCTTAATTTCAAATGTTGTAGTTGGTTGGCTTAAACACAGTTTGCCTTGTCTAATAATAACTGTTTCAGTCACTGAACTGAACAAGAGACAACTTGTGAGAAATTACAGACCATATAGCTTAACATCTGTTGTTGGCAAAATGTCAGAACCAATGATCAAGGAAGCAATATCAGAACATTTGGTAAGTCAAAGCTCTATCCATCAGAGCCAATATGGTCTTAAGAAGGGCAAGTCTTGTTTGACTAATTTGCTAGAGCTCTTCAAAGTTTAACGAACAAAGTAGATATTGGGATGCTGTAAATGTAATATATCTGGACCTCCAGAAGATGTTTGATAAAGTGCTACACAAAAGGTTAATTCACAAGTTTGGAACATATGGGACTAGGGGTCATTTATCAGCTTTGATAGATTACTGGCTGATGGACAGAGAGTCAGGATAAATGAGTTTTATTTTCCTTGGATGGCAAGCAGTAATAGGTGGGGTGCCATGGGGTTCAGTCCTTGGACCCAGCTCTTTACAATCTACATTAACGGCTTGGACCCAGCTATTCACAATCTACATTACTGACTTGAATGCAGCTATTTATAACCTACCTTCATGACTTGGATACAGATATAGAAGGCTCTATAGGCAAATTTGCACATGACACAAAACTAAGCAGAATGTTAAATTGCAATGAGGAAACAAGAACCTTACAAATGAACATATAAAGGTTAGGAGAGTGGTTCAAAATGCGGCAGCTGGCTCAGTGTGAGGTCATGTATTTTGGTCAGAAAATATGGGAAGGTGAACTACTATCTAATTGGGGAGAGACTTCGGGGTGCTCCAGTGCTGAGGGATCTGAGTGTACTCATTCATGAGTCACAGAAAACGAACATGCAGAAGTGAATGGAATGTTGGCTTTTATAGCTAAAGGAATAAGATATAAAAGTCAGGTCGAATTGTTGCAACTATACATGCCATTGACGAGTCTGCATCTGGAGTATGATTTAGTTTTGGTCCCCTTATTTGAGGAAGGATGTGATGGCGTTGGAGGCAGTTCAGAGGAGGTTTACTAGATTGATCCCAGAGATGGGGAGGGGCTGTTGTATGAAGAGAGATTGAACAGTTTAGGCCTGTACACTCTGGAATTTAGAAGAATGAGAGAGGTATTCAAGATGATAAAAGGTACAGATAAAATAGATGTGGAGTAGATGCTCCGTCTTATGGGGCATTCAAGGACGTGGGATCATAGCCTTAGGATAAGGGCTAGCAAATTTAAAACAGAGTTGAGGAGAAACTACTTCTCCCAAAGGGTTGTGAATCTGTGGAATTCACTACCCTATAGTGCAGTGGATGCTGAGGCAGTGAGTAAATTAAGGAGGAGTTAGACAGATTTTTAATTGGCAATGGATTGTAGGGTTATAGGGAGAAGGCATGTAAATGGGTGTGAGGAGCATGTTGGCCATGGTCGAATAGCAGAGCAGACTTTGATGCGCTGAGTGGCTTAATTCTGCCCCTGTGTCATATAAACTTATGAATTCAAAAATTTGTACTTTTGCTCATGTTGATAACGTGTTAGTATTGCTATCACTGTTAGGTGAACTTTTAAAGGCAAGATTTAGTGGGCCAAACAAATTGAAAGTAAATTGAGTGAGGTGAATTATTTGATAAGAATGCCAGATAGAAAGAAATCTCACAGATTGTGTCATGTGAATATGCTTAAAAGGCATTTTGATTGTGAAGGAAAGCGAAAAGAGAATGGTTATAGCACAGAGTGAAGAGCCAATTTCTGAATTAGATACTACTTAAACTGGAAAATGAGGAAGTTCTCAAAAATTGGGACGAATTGTTGGGTTAACTTTCAGAGGAAAATCAAAATGACCTGGAGGAATTATTACAATCACATGGAGAGATACATGGGGAAAATCTGGGAAGTACTAATCTGATTATGTATAATGTAGCTATATGAAATGCTATTCCAATGAAGCAATACCCTTATAGACTTAACACTCTAAAGTTGGCATGGATTCAAAAAGAGATTGAAAACATGCTCAAAGGCAATATAATGGAAGTGAGTTGCAGTGACTGGAGCTCACCAATAGTAAATTGTGCCAAAATTAGATGGTAACCAATGATTATATTTGGACTAACACAAACAAACTGCAGTTACAAAATCTGATTCATATCCTATTTCACATTTGGATGACATATTGGGAAGTTGGGACAAGCAACTTGTATTTCAAAGTTGACTTACTCAAAGGATGCCGTCAGGTAACTTTATCCAAAAGAACAAGGGAAATTTCAGTTTTCATGATACCACATGAAATGTACCAGTTTAAAGTTATGCCATTTGGAATGAAACATGTGCTAGCATCATTATAAAGACTAACCAATAAGGTCAATTGTGTGCTGTACATTGATGATCTGGTCATTTTTAGTCACACATTGAAGGAACATTTGGAACATCTATCAGAACTTTTTGATTGATTTTGGGAGGCGGCTTGGTGATAAACCTGGCCAGGATTGAGTTTGCAAAAGCCCAAATCACATCCCTAGGCCATGTTATTGGACATGGATAAATGGCCCTATGGAATGTGAAAACAAAGGTTATTGGGAGTTTCCCCTACCATTGAAGAAGCAGGAAGAGCAACAATTCATGAGACCAAGCATTTTTTAATCAAATGTTTGTACCAAACTTTAGCAGTGTGGTTGCTCCACTGACCGACCTGTTGAAAAAGTGTAAAAAATTCCAGTGGTTGGAGGAATTTCACAAAGCATTTGACAGGCTGAAAACTGTGTTAACCACTGCCCAAGTGTTAGCCACACCTAATGACACAAAGTCATTCAAGGTGCCTATCAATGCTGTGAGTATCAGTGCTGCACTCTTAAAAGAAGATGATGAGAAGATAGAAAGACATAATGGGTGTTTTTGCAGAGAATTGAATAATCATCAATATCCCACAATTGAGAAGGAGACCTTGAATTTTGTGTTGGCATTGCAGCATTTCAACATTTATATTGTCGATATGTCTCTGAGACCATTGTTTATTCTCATTATAATCCCCAAAAACAATTTGGAAAATTTAAGCATAAAAATACCAGACTGTTTAGACGGTGCTTACGACTGCAGCCATTTAATTTCAAACTTGTACAGACAGCAGGATGAGAGAACATAAGTGCTGACACATTGTCGTGACATTGACAAAAGAAGACAGAGATGTTCAGTCTCAGGACAAAAATGGATCAAAATGGGCTGTAGTAACAAATGTTTGCATGCTTGGAATCAATGTATTGTATATGTATTGTAGTGTAACATTAGCACATGGCAGATGTTTCTTAAAAGTGAAGTCATCTTTATGTGTTCACGATCATTTTTAAGGGAAGAGATGTGATGATGCTGTGACTTTAAGAGGTTTTTTAATCCTGGTTTTTTTTTAAACAAAGAAAAGTTTGAGACAGAAATGACAAGCTGTCTGCTCAAGCTAATACAGGAAACATCTTCTAAGGTGTCGGGTTTTTTTCTGAAGTTAGAATAGAAGCAGCCTGAATGGGTGTGGTCAAGCTGTCACAGAGCCAGGATTTTTAGTTTTATCTTTCAGCAGTTGCTGGAGTCTTGAAGCTGGAAGCTCTTACTGCTAAAGGCTGGGGTTCTTTTCCTGCTGCTAGAGTTACATGTGAGGTAATCTATTTTACTGAAATTACCTTTTCCAAGGTTGTGTTTTGAGATGTTACTATATGGGAAGAGTTGCTGTTTCATCATTAATTATTCTATTATTCTGTTGAGTTTTCCAATGGAGTTATGTTAATCCAATACTTCTTTCTTTTGTTTTTTAACCATAGTTTATGAATGAAGTGTATTTTGCTTCAAGCCTAACAGTTTGGCCAATCAAATTGCATCTGGAACACAATGTCTGGCACTTGTCTTTACAATAAGAAAATGTTAGGGTCTAGGCTATCTCCTTGACATGCTTTGAGGGAGTTTGGTCTGGTTCATAATAAACACACTTAACAACTTCCTCCCCATTCAAGATTTTAACACTACAGCAGACCCAGTCTATATTTGGAAAGTTAACTTCCAAGACTTTTACAAAACATATTATTCTTACAATTATCTGCAACCTTCCTACATATTTGCTCCTCAATTTCCTGCTAAATATTGAGGGGCCTGTATTACAATTCCATCAAAGTGATCACCCCTTCTTATTCCTCAGTTCTTGTATAATCCTTGAGAAGTATTCTCTCTAAGTACTGCTACGATATTCTTCCGCATCAAAAATTCCCCTACCCTTGCTCTCTTGCCTCCCATTCTATCCTTCGTGTAATATCTATATTCTGGAGCATTGAGCTGTCAGTCCTGTCCCTACCTCAGCAATGCTTCTGTTATAACTATGATATCCCAGTCCCATGTTCCCAACCATGCCCAAAATTCATCTCCTGTACCTATCAGGCCTCTTGCATTGAAATAAATGCAGTTTAATTCATCTGTCTTCCCTCATTCCCTGCTGTGCTCTTGCCTGCCTTGCCTATTTAACTTGTTTTTTTTAACTTCTGTACTAGCCTCAATCTTTACTTCTGTCACACAACTGTTTGGGTGCCACCATCCCCTCCCTCCACACCCCCTGCATATCAGCTTAAACCCTGTTGAGTAGCTCCACCAAATCTGCCCTCCAGGATACTGGCCCCCCTCTAGTTCAGATCACGCCATCCCTCTTATATGAGTTGCTTAGCCCCAGAAGAGATTCCAATTATCTAAAAATCTGAATCTTCCCTCTGCACCAACTCCTCAGCCATGCATTCATCTGCCCTATCAGCCTATTCTTACTTGCACTAGCATATAGCATCAGGAGTAATCCAGAGACTAGTTCCCATAAGGCCCCTTTTTGTTTTAAACCCCCTGCCTAACTCCCTAAATTCACTCTGCAGGACTTCAGCCTGTTTCCTACCAATGTCATAGGTACACACGTGTGCAACAACCTCTGGCTGTGCACCCCTTTGAGAATTGGCTTCAACTGCTGTGAGATATCCATGACGCTGACACCGGGGAGGGGCAACACACCATCCTGGAATCTCTCACTTGTGGCCACAGAAATGCCTGTCTGTGTCCCTGACTAGAGACCCCTCTATCACAATTGCTTGCTTGATCTTTGCCATGAGCTGACGTTTCAGGCCTAGACTCTTCATCCTCTCAGGAACACAAAAGCTGACGTTTCGGGCCTAGGATGAAGCGCTCCTGAGATGCTGCTTGGCCTGCTGTGTTCATCCAGCTTCACACTTTATTATCTTCGATTCTCCAGCATCAGCAGTACTCATTATCTCTGATCTTTGCCATGCCCTGCTTTATAGCAGAGCCAGCCATGGTGCCACAGACCTGGCAGCTGCTGCAAAATTCCCCATCGAGGCTGTCCTCCACAATACCATCCAAAATGATATATGTTTGAGGTTGATGACATTTCATCAATGCTCAGAATTTTCATCTTTACTTGATGCAGCGGCTTGTCCAGAAAAGATGACTTTCACTCTTTCAACTATTTTCTTCCAGTCTGCTGTGTTAATATTCTTCACTGGAGAATGATACCTATTTAAATAAAGCTTCATGTTCGAGCAACAGGAACTCTAAAGCCACCACCCAGATTGGCTCTGATAGTGTCTGTCTGCAGCATGTTCTTTACTCAGTAAAGTCACAGGTTTGAGTCTTTCAAAATTGATGTCACTGGATAGTTGATGTAGGGCATCTCCATTGCATTCTGCACAATGCAAGGTCAATTCGTATCTGAGAAGCAGACATATCATAAACACCCTTAGCAGAACATCTAGCAGGCTGCAGTTATTCCCATTTTGCTCCATATAATCTTTTAGTATTCAATAGTTGCATTGATTTTGGTTAAGTGAGAAGTAGAACGTTTACAAGTATTCTGTGTGGATATTCTATACATTGATTACATTCCAATAACATCTCAATGTACATCTAAAGTCTTCAAGTTTTGGTTCTCATTTCTCTGTGTCTTTATGTTGAAAGAATATAAATTTAATGTTGGGCAAAAAAACATTCCAAGGATGTAGACACAAATATACTGCCAGATGAAACAAAGTTGTTTTTTTTTTAATTTGACTGTCTCCTGTGACGTGGGCATTGATGGCTAAGCCAGTATATATTGCTCATCCCTAGTTTACCGTGCAATTGCAGCACTGAGCCATTGTCTTGATTGTTTGCAGTCCCTGGATCAAGATACAACCTCTGTTCTATTACAAGAAATGGTTTTGACACCATTGGAACTGGAGCTCTATGCATCCCAGCACACTATGATTAGAGGATAGGATTTACTTTTCTGTTAGATAATTAATTCTGGGAAATATCTGGAGCTGGGAATGTTGTGTAATTTTTGTGCTTGCAATTTACTTTGATGATTATCATTTTCAGGCAGCGAATGCAGAAGTCTGCAATGTATGATCTGTGTATAGCAATGCGACAAATCTCACAAGAATTCATTCATCTTCAAGTGACCCAAGAGGAATTTTTGTGCATGAAAACCTTAATACTCCTTAATACAAGTAAGTGAGAGTAGAATTTTCTACAATGAAACCAACCGGCATCCTTTTGCTGAAAGAATTATTTTCTAATTTGATCCTTAGAAGTTGACTAATACTCTGTTTCACTGTTTATTTGTCAGTGTAGACTCAGATTTAAAATGAGGCCATTGTCAACCACTTTCAAAATTTTTAAGTTCTCTGAATGGCCTGGAGTATAATTACCCTGGCCACTATGATCATGGCAAATGCAACAACAGCAATTACAGACAACATGTGCTCGTTCTGTGGGTGAATCGCAGAGTTGATTTGAAAGCACACTTGATGGAAGATATGTTCTCAGTTGAGATTGTTGCCTATTTAAGGAAATTCTCTGAAATGAATCCTTAGAGGAGAAATCAGTGGCTGAATCTGATTTCTATGGCCCCCTGGTTCTGGTTCTAAACTGAGCCAATAACATCTCTGAGCTCAAACTATATTCAACCCTAGATTATTGCCTGTTGCAAATATCTAATCTGCAGTTCTAGTTGAGAGGTAACAGAGACCTTTTAATCCAGGAAGAAATAGACAGCTTTGGGTTAAATAGAATGTTAAACGTGTAAAATTGAATTCCGGTCCCAATACACTTACCTTACGTTCATGGAATTAGGATAAGGGACAGACAGCAATTTATGTACCTGGCTCATATTTAACAATGAATTTAAATTTAACTCCCCTGACCCCTATCTCCCAACACTTGTATCCAAAATTCTTCATCCATTCCCCAGTCCTGCATGATCTTGGCCAGCACCCTTACTCTCCCTTGCCACAGCCTCGTTCTCAATACTTACTTCCCCAACCACCAACTACCCAGATTCTCAGATAGGCTCGTTATAGCCAGGAGACAGGGAGAAAAGATTGTGATTGGCGGTTCCAGATCCATGAGATGGGACACGTGGGACACCTGATCTTCCTAAGTGGACTTCCTTGCTCCCTTCCTGCTTCTGATATAACATCCAACAGTAGGAATTGAGTACCGGTCATAAGATATCATATATCCACCATGTGTTTCTGTGTCCCACAGAGAATTTTGGGGAACTGTCCTTCCTGGAAGGTAACCGAGGCTTGGACTTTACTTTTATTCAGGGCTGAGTTAGAAAGATTTTTGACAGTTAAGGGAGTCCAGGGTTATTGGTGTGTGAGAGAATGTAAGTGAAATAACTGCAAACAGAGGCCGTGTCACATCACGCTTTATTTACCCATGCTCGATACACTGGCTGTGATGAGCCAGCTTGGAGTTAGTGATCAACTGAGCAAATTTTCATCTCCTGGTGATGTTATCAGCCGGAGCTTTTCCATTTGGCCCAAGTTAACAATCCCAATCAAGGATCTTATAGTTAAAGAAGTCCACCTGGTCACAATTACTACAGTGGCAAAAGTGCAATTGAGACTAGAACCAGATCAATGATGAACGTACTGAATGATGAAGCTGGTCAAATGCCGTATTTCTGCTCTTATGCCCCTTGTTCCCGCATACCTCAACTAGAATGTTTTTTATATTATAGGCTGCTGCTTATGGATTGACTCTGAATTCACATGATCTAAATTCTTCTACAGTCATTCTTAAAAGTGCATAACAAGTCTCTGAGGAAATGTAACAATCACTTTAAACACTTATATTATGAGTAGTTAATTAGATTTATTTAACTTGCTGAAAAATCTACCTTAAAATAACAGCTGTAACATACGTTGCACTTTCACTTCTGAAAGATATTGCAAAATACATGATTGAAAATGGACATGTGAAAGGAAAGAGGATGAAATGGATTAAGAAAAAGATCCAATAAGGCAGTTGTTTAAATCATTTCAGTTGTAGCTTTGAAGGTAATGTGGGTGGAGACGAAGTAAAGAGATGTGGCTAATGAGGGATCAACAGTTTTTAAAAAGTGAAGGGTGCAAACAGGGATGTGATGCTATAAGTGGTCACTGAGCATTGTAGACAAAATCTGTGGATCATTTAATGATAGCAATAATAATTTTGAAGTTGACTTATGGGAGCACCTGGGATCAATAGAGCTTAATGAGGTCTTGAGCTAGCAGATGCGAGAGTAGTCCCATGCTGGATAAGTAAATTCATGTAGCTTGGAGTGCCAAGGGCAGGGAGCAGTGAATTTGTAAAGACACCCTGTTAGGAGGTGAAAGCTAAATAATGTTACTTTCAAATTGATCAATTCTACATATACCATTACATTCAAAACAACCAGTTGTATTTTTTTAAGCTTACATACTGTCTTCTAAATTGGACATTTATCATTTTAACAGTTGTGTAGCAATATCTGCATGAATCAACAAGGAACAATATTGAAATATTTCTGGATTTATCTGTGTCAATCAATCACTACCTAAATAACGTAACTTTGAAACAACTTCAGACTGTCATTTTTATAAAACTGAAATTGTGAGATGGCACTGCTATTCAGTTATAGAATGCCTCAGTTTAGGCAAAATTGTATTTCTTTTGTCTATCAACATGCCATTTTTTTATTATTTGGAAATAGCAACTGTTCATCTCTGCTTAAACAATAACATTCATAAAATGAATACTTTTTCATATATTTACAAAATCAGTTCACAAAATATGCAACATAATAATTATGAATCATAAATGTCACTTCTAACATCCCCTTTGTGTTGGTAATTCTGTATTTATAAATAATGATCACATGAATTCTTTTGAATGCCTGTTGGAATTTCATATTATATAGGTTGCTTTACCTAAAATTGGGATTACACTTACAAAATTAAAATTGACTTGAAACAGTTTAGTTAATTTTACAATAAAGTCTAAGCAAATAAATGTGGACTTGCTAATTGAAGAGTTTGTTCATGAAAAATAGCCAGATTTTAAACAATTCCTTTGCAAAACTGAAAAAAAGGGGAATAGATTATAAATAGCCCAGAAACAGGCTGCTTATAATCCTATCAGAGATAGTAGGAACTGCAGATGCTGGACAATCCGAGACAACAAGGTGTAGAGCTGGAGGAACACAGCAGGCCAAGCAGCATCATAGGAGCAGGAGGGCTGACGTTTCAGGCCTAGACCCTTCATCAGAAATGGAGGAGGCGAAGGGTGTTCTGAGATAAATAGGGAGAGAGGGGGAGGCGGATAGAAGATGGATAGAGGAGAAGATAGGTGGAGAGGAGACAGGCGAGTCAAAGAGGCAGGTGTAAAGGTGAGTGTAGGTGGGGAGGTAGGGAGGGGATAGGTCAGTCCAGGGGGGACGGACAGGTCAAGGAGGCAGGATGAGGTTAGTAGGTAGGAAATGGAGGTGCGGCCTGAGGTGGGAGGAGGGGATAGGTGAGAGGAAGAACAGTTTAGGGAGGCAGGGACAAGCTGGACTGGTTTTGGGGTGCGATGGGGGAGGGGAGATTTTGAAGCTTGTGAAATCCATATTGATGCCATTGGGCTGCAGGTTTCCCAAGCGGAATATGAGTTGCTGTTCCTGTGACCTTCGGACAGCATCATTGTGGCACTGCAGGAGGCCCAGGATGGACATGTCGTCTAAAGAATGGGAGGGGGAGTTGAAATGGTTTGCGACTGGGAGGTGCAGTTGTTTATTGCAAACCGAGCGGAGGTGTTCTGCAACGTGGTCCCCAATCGTCTACTTGGTTTCCCCAATGTACAGGGAGCCACACTGCGTACAGCGGATACAGTATACCACATTGGCAGATGTGCAGGTGAACATCTGCTTGATTTGGAAAGTTTTCTGAGGGCCTGGGATGGAGGTGAAGGAGGAGGTATAGCGCTTCCTGTGGTTGCAGGGAAAAGTGGAGGGCAGTGTGGAGTGAACAAGGGAGTCACAGAGAGAGTGGTCCCTCTGGACAGCAGACAAGAGTGGGGAGGGAAAAATGTCTTTGGTGGTGGGGTTGGATTGCAGATTGTGGAAGTATCGGAGGATGATGTGTTGGATCCGGAGGTTGGTGGGATGGTACGTGAGGACGAGGGTGATTTTTTTGTTGGTTGTTATGTGGGGACAGGGTGTGAGGGATGAGTTGCGGGAAATGCTGGAGATGCGGTTGAGGGCATTCTCGACCACTGCAGGGGGAAAGTTGCGGTCCTTGAAAACCGAGGAGATCTGAGATGTTCAGGAGTAGAATGCCTCATCCTGGGAGAAGATGCAGTGGAGGCGAAAGAATTGGGAATAGGGGATGGAGTTTTTGCAGGAAGGTTGGTGGGTGGAGGTGTATTCTAGGTAATTGTGGGAGCCGGTGGGCTTGAAATGGATATCGGTTTCCAGGTGGTTGCCCGAGATGAAGACAGAGAGGTCCAGGAAGGTGACAGAGGTGTTAGAGATTGCCCAGGTGAACTTAAGATTGGGGTGGAAGGTGTTGGCGAAGTGGATGAACTGTTCGAGCTCCTCTTGGGAGCAAGAGGCGGCGCCCTTACAGTCATCAATGTAACAGAGGAAGAGATGGGGTTTGGGGCCAGTGCAGGTACGGAAGAGGGACTGTTCCACGTAACCTACAAAGAAGCAGGCATAGCTTAGCCCTATGCAGGTACCCATGGCCACCCCCTTTGTCTGCAGGAAGTGGGAGGAATTGAAACAGAAGTTGTTTAGGGCAAGGACGGGTTTGGCTAAGCGGATGAGGATGTCTGTGGAGAGGGGCTGTTTGGGCCTGCGGTACAGGAAGAAGAGGAGGGCCTTTCAGCCATCTGCATGGGAAATGCAGGTGTATAGGGACTGGATGTCCGTAGTGTGCAATGTGTTCCAGAATAATCCAATACTTTACAACACCTAGCATTCCTTACACAATTTACACAACTCCTATTTGTATAGTCCCTGTGAAGACCATCTTATTATGAAATTTTCCCTGAAAGTGAATCAATGCTCTCTGCTTCAGCTGCTGGATGCAGCAGTCAGTTACAAATTTTTGCCAGTTTCTGCGTAAATAAATTCCTAACTTCTTACTTGATCTCTTTCTGGTTTTATATTTCTTCACCCCATATGATGGAAGGAATAAACTCATCCACAGGTAAACAGTTTCTCAACATCAACCTATTGAACTTCTTTAGAGCTCTGAAGGCCTTTATCAAATCTCTCCTTGGTGTTTTGTTTCCCAAAGGAAGTACTCCCAACCTGCTCAGTCATTCTGGATAGATATTTCTCCTCAATGCTAGTAAGACGCTTGCAACCTTTCTTCAATTAACATTGTCTCTAGTGTTTCCATGTTTATGGTATGGAGTGAATTGTTAGTGTGGAGACTGTAAGTGCTCGCAGTGCCCAGTCTAACCAGTGTTTCATATAAATCTAACGTTGTCTCTCTGTCTTTGTATCCTATTCTCGTATAAACAAGGCTGAGTAAGTCCAGTTGTTATGACCACACAGGAGGAATGAATCAGTTTCCACCGTTTTAACCCCCCTTAGTTATCTCCGACAATGATTTTAAGTTAGCATGTAAATATACTGTATTTTGGTTAAACATAGTTCTAATTAAAATTAAGGAGCCAAGGTGTTCATGAGAAAGAGAAAGAGGTTTGTTTTTTACTTACTGTCATAAAGTTGTATAGAATACTCATGAATTGGAATGCAGGAAGCTAGAATTAGTTTGTTAAAATGATGGTGTTGGGGGGGGGCAGTGGGAAGAGTGTGTGATTCCTTTAAGAGGTAAAGTGCTTTTCTAAGCTTGAAGATTTACAGAGAAAAAATGTGTCTCTGTAAGCAGTGGAAGAGGTACAGGCAGTTTACAGACCGTTCTGAAGTTGAACATTTATCAGTTGTTTGTGTGAGTGGAAACCACAGGCTTGTTTTGATGTTTTGGCAACTAGCTTGAAGATTAGCCAATGAATTTAAACAAGCATTTAGCAACTGAAAGTGAATTGAATTTAAATCTGATGGTTTTGACAACCTCATACCAACCCTATTGTAAGAAAATTGATATGTCATCCAAGCTATATAAGAAGACGGTTTTTGAAAATTGCATGTGAGCAAAACACCATCTGAGAAATAAATATGTAGCTCTCACAAAAATCTCTAAACTCTTGGAGAAGGCACCATCTATCTATAAAAGGTACCACAACACTTTGAGCTAAAATTCCTGATAGAAGAATCATTGGAAGAAAGGCATTTGTGACTGGAGAGAAAGCAGAGAAGACAGAACATTCCAGAAGATGTACCCTGTGAGCAAACTGAGATTCTAAGTTTAATTTAGTTTTCTTATTACTTGGGTTTATTTAAATAGGACGTATGTTTATTGGAACAGCATACCGGTGGAATTTTGTCCACTTTTGGAATAGTCAGCAGTTAGGGGGAGGAATTGTTTAGTTTATTAGTAGTTCTGTTAATTTGTTCACTGTTAGTGTTTAAATAAACAGGTTGTTACCTGTTGTTTATAGAGTGAGCAAAAGGATTTAATTTAATTTAACCTGTCCTTTTTAACAGATTGGGAGGTGAAAAGGAGGGTATACCATTTTTCCCATTTCCTTTAGCAGATTATTAGGTGAGGTAAGCTTCTCTGGACATTCCAGTTTTAACTGTTAGAAGGGGATTTCTGCTCCCACCGTAACACTTATTACTCACAAGAAAAGTAATAGCATGTGACATCAAATACACAGCAACAGGTTTAACATTTCAAAAAGGAGAGTTTCTGGAACAATAGAAAGATAAAGACTGTGCAATTTTAAATGTTCATCGAGTTATTGTTATTTTTGAACCCTGATAGATGTGTTAGATTTGGCTGTATGCCTCGAGCTTAAAGTGACCCAGCAGAAACAGGCAAGTCTTAGGAACCTCTGAACTCCACAGTAAAATTTTGATGGAGGAAATTAATTATGAAATAGCCCAAGATCAGTCACGATAATGTGGCTGAAGAATGGAGGAGGCAATGCCGTGGGAGCATTTGTGGAGTGAGAAACAGAGTTAACATTTTGTGTCTGGTATGACACTTCATCATGCCGAAAGGTGTTGGAAAATAGGTTCTCCTTTGTACTTTTGACAGAGGGAGAGGAAGAGGGCAGATAATATGGAAGCCCAACGCAAAAGATAAAGGGATTGTTTAATAGTGGAGGGAAAAAGATATAAAAAAGGTGTAAATTAAGATGTTACAGGACAGGAATTGTTCCTTTCAACTAAGCGCAACTTGAAATATTAACTATGTTTCTCTCTTCACAGATGTTGTCACCTGCTGAGTTTCTCTTGCATTTTCTGTGTTTGTTTCAGTTTAGTACAATATTTTGCCTACATTTGACTATTTAACTGAAGTGTTTTATCCTTATTAATAGCAAAGCCGGCAGGGTCATTGAGTTCCCAGCAAATTCCAAGTTGATTTGTCATTATACTGGCTTTTGATGGAAGAAACAGGAAGAGAGAGAGAGAGTGAGTCAGCCAGACCTTGCAATTATTAATTTATCTTTTTCTCTCTGTCTGCCGTTACGCCAAGCAGCTGCTGAAATTGAATGTAAACATATAAGAACCAGAAGCAGGAGAAGGGAATTCACCCCCGCAAGCCTGCTCTGCCATTTGATAGGACCCTGGCTGATCTCATCTCAGCATCAACTCCACTTTCCTGCCCATTCTCCATAATCCTTCAACACATTACTGATTAAAATTCTGATTGTCTCCTCCTTTAAATTTACTCAGTGTCCCAGCATCCACCACACTGTGAAGTGATGAATTCCTACCGCTTATGGGAAGTAATTTCTCCTCGTGTCTGTTTTACGTCTGCCAGCCCTTTCCTGAAAACTGTGACTTCTCATTCTAGATTGCCACACATGAGGAAATATCCTCTCTAAGCCTACTTTGTTGATCTCCGTTAACACCTTGCAGACATCAATTAGATCTTTTCTCATTCTTCTAATCTCTAGAAAATATCAGCCTAAAATGTTCAAACTCCGTTCATAAAACAAATCCCCACATCTCTAGAATCAGTTTATTGAACCCCTCCTGAACTGCCTTCTATACAGCTACATCGCTCCTTAACTATTTAGTGAGATGAGCTTTCAATGATATATTAACTGAATTTTACATTCATTTGCTGAAGGTGTGTGCTAGCCAGGGAACAACTGACCAGAACTAGTTGTACAGGATGTTGGTGCAATATCTTCTGGAGTACAGTGTCCAGTTCTGGCCACCCTGTTATCGGAAGGATATTATTAGACCAGAGAGGGTTCAGAGGAGATTTACCAGGACATTGCCAGGAATTAAGCGTTTGAGTGATAAGAGGAGACTGAGGCCTCTTTCACTCGAGCATAGAAGGTTGAGAGGTAACATTGTTAGAAGTTTAAAATGACAGAGGGTTTAGATAAGGTGGGGTTTTTTTCCTTCGGGTGGGGGATTTCAAGACTCTGGAGCATATTTTTAAGGTGAAAGGAGAAAGATTTAAAATGGACATGAGGGACAACTTTTTTGCATAGAGAGAAGCTTATGTGTGGAATGAACTTCCAGAGGAAGTGATAGATGCGGATATAGTTAGTGTTTTAAAGACATTTAGATAATGACATGAATAAGAAATTTTTAGAGAGATATAGGTCAAGATCAGGCAGTTGGGTCTATTATAGTTTGGGATTATGTTTAGCATGGACTGGTTGGACCGAAGGGTCTGTCTCCACGCTATATGACTCTGTGTAGGTAGAGACCCTGCTACCTGACAGACTCTCCTCCCTAACTCTGCCTTCCCAACTTCTCCCATCTCTTCCCAACTCCAACTCCCCTGACTTCCTGCATCCATCTCTCCCTATTTTTCCCAAATCCTATAACTCCTTCAGTGTCCCCTTTCAGACTCCTGCTCCTCCCCTGACCCCCATACCCTCCTCCCTTCTGAGTCCCATTCGCAGTTGCTGCCCAACTCCAATGGCCTCAACATTGGCAGCCTCTGGCTGGTAAACTCATTAAGAATCATAAGTAGCCACTTAAGGACCAATTAAAGTTTGGACTTCTACCCCTTGGCCCCAATCAAGATTTGTTAAACTTACAACTGTCAGGTTTCATGTTGCATGTCAGTTCCATTTCTGTCAGCATGGGGACTCGTATGCCTCATCTCACCCAGTACCTCACTGAGTCTTAAATGAACCAGGTAAGCATTAGATTTTGCACATTCTAATCCACTTTGCTGTGTGCTTCAGCATTATAAGGAGCAGGCAGAAGTTTAATCTCTTACCGTACAGGCCAAAAATCATCTGGAAATGGTAGAGAATCGGTGCAACCATGCCTTTTCTATTTTTCAATGCAATTCTGCCATTCTTTCAGCAGATTCTTAGATGGAGTCTAACAGAAGCTCCAAACATTCTTACTTCTATTACCGCAGATGTATTTTGGATTGTAGAACAGCCCTAAATTTATTAATAGATATTTTACAGGAATTATCTTTATTTAATGGGTAATATTGCAGGGAGAGATTGCAAAGGGGTTGGAATTACTTGAAATAAAGTTGGATAGACAGATGCTGATTTTGGAGATTTTGGGTTCTGATGGGATTGAAAAAAATATCATCCTCCTCTGATTTTTGAATGCTCTTATTAAAGGAACTAGAATTATTAGGAATCATTATAAGAACTTCTGCCTTGCAGCACCTTCTACTCACCCCTGGCTGTATTTTGTGTGCAGAAACAAAGAAATAAAGATGCTGGAAATCTGAAACAAAAACAGAAATTGCTAAAGAAACACAGTAGGTCTGGCAACAACTTGAAGAGAAAGCAGAGTTAACATTTTGAGTTCAATCTGCCGTAAAGAAAGGTCACTAAACCTAAAACATTAACTCTCTTTTCTCACCACAGATGCTGGTGGACCTGCTGAGTTTCTCCAGCAATTTCTGCTTTTGCTTCTGATTTCCAACATCCACAGTTCATTTGGATTTTTGCATAATCTAAAATGTCTTGGATGGGTATGTAAATAGGAAGAGTTTAGAGGGTGATGGGCCAAATGCTGGCAAATAGGACTCAATTACTTTAGGACATCTGGTTATCATGGGCGGGTTAGACCAGAGGGCCTGTTTCCATGCTGTATTACTCTATGATTCTATGACTCTACATCCCCTGCTGCTAAGGCCTCTTTCTCAATTATGGTTAGGCTTTTCACAGTTTCTGTCAGAAATCTTGCAGCATAATTCACTGAGAGATAGTAAGAACTGCAGATGCTGGAGTCAGAGCCAGCACAGTGTGGAGCTGGAGGAGCACAGCAGGCCAGGCAGCATCAGAGGAACAGGAAAGGTGATGTTTCAGATTGGGACCCATTAGAAAATTCACTGATCTTCTTTTATGATCTACCTGGACTTGGACTTGTAGCAATACTGCATCTAATGCCGTGGATGATGCATCTATTGTTACTGTTGTTGGAAATTGTGGGTTGTAATATGCTAATGATGCTGAAGAAATTGAATGAATTCTTTTAACTTTTTCAAACAATTCTGATGATTTAACATTTCAGCACCAGTGTTGGCTTTGACTCAGCACCTGTCTTAATGATTTGTTGACAAGTTAGGAATGAATGATTCCTGGAAACTTTTGCTACTCTGGGGTTTTCTGTCTTTGAAGTTTATGTTGTTTCTTTTAGAAAAATATTCTTCAGGAAATTCTCTAATCGTCTTTTCTTTTTGAGGATTATTAACCATTATGGATTGCACTATGACCCCAGATCTTGAGAATTGATATTATAGATTCATACTTGTATCAGGCCTGCCTCTGACAATATTTTTAGAATATCTCTAACTCCATGATAGTGTACCTTCTCTGTTGAACCAGGTTTGAGATATCTCCCATGTGGCATTTTGTTCCTTCACTTCCTTGGAGTCTTTTGTAATAGTAACCTAGAATATTTCAGGTGCTGACACTATTCTAAATGCAAGTTATTACACCAATATTGGCCAGAGGTATTTTAAAATAATTAACAACTTTTATTCCTAGCCCAATAATTCTTGCCAGAACTTAGTGGTTGCATCTAACTTAGTGACCAGCATGCTTTTCACCAATTCCACTAAGGGGCCAGCATGTGGCTCAGTGGTTAGCACTACTGCCTCACAGTACAAGGGACACAGGTTTGATTCCACCCTCAGGTGACTGTCTGTGTAGAGTTTGCATATTCTCCCCATGTCGGAATCCATTTCCTTCACCAGTCTAAAGATGTGCACATTAGGGAGATTGTCCATGATAAATTGCCTATAGTGTGCAGAGATGTGCAGGTTACGTGAGTTGGCCATGGGAAATGCAGGAGTAGGATTGGGGTGAGTCTGGGTGAGATGCTCTTTGCAGGGCCAGTGTGGATTTGATGGGCCATAGGGCCTGTTTCTGCACTGTAGGGATTCAATGATCATCAACTAATGACATTGGATGAATGTTCTTGTACAATCTTGTTATTGTTGTATCAGGTCTCTGCAGGTTCTGATGTTCTCATTTGGTTTATGAATAGTGGCCACACTTCAGCACCATTTCTAAGGCACTCTGTTTAATGAAATTAACTGCTGTTACTGCATCCTTTCAATTTCTGCCTTCCCTTTATGTATTGGAGGCTATACCTTTCTTGGATTAAATACACAAACTGGAGTTCATTTGGCTGCTGTGTTCTTCAATACCTATTTTTCAGCTTATGCAGACATGTAAATAACTTGGGAAAATTCTTCTCTACATCCTATATTGCTATCTCCCTTTGCAAGTTTATTTACTTTCATCATCAGTATTATTCTAGAGCATGCTGACCTCTTGATTGTACAAGATATTAAATGGTTCTGTTATTTCCCTGATTTTATATTTTAGTCTTGCCACTATCTGATCTTTAGCTTTCCAACTATTTCCCCCTTGGTCTTGCATTTTGATTGAAGAATGGTTTAATATGATGTGTTTTAACAATTTTATGTTCAGACAACAAACTTAACTCTGTGCTGGTATCTAGTTAAAACGCAGTAGAATGCCTCCAAAGATAGTAAATGCTGGTTAGTAAATTTCTGCCTGGGTCTTGACATCTCGTCAGATGTTTAAATTCTCAAACTTCTTGGGTTTGATTCTGTTTTAAAATCTGATGCCATTTATTTTCATTACTTGCACATTTAGAATTTAAAACGGTGACTTTTGTTGCAGCAATGATATTCCAATCCCCCTGCAGGAAGTCATCAATGATATGCCTTGATCTAGCCACATGTAAAACATTTGATAATGACTGCCTGTGTGTTTTTAGTACTGTCTCTGGGCATTTGCTTAGGTGCACCTTTGTTTTCAGGTCTACATATTGGACTGACACACTTGGCTTCTTCAATGGAGCTCAGTCTCACCTTAAAAACTATTTACTAGTTTGTTACCAGATTGTGGACAGTTTCATAGACATTACCCATCTTAACAAGTGTCAGGTCCTCTTTAGAGTATAAACTAAATCTGACAGCGGAGTGTCCCATCCATCACACTGGCCATGAAGTTGTATATTAGTTCATCCCTTAAATCTTCTTCACAAGCACAGTTTGCCAGCTAATCTATCCAGGTCATTGGCTTCAACTGCACAAAACAACTTAATATCTGACTGGAGACAATGGGAACTGCAGATGCTGGAGAACCCAAGATAACAAAGCGTGAAACTGGATGAACACAGCAGGCCAAGCAGCATCTCAGGAGCACAAAAGCTGATGTTTCGGGCCTAGACCCTTCATCAGAGAGGGGGATGAGGAGGGGGTTCTGGAATAAATAGGGAGAGAGGGGGAGGCGGACCGAAGATGGAGAGAAAAGCAGATAGGTGGAGAGGAGAGTGTAGGTGGGGAGGTAGGGAGGGGATAGGTCAGTCCAGGGAGGACGGACAGGTCAAGGAGGCAGGATGAGGTTAGTAGGTAGGAAATAGAAGTCAGGCCTGGGGTGGGAGGAGGGGATAGGTGAGAGGAAGAACAGTTTAGGGAGGCGGGGACAAGCTGGGCTGGTTTTGGGATGCAGTGGGGGAAGGGGAGATTTCGAAGCTTGTGAAGTCCACATTGATACCATTGGGATGCAGGGTTCCCAAGCGGAATATGAGTTGCTGTTCCTGCAACCTTCGGGTGGCATCATTGTGGCACTGCAGGAGGCGCATGTTGGACATGTCGTCCAAGGAATGAGAGGGGGAGTTAAAATGGTTCGCGACTGGGAGGTGCAGTTGTTTATTGCGAAACGAGCAGGGATGTTCTGCAAAGCGATCCCCAAACCTCCGTTTGGTTTCCCCAATGTAGAGGAAGCCACACGGGTACAGTGGATACAATATACCACATTGGCAGATGTGCAGGCGAACATCCTCTTAGTATGGAAAGTCATCTTGGGGCCTGGGATGAGGGTGAGGGAGGAGGTGTGGGGGCAAGTGTAGCACTTCCTGCAGTTGCAGGGGAAGGTGCCGGGTGTGGTGGGGTTGGAGGGCAGTGTGGAGCGAACAAGGGAGTCACGGAGAGAGTGGTCTCTCCAGAACGCAGACAAGGGTGGGGATGGAAAAATGTCTTTAGTGGTGGGGTCGGATTGTAGATGGCGGAAGTGTCGGAGGATGATGCGTAGCATCCGGAGGTTGTGGGGTAGTGTGTGAGAACGAGGGGGATCCTCTTTGGGCGGTTGTGGCGGGGGCGGGGTGTGAGGGATGTGTTGCGGGAAATGCGGGAGACGCGGTCAAGGGCGTTCTCGATCACTGCGGGGAGGAAGTTGCGGTCCTTGAAGAACTTGGACATCTGGGATGTGCGGGAGTGGAATGCCTCATCGTGGGAGCAGATGCAGTGGAGGTGAAGGAATTGGGAATAGGGGATGGAATTTTTGCAGGAGGGTGGGAGGAGGTGTGTTCTCGGTAGCTGTGGGAGTTGGTCGGCTTGAAATGGACACCAACCTCTGGATCCAACGCATCATCCTCCAACACTTTCACCATCTACAATCCGACCCCATCACTCAAGACATTTTTCCATCCCCACCCTTGTCTGCCTTCTGGACAGACCACTTTCTCCGTGACTCTCTTGTCCGCTCCACACTCCCCTCCAACCCCACCACACCCAGCAGTTTCCCCTGCAACCGCAGGAAGTGCTTCACCTGCCGCCCGCACCTCCTCCCTCACCCCCATCCCAGGCCCCAAGATGACTTTCCATATTCAGCAGATGTTCACCTGCACATCTGCCAATGTGGTATACTGCATCCGCTGTACACAGTATGGCTTCCTCTACATTGGGGAAACCAAGCGGAGGCTTGGAGACCGCTTTGCAGAACACCTCCGCTCGGTTCGCAATAAACAACTGCACTTCCCAGTCGCGAACCATTTTAACTCTCCCTCCCATTCCTTAGACGACATATCCATCATGGGCTTCCTGCAGTGCCACAATGATGCCACCCAAAGGTTGCAGGAACAGCAACTCATGTTCTGCTTGGGAACCCTGCATCCTAATGGTATCAATGTGGACTTCACCAGTTTCAAAATCTCCCCTTCCCCTACTGCATCCCTAAACCAGCCCAGCTTGTCCCCGCTTCCCTAAACTGTTCTTCCTCTCACCTATCCCCTCCTCCCACCTCAGGCCGGACCTCCATTTCCTACCTACTAACCTCATCCTGCCTCCTTGACCTGTCCGTCTTCCCTGGACTGACTTATCCCCTCCCTACCTCCCCACCTATACTCTCCTCTCTACCTACCTGCTTTTCTCTCCATCTTCGGTCTGCCTCTCCCCCTCTCTCCCTATTTATTCCAGAACCCTCACCCCATGCCCCTCTCTGATGAAGGGTCTAGGCCCGAAACGTCAGCTTTTGTGCTCCTGAGATGCTGCTTGGCCTGCTGTGTTCATCCAGCTCCACACTTTGTTATCTTAATACCTGATTGTGCTGCTGTTACTTATGCAACCCTGAAGCTGCTCAATACCTGCTTAAGGGATTTTCTCCAGATGTTCAACATGTGCACCTACTGCAGACTTTCTACTCTCAGCGATAGCTCTGGAAGAGGTAGTGTTGCTTTTATCCTCATAGCTGCTCAAAATTCTACTGCTGATCTGAGACATTTACCATGCTCCAAGCTCACATTGCCTGCTCACAGGTGAGTCAGTTTTTTTTAACTGTTTTTCCCTTTTATTTGCTGTTGTAGTATAATTATGTTATTCTAACCTTGTCACCTGGTTTTTAGTTTTGGTTGCTTTTGGGTTCTGCTGCATAATAGATTATTATTGCCTTACTGCCACCGTGTCTTCAGGTCAGCGTTATGGGGATGTGCCGTCTCTTAAATAATTTCGCAGTGGACTATTTGCACTTTATCATAACTTTTATGCATTTCCTAACACCATGTTCGGTCCATTTTCAAATGAAACAAGATCTGGACAATACCCAGGCTTGGGATGACAAGTGGTAAGTGACATTCACATCACTCAAATGTCACGCAAAGACCATTTCCAATAAGAGACAATCTAATCACCACCCCTTCCCATTCGATGGTATCACCATCACTAATTCCCCCACTATCGACAACCTTGAGGTTACCGTTGGCAGGAAATTCAACTGGATTCGCCACATAAACACAGCGGCTGCAAAAGCAGGTCAGAGGCTGTGAAACTGCAGCATGAACGTCACCTCTTGACTCCCCAAAATCCATCCATCATTGACAAGGCACAATTCAAGAGCCGAATAGAATATTCCTTGCTTGCCTAGATGTGCGCAGCTTCAATAACACACATGAAGCTTGACACGACACAGGGAGAGATGATGGCCTAGTGGTATCATTGCTGGACTGTTAATCCAGAGACCCACATAATGTCCTGGAGACTGGGGTTTGAATCCTGCCATGGCTGATGTTGGAATTTGAATTCAACCAAATGTTAAGAATTAAGAGTCTAATGATGGCCATGAACCCATTGTTCATTGTCAGGAAAAACTCATTTGATACATTGATGTCCTTTAGGAAATGGTGTCAAGCTTTGATCGACCCAATATGGTTGACTCTTAACTGCCCGCTGCGTTATTAGGAATGGGCAGTAAGTGCTGCCTATCCAGTGACACCATCATTCTGTTAATGAATTAAAAAATTACAAAGCAGACCGCTTGATTGGCATCATTCCACAAGCATCCACTCTCTCCATCACTGACACTCAGTAGCAGCAGTGTGTATTACCTACAAGATGCACTGCAGAAATTCACCAAGATCCTTAGGTAACACCTTTCAAACCCATGACCAATTCCATCCAAAAGGACAAGGGCAGCAGTTACATGGGAACACCACCAACTACAAGTTCCCCTCCAAGCTATTCATCATCCTGAATTGGAATATATCGCCATTCCTTCTCTGTTGCTACGTCAAAATCCTGGAATTCCCTCCCTAATAGCATTGTGTGGTGACCTACAGAAGAAGAACTGCAGCAGTTCAAGGAAATAGCTCACTATTACCTTCTCAAAGGCAACTAGGGATGGGCAATAAATGCTGGCTAGCCAGTGACCCTCACATCCCACAAATGAATAAAAAGAAAAATTGATCTGCAGTAGCTGAGAGAATCTCCATCATGACATCAGTCTCCAGTTCTGTCTTAATCTCATGATGTTACATCCTCTTTACATCATGATCCTGTAGCCTCACACACTGTGGAACCATTATTTCACAGGTCTTAGTAAATAAATGGAGAAATAAAGTAGAGGATGAGAAGGGAAGAGGTGGGCTATATGAAGGCAGCAAAGGCAGGAAATTGGAAATAACACCTTTTATGCGCTGGGAGTAAGTAGCGAAATGTGTGTTTATTCATTTCAGTGCGCGTCAAGATGAGGCTGAGCACATTGCATTTGACACAGCATGTAGGGGTAGACATTGCATGTGAAGCAGCTTCACCATCTTTTGATGTTCTAAAGGGTCTTAATGTGTTGTTAATCAGGAGAAAGGATTGAAAAAGATTGTTACAATCTCTTTATAAAAAAAACAAAGGAACTGCAGATGCTGTAAATCAGAAACAGAAATTGCTGGAAAAGCTCAGCAGGTCTGGCAGCATCAGTTGAGAGAAATCAGAATTAATGATTCAGGTCTAGTGACCCTTTGTCAGAACAGTTGGACCTGAGGAAGAGTCACTAGACTTGAAATGTTAATTCTGATTTCTCTCTAGAGATACAGCCAGTCCTGCTGAGCTTTTTCAGCAATTTGTTTTTGTAGCAATTATTTCCTTGTGGAAGATATTGAAAGATATTAGTTTTGATCACTCAGTGTGGTACTAGTAGCCATAATGAAGCTGTAACTTTCTATTGGTAAAGTTTTGTTTCTACCTAGACCGAATTTCAATAGTTGCCATGGAAATAGCTTTTTTTTATGGTACACCAGAGCATTGGACAGACGATAAAGTATATTGCAACAATGCAAATTATGGGATCTTAATTTGCATGGAACTGTCCATTAATGCATTAAATGAAATGGTGTAATTTATGCTGAAAACTTATAGAAATGTCAGTCTGATTTTTAAGACAATCATAGGACATGGGTTTCAGTGGCTGTGCCAGCATATATTACCCAGCCCTACTTTCCCTTTAGAACGTGGTGGTGAGCTGCCTCCTTAAACCATTATTTGGTGTAAGTATACCCATAATGCCCTTAGGGAGAGAATTCCAGGATTTTGACCAGGCTACAGTGAAGGAATGACGATATGTTTCCAAGTCAGGACAGTGAGTGGCTTGGAGGGGAACTTGCAGGGGGTGGTGTTTCCATGTATCTGCTGTCCTTCTTCCTTCTAGATGGAAGTGGTCATGGGCTTAGAAGGGGCTGCCTGAGGTTCTTTTTGAATTTCTGCAGTGCATCTTGTAGATAGTACACACTGCTGCTACTGAGCGTCGGTGGTGGATGGAATGGATGTTTGTGGATGTGGTGCCAATTAAGAAGGCTGCTACATTTGGAATACTATAAGACCATAAGACATAGGACTGGAAGTAAGGCCATTTGGCCCATCGAGTCCACTCCGCCATTTAAATCATGGCTGATGGGCATTTCAACACCACTTCCCTGCACTCTCCCCGTAGCCCTTGATTCCTTGTGAGATCAAGAATTTGTCGATCACAGCCTTGAAGGCATCCAGCGTCCTGGCCTCCACTGCACTCCGTGGCAATGAATTCCACAAGCCCACCACTCTCTGGCTGAAGAAATGTCGTCTTATTTTAAATTCGTTTTAAATTTACCCCCTCTAATTTTAAGGCTGTGCCCACGGGTCCTAGTCTCCCCGCCTAACGGAAACAACTTCCTAGCATCCACCCCTTCTAAGCCATACATTATCTTGTAAGTTTCTATTAGATCTCCCTTCAACCTTCTAAACTCTAATGAGTACAATCCCAGGATCCTTAGCCGTTCATACGTTAAACCTACCATCCCAGGAATCATCCGTGTGAATCTCCGCTGGACATGCTCCAGGGCTATTATGTCCTTCCTGAAGTGTGGGGCCCAAAATTGGATACAGTATTCTAAATGGGGCCTAACTAGAGCTTTATAAAGCCTCAGAAGCTCATCGCTGCTTTTATATTTCAACCCTCTCTCCATACTGTCAAGTTTGTTAAGTGTTGTTGAAGCTACACCCAGCTAAGCATGTGGGCAATATTCTATCACACTCCTGATTTGTAGCTTTTGATGGTGAACAGGCTTTAGGGAGTCAGGAGGTGAATTACTCACTACAGGTGAGTTGCTTGCTGCCAATTAACAAAACCAATTTATACAATGTTACATTCCATTCAATATCTTTATAGTTGGCAATAGAATGTGTAAAATACCACAATGATTCAATAGTTATGACAGACATTCCTAAATTTGTTGTGTATATGGTATATTTTCGTTCATGCACAACGTTAATAAAGTTCTCATTAAAACATCATTACAGTCGATATGTTTCAGCAAGATGTCCCTATTTACTGACTCTCTATTGTAAACTCAAGAGTATGCTACATGTAATGTCTCAACTATTTCAATAATTGGGTAGACTGTTGTGCTCAATTATGCTTTAATTTCCAATAGATGCTGCAGATTAGTGAGATTCCATACTAAGAATTCTAAACTGGAAATAATCACTTATCCAACTGATGATCTGTGTCAAACAAATGTTTCTTTAAGTATAAGCACTGTTTAAAATGCGTTACTTAATAATTTTGCAGCAAGCTAAAAACAATTCGACTGAAAAATCTCTTAAAATTGAACCTAATATTAGTGGGAATGGGCAAGGACTTGGAAATATTATTCTTATCCTCCAAAAGGAATAAACTTGGTAGCTGGGCTTTCGGACTATTCCAGCAAATACCTGCTGGCTTAATCAAAATCATACACTGTTGGGTAGGTTTATATGGGATCTACTTTGATCTATTCCACTCAACCACCAGCTAAACATTTTAAGGATGAGTAGATCATTCATAATTCCAGAGGTTACCCACTGCAATTCAATGACAGGAGGAGTTTTAATTCCTTTCAGGAATACTCCCACTCCTATCTTGGGAGGAAGGCCCATTTTAGAGCAGTCACCAAACAGATTGGTTGGCTGCCTGTAGTTCCAGCAGTGTCAGATGGAAATAATATCCTCTGTTGCAATACAGGTAGTTCCACCGCATCAGTGAGGCCTGGAAAGTCCAAAGGAAGGGGGTCTTAGCTAGGAAAGTGAAGGATGGGGTTCAAGGAGGAATAGGGTAGCATTGTCACTTTTAATGTGTCAAAACTCCTAGAACTCCCACACACCTCCCAATGGCTCGGTGGGTCTATCTACAACATATGAGCTGCAGTGGTTCAAGATGACAGCTTGCCATCACCTTTTCAAGTGTAACTAGGGATGTCAATAAAGTAGTGGCCAGCCAGCCAGCACTACCCATGCCCCACAAGTGAATAAAAGTAAGGGAATGGCCTTGGGAGGGAGAGCATATCCAATTGCCGAAGGGGCCCCGTAGGAGGTCCTCTTTGCCTGAAAGCAACTAGTCCAGCTAAAGCTATTGGACGTTCTGAATGGAGTAGGTGTCCCCCAGCAATGATAAAATACTGATAGTAACTGGAGAGCTCAAGTATCCATTCTGGGCCAGTCAACCAACACTTCCTCTATCCCTGTAACATTTCAGGCAGGTACAGGGCAGTCCAGGAGATGATAAGCAGGCTGGCCATTGGAATTTTTTTCCTAGCTCCCTGCTTTCAAGTCTGCTGTTGGGTTTGTATCAATCAAGCCCATCACTTCATTCAGAAAAATTTATGTAGGGATTGGGATTTGTTTTTCAGTTCCCTTGGAAGGCCTGAGGAGCCAATCTTACTTTGAAGAGATGCGGAGAGACTACATTAGAGAGCTGAGTAGAGCCATTAACTTCCAGGAGAAATGTTCACAGAGCAACTCTCAACGTCTTTACCAGCTCACTAAACTGATGGACTCAATGCATGAAGTAGGTGTGGTCATTTAATTCGATATTACTTTGATAGGTAGTTCGTTTGGCCAATGAGAATTATTAACCTAGTGTCACATGCTCTACATTGAATGGATTTATTAATGAATGTTACCAGCAAATCTTGAGCACAAAACTCCTTTGTCAACCAATAATTAGTGATCTTTCTGCAGGGATTGGTGCAGGTCTCAATACTATTGTGAATAAAATTAAATCCTCAAAGTGCAAATGATCTATCCCTTGTTTCTCTTCCCAACATCACAACCACGCCCTGCCCTCCCACCTTACAAGTCTCTTCACCAGTTTGCCCCTCTTCTCCAAAGCTGAAGCAGTGAGTATTTCCTTGACTATAGTTCCCAGAGCAAAGTCCGGTAGCTCATCCATTGTTTCATATCAGAGACTGCAGTATCGGCAGTTGGCTGCTCTCAGGAATATCATAGTCAAGCCCCATCCAAACCTCACCCAAGTTATTTAACCCCTCCATTAAACAAGAATCACATGACAGAAGTTAAAATCACGATTCCCTTTTCTCACCCAGTAACACTGAGGCTATTGTAATGGTCTTATGGCCACAATGACTAAGATCAGCAAATTCCGCACTGGCTGAGAATTGGATTCCTGTTCCACTTGACCCAGTCACTCATTGCTTTATTATTTTACATATTGGATAAAACACACTTTGCTACAAATAGAACAAAGAACAAAGAGCAAAGAAAATTACAGCACAGGAACAGGCCCTTCGGCCCTCCAAGCCTGCGCTGATCGAGATCCTCTGTCTAAACCTGTCATTTAATTTCTAAGGGTCTGTATCCCTTTGCTCCTTGCCCATCCATGTACGTGTCCAGATACATCTTAAAATAAACTATTGTGTCTGCATCTACCACCTCTGCTGGCGACACGTTCCAGGCACCCACCACCCTCTGTGTAAAGAACTTTCCACGCATATCTCCCATAAACTTTCCTCCTCTCACTTTGAACTCATGTTAATTATAATTCACTTAATTTATCCCAAAGTTGAAAGATGGATTGGATTAAATTGCCCCATCTTTTACCATGTCTGTATATACAGTTACATCTGTATATACAGCCTATATTGACCTTTACAAAACAAAAACTTTAATGATGCAGATTGAGGCAGCCTGGAAATGAAGATTTGGTGCACAACTCTGTTCATTGACATTTTTAATTTTTGCTCCTTACTGAAAGCTATAGGATCAGAAATAACTGTTGGTTACTGCCAAGTGGCAAATGTTTAATATGTTCACATGACTTTTCATCTAGTCATTATTGTATTGGACATTTAAGGCAAAAAGCTAGTCATAGAAGACAGAAAGTAATGATGAAAAGGTGTTTTTCTGATGGGGGATGTGTAATTCATGGTGTTCTATCGGGATCAGCACTCGAACCCTGGTTGTTTGTAATATATTTAAACAATTTGGAGGAGATTGTAGGTGGCCTGATTAGTAAGCTGTAGATGACACAAAGATTGAGGGAGCTGTGAATAGTGAGGAGGATTGCCAGAGGATACAGCAGCATATAGATAGCATGGAGACTTGGACAGAGAAATGGCAGATGGAATTTAATTCAGAAAAAAATGTAAGGTGATACATTTTGGAAGGTCTAAAGCAGGAGGGAAGTACACAGTAAATGGCAGAGCCCCCAGTAGAATCAACATACAGAGGGTTCAGGTCCACAGTTCCCTGAAAGCAGCAACATTGTGAATAAGATGGTCGTGAAGGCATATGCCATGCTTGCCTTCATTGGCCAGGCCATAGAGTATAAAGAATTAGCAAGTCATATTGCAGCTGTATCAAAAATTACTTAAGCCACATTTGGAACATTGTATACAGTTGTGGTTGCCCCATTACCAAAAGGATGTGGAGGTTTTAGAGATGGCAAAGAAACAGTTCGCCAAGATCTTGCCTGGTTTGGAAGACACTTACTATGAGGAGTAACTGGACAAACTTGGTCTGTTTTCACTTGAACACCAAAGGATGTGGAGGCAACCTGATAGAAATTTACAAAATTATCAGAGATATAGATAGAATGAATTGTCAGAACCTTTTTCCCAGGTAGAAATGCCAATTATTAGGGTCATAGGTTTAAGGTAAAAAAGAAGAATGTTTAAAGAGGCAAGTTTTTTTACACAGAGGATGGTTTAGCGCTTGGAATACGCAGTCAGAGGAGGTGTAGAAGAAAATACAATAGCAACATTTAAGATGCATCGTGACATATTTACGAATAGATTTTTATTGGTGGAGGGATCGATTTCCGGAGCAGTGCTGTCAAGCTGCAACTGTACAAAACGCTAGTGCGGCCTCACTTGGAATATTGCGTGCAGTTCTGGTCGCCCCATTACAGGAAGGATGTGGAAGCATTGGAAAAGGTGCAGAGGAGATTTACCAGGATGTTGCCTGGTCTGGAGTAAAGGCCCTATGAAGAAAGGCTGAGGGACTTGGGTCTGTTCTCATTGGAGAGAAGGAGGCTAAGAGGGGATTTAATAGAGACATACAAGATGATCAGAGGATTAGATAGGGTGGACAGTGAGAGTCTTTTTCTGAGGATGATGACGTCAGCTTGTACGAGGGGGCATAGCTACAAATTGAGGGGTGATAGATTTAAAACGGATGTCAGAGGCAGGTTCCTTACTCAGAGAGTGGTAAGGGCGTGGAATGCCCCTCCTGCCAATGTAGTTAACTCAGCCACATTAGGGGCATTTAAACAGTCCTTGGATAAGCATATGGATGATGATGGGATAGTGTAGGGGGATGGTTTTAGATTAATTCACAGGTCGGTGCAACATAGAGGGCCGAAGGGCCTGTTCTGCACTGTATTGTTCTATGTTCAATGGGGAATAGAGGGATACAGACTGCGTAGAGGTGAAAGATTTTTTAGGTTAGGAAAGCATCTGTGTTGGTGCAGTCTTGGTGGGTTGAAGGCCCTGTTCTTGTCCTGTACTATTCTTTGTTCTTTCTTTGTTTACTGTTTGCAGTTAAATCATGGACATCTAGCAAACTGATACAAGACTGCATTAAGTTTTGTCATTAACATCAAAATCATTTCTGCCTGTATCTCTCTTTATGTGCATTGGTATGTCATAGAAACTATTTAGAATATTGAAGTTTAACAGATAAAGAAAACACCTTCAGACTTGATAATTCCATTGTCTCTTTTCAATAGCTTGTCAAGAAACTACATCAGTTCTGCTTGAATACTTTTGTTCAGTCCCAGGCATTGAGTGTGGAATTTCCAGAGATGATGTCTGAGATTATAACAACACAGTTACCCAAGATCCTGGCTGGCCTTGTGAAACCACTGCTCTTTCACAAGAAATGAGTAAATTTCTTTCTGAGTTGTGCTGACTGCTTTCATTTATAGGCAGCATTTTTCTGCATTATGCAAGTTGACAGCTTAATTCCATTTTTGTGACCATGACAGTACCACAAATGAAGATTATTTCAAATTTATTCCAGGAGATTTAGCAATGCTGTTTGGCATATTGTTATTGTGGAAGTCCATTGCCATAACTGCACTATATGTTTTGTAAGCGATGAAATGTGAATTTAGGTCTTTGTTGTTTGATGTATAACTTCCAGATCAAAATGATTTTGTATCTTTTGGTACTTTCTGGTATTTTGTAACTTTCAAAATATGTAAAGTTTCTGCATCTGCTCTAAATGGGAATGCTTCTGCTCTTCAGTTTGAAAGCTGCATAACCCCCTAAATTTCATTATTCATCATACTTCATACGGCATGAATGATATCAATGTTTTTATCTAGTTGTTTCACTGAATTGTATGATCATCCTTTACTGTGTCCAATCAGAAAACTTCCATTTTTTTGGTCTTTTCTTCTGTCACCATTAACACTTGTATCAGATGCTGAATAACTATGAGAGATCAACTTTACAGCTTTTATGTTCAGTGGTAAATAGTCAGTGTTAATTTAGTTTGAAAAACTTTTGAATCAAACTGACACTTTCTGATGAAGGGTCTAGGCCAGAAACATCAGCCTTCCTGCTCCCAAGATGCTACTTGGCCTGCTGTGTTCATCCAGCTCCATACCTTGTTATCGCGGACATTTAAATCTTACATTTATCTGCCCTCAACATTCACACCTAATTTTCAATCTAAATATGAATAGCTACAAAAAACAGACCTTGTATCAATATCAATGACCAAGTTTATGAATTCCAGATCCAGAGCTTTTATTAGTGGTGATATTAAACAATATGGTAATGATGAGTTCTCCTAAACACCTTTCCCTTTGAAAGCCAGTCACGAAGGTTTAGTTGGTTAATGTTGCTTCTATTAAAAGGAAACAAAGAGAATACAAAATTTACATTTTTGGGGTGTTACCTTGTAGATCAATCCCTGTACCTTGATGATAATTACTACAAATATCTGTTTCTTAAGCTAAAAGAAATAAATACATGCAAAGCAGCAAACCAACCACTTGAATACCAGGTACCATATTGTCACAACAACATAAAACAAAGAACTGCAGATACTGGAAATCAGAAGAAAAAACAGAAATTTCTGGGAAAGCTCAGCAGGTCTAGCAGCATATGTAGTGAGAATGCAGAGTGAATGTTTTGAGTGCAATGACTAAAGAAGAATCACCAAATTAAAAAAAAATCTGCTTTCTCTCCCCCCAGATTATGTTCGACCTGCTGAGTTTCTTGAACCATTTCAGCATTTGTACTGTATTGTTATACTCACATTGCAATGTGTTGGTATATCTTTGGGAATGTGTAACCCACAAAATCTGCATAATCCCAAGTGGGAAAATGATTTCTTGTGCAATTCAGAATCAGTGAATTGTGTTCACTGAATGCATGATTGTCCTATAATCCTTCTCGATACCACCTGATAAGAGATTTAAACTGATCATTGCCTGATTACAATTGTGGGCAGTGCATACTTAGAGACAGGATACTCATGTAAAATGCCCAGATGGTTTTGATTACCACACAACTGAGAATATTGTGGCCTGTTATGTTCGGCAGGAATTTAATCCTGACTCACGGAAAGGTGCATCTTATTCGACTACACAGTGACTATTGTGATTGGAACAAGGTTGGCCAGGTGGATTAATTGACTATGAGATCCCTTATTAGGGTTGTTAGCCTGGGCCAAGCAGGAGCCCTAGCTGACAGATATAAATAGGATGTCAGAGAGTTTCCTCATTCTAAGGACTGGCTCTGAACTGGCCGATAAGAGCCGGTGTACTGTGCTAATGTAAATAAAGGGTGACTCGGTGACAGGATATCAGCCTCTGTGTAGTTATTTCAGTGGTTATTGTCAGGAAAGAGGCTGTCATCACACTAACTGATAGTAGGCACCACCTAAATTTTGCAATGTTCTGGCAGGACCTTTCTAAGTAAGAGTCGTATTTTCAGATCAATTTAGAAAAATTGAGTAGATATAATGTTTCATGTAGATGTCTCCAAAGAAAGGCAATGATCACCAAGTTAAGAAATGAGGTTTGGCAATTTGGATCGTAGCTTTGGTGCATGTCATCTCAATGAACTAATTTATCTGACAAAGAAAAAAAGTTAGATTCAATCTTCAAAAACAGCCAAGTTAAAAGAGTGCCACCTGGAGTAACATTTCTATAATCAAAACTGTATGCAGTTGGGTCAGAGATAATGGGAACTGCAGATGCTCGAGAATCTGAGATATCAAAGTGTGGAGCTGGATGAACACAGCAGGCCAAGCAGCACCTTAGGAGCACAAAAGCTGACATTTTGGACCTAGACCCTTCATCACCCGTAACGTCAGCTTTCCTGCTCCTATGTTGCTGCTTCGCCTGCTGTGTTCATCCAGCTCCACACTTTGTTATCTTGTAAGCAATTGGGTGGCTATTCTCCTGACTTGCCTCTTAATTCTCCAGACATCTGTTCTTTCTTATAGATTCCCTTCAAGCATGGAAAGAGAATAATTAACTGTATTTCTGACATTTTAAACAGATACACAACTGTTTGTCAACCTTCTCCAGAGACAATATGGGGAATATCTGCTGTATACAACACATGCCACTTGACAGTAAATACTTCCCTCCTTACTGACATTACAATTTCTCAGTAACCATCATATTTGAACAGTATACTTGTTGTACAGGGTCTCTTATCAGTGTTGTTAAGCTCTTGTTGAATTTTCAGTACAAGATACTCATAGGTTAATAACTAGCCTTGGACCTTGTTGATGGCACTCTTCCTGCAATTTATAATCAATCCCCAGGTTATAAAATCATGTTTAATTAGACTATCTTAATGTTCAAGAAATATCATGGAGAATTTATAGATGCTCTCTTTTATCAAAATTGTTGAAATATACAGCATTTTATGTGTAAAATTTTATTGACTCCACAACATCATTAATAAATAGGTAGCATAGTGCCTCAAAAGTTCTTTTTATAAAGCAACATTAAACAGAGTCTTAATGCATATCAGGCCAAGGTGCAAGTTTCTTCCGATTCTGTACTGAGTTGCCAAACTTTTATTGGAGAGGGATTAGGCATGCTGCAATTGATATCTCTGCTCCAGAGTTAGTTAATAAGAATAAAGGCGCAGTACCGCTCGTTCATTTTGCATCAGTGATACATCCTTTGAAATGCCTTGCATGGAAATTGGACGAGTACAAGTTTGGTTTCGTTGGATTGACCTTTCATGCTCAATGCTTATTCTGAAGATCCAAATTCAAATTCATATCATCCCATGGTCTCATCCACACAATTGCTGGAACCAAATTGCAAAATGGGGCATATGTGAGACAGGGAGAGAGAGAAGGATTGAGATTACAAGGTTTTTGAGAAATGATGACATAGTTCAGAAGCTTGTTACTTTGATCACAATAAAAATTATGTGATATTCAAGACCAGAACGTTGTCACTGACAGAACTGGTTCAAATTTTATCACAAGAAATATTTTTATATTTAGGATAATTCTATATCCCAAAGATGCAAATGGAGTCCTTAAAAATTTCTTAATCAAGAAGTGCTAAGTAAAACCAAAAACTACAATTTATAGCTATCTGTACCAAAGCTCAGTGTTGATAAAAGTAGCATCTTACCATCTAGTTATGTCATCTTCCCACATGCATCCATAATCAACCTGTGACTGCCATTGGCTCCACATAACACAGAAGAGAGAGCTGTTTCTGTTTCTCATCTTGGCACATTCATGGTATTCAAGCAACACAATGCTGTCTAATTTGACCTCTTATTTCTCATTGATCCTGTCAATGAAAAGTATAAAGATAACTTTAAAAAGCCAGATAAATTAATTCGGTCACGACGCAATGAACTCTGCTCTTCCCAAGATTTCTTCCTCTTCCATGTAAGGTCACCATGGCATGTACAGTTGACATGATTCTGATTTTGGCTTAGTAAGAAACGTTATTGAAATAAAGTTATATTCCACATACCATTTATTATTGCTCTCTTCCACTGCAGACAGCTTTGTTGGAAAGATGGAGGAAATAGAGAGAGGGGACATCAGTGATGATGGCATGTCTATCTTGATTTCCAGGTTGAACATTAATCTCCCCTATATAGTCATATTTTTATCATGTCTAATTATTCAGATTTTGTGATGTTCATACTATTTATGAATTAAGCTTCAATTTTTTTTTCAGATTTCTGTCATTATTAGGCTTTTGAATTTATTGATGCACTTTCAAACATTTCTAAAATAATATTTTAAGAGGTTTTTTGAGTTGTAGTTTTTGCTTCCACAAGGCAATTGGAATATAGCTTTCAACCCCTTCTTATTTATTAGAGCTAGACAGAAAACCCCGCATTAATAACATGAAGGCTCAAATTCAATAACTTGGGAAAAACCAGACGGATTTTTCTTATGAGGTCAGGCAAGAGATTTTGAAGGGACAGTTTTCCTGTATTCTTCCTGGTTTCCTGTATTCTTCACTCACTTTACTCTCCACATAATGTGACTCAAAAAATGTTGATACCACTGCAGGATATCAGCTTCCTTTGTGCGTCATCATTTCTGTGGGTTTGTGCCTTTAATCAGTAGCAAAGGAATTTGAAATGAATGTTAGGCAGTCATATGATGATATTTGACAGAGAATTTTTAATTCCTTCATTATTCCCTAGATTTTTTGAACTTTCAAATCTTCTAATTCAATTTAATTAATACAATAAAGGGATTTTTATGATATTTTCTTTAAAGATCTGTCAATTAAGAACTAGGTTCCCAGGCGGGCTCATGCTCAAAGTAAAAATGTCTATTCAGCAGCTAGCGCACTAAACCTGGAGAACAAAAAATTTACAATACTGTAGTTGTGTAATCAGAGAATATTTTAAAATATTAATATTTATTTGATGAAACATATTTGAATTATAAGCATAGATATAGGCATAAGTGACAGTATTGAACTAAAGAAACTGAAATGTAGAGGATACCCCAATGACAATTTGTGCTGTCTCTGGTTTCATTCATGTACTATGTTTGGTCACGATTTCTGGTCACACTTTTAATTTTGAAAAATAAAAAAGAAAGAATAAAGAAAATTGTGGGATCGTGCAGCTTTACATTTTATAGATATTATGAAAATTTTTAGATTTAATGCCGTAGGAAAGGAATGTGGGAGTAATTGATCATTGTTATTGATATTGCTCTTAAGTATGAGGCCAAAAAGTAATAGGTTATTTGACCAATTACATAGACATTGATTACCCACTTATCTTACCCTGCACTTTTTTATTCCCTCAATAACAAAGCCTTCGGGTGTATGGCAGATGCAAACTGCACACCATGCAAGGAAAGTGAGTAAGTTACCAAAATTGCAGGCCCTGCACAGACATATATTACAAGATCAATGGTTCAACAATACCATAACTAGACATAAACTGGTGACTTTTCCTGCTAAGACACAAGTTTTAATTGTTTAATAACACTTTAGCTGTAGAAAACTGGGAAATACTTTAGGGGTTCGTGGAATTGCTGATGGTGTATTATTGATTTTTACATTTTAGAAAGCAACTTCTGAAAATCGTGCCTACAATTTTAGTGAATGATAGGGACTGCACAGGTTTTTCTCTCCCCCAATCATAAATCCCTTTTTTAATAAAATGAAACCTTTTTCCACAATTAAATATAAGTTAAGTTCACATATTTTGAAAATAGTGGCTAAACAGATGTGAGTTTGAATCCATTCTTCTAAGCACCAGTAATTGATATTTCTTTAACCAACCTGAAAAGAAAAATAAAATGAATTGCCATTGAATTATTTGACCAAAATTATTTCCTGACCTGCCAATTACTTCAAAAGAAATGGGCTTAACTGTAACCAAGATGACAAACACTTAAACTAAAATGGAAAAATTGTAGGAATCCAAAAGTATATGTAAATTCATAAACATATTCTATGTCTGTATCTTTCTTGCACAAAAAACACAGATGTTAATATGAATTCAAAACTTCTAAGCTTTGGCAAAAGAATTAATAATGATATCATAAGTTTAATGACAAAAATATTTGGTACCATCCTTGAATTTACAATGTTTTAGCCAGTATTTTTTGTTAATTTTAAAATTGAACTATATTTTAAAATGGTATTTCTTTACTTGACCAATTTATAGAAAACCTTTTAGATTGGTCCATTCAGTATTGCAGAAGGTTTCCAAATAACAGAAATATTTAACATTACAACTTATGATGTAGAATGAAAAGTAGTGCCGTCAGAC
Organism: Stegostoma tigrinum; assembly: GCF_030684315.1. Lineage (NCBI taxonomy): Eukaryota > Metazoa > Chordata > Chondrichthyes > Orectolobiformes > Stegostomatidae > Stegostoma > Stegostoma tigrinum. The sequence continues at coordinate 528,732 of NC_081359.1, read as the reverse complement.
GATGGAGCATTATTTCAACTGGACACTAAATTCAGCAAAATCATAATTCGTTATATATTTTTCTCCATCTGCCATATAATTAGAAAAATTGATTGGTTATTATACAAGGAAGATTTTACTCCTCTAATTTAACGCCGATAAAGAGTTCAAATTGATGTTAGTTTGCAATGGGTATATCTAATCTCAGTAAATCCTCAAAGAAAAACTGAAAATTTAATATTATTCAGCACAAGACATAGATATTGAAGCTGTTGTCTTTTAGCAGGATATTACATCTCAACTGTCAAAATGTAATGTGTGGATGGAAATGTTTATCTCTTTACAGACACATTTTAAATAGTTGCAATTTCAAAATACTAATTTCGTGTAGAGAACTTGTAAATAATTAATATTTTTACCTACTTAATATGGCTGCCTCATTTATCCAAAAATGCTATGGGGTAAGTAACATGATACTTGAATGCAATCATATTTATAAATAAGCTTTTGCATGCAATGGTGACAAGGAATCTGCTGTGGACACTGTTGCACTAAAATTGGTGAATCTGACATGAAAGCATAAGCATTTCTGTGATTCCACAGGATATAGGAATGTAGCTGAAATTGTTCCCACAGTTAACTCAATTGGTGATTATTAGCATTTATATCAGTTTAATCATCCACTTTGCAATTCAACAAGTGTTCCTTTCCCTTAGAATCCTTTATTACATCATTTTTATGTTATAATTTTGATCTGATCAATGTAAAAATACAATCTGTGTATACCAATTTCATAACATTATTTGCAATAACACATAGTCATTCTTATACACTAGTGAATCTATTTGTAATGCTATGACACTTTTCATTGTGCTATTTTAGTGTTATGGTTGAGATAGTGTGCTGGACCTCGGATGGAGTTGACACAATAAAATGTTTTTTTTGTACGATTTCAACCACAACGGGAATAAAATAATCAATTTGCATTTTAAGTTAACACCCCAACAATTGGTCCTCAAAACAGTAACAAACATAGATCATAAATCTCTTTTCTAAATCCTTTTGGGGTAGAATTCATAATCATACAGAATCTGACAGATAAAGGTGAAAACATTGTTAAAATTATATCTTCATGACTGTAATTTCAGCTCTTCATTATTCCCGTGTAATACTTCACTTGGTATATGGTACATATACAGAACAGAAGACAATCCATTTTCCAGCACTATTGCCTCATCATGGTGAGCGCCTGCAATGTTTTGATGAAAGACATTTTACCCATTGAAGTGTAAATGTTTGCAGTGTTGATATTATCATTAGGTGCACACGTTTTTAAAGCATGGTTAATGCAGATTGTAAATTTATACTGGCTATTATGTCTATGAACTGAATCATTGCCAAAATTTCATTTACATTATCCACCCAGCTGCTCATTTGACTTTAATAGTGCTATTTTACTGCGTGCTGTAACTCAAATCCAGGCTGTTCTGACACATTTAGAAATTCAGCAAATGACATTTGTTTGTCATTGCTTTTTCATGAAACTTATATTGGTAGCAATGGTCACCTTTAATCAAACAACAATTTTCAGCAAGCTGCATGTAGCAGTATTCTACTTCATGGAAGTTTTGTCTACATTAACTTATCATATGCTTTTGATTAATACTTTCTGGCATCCTGAAATTGTTTATTTGTTGATTTTTGTACATACCTGTCAGTTTGTAGTTGTTTTGTATGGAGCAACAGTACGACTGCTTGCTAAATGTAAAGTTGACAGGTTTTAAAGATTAAAGTCTTTGTTTGGTGTTTGTCTGGCTCTAAAGTGAAAACAGAAGTCAAAACCTGACGGGTGTTTTGTGAGTCTGTTTCTTTTGTCAGTCTTAACTCTGCCAAACCTCTTGATTGAGCGTTGTGTTATCACTTTCACTCTATGACAACTCAAGCATAAGGCAAAATAATGGTGTGTTTGGAGAGGAAAGCTATAGCCTGTTTTTTTTCAACACACCAGGGGCAAATGTTTACAGGCAACATCCAGGTTGGGAACAGGTTTCATTCTGTTGTCTGTTCCTAAGTCAGTTTGTTCACAAGACAGAACAAAATACAGCATGATATAAAGCAGCCATTTGTAAGTACAAGAAATGTTCATTCATTTGATTTTTAAAAATACCACGCCCACCCCCACACCAGTATGGGATCGCTGTCATATTTATGAACATTCATACTGCAGATGTTATAAATCAAGGATTCCCTGTACTTTGGAATTCAATGCTGACATTTTAAATCTCTGCCAAAAAGTGTTGCAACATTTTCAGTAATTCCAAAACCCACTCTTTAAATGTAAGGATCATCTAGACAGGTAATAGTCTTAGATGCGGAATCCATGAATTCTTTTGACGGCTAGGTTTGAACCAATCAGTTCTGATGTATGTCAGAAAAAGTAAAATAAATCTAGCTTTGCACTAGTTACCTTGATACTAATGCAGTGTTTAATAAACTAGTAAGATCACTCAGGAGGTCAGTAAGTAAAAACAGTGCTTAGATGTAGCCATTATTCACAAGAAGAACCAGAATGTTCAAATTAATAATTTGCTCAAAATCATACAAACAAATTCTTCTCAAAGAAATTGCTATCATTTGCTTATATGCAGAATAATGCTAATTGAGAACAGTATGACGGAGAAGGAACCAAATATTCAAGAGTTCACAATAAATAATTAGTAAAAATTAAATGTATTTTTAGTGCTGATGTTTTGTGCCCAATATCAGCCCCACCCTCCCATCCAAAGAAATGATGAATTTATACTTGAATAATATTTATGATGTCCTCAGTATGTCTCCAGATGTAACTCGCTGGCTACGGAAGTGTGGTCACTCGGTTTTTACATAACAAACCAAAACAAAAAGCATTGAGATGAATCACCAATTAATCTGGTTTGGCATTGTTGGCCAGAACAGTGGGAAACCCTTCTATTTAAAAAAAATGATTGAACAGCCATGCAATGTTTTGGTTTAGCTATCCATCTAAGAATGCTAACACCTCAAAACTATGTAACATCTCTCAGTATTGCACTAGTAATCTACACTAACTAGTCAACGTGGTATATTTGGACTTAGGGTCGCACATAAGAGATTACTGTGCAAGATTAAAGTGCGTGGGATTGAGGGAAGTATATTGAGATGAATGGAAAGCTGGTTGGCAGAGAGGAAAGGAAGAGGAGGAATTAATATGTATGTTTCACATTGGCAGGCAGTAACTAGTGAGGTGCCACAGGGATCAGTGCAGGGACCCCAGCTACTTCCAATATATATTAATGATTGGACAAATGAACAAAATGTAACATCTCCAAGTTTGTAGATGACACCAAGTTGGGTGTCAGGGTAGACTGAAACAAGGATGCAGAGATCCTTCACCATGATCTCGACAGGTTGGGTGAGTGAGCAAATCAATAGTAGATGCTGTATAATTTGGACAAATGTAAAGTTATTCACTTCTGAAGCAAAAACAAGAAGGCAGATTACTAACTGAATGACTGTAAGTTGGAAGAGGGGAGTGTGCAGGGTGACCTGGGTGTCTTTGTGTGCACCAGTCACTGAAGGTAAGCATGCAGGTGCAGCAGGTGGTAAAGAAGGCAAATGATATGATGGCCATCATTGCGAGAGGTTGAGTACAGGAGCGGGGATGTGTTCTTACGGTTATACAGGGCCTTGGTGAGACCTCACTGGGAATATTGTGTGCAGTTTTGGCCTCCTTTTCTGAGGAAAGATGCTGTTGCTCTGGAGAGAGTGCAGCGAAGGTTTATCAGGCTGATTCCAGGGATGGCAGGTCTGACAAATGAGGAGAGATTGACTTGGTTCAGATTGTTTACACTTGAGTTCAGACAAATGAGAGGGATTACTGATAGAGCCTTATAAAATTCTAACAGATCTCATTAGAGTAGATGTAAGGAGGATATTCCTGATGGTAGTTGTGGCATGAACCAGTGGTCAAAGTATAAGGATTTGGGGTGGAGGGGACACTTCTTCACCCAAAGAGTGGTGAGCCTTTGGAATTAATTACCGCAGGAAGTAGTTGATGAAAAACATTGAATGCAGTCCAGAGGTGAATAGCTACAGCAATTGGCTCAAAGGTTATGGGGGAAAGCAGGATTAGTTGGACGATCAGCCATGATCACGAAGAATGGCAGAGCAGGCTCGAAGGGCTGAATGGCCTCTTCCTGCTCCTATCCTCTCTGTTTCTACCTTTCTATGTTAACCTGGATTGTGTGCTTAGACCTGGAATAAGGCTGGAACCCACAATCTCTGTGTCAGCAGCAAGTGTCACTACAGAGCTGTGCAGATACAATTTCAATCTAAATTCGTTTATCTAGAATTATCCTGAGCCTGTTGTCAATATACGTATTGAATAAACTATACTACTTCATAGAATGAAAAATTATATGCTTGCACATATTACATAACCTGGAATATATTACATTCTCTGAACAAAATCTGAGTCCATGCCAACTTCATGAAAAAAGATAATAAAGCATTATTATAGTAAATAAACTCTAGGAAGATATATTTCAACATCACTAATAAACAGCTGACATGGGAGAAGTGACACTTACAAGTGGTGTCCTTGTTTAAATGTACTCTCTTCAATTGTAGGATAAAGTATTTGTCATATCATTAGCAGAAGCAAAATATCTTCATACAATAAAATAAACCATTACAGAAATAAATAAGGATTGGGCTCATGTTTCTCAAACCATGCATTGGTTTTGAAGTAAAATGATTACTGTTCTTTATGAAAAGTTGAGAAAAAACGTGGGCATCACTGGAAAGGCCGACATTTCTTGTCCATTCATGATGGTCCTCAAGAAAGTGGTGAGATGTCTTCTTGAAATGCTCCAGTTCATATGGTCTGGAAGGGAGTTCCAGGATTTTGTCACAGCGAGTGCAAAGAAACAGGCCTGGATGGCAACTTGTAGATGATGGCGTTTCCATTGCTATCGTCATTCCAGTTGTCAGACATTTTGGGTCTGGGACATTCTGTTAAAGGATTTTGATAAATTGCTGCAGTGCATCTAACATCTGTTACATGCCATGCAATCACAGCAGAGGGAGTGAATAGTTATGGTCGTGGATGGTATGCCAAACAAGCAGGTTACTTTCTCCAAGATGATGTTGAATTTCTTGAGTGTCATCAGAGCCTCACTTAGCCAAAAATAGTGGAGAGCATTCTGTCACATGCATTATAGATGCTGGATTGAGTTTGGGGAAGCCAGAAGTAATTTAAGCATAATGGAATTTTCAGCTTCCAACATGCTCCTATGGCTGGCCTTGCTCAGTTTCTGGTCAATAGGAACAGTATGGCTGGGGGATTTCAGCAATAGTAGTACATTTGAATATCAAAAGGGAGATAGCCAATGTATGGCACTGACATGATACAAATGTTTGCCATATACCCGCCTAAGCCTGGATATTGTCCAGGTCTTGCTGCATACTGATATGAGCATTTCAATATCTCAGTGTAACTGTGGTTGGGCACCCCATGCAATGAAGAATATCCTGAGTGCAAAGCCACCACTTTACCCTCATAGACTGTGTGGTAATCACTACTACCAAATACTGACCATATTGGTCATGATGTGGTCAAGTCGTTTGTTCACTATCACAGTCTTTCATTGACTCAGTCCAGCATCTATGTCCTTCAAGTCATTTGAGCTATAGTTATGATACCATGCCTCTCTTAATATCTGATGTTTCCTCATGCTGGATACAATCTGTGTCTTTCTCAACCTCAGAGCTTCTTTCAACTGGTGTTCAGCATGGAGAAATACATCAGTCTTAGCAAGAGGTGTCTTGCCCTAACTTGTTGCCATGAGGCTTCATTGGGTCCAGGGTCGATGTTGATAGTTCCAGAATGACTCTATTCTAACTGTACACCACCACTGCACAATCACAACTGGAGAGTCTGCCCTGCCAGTGGGACAGGACATTCCCAAGAATGGTGATGGCGTCGTCTGCAATGCAGTTAGAGTGATACAACTCAGTGACTATGGCTATGGATAGACAATTGGTTAACCAATAGAAGACAAAAAGTCAGATAAGAGGTGCAACTTGTAACTGACGGAGTGTCACAGGAATCAGTGCTGGGGCCATGATTACCGTCATAGGGATCTACAGCACAGAAAAAAACAGCCCTTCAGCCCATAGTGTCCTTGCTGGTCAAAACTCACTATTCCAGTTTCATTTTCCAGCACTTGACCTTGGAATTGCAATACTTCTTAAGTGTTAGGATGGTTTCTGTCTCTACCACCCTTACAGGCAGTAATTTACAGATTCCCATAAAAAGGTTTTCCTCACATCTTCTAAACCTTTTGCCCCTTTACCTTAAGGCTATACCTCCTGGTCATTGATCCCTCCATCAAGGGAACCATTTTCTTCCTGTCTACCCAATCTATGCCCCTCATAATATTGTACGTCATGATGTCGATGCTTGCAATACATATTAATGACTTGATTGAGGGAAGTGAATGTACTAGGGCTAAGTTTGTAAATGACACAAAAAATAGCTAGGAAGGCAAGTGGTGAGGATGAACAGAATCTACAGTTGGGCTGGGTCAATGAAAGATATTTTTATTGGGCCACTGATAGGCAGTAAGAGAACCTCCATAGTAAAAAAAAACTACTTGACCACACCATGCCCAATATGGTCAGTGCTGGTAGGAATGATCACCACACAGTCCTATGGGGGTAAAGTGGTGGCTCCCAACTAAGAATATCCTTCATTGTGCACAACCATTGTTTTACCGAGACAGAATTAATTAAATAAATGCACAAAACTTGGCAGATGGAATATGGTGTGGAAAAGTATATGGTTATGCATTTTGGAAGGTTGAACAGAGGAGCTGATTATTTAAATAGAATAAGACTGCAGAAAGCTGCACTAGGAAGGGATTTGGTAGTCCTTGTGCAGAAGCCACAAAAAGCTAGCATCCAAGTTCAGCAAGTAATAGAGGAGACAAGTGGAATGATGGTTTTTATTTTAAAGGGAATGAAGCAGAGCAATAGGGAATTCTTGATCAGAATATGCAAGGTACTCATAAGACCACAGAGATAGCAAGAACTGCAGATGGTGGAGTCAGAGTCAACATAGTAAGGAGCTGGAGGAACACAGCAGGTTAGGCAGCATCATAGGATTCTAGGATGCTGTTGGCCTGCTGTGTTCATCCAGCTCGATACCTTGTTATCTTGGATTGTCCGGCATCGGCAGTTCCCATTATCTATGAAATTTAATGAAAGTCGTGGTTTTCAGCTGATCCTCTTTATATACCAGCTTGCAGTACAAATTGATTGGGCACATCTCAGTTCTGTTCTTATCGCTGAAGTTATCCTCCCGTTTTTAGTCTATTCACGTGCATCAAACTATTAGAATCACTTTTGATTTACCCCCCCCCCCCACCCCCGATGTTGTCCACTACCCTGATGCATCAGCAATGGCATTCTGAAATCTAGCTGTTTTAACAGAGTCTACAGTTGGGCTGGGTCAATAAAAGATATTTTTATTGGGCCAATGATAGGCAGTAATAGAACCTTCATAGTAAAAAAACTACTTGACCATGCCATGCCCAATATGGTCAGTGCTGGTAGGAATGATCACCACACAGTCCTATGGATGAACAGCACACACATTTTAGCCAGACATTAATTTATGCTCTATTCCTGATTCAAAGAAAAAAGTGGTCACCTTACTATAATTATTATCTAATCTATTCTTTGCCAATTACTTTGTGAGGCCATTTCTTTCATAACAGCTTATCTCTAATAACCTGGTAAATCACCTCAGGACACAGGACACCAGAAAAATAATAGTTGTTAACACCAAAGGATTACCCAAGAAAAACTCTCAGACACGCACAGAAACTCACAGAAGAAATGGGCAGGAAACGGCCATTCAACCACTGAAGCCTGTGTTGCCATTCAGTACGATCATGGTTGATCATCAAATTCAATATCCTAATCCTGCCCTCCTCCTGTATCCCTTGATCCCTTTAGCCACAAGAGCTATTTCTTCCTCCTTTGTGAAAACACAATGTTTTGGCTTCAGCCACTTTCTGTGGAAGTGAATTCAACAGGATCACAACTTTCTGGGTGAAGGTATTTCTCTTCGTCTCATTCCTAAAAGGTTTACCCCTTACCCTCAAACTATGAGCCCTGGTTCTGGATTGTGGATTTCACACCAAATGTTATAACTGACACATCCAAGTATGCATCAAAACCTATCAATATTCTTTAATTACAAGCACCATTGTTACTGAATCCCTTTTTAAAATTTATTCTAATATTTTCACTAAAAAAAGTTATATCCACTGCACCAACAACAAAAGTTTTTATCATAGAGATACTTATTAAATTTTTTTCAGGTGATGTAGGCAGCTCTAGCAAGGCTAACATTTGCTACTACCACACTCTCTACTTACACAGGAATTTAATAGCTTACTCAGCTATTTCAGATGGCCGTTAAGAGACAACCATTGGGTCTAGAGTCACATGTAGACCAGGCTCCAGATGATTTTATCTTTCCAGCTAAAGGCAACATTTACTTCACTCTCCCAAAGAATGATAACCCCCCATGCACTTGAGAACATGCAGATTTTTAAAAGAAGCATCACTATTCACAATATATTTTAAATGACATCTAATGATGAAAGTTTGCATTTTGACATTTCCATTTTTATCTTTTCCTACTTTTTGCTCACCCAAAAATAGCTACCACCTTGGGATTTATTTTTAAACAATCGTACTCAATTTGAAGATGAAAAAAAGCAGGCAACTAGCCTTGTTTGAATGTCCAACCAATTCAGATGTCCACTCAGACTTGACATTTGTTCCATTTCAGTCTTGGAAGACATCTTTGTCAGGCCCTACTTTGATGAACAGCAATACGCCTAACATTTTCCCAGCTAAGATTTCTGAGACAAAAAAAAACTTGATTCATTCTGCCTGATATCCAATCCAATGTACCTAATACCCCCGAGCCCAGACATCCAAATTTGAATTCAGCTTTAAGCCCATTTATGATAAAGTTCTTTTTAAATTCACTGCTTCAATCTCACTAAAATCATTCACATGTATTGAAAAGGACATCAATTCCACATTTGGCCAAGTGTGACATGAAGGATCCCTACTGTCTCACTGGAATCAATGGGTATCGAAGGCAAAATTTCTGCTGGTTAGAGTCATATCTGGCACGGAGGAAAATGGTTGTGGCTATTGGAGGTCAGTCATCTCAGCTCCAGTATATCTCTGCAAGAGTTCCTCAGAGTAGTGTCCTTTGCCCAATCAACTTCATCTGCTTCATCAATGACCATCCATCCATCACAAGGTCAGAAGTAGGGATGTTTCCTGATGACTACACCATGTTGACACCATTCACAATTCCTCAGATACTGAAACAGCCTGTGTTCAAATGCGGCAAAACCTGAACAACCGTCATTGCTATTTCTGTTTCTGATTTCCAATATCTGCAGTGTTTTAGAGTTGTTTTGAGTTGTGGATACTGCTGAATATTGTTCAGTCAGCAGTGAACATCTTCACTCTTGACCTAATGGCCATTGCCTGGCATCTGTGAGGTATGAATATTAATTTTCAATCCAGGTTTGGACTGAAAAATAGCAAGTAATATTCAGGTTTCACAGGTGCCAGGCAGTGGCCAACAAGAGACAATCTAATCATCACCCTTTTATATTTAATGGCATAACTATCACTGAATTCTCAACTATTAACAAGCTCAGGGTTACCATTGACCACAAATTCAACTGGACAAAACACATTAACACAGTGACTACAAAAGCAGGTCAGAGACTAGGAAAACCATCGCAGGTAACTCCTGACTCTCCAAAGCATGTCCACCATCTACAAGGCACAAGTCAGGAGTGTGATGGAATACTCCCTGCTTGCCTGGATGAGTGCACCTCCAAAAACACTCAAGAAACTTAGCACCATTCAGGGAAAAGCAGCCCACTTAATTAGAACCACATCCACAAATATTCAGTCCCTCCACCATTGACACTGAATAACAGCAGCCCGTACCAGCTACAAGCACCATCAATGATCCTTATGTATTACTTTCCAAACCTACTAGAGCTTACATCTAGAATGACAAGGGCAGCCGATATACAGGAACACCACCTCCCGCAAGTTCCCTTCGCAGCCAATCACATCCTGACTTGGAAATATATCGCTGTTCCTTCAGCGCCGCTGAGTCAAAATCCTGGAAATCCCTCCCTAAGGGCATTGTAGGTCTATTTACAACACATGGTCTGCAGTGGTTCATGAAGATAATTCACTACTTCCACTTTCTCAAGGACAGTTATGGACAGACGATAAATGCTAGTCAGCCTGAAACATCACATCCTGTGAGAGAATTATAATAACATTGACCTCATAGTGACATGACAGTTTCTGCCTCAACTGCTTACAATTTTAATAAAACTGGTCTTATTGAAAAGTAACCAACTGTACGGGCGTAATTTAGAATATATGGACATTTACTTAGACTGTCTCCACTATATTTGGTGTCTGTTTTGGAGGGTGAAGAAACATTTCTTTGGAGTCAATCGGTTTGCAGAAATGCAGCTTAAATATCAGTTGATCTACATTTTAAATTATTTTTGTTAACAAAACCATGAAAATCTTCAAGATTGCTTCTCCTGCCAAAGGTGAGTTGACGCATTTCTTGGTTTCCCAGCTTTTCTTTCAAAGCTTTATATTATTAACTTTGCTTTAGCTTTATTACCTCCAACAGGAGATGTGTCAATCCATATCCCAGAGATAGCAAGGACTGCTAATGCTGGAGTCTGAGATAACAAAGTGTGGAGCAGGAGGAACACAACAGGTCCAGCAGCAGAGGAGCAGGAAAGCTGCAGAGCTGGGCTGAGAGGTGGCAAACGGAGTTTAATGCAGACAAGTGTGAGGTGATGCACTTTGGTAGGAGTAGCCGGAATGCAAAGTACTGGGCTAATGGTAAGATTCTTAGTAGTGTAGATGAGCAGAGAGATCTCAGTGTCCATGTACACAGATCCTTGAAAGTTGCCACCCAGGTTGACAGGCCTGTTAAGAAGTCGTACAGTGTTTTAGCTTTTATTAGTAGAGGGATCAAGTTCCGGAACCAAGAGGTTATGGTGAAGCTGTACAAAACTCTGGTGCGGCTGCACTTGGAGTATTGTGTACAGTTCTGGTCACCGCATTATAAGAAGGATGTGGAAGCTTTGGAAAGGGTGCAGAGGAGATTTACTAGGATGTTGCCTGGTATGGAGGGAAGGTCTTACGAGGAAAGGCTGAGGGACTTGAGGCTGTTTTCATTAGAGAGAAGGTTGAAAGGTGACTTAATTGAGACGTAAAATAATCAGAGGGTTAGATAGGGTGGATAGGGAGAGCCTTTTTCCTTGGATGGTGATGGCGAGCACGAGGGGACATAGCTTTAAATTGAGGGGTGAAAGATATAGGACAGATGTCAGAGGTAGTTTCTTTACTCAGAGAGTAGTAAGGGAATGGAACGCTTTGCCTGCAACGGCAGTAGATTCGACAACTTTAGGTACATTTAAGTCGTCATTGGATAAGCATACGGACGTACATGGAATAGTGTTGGTTAGATGGGCTTGAAATCAGTATGACAGGTCGGCACAACATCGAGGGCCGAAGGGTCTGTAGTGTGCTGTAATGTTCTATGTTCTAATGTTTCAGATTGACACCTTTCTTCAGAAATGGGGGAAGGGAAGGGGGCTCTGAAATAAAGGGGGAGAGGAGGGTCGGGACTGGGGAAGGCAGGTGGGATGTTGATAGGTGAGAGTGCAAATTAGTAGTGGTGGGGTTTGGTCAGTTTGGTGGAACAGATAGATGAGAGAGAAGCCGGACAGATCAAGGAGGCAGGGGTGAGGAAGAGAATTGGTCTTAGGATGAGGCTGAGGTTGAACGTTAATGCTGTCATTTCGGGCCTAGACCCTTCTTCCGAAATGAGGGAGGGGAAAGGGAGTCTGAAATAAATAGGGAGAGGTAGTTACAGTTTCCTGTATCCTTCTCTGCTCTACTTATCATACTCACATCTGCCCAATGACAAGCCACATCTGCAAATGTTTGACTCTAGTTTTCACTATTAAATGTTGTCCTTTGGGACTGATGAACTCTTTATGACCATCAGAATTTATTTGTCCTTCATCCAACAATCTCCGAATTACAATAGTCAGACTCTTATTACTATGCAACAAATGGTCACGAGACTGAGCCTGGTTTTTATTACTTTCAATAACTCAGAATCTGAAAATTTCAAATCTCTGCCCAGCAATATAGAAATATAGAAGATAGGAGCAGGAAGAGGCCATTCAGCCCATTGAGCTGAACTCTGCCATTCATCATGATAATGGCTGATATCCAACTCAATAGCCTAATCCTGCTTTCCCCCCATAGCCTTTAATCCCATTCGCACCAAGAGCTATATTTAGCCACTTCTCGAATACATTCAACGTTTTGGCATCAACTTTTCTTGTGGTAACAAATTCCACAGCTTACCACTCTGAGCGAAGGAATGTCTCCTCATCTCCATCCTAATGGTCTATCCCGAATCCTCACACTGTGACCCCTGGTTCTGGACACACCCGCCATCAGGAACATCCTCCCTGCATGTACTGCTCAGTCTTGTTGTAAACAGTCTGGTTTCCATGTCGCACCACTGTTATTTTTCCTGTTTACCATAACCGTTCCAAAGTTTCACCATGCTTTAAATGCTTGTTTTTAAGCATAAATAATTTTGAAAATCTGGCATTGGCCAATCAAAGTTAACACATAATTTCCACATCCATCTCATAGTATTATCCCAAGACAGCCGTTAATGGAAAACCCCAGCTTTCTGCCCTGTCCAGAACTCTTGAAGCTTCACTCTGCAGCCAAGATTTCTCAGGGCATTTTTGTCAGGTACTCACAGTCTTGGCGTGTGATTGTTACATAATCTAATGAATAATAAAGATGTATCCCTGATGTCTTCCAATGGCCTTTCATTATATCCTAATGTTTGCCAACTTTTTTTCCAATACTTAAATTTTTTTTTGGAGCTGTTCTGTTTGTGCATTTGAAAGGTCTAAAGAAATGTAACCAATTGTAATCCCTTCCCAGAGAGGGGACTGATCGCTTATTGCATACAGAAGTTTTGATTTTTTCCTAAGTGATATGGACCTTCTTTTAAGATAATAAAATGTGAGGTTGGATGAACACAGCAGGCCCAGCAGCATCTCAGGAGCACAAAAGCTGACGTTTCGGGCCTAGACCCTTCATCAGAGCTCTCTGATGAAGGGTCTAGGCCCGAAACGTCAGCTTTTGTGCTCCTGAGATGCTGCTGGGCCTGCTGTGTTCATCCAGCTTCACACTTTATTATCTTGGATTCTCCAGCATCTGCAGTTCCCATTATCCATGGACCTTCTTTTAAGTTCACCTGTCGGATGGGGGTGTTGCTGGCTGGATCAGTTTTTATTGCCTGCACTTATTTCCCCTTGAGAAAGTGGTGGTGAGCTGCCTTCTTGAACTGCTGCAGTCCAGGTACTGCAGGTTGACCCACAATGCCCTTAGGGAGGAGTTTCAGGGTTTGACACACAGTGGCATTGAAGGAAAGCCAATAAATGTCTAAGTCAGGATGGTGAGTGGCTCGGATGAGAACTTGAAGCGGGCGGTGCCCCTATGTATCTGCTACTCACATCCTTTTAGATGGAAATGGTCGTATGTTTGGAAGGTGCTGTCTAAGGATCTTTGATGAATTTCTGCAGTGCATCTTGTAGATGGTACACACTGCTACAACTGAGTGTCGGTGGTGGAGGGAGTGGATGTTTATGGATGTGGTGCCAATCAAGTGGCATGTATACCCTCTGCACAAATTCTAAGCTTGGACAGAATGTGCTAGTTCAGCTGTTAATTTACAGTTTGGCTAATCTACCAAAATGTTGTGACCCACTTTGCTTAGGACTGCATGGTCCCTTTCACACATCCCCTTGCTAAGAGGGCTTTCTGCTGCAATATTCGTTAAGTGTAATGTTTATGTTCACACACAACTCTCTAAATTTATTGTTGGCAAATTTCTTATTTTGCAGCCATAACTCCCCAGTACATCTCATCAACAATTTCTTTCCCCCACTGAAACTCACATCGTTAAATGAGAAAATTTCCCAGTGGTCCCAACCCAATTCCTCTCTTACCACTGTATTCAGAAATACTTTCTGATCTTTCCTATCTATTATAGTCAGCTAACTACATCTGATTGACAATTTTACAAAACATACAATGATATTATTTTCTTAATCTAATACCTTTAAATCTATATCCAATACTTTGTGGAAATCTCTTGTTAAAGATGGACTTGCTTTGGGAAATGATGACGTCCTTTGGTACTTCTTGCAAATCTCAGTTATCACCAATTTCTTGCATAAACTTAATGTATTCTGCATCCCTTATCCCCACATCCATTATGGACATTTTTTTAAAACTTTAAATGCCCATACATTTTTAATATAATTGTCTATTTCCCTTCGAAATTTCTGACTCTGATGTCAAGAATGCTTGAACTTAGTTAGTAGAGATGTTACGTTGCATTCGAGAAATGTAGTAATATCCCAAATGTGTAAATTACAATTTCACAGAGTTTCCTAAGTGAATAGTTTTGTCATTTTCTGTATCGACTTTCATCTGTGTTTTCATCATCAATAGCCTACTTAATGGTATTTCACAATGGTATAACACAACATCCATACATCACAACATCGCAACAAACAACTGCACCTCCCAGTCGCAAACCATTTCCACTCCCCCTCCCATTCTCTTGATGACATGTCCATCATGGGCCTCCTGCACTGCCACAATGATGCCACCCGAAGGTTGCAGGAACAGCAACTCATATTCCGCCTGGGAACCCTGCAGCCATATGGCATCAATGTGGACTTCACCAGTTTCAAAATCTCCCCTTCCCCCACTGCATCCCTAAACCAGCCCAGTTCATCCCCTCCCCCCACTGCACCACACAACCAGCCCAGCTCTTCCCTCCCACCCACTGTATCCCAAAACCAGTCCAACCTGTCTCTGCCTCCCTAACCGGTTCTTCCTCTCACCCATCCCTTCCTCCCACCCCAAGCCGCACCCCCAGCTACCTACTAACCTCATCCCACCTCCTTGACCTGTCCGTCTTCCCTGGACTGACCTATCCCCTCCCTACCTCCCCACCTATACTCTCCTCTCCACCTATCATCTTTACTCTCCATCTTCGGTCCGCCTCCCCCTCTCTCCCTATTTATTCCAGAACCCTCACCCCATCCCCCTCTCTGATGAAGGGTCTAGGCCCGAAACGTCAGCTTTTGTGCTCCTGAGATGCTGCTTGGCCTGCTGTGTTCATCCAGCCTCACATTTTATTATCCATACAAATAAAATGGTTAATTTTGACTATATTACAGGGAATGACTGCTCTTTTCAAAGATTTTAATCTGTTATCGTCCCCAAATCTGATACGGGCGAAACTCTCAAATTCCATAAAATTTGTTCCAATTGTTATTGCTCAGAGTTTCGGCAGCATTTTAGCCACTCTATTTCACACACTGTAGCCATGTATATCCATTGTCTACTAAAAGAATTCTGCCACCAATATACTTATCACTGGCCTAAACCTCATGTGATCATTTCAATATTGTCTCTTTACTTCAGATTTCCATCTCCTTCCTCAGAATCTTCCATTTCAAAAACTCTTATTATACTGCCTGGAACAATTCACGGCACTTAGTATTTTGAATTATACCGAATACATCAATTGACCACATGCTGGGAACTTCTGGGATTCAGTCTTTTGGTGTATTCCCATATTCTCCTCAATTGTCAAATTGTCATTTGTTGTGGGTAAATCATCACAAGACTACCTGTAATTCTGTTACTTCTTAAGAAATCTCTCAATCAAATACAGCAAAAAAAAATGACTCTATTGCATGCAGTGTCTAAAATAAAACCCCTCAAGCAAGCAAATTAAACCTCACAACTAATGATGGAATTTAGCTATGATTTCAACCAACAGTGTCTGTCTCTGGTACTGTCCAGCATTCAATCCTTGAGCAGTGTTATTCTTCGAAGTTCTGCTAATGAATTATTCTGGTGTTGGATTCCTGTACAAAATTTCCATCCTCCGCTTCATGGTGTGACAGTATGAGTGATCCTTTAGATTCTTTCATCCAAAATATTGATTACCCTCTGGAACCATTGAGTCAGCAGCTTGACTTCTTACCAGAAGTCATTTCCTTGTTCCTTGTTACGTTTAGCGTTTGCCTTTCTGTTTGAAGACACAGCTTTCCTTAAATTCTTCTGCCTGGCAAGCAATTATCCTCAAAGCATACAGCAGACAATTTTCAAGTAGATGTCAAAACCGTTTTTTTTTAATGTAGTTTTTACTCCTTCTCTCAAACATGGCTAATAACTTTCAATTCCTGTGTAAGTTTGTCTTTGTCCTTTAATAGTTTACTCCTGGCAGGGAGTCATTGCCAATTCTTGCAATCTACAAATAGTTATTAAATTTCTGAAGTTTACGCTATCACACATTTTTGCCCTCATTTCTTTTAGTACAAATTCTTTTTCCATATTTTTGACTGCAAACTATAGTGACAGTCCCACCAGCTCGTTAACATTGTGTCCTCCATTCTCTGTAACGTGGACGACTGTCCCATTTGTATCACATGGAACGGGATGCTGTCTTTCCAAAAGTGTAGCTCTTGTAAAAAACTACAAATCTGTCTATGCTCAGTCCTTTTGCACAGTCTAATATTTAAATGCAAATACAGATCGTGGAATTTCCAGCTGGAGCTCCTGTAGACTTTTATATGAAATACTGTATTCCACTTTGTATACCCCTACAGAACTACATTCACTCTTCCTAAATTTGTCAAAACCTGATCACACTTCATGAGCAATTAGTAAATCATCTTGTCGATATACCTTATCATCAAAAATTAACAGCTTACTGAAACCTTTACCCCTGTTCAAATCATCAGGCTCCAGTTCTGAAAAATACTTTTGTAATTTGTCTTGCTGTTGAATGGTAGCAAAAGTGCCAAGATCATTATTTGTTTCTTCTTCAATAAGGCAGTAACTATAGTCCACATCATTAGTCTTCCACAGATTATAGGGTACATTTTCAGAAAACAATGACAGATAATCATGGCCTGACACATTTCACTTAGATTTAACCAACTTTCTAAGCCTTTATCCAAATTAGTCATTAGTCAAATACCAGGAGTTGAAATGCCTTGTTTTATTTGGTCTCAGGCATCCTTCCCAGATCCTATTAGAAAGCTGGAGAATCTCTTAAATCCTTGAATGATTTTTCTTAGATATATGCATTTACAACATGCTGATAATTTAGAATTGAGGTAATCTACAGGTGAGGATTGTCAATCCAAGTCAATCTTTCATACCAGTATAATAGTGTTTGTGTTGTTTGTTATCATAAACCTAAAGATTTTAATAACCTGAGAAATTTGTTTTATCTATTTCAATGGTGAAAATCTAGACTTGATCAATACTTTAACCGCAAACTTGATCAAACTTGGCATGGTGGTTGCATGATTGGTTTGGAATCCAACGTTTCACCGCAGGCTTCAAACATAATTTGACACTTCAGTGCAGTACTGAGGAAATGCTATAATATTCAATATCCTACCTTTCTAATGAGATGGTAAAGCGAAATTCTTTATATCAATTCAGATTAATGCAAAACCCAGTGAGAAAAGGAAGATGACCTGGAGAATTGTTTTGGCCAACATTTATCCTTCAAGCAAAACTGTTAATCAGAATGCAGCAGCAAAATATTGCAGATACTGCAAATTGGAAATAAAACAAAAAATTCTAATTGTACACAGAGATAGTAGGAACTGCAGATGCTGGAGAATGAGATAACAAGGTGTAGAGCTGCGTGAATGCAGCAGGCCAAGCAGCATCAGAGGAGCAGGATGGCTGAAGTTTCGGGTCGAGACTCTTCTTCAGAAATTTCTGTTTGCAATGCCACTTGTTTCTTTCTCCAGAGGTGCTGCTAAACCTGTTGAGACTGCATGAATTTTACTAAAAGTTTACTTCGTACTCAAGCATAACAAAAAATTGTTTACCTTACTTTGAGACTTTGGGAGCACAGATGAGAAACTGTGATAATGGGAACTATTTCTTTTCCTCGAACATGGACTGCGAGATGACATATTAGGGAATTTTCTCACAGTAAAGCAAGCATTGTTAACAAGAGGGGATAAAAAGGTTTTTGGAAAGGTTGTAACAGACTTTGAAAGGTTTGAAACATAGATATATGCCAGTTAGTGATGGCATGAATTGATAAGAGCAATCAGAGAGGAGAGAGATCTGGTCAATTACTTCACACCATGTTCATCATCCTGGTGTGGCTTCCTCTACATTAGGGAAGCCAAGCGGAGGCTTGGGGACCGCTTTGCAGAACACCTCCGCTCGGTTCGCAACAAACAACTGCAACTCCCAGTCGCGAACCATTTTAATTCCCCCTCCCATTCCTCAGATGACATGTCCATCATGGGCCTCCTGCAGTGCCACAATGATGCCACCCGAAGGTTGCAAGAACAACAACATCTTCCCCCTGGGAACCCTGCAGCCCAAATGGTATCAATGTGGACTTCAAAAGCTTCAAAGTCTCCTCTTCCCCCAATGCATCCCAAAACCAGCCCAGCCTGTATCCACTTCCCTAACCTGTTCTTCCTCTCAGCCACCCCTTCCTCCCACCTCAAGCCGCACCTCCATTTCCTACCTACCACCTCATCCCCTGACCTGTCCATCTTCCCTGGACTGACCTATCCCCTCCCTACTTCCCCACCTATACTCTCCTCTCTACCTATCTTCTTTTCTCTCCATCTTTGGTCCACCTCCCCCTCTCTCCCTATTTATTCCAGTTCCCTCTCCCCATCCCCCTCTCTGATGAAGGGTTTAGGCCTGAAACGTTAGCTTTTGTGCTCCTGAGATGCTGCTTGGCCTGCTGTGTTCATCTAGCTCCAGACATTGTTATCTTCGTCATGGAACTGACTTTCTCACCTGATTTGTGAATATAAGTTCTTTATAACTCCATATTTCCCTGTTCATTTAGCTGACTAATGGTGAATTGAATGTACTATATTGCAAAATATTAAAGATTGAGTACAGTCAGCAAAGCTAAGAAAACAAAGGGGCCTACAAGTCAGTGTTAGCACTAATCATTTGTGGGTCCGTCTTACCATATTGACCTGTGAATTCAGGTACAATTATCCCTGCTGAGACTGTTCTCAGACAACATCTCCTCCTGCTCCTCCCACGTCAGGAGATAAAAGAGGGACACTGCCATTGTGGAGATGACAAGTATTCCTTCAGCAACCAACTAAAATGAGCTTCATTATGCTGTACTACTCTCAAAAATGCCAGTGATAATTTATTCTTATCCAGAACAAATAACCTTCTTTCACAACCAGTTCCCTCTCTTCTCTTATTTAGGTAGGAGTGGAATCGTGCAAACTGCAATGAAAAGGAGGCCAGCATTGGAACTCAGTAATGTAACAATGTAGGAACATAGGAAGTGGAGAAGGCCATTCAGCCCCTTGAGCCTATCCCACCACTCATTGAAATCATGGTTGTTGTGATCTAATCCCAGGTGTCTTTCTTTGGTCCATATCTATTAATGCCTTTGCTTAACAAAAATTTATCTGCCTCAGATTTAAAATTAACAATTGACCCAGTATCCACTGCCATTTGTGGAAGCGAGTTCCAAACCTCTCCCTCTCTGTGGGTAGCAGTGCTTTCGAACATCTCTCCTGAACAGTCTGGCCCAAATTCTCAGACTTTGCCCCTTAGTTCTAGAATTCCCAACCAGTGGAAATGGTTCATCTTTATCTACCCTGAATTTTCCTGTTAATAACTTGAAGACTTTGATCAGTTCACAGCTTAACCTTCTAAATTCTAGAGAAAATAGGCCTCTCATTTTAATAGTCTCTCTTTACAACTTAACCCCTGGAGTCCATCTATCATTTTGCTCATACTTGGCTCTGCTTCTACTTCTTAGGAAGAAGCCACTCAACCCTCAGAGGAAGTAATGACAAAACTTTCACATGTACAGCCCATCAAAAAAATTCTCTTATCTAGATTTGACTCAGGAGCACAACCATGCAAGCACATCACTGCTACATCTCTGCAGCTGGCCAATGAAGAAACAGCTCAGAACACTGGCACTAAGGACACTGACAGAGACCAGACACATGCTCAGACCTAGACAGAAGATGATTGATTTTGGTGCTGGCCACTTTGTTGACATACACAAGGGGCTCAGGAAAAACAGAGGCACTCTATAAACTCAATCAAAGGATGGCCAACGTCTACTGTCATTGTCATTTCCATGCTGGTTCCTGTATACGAGTGTCTGGCTGTCTTCATGGGCAATTGGTTGTCACCTTGGAAACCAAGATCCAGCACACTCAATGTCAGACCTGCACTCCAACAGTGCAGTCATTAAAATTCAACATTAATAGCAAGTGCGAAGCCTTGACCCCACATCAGCTAGGCTATCCACTCAATGACAGATTGGTGCAAGTGGATACTATTACAACTTACTTGGGAAAAGTGCTCCAATAACCTAACCTCACTGCTCCACATAATAATAAAATGTGAGGCTGGACGAACACAGCAGGCCAAGCAGCATCTCAGGAGCACAAAAGCTGACGTTTCGGGATGCTGCTTGGCCTGCTGTGTTCGTCCAGCCTCACATTTTATTATCTTGGAATCTCCAGCATCTGCAGTTCCCATTATCTCACTGCTCCACATGACAGCACAAACATGGAAATACCTGTTAAACCACCAAGCTAACCAATTTTTCTGACTGATTCTATTCAGGGCAAAAGCAATACAACCAGTTTTCATCATTAACAAGAAAACAGCTTTATTTAATGCCAGCACACTTACTCTTTGAGAAGTGGCAAAGATAAAAACAATCTGTTCTACTACAACGTGACTTAAACTACACTCTGTTAAATCCTATTGATACACACACACACTCATTCAGTTACATATAGAACTGACAAATGATGGATGGTTTAATACAGATACTATTAGCAGAAAAATAAAGAGGAGAAACAACATTTTGAAGAACAATAGTCTAGACCACAAGATGTAGAATTAATTCTCAGAGTTTTTTAGATTTTATTAATGGTGACACACTCGTGGCTATATAGTCAATCTTTAAGTCAATAGCTGATCAGATGGCCTTATGTCATCTCTTGCATTAAGGTTCCTTTTTTATGTTTCTTGGTTTTTTCTGTCTTTTCACTTGCCCGGAGGAAAATAAAGGTCAAAAGGTCAAAACTTCTTGATGTCAATAATCTCATGCCACCAAAAGCAACATAATCTGGCTTCTATTCCAGATAAAAGGCCAATTAGGCAGAAATATGCAGGTCCCTTAGAGCATCCAGAAGAAAAGAAGCCACATGCAGCCTCCCCAGTAGCATCCTTTCACGACAGGTCAGAGGTGCCTGGCTCCACTTCCTTGCCCTGCAAGCTTTGTAACATCACCGATGGGATACCAAACTGGACAGGGTAAGCTCATGAATGCAAATCGCACATTGAGAAGAGATAATGGGAACTGCAGATGCTGGAGAATTCCAAGATAATAAAATGTGAGGCTGGATGAACACAGCAGGCCAAGCAGCATCTCAGGAGCACAAAAGCTAACGTTTCGGGCCTAGACACTTCATCAGAGAGGGGGATGGGGAGAGGGAACTGGAATAAATAGGGACATTGAGAATCTCATTCTTTCCTGGTATGTCCCCTGACCATTCATACACAAAACCTTGGGACTGATTATGGCCCATCACTCAGACTGACGTGGGCTGAGAACACAAAGAGAATGACCCAGCCCCAGGCAGATGTTCCTGCAGCACATTAGCCACTGTTCATGTGTTCCCCACGTTGGTGGTCCTGAAATGTAGGGCTGACTGTAGCCGAATCTCTGAACTGCAAAGACATGGATCTCTGGCCTCAGTGATAATGGGAACTGCAGATGCTGGAGAATCCAAAATAAAAAAGTGTGATGCTGGATGAACACAGCAGGCCAAGCAGCACCTCAGGAGCACAAAAGTTGATGTTTCGGGCCTAGACCCTTCATCAGAGAGGGGGATGGGGAGAGGGAACTGGAATAAATAGGGAGAGAGGGGGAGGCGGACCGAAGATGGAGAGAAAAGAAGACAGGTAGAGAGGAGCATATAGGTGAGGAGTTGGGAGGGGATAGGTCAGTCCAGGGAAGATGGACAGATCAAGGAGGTGGGATGAGGTCAGTAGGTAGGAAATGGAGGTGCGGCTTGAGGTGGGAGGAAGGGATGGGTGAGAGGAAGAACAGGTTAGGGAAGAGGAGACAGGCTGGACTGGTTTGGGGATGCAGTGGGGGGAGGGGAAGAACTGGGCTGGTTTTGGGATGCAGTGGGGGAAGGGGAGGTTGTGAAGCTTGTGAAGTCCACATCGATACCATTGGGCTGCAGGGTTCCCAAGCGGAATATGAGTTGCTGTTCCTGCAACCTTCGGGTGGCATCATTGTGGCACTGCAGGAGGCCCATGATGGACATGTCATCTAAAGAATGGGAGCGGGAGTGGAAATGGTTTGCGACTGGGAGGTGCAGTTGTTTGTTGCGAACCACGCGGAGATGATCTGCAAAGCGGTCCGCAAGCCTCTGCTTGGTTTCCCCAATGTAGAGGAAGCCACACCGGGTACAATGGACCACCTCATCCCGCCTCCTTGACCTGTCCGTCTTCTCTGGACTGACCTATCCCCTCCCTACCTCCTCACCTATACTCTCTCCACCTATCTTCTTTTCTCTCCATCTTCGGTCCACCTCCCCCCTCTCTCCCTATTTATTCCAGAACCCTCTCCCCGTCCCCCTCTCTGATGAAGGGTCTAGGCCCGAAACATCAGCTTTTGTGCTCCTAAGATGCTGCTTGGCCTGCTGTGTTCATCCAGCTTCACACTTTGTTATGTTGATCTCTGGCCTCTGATCAGACCAAGTACCCAACAGGTTGTAGACAACATCCCAGATTGTGATTGGATGACTGGGTCTGGTACACTTCCTGTCTGGGTCTGGGGCCCCCCACTGATCAGGTCTGATACACACACCCCCCCCCCCCCCACTCCCCCTGACTGGATCTGGTACACACCCCGTTTCCCCCCTCCCCCAACTGGGTCTGGTACACCCCTACCCCCCTACAGACTGACCAGTCTCCCTTCACTACTCCATTGACTGGTCCCTTTGATTTTCACATATGGTGATTTGCTTGAAGCACCTGCAGCGTGTTGCTGTGCAAAGTGCTGACAGGTTTTCAGAATGATATTGTTGTAACTGGGTGCCATGCGGCAACATGTCTATGCATCTCCTCAACTGTTCAGTGCTCTCAAAAGTGACAATCTGCCTGCCTCTCTCTCTGTGCGAGAAAGTACGGCAAGGCAGAGAAGCTTGCAGGCTGAAGATTCAGATGGAAGAACCTTTGTGCTGGAAAGCAATGCCAACCGAGAGACTGACAGACTCAACGCCAGGGCAAAGAAAGTGCTAAGAAAGCAAGATGTGATTACATTGACAAAGTGCAAAAGAGATTTACAAGAATGGTTCCAGGGAAGAGAAACTTCTGTGATGAAGTTAGATCAGAGACACTAGTTCCTTTTAGCTTAGAGAGGAGGGAGGCTGGGGAAGACCAGTTTTAAAAATCCTGAGGGGGGGCCTGGTCTAACTTGTAAAAAAGATCAAGAAACAGAGGAGGCTGTTTTAAATCGTTTTCTGAATGAAACAAGTGCAAGAGGAATTTAAATAATCAGCTAATGTCCGCCTGGAAGCTTCATTTAACTATCCTCCACCACACTTTCAGGTTCAAATGGTTCACTTTGTGAAAAAAAAAAGCACCATAGAAATTTTACAAAATTTTTGGGCATCTTTTATCTCTCAATGTATATTATACATGAACAATACATATTAAATATCAGGGAATAAGATGAAAGACTTTATTGATCAATAAGCCACAAAATAAATTCAGAGAAATGTTTGGTTGGGAATGTTATGCCTGGGAATAGGGGGCTTTTAAGATTACATTATATAGGTATTTAAATACAAACACTACGCAGGGATGTGGAGTAAAGGTGAGAGATTTACACTGAGTCAAGTTGCTCAGAAAATTGGTGTTGACCTAAAGGGCGTATATCATCTTTCTGCATCTTAATAATTCCACGATTCTGTGAAGATGCATCGTGTGTTGATGCAGAAATGTATCAGCAAAGAAGCATGAAAAGCACAAGTGGACATTCTGAAGTGGTGTGTGAATTATTTTAAAAAGCTGCCATGATGATATGGTGAGGGTGATGGCTAGGCAATCCCAGTTCCAGGGACAAAAGGTGAAAGAGAACAGGGCTCATGGAGAAAGCAGGAAAATGGTGGAGCTGGATGCAGGCCTAGAGAGAAAAAAAGAGGCAAGCTGTGGGACTCGATAAACACACCGGTTTCCATGCTAGAAATACGTGCCATCTAGTTTTTCAGGGAAAGTGTGATATGAGTTTAGATTAGCTATTGTGTTACAAATACATGGAAACAATTTTAAAAGCTTTGTAGGCACAGTTTGAACTCAAGTGAATGATATACATGAGTGGCCCATATGCAACGTTAGGGACCAAAGTGAAGAAGAGTTCACTGGTCAAGAAAAGATGTCATTAACTCAGCTCACAGAATATGTGAAGCTGTGCAATTAAAGGATACTCTAAATAAAAGAAAATTGTGAGGCATAGGTAATCCTGCAGTGAGAGCACACTAACTGACAAACGAGAACCTTATTTTCAGGCTAGCAATTCAGAATTATGGAGGCTGTAAATCAGCAGCTAAAATAGATTCATGACAGAATAGAGCAGATGAAAACAGACCTGTGTGAAGTAGTGTAACTTGGCAACACGATAACAAAGCCTTCACAGCTAAGGTTAATGGTGTATGATGTCCTGGTGTTGAGGACAGATTACTCTGCTATCCAATTACAACAACTTGAATGAAGATCTGGAGCTCCCAGGTCACAGATAACAAGCAAATATCACACATCTCAGTCAAGCCAGTGTAAACCTTAAACTGGCCATGCTCAGGTTGCGAATACATATATGCAACTTTTCACAACACACCATACCATTGACCATGGAGTCGATTATATTGGAGAAGTACAATAATGTGTCACAAAATTAGCATGTATTCCAGGTAATTCTAATGTCAACCAATACAGAATCTGTGGTGAATGTTCCAGTTGTCTCAGGCCCATCTGAAAGAGAGATAAGACCTGGAAAGGAAATTAAGAGTGACAACTTCTTACAAAATGGTTTAACACCACAGTGGTAGGAGAACCACCTGGAAAGATGTGAACAGGATCAGAGATAATGGGAACTGCAGATGCTGGAGAATTCCAAGATAATAAAATGTGAGGCTGGATGAACACAGCAGGCCAAGCAGCATCTCAGGAGCACAAAAGCTGACGTTTCGGGCCTAGACCCTTCATCAGAGAGGGGGATGGGGAGAGGGAGCTGGAATAAATAGGGAGAGAGGGGGAGGCGGACCGAAGATGGAGAGTAAAGAAGATAGGTGGAGAGAGTGTAGGTGGGGAGGTAGGGAGGGGATAGGTCAGTCCAGAGAAGACGGACAGGTCAAGGAGGCGGGATGAGGTGGTCCATTGTACCCAGTGTGGCTTCCTCTACATTGGGGAAACCAAGCAGAGGCTTGCGGACCGCTTTGCAGATCATCTTCGCGTGGTTCGCAACAAACAACTGCACCTCCCAGTCGCAAACCATTTCCACTCCCGCTCCCATTCTTTAGATGACATGTCCATCATGGGCCTCCTGCACTGACAATGATGCCACCCGAAGGTTGCAGGAACAGCAACTCATATTCCGCCTGGGAACCCTGCAGCCATATGGTATCAATGTGGACTTCACCAGTTTCAAAATCTCCCCTTCCCCTACTGCATCCCTAAACCAGCCCAGTTCGTCCCCTCCCCCCACTGCACCACACAACCAGCCCAGCTCTTCCCCCCCACCCACTGCATCCCAAAACCAGTCCAACCTGTCTCTGCCTCCCTAACCGGTTCTTCCTCTCACCCATCCCTTCCTCCCACCCCAAGCCGCACCCCCAGCTACCTACTAACCTCATCCCACCTCCTTGACCTGTCCGTCTTCCCTGGACTGACCTATCCCCTCCCTACCTCCCCACCTACACTCTCTCCACCTATCTTCTTTACTCTCCATCTTCGGTCCGCCTCCCCCTCTCTCCCTATTTATTCCAGTTCCCTCTCCCCATCCCCCTCTCTGATGAAGGGTCTAGGCCCGAAACGTCAGCTTTTGTGCTCCTGAGATGCTGCTTGGCCTGCTGTGTTCATCCAGCCTCACATTTTATTATCTTATTAAGATGTGAATAGGCATTGTCTCAATGTATCTCAATAAATATTGGACACATCTCACATGGCAACCATTACGGATTTTTTTTGTAACTTGGAAACACAAAAGTCCTCACCACACTAGATGAGAAAGGTCTAAGCAACAGTTGTCTCTCTATAGTCTGGACACTCTTCAGTGGATAGAGGTGGCTGCATATACTACTTGAAATGTCCACTGTCCTAAAAGAATATCAATGTAGACAACATGAGACAGTTAATGATTTCCTGGATTGGAAGTTACTGTGAACAATTTGTTGGTTTATGGACATAAAGACACAATGGAAGAGGCCATTGCTGACCACAATAAAAATCCAGGGCGATTGCTGGATGGAGTTCACCAGGTAAACACAAAGCTGAAGATGAAAAGAAATACAACTAAAGATGTCCAAAGTCAAACATATAGCCCATGGACATGAACTGATAACAAAAGGCCTTCACCCCGATTCTAAAAGAAAAGGAGAGCTGTAACAGCTATGCAGCTACCCACCAATGGAAATAACAGTTCAATGATTTAGCAAAGTATGGAGCTGGATGAACACAGCAGGCCATGCAGTATCTTAGGCTGCTTGGCCTGCTGTGTTCAACCAGCTCCACACTTTGTAATCAATGACTTGTTGGATTCATCAACTATCTAGCAAAAATTCTACCCAAATTGTCAGCAGTATGTGAACCATTAAACCAACTTGCTGTTAAGGATGTGCACTGGTTTAGGGGCATGGAACAAGAACCAGCATTAACTGACATCAAGCAACTACTGACAGCAACATCAGTGCTGAAATACCATGGCTTTAAAGATGAAGTTACCCTGCATTGTTGTGTCAGTGAGACAGGACTTGGAGTTATGTTAATACATGGACACCTGAGGAAAACAATTACATTTGTACCCAGAGACACATGCTGTTCCAAATAGACAATGGGACAAAGCTGTGAGCAGATCTTATTGAACTCGCAGGAACTGAATATCTTATCACTGTAGACTATGAATCTAATGATTGGGAAGTAGATTGGCTGACATCAATGATCGGTGTGAGGATTGCCAAATGCCCATGGCCACAGAGATAAAGAGCTATTAAAACAATCCTGGCATTGTTGTGAATAAAAATAGGCTATTGGCCATGAGTGAAAAATTTAGCTGCTTCATTATCAACTGGGAAATTCAAGAGTGCAAATCATTTCCACTTTGAGCCTCATCAAATAGAAAGGCTGAGAAGGCAATAAAAATCACCAAAGGATCATGAACAAATCAAGCAAATCCCTCACAGCTGTAGCCAAAGCAATCCTTGAGTGGAGAAACACACCTACTGATTAGCATGGAAAATAGTCTGGTGCAAACACTGGTATCTACTATCATTTGTAGTATGATTAGATGTGAGTGACAAGGGCAGGCTGGAACAGTAGATTCAGCAATGGATTCCACAATGGAAAGTTTCCCATGTCACTGAGTTGCACATGTTTTCATGTATTTTGCTGGCACTTAGAATTTAAATTTTAATTGAATGTGAAATGGGCCAAACAGACAGCCTGTGGAATTGACATACAATTACTGTTGTGATGTCAAGAATGGCCCAAAATCTGGTTTCTCTCTTAGATGTAAGTTTGCTCGCTGAGCTGGAAGGTTCGTTTCCAGATGGCAGACTGTGTTCATTGAGTACCCAAGATAACAAAGTGTGAAGCTGGATGAACACAGCAGGCCAAGCGGCATCTCAGGAGCACAAAAACTGACGTTTCGGGCCTAGACCTGCTATAACACTCACCTCGGAATGTATCCAAAGAAGAATCTTTTGTGCTCCTGAGGTGCCGCTTGGCCTGCTGTGTTCATCCAGCTTCACACTTTTGTTATCTTGGATTCTCCAGCATCCGCAGTTCCCATTATCTCTGTTCATTGGGTACCCGTTCTTTTTGAATACGCTGTGTAGGTAATTTTCTTCTGCTCTTCATAGTTACTCTGTGCTGCAGTGTGTGGTGGCTCATTGAAATAATGTTCTAATGCAGCTTCGTTTGTGGGTGTTGGGATGGTTGCTTCTGTAGTTCAGTATTCGGTCCGTGTGTGTTGTTTTCCTGTAGACACTGGTTTGAAGTTCCCCATTGACTGTTCGCTCTACTGTGACATCTAGGAATGGCAGTTTGTTGTTGAATGAACCTTCCAGCTCAGCGAGCAAACTTACATCCAGAACCTCAAGGTGACCTACAAATCTTCTCAAAACTCGCTGGTTTCTCTCTGCCTACAATATAACAATCACTACAAAAATCATTAATTCTACATTTTAGGTCATTGAGAATGTAAAAACAGTACATCAAATGCAGATGTCTGTCTTAATATGTATGAAAGATTATGAAGAGCTTCATTAAAATAAAAGTCACTTGCAAAGAAATCAGAAGTCATAGACTACACATAACACATAGAAATCACATGAACAAAACTGAATTTTATTTTGAAACAATTGCTGAACATTTAATATGAATATTCTACCCTCTACAGCTAGATAACGGACCCTATTCACTAAGCAATCAATTGTTTCAGAAGCCTGGTAATTAACTCCTCCATGTGTTTTATGACTGGTTGCATTTCTGATTTAAAGCCAATAACCCTTCTGTTTGTCTTATGCATCCATTGCAAAATAATTTAGTCTGTAGGTTTCAAAGAAATCATGAGTAATCCTTGAATAAAGGGAAATCTAAAGGCTAAAGTTATTTGCAGAAAATAAAAGTTAATGTTCAACTGGTTTTGCATATTGAAGGTACTGGAAAAAGAATAGTTTTCCATTTTGTTTCAGTAATAACATCAAGCATGATCATATTTGGTATAAAAACAGTTTTAAAAAGAATTTCCCACATTATTCTGGCAACCTGCTATAACACTCACCTCGGAATGTATCCAAAGAAGAATCTTTTGTCAATCCTTCCATTTATAAGTTGCATGTCAATTACAGTTGCATCATGAGATAGTTTTATGCTGTGCAATTGATTAAGATTACCTAAATGAATTCATATGGAGTGTTTAATCATTGTCAAAGAATGAAGGCTTTAATTCCACCTGCCTGAACTAGGAAGGGCTGTATCTACATACTTTGACATTACCCTTAAAATGGGGAATTTTGAGGAAATGTCAATGGCTTTTTTTCATTTTTGACAAACTGAACACATGCCACATCTGCCTACTACAGCATATTTAATTGCTTCTTTTCAGATCAGGGATTGAAACAGTTAAATTCTAAACTTCATCATAATGATAGTATTTAAGCAAAGAAAAAAATATGATTGGTTATTGCCAATTCAGTGAATTAGTCCAGCTGGAAGCAATACAATACTTCTCAGAATTGGAAGTGAGTTCTTTGTCAGCATTATCTCAGGAGAAAGGGTGAAGTACTTTCCCTGTAATCAGTTGGGATTATTTGGCCACTTAATGTTACATGAAGCTTATGCTTAACCAGAAATGTGAAACTAAACTAGTCAGGTGTGCTACAAGCCATTATCTCAAAGAACCCTGTTTGATATTATAGGCTTAATCAGAACAAATTTCATATCCTAGTTTGAAATAAATTGTATAGGAAGCTGAGATAACAAAGTGTAGAGCTGGACGAACACAGCAGGCCAAGCAGCATCAGAGGAGCAAGAAGGCTGATGTTTCGGGCGTAGACTCTTCTTCAGAGATTTCTGGAGAAGAGTCTAGGCCCAAAACGTCAGCTTTCCTGTTCCTCTGAGCATGCTTGGTCTGCTGTGTTCATCCAGCTCTACAGTTTGTTATCTCAGATTCTCTAGCGTCTGCAGTTCCTACTATCTCTGCACAGGAAGCTACTATTTTTCTACAATTAGATAGTCATTACAAGGGAGAAATTATGCAATGTTTGAACATTCTTTTTTTCTTTGTAGATTTATTTAATTTTCTTACTTTATCTTCAGCACATGATTATCTGACACAAGATAGAAAAGTTAAGAATGATGTCTTCAAAGCATTGTGCAGCTGATTTTATGTCAGGCAGTCTTGTTTATTCCACCATAAAATACATGTCAAGGAAGGACAATGGAATTCAACAAGAGCAACTCAAACAATATCACAGAATTACTTCTTGAAAATGCTCGTCAACATAAATGGGATACATCAGCAAAAAATAGTTAGAAAGGGAAAAGACAGAAGATATTTAATAAGGTTTCTTTTCTCGTGCCTATTCTGTCACCAAGGCAACATCCCTTCTGTCTGTCCTGGGCTGCTGCTAATCTGTTGACTTTCCGTGGTGATGAGAAGTGTAGATGGAGTCATTGGATGGAAAATTGGCTTACATGATGGCCGGGGCTGTGTACACTGCTTTCTGTAGTCTCTTTCAAACCTGGGCAGAGCAGTTGTTGTACCACCACAGTAATGCATTCAGATAAAATGCTTTCTATGCACTGCAGGGTCAGAGCTTGGGCCTCAGTTTTGGGTTCCCTCATGGTCAGGAAGGGCAAGCCTGCAGGAAGACAGTATGTTTATTCTGGCCTTGTGAATCCAGCATTGGTAATACTCAAGTCCGGATGTTCATAGAATCTTCAGATCTGTGAGTAGATTTTAGAGACTATTTTTAGTAATTTTTACACACTTACAATTGAGATTTAAAAGTGCAGAATGATTGTGAGAAATATGAGAATAAGATCTGCTTTGGAAAGCTTGCAAAGAGTTGCCCTGTGTCATCTGCTGTACAGGTTCTTCTGTATTCCTGTACTTTTCATCTCATTATCGTAAATAGTCCCAATTCGACTCTCTTGATTTGTCTCCCTGAACCTCTGGTACCCTATTGAAAGGCCCCCTACCCCAACCTCTCCTGTAACACCCACTAGCCTACTCATTGCTTTTTTGTTTCAGTATTCATTTTTCTTTATTAAGCTTTTGTGACATGCGTTGTGATATTTTTCTACAGGAAACACATTATATAAGTGTACCTTATTGTGGTTGATTTGTTCTTTTATGGAGAAACCTTGAATGTTCCTATTCCTATTAATCATTGCACTTTTGATTATAGACTAACAATGTCATGAGGAGACATTAATTATTTTAAATAGAGAGCCATTTTTGAGTTAATTTCTCAATAAACTTTAATTGAATACTGTTTTTGTGTTGTTTTTAAATAAAGCTCTTTTTAAAACATTGAATATTCTATTTGATTCTTTTGATGTTACTTATTTATAGCACCTTGATGGATGAAAACACCTCAAGGTACTTGACACTATGCTCGGTTCGCAATAAACAACTGCACCTCCCGGTTGTGAACCACTTCAGCTCCCCCTCCCATTCCACAGTCGACATGGCCATCCTGGGCCTCCTGCAGTGCCACAACGATGCCACCCGAAGGTTGCAGAAACAGCAACTCATATTCCGCTTGGGAACGCTGCAGCCCAATGCTATCAATGTGGACTTCACCAGCTTCAAAATCTCCCCTCCCCCTACCGCATCCCAAAACCAGCCCAGCTCGTCCCCGTCTCCCTAACCTGTCCTTCTTCTCACCTATCCCTTCCTCCACCTTAAGACCCACCCCCATTTCCTACCTACTAACCTCATCCTGTCCCCTTGACTTGTCCTCCCTACCTCCACTCACCTTTACTGGCTCCTTGCCCGCCTATCTTCTCCTCTATCCACCTCCCCCTCTCTCCCTATTTATTTCAGAACCCCCTTCCCCTCCCCCATTTCTGAAGAAAGGTATAGGCCCAAAATGTCAGCTTTCCTGCTCCTATGTTCATCCAGCTCTACACTTTGTTACCTCAGGTGAGCAAAAGCCTGCTTATAGAACTAGCTTTAAAGTACATCTTAGAGAGAGAGAGAGAGAGAGAGAGAGATAGATATGAGGAGATTTAGGGAAAGAATTCCAATATTTAGAGCATAGGCAAATGAAAGAATGGCTCACAATGCAAGATAAGATAGCATTCAATATCCAATAAGCTTGGATAATAGTGATTCAACACAGGTGGAAGGGTTACACTCAAAGTAAAGCCATACTATTTCATAAGGCAAAACACAGTGTCTTATTCATTCAACATAAATGGTCAAATTGTTTCTCTATTACTGTTAACTAGAATGGAAGAGGTATTCACTAGAGTTTTCTCAAACAAGTGGCAAACTACTCCTCAGCTGAGGTGCTATGCAAATTCAACCACATTTCCCTTAATTCCAAACATACACACATTACACATTGACAGGATAAAACATACACACACAGCTCTGTAGGGTAATTATTTCTAGGACTTACCTTCAAAACCATCTCAAAAGAGATTTTGACCTTGATCCTAATATTTCCATCTTTAGGTCAATATTCTTTATTAGACATTTATGAGACACTTTAGACTTGTAAAGATCACATGTTTTTCTTAGTCTCTATTTTTGGTTGTGGCCTAAAATGAGAAAAGAAATGTTTCAAAATCAAGTTTGGGCAGCACTCTTACAAACCAGTTCCTGGAGCTGTGTTTGTACGCCCACTTTGTCCAGCTGGTGCGGTATAAGCATCAGTGTATGTGTGTACAAAATGAGATTCACCCAGCAACAAATTGCTGCCTGAGAGTTAAATACTAAATAAAAGCTAAAAAACTGTGGATGTTATAGATCAGAAACAAAAATACAGCAATTGCTGGAAAAGCTCAGCATGTCTGGCAGTATCTTTGGAGCGAAATCAGAGTTAACATTTTGAGTCACATGACCCTTTCTCAGATTGCTGACTAGTTTGTGTAATTGTAACCAGTTGCAGACAGGACAGGTCACCAATCTGATGTCAACCATGTGATTAGCTCAGGGGCAGTTGAGCAGATTGTGCATGTGAACAATACAGGGAGAGGAGCTTTGTAAAATGGAAGAAGCATCTGTCTCCATTTCTCTGCGGGAAATGTAACTGAATACCGAAGAAAGTCAGTTATCTCATCCCATCAGTTGCTCAAAGATTTTCCCCTTAACCAGTTACTGAAAGAATTTTCAATTGGTGTACTGATCACTCTGTGCTTTCTTCAAATAAATGAAGGCTTTTACAGTTTCTTAAGCAACTCCAGAGGGTATTAAGAATGCGAGATTAGAATCACATATCATCCTGTGAGAGTCACAAAGTCATATTCCATGTCCTAGAAAATGACAATACATCAATTGTATTTGTTGCAACTGTTCAAAAACTTTCACAATCACTTTTACTAGAGTTGTGCTACAATTATCAGAATATTAAATTCAATTTCATAACTTTCTAATGTGACATGAAGTCACAACATCTGACTAGTACATACAAAATCATCACCATACACTACCTTTTACAGCATAATCTTTTAAAGTAAGAGCTGAATATTGTGATGCAGTAACAGTAGGACCTTTCCACATGAGTGGCCTATATTGAACCAAATGACTTATTTTCCTTTTGTCCCACTTTTGATTGGATCTTACTTCAACTTATCACAATAAAATGACTGTTTCATTTGTCTCACCTAAGCAAAAAATAATTGCTAAGCATTTGTAAAATCATGCTGATCTTTGCCCACAGTGACAGACCGTCGTAGTGCATTGAGGTAACAAGCTGTAGAGCTAGATGAACCCTAGAAGAAGGGTCTAGGCCTGAAACATCAGCCTTCCTGCTCCTCTGATACTGCTTGTCCTGCTGTGTTCATCCAGCTCTACACCTTGTTATCTCAGATTCTCCACCATCTGCTGTTCCTACTACCTCATAGTGCATTGATTTGATGAAATGACTTTATGAAACAGATTTGGACTGTCAGTTGCAGCTACCAATTCACCAAAAAAAACTCATTCTATTATACAACAGACCAGGTTTAACATCATCAGATGTGCATTTGAAATACTCTTCACATTTGAAATTATAATAGTAATTTGAAGTAGATATTGGACCGCTCCAAATTGATGCTGGAAGGCTAGTGATGGGAGATGAGGAAATAGCTGAAGAACTTAATAAGTACTTTGCGTCAGTCTTCACAGTGGAAGACATGAGTAGTAGGCCAACAATTAGGGAGATCCAGGGGGCAGAGTTGATTACGGTAGGCATTACAAAAGAGAAAGTGCTAGAAAAGCTAAAGGGTCTAAAAATTGATAAATCTCCTGTCCCCGATGGGCTACATCCTAGAGTTAGAACATAGAACATAGAACATAGAACAGTACAGCACAGAACAGGCCCTTCAGCCCACAATGTTGTGCCGACCATTGATCCTCATGGATGCACCCTCAAATTTCTGTGACCATATGCATGTCCAGCAGTCTCTTAAATGACCCCAATGACCTTGCTTCCACAACT
Source organism: Stegostoma tigrinum (assembly GCF_030684315.1). Lineage (NCBI taxonomy): Eukaryota > Metazoa > Chordata > Chondrichthyes > Orectolobiformes > Stegostomatidae > Stegostoma > Stegostoma tigrinum. The sequence goes on along the minus strand of NC_081359.1, from coordinate 494,008 downwards.
GCTGCTGGCAACGCATTCCATGCTCTCACAACTCTCTGCGTAAAGAACCTGCCTCTGACATCCCCTCTATACTTTCCACCAACCAGCTTAAAACTATGACCCCTCGTGCTAGCCATTTCTGCCCTGGGAAATAGTCTCTGGCTATCGACTCTATCTATGCCTCTCATTATCTTGTATACCTCAATTAGGTCCCCTCTCCTCCTCCTTTTCTCCAATGAAAAGAGACCGAGCTCAGTCAACCTCTCTTCATAAGATAAGCCCTCCAGTCCAGGCAGCATCCTGGTAAACCTCCTCTGAACCCTCTCCAAAGCATCCACATCTTTCCTATAATAGGGCGCCCAGAACTGGACGCAGTATTCCAAGTGCGGTCTAACCAAAGTTTTATAGAGCTGCAACAAGATCTCACGACTCTTAAACTCAATCCCCCTGTTAATGAAAGCCAAAACACCATATGCTTTCTTAACAACCCTGTCCACTTGGGTGGCCATTTTAAGGGATCTATGTATCTGCACACCAAGATCCCTCTGTTCCTCCACGCTGCCAAGAATCCTATCCTTAATCCTGTACTCAGCTTTCAAATTCGACCTTCCAAAATGCATCACCTCGCATTTATCCAGGTTGAACTCCATCTGCCACCTCTCAGCCCATCTCTGCATCCTGTCAATGTCCCGCTGCAGCCTACAACAGCCCTCTACACTGTCAACGACACCTCCGACCTTTGTGTCGTCTGCAAACTTGCTGACCCATCCTTCAATTCCCTCGTCCAAGTCATTAATAAAAATTACAAACAGTAGAGGCCCAAGGACAGAGCCCTGTGGAACCCCACTCACCACTGACTTCCAGGCAGAATATTTTCCTTCTACTACCACTCGCTGTCTTCTGTTGGCCAGCCAATTCTGTATCCAAGCAGCTAAGTTCCCCTGTATCCCATTCCTCCTGACCTTCTGAATGAGCCTTCCATGGGGAACCTTATCAAATGCCTTACTGAAGTCCATATACACCACATCCACAGCTTGACCCTCATCAACCTTACTAGTCACCTTACTAGTTCTGAGGGAGGTGGCTAAGGAGATAGCTAAGGCTATGGTCGTGATCTTTCAAAAGTCAGTGGAGTCAGGGAAAGTCCCAGATGATTGGAAAATTGCTGTTGTCCCTTGTTTAAGAAAGGATCAAGGCAAAAGATGGAAAATGATAGGCCGATTAGCCTAACCTCGGTAGTTGGTAAAATTCTAGAATCCATTGTTAAGGATGAGATTTCTAAATTCCTGGAAGTGCAGGGTCAGATTAAAACAAGTCAGCACGGGTTTAGTAAGGGGAGGTTGTGCCTGACAAACCTGTTAGAATTCTTTGAAGAGGTAACAAGTATGTTAGATCAGGGAAACCCAGTAGATGTTATCTATCTAGACTTCCAAAAGGCCTTTGATACAGTGCCTCACGGGAGGCTGCTGAGCAAGGTGAGGGCCCATGGTGTTCGCGGTGAACTACTGGCTTGGATTGAGGATTGGTTGTCTGACAGAAGGCAGAGAGTTGGGATAAAAGGCTCTTTTTCGGAATGGCAACCGGTGATAAGCGGTGTCCCGCAGGGTTCAGTGTTGGGGTCACAGCTGTTCACCTTATATATTAATGATCTGGATGAAGGGACTGGGGGCATTCTGGCGAAGTTTGCCGATGCTACAAAGATAGGTGGACAGGCAGGTAGTACTGAGGAGGTGGGGAAGCTGCAGAAAGATTTAGACATTTGGCTGATGAAGTTCAATGTGAGTAAATGTGAGGTTTGCAACTTTGGAACAAAGAATATAGGCATGGACTATTTTATAAAGGGTGATAAAATTCGCAAATCAGAAGTGCAAAGGGATCTGGGAGTGTTGGTCCAGGATTCTCTAAATGTTAACTTGCAGGTAGAGTCCGTAATTAGGAAAGAGAATGTAATGTTGTCGTTTATCTCAAGAGGGTTGGAATATAAAAGCAGCGATGTGCTTCTGATGCTTTATAAGGCTCTAGTTAGGCCCCATTTAGAATACTGTGTCCACATAGAAAGATAATTGTAGTTGTTACTTTATATTTGTCAGCCCAAGTCTGGGTACTATCCGGGTCTTAGATAACAAAGTGTGGAGCTGGATGAACACAGCAGGCCAAGCAGCATCTTAGGAGCACAAAAGCTGACGTTTCGAGCCTAGACCCTTCATCAGTGAGATCGCTGATGAAGGGTCTAGGCCTGAAACGTCAGCTTTCGTGTTCCTGAGATGCTGCTTGGCCTGCTGTGATCATCCAGCTCCACACTTTGTTATCTAAGACCCGGATAGTACCCAGACTTGGGCTGACAAATATAAAGTAACAACTACAATTATCTTCCTATGTGCTATGTGAGAGTCACTGAGTAGGTTATCGTTAAGCAAGTGCTGTTGATGACATCTTCCACCGCTTTACTGATGAACGAGAGTAAGGTTGAAATATAAAAGCAGCGATGTGCTTCTGAGGCTTTATAAGGCTCTAGTTAGGCCCCATTTAGAATACTGTGTCCAATTTTGGGCCCCACACCTCAGGAAGGACATAATAGCCCTGGAGCGTGTCCAGCGGAGATTCACACGGATGATCCCTGGAATGGTAGGTTTAATGTATGATGAACGGCTAAGGATCCTGGGATTGCACTCATTAGAGTTTAGAAGGTTGAGGGGAGATCTAATAGAAACTTACAAAATAATGTATGGTTTAGAAGGTGTGGATGCGAGGAAGTTGTTTCCATTGGGCGGGGAGACTAGGACCCGTGGGCACAGCCTTAAAATTAGACGGGGTAAGTTTAAAACTGAAATGAGATGATATTTCTTCAGCCAGAGAGAGGTGGGCTTGTGGAATTCATTGCCGCAGACTGCAGTGGAGGCCGAGACGTTGGATGCCTTCAAGGCAGAGATCGACAAATTCTTGATCTCAAAAGGAATCAAGGGCTACGGGTAGAGTGCAGGGAAGTGGTGTTGAAATGCCCATCAGCCATGATTTAAGTGGTGGAGTGGACTTGATGGGCTGAATGGCCTTACCTCCACTCCTATGTCATATAGTCTTGTGGTCTTACTCATTCTAAGATTGTTGCTAGCAAGATTTTGCCAGGATTCTCTGTTTTCTGATATCATTGGAAGGTAGCCAATAGGCCAGTGGAGTTGTAAACACTTTACTAACATGTGCTTTCCATAGTTTAAAACAATGTCCTCTCCACATTCTGTAAGTCCCGTTTCCATTTAAACTAGTACAGCCGTTGTAGACGTGAAATGAAACTGTTGTGAGGAAGGGTTATTGGGCCTGAAACATTAACCCCGTTTTCACTCCACAGATGCTGCCAGACCTGCTGAGTTTTCCAAGATAGTTCTATTTTTGTTTTTGAAACGTTTTGGCTTGGCAGTGTGCAGTGCCTGAAACCAGTAGATTTTCTATTTTCTCAATGCTAATTAAGCTGGTGTCCATAAAATAAAATAAATTGGGCATAAACCTCTGTATCAATCATTTAATATTTCAATATCTTTGTATACGTTACCACCTACATGCATTAATGAGACAGGAATCGTCCATTGGTCGGAGAAGTTTAAGTGCAACCTTAAGCCATTTCAACAGTTCCTTTCAGCTGAAATGAAGGCATTCATACAATACATAGAAGCAAATTAGTCAATTTCAAGATAATCCATAAACACTTCATAAGTACACACTAAAAAGAATTTCTGCTGCTAACCAACATCTTACTATTCCTCTACATTGTTAGACAGTAAAAATGTAAAAATTTGGTTTACAAATAATGTCAAATATTTCTAATGCAAAAGAACATTTCAGATTTGTTCACAAGTGAAAGGAACTTTGGAAAGTCACAGTGAAAAACTAATTTCTATTGATGAGGAAAACAAATAGACGATTCATATAGATGTTCATTTTAAATAAATTGGATCAAGACATAGCGAGTTTTGAGAAGACTTGTAGCTCAGGTTGAGGTTCTGGATGTGAGTTTTCTCGCTGAGCTGAAATGTTAGTTTTCAAACGTTTCGTCACTATTCTAGTTAACAACATCAGTGAACCTCCGACGATATATAAATAGAAAGCGGGACATAACACCAGCGCTTCGTCGGAGGCTCACTGATGATGTTACCTAGAATGGTGACAAAACTTCTGAAAGCTAACCTTCCAGCTCAGCGAGCAAACTCACATCTAGATCAAGACATCCTAATAATATACAATGACTTGAACACAATGTGATTTGTTGCACATTCATAGCACAAGGTCACAATTACAAGAACGATGCTGATTGAAGGCCTGGCAATTTCAGACCAATAGTCAGTAGGGCTGATAAACACCAAAAGGCTATTAAATGTAGACAGAGAGCTCAACATGTTATAGGGGAAAACCTACTAACAGATAGAAACTGTGTCGTTGGTTTTATGAAGCCTAAAAGGGCAGAAAATATGGTCAGTAGGCTGACTTAATTAAATTGTGTATGAAATTTTGATTTCCCAATAACAAGTTGAGATTCTGAAACAAAGTCAATGTCATGCTTTCAGGATATTGTTCATTATTCTATCTGATGGGTTTACCATGTGTAAATATTTGTAAACCATGAATGCTCATTGAATTCAAGTTTTCAATATAGTTCAACTTCGCAGATAAATTCAGTGGTGCACAAAAATTTCATGTCAGCCAGTTCATGATTGTATTAAGGTGGCATACCCTTTTTGGTTCAGAGATAATGGGAACTGCAGATGCTGGAGAATCCAAGATAATCAAATGTGAGGCTGGATGAACACAGCAGGCCAAGCTGCATTGTAGGAGCACAAAAGATGTAGTTTTGAGCCTAGACCCTTCCCGAAACATCAGCTTTTGTGCTCCGAAGATGCTGCTTGTCCTGCTGTGTTTATCCAGCTCCACACTTTGTTATACCCCTTTTGGTTTATCACTTTTCTTTGGTTATTCCCCTCTTCTTCCATTGAGATAAGAAAATAGATGTCACATAGAGGCTAGGGACTGATAGGATCAGTCAGAGGTAAAGGGGGTGTGGAGTGGGCTCAGAGACAAGAAGGATTGGAAGATGGATCTGGGGAGGATGGAGATTGGGAACACAAACATGGAGTGAAGTTGGCAAGGTTTATTGGGTTTGGTGAGGTAAGAAAATGAGGGATCTCTTGATATGGGGTCCTTCTCGGGGGTCACCTGAAATATCAGCAGCATGGTGGCTCTGTGGTTAGCATTGCTGCCTCACACTACCAGGGAATTGGGTTCGATTCTGCCCTCGGGCAACTGTCTCTGTGGAGTTTGCGTATTCTCCCTGAGTCTGCATAAGTTTCTGTCTCCTCTCACAGGATATGCAGGTTAGGGTGGATTAGCCATGTTAAATTGCTCGTGGTGTCTAGGGACATTCAGGCTAGGTGGGTTAGCCACAGGAAATGCAGGGTTACAGGAAATAGGTTAAGGGTATGAGGCTGGGTGGGATGATCTCAGGGAGATTGTTGTGGACTTGATGAGCCAAATGGCCTACTTCCAAACTGTAGGGATTCTATGATCCAAGATTTCAAATAACTCCATGGATACTGGTCTTGGGCAACACCCAGATGACCAGCTGACCTGTACACAGAGAATGCAACACTGGACACGAGCATGAGCTGTCAATAAAAAGTGGGCACCAAAAAGGCAAATTTGTTCCTTCCACAATGAAAAGCATGTCTGGAACTACCATGTGATCATCAATGTGAGCTAAACATGAGACACAATAGTATTTAAAGAGTTCTCTTTAGTGTTGTGACCAATATGGAAATGTAGTTGTGCAGGAATATTGTAACCATGATTCAAAGTCTCCTCAACCAATAAAATGTTTCTGTAGCCATTAAATCAAATATGTTTTGAACACATCCTGCTGGCTCTTAGAATCTAAGTGATAATCACATGCAAAGGCAAAAAGAGAGAAAGCAGAACTGGCTTACAGTTCGAGCGATGACATTGGAAAAGGTGTGCTGGTAACAAAATCCTACCTTATAAGTAAATAATCCTTAAAATATGCATATTTTGATTCAATCTCAAAATTCAAATGTAATGTGGACAAAACAGCAGCACTTTTTCACTAAAAGGTTCACTGTAACATAAAATGATGGTTTGTCAAAAACACAAATGGAAATACAGGTTCAAACTGTTAAAAGGATGAGGGGAACTGTTGGAGAGACTGTCTTATGAGTAGCAATGTCTGCTTCTTGCAAGGACTTCATTCTGTTTCCCCAGTTTCTCCAGTTCCATCACAGCTGTTCTCGTGGTGCCACCAACCACAGAGCTGTTTCCAAAGTGTTTTGCTTTTCCCTGAATAAAGGAATCGTCAAAACCCTGTGATATATCAGAATTCAAATGTGTTAACAACTTTTAACATAACTACATAAATCATGCCTATTAATCCATTAACCAATTAATTTGTGGTTATAATACTAACCACAGATTTCCATATACTAGCCAGCCCCCATTCAAACTAATTCAGTGGTTCGCTACCGTATCAGGGTATAACACTTCAATTTGCGGTTACACCCCACTTCAAAATGCACTCATCCATAACGTGCTTTGCAAACAACCCCATTTAAACAAGACCGATATACCTACCATTCAAAGGTGCAGTCAGGTGTGATGGCTAACAAAACTGCGCAGACACTACAGGATGGAGGTAACAAGGTGTGGAGCTGGATGGACACAGCAGGCCAGGCAGCATCTTAGGAGCAGGAGAGCTGATGTTTCGGGCCAAGATCCTTCAACAGAAATGGGGGAGGGGAAGGGAATTCTGAAATAAATAGGGGGAGAGGGGGAGGCAGATTGAAGATGGATACAAGAGAGTTGTAGTGGGAGAGAGATCCCCTGAGGTCTGTCCGGAGGGAGGAGGGTTAGTTCTTCAGGTTAGACATCCTTAGAAGAGGCTTCGCAGTGAAGTTTAGATTGTGATCAGAGATGATGGGAACTGCTGATGCTGGAGAATCCGAGATAACGAGGTGTGGAGCTGGATGAACACAGCAGGCCAAGCAGCATCAGAAGAGCAGGAAGGCTGATGTTTCGGGCCCAGGCCCTTCATCAGAAATGCTTTGGAACCTTTTTACACCCCCACCAATAAATAGTGTTATTTGATATTAAAATCCAACTGAATAGTTGCTATTACCAAGTTGTTTATCTTCTCCCTCCAGCTAGAGTAACTCCAAGTATCAGTCCGAGGTAATAATTGGATAGACCTGCAGACTTTTCTGTGTACTATGTAGCTAGGTACTTGTCCCAATTTTTTATTCAGCATGTACATAAAATTTCACCTCACGAACAGAATTAACAAACGCTATGCCGTGTATGTAAGCAATCTATAACTTACTAATAAAATTAATGGCGCTATGTCCAGACCCGTGTGACCTTGAATGAATGAATGATAGTCAATAGAATCCACAGATGGACACAACCATGAAACTAACTAAACGAGACTAACACCTTTTGAATTATGCAAGACCACTCTAATCTTATTAAAATAACAATTAACACTCAACAATAACCGGTAACATTTCGCACATGTTTAAACCAGCTCCAATTTCCTGCAAAACAGTCTGTCTATTGTTTAGCACTCAACTGTTAGAATGTTAATGTATGCTTGAGTTCTGTATAAAATGGCTGCTTTTGAGATATGATTTTGGGGAATTCTATTTCGCCTTACACTGTGCAGTTGTGAAGATGCAATTAAGAAGCTATTTTCACCACTCACTGATCCTGATTGTCTGGTCCTTTGAACACGATCTTACAACTGCGATCTCACACATATTTGACACAGCCTCCAGCTGTCACCAATCTACCTTCCACATTTTCCCCTCACACCTTTATCTGCCTCCTACAACAATGATAAGGCTTTCTTCAGGCTCACTATCCAAATCACTAGCCCCCTATTCAAGGAATCATCCTCTCCAACAGGATGGCATCACCAAACACATCATTTCTTCCCCTCCACTGTCAGCATTCCGCAGGAGCCATTCCCTTCCTTGATATGCTGGTCATCTATCGCAATGTCTTCCCCCCTTCCCTACAGCACTTTTCTATGAATTCACAGAAGTTGTAACACTCTTCCAACTCAGCCTACTGTATTTGCCGATGACAAGGTAGCTTCCTTTGCATTGACAAGACTAAGCTACCACTTCCTCATCCCTACTCCAGTGTCTTGTTTGCATGGGTTTGCTTCCAGTAGATCTCACGTAGGTTCTGCTGTCAACACCTACCAAGCACATACTTCATCTATTTTAGACTTTAATCACTGACATCCCTTTTGCCTTGGGGCAACTCTCTACTATCTATTCCAGTTTATCTTCCGCCTCTCCCTACACCCTCCCCACATTGGTTTAAAGCATAAAATCTTCATTTTTTTCAGCTCCCATTAATTCCAAAGATGAGTCATATTGGACTCAAAACATTTAACTGTTTCTCTCTCTCTCTAGACTTATCTGCCAGATCTGTTGAGCTTCTCCAGCATCTGCAATGCTTTGCTCTCATGTTAATGCATCAGTCTCAATCTGCGTGCTGTACTTCCACAAACAACAACGCTATTACTCTCAGATACTATCAGTTGATACTATATCGTGATACCATCACTGTCAGTATTCTTTGATAATTTTAAATAGTGCCCAATGATCCTTTGTATTCATCAAAGAAGCCTCAATTTTGATGCCACACCTGAAAGACAGATGTCCTGTTGTGCTAACTAATATATCATTCAATCAGCACCATTTAAACTGATAATTAAATCACTTTTTACATTGTTGTGGGAACATGCTGTACAGTGTTGTGATTACAAGGCCCTACAGTAGCACAGTGATACACATTAAATTATGTAGTTATACTTTGGTACATTCTTATGTTCTGAAAGATGCAATAAAAATATGAATCCTTTCTGCTCTAATAGAATTCTTTTCTCCTTGAATAAGTTAATTGCATTGGCAATGTTATGATTTCTAATGAGTATTAAATCATATTATTTTGAATAATATTTGAGGATAAACTTGTATAACTCCGGCCTTTGGATTGAACCTTGATGTTTAACCATCTGAACCATTCCAGCATTTCAATGACCGTAATTATTCAGTCACCTGAAGTCATTGCAGTTCATTCTCATCTACGCAGTAACTGCATGCTTCAAGAAAATGTGACAGCAATGTGCATACAAAGCATTTTGGAGGCTGTGCACTCACAATAAGAAATAACACAGTGTGGAGCTGGATGAACACAGCAGGCCAAGCCACATCTCAGGAGCACGAAAGCTGACGTTTCAGGCCTAGACCCTAAGATCTCGTTTTTTTGGAAATTTCCCAAGACATTTCATAGAACATGGAACATTACAGCACAGTACAGGCCCTTCGGCCCTCGATGTTGTGCCGACCTGTCATACCAATCTGAAGCCCATCTAACCTACACTATTCCATGTACATCCATTTCACAAAACAAAAATTCATACCCAGAAAGTATCTGAAGAGTTAAGTCAGGTAACTGAGCTTTGTCAGACCTTGGAGGAACAAATATAATCTGTAAAAGGTAACGCCTCTGAAAGAATTAATATTAAAGATGCATTACATTCCGTCCAATCTGATGCTGTCACACAGTCTTTCTGTAGAAAAGAAGCAGTATAGCATGAGGTTTTGATGGAGTCAGATTTCTCATCTCTGACTCCTCATAGTTTCTGTAATTGTGCCCAACTAGCCAGCACATCCCTCACCTTCCTGGATCTCTCAGTCTCCATCTCAGGCAACCAGCTTGTAACTGATGTCCATTTCAAGCCCACCGACTCCCACAGCTACCTAGAATACACCTCCTCCCACCCACCCTCCTGCAAAAATTCCATCCCCTATTCCCAATTCCTCCGCCTCCGCCGCATCTGCTCCCACGATAAGACATTCCACTCCCGCACATCCCAGATGTCCAAGTTCTTCAAGGACCGCAACTTTCCCCCCACAGTGATCGAGAACGCCCTTGACCGCGTCTCCCGCATTTCCCGCAACACATCCCTCACACCCCGCCCCTGCCACAACTGCCCCAAGAGGATCCCCCTTGTTCTCACACACCACCCCACCAACCTCCAGATACAACGCATCATCCTCCGACACTTCCGCCATCTACAATCCGACCCCACCACCCAAGACATTTTTCCATCCAACCCCTGTCTGCTTTCTGGAGAGACCACTCTCTCCGTGACTCCCTTGTTCGCTCCACACTGCCCTCCAACCCCACCACACCCGGCACCTTCCCCTGCAACCGCAGGAAGTGCTACACTTGCCCCCACACCTCCTCCCTCACCCCTATCCCAGGCCCCAAGATGACATTCCACATTAAGCAGAGGTTCACCTGCACATCTGCCAATGTGGTATACTGCATCCACTGTACCCGGTGTGGCTTCCTCTACATTGGGGAAACCAAGCAGAGGCTTGGGGACCGCTTTGCAGATCATCTCCGCGTGGTTCGCAACAAACAACTGCACCTCCCAGTCGCCAACCATTTCCACTCCCGCTCCCATTTTTTAGATGACATGTCCATCATGGGCCTCCTGCAGTGCCACAATGATGCCACCCGAAGGTTGCAGGAACAGCAACTCATATTCCGCTTGGGAACCCTGCAGCCTAATGGTATCAATGTGGACTTCTCGAGCTTCAAAATCTCCCCTTCCCCCACCGCATCCCTAAACCAGCCCAGTTCGCCCCCTCCCCCCACTGCACCACACAACCAGCCCAGCTCTTCCCCCCCACCCACTGCATCCCAAAACCAGTCCAACCTGTCTCTGCCTCCCTAACCTGTTCTTCCTCTCACCCATCCCTTCCTCCCACCCCAAACCGCACCTCCATCTCCTACCTACTAACCTCATCCCACCTCCTTGACGTGTCCGTCTTCCCTGGACTGACCTAAACCCTCCCTACCTCCCCACCTATACTCTCTCCACCTATCTTCTTTTCTCTCCATCTTCTGTCCGCCTCCCCCTCTCTCCCTATTTATTCCAGAACCCTCACCCCATCCCGCTCTCTGATGAAGGGTCTAGGCCTGAAACATCAGCTTTTGTGCTCCTGAGATGCTGCTTGGCCTGCTGTGTTCATCCAGCCTCACATTTTATTATCTTAGTCGCTGCAACATGTGTCTTTGCTGTAATACTGTAAACCTTACCTTGTTGTTAAGCCTAGTGCTGCTTCTCATTAAGAATTTAGAGAGCGATCCTCTGCCACTGCCAAATAAATAGGGCCTTGGACACAGAATAGAAAGGACTACTATGCGACTCTAATGGTGCACTCTAGTGACCTCTGAGCCTGGAGATCTGGCTTCAAGTTCCCCCTGACCCAGAGGTATGTATCAACAACTCAGAACAGGCTGATTAGTGAATCTAGATACGAGAATTAGTGCAGCACTGCATCTCAGACATAGGCCATCGGTTATTGATGCTGCATGATATGACATGATGAGAAATGAAGGGGCTGCTGCATAAATACCTGAAGGTAATAAGGTGGGAATAAAAGTTCCATTTGACCTCAGAGACAATTATTTCAGAAGGGAAGTGAATTAAACTCTTTGAGTATTTTTAACGTGGCCATATTCTTAAACTGCAGAAAACAGTCAAGCATTCAGAAGCACTCATGGAATGGCAGTATGGCAAATGCAGGACTCCAGTAGAAAACCTTCAGCTCAGAGCTGGTAGGAGGCACAGTGTAAAGTGTGTGGGCTAAGAGAGTGAGAACTAATCACACTGAGAGTAGTGATGGCCTATCAATCCAGACACTCAGATAGCGTTCTGGGGTCCCAAGCTTGAACCCTGCCATTATGGAATTCAAATTCAATTTTAAAAATATGGAATTAAGGTTCTACTGAGGAGCAGGAAACCTTTGTCAATTGTTGGAAAAACCCATCTGGTTCACTAATGTCCTTCAAGAAAGGAAATTGTCATCCTTACCTCGTCTGGCCTCCATGTGACTCCAGACCCACAGCAATATGATTGACTCCTAACAATTAGGGGCGGGTAATAAATGCTGGCCTAGCCAGCTAGACCCACATCCAGTAAATGGATGTTAAAAAAGAGATACAGAGCCCTTAGAGAAGAAGTAGCTGTGGGAGGAATCTGGAACTCTGTGATTTTAGAATCCCTAGAGGGGCAATATTAAAATAATATGGCAAAAATCTAAGCTGGAAGGGCATAAAGTTAAAAGAAAGACTACTCTTCAATACAAGCATGTCCTCACTCCATGTAGAAGATCCACAGCAGACAAAGCAAGGGCCAGAGAATTAAATTGTATCAAGGCTGCAGTGACAGAAAAGTTTTAGCATACATTTAAGACAAAGCAAGGCAAATCCAACTCGGCCAATTACAGCACAATCAGTCTACTCTCGATCATCAATATAGTGATGGACCATGTCACCAACAGCACCTGCTTAACAATAACATACTTTCTAATGCCCACCTGGCACAAAGGAAGACGGTTGTAGCTGCTGGGGGTCAGTCATCTCAGCTCCAGGCCAACTCTGCGGGAGTTCCTTAGGGTAGTGTCCTAGGCACATCCATCTTCAGCTGCTTCATCAATGATCATCTCTCCAATCATAAGGTCATAAGTGGAGATATTTGCCAATGATTGCACAATATTCAGCACCATTCATGACCCCTCAGATACAAAAACAGTTCATATTCAAATGCAACAAGATCTGGATAGTGATAATGGGAATTGCAGATGCTGGAGAATCCAAGATAACAAAGTGTGGAGCTGGATGTACACAGCAGGCCAAGCAGCATCTCAGGAGCACAAAAGCTGATGTTTCGGGCCTAGACCCTTCATCAGTGAGCTCGCACTGGCGTCCGAAACGTCAGCTTTTGTGCTCCTGAGATGCTGCTTGGCCTGCTGTGATCATCCAGCTCCACACTTTGTTATCTAAGACCCGGATAGTACCCAGACTTGGGCTGACAAATATAAAGTAACAACTACAATTATCTTCCTATGTGCTATGTGAGAGTCACTGAGTAGGTTATCGTTAAGCAAGTGCTGTTGATGACATCTTCCACCGCTTTACTGATGAACGAGAGTAAGGTTGGAATATAAAAGCAGCGATGTGCTTCTGAGGCTTTATAAGGCTCTAGTTAGGCCCCATTTAGAATACTGTGTCCAATTTTGGGTCCCACACCTCAGGAAGGACATACTAGCCCTGGAGCGTGTCCAGTGGAGATTCATACGGATCATCCCTGGAATGGTAGGTTTAACGTATGATGAACGGCTAAGGATCCTGGGATTGTACTCATTAGAGTTTAGAAGGTTGAGGGGAGATCTAATAGAAACTTACAAGATAATGTATGGTTTAGAAGGGGTGGATGCTAGGAAGTTGTTTCCATTAGGCGGGGAGACTAGGACCCGTGGGCACAGCCTTAAAATTAGACGGGGTAAGTTTAAAACTGAAATGAGATGACATTTCTTCAGCCAGAGAGTGGTGGGCTTGTGGAATTCATTACCGCCATTGGACTGAGGCCGAGACGTTGGATGCCTTCAAGGCAGAGATCGACAAATTCTTGATCTCAGAAGGAATCAAGGGCTACGGGGAGAGTGCAGGGAAGTGGTGTTGAAATGCCCATCAGCCATGATTTAAATGGTGGAGTGGACTTGATGGGCCGAATGCCCTGGCTTCCACTCCTGGGTCTTATGGACTGATGGGGGGATAATTGGGTTACATTTGTCCTGCTTTTTTGTGTACAGGACATACCTGGGCAATTTTCCATATTGTCAGGTAAATGCCAGTGTCATGAATGTACTGGAACAGCTTGGCTAAGGTAGTGGCAACCCTGAAGCACAAGTCTTCAGTACTATTATCAATGACTATGTCAGAGTCCCTAGCCTTTATGGTATTCAGTGTCTCAAAGCATTTCTTGATATCATGTGGATGGAATCTAATTTACTGAAAACTGATATGTGATGCAACAATAATTCAAATAGAAAATTATCTCATGGCATTAACCAATCTGTTAACAACCAAACATCTTCATTCTAAACAGTTTTAATGTATGGGGATAATCATGCAATTCAGACACAAATACAATGTGAGCTGAAATCAAATAAAAACAGAAGAAGAAAGTAAAAGGTTAGTAATTGTAAGATTCTCCATTGTTGAAATTATCAAGTTAACAGAGTACTATGTAAAACCACTTTCAAAACATTGGAATGTTGGTTAGAAAGCTAAGTGGAAATCATATACTATATACAGGAATGGAAAGTTGACTTTCACATTCCTTATGCCTTATAGATGGAGTTCAGGCTCTGGGCTGTTAGGAGCTGAGGTATTAGCCACAGAGTTTCCACCTACTGTCCTATGTTGCTGGTCAATGGGAAACGCCCAAAATGTTGATGATAGGAAATTCAGCTATGGTAATACCAGGAAATATCAACTTGAGGTTCCCTCATGTTGGCGATGGCCATTCTCCAGCATTGAGATGTATTAATGTCATTTGTTACAGTTATTCAGCAGTGGGAGTCAGGGAGAGTGTGGGAGGGCAGCTGGGAAGGTAAACTTTCATTATAAACGTCTTACCGCGTGTGACTGTGGCCTTCAGGTTTTCAGTGGAGGAGAAGTCCCAGAGCAAGCACGAGTGGTCGGCTGTGTAATGGTTATCTTTCGCCCAATAAATTGGGAAGTATCTGATACCTGAGACACTACACGTGTCATGTCTCCCACCCGTTCACGTCCTCTAACCTAGTAATAAAGACTAAGTGTGGTGGGCAGGTATGCTAGTTTCATTTTTTTCTCATCTCTTCGTGATCTTATGCGGAGGTCACCTGGACGCCAAATCCTCTGGAAGCGGTTCGGAAGGCAAAACCTGAGTCTGTTTGAGTATATAACAGAGTAAACTTACTGGTGCAGGAAACACTTAAAGAGAGAACACTGCAAAAATAAAAAAAACCTATTTGATTTTAAATAATTAACTAAGTAGAGATGGCAGGTCAGGTGATGTGTTGCAGCTGTATGATGTGGGAGCTCTCGCTGATCCCATGAGAACGGCAGTGACCACATCAACAGCAAGTGCTGGCTGCTTGAAGAGCTCTGGTTCAAACCTGATGAGTTGAAATCTGAACTCAAACACTGCAGCACATCCAGGAAGGGGAGAGCTACCTGGATGCTTTGTTTCAGCCACACCTAGTAGATTAACCGATGTTAAATCGATCAGCAGCCAGGGACAGCAGTGTGTGACTGCGAGTGAGGCAGGTGGAGGGACCCTGCAGACAGAAACACAGGAGCTGCAGTCCTTAACATTGTTCCACAGGTATGAGGCACTTGCTCCCTGCGTGGATGAGGAACAGGGCTGCAGGAAGGATGAGTCAACTGACCGTGGCACCATGGTTCAGGAGGCCATTCAAGAGGGGGAGCAAAAAGACAGATTGTAATTGTAGGGCATTCCATCATCGGGGGACGGACAGTGTCCTTTGCGAGCAGGATAGAGAATTCCACATGGTGTGTTGCCTGCCTGGTGCCAGGGTGCGAGACATCTCTGACCGGTTTGAGAGGATACTAGAGAGAGAGGGGCAGGATCCAGTTGTTGTGGTCCACGTAGGTACCAACAACATAGGCAGGGCTAGGAAAAATAAGCCTGTTTTGGGATTAGTAAGAGCTGGGAACAAAATTAAAAAACAGGTCTTCAAGGGTCATAATCTCTGGGTTGCTGCCCGAGCCATGTGCAAATTGGCATTGGGAGGCAAGGATCAGGGAAGTAAAACGTGGCTAAAAGAGTCGTGTGGGAAAGAGGGCTTCCTTTTCATGGGGCACTGGCATCAGTTCTGGGACAGGAGGGATCTGCACCGCTGAGACGGACTCCACCTGAACAGGGCCGGGTCCAGTGTTCTGGCGAAAAGAGTAAAGAGGGTGATTAATAGGACATTAAATTAGTAAGTAGGGGGGAAGGGAAAAATGAGCATACATGGAGTATAACAATTAATATAAGGGCAAAGCAACAAGTTAGCAGGAGACAAGGAAGCTTCAACTTCATTGAACACCTTCTCTCACACACACCTTCTCTCTCACACACACACACACACACACACACCTTCTCTCTCTCACACACACACACACACACACACACACACACCTTCTCTCTCTCTCACACACACACACACACACAACTCCTGCCCCACCGAACTTATCTCCACCTATATCGACTCATTTTCTCCCCCTTGGTCCAGAAACTCCCTACCTACATCCGTGTCACCACCCACTTCCTGCAGCTCCTCCAGAACTTCCAATTACCTGGTCCCCAACACCTCATCTTTACTGTGGACGTCCAGTCCCTATACACCTGCATTTCCCATGCAGATGGCCTAAAGGCCCTCTACTTCTTCCTGTCCCGCATGCCTGACCAGTCCCCCTCCACTGACACCCTCGTTTGCCTAGCCAAACTCGTCCTCACCCGCAACAACTTCTCTTTCAATTCCTCCAACTTCCTACAGACAAAGGGGGGTGTCATGGGTTCCTGAATGGGCCCAACCTATGCCTGCCTCTTTGTAGGTTGCGTGAAACTGTCTCTCTTTCGCACCTGCACCAGCCCTAACTCCCACCTCTTCCTCCATTACATTGATGACTGCATCGGCGCCGCCTCATGCTCCCAAGAGGAGCTCGAACAGTTCATCCACTTCACCAACAGCTTCCACCCCAACCTCAGGTTCACCTGGGCCATCTCCAACACATCCCTCACCTTCCTGAACCTCTCTGTCTCCATCTCCGGCAACTAGCTAGAAACCTATATCCATATCAAGCCCACCGACTCCCATTGTTACCTAGAATACACCTCCTCCCACCCACCTTCCTGCAAAAATTCCATCCCCCATTCCCATTTCTGTCACCTCCACCACATCTGCTCCCTCATTTTTCAAGAAATGCAACATCCCCCCCACAGTGGTCGAGAACGCCCTCGGCCCGTGTCTCCCGCATTTCCCGCAACTCATCCCTCACACCCTGTCCCCGCAATAACCACCAAAAGAAAACCCTCCCCTTTGTCCTCACGTACCTCCCCACCAACCTCTGGATCCAACGCATCATCCTCCGACACTTTCACCATCTACAATCCAACACCACCACCCAAGACATTTTTCCCTCCCCACCCTTGTCTGCCTTCCGGAGAGACCACTCTCTCTGTGAGTCCTTTGTCTGCTCCACACTCCCATCCAGCCCCATCACACCCGGCACTTATCCCTGCAACCGCAGGAAGTGCTACACTTGCCCCCACACCTCCTCCCTCACCCCCATCCCAGGCCCGAAGAAGACTTTCCACATCAAGCAGAGGTTCACCTGCACATCTGCCAATATGGTATACTGTATCCATTGTACCCGGTGTGGCTTCCTCTACATTGGGGAAACCAAGCTGAGGCTTGGGGACCGCTTTGCAGAACACCTCCGCTCGGTTCGCAATAAACAACTGCACCTCCCAGTCGCGAATCCTTTCAACTCCCCCTCCCATTTCTCAGATGACATGTCCATCCTGGGCCTCCTGCAGTGCCACAATGATGCCACCCGAAGGTTGCAGGAACAGCAGCTCATATTCCGCTTGGGAACCCTGCAGCCCAATGGTATCAATGTGGGCTTCACCAGCTTCAAAATCTCCCCTGCCCCTACGGCATCCCGAAACCAGCGACTGGGAGGTGCAGTTGTTTATTGCGAACCGAGCCCAGCTCGTCCACGCCTCCCTAACCTGTTCTTCCTCTCACCTATCCCCTCCTCCCACCTCAAGCCGCACCCCCATTTCCTACCTACCAACCTCATCCCACCCCCTTGACCTGTTCATCCTCCCCGGACTGACATATCCCCTCCCTACCTCCCCACCTACACTCACCTCTACTGGCTTCATTCCCGCCCTTTAACTTGTCTGTCTCCTCTCCACCTATCTTCTCTTCTATCCATCTTCGATCTGCCTCCCCCTCTCTCACTATTTATTTCAGAAACCCCTTCCCCTCCCCCATTTCTGATGAAGGGCCCAGGCCTGAAACATCAAGCTTTCCTGTTCCTCTGATGCTGCTTGGCCTGCTGTGTTCATCCCGCTTCCCACCTTGTTATCTCAGATTGTCCAGCATCGGCAGTTCCTACTATCTCCATGTAGATAATGTCTACCGCCCTGCCCTCATCTACCTTCTTGGCCATTTCTTCAAAAAACAAAGTCAAATTCATGAGGCACAATTTCTCACGCACAAAGCCATTCTCCTGCCTTCCTGAAAAGCGGTTCCCAAGCTTCCGCTTGTTTTCCCCAATGTAGAGGAAGTCACACAGGGTACAATGGATATGGTATACCACATTGGCAGGTGCACAGGTGAACATCTGCTTAATATGGAAAGTCATCTTGGGACCTGGGATGGGGGTGAGGGAGGAGGTGTGGGGGTAAGTGTAGCACTTCCTGCGGTTGCAGGGGAAGGTGCTGGGTGTGGTGGGGTTGGAGGGGAGTGTGGAGCGACAAGGGAGTCACGGAGAGGCACACAAGGGTGGGGATGGAAAATCACCAAAAATCGTAAGTACAACAAACACACTGGCTCCTGCCATCTTAAAAAGGATTTCCCCACCTCCCAAATCCCGAGCCTGTCCCTGCGCCTCCCCCACAATGCACCCGCCGCCATTGACCATGAGGACACGGCCGGTGACCCCGCCGATAATGTCACATCCGCCACCGCCGGGCACACCACTTCCGGGACCGCGGACGCGACCGCTGTTGCAGTCACCGCCTCCACTTCCAGTTACAACACCACACACACCACCCTCACCACTGCTGCTGCCACCCACCCAGCTCCTCCCACCACTGGCTGAACCCCGCCCACAGCCGACGGAACCCCGACCACTGCAGGTGCCAACGCCACTCCGCCCACTGCTGACGGAACTCCGCCCACAGCTGACAGAACTCCGCCCACAGCTGACGGAACTCCACCCACTGCTGACAGAACCCCGCCCACAGCTGGTGCCAACGCCACTCTGCCCACCGCTGACAGAACTCCGCCCACTGCCGACGCAACTCCGCCCACCGCCGAAGCCGACGGACCTCGACCACAGCTGATGCTGACGGACCCAGCCCACAGCCGACACCGACGGACCTTGACCACAGCCGATGCCGACGGACCCAGCCCACAGCCGACGCCGAGAGAACCCCACCCACAGCCGACAGAACCCCGCCCACCGACGACGACCACGTCGCTCCGCCCACAACCTCCACAGCCAGCAACCCCAGAGTACACAGCCACACTGAGCCCTGCCAAATCTTCACCTTCTCCTCCCAGACCTCCCACTGACTGAGGATGAACGGTCATTCCAAAGCAAGGGACTCACCTTTGTCCCCCTCCACCCACACATCAATGAATACCAGTCATGTTTAGACATCGAGCAGTTTTTCCGCCGCCTTCACCTCCACGCCTACTTCTTTTACCGGCAGCCTAACCCTCCCTCCACTGACCCCTTCACCCGCCTCTAACACAAGTCCTCATCCTGGACACCACCCGCAGGCCTCCTACCCTCCCTCGACCTCTTCATCTTCAACTGCCATCGAGACATCAACCGCCTCAACCTCTCCACCCCTCTCACCAACTCCAACCTCTCCCCCGCAGAACGGGCAGCCCTCCGCTCCAACCCCAACCTCACCATCAAACCCGCAGACAAGGGAGGTGCAATTGTAGTATGGCGCACTGACCTCTACATCGCTGAGGCCAAACGCCAACTCTTCGACACGTCCTCCTACCACCACCTTGATCATGACCCCACACCCGAGCACCAAATCATCATCTCCAACACCATCCATGACCTCATCACCTCAGGGGACCTTCCATCCACAGCCTCCAACCTTATTGTTCCCCAACCCCGCACGGCCCGTTTCTATCTCCTTCCCAAAATCCACAAACCTGCCTGCCCTGGTCGACCCGTTGTCTCAGCCTGCTCCTGCCCCACCGAACTCATCTCCACCTATCTGGACTCTATTTTCTCCACTTTGGTCCAGGAACTTCCTACCTACGTCCGTGACACCACCCATGCCCTCCACCTCCTCCAGACCTTCCAATGCCGTGGCTCAAAACACCTCATTTTCACCATGGACGTCCAGTCCCTATACACCTGCATTCATCATGCAGATGGCCTCAAGGCCCTCCGCTTCTTCCTGTCCCGCAAGCCTGACCAATCCCCCTCCACCAACACCCTCACCCGCCTAGCCGAACTCGTCCTCACCCTCAACAACATCTCTTTCAAATCCTCCCACTTCCTACAGACTAAGGGGGTGGCCATGGGCACCTGCATGGGCCCCAGCTATGCCTGCCTCTTTGTAGGTCACATGGAGCAGTCCCTCTTCCACACCTACACAGGCCCCAAACCCTACCTCTTCCTCCGTTACATTGATGACTGTATCGGCACCGCGCCTTGCTCCCCAGAGGAGCTCGAACAGTTCATCCACTTCACCAACACCTTCCACCCCAACCTCAAGTTCACCTGGGCCATCTCCAACACATCCCTCACCTTCCTGGACCTCTCAGTCTCCGTCTCAGGTAACCAGCTAAAAACTCATGGCAATTTCAGCCCACTGGCTCCCACAGCTACCTAGAATACACCTCCTCCCACCCACCCTCCTGCAAAAATTCCATCCCCTATTCCCAATTCCTCTACCATATCTGCTCCCAGGGTGAGGCATTTCACTCCCGCACATCCCAAATGTCCACGTTCTTCAAAGACCGCAACCTTCCCCCCGCAGCGGTCAAGATCGCCCTTGACCGCGTCTCCCACGTTTCCCACCACACATCCCTCATACCCCGCCCCCACCGCAGCTGCACCAAGAGGATCCTCCTCGTTCTCATATACCACTCGACCAACCTCCGGATACAACATATCATCCTCCATTACTTCCGCCATCTACAATCTGACCCCACCACCCAAGCCATTTTTCCATCCCCACCTTTGTCTGCCTTCCGGAGAGACCACTCTCTCTGTGACTCCTTTGTCTGCTCCACACTCCCCTCCAGCCTCACCACACCTGGTACCTTCCCCTGCAACCGCAGGAAGTGCTACACTTGCCCCTGCACCTCCTCCCTCACCCCCATCCCAGGCCCCAAGATGACTTTCTATGTTAAGCAGATGTTCACCTGCACATCTGCCAATGTGGTACACTGTATCCATTGTACCCGGTGTGGCTCTACATTGGGGATAACAAGCGGAGGCTTGGGGACCGCTTTGCAGAACACCTCCGCTTGGTTCGCAATAAACAACTGCACCTCCCAGTCGTGAACCATTTTAACTCCCCCTCCCATTCCTCAGACGACATGTCCATCATGGGCCTCCTGCAGAGCCACAATGATGCCACCCGAAGGTTGCAGGAACAGCAACTCATATTCTGCCTGGGAACCCTGCAGCCCAATGGTATCAATGTGGGCTTCACAAGCTTCAAAATCTCCCCTTCCCCCAGTGCATCCCAAAACCAGTCCACCTGTCTCTGCCTCCCTAACCTGTTCTTCCTCTCACCCATCCCTTCCTCCCACTTCACGCCCCACCTCCATTTCCTACCTACTAACCTCATCCTGCCTCCTTGACCTGTCTGTCTTCCCTGGACTGACCTATCTCCTCCCGATCTCCCCACCTATACTCTCCTCTCCACCTATCCTCTTTTCTCTCCATATTTGGTCCGCATCCCCTTCTCTCCCCATTTATTCCAGAACCCTCTCCCCATCCCCCTCTCTGATGAAGGGTCTAGGCCCAAAATGTCAGCTTTTGTGCTCCTGAGATGCTGCTTGGCCTGCTGTATTCATCCAGTTCCACACTTTGTTATCTTGGATTCTCCAGCATCTGTAGTTCCCATTATCACTGTATCTATCTATCACTGTTTTAAATACACTCAATGAACTGGCCTCTACAGCCCTCTGCGACGATAAGTTCCACAGATTCAGGTCCCTCTACCTGAAGAAATTCCTTTTCATCTAATTTCTAACAGGTCATCCCTTCATTCTGAGGCTGTACCCTTGGGTCCTAGTGTCCCCTAGAAGTAGAGAAATATCTTCCACGTCCATTTTAACCAGTCCTCTCAGTACTCCATGGGTTTCAATGAGATTCCCTGCCTCCAAATATAGTCTGACTAGAGCCTTATACAGCCTCAGCAATGCATCTCTGTTCTCGTATTCTCACCGTCTTGAAATGCATACTAACATTGCATTCATTAAAGCGCATAAGTAAACCAATTATATCTTAAACAATCCAGCAGTTACATGGTCATCATTGCACGTATTAACTTTTCAATTCCAGATTTTTATTTAATTAACCAAATATGGACTTCCAGGCAGTTACTATGAGATAGAATTCATGCCTCTGGATCAGGTATCTGGATTACTAATCAAATAACTTAGTCACAATGTCAACAGCTAATTTTGAGTTTAATTGTGGACACATTAATTTTCTGAAGATGATTGTTTTAGGCAATCTAATTTGGGTGTAATTCTGAATGAGCTGTAATGTTATTGTCGCTGAGCTTTCACCAAGCTGGAAATTCATGTCCTATTACTGTTAAAAAGCCAGACACAAATTTATGCGTCAGCTGTCATAAAATTAATGGGTTCTGTGACTAGACCACCTATGAAAAGCAATTTCAAAATGAAGGCTGCTTAAATCTATTAACACAAGATACGAGTTGAAATAATGTTACACAGAAATAGATTGAGGGTAGTTTTCTGGAGTAGTTGATGGGACAAAATCAGCTGTGATCACTCCATGCCATAGTGCACTGATCTCACCTTTTAATAGGCAATCAACCTCGTTTTTTTGTTTTATTTTAGAGCACTCCTGGTGCAATGGACATAATTTTGTATCAGGCATATTTATGTTTACCTCCATTTATTTGTTAGTTTATGTACAAAAACCTGAGAAGGAAATCTTAAGATGTGAAAAAAAGCAAAGGTACCCACTAAGAGTTTGACAGAACGGTGGCTCAGTGGTTAACACTGCTGCTGCACAGCAGCTGGGACCGGGGTTCAATTCTACCCTTAGGTGACTGTCTAGTTGGAGTTTGCACATTCACCCCGTGTCTGTGTGGGCTTCCTCCGGCTTCAGGCTAGGTGGGCTGGCCATGCTAAATTGCCCATTGTATACAGGGATGTGTAAATTTGGTGGGCTATAGTGGGACGGGCCTGGGCAGGATGCTTTGAGAGGTGTTGTGAACTTGTTGGATTGAAGGACCTGTTTCCACATTGCAGGGATTCTATGATATACATCATCAACAGATACTTATGGAAATGCATTCCTCTTGATAAGTACTTATCAGTAATTCATTAGCATGTAACTGATCGACAAATGGATTAGTCAACATTTGATGCAAAAAGAGGATCATGATACTAATGGATCAAATGTGTGCATATTGACTAAACATAACCATTCTAGGAAGAATTGGAATGATGTTGAGGTGTTACAGTTCACTTGGAGTGCGAGTTGCTGCAGCAAGCTTTGTAAGTATACTATTGTTATGAGATATTGACAGAGATTGCAGAATTTCCACCATTCTTCCCTTCAGATAGGCTGATGAGGAATCTCTCCCACTCCTACCAGTGAAAGGATTTGCCAGATGATACTGGCCCTGTTCGATGGCCTGATGATCATTGCTTTGTGGCCAGCAAGTCCTGCTTTAGGACTCAAAATTGGAGCTACTGGCTCAGGCAGTGATACAACCCATTGTGCCAATAGACTACCAAAATAACGGAATAATCTGGAACATATAATAAGGCTTTTTATTTACTGAGACTTCTCTGATTTCTTTTCTGTTGGAAACCTATAAATAATGTTAGTTCAGTAACGAATACTCTCAGGTCAGTATGTATAGCAAATATTTTATTTACTGGCAGCTGTAGGACCAGGGCGGTGCTGACTGATCAAATATTCCAGATAATCAAGTGATACACATAACTGCAGTAAACCCTGATCAAGTGAAGCTTTGAGACATCAACATTCCTCAAAAAAATCTATGTTAAACACAAGTGCACCTCCCAAAATCAACGGAGAAACAAACAATTAAAAGAAACGTAATGCAGGGGCTGTACAGATCACTGTTATACTTTATTCAAAGCATACATACTCAGACAATGTGGTAGATTGCAGTATTTAAGGTATATAATTTTTGCCAATTTATCAAGCACACCAGTTGATAAGGTGTCAGTTAAAACAAAGTATATTGTATTAGTTTTATTCAGTGCAAAAGACAGCTGACAAGATCCCAGTCTCCATAGCCAGTCCATGCTTTGAGCTCATCTGCCTTACCAGTCAGTCCTCATGCACTGAAATAAATGCTTTTTAAACCTGAAGTCTTTTCCCTTCCTTTACTATATCCCTGGCTATCCTGAATATTAAACTTGCTCTCGATGGTTAATGTATTTTCCTCTGATTTCTTGATGGCCCCTCTCTTAGTCAGAGTCCCACCCCCTCCACCAAACTAGTTTAAACCCTCCGAGGTAACACTGGCAAATCTCCCCATGAGGATATTGGACCCCGTCCAGTTCAAGTGAAACCTGTCCCTCTTGTACAGGTCACCCCTACCCCAGGAGTGATCCCATTGATCCAAGAACTGAAAACCCTGCCTCCCACACCAGCTCCTCAGCCACACATTCATCTGGCCTATCTTTGAATTTCTATCCTCACTGGCCCTTGCACTGAGAGTAATCCAGAGATCACTACCCTTGAGGTCCTGCTTTTTAACTTCTTACCTTTGTCTAACTATTTCATTTGTTCCGATGTGCACATCTGGCTGTTCACCCTCCCCCTTCAGAATCTTCTGCAACTGCTCAGAGACATCCTTGACCCTCGCACGTGGGAGACAACACACTATCCTGGTGTGCCTTCCGCAGCCACAGAATGTCCTGTCTTTCCCCATCATAAATGAGTTTCCTATCAGTATGGCTCTGTTGGACTGCATCCTTCCCCTCTCCGCATCAAAAGCTGTTCACAGTACCACTGACCTGGCTGTACTGTTGCTAGCTCCCCACAACAATATCCAAAGCTGATTATCTGTTATTGAGGGGAATGGCCTGTGTCGTTGTGCCTGTGTCAGATCTGTGTCATTATCTGTGAAAGAAATCAGAGTTAACATTTCATGTCCGGTGACCCTTCTTTAGAACTGAGTTCTGAGGAAGGGTCACCAGACCCGAAATGTTAACTCTGATTTTTCTTCACAGCTGCTGCCAGGCCTGCTGAGCTTTTCCAGTAATAAAACGTGAGGCTGGATGAACACAGCAGGCCCAGCAGCATCTCAGGAGCACAAAAATTGAAGTTTCGGGCCTAGACCCTTCATCAGAGAGGGGGATGGGGTGAGGGTTCTGGAATAAATAGGGAGAGAGGGGGAGCTGGGCCGAAGATAGAGAGAAAAGAAGATAGGTGGAGAGGAGAGTATAGGTGGGGAGGTAGGAAGGGGATAGGTCAGTCCAGGGAAGACGGACACGTCAAGGAGGTGGGATGAGGTTAGTAGGTAGGAGATGGAGGTGCGGCGTGGGGTGGGAGGAAGGGATGGGTGAGAGGAAAAACAGGTTAGGGAGGCAGAGACAGGTTGGACTGGTTTTGGGATGCAGTGGGTGGAGGGGAAGAGCTGGGCTGGTTGTGTGGTGCAGTGGGGGGAGGGGACAAACTGGGCTGGTTTTGGGATGCGGTGGGGGAAGGGGAGATTTTGAAGCTGGTGAAGTCCACATTGATACCATTGGGCTGCAGGGTTCCCAAGCGGAATATGAGTTGCTATTCCTGCAACCTTCGGGTGGCATCATTGTGGCACTGCAGGAGGCCCATTTCCACTCCCCCTCCCATTCTTTAGATGACATGTCCATCACGGGCCTCCTGCAGTGCCACAATGATGCCACCCGAAGGTTGCAGGAATAGCAACTCATATTCCGCTTGGGAACCCTGCAGCCCAATGGTATCAATGTGGACTTCACCAGCTTCAAAATCTCCCCTTCCCCCACCGCATCCCAAAACCAGCCCAGTTCGTCCCCTCCCCCCACTGCACCACACAACCAGCCCAGCTCTTCCCCTCCACCCACTGCATCCCAAAACCAGTCCAACCTGTCTCTGCCTCCCTAACCTGTTCTTCCTCTCACCCATCCCTTCCTCCCACCCCAAGCTGCACCTCCCTCTCCTACCTACTAACCTCATCCCACCTCCTTGACCTGTCTGTCTTCCCTGGACTAACCTATCCCCTCCCTACCTCCCCACCTATACTCTCCTCTCCACCTATCTTCTTTTCTCTCCATCTTCGGCCCGCCTCCCCCTCTCTCCCTATTTATTCCAGAACCCCCACCCCATTCCCCTCTCTGATGAAAGGCCTAGGCCTGAAACATCAGCTTTTGTGCTCCTGAGATGCTGCTGGGCCTGCTGCGTTCATCTAGCCTCACATTTCATTATCTTGGGTGCTCCAGCATCTGCAGTTCCCATTATCACATAAGCAATATACAATGATGTTTAACAGATCCATTTGCAAATTAAATGCATGGTCTTCTTGCAGAGTCTCTGCCAAGTTCATCATGTTCTTTGAAACAGAAATATGCAAAAAGATTCATGTGTATTCTGAGTGACCTTCATAACTAGTATCAATAAAAAATATTCCTTTTCACTTCAGGTCACAAGTTAAGTTTAATGAACTGTTTCATCAAGACACTTATTTTCACCCAAACAAAATGGTTAACCCATTGATGTCAACAGAATGGTGCTTGCTCGCAAATGATGGCACGTATCAAATTGACTACTCACTGATCAAATATCTCATCAAGTCCACCTCCTCAGAAAAAACATAAAATGAGATTTTTTTTGCCTGAAGAAGACTAAAATGTGTGCAAGGCAAATTACAATCTTTGTGCATGCATACCCATAATATTCACATTTTAATTGTGCTACTAAAAATACTTGTGGCCTACTGAAGTAAAAGGAACATTATCTTTAACTAAGAAATATCTTAGAGTTGCTTGATCTTGCCACTGGTCCACAAGAGAGAGCAAAATCACATGACAATTCATCATTTCCTATAATGTTGTATACTGTGTACCATATCGAAAGCCGGATTTAACCATCTAAATGACAAGATCTAGACTCGGCTCTTAAGCCAAGTATACCTGTGTGAGCAAGATTTAAGTACAATTACAATCGAGAATGACAGATCTTATGTAGAAGTCAAAAGAAAAATAGACATAGCCAGGAGTAATTTTATGAAGTAGCCATATGAAAACTCAAGTTTGTAGCAAAGAGAAAACTCATAATATGCAACATTTTATAACTCCCTTCTTTGATTCAGAAGCTGGACAATAGGTAAAGGACGGTGGAAGAAAAGCCTTTGAAATGTGTTTGTACAGACAATTGTTTAAAATTCTGTATGCAAACTATAAGACAAAAGAAGCAGTACTCACAATTACAAGAGCAAGAAAGGCTCTGAGAAGTGGCATATTGAAAAGAAAATGTGAGTATGTTGCCCATTTCAGCAGAGCTGAAGAGTTACAGACATCTGCTTTACAGGGCCAAGCACAGAACAGCAGAAAGAGGGGTCACCCTTACCTAGCTGAATGCTGCATATCCCAGAGTAGTTCATGACCAGCCATTGTGAATGTGTAGAGATGCTACAAGATTGTTAAGCTTGATATACCAAGACAGTTGGTCTGCTGATAGGAATAGTTCCAAGCAGCACCTGGAGGGGCAGATGCTTTAGGACGTAAATCAGCCATGATCTAATTGAAAACAGAGTGAAGCAGCTGAAATTAAAACAGAAATTGCTGGAGCAACCCAGCAGATCTGCCAGCATCTGTGGAGAGAGAAATTTATGTTAATGCTTCAAGTCAAAAAACTCTTCTTGAATCTTCATGTTGAAGGCCCTACTTTGCTTCTATATTCCAGATTTCTCACTGTCAAAATGAACTCACATTACCAGGCTCTAGGCTGCTGGTGAATATGCATTAAACATTTTTGGGCAAATGTTCTCATCTTCGTTTAGATTAGGACAGAGGCAGGCAGGAGAAGTATGTGCAATAATGGGATGTGAAAGTGCTGCTCTGACATCAGCAGAGCAGTGAAGAATACAATAGATCAGTATTGAGTGAAGAACATAACGGAGCAGGAGTAGAGTCTGAGCTAGAGAGGTGTAGTCAGTTGCCTCAGTTAACGTATACTTACTATCATGGAAAGGCAAAATTTGTAAGTGGCTGACTTTTTAACACTTTTCTCCTACAGGATGCAGTTAGGTGTGCCCAAAACATTTTTCATTCAGTGAGCTGTGTCTTTTAAATGTTCAACAACCGATTGTGATAAAACCTACTTTTTTGGATTGCAGTATTCTGTGAAATGGGACACTTCTGGACATTGAAACATTACATGCCTTGAACGTTGCAATGATTGCTGCGTGGAGGTTTTCCGAAAACCAGGGCAGCATCCATTTAAAATGTTTGAAGAGGTGATTCAGAACAGCTTAAGTGTTACAAATCAGTTAGTGTTGAGAGAAAAGGAAGTGAGACAAGCATTTAATTTGCTGCTGTTAGCTGCCTCCATGCAGTCAGGTTGTCCCATGGGTAGTAGGTTTCTGCTCAGAGCTGCCAGATACCTAGAATTGAGCCAATTCAGCCAATCAGAGGCTGAAGTACAACTATGTGATGTCCAGCAGAAGGCAGGTTCGGAAAAAGAGATTGAGTAGGTAGGAGGTGAACAATGGTTATCCACAACATAGCTGAGGAGCTGAGGTAGGTCTGAGCCCAGCAATAATCAGGATTTGGGACATTTGCAGAGGGCAGGAAAATAACTTATAGTGGGAGGGGTGAGGATCTAGTTGTTAGTCCACATAAGCACCAACAACAAAGGTAGAACTGAGAAATAGGTTCCGCATAGAGATTAAAAGGAGCTAGGCATTAAATTATAAAGCAGAACCTCAAATGTGACAATGCCTGAATTATTATCTGAGTTGCATGCAAATTGTCATATGGCTCATAAAAGTTTGATAGTTTAAGACATGGATCAAAAACTGGTATTGGAGTAAATCATTCCAGTTTATGGGCCCCCAGCAACACTCCATGTGAAATAATTATTCTGGTAAAGGGTTATATCATTGAGATGGTCTACTCCTGAACCATGTTTAAGCCAAAACTCTGTGAATTGCAGAGCCAGGAGAGTAGAGAGGGTTGTAAACTAAATTGTGGAGTCAAGGAAGTGGCAGGTTGTGCTAGTAAGAGAGAAATATCATAATACGGAAAATGAGGGTCTAAGATTGGGAAGTAGGGATAGAAAGAAAATAAAAAACAAAAACACCAACAATTGAGACTAGACTGTGAAAAAGTTAATGAGTAAACAAAATTAAATTTTCTGTATTTGAAAGTATGCATCATTTGTATCAAAATATATGAATTGTTAATGCACATTAAAGAAAGCATATATGATGCTATAGCCATTATAGAAGCAAAGTTGAGAATAAGTTTGATCCTGAATATTGAGGAGTATGTGATATTTAATGAAAAAAAGAGGAAGCTGGGTAAAGGTGGAGGGATAAAATTGTTAATAACGGATGGCATTTGTACAACAGTTAGACACAAGCTTGGTTCAGGAGATCAGGATGTTGAATCAGCTTGAGTGGAGATATGGAACACTGAGGGAAAGAAGTCAATATTTGGAACAGCCTGCAGGTCACCTGATTAACCACAATGCAAGAAAAGTGCACAAGAAGAAATATTGGGGGCTGTTGGTAAACAGAAGGCTGTAATAACGGGAAACTTCAATGTACATATAAACTGGAAAATTCAGATTGGCAGTTCTAACCTCGATAAGGAATTCAAAGTATGCTTTTGACTTTATGTTTTAGTGCATCACATTTGGAATTGACTGGAGAACAGATTGTAATGGGCTTGTCAAAAAACCAAAGAAATCAGAAACAAAATTGGAAATTGCTGGAAAATCTGGCAGCATCTGTGAAGAGAAAGCAGAGTTAATATTTCAGATCCGGTGACCCTTCTTCTGAACTTCTGTTTCTGATTTTGTATATTGGATTCGTGTAAAGTTGCAAAATTAATTAATGACTTCAGAGATAAGGTGTTTCCAGGTAGAAGCAACCACCATATCACTGAATTTTACATCCAATTTGAAAAGGAGGAGGTTGGATACAAGCCTTGTGTTTCAAACCTAAATAAAGGCAGGAATGTGGGCTTGAAAGCTGAACAAGCTGAAGTAAACTGATAAAATAGGCTAGGAAAGAGATCAGTAGAGACACAGTGGCAGAGATTTTATGGGATATTTCAGGATACTCAGTGTGAGTACATTCCCATTATAAAGAAAATATACCACTGGAAGATCCACCATTCTTGGTTAACAAAAGAAGTTAGAGAATGCATCAAACATTAGGAAACAGCATCTAACTGCATGAGTGGCAAGTCAGATGATTGGTGAGAATATAAAGACTAGCAGAGAATGATTAAAAGCTTGATCAGGAGGGAAAACAAAAGGGGGAAAAGGAGTTTGACAGGAATCTATGCCGGAATGTTAAAAAAAGATAGCAAAAGTTTCTACAGATACTTAAAAAAAAGTGAGAATAGAACATGAGAATGGGGAGTTAGTTAACAACAAGGAATCTGCAGATGAAATGAATAAATATGTTGCTTCTCTCTTTGTTATGGAGAATATGCAAAAAAGCGTTCCATTAATAGCTGTAATTTAGAAGGTGGAAACGAGAGAAACTTAGTTCGATCACACTCATGAGAGAACTGATGCTAATCAAACTGATGGAGCTGCAGGCTGACAAGTTTGAGATGGATATCATCCTA
Organism: Stegostoma tigrinum; assembly: GCF_030684315.1. Lineage (NCBI taxonomy): Eukaryota > Metazoa > Chordata > Chondrichthyes > Orectolobiformes > Stegostomatidae > Stegostoma > Stegostoma tigrinum. Next base: position 463,271 of record NC_081359.1, on the reverse strand, counting down.
GGATCTGAGAAGAGGTGACTAACAAGCTAGTAGATGCTTTGTTGTTAGTTTTCCAATATGTTGTAAATTCAAGAAAATTTTGATCAAACTGGAAAGAAGTAAATATGGTACTGTATTTAAGAAGGGCAGCAGGCAGAAAACAGGAAATGGTAGGCAGTTAGCTTTACCCATGTCATGGGAACGTATTAGAGTCAACCATTAAACGGATTATAGCTGCGCAGTTAGAAAAACTCCAGGTACTCAGCATGGTTTTGTCAAAAGGTAATTGTGTTGAACCAATTTATTGAAGTTCTCTGAAGGAGAAAGATGAGCTGTGGATAAAGACGGGTTTGTAGACCTACTGTACTTGGATTTCCAAAAGACATTTGATAAGGGGCCATATCAAATATTATTGTGGAAAATACAAGCTCATGATTTGTGGGGTGGTACATTAGCATGGTAAGAAGATTGATCGGCTGACAGAAAACAGAGACGATAGGTAGACGATAGGCCTGCTGTGTTCATCCAGCCTCACATTTTATTATCAGAGACGATAGGTAATCGGGCCTTTGATTGACAAGCGCTATGCGTGAAATCCGATGGGTGTCTATACTGGCACCTCAGCATTTCACAGTTTACATCTATAACCTAGATGACAGAAGCACAGGCATTGTTGTTAAATTTGCAGATGCCAAGAAGATAGGCAAGAAGATATGTTGTGAAGAAGATGTAAGGATGTTGCAGATGGGTATAGACATGCCTATATCAATATTGAGAGATATAGATAGCATTGGAGAGAGACATCTCTAATATTGTGTCATGATGTGGATTCAATCCAATTTTTCAAGTTCCTGCCTGACACTGTTGAAAATTGTCTTCCACAATTTAGCATTTTCACCCAAAGATGAGTCTTATTCTTTTCCATAGCTATCTTAGAACTTATGGAATCATGATCACTTTTCCCAAAATTCTCCCCCATTTTAAGTTTCAGTTTATAGTTCAGGTTTTTAAATATGCATTGTATTTCCAGTAATTGGCTTTTCTTTCATTAGTGTTTGATCCACATTCACCCTATGGGCTTTTACTACTCTCAATGTTTTCTCTCTTCTATTACAAGCTTGTTTTCCTTATCACAGGCTGTAAACAGCTTCTGTTGACTTAAAATTGTATCAGAGATAATAGGAACTGCAGATGCTGGAGAATCTGAGATAACAAAGTGTCGAGCTGGATGAACACAGCAGGCCAAGCAGCATCTTAGGAGCGCAAAAGCTGACGTTTCGGGCCTAGACCCTTCATCAGAAAATTTTCTGATGCCCGAAAACATTTCCAAGCCTGAAATGTCAGCTTTTGTGCTCCTAAGATGCTGCTTGGCCTGCTGTGTTCATCCACCTCCACACTTTGTTATCTCTATTGACTTAAAGTTGCCTTTGGTGGTTTTTCCGCAGGGCTTTTCTGCTCAAAGGTGTTTCATTCACAGCTCTGTGGCTCTTCTAAACTTACAGGTCTGAATAATGCGCTGACATCTTCAACATTTTTTTCAGATCTTCTCTTCAAATGATTTCAGTCTGTTCCTTAAGTATCGCACATAGATCCCATCACTGCCATCAGCTTGATGTGGCTTTATGTCCAAACCCAACAGTTTCATTTCAAGACAGTTTGAGGAGATGCAAAGGTTCAGAAATGTCTTCAAGTTTCGGCTTCTTTACAACTTTGTTTATTGCATGTTAACACTAAACAATAATCTGTGATGTTGCAGGCTCTAATCTTACTGTTACATTATTGAAAGACAATTCTTAATATATTCTTTTTTCTCTCAATCCCTAACACATTGCTAACTAACTTCACCCTTTGGGTCCATAACATTATTAACAGTTGCTTCATGATCTTAAAGCTCTTTTACAACAAACAGTATTCCATGGCATTAATGCTCTGAGAGATTTACCCTGAGTTTTAAAGTAAAACCATACTACAAGTGAAAAATATTGATATTATTCCTCATATGACCACAGTTATGCAGTATTGGTATAACCAGGTAACAACATAACACTTCCTGGTGAATTTGCATTGTTCAAATAAATCTCGGCAAAGACCAGTTTGCTCTCTCTGTGACATTACAGTTCCTGTTGAGTATGGTAAGCATTGTGTATGCTAGTTCATATTGAATTCTCACAGAACCTTTAGGAGCTTTTAGATTTTCAGTGAAAAGAAACATGTTGTTGAAGCACCTGTCATGTTGTTCTCTCCAGACCTCAATAATTTTTGTTCCAGCACCACAGTCAGGAAAGAAGTCTGTGGTTGACCTGGGAGTGCAGTTGAGTGTGGGCTGACATTTGCCTGAAATAACTAATAAAATCAGAAGGACATTCTGATCCACCTGATCCCACAATGTAAAATTCCCAAGTGCCTTTTTCAGGCATCAGCTAATCTTTAAGGCCTGAAGTTTAAAAGCAGGCCCTACAGAGTAGGAAATCAATACGCATGAGATACATATTTTGTCACCCACAAAAACAGGAAGGTGAACTTCTCAAATTTTTACAGACAGCACCCCCCTACCCCCAACCTCACCAACTAGTTGGATAAATAAGTCATGCTCATCAGTGGAGCTGCTAGATATCTCCTGAAATCCCACCTCAAACTGAAAACTCATTTCTAGCTCCTTTTCAGGTATAACCTTCATCCTGTTGTGGTTATCAAACATAGTCCTTCTGCCTGATAAACCTTCAAATGCGGTGCTGAAATTTATGTAAATAAAATCTTATCATTCCCCAAGTTATGTGTCATCTCCTGATCAAATCATGTCGTTGCCTTGATTCATGTAGATATTATTGAGGAGCTTTGTAGTTTTGGGAAATTCCCTTCACCCAAATGTCCCTAGCTCCCTCCTAAGAAGACAATGCCTGTTCCCTCAGTTTCTTTGCATCCGGGACATTACTACATTGCCTGTTCCCTCTATGCAAAATACAGTCACCAGGATGATAATGAACATTTTCACCACAATATATTGGACGGCACGCCCAGATTGGTCCAAGCAGGGGAACCACATCTTTAATGGGTTATTCTCTGATCCATGGCAGCCATTGTTCAGGCATTGGGAGCATTGTATCTGTGCTCCGTTTTTTCAGGAGGCAGGTTGATGGTGGCATGAGTCAATGTTACCACAGATAGCCCAGAACACCCCTGAACATATGAGTCATAGCAGTTGCCAGGATGGTGAGCACATTCCTCCAGGAACAGTGAACACAGATTACCTGAATACTGACCATTGAATCCCTTCCTGTTGATGAATTCGTCAGTGCTGTGATCCAGTGCCATGTGTAAAGTCGGTGCCATCCTGCACCTGGGGGAACCTGAATTCAACTTCCCAGCTGCATCAGAGACTGCTTCTGTGGGGAGCATAAAAAGACTCAGTGTTATCTTTCATAGATGGCATCATCTTGATGCAATTCTGAGTGCATGAATGAGAGAACCCACACACATCTCTTATCGTTCCCTGGAATGAGACCACTGCACAGAGGTTTAATTTTGCAGTGACCTTCATGTCCACCATGGCAGAATGGCCTTCAACTCCTTCAGCCCTTAGGGCTTGGTCCAGCATTCATCACAGTTCCATCATAGTGTTCCACATCACATGAAGCCTACATTAGCACCGAGCCTTACTCATGTCCAGGAAATGGAGTCTGCAGCAGGAAACTCTGGGCCTCCTGTGCAGCCCAGACACCCTCAGGAAATGGATGCTCCTTGACCTCTCGGGATGGGTTGGGGATACTCCCGAATTTACCATTGACCCTGCTCCTTAGGTAGGCATGTGGTGGAAGTGCTGGTGTTGGGCTGGTGTGGGCCATGTCAAAAATCACATATCACCTGGTTATAGCCCAACAGGTTTATTTGAAATCATAAGTTTTTGGAGTCACGCTCCTTCTTCAGGTGTAAGTAGGCAGCCATAGTGGCCGCCAGCAGCAACACTCAACATGCTTGGAGAGGAGACAGAGTTAGAAAAGACACAGGGCAAATGTTTTATAAAAAGGGTGGTTCACGTGTGGAATGAACTTCCAGGAAAAGTGATGAATGTGGGTGCAATTACAACATTTAAAGGACATTTGAACAAGTACATGAATGGGAAGTGCTTGGAGTGATATGGACCAGGAGCAGCCTGGTGGGACGAGTTCAGTTTGGGATTATGTTCGCCATGGACAAGTTGAACTAAAGGGCCTGTTTCTGTGCTTTATGACTTTATGACCGAGAGTTTCTTTAATCTGACAAAGTTACCAATGGCAAACACTGGAGATGTGGGCTGAGCACACTTTATAACAATATGAGAAATATTGGACATTTGTATTCCATCACAATTGACCCAAATCAACCTCGCACAACCATCCAACCTTCTGAAATATTGAAGGATTGACAACCAAGACTGTAATCAGCCCTGTCATTTTTGCAGCAGCAGTGTTGAAGTTTCAGTAGGGGATTTCTTTGGGAATAGTGAGCACAATTCCGTAAGTTTTAGAATACTCATGGGCAAAGATGAAAGTGGTCTTAAAGGAAGAGTACTAAATCGGGGGAAGGCCAACTATAGCAAAATTCAACCGGGAGCAGGGGAATGTGGATTGGGAATAGCTGTTTGAGGGTAAATCCACATTTGATATGTAGGAGGCTTTGAAAGAGAGATTGATTAGAGTGCAGGACATTCATGTCTCTGTGAAAATGAGGGATAGAAAGGGCAAGATTAGGGGACCATGGATGACAGATGAAATTGTGAGACCAGCTAAGAGGAAAAAGGAAGCATACATAAGGTCTGGGGGACTGAAAACAGAAGAAGCTTTGGAAGAATATTGGGAAAGTAGGATCAATCTGAAATGAGGAATTAAGAGGGCTAAAAGGGGTCATGAAATATCTTTAGCAAACAGGGTTAAGGAAAATTTCAAAGCATTTTATTCATTCATAAGGAGCAAGAGGGTAACTAGAGAAAGGATTGGCCCATTCAAGAACAAAGGAGGGAACTTATGCGAGGAATCAGAGAAAATGAGTGAGATTCTTAATGAGTAAGGACCTGGAGGACTGTAGAATTGCTAATGTTGTCCTCTTGTTTAAGGAGGGTAGCAAGGATAATCCAGGTAATTATAGACCGGTGAGCCTGATGTCAGTGGTGGGGAAGCCACCGGAGAAGATACTGAGGGATAGGATCAATTTACATTTGGAAGAAAATAGGCTTATTAGTGATAGGCAGCATGGTTTTGTGCAGGGAAGGTCATGTCTTACCAACTTGATAGAATTCGTGCAGGAAGTGACAAAGTTGATAGATGACGGAAGGGCTGTAGATGTCATATACATGGACTTCAGTAAGGTATTTGATAAGGTTCCCCATGGTAGGCTGATGAGAAAGTGAAGCCACATGGGGTCCAGGGTGTACTAGCTAGATGGATAGAGAACTGGCTGGGCAACAGGAGACAGAGAGTAGTAGTGGAAGGGAGTTTCTTAAAATGGAGAACTGTGACCAGTGGTGTTCCACAGGGATCTGTGCTGGGACCACTGTTGTTTGTGATATACATAAATGATCTGGAGGAAGGTATAGATGGCCTGATTAGTAAGTTTGAAGATGACACTAAGATTGGTGGAGTAGCAGATAGTGAAGGGGACTGTCGGAGAATGCAGCAGAATATAGATAGACTGGAGAGTTGGGCAGATAAATGACAGATGGAGTTCAATCCAGGCAAATGCGAGGTGATGCACTTTGGAAGATCCAATTCAAGAGCGAACTACACGGTAAACGGAAAAGCCCTGGGGAAAATTGATGCACAGAGAGATCGGGGTGTGCAGGCCCATTGTTCCCTGAAGGTGGCAACGCAGGTTGATAGAGTGGTCAAGAAGGCGCACGGCATGCTTTCATTCATCGGACGGGCTATTAAGTACAAGAGTTGGTAGGCCATGTTACAGTTGTATAGGACTTTAGTTCGACCACATTTGGAATACTGCGTACAGTTCTGGTCGCCAAATTACCAAAAGGATATGGATGCTTTGGAGAGGGTGCAGAGGAGGTTCAACAAGATGTTGCCTGGTATGGTGGGCGCTAGCTATGAAGTGAGGTTGAGCAGATTAGGATTATTTACATTGGAAAGATGGAGGTTGGAGGGGGGACCTGATTGATTTCTACAAAATCATGAGGGGTATAGACAGGATAGACAGCAAGAAGCTTTTTCCCAGAGTCGGGGACTCAATTGCTGGGGGTTCATAATCTCAAGATGAGTGGGGACAAGTTTAAGGGAGATATGTGTGGAAAGATCTTTACACAGAGGGTGGTGGGTGCCTGGAACGCATTGCCAGCGGAGTGGTGGAGGCGGGCTAAATAGCTTCATTTAAGATGTATCTGGACAGACACATGAATGGGCAGGGAGCAGAGAGATACAGATCCTTGGAAAATAGGCGACAGGTTTAGATAGAGGATCTGGGTTGGCGCAGGCTCGAAGGGCTGAAGGGCCTGTTCCTGTGCTGTAATTTTCTTTGTTCTTTGTTCTTCGCCCTCTGACTGACTCCAATGTGGAACCCCAGAGATGTCTGGCAAGTCCCCTGACTGCAGGACCAGCAGCATTGGAGGGAGTGAAAGTAGAGTTAATATTTTGGCTCGAATAACCCTTCTGTAAAACTGATGCTGCCTGACCTGCTGCGTTTTTCAGGCAATTTCTGCTTTTGTTTGTTATTTAAGAAACACTAATCCCTGTGAATTTGCATCTTGCTGTTGCCAGGTAAGAAACAATTTGCACTGCTTGTGATAAACATGAAATGTAAAGTGAGATGAGTCTGATTGTGAGATGGGATTCTCTGTGGTTGTAATCCACTTCTGGCAAACATTTCACCAGAAGCCATCTCACTGTGTTTCTTATAAGATTTGCCCTAAACGTTAATTAATTTGAATTTCTGTTTGGAATGTCCCAGGTACACTATTTTTTCATGGTATTGGGTTGCAGAGTGCTGGTCCTTGTCCAAATGTTCTACTGACAGAGAAAATCATTTCAGCTTGACAAAGCCAGAAGTCATTGGAGTTGTAGCTGAAGGCACCCAAGTTGGTCAATTTAAACCCTGAATATAGAGACTGAGGAAAATAGTTTGCAAAGAGGTGTGGGACAGCTGTTAAGGGGAGAACAGAATTGCTAAAAACCAGAGGCACTTCTAAATTTCTGTCAAATGCACTGAGCATGATTTGAGAGCGGCTTCAGGCTTGTACGCAAAACAGAAGCTAGAACTTAAAAGGACCTGTGGAAAAGTTTGGAGTTAGTCCTTCGAAAGTGGATAACTTTCAAGAATCTGAGAAGTAGCCAAAGATTTTTTGAGGAAGTTATAAGGAGAAAGTTTCAGCTGACAATTTTAGTTGGAAGTGTATGCGATTGAATTTTATACTGTTTATTGTTGTAAAGTACAACTGATCACCCAACCAGTTCTTAGTTTTGATTGTTAATTTCTTATGATTGTTAAATATTCTTGTTTTGAACCATGGGATTTTGTAGTTTGATGTTTTCAGTAAATAACAGTGATTGCAAGCTTATTTCTTAACATTCTCTCTGTATTAAGTCATGAATTACGCCTATTCAATTTCAAGTCTGAAAATGTTTAATAATAGGTCATCTGTGCTAGTGATAACTGTTAGCATTAAACAGTAACTCCAACAATTATGTTAGAAAATTAGCTACTATGTCAACTGTTTATCATGACTACTGAAATTCAAACTTGCTCCATACATTGTTCTCATGTTCTTCGATAATACACACCATTTTTTTACTGTGCAATAATACAGTAACGTGATAACATGCCTCAGTGATTGTGCTGACAATACAACAGTTTGATAACATTCCCATATTAAGATGTACCAAGTATACCTCCATATGCTAATGCTTCTCTTCAAGGATATACTGACAGTGCTGCAATGTGTTAATGTTTCCTTTCAAACATCTACTGATAATGAAATAATGTTATAATTCTGCCCTTTGCAAAGATGTATTTACATAGATGGTATGTCAATAATGCTGAAAATCTTGCTTTTTCCCTGCAATTTTATATCATGAACCAATTATATTTGTAGATGTTACGTACTGGTGAAGTGCTATAAGGTTTAGGCATTGTTTGGAATTAATTTAGTTTGCCCTTACAGTGTGTCCACAAACTTACACAAAGGGTTAATAAAACCAAAAAAAAACCTGTGGATGCTGTAAATCAGGAACAAAAACAAAGTTGCTGGAAAAGCTCAGCAGGTCTGGCATCATCTGTGAAGGAAGAAACAGAGTTAACGTTTCGGTTCAAGTAACCGTTCCTCAGACCTGATCAGTTCTGAGAAAGGGTAACCAGACCTGAAACATTAATTCTCTTCTCTCCTCCACAGATGCTGCCAGACCTGCTGAGCTTTTCCAGCAACTTTGTTTCTGTTACACAAAGGTGTGTTTTTCAGTGGCACAATCACATTTCTACGTCTCCAGCCTACTCCAAGTTTGGAAATTTGACTGATTGATTGATTTTGTGGATCAGTGGGCAATATCTCTGTCTCTGAGGCAGAAATTATGAATTTGAGTTTGATTGCAGGGCTTAATGGCCATGGCTGAACAGAGTTAGTTAATAGCCTGCAAATCCTGCCAATAGGTCTATGTTGAATGATCAGAGCAGGAATTAACTGGTCAACCACATTTGATGTAGAGTAGATCCATCATGTTATAGCCTCTGGCTTCAGACTGGCCACCTGTTCTTAGAAAAACATATTGTGGAAACAAATGCAGCATATGCTTCAACTGCCTCCAAATATGGGAAGAGAGACTGCAAACTCAGACAACTCACTTTTTAAGTTAATACTTTTCTAACTTTGCTCATTGTTCCCAGTGGATTTGGATTTGAAATTGACTTTCATTTACCAAGCATTTACTTCATAGAAGAGAACAGTATAGCCTTCAGCCCATCAAGCCTGCTACGATCAATTTGCCATTCTATACTAATCCTACCTGCCAGCACATGGTCCATATTTCTCTATTCTGTGGACTTATCTGTCTAAATGCCTCTTAAACTTTACTATCATAGCTGCTTTTACCACCTCCCCGGCAGCGTACTCCAGGCATCTACCACCCTTATGTGTAAAAACTTCATTCAGACGTTTCCTTTAAACTTTTCCTCTCTCATCTTAAATCTGTGTCCCCTGGTATTTGACATTTCCACCCTGGGAAAAAATCTCCAACTATCTATCCAATCCATGCCTGTCATAATTTTATATACTCTTATAAGGTTATCCCTAAGCCTATGACTCAAATGAAAATAATCCAAGCTTATCTAACCTCTCGTTATAACAAATACACTCCAATCCAGGATTGTGTACCCTCTTCAGAGCTTCCATATCCTTCTTAAGCTGTGGGGACCAGAACAGCACACAATATTCCAAATATGACCTAACTAAAGTTTTATACAGTTGCAACATGCCTTGCAACATTTTCCTCAATGTCCCAGTCGATGAAGGTACGCATGCTGCAGGCCATCTTTATAACCTTTACACACTTGTGTTGCTGCTTTCAGGGAGCTACCGACCTTTACTCCAAGATCCCTCTGTATATCAATGCTCCTCCGTGTGCCACCACTTACTGCATACTTTCCTCTTTCATTTGACCTCCCAAAATGCATCAGCTCACACATGTCCAGATTAAACCTCATGTGCCATTTCTCTAGCCAGCTTTCCAGCTGATTTGTACCCTGCCGAATCCTTTGACAACCTTCGTCACTATCCACAATTCCACCAAGTTTCATGCCATCTGCAAACTTACTAATCAGACCATTGCATTTTCATCCAAATTATGTCTTTACATTACAAACAAGTGAGGTTCAAGCACTAATCCACGCAGAACACCACTTGTTACAGATCTTCAGACAGAAATATACCCCTCCACCAACACCCAAGCCAATTTTGTATTCAATGAACCACCTCATTGTTGACTGCACATGACATAAACTGCTGCATCAGCCTATTATGAGGAACCCTTGTCAAATACTTTAGTAAAGTCCATGTCAACTACATTCACTGCCCTATCTTCATCAATCATCTGTGCCACTTCCTCAGAAAACTCAAATTTGTGAGAAAAGACCTTCCATGCATAAAGCCTGCTGACTATCCACATAGTCTGTTCTTTTCTAAATATGAGATTCCATCCTTAATAATCTTCTCCAATAATTTCCAATCCCACTGATGAAAGGCTCACTGGCCTATAATTTCCTGGATTATCCCTGTTGCTCTTCTTAAACAAAACAAACAACTTTGACTTTCTGAAGAAGGGTCTAGGCCCGAAATGTCAGCTTTCCTGGTCCTCTGATGCTGCTTGGCCTGCTGTACACATCCAACTCTACACCTTGTAATCTCAAACAACTTTGACAGTTGTCCAGTCTTCAGGGTCCTCGCTTATGGCTAACGAGGATACAAAGGTTGCTGTTGAGACCACAATCTCTTCTCTTCCCTCTTTCTGTATACTGGAAGAGACCGCATCAGGCCCTGGGGGCTTATCTACTTAAAGATTTTTTAAGGCACCCAACACATCCTGCTTCTTAATAATACATAATAAAATGTGAGGCTGGATGAACACAGCAGGCCCAGCAGCATCTCAGGAGCACAAAAGCTGACGTTGAAGGGTCTAGGCCTGAAACGTCAGCTTTTGTGCTCCTAAGATGCTGCTTGGCCTGCTGTGTTCATCCAGCCTCACATTTTATTATCTCGGATTCTCCAGCATCTGCAGTCCCCATTATCTCTGCTTCTTAATAACAAGTGTTTGCCATTTTTGTTAAGAATGGAGAATAATGCATGATATGGGATTACAAACACTAAATTCAATGGTTGGAGTTTGGATCAAGACAGACTGAAACTCACCAAAATAGGAGATTCATAAAGAAACTTACTACATTGCTGAATTGGTGATCTCCAGATCACTGTCATTGGATGAACGAGAAGAATATCCCTCACTGAGGGGAAAGTAAAATTTGGTTTGTATTTGTACACGATGATGTACTCAAGTAGTTTGATGGTAGCTATATTGATAAATATTGGTAATACATTTTCTTGTGTGGCTGCTTACCTCTGGTGCACGGTTTTCAGTCAAAAAAAAGATAAAACATTGCAAATGTTTTTTATGGCATTGAATAGTGAATTGAAGCTTTGTGTGAAATTTTATGGGTAATTAAAGCGCACTTACGAATTCACAATGTTTTATTTGCCTGTGATGTAATGTGCCCTATCATACTCTTACATCAGACACAAAATGGAACACAAACAGCAATAAACATAGCCAGAAAATGCAATAACAAGCTTAAATGTAAACCCAAGGGTGCAAAGTTCAATTCAAATAATTTTATGTAATGGGGAGCATTTCATTTGTCAAGAAATTGAAGTTCTGCTAGAAGAGTCAGGTAAAAGAACAGAGAGTGTATAGTACATGGCAGACCCTTCTCCTGTTCAGAAGTAAGATAATAAGGTGTGGAGCTGGATGAACACAGCAGGCCAAGCAGCATCTTAGGAGCACTGCTTGGCCTGCTCTGTTCATCCAGCTCCACAATTTATTATTTTGGATTCTCCAGCATCTGCAGTTCCCATTATCTCTAATCACAATTTTACTCCTGTTCAGAAGTATCTGGTATAACATATATGTGAGAAAAACTCACAGCAAGTCACTGATATCTTCCATATTAACAAGGGCTAGTAGAATACCAGAAAAGAAGGTAGTATTCCCAAGGAACATGTCCACGACTATAATAAAACAGGTACTAAATGAAAACTTCTCATCTGTCTTCACTTAACGCTACTAATGCCACGGCCAAGGACAAAGTATGAGACAAATTATAAAAGATTAAAAAAAGAAAATATTGTAAAAAGGATGATGGCAATAAAAAAAAGGTGAAATGTATCTCAGGTCCTAATGGCTCTAAGGCTAGAATTGCAGAGGTTCTGACCATAATTACCAGTACTTTTCAGTTATAGGATCCATACCAGATGACTGAAAGTTTACAAATTTTGCTCCCCTATTCAGAAAAGTCAGAAATCACATGACACCAGGTTATAGTCCCACAGGTTTATTTGAAAACACAAGCTTTTGGAGCTTAGCCTCTTCCTGAAGAAGTGTTATTTGAAAACATAAACTTTTGGAGTGTAGCCCTTTCCTGACGAAGTATCCTGGTGTCATGTGATTTCTGACCTTGTTCACCCCAGTCCAACAACGGCACCTTCACATCTGTTCATAGAGGGGGATACATAAACCTGTCACTTACAAGCCAGCCAACCTGACGCTGGGGGAGTACTTTCAGACATTGAGCAAAAATAACTCGCTTGCAGAGTTAGAATTATAAAATCAGAACTATTAATCCAAGACAAAATTAATTGGCATTCAGCAAAATCCAGGATCATAAATGAAAAACAGCATTGTTCTTTTTAAAGGCAAACTATCTTTGGTTAGCTTGAACTTTTACAGAAAGTAAATGTGGAAGATGATAGTACAGTTAGCTTCTCGGAGGTTTTTAAGGAAATTACTGACAAAGCTAATAGAAGAGTTAGCAAACATAACTATTTTGTATTTTCAGAAGGTTTTTGATAAAATCTCCTGGCAGGCAAGAGTTAACTGTCATAGGAAGGGAAGCAATGTAATAGATAGATTAATGATTGGCTAAGAGGCAGAAATCAGACCGTATAAATAAATGGGTCATTCTCACACTGGCAGATTATAATTAGTGAAGTATCACAAGGAACAGTACTTGGGCCACAACTGTTCGTAAATCACTGAAAGCTAACATGCAGCTGCAATGAACAACTAGGAAAGCAAATAGTCTGTTAGCCTTTGTCAAAAGAGGATTTCAGTACAGGAATAACAAAGTCTTACTTCAACTGTCATTCATAGCTGAATTAGGAGCTTGTTATGATGAGATCCTGGGTGAGGTTTCCTTAGTTTATTATGGTTCCAGGAAGGACACTCCAATCTGTTGAAGAGGAATGAACTGGCCTGCCTCATTACTTATCTATCACCTCAGTTTGCTACAACAAATTTAATTTCTGAACCAATCCTTTTCCTTGGGCTTACCTTTCCCCTTGACCCAAATGAACTTGTTTCAAAAGGAAAACAGTTAACCAGGCTACCTTGAATAAACAAAAAGAGTGGATTTATTAATTGCTAAACAGAAGAAGAATTAGTAAAGCAACACACATGTACTCAGAGTTGAATTTTGTCAGGGCTCCTTAGCTCCTAACCTCATTACAGGTTTTGGTAAAACTTGGAAAAGCAAAATGAAATTGAAGAGCTGACGTGTCAGTGACAGTGGGTGCCCTTGATATCAGGAAATACTAGGAACTGTGGATGCTGGACAATCTGAGATAACAAGGTGTAGAGCTAGGTGAACACAGAAGGCCAAGCAGCATCAGAGGAGCAGGAAAGCTGACGTTTCGGGCCTTGACCCTTCTTCAGAAATGCTGAAACTTCTGGTACAAAGGTAAAGTTTGTGGTATTTGGAAGTCAGCCGTCTTAGCTTCAGGAAATATCTGCAGGAGTTCCTCAGGTTCATGTCTTAGGCCCAATCTTCTTCAACTACTTCATCAATGGCCTTCCCTCCACCATAAGGTCAGAAATGAGTTTGTTCACTGATGATTGCACAATTTTCGGCACCATTTGCAACTCCTCAGATATCAAAATCATTCAAGTCCAAGTGCAGCATGATCTAGACTCTATCTAGACTTGAGCTGGTCAGTAGCAAGTAACATTCATTCCACACAAGTACCAGGCAATGACCATCTCCAACAAGAGGAAGTTAACCATTGCCCATTACTATTCAGTGGTATTACCAAAATCAAATCCTCCACCTATCAACATCCTTAGGGTTACCATTGATCAGAACCTGAACTGGATTAGACAAATAAATACTGTGGCTACAAGAATACATCAGTAACTGACCTCCTGATTCCCAAAGCCTATTCACTATGTATAGTGTACAAGTCAGGAGCATGATGGAACCATTCCCACTTGCCTGCATAGGTGAAACACCATCACCATTCAAGGAGCTTGGCACCAACTGAGACAAAATGGCCTGTTTGATAAACCTACCTGCACCAATTGGACTAGTTTAAAGGGCACCTGCCACCACATTTTTAAATGTTTCAGATACAATAATCAGATGCTGGAAATTAAAATTTAATTATCCATTTTTACAATTGTTGCAATATATTACTGTGCACAATGACTTTAAAAACATTTGATAAAATACCAGACCATCGCTATGTTAGCAAAGTCAAATTCCATGAAATTAAAGGGGAAATGGCTGTGTAGAAATGAAATTGTCGAGGCACAAGAAGAACAAAAGTGATGTTTCTTATACAGACTGTAGGAAAATGGAAAACTGGTCTTAAAATACAAACGGCATAGATGTGGATACACAGGGTATAATTTTTAGGTCCAATGATGAAACAAAACACAAATGTAGTAAACAATGAGAAAAGTAATAAGAGGCTTCAGAAAGACATTACATATAAACAGAAAGTGCTGGAGAAACTCAACAGGTCAAGCAGCAGCTTTGGAGAGAGAAACAGATGCTTCATTTTAAATTACTCTCATTCAGAATGGAAGATGTTCTGAAGTAGAGTCAATATTGGACTAAAAATATTAACATTGTTTCTCTCTCTACAGATATTGCCAGATCTGGAGTGATTCCAGGCATTTCCTGCTTTTATTTCAGATCTTCAGTCATATTTTGCTGGTGAAATAAGTGGATATGTGGTGGATGAAATTGAACAGAGAGCTATGAAATGATTCCTCTTGGGTGGAAAAATGAAGAGAGTAATCAGTAACTAAATGGCACAATTTCAGATGAAGCACGGGAACAAAGCAACACAGGGCTGTATGTATGAGTGATAATGGGAGCTGCAGACGCTGGAGAATCCAAGATAATAAAATGTGAGGCTGGATGAACACAGCAGGCCCAGCAGCATCTCAGGAGCACCTCTGATGAAGGGTCTAGGCCCGGAACGTCAGCTTTTGTGCTCCTGAGATGCTGCTGGGCCTGCTGTGCTCATCCAGCCTCACATTTTATTATCCAGGGCTGTATGTATACACATCATGAAAGGTAAGAGGATAAGTTGGGAAAGGGGCTGGGGAAAGGGGTGGCAGATGGGGGTGAGGGGTAAGGGCTGGGGAACGGGGATGTGGAGAGGGGATGGGAGATAGGGGGTGGGGGGGGTAAGGGGCTGAGGGAATGTAAAGTAAGAGAAGAATATGTTGGCTGGATTAATTACATGTACACAGCTTTTTGGTGGCCTGTGAAGTATTGGTGGGTTGAATGGAACGCACACCTGGAAAAGAGTGGGTGATGTTGGGGTTTCAGAGGGTGATGTTGGGGTTTCAGCAGAATGTTTACACTGAGGCAGAAAGCTACTCACAGAGGATCACTCATTGTCTCACTAACCATGAAGCACATGGACAGTGTGCAATGTTGAGGTAAATGCTGGAAAGGGACCCATGACGGGCTGGGTAAGTGAGCTGACTTATGAGGGAGGGGATTTCTTCTAAAACTACTTACTGGCTGTGCACACATGAACAACATTGATTTACAGGATGTCTCCACCTTGGGGACTATGTCACATTGGTCATCCTCAACGTACCTCATTGTTACCATTGCCCTGTCGTGGGTATTCCTGCACACTGGGTTAGCAGGATAGTTTGCCATGATGAGGGCGGAGTACAGAGGGAACAGCTAAAGAGCCAGAGTGAGCGTTGTTCGGTCCACACAATATTGACCCTGTCCCCACATGATGTATTTGGTGATCATCGCAGACTCCCAAGCAATGCACCTTGTAGATGACCAAGGAGTGATATGGAGAAGTGCACCACAAAGCATCTACAGCCATAGCAGGTAGGACAATGACATCAATGGTGAAATGCAAGAGTTTTTAATGAAATGCTTTTTTGGCAGAGGTTGAACCTCTTCACCTGGAACCTCTAAAGTTTGGAGGAGGACAGGCAGGATGAAGGGGAGGGCCCCACAGCCACTTCAACAGTGAGTTGAGTGGAGAGTGTTGAGGAGCCTGTGAGTGTGGCTCCTCTTCAGCTGGGTGCTGCCCTGTCTCCGTGTGAGGGGTGGAGGACCAGAACTGGATCAAGGCCTCCATCCCACTCTTGGTCTGGCTTCTGTGAAGGCAGGTCAGTCCTGAATGTCTGCCTCCTGCTGCTGTCCCCCCCACAACCACACCCCCACCCTGCCCCCACCATTGCATTTGTATGCTATCCCTCACAGCCATGTCTACAGAGCTCAGCTGTAATATTTTGGCCAATTCTGGATATCAGAAAATGTCCATGCCTTGGAATAGGTTCAGAGGGGATTTATTTGAATGGCACCAGGGACATAAGACTTCAGTTACAGAGAGATTGGGAGAAATGGGTAGGTCCCTTGACAGAGGGCAAAGCATTAAAAAAAAGAATAATGGGAGATTGTCAGAAAGTCATTGCCATTATCGGAGGAGACTTTAATCTACATTTCAACTGGAAAGGTCATATGGGTAAAGGTAGTCTTGATGAGAAGTACACTAAATTGTTTTGGGATGATTTTTTAGAATAGCATGTTCCAGAGCCAACCAGTCAGCAGGTTATAGTATCAGAGATAGTGGGAACTGCAGATGCTGGAGAATTCCAAGATAATAAAATGTGTGGCTGGATGAACACAGCAGGCCAAGCAGCATCTCAGGAGCACAAAACTCACGTTTCGGGCCTAGACCCTTCATCAGAGAGGTCTCTGATGAAGGGTCTAGGCCCGAAACGTCAGCTTTTGTGCTCCTGAGATGCTGCTTGGCCTGCTGTGTTCATCCAGCCTCACATTTTATTATCTAGCAGGTTATAGTAGACCTGCTGTTGTGTAATGAGATATTTCAGGGGATATTTCTGAATAGACAAATTAATATATTCCAAAGAGTAAAACAAAACCTAGACACAAATCAACGTGGTTAACTGGAAATGTTAAAGAAACAGTTTACAACTGTGTGAAGGCAGGTGGCAGGTCTGAAGACTGGACTGAATGGAAAACATAACAAAGAATGACCAAGCAATTAATAATGCGATAGATTAGAATATGAGAGAAAGCTAGCTAGAAATATAAAAGCAGGTAGTAAGATTTTGTATTGATACCTTAAAAAGGAGAAAACATTAATTCTTAATTAACATTGATTCTAGTCCTTTTGAAAGTGAGGCTGAAGAATTTATAATGGCAAATAAGCAAGTAGCATAATAGCCTTCTCAGTACTAACATTCCAGAGCAACAATAAATCAGGAAATGCTGGGAGAAAGGAACTCAGGAAAATCACACAATCAGCAGAGAAGTAGCACTGAGTAAATTATTGGAGCTGCAGGTTGACAAGTGCCCAAGTCCTGGTGAACATTCCTATTGGGTCTTAAAAGAAGTGACCAATGAGATAGCTGATGCAATGGTACTACCTTTTGAAATCTCTCTTGATATGGGGATACCCCTATTAGATTAGAAGATAATGAGTTGAAGTCCTTCATAAAAAATATGGAAGGAGACAGAAAACAGGAAATTGCAGCCCATTAGCTAAACACCGATCATGGGGAAAATGTTAGCTTTTATTCAATAACTTAAAACGGGGCACTTTGATAACTTCAAACTAATCAGGCAAAGCCAACAGGTTTGTGAAATGAAACAAATATTCAAACTCTACTGTTTACACTCACATAAATTACATCTTATTGGCTCCTAACAATTTCCTTTTAACAGGTTCAACTGTTGCATGCATTCACCTTCGGTCAAGACGTCTGTGAAACCGCCAAACTGACGCATAAAATCTTTTTCAAGTTTTAGGTGTTTCTTCTAATTAAAAGAACAAAAGTCTCTGACCTTCTAAACTGAAAGCCTAATTCATGATTTCTTACTTTGATTGTTATAAAAACTCTCTAAATGAAAATAAAGCTCCAACACACATCAGGAACATTCCCCTCACACTGGGTCTAAAAATCACCATAGCTATAGAAACATTTACGAGTTAATCACCAGATCTGTTCAGAAACAGAGGCCAAATGCCAGGTCATTAGCTCAAATCCAAACTCTGAAATTAAATATTAATATATATATATATACATACACCTTATATCATAAACCCAGAGCATATTGGTCTAAGAGAAGGTTTGGTAGCAGAAAGTAGGTATACAAAGGTCTTTTTGAGGTTGGCAGGCTGTAATGAATGGTGAGCGATCAGGATTGGTTCTTGGTCCTCGGTTGTTTTAGAATTTATATGATTGACTTAGATGAAGGGATGGAAGCTATGGTTGTCAAATTTGCTAAGAATACAAACAATGTTAGGAAAGTAAGTAAGAAAGAGGACATAGTGGAGATACAAAAGGATATAAATAGTTTAAATGAATGTGCTAAGATATGGTAAATGGAGCATATGGTGGGAAAATATACAAGTGTCCATTTTGTCAGACAGGATTAAAAGTAAGCATATTATTTAAATCGAGAAAGTTTGCAGAGTTCTGTGATGCAGAATGTTCTGGATACCCTCATTCATGAATCATAAAAGATTAGTATCCAGGGAAAGCAAGTATTTTGGGAAGTTAGAAGATTAGCATTGTTTATTGCAAGGGAAATACACGCAAAAATAGTGAGGCTATGCTTCAGTTTCTCAGCACACTGGTAAAACCACATAAGGGGTACTGTTAACAGTATTGGTTTACTAGAATAACACCTAGAATGAATGGTATGTCTTATGGTTTTACCCCAATCCCCACATACAAGGCCTTGCCATCTCAATGCCACAAATAACCCATTATCAGCCACTAATAGTCCCAGTCAGCAGCTATTGAATCTCTCAGGTTGACCTTTATCCTTTCCTTTGTTTGCCCAAGCAGCATCTTAGGAGCAGGAAAGCTTACCCTAAGATGCTGCTTGGCCTGTTGTGTTCATCCAGCTCTACACTTTATTATCTCAGATTCTCCAGCATCTGCAGTTCCTATTATCTCCTTTGTCTGTCCAACTGTTTTTCTCACTGTCTCTATAGTCTCTGTCTCCATCTATTGTTTCAGAGTTAGTAAGAACTGCCGGTGCTGGAGTCAGAGATAACACAGTGTGGAGCTGGAGGAACACAGCAGGCCAGATGGCATCAGATGAGCAGGAATGTTGATGTTTCAGGGTCAGGAACCTTTGTCAGGACTGTTCTGCTGAGTTCTGAGAAGATTCCCGACCTGAAACGTCAACTATTCTGCTCCCC
This sequence comes from Stegostoma tigrinum, assembly GCF_030684315.1. NCBI lineage: Eukaryota > Metazoa > Chordata > Chondrichthyes > Orectolobiformes > Stegostomatidae > Stegostoma > Stegostoma tigrinum. Next base: position 444,055 of record NC_081359.1, on the reverse strand, counting down.
TGATGCCATCTGGCCTGCTGTGTTCCTCCAGCTTTACACTGTGTAATCTCCATCTATTGCTTACTGCTTTCTCCTCCCCCACCCTATCTTCAAAATACATACCATAATATGCACCACATTTTGTAGCTACTATCAGTTGTGAAGAATGGTTACAGCACTCAAAACACAATAATTCTGCACAGATGCTGCCGGACCTGCTGACTTTTTTCAGCACTTTCAGTTTTTGTTTCTGATTTCCAACATCCTGTAGTTTGTTGATGTTTCTTTCTTTAGAGTTCTTTTGAAAACTGGAGTTTCAAAGGAAGAGGTGGCATTAGTTGAAAGAACAGTAGGCAGACCAGGAATAGGACCAGACAATGAGGAGTTCAAAGACCTCAAAATGCGAGGCTGGATGAACACAGCAGGCCCAGCAGCATCTCAGGAGCACAAAAGCTGACATTTCGGGCCTAGACCCTTCATCAGAGAGCTCGAAACGTCAGCTTTTGTGCTCCTGAGATGCTGCTTGGCCTGCTGTGTTCATCCAGCTTCACACTTTATTATCTTGGATTCTCCAGCGTCTGCAGTTCCTGTTATCTCTGAGACAATGAGGAGTTAGCTGGTAGAAGAAAAAAATACATTAGAGTGACTGTAGCAGAAAATTTAGCAGTTGTGATTTGGGGAGGGGTACCTTACATTTCAGAAACACACAGCACTTAGATCGATGCATCGCCCTCCAGTCTTCAGACAAATCACTCCTCAACGCAAAATTCACCTTCGTTTCATCCAATTCTTCAGCAGCTGCTTTTTTCAGTCTCATAGTGAGGCATCATTGTAGAGCCAAACCTGCAGCTTGAGGAGTTGCTTAAATGTTTTCAATACACCCTAGTTTTGCACTTGTTGGAGTTTTCATGCATAGAGTTGTGTAAATAATATTTCATGGCAAAAATAAAGTGGAAAAACTGAAAAGTTTGATTTATTTGGCTAACTTTAATGTAGAAAGCAAGCTACTTGGTGTCACCTAATAGCAGGGTATCTATCCAGATATTAGAATCAGAATGCATTTCTTTAAAATTAAATTGAACTTGGTATAATAAGCTATGCTTTATAAAAAGTACTGATTATTTCTTTAAATCTTCCATTTTGTTTGTGTTCCCTAGAATCTAACATATGACAGTGTCTGTCAGGTTGTTTTGTAACTTGGCTCATTTATGCTTGTGAGATGCATGCAAATGGAGGGATTCTTACTTTGCAGATGAAAAGGATATATTCAAGCAGTTTTGAATTACAGAAGAACTTAAGACACCTATAACCCAATTGCTTCCTCCATGGCAATACATTAGCCAGAGCTGACTTCTCAAGTAATTACTTCACTTAGGCTTCTTTTTTAGGTACGTGCAGAAACTCTTTCTATCCATTGTTACGTCCCTAGCAAGCTTCCCCCCATGCCCTAACGGCTTCCTCCTGATTAACTTTTATTTATTCCCTGCCGCTCTTAATATCCTGACCAATTATTCAACTCGCCCAGATGAAGGGTCTCGGCCCGAAACGTCAGCCTTCTTGCCCTTCTGATGTTGCTTGGCCTGTTGTGTTCATCCAGCTCTACACCTTGTTATCTCTCATTCAACTTGTCCATCAGCTTTGTGCAGTGATGTATGTTTCTTTTAAGTTTGACGCTTTTGCTAAGTTCTTTAATTAACTACAGATACCTAAACAGACAGAAGGTGGAGTTGCAGGTGCGATGTTTCCCTAGGTGAGGCATCTAGATCCAAGAGGCACTTTTTTTTAAGAAGGGGAATGACACTTAAGGATGGATAAAACACATTTTTTGATCAGCCATGAGTATCTTAAATGGCACAGCAGGCTCAATGGGCTGAATGGCTCACTTCAGTTCCTACATTCTAACAGTGAGTCCCTTTTAGAATTTTTCTTTCTAATGAGAATATATTCATTTCAAGTGTCCTGAAATACCCCATTAAATATCGATCGCTGTTTCTCTTTCAAACTATAAGCTAGCCAAGTATAGCAGTTCACTGAAGTTAGCTCAGCTTTCACACCAAATAGTCACTCTTATTTCAGTTTAAAACACTAGTATTTGCCTCAGTTTTCTCCGTTTTCAAACCGGATTTAAAATACAATCATGTCAGGGCCATTGCTACCGAGGAGCACCTTAACTCTTAGGCCACTAATTAATTCAGTCACATGAGACAATGCGAAGCTGAATACAAGTCAAAGAACTGAGGATGCTGGAAATCCAAGACAAAACGGAAATTGCTGGAGAAACTCAGCTGGTTTGGTATCATCTGTCGAGAGAAAGACACTATTAACATAGAGTCCAGTGATGAAGGGTTATATCAGTTTACCGTTTTACAGATACTGCCACATCTGTAGAGAGAAAGACACTATTAACATAGAGTCCAGTGATGAAGGGTTATATCAGTTTACCGTTTTACAGATACTGCCACATCTGTTAAGTTTCTCTAGCACTTTCTATTTTTGGTCCAAGTATAATACAATATCTGTTCCATTCCAAAAGGTACTGCTCTCAGAAATTATCTTGAAAACATTACTTGAAATCCTCAACCAGGCTACTATAACTAATCTGATTTTTCCATTTTAAGTATTGATTAAAGTTACTCATGATTCTCTCACTCACCTCCCCCTCCCATTCAACCTTACAAGCTCTTCCTCCTCACTCATTGCAACTTTTCCCTCCCTCAACATCCCCTGATGGCCTTTTTCTGATCTCTACCTCATTTGCAGTCTTTCTGCACCACTCCACTAGCAGTCTTCTCTGCCTCCCCGCTCTCTAAAACCTTTTGCAATCTCTTTCATGCTTTGTCTTGTGCTTTAAACTAATGCTGCTACCCATACATTCAGATACTGCTCTGTGGTGTCTCAGGCTATGGATGTTGACATATACACGCCCTTAGGCTATTTGCTATTTATTTCTAGGTAAGGATCTTCAGTTCCGTACTGTAACACTCATTTATATCCATCTGTATGCAGGAAGTTAACAAATACAGCTCCCAAACATAGTGTCAAAGATGTCTCACTTTAAATACCCATTCTCGACAGGCTCTTCTCTCTGACTGATGTCAGATTCATGTAATTCGTCATATTGTCATGACTTGCATGAACCTTATGCATTAATCGAGCCTATCAGCAGTAATCCAAGGAGAGAACCAGTCTGTGCTTGGAGGAACAGCTCAGCCCCAATTCTGTCCAGGTTATGTATAGGGGCCCACTTTGATTCATTGTCCCATGGTTGAATTTCCCTGTGTGCTTTGGGGACTTCTGGGGTTGAATTCACCTGTTGTCCTTGTGTGTTTTGATTAACATCACCTGGAAATGATGGCAGAATCCAAGTCTTAGATGGGGCTGAGAATTTTTTAGGATGTTAGAAGATTTTGGTAGTTCTTTTATCTCTAGGTAGCTGTGCTATAATTACAATGATTCAATAATCTTAGCTCCTTATTTGGCAAAACACATTTCTCTATTTGTCTTGTTACAATTCTTGGATAATACAATGAGTCACAGTAACTATTCTTTGTTTCTCACACTGACAAATTTCAAAGTGATAAACAACATAAACATCTTCTCTCTTCCTCAACATAAACACAGTGCCACCTTCTGAGTTCCAGTGGAGATCTAAATAGTACACACAATTTCTTATTGATCTATATAGATACTGAGAGTTACAATGACCTCAGGTATATCACTAAGACCAGATACTTTTTACTCTCCACTGCCTGATTGTTTCCAATTCACTGCCTCAGTGGAAAACCAGTGGATCTACTCCCATATTTCCATCCTCATTAATTATTTGGATGACATGGTTATCGTTAACTTTTTCAAGAGGATAAGAAATCTGAGATAGCATGATGTAATTAACCTAGCATTTCTGTTAATACTTTTTAATCAGCTGCTCATCTTTGGCTGTCCCAGAATAAAATTTAAGAAGTAATTTAAAAGAAACGCAAAAGGGAAACAGGAGACATCCTCCATTCCATATCTGTCACAAGATACTTAATGAGAATAAGGTAATATTCATGTGCCTCAACAGTACACAAAAGAATACTCAGTAATAAACCACAAATTAATGCATTGTGGAATGTTTTGAAACATCCAAGTCCTCAGCCCTAAACATTGCCAGTTAATCATTTTATCTTTGGCAGGCAGGATCCTCTCCTCATAAGGGCTGAAGAGCTGAATGTCAGGCAACTAACTGACACTTTCTACCCTATTGTCAGCTGTTTTCATTCCTGATTGAGAAAGAGGCAGAAATGGGGAGGTGATGGCCTAGTGGTATTATCATTGGACTGTTAGTCCAGAGGCCCAGCTAATGTTCTGAGGAGATAGTAGGAACTGCAGATGCTGGAGAATCTGAGATAACAAGCTGTAGCGGTGGATGAACACAGCAGGCCAAGCAGCATCAGAGGAGCAGGAAAGCTGACGTTTCAGACCTAGACCCTTCTTCAGAAAGGGTCATTTCTAAAGAAGGGTCTAGGCCCAAAACACCAGCTTTCTTGCTCCTCTGATGCTGCCTGGCCTGCTGTGTTCATTCAGCTCTACACCTTGTTACCTCCAATGTTCTGAGGACTTGGGTTTGAATCCAGCCACGGCCGACGGTGAAATTTGAAATCAATACAAAACAAATCTGGAATTAAAAGTCTGAAGATGAGCACTAACCCATTGCCAATTGTCAGAAGAATGAGTGGAGGATCTTATATCAATGTTCACAGTTATAAAGAGAACAGATAAGGTAGAAGCAGGGAGGAGATTTCCACTGGAGGTTGAACCTAGAACAAGAGGGCATAGCCTCAAAACTAGGACTGAACTAAGGAGGAACTTCTTCACCCGAAGGGTTGTGAATCTGTGGAATTCCCTGCCCAGTGAAGTAGTTGAGGTTACCTCATTAAATGTTTTTAAAGCTAACATAGATTTTTGAACAGTGAATGAAGGGTTATGGCAAGAGGGTGGGTAAGTGGAACTGAGGCCACAAAAAGATCCTTTAGGGAGGAAACTGCTATCATTTCCTGGTCTGATCTAGATGTGACTCCAGCCCCACAGTAATGTGGTTGATTCTTAACTACCCCCGGACAATTAGGGATGGGCAATAAGTGCTGCCTGGCCAGTGACACCCACATCCCATGAACGTATAAAGTGTTAAGGAAAATGAAAGTGGGTGTCACAGCTGTTGTCTCTTGTGCAGGTAGGGAGGTGTCCCAAGTGAAAGTAGAGAGTGCAGAGGACATACAGGGCTAACAGCTTCCTGAGTTGGGATAAATGACAGTGACTGGGGAAGACGTCATTGGAAATGGTGAAAAGTGGTAGAACATGAGCCTTGGTGGAAAGTGTGCATGGTAATAGAGATAAAGTGAGTGTTGGAGAAAAGATAGTGCCATTTATGCTGATGGAGTGGAGAGGGTCATTGACTTCTCAGATTTACTGTGTATTCCCCCAGATGGCTGAGACTGCACGGGGTGGTAGCTATGGGTGGGGAGAAAGTAACTCAGACCAGGATGGCATAGTCTGATTCATGACCTCCCCTGTTGGTCCTGCGCCACCCTATCCAACAGGATTTCTGGGTCTCTGCATGTAAAGCAGGATATCATGTTTCCCTTCTCTGCCATGCCCAGGGCAGGTATCAGGAACTAAGTAAGGCAGCTCCAGGCTAACAGAACTTGTTCAGGTGCAGAATGGTCTTTAAAAATTGCAGCAACACCAGGGACGCTGGTTAGTTGGGATATATTGGCAGGGATGAGCTGTACTGGGCATGGCAAGTGGTAGGATTAGGCTAAAATTGGGCAAGAAGGCTGCATTGATGTGGCACAGGTAATCAAATGAGACAACTTGGTAAAATACAGTGAGACAACATACTCATCCCGTGGCAAGAAACTGTCCTCGAGTCTCAATGAAACTGACTCTTCGCCAAAAACAAAACCTGAGGTTCAGCCCAATATGGAAAAAAAAATGGCTTACAGCTTAGATCAAGATCACTGCCACAGGTAGCAGGCAACACAAGGCTTCAGTACAGGATCTTTCATTTCTGCCCTTGAAAGTCAGTAACCCTCCATATAATCTGTAAAATTTGGGAAAACCCTGTAGTAAAACAATCAAAGAAATAACTGCTAATACTGCAAAGTAGAAGTCTTTTATTCCAATGGCATTTTTAATCAGATAAGGAAAACATAGTGTCAGGGTTAATATTTCAAGGAAGACTTCGTTTCAAAGCAGGGTCAAATAGAAAACTGAATTAGACATCCTGAAGAAAACAATTTATTGAAATACAGACTAATATGCAAACTAGATTCAAAATCAGAAGCAGAACAAGTAAATCCATTTCAAAATACAGCCAGGGGTAATATATCTGATAATAATGTGGCTTGCCACGGGGTAAAACGAGCAACAGAAACTGTCAAAGAGGTACTAAAAACCTTTAACAAATGTTTCAATTTCAGAACTAATAAATATTTTGAATGAATAAGCTTTAATAGAATAATTTAACATCCAAATGTTTTCCATGAGATTGAGTTTTAAAAAGATAATTCATAAATGGCAGAATTATGGCTGGAATTGCTGATGCACCCTTGTCAGATTTCTAACAGTCCAAAGAAGATTTGACTTTGAAAGAAGCAATTCAGATGGTGATAGAAGCAAGAAGCATGTAGAATCTGAGAGAAATCCTGAGAGAAGAAATATAACCTTATCACAAAGGAGCAACAGAAACCACCTAGTTCACAAGAAATTAGGTTGTATAGGGTAATGGCACGGAAAGGGTTAATATTAGACACTGCAGTAAGTTCCAACCAATCTGATAATGCCAAAAGGAACTTGGATGGAAAAACAGCAGAGTGACCTTGGATCATGCACAGTGAATTCATGTCTGAGTAATCATGCCTAACCTGCTAATGAAATTTGTACCAATTTGATATAAGGAAGTAAACAACATCTTGGCTAAGACAAGAGCCTTTCCTAATCTGGACTCACTTGATCACAGCAAATTGCCCCAAACTAAAGTTGGTAATGGTTGACATCACAACACACACATCACCCACTGTGGAAAAGTCCCAGATCACCAGTTCTGAAAATTGAGTTTTCTTTTACCTATTCATTCCCATGCTTTTGACAGGAAGTACATGGAAGGTGGCAACGCAGGCCGATAGGGTGGTCAAGAAGGCATATGGCATGCTTTCATTCATCGGAGAGGGTATTGAGTACAAGAGTTGGCAGGTCATGTTACAGTTGTATAGGACTTTGGTTCGGCCACATTTGGAGTACTGTGTACAGTTCTGGTCGCCACATTACCAAAAGGATGTGGATGCTTTGGAGAGGGTGCAGAGGAAGTTCACCAGGATGTTGCCCAGTATGGAGGGCTCTAGCTATGAAGCGAGGTTGAGTAGATTAGGATTATTTACATTAGAAAGACGAAGGTTGCTTGCGGACCTGATTGATTTCTACAAAATCATGAGAGGTATAGACAGGATGGATAGCAAAAAGCTTTCTCCCGGATTGGAGGGCTCAATTACTAGGGGTCACAATTTCACGGTGAGAGCGGAAAAGTTTAAGGGAGGTATGCGTGGAAAGTTCTTTACGCAGACTGTGGTGGGTGCCTGGAACATGTTGCCAGTGGAGGTGGTAGAGGTGGGCATGATAGTGTCATTTAAGATGAATTGAGACAGATATATGTTTGGGCAGGGAGCAGAAGGATGAAGATCCTTGGAAAATAGGTGACAGGTTTAGGTAGAGAATCTGGATCAGCGCAGGCTTGGAGGGCCGAAGGGCCTGTTCCGGTGCTGTAATTTTCTTTGTCCCTCGTTCTTTGTACGTAGGTTCCCCATTTAATTACGAGTGATAGGGATAATATTCCACGTTTCTAAGCGTGGTATACAATGCCCTTCCACTACTTACGCAAATAAAGCATGTCTGCAATCTTAATAAATTCTTCCCACCTGAGCTCTAATGATGCATCAGCCACTGTTATCATAGCCTCAGTAATCTCCTTATTTATTTCTTCTGTTAGACACTGTGGGATGAATCTTATTTTTTTTGGCTAAGTGTGAGTTATGCCAGCTTTTTTGGATATCTATCCCTGAACAAGTTTGTACGAGGTCAGGATGGTGGAAGTTTAAAGAAGTAATCAACATTAACCCATTCTGAACAATTATCTCATATGACAGAGTTATCAAAAAACATTTGTGCCTTTCTTTACAGTGGTCAGTGTCAGTGGTTTATTCGAACACATTTGCCATGAGGAGCTCTGTTACATAACATTACATTATCCTGTGGTTCTACAGGTAAGCCCTCTCCTGTTTAGTAACTTCTGCGAAGGATGAAATTCTTGTTGCTGTGTTGTTCTTTAACTCCACTTTATAGATATTCTTATAGATGTTTGGCCTGTAGAAAATATTTGTTTTTCAGTAACAACATGTCTGCGGAAAGTTAGGATAGGACAGCCAAAAAGATGTATTCACAGAATCTACTGGAATCATTAATGAGGTCAGTGTCACCGTGGAATCCAATAAATAAAATGATTTGCCAAGAGTTCAGAATTCTCTGGAACTCAGATAATTCAAAATAATTGGCAAAGGGTTTTATTTATGGGTAAGTTTACTATTTTTCATATTAATATACATTCTAGAGCTCTGAACTAATTACAAAATAGGGCAGCAGAAATCATTTTAGATGATGCACTTAAATATGAAATAAACCCACAGCAACAGAATCCCCTCGAAAAATTTAAAAGATGTCACAGCTTAGGAACAGATAAAGCTGACAACTTCCACAAGTTCACATCAGAAATATTGAATGTAGGCAAAGAGAAAAGTCATTAAGACCTTAAGATGTAGGAGCAGAAGTAAGTCATTTGACCTGACCAGTCTGCTCCACCATTCAATGAGATTATGGCTGATCTAATTATCTTCAGCTCCAGTTTCCTGCCCTTTCCCCATAATCCTTGATTCCCTTACAGATTAACATTCTGTCTATCTCTTGAATATGCTGAATGATCCAATCACTAAGGTAAATAATTCCGTCAATTTACTATCCTCAGAGAGGAGTTTTTTTTCTTATCACTGTCGTCACCAGGCATTCCTCCATTCTGAGATTATTCCCTCCGATCCCAGACTCTTCCAAAAAAGGGAAGCAGTCTTTCAGCATCTAAAACCATATTAAGCTTCCAAAGAAACTCATATATTTCAATGATATTTTCTCTCGTGCTTCTAAACTTTCGGTGATTACAGGCTCTACCTACTCAACCTGTGTTCATAAGAAATCTCTCCATATCCAGGATCAAATTTGTCTGTACTTTCCCAAATATCTGTATACCTTTCCTTAGATACAGGACAAAAACATGCTCATGATATTTGAGGTGTTGTCTAAATAGAGACCTGTTTTCTAGTTTTATCAAAAGTTACCGATGCAGTTCTGAGGACGGGTCCCCTACCAGATAGGAAAAACATAGTATTGGAAATAATATTCCATAGAAGACTAAGTTTCAAAGCAGGGTCAAATAGAAAACTGAATTGGACATCCTGAAGAAAACAATTTCTTAAATTTGGAGCTCTGTTACATAACATTATATTGTCAAAGAACAAAGAAAATTACAGCACAGCAATGGGCCCTTCGGTGATCCAAGTCTGCGCCAATTGAGTTCCTCTGTCTAAACGTGTCATCTATTTTCTAAGGGCTTGTATCCCTTTGCTCCCTGCCCATTCATGTACCTACCCAGATACATCTTAAAAAACACTATCGTGTCTGCATCAACGCGTCCCGGGCACCCACTGCCTTTTGCATAAAGAACTTTCCATGCATATCACCCATAAACTTTCTTCCTCTCACTTTGAACACATAACCCCTAGTAACTGAGCCCCCCCACTCTTGGAAATAGCTTCTTGCTATCCACCTTGTCTATACCCCTCATGATTTAGTAGACCTCAATCAGGTCATCCTTCAATCTCTGTCGTTCTAATGAAAATAATCCTAAGATACTCAACCTTTCTTCATAACTAGCGCCCTCCATACCAGGCAACATCCAGGTGAACCTCCTCTGCACCCTCTCCAAAGCATCCACATCCTTTTGCTAATGTGGCGACCAGAACTGTACACTGTACTCCAAATGTGGCCGAACCAAAGCCCTATACAACTGCAACATGACCTGCCAACTCTTGTACTCAATACCCCGTCCGATGAAGGAAAGCATGCTGTATGCCTTCTTGACATTCTATTGTCCTGTGATTCTGAAGATTAAATTTCTCCTGTTTCATAACTTCTGTGGAGTTAATTCTGATTTTCTTTACAGATGCTGCCAGAACGGCTGTGCTTTCTAGCAACTCCAGTTTTTGTATATGTATACTGTATTGTCTTTGAAATAAAAGCAAATATTGAATTTGTTTTCCTATTGCCTGTGAAATTGAATGCTAGTTTTTTTTATGATTTATGTATGAGGACTCACAAATCCCTTCGAGTCACAAATTTTCAGCAGAGTTTCTCCAATAAATAATACTCAGGTGCTCTATCCTCCCTGCCAAAGTACATTACTTTCTATCACCTTGTATTCCATTTTTTAGGTTGTTGCCTATTTGTGTAGACTGTCTATATTGTTCTATAAACTTAGTCCAGCCATTACCACCTACCTTTCGATCTATCCTTATGTCATCTCCAAGCTTTGCTATAATACATTCTCCATCCAAGTCATTAATATATTGTAAATGATTATGGCCCCACCACTGATCTCTGTCATACTCCAGGTTGCAGGTTGCCATCCTGAAAGTGCCCCATTTATCCTAACTCTGTCTTCTATTTGTTAGCTAATCTTTTATCTAACGTACTATCCACAACATCATGAACGCACTCTATGAATTCTTCCATGTGGTTATCTCTACCAATCTAATTTTCTCAACTAACATCAAGATTAAGATCACCATCATTATTGTACTGCCTTTTTTACATGCCCTGTGCTACAGGACCCTCAGCTTTCTGAGCCACAGTTTGTAATCAGTGAGGATAGGTAACTGCATCTCCTCCACAATAACACTCAACACTGGAGACTCCCTCCCCATCCCCAAGGATGTGTCATCAGCCCCCTACTGTACTCCCTATACACCCACAACTGTGTTGCCAAATTATGAACAAACACCATCTACAAGTTAACAAAGTGTAGAGCTGGATGAACACAGCAGGCCAGGCAACATCTTTGGAGCAGAAAAGCTGATGTTTCGGGCCTAGACCATTTCTTATTATCTCTGACACCATCTACAAGTTCACTGATGACACCCCACTAGCGGGACAGATATCTAACAATGAATAATCAAATTACAGAAGGGAGATATACGGTTCGTTGATGTAGTGCAATTAAAACAATGTCTCTCTCAACTTCACCAAAACTAAAGAACTGATCATTGACTCCAGAAAGAAAGGAGGAGAACATAGAACATAGATCATTACAGTACAGTACAGGCCCTTCGGCCTTCGATGTTGTGCCGACCTGTCATACCAATCTGAAGTCCATCTAACCTACACTATTCCATGTACATCCATATGCTAGTCCATCTTTCCTTGCGAGGCTCCTCTCCCAGTCAATTCTGCCCAGGTCCTCCCTCATGGTTCTGTAGTTGCCTTTATTCAGCTGTAACACTGTACCTCTAATTCTATTCTCTCCCTGTCAAACTTCAGAGTAAATTCAATCATATTACGACACTGCCTCCCCAAACTAATCAATGGAACTGAAGCTGAGAGAATGAAGATAACCAACAACCTGTCCTGGTCTTTCCATGTAAATGCAACAGCCAAGAAGATACAGCAATGCCTTTTCTACCTCATGCAGCTCAGAAAATTTGTCATGTCCATCAGGGCCCTCACCAAATTCTACAGATGCACCATTGAAAGCATCCTGTCTGGGTACACAATGGTTTGGCACAACTGCTCTGCCCAGGACCGTAAGAAACTACAGAAAATGGTGTTGCCAGCCCAGATCACCACGGAAACCAACCTTCCATCCATGGAGTGCATCTACATGTCCAATGTCATCAAAGATCCATCGCACCCTGGTAATGACATCCTACAATGTCTTCCATCAGGCAGGAGATATAGAACCTGAACGTGTGCAAAAGCAGGTTCAGGAGCAGCTTATTTCCAGCTGTTATCAGACTGTTTAATGGGCTCTAGCCTCATACCTGCAATATGACCTATATGCCTCGAAGTCTGTTTGACCTGTACAACCTTTGCTTGCTGTGATCTGCCTGTACCGCCCGTAAACAAAGCTTTGCACTGTATTTCAGTACATTAGACAATAAAAGCAAAATCAAAATCACTTGCTCTTGTCTTCTGATTTATTATCTGTCCAACAGTTTAGTTTCTGTTAAGGGACCTATAGACCACTCGCACCGATGTCTTTTTTCACTTATTATTTCATATCTTGACCCATACATATTCTCCTAGTCGAAGATCATTTCTTGCTTTCCTACTTACACTGTCCCATACTAATGAAACTACGTCACCACCCTTTCATTCTTGCCATCCTTTTGAAAAGTCACATATGCCTGAGTATTCAGGTGCCAGCTTTGATCTCTTCGTAACTATATCGTCATCTGGCTGTAAGATCATAACCAATTACCTGTATTTGTGCCATTAGTTCATTAATATTGTCTCAAATGCTACACAAATTTGAATCTCTATCCAAATAGCTGCCCTACAATGCTGTCATATCCTTTTGCTTTGTAAACCTACACTTCCACCTTTCAAACTCTCCCCTCACTCTAATTTGTTTAATGCCCCCTCCAAAATTCAAGTTAATCAATTCATCAGGACAATGGCCCTAGTGTAGCTCAAATACACCCTTGGCCCACCGAAACAGTTCCCTTTTACCCCACTACTGGTGCCAGTGCCCCACGAAGTGAAATTCATTCCACCCACACCAATAATTGAGGCACCTTCACCCTCTTAATTTAATTACATAATGTCAGTTTGGCCATGATTCAGTTTGTAATCCAAGGATTATTACTGTGGAGGTTCTGCTTTTCTAATTTTCCAATTAAGACCATAAGACCATAAAACTATAAGACATGGGAGCAGAAATTAGGTCACTTAGCCCATTGAGCCCGCTCCGCCATTCAATCATGGCTGATAAGTTCTTCAACCTCCATCCTCCAGCTTTCTCCCCATAACCCTTGATCCCCTTGATAATCAAGAAGCTATCTATCTCAGGCTTAAGTGTACTCAATGACCTGGCCTCCACAATTAACAGCTCAAATTCTTTCAGCAGACCCTCTTCTCTAGTCCTATCAATGGCATTGGTACCAACGGGAATGGCAGTAACAGGATCCCTCCACTCCCTCTCCAAGTTCTTTTCCAACTCTGAGGGGATATACTTAAACCTGCCATCGGACAGACACCTCAACATTTGGGACTTGCACTCATGGGAGCAGAGAATAGCACTTATCCCCCTAGTTACATTGTCTCCTACTTTCCCATTTCCTCCTTAACTTGAATGGCGCCCTGTACCAAAATGTCATTGTCAATTCACTTGTCCTCCAAGCAATCCCTACTCTCATCTAAACAGCTTGTAGGAACGTCATAACAGTTTGGGCAATTGCAGGGGAAAAGCTAGATCATTGAATCCCTACAATGTGGAAACAGGCCATTCAGTCAAACAAGTCCACACCATCCCTCTGAAGAGAATCCCACCCAGGCCCATTCCCCTAATTACCTAAGCATCCCTGGGGCACTATGGTAATTTAGCATGGCCAATCCACCTACTCTGCACATTTTTGGACTGTGAGAGGGAACTGGAGCACCCGGAGGAAACCCATGCAGGCATGGAGGGGGGAGGATGAGCAAACTCCTCACAGACAGTTGCCTGAGGCTGTAATTGAAACCGGGTTCCTGGTGCTGTGAGGCAGCAAAGCTAACCAATGAGCCACTATGCGGCCGCATGGACAATTCCTCATGGGTTTCCATAATGACACAGCAGTTGCATTCATCTTTCCCTGATCTGATCACCTCCTGAAGCAAAGTTCAGGTAACTTTACTGGCTGCCTGATGAAGGGCAACATATGCAGCTTGGCTTCTAGCCCCTCAACTCAGATCTGAAGTTCCTTGAGATGCAAACATTTTGTACAGACATGTTTATTTTGGATCAATTTGGTATCCAGCACTTCCCACATGCTGCAGAACCAACACATCACCATCATATTTCATTAATTCACAAATTGCCCTAGAATCTCTGCTTTTACATTTTATTGTCAAAACTTTTTCTAAAAACATGCAATGTCAATTTTATACTTCATTTTTTTTAAGAGAAAAAGACTAGCTCTTCCATTTGCATTAAAGCCCACAAATATTCACCAATCCCACTCACTAATCAGATGATTTCCTTGCACTTATGTCATAGAGTCATAGGGTCATACAGCATGGAAACAGACCCTTTGCTTCAACCAATCCATGCTGAGTATTTCATGATGTCACTCAACTGCTAGTCTTATTACATGTATCTTCTAACCTCTTCTGCTCACTTCTCACTCCTGGAAACTTTATATGCTACAGTAAACATTACTGAAAACTCCTCTCTCTCCTTTCATACCAAATCACACTTTAAATCACACCAAATATACTCAACTGGGCTTTGTGAACTTCCTGCAGAATCCAACTGCTCAGTGACCTGAATGCTGAGCCAATAGCACCAACGTGCCAAAGCCAATTTTGTGCCAATGGCTAAATTATGGTCTGGCTTTTACTTATAAAACCAATTTGCTGGTGTCGCTATAACTGTCTCCCAACTTTGCTATTCCTCCAAGAGTCTGACTGTGGAGAAATAGCAAGGAAATATTTCCACTTGTGAAAGGAATATAATGATACAACATAGAATTGAAGAAGTTAATAAAAACAGCAAAAGTGATAGGAAAAAAACTTTTCAATGTAAGCAATTTTTAGCATCTGGTATGCATTCATGAGCATGTTAGGGGAGCCAGCACTGGAATGAAAAGGCAAGTGCCGCCTTCTGTTTTGTATCATTATATTCCTCAACTCCTTGATATTTCAAAAATCTACCCATATCTCATTTTTAAATGCTTTGAGTGATTCAACCTGCACAACTCTCTGAGGGAGAGATTTCCAGATTTGGCAATCGGTTCTGGGCTTTCGACCCTTAACAATTTGTAAAGATGATTTGACTGAACGTATGCAAGGTATGGGAGCTAAATTTGCTGAGGGCACAAAGATAGGAAAGTCAGTCATGAAGAAATCATAAGGAGCTGACAAAGGGATACTGGTAGATTAAATGAATGGGAAAAGATCTGTCAAATGGAGTACAATGTAGGAAATTGTGAAATTGGCTATTTTGGCAAATAGCTTAAAGAATAAATATATTATCTAAATGGTATCAGAGATCATGGGAACTGCAGATGCTGGAGAATTCCAAGATAATAAAATGTGAGGCTGGATGAACACAGCAGGCCAAGCAGCATCTCAGGAGCACAAAAGCTAACAGAATGCCATGTTCTATTATGAAGGGAATTAACTTTAACTGTAGGGAGGTTACGCTGCAGTTAAATAGACCATTTGTGAGACCGCATCTGGATTAGTATCCATATTTACACAAAGAATTGTTAATGCTTTTCTAGCAATTCAGGGATGGCTTATACCTGGCATGAGCAGATTGCCTTGTGAATAAAGGTTAGACAAGCTGGAAATCAAAGGCAAATGCTTAAATGTCAGCCACTGCTCACCTATGGCCTTCGCCTTATTCTCTTTTCGCAGCTTACCTTAGACAACCTTTCCTTCTTACCTCTGTAATTGTCCTTATTTAAGTAGAGGCAATGGTTTAAGATACAAGCTGCCCTCCCTCAAAGTAAATTTGGTCAAAAATCACACAATGGGAGGAGCAAGACTCCAAAAGCTTGTGCTTTCAAATAAACCTGTTGAATTATAACCTGGTGTTGTGTGATTTCTGACCTGGTCCACCCCAGTCCAACACCAGCACCTCCACATCAAAACCAAATTTGAAATTGTATTTTATGATCACTATCACCTACAGGAGACTTAACTATGATTCTGTCTGACCTTTGTATAGTGTACAGCCCATCAGCCTCCACCAAAATCTTATTGGCCCATTCCAAGCTCTTTAAAGATTGTAATCACATATCAATAATTGAATGGGTTTTTGAGACAGCTTCTCCCCAGCCTGATTAAACTTCTCAACACCAGAAATGGTAATGAGAAACTAGCTCACCAGTTGGCACCAGTATTTTAATTAGCCATCAGCCTTCATTCACCGTCCTAAACCTAACTCTAACCTCAATGCCTACTCTAACCCTAACCCTATCACAGGCAGGGCTTAAATGTTTAGCCCTATCTCCCTTTCCGTTTCTAAGATGATCCTGAAAACTTACTTCTTGTCTGTCTTTTGATCATCTGCCCCATTGTGTCTTTAAATAACTTTGTGTTATATCTTGTTTCAGAACGCCCCAGTGAAGTACATTGGGCGGTTTAGAATATTAACAATGCCATATAAATCTAACTTGTTGTTTTGGACATAATCCAGATTCATACTCAGAAGCAGGATATATCAAAATGAAGCAATAAATTTATGCTACTTTAAAGTAGAAATAGAGGGAAAGAGAAAGACACTTAATGCGTGATGTGTAGTATGTGAAGGTTGATGAAGAGGAGTTAGAAAAGTGTAAATAGAACATTACAGCACAGTACAGGCCCTTCGGCCCTCGATGTTGTGCCGACCAAATGTAATGTAAATCCAGTTAAAATTAAGAGTCTATACCAACAACACAAAACTAAAGGCTTAAAATAGCATACTTATGTCTGAATGCTGGAAATATTGAAGCAAGATGTGCAAGATACATTTGGTGAAAGGAAATTGATGCCATAGGTAGTGCAGAAATGAGAAAAGGCCATTTTCTAATTGGGGTTTTCTGCTCCTAATATGCTGGTTGGCCTGCTGTGTTCATCCAGCTCTACACCTTGTTATCTCTCATTTTCTAATGGGAGCAATTTAATTACACTGGGATATGGGATATTCAGAAAGAGCAGCAAGTTAAGGGAGGCGGAGGAAAAGCTACTTATGATCATGACAATCTAAAAATGGATGAGAAAAGAACCTAAAAACCTGCAGATGCTGGAAATCATAAACATAAACAGAAATTGCTGGAAAAACACAGCAAGTCTGGCCCCATCTTTGGAAAGAAAGCAAAGTTAAGGTTTTGGGTTCAGTGATCATTCTTCAGAATAAGTGACTCAAGTACATGTTGACCACAGCTGGAGATCTCTGATCAATGAACTGAATTGGTTATTGAAAATGGATATCAACCTGAGAATGCTAAAATGGGACTTTATAAAAATATGCTTTTGGTCATTTTCAAACCCAACCTCCCTGATCACACCACATTAGATTGCATACCAATACATTTATGGAATTCTGTAAATGTTAAGGCTGTTGTAACCTTTTGCAGCTTTCCATCTTGCCCATTTCTTCCTCAAATTCACTCCTTTTCAACCTGAACCAACTTAGCATGAGCTGGATATGTTTATCATTAATTACATGAAATTGGAACCAAACATGTTTTTCATGTTTTCAATGAAAGCAACATAAGGACAAGTGTCGTTTGAGGAAGCCTGAAAAAGATTGAGTGAATAATTTGGCTGAACTGTGAATCTGGCAGAAAATTATCGTATATTGGTTAAAAAAATTAGTATCATGAGTGATAAAATTTCTTAAATCAAATTAATCACATTGGCAGACGGACTCTTAAAAACAAGGTGAGAATAAGATTTATTTGGCCATGAGATTTGGCTCCATAGCACAATTGGTACCATCATTACTATGGAAGACCGGAATTTGCAGACTGAGAGAGTAGTGTTTGGAGGGAAGTAAAGTATTTACTTTTTATAAGTAAAGTCTGCTCAGAATAGAGAGCAGGAGTGAGAGAACTGAGTTTGGTGACTAGTGGATTAGGTTGTGTGATCAGTTCCTAGAACATTGTCTGTAGTTAATAAGATCAACTTCGTCAACAGGGTTCAAAATGGCAGGAAATGCTTGGCCATAGAAGACAGATAGTAACAGTAGAAGAGTGTTTTTTGGAATGAAGATCAATAACGAGTGGTGCTCGGCAGCAATCAGTGCTGGGAACTTTGTTGTTTGTAACTTGTTCAAATGATCTGGAGGAAAATATAAATGGTCTGATCAGTAAGATTGTGGATGATGGCAGAATTGGCAGAGTTGCAGACAGTGAGTAGGATTGTCCAAGGCTACAGTGAGATTTGGGCAGAGAAATGTCAAAGAGGTAACAAGTTGTACAAAATGCGGTTGAATGGAATTGTGGGAGATATGGCAGTTTGGATCAGAAAAAGGCTTGCTGAAAGAAGACAGAGGGTGGTAGTTGATGGGAAATATTCATCCTGGAGACCAGTTACTAGTGGTGTACTGCAAGGTGTTGGGTCCACTGCTGTTTGTCATTTTTATAAACGACCTGGGTGAGGGCGTAGAAGGATGGGTTAGTAAATTTGCAGACGACACTAAGGTTGGTGGAGTTATGGATAGTGACGAAGGATGCTGTAGGTTGCAGAGAGACATAGATAAGCTGCAGAGCTGGGCTGAGAGGTGGCAAATGGAGTTTAATGCAGACAAGTGTGAGGTGATGCACTTTGGTAGGAGTAACCAGAAGGCAAAGTACTGGGCTAATGGTAAGATTCTTAGTAGTGTAGATGAGCAGAGAGATTTCGGTGTCCAAGTACACAGATCCTTGAAAGTTGCCACCCAGGTTGACAGGGCCGTTAAGAAGGTATGCAGTGTTTTAGCTTTTATTAATAGAGGGATTGAGTTCCGGAATCAAGAGGTTATGCTGCAGCTGTACAAAACTCTGGTGCGGCCGCACTTGGAGTATTGTGTACAGTTCTGGTCACCGCATTATAAGAAGATGTGGAAGCTTTGGAAAGGGTGAAGTGGAGATTTACTAGGATGTTGCCTGGTATGGAGGGAAGGTCTTACGAGGAAAGGCTGAGGGACTTGAGGCTGTTTTCATTAGAGAGAAGAAGGTTGAGAGGTGACTTAATTGAAACCTATAAAATAATCAGAGGGTTAGATAGGGTGGATAGGGAGAGCCTTTTTCCTAGGATGGTGACGGCGAGCACGAGGGGCCATGGCTTTAAATTGAGGGGTGAAAGATATAGGACAGATGTCCGAGGTAGTTTCTTTACTCAGAGAGTAGTAAGGGAATGGAACGCTTTGCCTGCAATGGTAGTAGATTTGCCAACTTTAGGTACATTTAAGTCGTCATTGGACAAACATATGGACGTACATGGAATAGTGTAGGTTAGATGGGCTTGAGATCGGTATGACAGGTCGGCACAACATCGAGGGCCGAAGGGCCTGTACTGTGCTGTAATGTTCTATGTTCTACGTTCTAAGTATGTTAGACCAGGGAAACCCAGTAGATGTTATCTATCTAGACTTCCAAAAGGCCTTTGATACTGTGCCTCACGGGAGGCTGCTGAGTAAGTTGAGGGCCCATAGTGTTCAAGGTGAGCTACTGGCTTGGATTGAGGATTGGCTGTCTGACAGAAGGCAGAGAGTTGGGATAAAAGGCTCTTTATCGGAATGGCAACCAGTGACGAGTGGTATCCCGCAGGGTTCAGCGTTGGGACCACAGCTGCTCACCTTATATATTAATGACCTGGATGAAGGGATTGTGGGCATTCTGACGAAGTTTGCCGATGATACAAAGATAGGTGGACAGGCAGGTAGTACTGAGGAGGTGGGGAAGCTGCAGAAAGATTTAGACAGCTCAGGAGAGTGGTCCAGGAAATGGCTGATGAAATTCAATGTGAGCAAATGTGAGGTTTTGCACTTTGGAAAAAGAATACAGGCATGGACTGTTTTCTAAATGGTGAGAAAATTCGTAAAGCAGAAGTACAAAGGGATCTGGGAGTGTTGTCCAGGATTCTCTAAAAGTTAACTTGCAGGTAGAGTCCGTGATTAAGAAAGCGAATGTAATGTTGTAGTTTATCTCAAGAGGGTTGGAATATAAAAGCAGCGATGTGCTTCTGAGACTTTATAAAGCTCTGGGTAGGCCCCATTTAGAATACTGTGCCCAATTTTGAGCCCCACACCTCAGGAAGGACATACTAGCCCTGGAGCGTGTCCAGCAGATATTCATACGGATGATCCCTGGAATGGTAGGTTTAACATATGATGAATGGCTAAGGATTCTGGGATTGTATTCATTAGAGTTTCAAAGGCTATGGGGAGATCTAATAGAAACTTACAAGATAATGTATGGCTTAGAAGGGGTGGGCGCGGGGAAGTTGTTTCCATTAGGCGGGGGGACCATGACCCGTGGGCACAGCCTTAAAATTAGAGGGGGTAAATTTAAAATGGAAATGAGACGACATTTCTTCAGCCAGAAAGTGGTGGGCTGGTGGAATTCATTGCCTCAGAGTGCAGTGGAGGCCAGGACGTTAAATTCCTTCAAGGCAGAGATCGACAAATTCTTGATCTCAGAAGGAATCAAGGGCTACAGGGAGAGTGCAGGGAAGTGGAGATGAAATGCCCATCAGCCATGATTTAAATGGCGGAGTGGCCTCAATGGGCCAAATGGCCTTACTTCTATGTCTTATGGTCTTATGGTCTAAAGGGAGTTTAATCCTGACCAATGCAAGGTGATGCATTTTGGAAGATCAAATTCAGGGGCAAATTATTCATTAAGTGGCAGAACCTTTCGGAGAATTGATATAAAGAGGGATCAGGATATACAACATGCTTGCCTTCATCAGCTGGGGCACTGAATGTAAACGTTAGCACGTTGTGTTACAGCTATATAAAACTTTAGTTCGGCACATGAGGAATATTACACACAGTTCTGGTCGCCACACCATCAGAAGGACATAGATGCTTTGGGAAGGGTGTATAAAGGTTTACCAGGATGTCACCTGGTCTGAAGGACTTTAGGCATGAGGTGAGATCAGATAAACTCAGATTGTTTTCACTGGAAAGATGGGGGCTGTGGGGTGACCTGATAGAGGTCCACAAAATTATGAAAGGCATAGATAGAGTAGATAGTTGGGGCATTTTCCTGGGGTGGAAATGTCAGCTACAAGAAGGCACAGTTTCAAGGTTAAGGGGGAAATTTTGGGGAGAAGTGCAGGATAACCTTTTCATACAGATGGTGGTGGGTGCCTGGAACAGACTGCTTGTGGAGGTGGTGGAAGCAGGCACACTAGCGACTTATAAGTCATATCTTGAAAGAAGTATGAATGTAAGTGGAACAGCAGGATAGAAACCATGTATGGGGATAAGTAATATGTCTAAATAATGATTAGGAATCAGCACAGTCTTGGTGAGCCTAAGGGTCTGTTCCTGTGCGGCATTATGTTATTGTATAACTCTGATGCTGTAGCTATGGCAAAGACTTGGTTGAGAGATGGACAAGACTGGCAGTGTAACTTTCCATGAGTTAAATGTTTCAGCTGAAATAGAGAGGGGTGTAAAAGATGTGGGGGCGTTGCATTGCTGATTCGGGAAAATATTACAGCAGTTCTAAGGGAGGACACCTTAGAGGGTTAATTCAGCAAAGCCTTATGGGTAGAAGTCAGGAATAGGAAGGGTGCAATCACTGTGTTAGAATCGTACTACAGATCTGCCAACAGCCAGTGGGTCATAAAGGAACAGACACGTGGACAGATTATGGAAAAATGGAAAAATAACAGAGCTGTAGTAGTGGGTCATTTTAACTGCCCCCATATTGCCCAGGACAAGCTTAGTGCTGGGGTGTAGATGGGAGCAGTTTGTGAGGTGTGTTCAAGGTTGATTTTTGAAAGAGTATGTAAATAGTCAACAACAAAAACAGAAATTGCTGGAAAAGCAGATCTGGCAGCAGCTGTGCAGAGAAATCAGAGCTAATGTTTCAGATCCAGCGACCCTTCTTCAGAACTGGTAGTAGGTGGAAGAATGTGAAATAAAACCAAAAGAACTGCGGACTGTAAATCAGGAACAAAAACAAAGTTGCTGGAAAATCCCAGCAGGTCTGGCAGTATCTGTGGAGGAAAAAACAGAGTTAACATTTCAGGTCCAGTTCTGAGGAAGGGTAATCGGGCCCGAAATGTTAACTCTGTTTTTCCTTCACAGATGCTGCCAGATCTGGTGAGCTTTTCCAGCAACTTTGTTCTTGTAGCTAGGAAGAAGCTGGTACTTATACAGAAGATGGGGAGAGGAATAAACAATAGGTGGAGATGGAGCCCAAAGAGAGAAAAACGGTTGGGCAGACAAAAGACCGAGTAAAGGTCAGTATGGAAGAATGAATAGCGGTTAATTGGGACCATTCGTAGATGACAATGGGCTGTGCATGGTAGCAACCCAATGTGTTGGCAAGGCTTAGTGTGTGGGGCTTGGGGTAATGGCATGGGACAAGGTATTCATGCAAGCAATAGTTTTAGTAACTTTTGGGTGGCACTATCATAGAACTCTGTGCAACAGAACAGCAAAGAAAGTGAAAGGGCCATAAGAGAAATGTGTTCAGAAAGTCTCTACCTCACCCAGGAACATTGGCTAAGGTATTAATGTTTCACCAATGATGTGGTCACAGAGCATACCCACCTCTAGACCCTTACCCCCTCACAATCTGCCGCAAAGCTATTCAGCATGGCAAGGTCTACATTGCCAGTGGCTGCAAAAATCAGCATTGCACCAAATTTCTAAATGCATCATTTCAAATGGTGACAAGTGAGGTGGTAATTTTTCACAGTCTGCATTATGGAGATGACAGACTCTTTGTTTGCTGAGGACAGGAAGCTTCATACCTTTCATTGTTATTAGATAAAATGGAGGTAATAAGTGTGTGGCTTTGACAGACTTGCTTGATTCTCAATGGTATCAGATGTCATTGATTTTGGAGATAGGGGTTGTTTGGGTCCTACATAATAATGAGAAGAAATTCCACAACCTTAAATGCTCCGGTTGTAGGATGAATCCTCGCCACTGCTCATCACAGTATAAGAGCCATCCAGTAGATTTGTTGCTACTGCTCTCTTACGAGGTTGGGAATAGGACCTGCTTTGTCTAAGATGGTAGAAGAAACCCAACAGGTAGTCTAAAGACAAGACTTTTTATTCACTTGTGGGATGTGGACACAGCTGGCTGGGCCAGCATTTCGATTGTCTGTCCCTAGTTGCGAAGGTGGTGATAAGCTGTCTTCCTGAACCACTGCAGTCCACCTGCTGTTGGATGACCCATAACGCCCTTAGGGAGGGCATTCCAGGATTTTGACTTATATAGTAAATTTCAGGAATAACAACTAGCTACAAATTACAATGGCATGATAACCATTTTACCAAAGAGTATCTTTTGGGTCTCACTCCTTCAAGATCTAAACAGTTCACCTACTCCAGGCCATATGACATTATTGTAATAAGTTTACTTAATGCACTCCTCAGTGTTAACCCATACAGAGCCTAATGCTCTTATTTAAGTTACAATCCGTGAACACGGCTTCTCGATGAAATGGAGCATTGTTTTAGTCAATGCCCAATGCCCAAGCAGCAGCTACATCGCTTTTATTCAGCAGATGTCAGCCACAGCTGCCATTCTTTAGCCTCCCCAATGCATTATTTCTAAATTAAATTGTTCAGGATGATATTATGTACCTCTGGAATAGGTGGGACTAGAACCTGAGCTTCCTAGTTCAAAGGTTGGGATACTACCACTTCACAACAAGAGCCCTCAACCTCTAAATACACCAGATGCTGATTACTTGGTTACACCTGGCTCACGAATCCCCTCCACCAGATAGTTAATTGCCTCCAACAAAGGAATGGTGTGTTAACTGTGGCTGCCTTGGGTAGCATACTAAAATCAAGGCTGACAACCTGGGCCACTGCCAAGGGAGTGCTGCACTGTTGGCTGTGCTTTCAGATGAGACGTTAAATAAAGATCCCATCTGTTGTCTCAGGTCCATATAAAATATTCATAGCGGAGTGGGTGCATTGTTCCAGTGTCCTGGCTAATTTATCCTCAATCGACATTAAAAAAAGATTATCTGGTCATTAAAAAAAACAGATTACCTGGTCATTATTACATTGGTGCTTGTGGTTGTTTGCTGTGTGAAAGTTGACTGCTGTATATCCTACATTACAAATTTTCACAAGAACTTAATTGGTTGTAAAGCACATTCTGACATCTGGTGGCCACGAAGCACACTATATAAATATATGTTTTTCTTTTACTTTTCCTGCTGCCTTCAGGAATATTGAGCAGTGAATGAACTGCATACATTAGTTCTACCACCTGAATTGTTAAAGGACTGTGCCAGGTCTACTCACCGCAAGATGTCTCCAACTTCTTGGTGATCTGGAGCATTTTTCATGAACTGGTTTTCATGAGATTGTAAGCCTCCTGAGGACATGTTGGGAGGAGAAAAGGGGAGAGGAGGATGAGATGTCAGAATTCAACACTCTTTCACTTTGAACCCAAACTCCAGATCTCCTTAGGTCTCCTACCCCAACACTACTCCTCCACAATTTCCTAGCTTTCTAATCTCCTCACATGGACTATCACAGCATACTCTGGGCCAAACAAATGAGTCGATAATAACTTTATCCAACTAACCTTCTTGCAACACATCATATACTGTATTAGGATATCCACTCCTATGCACTTCCTTAAGTGCCCATCTTGCAGATGCCCCAGTTTGGTCGAATGCTCCTAAACTGTTTAACCTTGGCTGTAGGCCACTCATGCCCAGTTGCGTATGATGTGGTGCTTCTAACTCTATACATCTTGAATATACAGTGGCTATAAGTGTCGGATGGTGGAAAAGGGAGCTGATTTTCATTTTGGTTGATAGCAACCAACTTTTTGGAAAATTCTGAAGCATCTCAGGGTGGTATCAACCTGGCACAGACTGGCTGGCTGACTATAGCATTTGGCTATAGCATTTATGACAGAGGCACAATGAAGTCACTGTCAGTGCTTCAACAATTTGAGTAATCTGCTGGAGCATAGATTGCTGGACTGCTTTGATAGCTTGTATGCCCCTTAAAGCAAAGGTATTTGGAAGCATAAGAGCGGCAAATTGTCATGGCACCAAACTGAGCTGGCATAGCAACAAGCGTGAATCTCATGCCCTCAGTCTGAGCCTCCACCTAAGAAATGGGAAAGTGAATGAGTTCTACCTGTAATGAAACAGAAGATGAGACAGTAGTTACTAGGTGAGACATAGTGTCCCCATTCAAAGTTATTTTAATCATCCTTGCAGAACTACATCTATTTGTAGGACTTAAACGCAGCCAAGCCTAATAATGAGATGTCACAGCACACCTAAATGAACGATCCTACCTGAGCTCAATAAGATATAGTCTTTCACTTTGTATGAACATATGGTAACCTTTCTCGTTTTCAAGGCCCAGCAATTATACTTTCATCAAAGAAGTCACTTCAAAATTTAAGTGCCTGGCCTATATGCACAAATTATAACACAGTGTAGACGGCAAATTAGGATCTAATAATGCTGAATGCAGCGGAGGAATTTATTCATAGGATGCAGTGCAAGAACGCATCAGAATGTTTACCTAATGCAGGTTAATTTAAAGGAAAAAGGTGTTTCATTAATTACTGTTTTAAACGCTGATGTTATGTATTACATACCATTATGGCGTGAAATATGAGGTGTTCAGCACTTCTTTAACTTACTTATCAAAATGTTCTCAACTCCAGACTCGGCCTTCCTCATCATTCACAATTCCACTGAGAAATTGTAAACACAACACCAGACAAAATGAATTCAGAGATCGTAGGAACTGCCGATGCTGGAGAATCTGAGATAACAAGGTGTAGAGCTGGATGAACACAGCAAGCCAAGCAGCATCAGAGGAGCAGATTTCTGAAGAAGGGTCCAGATCTGAAACATCAGCTTTCCTGCTCCTCTGATGCTGCTTGGCCTGCTGTGTTCATCCAGCTCTACACCTGCTATACCAGACAAAATGATCCACCTTCATGTGAATAATACAAAATGTGGGAAGAGTATAAGAGTATTAGAACCAGGAGTAGCCAGTAATTCCGTCCTTCGAGCCTGCTCAACCATTTAATATAATTAGAGCCGTTCTTATCTTGGCTTCATTCAACTTTCCAGCTGGATCTCTGCAGCCCTTCAATCTGTTGGAAATTACTAGTCTGTCTACCTCCACCTTAAATTGACTGAATGTCCATACACTGGGGGAGCGAATTCCACAGATTCACAATCCTAACAGAAGTAATTTCTCATCATCTCTTGTTGAATCTGCTACGCCTTATCCTAAAATTATGTGTAATGTCTAAGCCCACAATGGTAACAGGAAAGCTGGCTTGCTGCATACACGCATGTTACCTGGACCCTAATAACAATACCATAAAACACCATCCAACAGCCACATGGGCAGGAATCCTAAAACCGTGCCCACCTATCATGTTTTGCTGAGTTTATAGTCAATTAAGCATATATATATTTATATATTTATAATATTTATTGGTCATTCCTTGTGTCAATTCAAAAATGGTTCTTTTTTGAAAGTTTCTGGATAATGTGAGATGTCAACGTTACCTGTGAGTTCATGGGTGAATTAGCCAATGAAGCACTTTTGAAATATATTCACTACTG
Source organism: Stegostoma tigrinum (assembly GCF_030684315.1). NCBI lineage: Eukaryota > Metazoa > Chordata > Chondrichthyes > Orectolobiformes > Stegostomatidae > Stegostoma > Stegostoma tigrinum. The sequence continues at coordinate 417,446 of NC_081359.1, read as the reverse complement.
TTATGTAGGAAATATGGCACATAATTTTCACTTAGGAAATTATAACACTGATGTGATTCATGGGCAAGAACAAAAATCACAGGCCATGGTGCTACCCCAGCCTGAACACAACAGCCCAGCCCCTGATTTGAGTACAGTGGGCCCGCAAGAGCTGCAGGCCCCAGTTATTGGACCCTGATGTGATGAAAACCATCCTGTTTTTTGTGACATTTACTGAGGGATAAATATTAGCCAAGACACCAGGAATTGCTTCCTTGCTATTATTTAAAGTAGTACCGTGCATCATCTAAAACTCCCGAGGTGGCAATCAAATTTCAATCTGACACCCAAAATAGGACACCTCCGACAGTGTAGCACTGCAATGGAATATTACGTTAATAAATGACAAATTTAAAGGAAATTTGAGCGTAGAATTGGGTATCTTTAGTCACTGAAGGAATCTTCATTAAAAACACTAGCTTTTCTTTTTCCTTTCAAAAGCCAAAAGGCCTGCTGGGCATTTCCAACAAATCCAGTTTTTGTTTTCCTTTTATTATTACTAATTGAAAGACTATATCATCATCTCAACAGAGGATGTTAACTTTGCAAAAGAATCATCAAAATTCTAGTTAATGACTAAATGAATGATGATACAAGGTTTTATTTTTCAAAACATTTACTGTAACACATGATATTTTAAACAAAATTCATCCCATTAGCTTTCTTGATTAATTTCTGCATCAGTTCAGGACATTTTAAAGATTTATGCAACTGTACCCTCAACTCTCTTGGGACATCCATTGTATTTAACTTCACACTATCTAGAAAGTACCCTGATGTTTCCCTGTCCAAAATAGATAACCTCACACTCGTTTACATTGAAATCAATCTGTCACAGTTTTGCCCATTCAATTAGTTTATCAATATCCCTTTGTAATTTTACTCTAACATCAACAATTTCTACGATACCACCTAATATTGTCTTATGTACAAATCTGGATATTTGGTTTTCTTTGCAATTATCCAAGGTGTTAATAAAGAATCGGAATGATAGAGGCTCTAACACAGATCTTGTGGGACATCGTTGGTCACATCCTGCTAATTTGACTACTTACCAATTATCTCAATTTCTGTCACTTACCATTTAACCAATTTCCCAGCCATATCAGTAAGTTGCCCTCTGTTCTGTAGTGTCCTTTTTTGTTAACAGTCTCTTACGTAAACTTAATTAAATGCCATCTGGAAGCCTACATTGCCTTGTCAAAGTACCTTAGCTTTTTTAAAAAACTCTACGAATTTTTTCAGGCATGACCTCTCTCTCATGAATCCACGCTGGGTCTCCTTGATTCACTGAAAACATTCTGAGGTGATCAGTTACTCCATCCTTAATTACAGACTCCAACAATTTCCCCACCACAGATGTTCAGTTGACTGGCCTGCAATTCCCTAGTTTCCCTCTTTCACCTTTATTAAAAAACTGGGGAGACATGAGCAATTTTCCAATCCAGAGGGATAACTCCTGTATCTGGGGAACTCAGAAAAATTATAGTTAGGGCATCCACAATGTGCTTCTTACTTTCTTTTATATCCTTGAATGGAAATCATCATGTCTCAGGGATTTCTCACTGACTAATTTCATTAATTCCCTTATTACCAATGTTTGACTCGCGTTCATATTGTTTAGTCGCTGTCACTGATCCACTGTTAATTTCTTCAGGGCTTCCGGGAAATTACCCATTTTTTTGTGTAAATACTGAGGCAATGTGTGCTATTGCACTATAGGCATTGACAATATCCTCATGTTCAGCCTGTAGTGGCCAATATTGCTCCTGACCACCCGCTCTTCCCTTTACAGGTAGCTATAAAATTTCTTCTTATTGATTTTGAAGTGCCTAGCAACTTGCATTTCATGATCACTTTTAGTTGCTCTTATAAACTGTTCTGCAGCCCTTTGCTGATGTTTGTGGCTTTCTCATTCAGCAGGATCTGTGCTGCTTTGTTTGCATTGGTGTACGGCCTTTCTTTTAGTTTAATACTTGGTCCCTTATCCGTTTTATTGCTTTTTCTTGCTATGAACGCCATTCATTAAGCAAAAATCTCGAATCAAAATAAGATTTAAGACCTTACTATTAAAACAGAAAGACAGACCTTTCTAACTATAACAAGTGTGTATTTAAGAACAGAAGGGCTACTTGCAAGGATAACTATGGGGTGAATTGATAACTGAGGGTGGGAATGATCACAGTAAACAGTTAAATAAATAGAATTGTACTACAGGGTGAACATTGATCATTTTGAATTAACTGGATTATTTTCGGGTCAGACTCTGGAATTACGGTGTTAGGGGGAAGATAATAAAGTGTGAAGCTGGATGAACACAGCAGGCCAAGCAGCATCTCAGGAGCACAAAAGCTGATGTTTTGGGCCTAGACCCTTCATCAGAGAGGGGGACAGGGTGAGGGTTCTGGAATAAATAGGGAGAGAGGGGTAGGCGGACCGAAGATGGAGAGAAAAGAACATAGGTGGAGAGTAGAGTATAGGTGGGGAGGTAGGGAGGGGATAGGTCAGTCCAGGGAAGACGGACAAGTCAAGGAGGTGCGATGAGGTTAGTAGGTAGGAGATGGAGGTGCGGCTTGGGGTGGGAGGAAGGGATGGGTGAGAGGAAGAACAGGTTAGGGAGGCAGAGACAGGCTGGGCTGGTTTTGGGATGCAGTGGGTGGAGGGGAAGAGCTGGGCTGGTTGTGTGGTGCAGTGGGGGGAGGGGACGAACTGGGTTGGTTTAGGGATGCGGTGGGGAAAGGGGAGATTTTGAAGCTGATGAAGTCCACATTGACACCATTGGGCTGCAGGGTTCCCAAGCGGAATATGAGTTGCTGTTCCTGCAACCTTCGGTTGGCATCATTGTGGCACTGCAGGAGGCCCATGATGGACATGTCATTTAAAGAATGGGAGGGGGAGTTGAAATGGTTTGCGACTGGGAGGTGCAGTTGTTTATTGCGAACTGAGCGGAGGTGTTCTGCAAAGCAGTCCCCAAGCCTCCGCTTGGTTTCCCCAATGTAGAGGAAGCCACACCGGGTACAATGGATACAGTATACCACATTGGCAGATGTGCAAGTGAACCTCTGCTTAATATAATAAGCAGAGATTCACCTGCACATCTGCCAATGTGGTATACTGTATCCATTGTACCCGGTGTGGCTACCTCTACATTGGGGAAACCAAGCGGAGGCTTGGGGACTGCTTTGCAGAACACCTCCGCTCGGTTCGCAATAAACAACTGCACCTCCCAGTCGCAAACCATTTCCACTCCCCCTCCCATTCTTTAAATGACATGTCCATCACGGGCCTCCTGCAGTGCCACAATGATGCCACCCAAAGGTTGCAGGAACAGCAATTCATATTCCACTTGGGAACCCTGCTTCAAAATCTCCCCTTCCCCCACGGCATCCCAAAACCAGCCCAGTTCGTCCCCTCCCCCCACTGCACCACACAACCAGCCCAGCTCTTCCCCTCCACCCACTGCATCCCAAAACCAGTCCAACCTGTCTCTGCCTCCCTAACCTGTTCTTCCTCTCACCCATCCCTTCCTCCCACCCCAAGCCGAACCTCCATCTCCTACCTACTAACCTCATCCCACCTCCTTGACCTGTTCGTCTTCCCCGGACTGACCTATCCCCTCCCTACTTCCCCACCTATACTCTACTCTCCACCTATGTTCTTTTCTCTCCATCTTCTGTCTGCCTCCCCCTCTCTTCCTATTTATTCCAGAACCCTCACCCCATCCCCCTCTCTGATGAAGGGTCTAGGCCTGAAATATCAGCTTTTGTGCTCCTGAGATGCTGCTTGGCTTGCTGTGTTCATCCAGCTTCACACTTTGTTATCTTGGATTCTCCAGCATCTGCAGTTCCCATTATCACGGTGTTGGAGGGAAGTTGTGATTCACGTAAATTACACCTTAGAGCAGACAAATTATTCCTGCTGAAAGGCATATTCCATCAGGCACTTGTTTTTCCGGAACTGAAAAAATGTCAGTAAATACCAGTTAATAAATCTCCCATTACCAAAAGCCACTGCTTTGCAACCTTGGCTCATAAAGCTGTTTTCTACTTTCACGTTTCATGTAACAATGTATGATAACCAAAGTATTTCTTTTAACTTAACAAGGGAGATTTTTGAACTGTTATTCATACATAAGCCTGCAGATATAAATTAGCTGCTGGTTAAAGAAAACACTGATTTTCCACTTACATTGTAGCAAATAAAATTGAGCTGAAGATATCTTAATCTGCTAAAGAAAAGCTTATGATTATCAAAATACTCTTTTTTTCATGAATATAGGGCTAATGAAAATTAACAAAGAAAACAGATTATAAACAATAATTTTTAAAAAGTGCCAGTATATATTGGATGAAGAAGAACAGGATAACTTTCCAAACAAAATTGGATAACAGAGCCTCCTAAAATGAAAGTTTTCTTTAAAATACAATTGTGTGAAATAAGTTATTTACTGCTGCATTTTCGCTTGAAAAAACATCACAAAAATATTGGAGTTGTACTTTTTCTTGGAGATTTTGACAAATGCACTCTCTCCTCCCATGAAAACATCAACTATGTCCAAACTAGGCACTGGCTTGTATAGCTCAAAATATACCTCAGCCTGATGAGTATCAAGACTACCTAATATGGAAGAGATTTATCATAACTGAGTGCAGCTTTTTCATGCAGTAAAGGGCAAATTCACAATGGGAGTTGCTAGATATTGTTCATTTCTAATCCAAGACAGGTCAGAGCAAGAAAAACCTCAATGGTTGTTCACTTTGAGATCAGCTAAGAGTACAGCCACTAGATAGAAACTCAGACCTTTCTGGCCTCCGTAGGCATTCCATCAACGTGGTTAGAGATAATGGGAACTGCAGATGCTGGAGAATCCGAGATAACAAAGTATGGAGCTGGATGAACACAGCAGGCCCAGCAGCATCTCAGGAGCACAAAAGCTGATGTTTTGGGCCTAGACCCTTCATCAGAAAAAGGTGCCTGGCCTGCTATATTCATCCAGCTCCACACTTTGTTATCCCATAAACGTTATTAGCTGCCTAATTATTTTCTGAAGAAGGGTCCGACCTGAATCATCAAACTTTCCTGCACCTCTGATGCTGCTTGGCCTGCTGTGTTCATCCAGCTTCACACCGTGTTAGCTTAGCTGCCTGGGAAGCTTTTTTTAAACTGCCATTACCGTTTTGATGGAAAACAAATGTTGAGATAACTATATGAATAACCTGTCGATGCCTGAACTGCTCTGTTATCTTTCACATGCTCTTAAGTTATTACATGTCATGTTATCCAGTGCTATGATCCCAGTTGCTGGTGATACTGGATATGTGAGATCCCTGAGTGAAGCTTGTCGTGTTAAGATTATAAGTCTCAGTTTTTTGCAGTCTGATTACCACGGAGAGAAATTTCCAAACTGAGATTGATAGATTTTGGTCAGATAATATTTAAAATTCCAAGGCAGGGTGACAATGCTAAGATATAAATCACCCGTGATCCACCTTCAGATGTAAAGTTGTTAAAGTGAAAGGTACCAAGGGATATCGGGATAGTTGGAGAAAATAGAATTGAGGTAGATGATCAGTCATAAGCTAGGTGAATGAAGGCAGATGGACAAAGCGATGATCCACCTACTCCTGCTCCTATTTTCCATGTTGCCACAGCAAGTAACAAGGCTGGAAGATGGTCAGTGTCTTCTTAAACAAGACAGTGAGGGCAACAGGGAACAACACTTATTAGATCTACAACTGCAGTGATTTCATGTTAGTTGATAATTAGAGAGGGGGTTGAAATTTATACTTCCATGATGGGAGATACAGAACATTACAAATAAGGATGAATGCAAACCCTAACTGATTTATGCCAGAACAAAATGAGGTGCATAATGCATTTTTTAGAATGAAAATTATTCCTACAGTGGACTCACAAAAAAAATTTGCTGAAATAACAGAATTTATAGCCCATTTACTGACAGTTCTTCAAGTATGCTAAATTTTGAGTCTATAACATATTAATTTATAATTTAATGATGGAAGACACAATGTGAATGGTATCTGTAAAAAAATACAAAGATATTATGAAATAAGACAGGAGTTATTGGGGTGACCCAATGAGTTTTCCAGGATTATCAGAAGGATTATGAAGATTTAATTACGAGGCAAATAATGGTAAGGGTGCTACTTAAGATCGGCTAAAAAGTTATAAGGGCACAGATATAAAATTCATCAAATAAACTAAAGGGAGGTTGGAAATAAAAAGTATTCTGTGATAAAACCAACTGCTGAATGGATTCTTTGAATTATTTTCATTGAAATTGAACATTTGCTGGAAAATAGACATAAAGGGTTAAGCAAACGAAGACTGAGAAACAAAAATAACGCAATGAAACACCCTCAAAGTGACAATGGACTAAGATCTGCTTGAGTTTTGTAACATTCTATTATTCCATAAAATTTTATGCTGTAGTTTGACTTTTTGTGGGAAGCTTTAAAGGTTAAATGTCCTGAACAAGTCAAATTTTACCAGCAAATCATTCACTAATTGCTTATTTTTAAGGATCACTGTATTTGCACCACCACCTGCTCAAGGGCATTAGAAATGGGCAATAAATGCTGGCCCAGGCAGTGACACATATATCTGTTGAAAAATATTTATAATCCCTGTTAAGATCAACAAATCAAAAGACGTGAATTTACTAGACAATCCCAATGGATAAGAATTCAGTTTTATTCAGCTTTTGTGAATAGTTGCCTTCATGTTAAACTGAGTTATATTCCTTCAGATTTTTCCTGGAAAAAAGAACATGCAAGTTGAAATACTGTACTATACGTGTACAGCACGGCCTTTTGCGCTAATTTAATTTGAAAATGGAATAGATCATTCAGTATAAAAGAACTGGAATATACACCACTGAGAAAAACATCTTTAATTTTAAAAAAATACTCTCACCTATATTTTTAAATGGTCTGGGCTCCATCTAGTTGCAGAAGTTAGTCAGTACAGGAAGCTACAGAAACACTGGCTGCAGCTTTAGAACATAGAACAGTACAGCACAATGCAGGCCCTTTGGCCCACGACACTGTGTTGACCTCATCTTACTCTAAGATCAAACTAATCATCCATGTGCCTATCCAAGAGTCACTTACATGTCCCTAATGTATCTGACGCTATTACCACCACTGGCAGCTCATTCCATTGCACTCACCACTCTCTGTGTGAAGAACCTCCTTCTGACATCTCCCCTACACCTTCCTCCAATCACCTTAAAATTATGTCCCCTCAGGATAGTCACTTTCGCCCTGGGAAAAAGTCTCTGACTATCCAATCTATCTATGCCTCTCATCATCTTGTACCCTAGTGAGCCGTAATAATAAGCAATTGGTGAATGATTTGCTGGTAAAATTCTACTTGTTCAGGACATTTAAGTTTTAATTTAACTTGTCCCCATAGTAAAACCCAATGTCATGTTCTCCCACTCGAATTGTGCCATACCTTCCAAATCTGTACAGCCTATGTTAATAGATCCATTTTTGTGTCACACCAAGGACAGAGAATTGATGATTTTCAAGGCCTTGTAAACTTTCATCTGATAATTCCTTACCATATCTTTGCCATTTGTATTTATCCTCTCACATCTACCTGCAGTGGGGGAGAGAATCAAATGGTCTGCAGGTTGGATCCCAAGAAGCTCCAAATGGCTTTCCAAATAGCAAAGTAGAGCTCAAGAAATATCGCTAAATGTCCTTCTGAAACCGTAACAGCTGGATTGGGGTGTCTCCTACTTTCTATAGTTCCTCTTCCCTGGCACCCATATGTTTGCAGGACTGGCTCTGCAATCACTCTCCGAACATCACCAGCTGTCGATAATGATCCTCCATCAAAAACTCTGCAATCTACAGCCCCATCACAAACTTATCTGTAACTTTCCCAAAAAATTGAAGTAACTAGGAACATTTCTGTGGTCACTTGTTAAGGTGGGTCAGATATGAACATGAACAATGAAGATAAAATCCATTGTTAGTTGGAATACAGCAGCATAATATTTTGCATAAAAACAATGAATTGAAATAAAATGGGCTATCTGTAGGATTTAATTACATCAAAGGGAGAGGTGAATAAGTCACATGTTGCACTGAAAGAGGAGACCATTCAGCACATTGAGCCAATGCCAGCTCTTTGCAGTTTTCTCAGTTTCAGTCTCCTACGCTATCCCTGAGGTCATGCTACTTCCCACAAGGGCCCATCCAATTTACTTTGGAAATTATTCAGCATCACCATTTTCATCAAACTTATGGATAGTATAACGTGGCCTTGTAATGGATGGCAGTGGACAGCTTATTCTCTGAAAGGGAGACAGAGAGGTCAAGGAAAGGAAGGGAAGTGTTGGAAAGAGACGATGTGAAAGTTATAGGGCGGGGGAAATTGAGGGCAAAAAGAACAAATAGTTCAAGATCCAGGCAGGAGAGAGAAGCAGCACCAGAACAACCGTTGATGTACCAAAAGGAGAGTTGTGGGAGGGGGCCAGTGTATGATTGGAACAAGGATTCATCTGAGAGGAGGAGATTGGTGGTATATGGGGATTGTTCAATCTGCTTGGCTGAATTTGTTCTCTCACTGAACAATTTCTTTAATTCATCTCACTTCTGCTAGTTTAAAGTGGCTCTGGGCAAACGTGTGACTCTCAGTTAGGCCTGCCTCTTTATGGGGCTTGTGGAACAATCCTTGTTCCAAAGCCACTGACTCCCACAGCTACCTTCACTATAGCTCATCACGCCTACATCCCTCAAGAACTTCATCTCATTCTCCCGCTTCCTTTACCTGTGTTGCATGTTTGGATGATGCCAAGCTGCTGACACAGCTTCCTTCCTCCATATCCGTGGTTTCCCACCCACTGTGGTTGACAGGGCCCCCAACCGCATCCGAACTATCACCTGTGATCTCACCCCTGCCCCTTCCCAGCATTCATACCAGCATGATTGGGTCTCCCTTGTCCTCACTTTCCATCCAACCAGGCTCCACATTCAAATGTTCTTCCTTCACCATGCCAGACAACTCCAGCAGAATGCCACCACCAAATATATCTTCCCCACACTCCCCTCTCTGCAGTTCACAGGGATGGTTCTCTCCAGAACATCCTAATCCATTCCTCAACCACCTACACCATCCTCCATCCCCACAGCATCTTCCCATGTAAATGCAGAAGGTGCAATACATGCCCCTTCACCTCCTCCCTGCTCACCACCTGAGGGCCTTAACAGTCTTTCCAGGTGATGCAGCATTTCACATCTACCTCCTCCAATCTTGTGTTTTGTATTCGCCCCAACCAATGTGGCCCACTCTATATCGGAGAAACCAAACGCAAACAGGGTGATTGCTTTGCAGAACACCTCCAGTTGATTAACAAGCATGTCCCCAACTTTCCTGAAGCCAGTCATTTTAACACAGCATCCTGCTCTCATGCTCACTTATCTGTCCTTGACAGATTGCAATACTCCAGTGAATCACTGTGCAAACTGGAGGAAAAACATCACATCTTCATTCTGGGCACTTTACGGACTTCTGGGGCTCAATATTAAGTTCAACACCTTCAAATTGTGAACCCACTCCAATTCCTTCCCTTTTTTTCATCTTTACTTGTTACATTCTCTGTCACCATGTCCTCTCTCCCCTCAACACCACACCCCCACACCCACCCCAGTGGAAGCGTCTGCCCTTTCCAGTTTGGCAGATAGACACACTACAGTTCTGCCATTCTTACATTCCGATCACTTAATCTGAACTATCAATATCCTTCCTCCGCCATGACTCTACCACCAGCACCCCACATGGCATAAATGGTGTTCCCTCCACATTTCACATTAGCTCTGATGAAGAGTCATCCAGACCCGAAATGTTAGCTTGATCTCCCTCCATGGATGCTGCTTGGTTTATTGTGATCTGCTTACAAAATGGAGTTTGTGTCTGTCCCGTAATAATCTTTTTGAATCAATCAAATATATGGCTTGGTCACACAGCTCCAAGAAAGATAACAAAGTGTACAGCTGGATGAACACAGCCAACTTTCAAAAGCTTTTTCTGATGAAGGGTCTAGGCCCAAAACATCAGCTTTTGTGCTCCTGAGATGCTGATTGGCCTGCTGTGTTCATCCAGCTCCACACTTCGTTATCTCAGATTCTCCAGCATCTGCAGTTCCCATTATCTCCAAGAAAGATAATACCAGGTAGCATTGAACAATAAAAATAATTGTACACATCTGTTGTTGAAGTCACATGATTTCTATTCCTTAAACTTGATGTCTGAAGTAACTTACTCAAAGTTGTTATTCTGCTTTTTTTGGCCACAGTTTGAACCCAGATCAGAGAAATGGGAGAAAAGTTAATTTCTCAGATGACGTTGTTTTGGGTTTTGGTGGGATAAGTAGTGGATGTCTCAGTCACATTTATTACGGATGGGTCCCCAAAATATGTCTGGTTTTCATGTGGTTTGGAGGTCACTGTGGATCTTTAAAAATGGTACCTGGGACTAGATTTCAGGATTTTTGGTTCTCCCAATATTTGTTAAAGGATGCAGAATTGTGCAGATTATGAGCCCATAACCCGTAATCAGTTCTGAGGAAGGGTCACTGGACCCGAAACGTTAACTCTGTATTTTCCTTCACTGATGCTGCCAGACCTGCTGAAGTTCTGCAAAGAGTTGTACATCACAGCCCTTGAGAGGTATAATGAACCATCAACTGCATGAACGTACCTTTGAAAGGTAAGTTAAAGGGTTTTATCCATGTCCCTATGCCATCTTTGCTCCTCTTCCCACTTCCCATGGTCCCTCAAATTCTGAATCCCAAACCATATCCCTCTACTAATGCACGACTGCCTTTAATAAACACCATGCCTCTCTACCTAACTTCAATGTTGCCTTATACTATGATGTCTTCCTGTGGTCATTCGATGCCATTCACTCAATATATACTCTGCTGAGAGGTTCATTAGTTAGCTATAATGCCATGTGTGAAAATGCTTTTAAGCATTTGTGCATTACTTTTGGAAAAAAAAATCTTATAACTACGGTCAAAAAAAGTGTCAATCGCAAATCAAGAATTTCTTTTATTGATTCATAGGATGTGGACAACACTAGGTGAGCGTTCATTGTCCATCCCTAACTTTGCAGACGGGCAGTTAAGAGTAAAGCATATTTTTTGAGTGTGGAGTCACAGGTAGGCCAGGCCAAGTAAGAACATAGAACAGTACAGGCCCTTCAGCCCACAATGTGGTGTCGAACTTTTACCCTAAATCTAAGGTCTACCTAACCTCCACCCCTACCTTATACTATCATCCATATGCCTACCTAATAGTCACTTAAATACCCCTAATGAGGCCGACTCCACTATCCTCTCCGGCAATGCATTCCACGCCCCTGCCACTCTGAGTAAAGAACCTACCTCTGATGGCTCCCCTATATCTAGCTCCACTCACTTTAAAACTATGCCCCCTCGTAAGAGCTACCTCCACCCTAGGAAAAAGTCTCTTGGCGTCCATTCTATCTGTACCTCTGATCATTTTGTACAACTCTATCAAGTCAAAAGGATGTCAGATTCCTACCCTAAAAGATATTGGTAAGCCATGCAGACTTTTACAGCAATCTCCATTAGTTATGTTGTCACCACTGACTCACTTTTAATTTCAGATTTTTAGGTAAATCAAATGATTTGTGGATAAAACCTACATCCCTAGAACATTAGCCTGACATTTTGGATTATGAGTGTTACTGTCTCCCAATTCATGATAAGACTTGGCTAATAAGCTGGGCAGATTGAGTAATTTGTTGAAACATCGTTTGATTCACAGTGCAATCTGAAATCTATTTCTCAATCGCCCAACGTTTGCTTGCATAACCAAAAGAAGTGTTGAGTGCTTGTTGTTTCTGCTGTTAATACCTTAAAGGCCTGGTTAACTTTACATTTCTAGGGCTGTCGCAAAAATATAGTTTTGCTTCCAGGAATCTACGAGAGCCAGTTTCTATTTTTAAAAAAATCTTTTTCTCACAGTAATATTACTTTAAGGTTTGATGATTTTCTATGCAGAATGTACTGAGTTAATGAGTAGGTTAAATGCTACATTTTGATATAGAGGGTGTCAGGTGCCATGCAAGTTGGTAGAAAAATGCAAGTTGGCTTGGGGTATGAGACGCTGTACAGCATGGGTAAATTGGCTTGGGGTATGAGAGGCCATACAGCATGGGTAAATTGGTTTGGGGTATGAGAGGCCGTACAGCATGGGTAAATTGGCGTGGGGTATGAGAGGCTGTGCAGCATGGGTAAATTGGCTTTGCTTGGCATGAGTGACAGATATAGAAGCATTGGTTTAAACTGAAGTTATGAGGGACAATGATGGTGGGTTCAGGAGCATATGTTGGCATGGAGTGAGCATGAAGAGAGTGTGAGGAGTTGAGAGGTGAGGGCTAGACAACTTTTTTTCTGTTTTATTGCCTTTATGATAATAGGGAGGAAGTGTTCTTTTTTAATCCATTCACTAGATGAGGGTGTTGCTGGCAAGGCAGCATTTACTGCCCAGAGGGCAGCTCAGAGTCAACCACATCTCCGTGGGTCTGGAGTCACTTGTGGGTCAGACCAGGTAAGGATGGCTGTTTCCTTCCCGAAAGGACATTAATGAACCAGATGTTTTTTTCAACAATGAACTATGGATTCATGGTCATCATTAGACTCTTAATTCCAGATATTTATGAAATTCAAATTCCACCATCTGCTGGGTCCCTAGAACGTTATCTGGGTTTCTGGATTAACAGTCCAGTGTTAATACCACCAGGCCTTCACCTCCCACTGCTGAAGTGAGTCGTTTAATAGTCCTCTTCATACCCAGCAGCCTCAGAGTACGTCCAAATTCTTTCCAAAGCCAAATGGAGCATTTAATCACTGCCGACTACAAGAGCTTTGCTGTGGAGGCACTGTGCATACATTGTTAGGTGAACAGAGGAGAATTGTAGGGAGTCATGCGGGTTTCTCTCCACAGGCTCCAGCCAGTTACTTCATGCAACTCTCTTCTACTTACCTGAATAACTATGTACGATGCCTCCAGAGCACTGCTCTTGCAGTCAGTAGAGATCAAATGCTCACTAGTACTGGGATCTTCCTGTGCTCATGCTGCAGGTGCCATTTTTAAAATGCCAGCTATGCATCTATCAAACACTCCCAGACTGGTCTGAAGTAGCAATCCAGGTCAGGAGGAACATGCAGGATGGCTGCAAGAGGTTAATGACCTTAGGCTCTCTGCAAGTGTAAGTGTTACCACCTTCTCTCTCCTGGGCAACACTTACTGTAACTGAGAGTGCACCACCTCCCCACCAAGGCTTCTGGTTTGGTACTCTCAATATTCTATGTTGTGTTCACTCAATGCCCCTCACTCACCAAATCCTTTTGAGGGACAGTGCAGTCATTGCCCATGGAGTATATTTTGAGATGTTGGGGAATGCTGACCAAGTTGGACACTAGAGAAGATGCTTGTGGGCTGCAGTTGTCGGATACCTGCTCAGACTTTTACACTGAGTATTGTTGCCATCTTGTTTCTCTTCATTGCCTGGAAAAATAGCAAACTGCATACAAGTGAGGTGAGATTTGGTAATAATTAGATGTTGATGTGTAAATCGGCCTCTCTGCTCATTCGCAAGATTCTCTTCTTCCATTAAAACTTTAAAGTGAATTTCAGACTTTCCTTACATCAAAAACATCATTTTTCTGTTTTCACCATATTTTATCAACTAACCAGCCATTGCCCATGTCATTCAGAGAGTGGGAAGGTTCTGCTCATTGTTTCTCTGGAGCAGATTTCATAATCTACTCTTTGGTTTTGTACGAAGCATATTACAAAATTACAGCATCACATAATTTAGTGGTAGTAAATTAAACTAATTGCTACCAAAACGTTAATCTCCTCAGGTCTTAAATCAAAGGTCCTAGAATGAGAGATCCAGTGAGCTAAATTCCCGGGCTCCATTTTTTCACTTTTATTGAAACATAAATTACATCGCTGCAGAGCCTTGTCTGATCAGAAAATAGTCTTCTGAAGTTGAAAATGGCATTTTAAATCAATTGTACCATTAATAAATCATCATATTCAATGTAAAGAAGTGTCACTATTTGGAAAGGTAAAATCTGCCAATCCAACACATAATCCTACATCAGTGTAGCTAAATATAATTTATTTTGCTTCCACACAAAAAAATCCTTTCTTATGACCACTGTAGTAATTAACACACATCTTTCCATGTAGTATCACCATTCACATTATTGCAAAGTATACAAATTGGCCCAAAACCATTTGACTGTAAATTTCTACTGATTCTATCATTCTTCAGTCTTTAAATATGTCTGTTTTTAATATATTGTACCACAAATACAAGTCCATTAAAAATAATAGTAACATTGTGTCGACGGTGTACCAAGTTCTTGGTACAACCAGGGAATTTTATGAAAAGCATTTTGAATGAACACAACACATTCAGATGAACTAATTTAGCATTTTGTAATAGATATTAATAATTAAATATACTAAAACCAACTAAACTATTTGACATTATATAGTTTCAACTATCAATGTAACCACTGTATGATATATACTTAATGAAAACAAATTGATATTTAAGAAAAGATGCCAATACACCAGTGTACTGGAATAAAATAAAATTAGAGTAAAAAGTGCGGTTTGTCCTCAAGGCTACAACAATTCTCTCTCTCTCTCTGACTTTCTTTCATAAAGCTTGGCAGTATTTTCTTTGAGTAAAATCTAAAATTTTGTTGATGCAATGATTTGCCCAAAAAACATTATATTTCAAATCTATGTAGCAGAAATAAAGTAATTTTTGATTTGTAGCAGAATTATCAATAGTCACATATATATATATAACTACACAAATATGTCAACATGACTTTGATACAAGAGAAACTAAAATTGTGTAAAAAGTACTGTGTAGTTTCCTATATGTAGCAATTAGATTATAATCAATACTTGATTGTTGGAAAACTGGATACGCCCAGAGAAGGTTTGAGGCTTTTGCAGATGATCTGAGATCAACACAACACTGGAGGCTTGGAAAAATCACTATCTCAAAACTTTGGTGTCAATTGATTCATTAGTCCTTATGTACTTTGGCATTATAAATTTGGTATGGCGGCTTCTGTCACATTTGCTACAAAGGAAGACAGCAGGCTGAGATCAATCAACGTGTATAGATTTCTCCTTTCTTCATCCAATGTGACATTTTTCATGGAAATAAACAGAAATTGATGAAATAAGACCTTCATTGGTCATACTGTTGTGATATAACCAATATCCAATATTTGGTACTTAAAACAGGGAGTCTTTAAATGAAAATACCATAGTTTTTTAAAACATATATGCACATCTATATATACTGAAATTCAACTATCTTTTCCACTTGCAATTTTGTAAAATGAATGGTATCAATAAGTATGGATAATAAGATGAATGATTTTATTAAAGTGAACAGTTATTGATGCAGACTTCAATCCTATACTCCATACCATAAAAAGGTATGTACTCTGCAGATAGACATATTCCATCACTTCTGACTGTCTGACATCTGTTTAGCTGTTTTGGAATATAGCATTTTCAGTTTGTGCCATTTTGTTCACCATGGATGCCATGGAGATGTTCTAGTCTTGCTAGCAGTTATCAAAGAAAGACAACATAATTTGCAGGGATCAGTCCTGTTTTCCCTTCATATGTTCCTTGTAGCCAACCTGGTTCCACTGATGCATGTACTAAAAAAAAATTGAATGAGAATGATTATAATTAATTACTGCATTTTAACATTAAATTTTTACTGCAATTAAATCCAAGAAGTGCAGAAAACAATTTAAGCATTTTTCAAAAAAAGTATGTGAAAACCATTAACTGGAGTTTTTAAAATTGTTTTTACATTGTACAAGTTGCAGACGGTATGAGCTAGACCAGCAATTATTCCGTATTCCTGGCTCTGGTGGTCAGCTGCCTTCTCAAGCCACTGCAGTCTATGTGCTGTAAGTGAATTTGCAGTGCTGTCAGGAAGTTAGTTCCAGGTTTTGATCCAGCGACAGGAGAGGAACAGTGATATTTTGGCCTATCAGGATAGTTTGTGTTTAGGATGAGAACTTGTAATTGGTATGACAGGTAGTAACTCTTCTACGATTACATGGAAAGGTGCTGTGGGGGTGTGGAGAGGTGTCAGGAGTGGACCAGAATGTCCCAGAGGGAACAGTGCCTGTGGAAGGCTGACAAGGGAGGGAAGAGGAAGATGTATCTGGTGGGGGCATCCTGCTGGAGGTGATGGAAATGGCAGCAAATGATTTTTTGGCTGTGGTTGCTGGTATAATGGAAAGTGAGGAACGGGGGACCCAATTGACATTGTGGGAAGGAGGAGAGGGGGTGAGGGCAGAAGTGCAGGAGATATGTCATATACGACTGAGGACCCTGTCAACTACAGTGCTCAGGAATTGTTGTTTGAAGAAAAGGGTGGACATTTCAAAGGCCCCCTTGAAGAAGCTGGAATCATTGGAACAGATACAACAAAGAGGAACTAGGAGAATGCAATGGAGTATTTTCAGGAAGTGGGGTGTAAGGAAGTATATTTTCGAGGTAACGGTGGGAATCAACAGGTTTGTAATACATTTTCCAGATTTCTAGTTCAGTGTCATTAACAAAAGCCACTGTCTCCTACTGTCATTTTCTTCAGAGTTTCGGGGACAAAATGTCGGACTTTCCTAGGGAACAGGACTCAGTGTGTCTACATCATAAGTACAGTTGCCAACTGGTGAAAATGGCTCATCACCACCTTAGCAATTGCAATTGGGGATGGAGGATAAATGTTGGCCTTGCAAGTGATGTCAATATTTGAACAAACAGCACAGCTATTTCTTCTTTCGTTTCTCTCGCTTCCCTCACCAACCTGGGATAGATCCCATCTGGACCTGGGGACTTGTCCACCCTAACGTTCCTTGTGTATGAATAAAAGGCTTTGGGATTTTCCTTAACCCTGTTTGCTAAAGATATTTCATGACCCCTTTTATCCCTCTCAATTTCTCACTATTGGCCCTACTTTCCTGATATTCTTCCAAAGCTTCATCTGTTTTTAGTCACCTAGACCTTATGTATGCTTCCTTTTTCATCTTTGTTCATCTCAAATTTTCACCTGTCATCCATGGTTACCTAATCTTGCCCCTTCTATCCCTTATTTTCACAGGGACATGTCTGTCCTGTACACTAATCAACCTCTCTTTAAATGCCTCCCACATATCAAGTGTAGATTTACCCTCAAACAGCTGTTCCCAATCCAAAGTCCCCAGCTCCTGCTGAATTTTGCTATTGTTGGTCTTCCCCCAATTCAGCATTCTTCCTTTAGGACCACTCTCATCTTTGTCCACGGGTATTCTAAAACTTACGGAATTATGATCACTATTCCCAAAGTAATCCCCTACTGAAACTTCAACCACCTGGCTGGGCTCTTTCCCCAACACCAGGTCCTGAATGGCCTCTTCCCCAGCTGGATTATTTACATACTAAGTAACAGAGAAAACTGAGTCCCAGTAAATGATACTGGCCCAGACCAAGACCTTGTGTATCACACAGTTCACTTGATCAAGATTATTTATTAAGATAGAATTTCAGTTCAATTTCCAGAACCATTTCTGATCAGGTTATGCAAACTCTTTATTGTATACAAATTCTAAATCAATACAAAATCATTCAAGTCATTACAAAATCAAAGCAAATGCATAAATCAAAATACATGAAATGCATTTGGGAAAAAAAAGCCTGTGCCTTCCAAATACAGCAAACAGCTGGGAAGAAACATGCACAAACAGTTAATTGTACAGCACTTGAACTGCAACTTAGATTTGGAATTTACCAGATCTCTAATAGACATGTGCTTAGAACTCACCATTAGTGAACATTGCTCCCTGTGGGAAAGAAAGTTCGTGGCTGTGCTCAGCTTTACAAGCATACATAGCTTTGGCTTGGCTGTTTCAAAGAAATATATCAATCATAAAACACATGCAGTACATTACCAATAAATAGAAAAATAACTAATATTATATTTTAACATGATATCTTTGAAACATAGAACACAACCTAAAATATAAATATTTTTAATCTTCCTGAACAGTCGGTGCTGTTTTTAAAAAAGGGAAACCGCTTTCTGCCGTACTATCACAACGTTTAAGAAGAAGTTTAGTTATTGAAATGTCAATATGGTAAATGCAAATAATGAAATGTGAGGCTGGATGAACACAGCAGGCCCAGCAGCATCTCAGGAGCACAAAAGCTGACGTTTCGGGCCTAGACCCTTCATCAGAGAGGGGGAAGGGGTGAGGGTTCTGGAATAAATAGGGAGAGAGGGGGAGGCGGACCAAAGATGGAGAGAAAAGAAGATAGGTGTAGAGGAGAGTATAGGTGGGGAGGTAGGGAGGGCATAGGTCAGTCCAGGGAAGACGGACAGGTCAAGGAGGTGGGATGAGGTTAGTAGGTAGGAGATGGAGGTGCGGCTTGGGGTGGGAGGAAGGGATGGGTGAGAGGAAGAACAGGTTAGGGAGGCAGAGACAGGTTGGACTGGTTTTGGGATGTGGTGGGGGAAGGGGAGATTTTGAAGCTGGTGAAGTCCACATTGATACCATTGGGCTGCAGGGTTCCCAAGCGGAATATGAGTTGCTGTTCCTGCGACCTTCGGTTGGCATCATT
This sequence comes from Stegostoma tigrinum, assembly GCF_030684315.1. NCBI lineage: Eukaryota > Metazoa > Chordata > Chondrichthyes > Orectolobiformes > Stegostomatidae > Stegostoma > Stegostoma tigrinum. The sequence goes on along the minus strand of NC_081359.1, from coordinate 398,676 downwards.
GTGGCACTGCAGGAGGCCCATGATGGACATGTCATCTAAAGAATGGGAGGGGGAGTGGAAATGGTTTGCGACTGGGAGGTGCAGTTGTTTATTGCGAACCAAGCGGAGGTGTTCTGCAAAGCGTTCCCCAAGCCTCCGCTTGGTTTCCCCAATGTAGAGGAAGCCACACCGGGTACAGTGGATGCAGTATACCACATTGGCAGATGTGCAGGTGAACCTCTGCTTAATGTGGAAAGTCATCTTGGGGCCTGGGATAGGGGTGAGGGAGGAGGTGTGGAGGCAAGTGTAGCATTTCCTGCGGTTGCAGGGAAAGGTGGCCTGGTTCCAGTCTCAAGTGGATTTTTATGTGTCTTCTGCTTCATAATATGCACCGACTGTTTGTGCAACTTTGGTTAGATGAATAATCAAAGATAGCCTTCAAACAAACTCCACTGAAAAGGAATGGCATGTTTCATAAACACTGCTAGTCATGAGGTCATGGGAGAATTACATTTTTCTTTCTGAAAAGTCAATTTTACAGAAGTGTTTATTTAATTAATCAAAGTGTGCATAAAAACATATGTATTTGGATACAGGGATTGGACAGTCTGGAGGCAGGAAGCATGTTTTCGCTGATGGGTGAGTCCAGAACCAGAGGACACAGTTTAAAAATAAGGGGTAGGCCATTTAGAATGGAGTTGAGGAAAAACTTCTTCACCCAGAGAGTGGTGGATATATGGAATGCTCTGCCCCAGAAGGCAGTGGAGGTCAACTCTCTGGACACTTTCAAGAAAGGGATGGATAGAGCTCTTAAAGATGGTGGAATCAAGGGTTATGGGGATAAGGCAGGAACAGAATACTGATTGTGGATAATCAGCCATGATCATATTGAATGGTGGTGCTGGCTCGAAGGGCCAAATGGCCTACTCCTGCACGTATTGTCTATTATCGAGTGTCTATAATCTAAACTGTTTGTCAATCATTTTTGCATCTTTGGCAATAAACCAGTTAATTATTGCTGACTTAAAGCAACCAAGCTTAATATTGAACTTGACAGTTTGAGATGCACATAATTAGCCATACTGTTAGAGTCATTACATTTAAAATCTATAACCAGTGGAGAAGTGGGGCTAGAAAAGGAAACAGTGCATGCCTCTAACCTAGCGGTAACACATCATATGCTATGATTTGCATAAAATTAAATACAGTTTTGATTTCTTCAGTAACAAACATCAAATTGAACATTACTAAATTATGAACATAAGGAGAACTTTAATTGTGAATTGGCCAGATAAGTAATCTGCGAGCAAAGCTGAGCTTCAAATTAACATTTTATCTCAGTATTTCAGGTTTTTGCTCGAATAATATTTGGTATGTTCACCATTGTGTAGTAATTAGTTACATTTTTTCTCCAACTGGTTAAATGTCAACTTATACATACGCTTTTAGCAAAATATGCTCTTAGTTCTCAGTGACAATTAAGAATGAAGTATGTGATCAATCTTGCTTGTTGTTTGCCTAGGCTTAGTAATTAACTGAGATTTAATCTAAGTATCAGTTAATGGCTAATTATTAGAATACTTAGTTATGCAGAAGACTCAAAGTAAGTGGCACTACATCTGAAAACTCTGGAACAAAGTACAAATGTTAAAAATGTGATAGAAATAAGGACGTGGAACATATAAAGTTGTTTATTTACCATTTGGATGAATTTGGTTTAGCAGTACCAATATTTTCAAACAACTGAGCTCTGGATGCAACTCTAGAGAGGAGAAAATAATTCAACATGTCAAGAAATTGAAGGGAATAGGCTTTTGATTTCATCAAAGTTCACACTCTTTGTACAGTTTTGATGCATTTACTTCCATGTAAACTACAAAAAAGCAGGCAGATTCCCTGATATATGAAAGCTGCAACATATTTTATGTAATTCTGCGACTGCACGCTGCAAGATCTCTTTGTATTTTCACTTGGCATGATATCTGCTAATTTCTGTCTTATTCTTTTCCTCCCAACCCTTGCTCCCCCAGTCAGCCCATTCCATTTCAGCCCCTGTGAGTGCTTCTACACTAATACGAAGTTCAAACTGAAGTAATTGTTCAGTAGTAATAAAGTGTGAAGCTGAATGAACACAGCAGGTCAAGCAGCATCTCAGGAGCACAAAAGCTGACGTTTCGGGCCTAGACCCTTCATCAGAGAGGTCTAGGCCCGAAACATCAGCTTTTGTGCTCCTGAGATGCTGCTGGGCCTGCTGTGTTCATCCAGCCTCACATTTTATTATCTTGGATTCTCCAGCATCTTCAGTTCCCATTATCTCTAATTGTTCAGTAGTATTTTGAAGGCACACTGGGGTAGTTCAGAAGGGATGAAAATATGCTATTAACACAAGATCATTCTACAATGGTATGTTATTATACAGTATTTTGTTGAAAGCTTTTATTCTCTGTGGTGATAGTTTTTCTTCATTTATTTTCAACAAGTATTATTCAGCTAGCATTGGAAGATGTCCTTATTTTTAACTAATTTTGTCAGTTCATGAAGAGCCAAGTGAATGCTTTTTACCAGTCACTTCGTTGTGACAGCTGTCATTTCATAGCATACACATCCATGAGATACATGAGGTGAAATATAGAATGGTAATTTGTTCCTCAGCATACGGTTACTTTCCTTTTTTAATAAAAGGGAATACAGGCAATCAAATTGTGCTAAGTTGTTAAAGTGTTTTTCTAATAAACATGTTGATGTATACAATTAAATGTCAGTCTCTCCTGATAAACTTGTGCAAGGTCCTTGGTCTGATCTCAACCAAATTTATTGGGAGATCAATAGAAAATCTGCAGAAACAATGGACAACTTCTGTGGAGAAAGAAACAGAGTTAATATTTTGAGTCCAATAAGACTTTTCCTTCAGAATAAAGGTGGGATGATACCTTGAACCAAGGAGCATGACATAGCGGAATTACCACCAAACCATCCTCATTAAGCGGCCATCTTTGTTCTCCTAGCATGGGATTCTGTGACCCCTCCTACATTCTTACAACACCGACATCAAAACTCAGAAATTCCTTTGCCCAACCTGGAACTGTATATTCCACAAAGCACATGACAAATTTAGGTTACTTTTCTCCAAACTTTTTTTCCTATTTCCCTTGTTTATCATCCTCATATTTTATGGGTTTAATTCAAGCTACAGTGTCTGGTATAATCACTTTCAATATAATGAAAATCTGCATTTAGTGCAGGGTTCTCACGGCTCCTGGCGCCATCTTCTGTCCCCCTCAACTTGAGGCCCTTCTCAGCCCCTGACAGTTCCTCCAGCCGTAAACTTCAGTTAAGATCATTTACAGCACTAAAATGATGTAAAAGGCCTGTCAAATCCATGCCAGCTCTTGGCAGAGCAATCCAGTCATTCCCAATGTTTCATCAAATCCCCATGTTGGCCCCAAATTTATTTTTTTTCCCCAAGTGCCAATCTAATTTCCTTCAGAAAACGCTGATGTTTATGTTTCCTCCACCTGTGTTTTCTTTTTTCCCCAATGAATTACATGCTTAAACTTACCATGCTCTTGTTTTATTTTCTCCCAGCTCCTCTTGCCTACAGCAGTACTCAAAGAACAAAAAAAATTACAGCACAGGAACAGGCCCTTCGGCCTTCCAAGCCTGCGCCGATCGAGATCCTCTAACTTGTCACATACTTTCTAAGGGTCTGTATCCCTTTGCTCCCTGCCCATCCATGTACCTGTCCAGATACATCTTAAAAGACACTATTGTGTCTGCGTCTACCACCTCCGCTGGCAACGTGTTCCAGGCACCCACCACCCTCTGTGTAAAGAACTTTCCATGCATATCTCCCTTAAACTTTCCTCCTCTCACTTTGAACTCATGGCCCCTAGTAATTGAGTCCCCCACTCTGGGGAAAAAGCTTCTTGCTATCCACGCTGTCTATACCCCTCATGATTTTGTCGAACTTGTCCATACCCCTCATGATTTTGTAGACTCATGCCCTGTAATTCTTCTACAATCTACAATAAGATTGGTGGAGCAGCAGACAGTGAAGGGAACTGTCGGAGAATGAAGCATGATATAGATAGACTGGAGAGATGGGCGGAGAAATGGCAAATGGAGTTCAATCCAGGCAAATGTGAGGTGATGCATTTGGGAAGATCCAATTCAAGAGCGAACGATACGTTAAATGGAAAAGCCCTAGGAAAAACTGATGAACAGAGAGATCTGGGTGTTCAGGTCCATTGTACCCTGAATGTGGCAACGCAGGTCGATAAAGTGGTCAAGAAGGCATATGGCATGCTGTCATTCATCGCAGAGGGTATTGAATGCAAGAGTTGGCAGGCCATGCAACGGTTGAACACAGAACATAGAACAATGCAGCGCAGAACAGGGCCTTCGGCCCTCGATATTGTGCCGACCTGTGAACTAATCTAAGCCCATCCCCCTACACTATCCCATCATCATCCTTATGCTTATCCAAGGACTGTTTAAATGCCCCTAATGTGGTTGCGTTAACTACATTGGCAGGCAGGGTGTTCAACGCCCTTACCACTCTCTGAGTAAAGAACCTGCCTCTGCCATCTGTCCTAAATCTATCAGTCCTCAATTTGTAGCTAAGCCCTCTTGTACAAGCTGACATCATCATTCTCGGAAAAAGACTCTCACTGTCCACCCTATGCAATCTTCTGATCATCTTGTATTTCTCTATTAACTCCCCTCTTAGCCTTCTTTTCTCTAATGAGAACAGACCCAAGTCCCTCAGCCTTTCTTCATAGGGCCTGCGCTCCAGACCAGGCAATATCCTGATGAATCTCCTCTGCACCTTTTCCAATGCTTCCACATCCTTCCTGTAATGGGGTGACCAGAACTGCACGCAATAGTCCAAGTGAGGTTGTATAGGGCTTTGGTTCAGCCACTTTTGGAGAACTGTGTACAGTTCTGGTCGCTACATTGCCAAAAGGATGTGGATGCTTTGGCGAGGGTGCAGAGGAGGTTCACCAGGATGTTGCCTGGTATGGAGGGTGCTAGCTATGAAGAGAGGTTGAGTAGATTAGGATTATTTACATTAGGAAGACGGAGATTGAGGGGGGACCTGATTGAGGTCTACAAAATCATGAGGGGTATAGAAAGGATGGATAGCAAGAAGCTTTTTCTCAGAGCAGGGGACTCAGTTACTAGGGGGTCACGATTTCAAGGTGAGAGGGGAAAAGTTTAAGGGAGATATGCATGGAAAGTTCTTTACACAGAGGGTGGTGGGTGCCTGGAACATGTTGCCAATGGAGGTGGTAGAGGTGGGCACGGTGGTGTCATTTAAGATGTTTGGACAGATACATGAATGGACAGGGAGCAGAGGGATTTAGATTCTTGGAAAATAGGTGACAGTTTTAGATAGAGGACCTGGATCGGTGCCACCTTGCAGGGCCGAAGGGCCTGTTCCTGTGTTGTAATTGCTTTGTTCTTTGGTCTTTATCCACTCATCAAAAGGGCTATCCCTTGTCTACCTTACCTAAACTTGTATCTTTTTCGTCCAGCCTCTCTAACTTAACTTTGTAACTAAAACTCATCATTGGGTCCATTCTGATCGTTTTGGACTGTAACCTGGAAACAGCCTTCACACCTGTGAAAACGTGGTGATCAGACTGGAAGCAATAATCCAGTTGGGAACCATTGAATGCTTTATAATATTTAGCACAGCATCCCTACTTTTGTAAATAAAGCCACTAGGCTGGGTTGGATTTGACAAACGTTTTTGTATACAGGACATACCTGGTGATTTCACACATTGCCAGTGTTGTAGCTGTACTGGAACAGCTTGGCTAGAGATACAGCTACTTCTCGAGCAAAATTTTCAGTATTATTGATGGAATGCTGTCAGGACCCACAGCCTTTGCAGTATCCAACACCTCCAACCATTTCTTGGTAACACTTAGTGATTAGAATTGGCTGAAAGCAGGCATCTGTACTGCTGGGATCTCCAAAGAAGACTGAGATGGGTAATTTGCTTGGCATTTTTTGCCAAAGATTGTTTGGTTTGCTTCAGCCTCATTTTCACAAGTTATTCTGTGTATTCTGAACTCTGTCTTGAAATGCCTGCTACTCCTCATCTAATATCGCAGATCACTTCAGTTAACTTTCATGCCAAGACAGAATCATAGAATCCCTACAGTGTGGAAACAGGTCATTTGGTCCAACAAGTCCATACTGTCCCTCCAAAGAGCATCCCACCCAGACCCATTCCCCTACCCCTGCATTTCCCATGTCTAACCCACCTAACCTAAACATCCCTGAACATTATGAACTAATTAGCATGGCCGATCCACCTAGCCTGCACATCTTTGGACTGTGGGAGGAAACCAGAGCATCCAGAGGAAACCCACGCAGACATGGGGAGAACATGCAAACTCCACACAGGCAGTCACCCGAGGGTGGAATCAAGCCTGGGTCCCTGGCGCTGTGAAGCAGCAGTGCTAACCACTGAGCCACCGTGCCACCCCATAGTTGCCCATTTTAAGTTTAATGCACTAGTCTTAGACCCACTGTTTTCCTTTTCAAGCTGGATTTAAATTCAATCATGCTATTTTCACTGTTACTTCGAGGGACCTCCAGCGTACTTACTTAATCTTATCACATTTCACAATACCAAGTCTAATATGGCCAACTCTTTGGTCTGTTCCAGAATGCGTTGTAACTATCTTGAAACATTCTGTGAACTCCTCACTGAGGCCACTATTATCCATCTGGTTTTTCCAGTTTATATGTAAATTAAAATCATACATAATTATTGCCATTCCTTCATCACAAGTTTATAGTCCAACAGGTTTATTTGAAAGCACAAGCTTTCAGAGTCTCACTCCTTCTTCAGATGCTAGTAAGAGAGGTGGTATCAGACACAGAATTAATAATAAAAGATGAAAGGGTCACTACACCTCTCTCATTAACACCTGAAGAAAGAGCGTGGCTGAGAAAGCCTGTGTTTTCAAAGAAACCTGTTGCACTATAATCTGATATCGTGTGATTTCTGACTTTGTCCAGCCCAGACCTACACTGGCACCTTTACATCATGTTCATCACGAGTACCCAACATTTCTTCTTAGATACTTTTCCCAGAATTATGGTCACTGTTGAGGAGCCTGTAAATCACTCCCATTAGTGGATTCTTTTCCATACTATTCGTCTACTCCACCCAGATCGATTTTACGTCCTGATTTCCTGAACCGAGGTAATCTTTAACAATTGTACCATGTTTGGTTGGGAGTACTATCCCTCCACCTTTACCCAGCTTCCTGATTTTTTAAAATGTCACACAGCCCACACGCAATCCTTGTCATTCTGCAGCCAGATCTCTGTAATGCTTATCATATAATATTTATTCAGCTCAATGTGTGCACTTAGTCCATTTAAGACAATAAGCAACAGGAGCAGGAGGGGTCAATGGGTCCCTCAAACCTGCTCTGTCATTCAACTGGATCATGGCTGATCATTTCCATTTTCCTGTCCTTTCGGTGTAAATCCTGATTCTCCTGCTGATCAAGAATCTATTTATCTCAATTTTAAACACACACACGGATTCCGTTCCCATAGATCTCTGTGGTAAAGAGTTCCAAAGACTCTCAACCTCTGATAGAAGAGCTTTTCACTGTATTTTTCATGTAAAAGTACAAGCAATAATAAACTTCTATTCTATTCTCCATCACTGTCCTAAATTGCTGTTCCTTTATTCTGAGACTATGGTCTCTAGTCTTAGACTCTCCCATGAGGGGTGACATTCTCTGAGCACTTAAGTTCCTTAAGAATTTGATGTGTTTCAATGAGTTCACCTTTCAGTTCCAGAGGTAAAGCAGTTTCTCTGCTATTAGGCAAGTTGGCTAAAGAGATTACTGTTATACAAAAGCTGGAAGCTCTCAGTGACAGACAGGGCGGGAGAATCAAAAATTGGCTTCACATTTCCCACTTTCATAAGCTTTCAACTAACTGGATACATTTGAAGGCTATCCATAATTCATAACTTCTGAGTTTCTGTGGTCAAGATGCCGAACCTATCACAAAACATGCTATTTGGATATTATGCTATTAGTTGATGTTTATTGTTTGAACCATTTATTTGGAGGTGCTAGGTTACACTCTTATGTTTTTTTTAACTACAAGCGATTGTGTTCACTGAACTGTATTTCACTAAAACTAGAATATGAACCCAGCATTAAACTGTTCTATTTTATTCCGTTACATAGCTTTTATATCAATAATATGTATCGTTGAATGGAGAGCTCCCTGCCTCACAGGAGCAGATGCTTGAGTGACAGAGATCAACAGGAAGTGAGAGGATATGTTTTTAAGGGGAGGCAGACAGACCTTCAAAGAACATCTTCCAATGGGAATGTGAGCACGTGGTCAGGGAGGTCAATGCCTGTAGTGAGGTGCCCAAGATCTGGCAGCAGTATGGCACTGTACAATGACCAATGCATTCAAAAATAACAATACATAACCACTGCAGCTCCAACCTCTCACACTGCAAAATGTTCATCTACTGCTACAAATATCCAGATGTTAACTGGATGTCAAGACTAAGATTGAACAATCAGATGTTCCACCTCAACCTCAGGCAACTTCCAATTATGCAAAACTCACACCTATTTCTCACAAACTTCAATTTTTTTGCCATGACAACAATAAAACCAATTTCCATTTCAAGCCCACCGACTCCCACGGCTACCTAGAATACACCTCCTCCCACCCACCTTCCTGCAAAAATTCCATTCCCTATTCCCAATTCCTTCACCTCCACCGCATCTGCTCCCAGGTTGAGGTATTCCACTCCCGTACATCTCAGATGTCCTCGTTCTTCAAGGACCACAACATCCACCCAGCAGTGGTCGAGAACGCAATTGACCGTGTCTCCCGCATTTCCCGCACTTCATCCTTCACATCCCCTCCCCGCAATAGCCGCCAAAAGAGAATACCCCTTGTCCTCATATACCACCCCACCAACCTCCGGATACAATGGATCATCCTCCGACACCTCCGCCATCTGCAATCCGACCACACCACCAAAGACTTTTTTCCATCCGCACCCTTGTCTGCTTTCAGGAGGGACCACTCTCTCTGTGACTCCCTTGTCCGCTCAACACTCCCCTCCAACCCCACCACACCTAGCACTTTCCCCTGCAACTGCGGGAAGTGTTACACCTGCCCCCACACCACCTCCCACACCCCTGCACATCTGCCAAAGTGGTATACTGCATCCACTGTACCCGTTGTGGCCCCATCTACATCAGGGAAACCAAGCAGAGGCTTGGGGACCACTTTGCAGAACACCTACGCTCGGTTCACAATAAACAACTGCACCTCCCAGTCACGAACCATTTCAACTTCCTCTCCCATTCCTCAGATGACATGTCCATCATGGGCCTCCTGCAGTGCCACAATGATGCCACCCGAAGTTTGCAGGAACAGCAACTCATATTCCGCTTGGGAACCCTGCAGCCTAATGGTATCAATGTGGACTTCACAAGCTTCAAAATCTCCCCTCCCCCTACAGCATCCCAAAACCAGCCCAGCTCGTCCCCGTCTCCCTAACCTGTTCTTCCTCTCACCTATCCCCTCCTCCCACCTCAAGCTGCACCTCCATTTCCTACATACTAACCTCATCCCGCCCCTTCAACTGTCCATCCTCCCTGGACTGACCTATCCCCTCCCTACCTCCCCACCTATACTCACCTTTACTGGTTCCATCCCCGCCTCTTTGACCTGTCTGTCTCCTCTCCACCTATCTTCTCCTCTATCCATATTCGGGCCGCCTCCTCCTTACTCCCTACTTATTTCAGAACCCTCTCCCCCTACACCTTTTCTGATGAAGGGTCTAGGCCCGAAACATCAGCTTCTGTGCTCCTAAGGTGCTGCCTGGCCTGCTGTGTTCATCCAGCTCCACACTTTGTTATCTTGGATTCTCCAGCATCTGCAGTTCCCATTATCACTGATACAATAGTGAACAGGCGTTTTCTTTTTAAATAACTGGTAACAGTTTAATACTAAATGAGACAAAGAATGTATTCCAGATTTATCAACTGAATCTAAGTTTCACCAGCAGCCATGGTGGGGTTTGAACATGGATCCTCAGAGCATGAGCATAGGCCTCTGGATTACATTTCCACCACTACAACACCTCCCCCAATCTGTTGGCAGCTTGGTTCTCATTGTACAGCAGTTCTTCTTGTGACAGCAGGTGGCAAAGTGGTTGGTTGGGGTGGTCAGCCACATGTAAAAATTATATCCCTCAGCTCTAAGCAGCCAGCGACTCAATCTTCCTGGTGTCCCAAAAACAGGGCAACAACAGTCTCTCTCTCAGGATGGAAGCACTGGGACTGCTGCCATTCAGAAACATGATACTATGTGCTCAATCACACAGCAACTGCACAATAATGGAGTGGAAGCCCTGGCAGTTCCTCTCCAGTATTGTGCTCATCCATAAATCCACACTGGTCCCTGCATTGTGGCAAGCTCACTATCCTGGTAAATCCCTATTTCTATTCTTTTTGCTTAGAGGGGAATTATGAATTTTTCTCTGGCATATGGGGTTCTCCTTCAGCTCTGCGAAGCAGTGATGGGAGACATTCTGGGCCTTTTGTGAAGTGGCCTCCTCCTCCTCGCTCTATGTGAAGCTTATCCACTTTGCAGCCCATCAACATACAGACTCTAAGGCACAACAACTAGAATTCAGATACCCCCCATTGCAGACTTAGTGTAGACAAATAGCCAAATCCGTACAGTCCCAAACATATTGACCTAGCAAATTCAAGAAATACCCTCACAAATGATTACAGCACTTTCACAAACTTTGCCATAGCAGAACTGCATCTGAAGCACCATGTCTGCTATTTTCATGCCTATCCTTATAACTACTGGCAACGTAAATGGTGGAGGACAGAGCACCTTGGACAATTGTCATTGAATAGACGGTGAAGCTGAACAGCCCAAGTCTGAACGCAGCCTGTAAAATGATGTTCTGGGCACTCCTGATGATTCTAGAGCAGGGATGGCACAGCTGAGCTCATGGTCTTACCATACTGTGCAAGCCCATCATTTAAGCTTCTGCATTGGCTGGCATGATGGAGCCCAAGCTCATGGCCAAATGTGTAGCATTATTCATTCTTTACTCTGAACAAGTTAACTGCTATTGTAGAGAATCTTTCACAAAAGTAGTACTTACACTGATCCAGGTTTCTGATAGCCATTGCTTGTTGATGTGTCTAGTCTTCGTCTAATAGTCACTTTTGGAGGAAGTGTCGGATTAGATGCAGTTTTGGGCGTATCTTTGAAATCCATTGAAGAAAGATTCTGAACAGAACTGCTGAAAGTTCTAGTATTAGCACCTAGAGAAAAAAAAACAAAGCCTTAAGCTCCTTTTTAAAACTTTATAATTAACAATTTTAACCATATAAAAAACTACCTATCAACGTACCATCAGTTGTAGGGAGAGATGTTAGAGAAGTTGTTATTGATCTTTTAAGTCCAGTGTATTTATAGGATCCCTCACTGCATAGGTTTAATGTCTGAGATGTATTTCCTACATTAGTAACAGACAACAAACTCTGAGAATCTGCCTGACCATCTGTTTTAACAGTATCTTCACTGGAGCTTGATTCTGGGCTAGTGGTCCAGACAATTGTGTCCTTTTGCCCAGGCAGTGAGGCAGGTGCTGACACCCAAGGTATTCCACTATCTCCTATCTCCCTTTGCAAATGACGCTGAGAAGAGCTGGTTTTCGAGGAACTGTTTATCTCTGAGGAATGAGACGATAGAGACTCTATGCTTCCCATCGGTGTACTGTCTGGGCTGCTGCTGAAAGCATCACCTGAAAAAAGGAACAACCAATATTGGAGTATGTACAGTACGGCAAATCTCACCCCAGAAATTGAAAAAGATAACTTTACTGTGGTATATAACTTTGGAAAAGTATATGATCAAATATGAAGTTTAAGGCATAAAAACCTCAATCCAAGTTTTCAGAAGTTTGATATATTTTTATTATTGAGAATTGAAAATAATCCCCTTAAAACTTAAAATTTATTTATCAACATAGTGAAGAGGACATATCACTTTTAACTTTACTTGAATATTTTTGACAAAATTAACACTTCCACTGTGTCATATTTTGATTTTCATCAATACAACAATGAATGTAAATCTATTCACAGTATTTCAGGATTACCATTTTTTTCCCATGGAACCACTGTAGAACGTAGTCAATTGGTTAAGTAAAACAACCATGTCAAAATAGCAAACTATCAAAATAAAAATAGAAAGAACTGCAGATGTCATAAATCAGAAACAAAAACAGAAGTTGCTGGAAAAGCTGAGATAACAAAGTGTGGGGCTGGATGAACACAGCAGGCCAAGCGACATCTTAGGAGCACAAAAGATGACATTTCGGCCTAGATCCTTGCTGGAAAAGGTCAGCAGGTCTGGCAGCATCAGTGAAGAGAAATAATAGTTAATTTTTCGGCTCTGGTGACCCTTCGTCAGAAATATTCTGAGGAAGGGTCACCGGACCTGAACAAAGTAAACTATCAAAAGTGGAAAGCTGGATATTTCCATAAGAATATAAGACACAGGAGTAGAACTGTATGAGCTATCAAGCCTACTACACCATTCAATAAGATCAGGATTGATCACTGAATTCAACATCATCGTCCTGCCTGCTTCCCTTGATTTCCTCAGACACCAAAGATTTGACCAGATTAGCAATAAATATTTTCAGGAATGAAGGATCCGTGACCTTCTGGCACAGAGAATTTTGAAGGTGCATAACCCTTCGACTTGCTCCTGATCTTATGATCAGTCCTCTATCCTTTGTCTATATTAAAAATTTGCCAGTCAAAGGAAAATCACCTTTCAGTGTCAACCTGAGAAATTTTTCAGAAAATGATTTCTTTTATTTTCATTCGCCTAAACCCCAAAATTGTAGGCCTGATTTATTCAGCATCTTATCATAGGACATAGAAGTGTCTAATTCCAGGATTATTCCCAATCTAATGATCTTTTACTCTATGTCTCCAAGGCATGTACATCCTGCCTGAGCTGTTTCACTCCTAAAGAACAGAGCTGTAAAACTGGGCCTACAGCAGGCAACTTTCCCTCTAATTTTATTTCTGTCTGCACAGTCTCCAAAGTTTGTGTGCAGTAGTGACTCCCAGTGACTCCTGCATGGTTAGAGGGGACATAGATGGCAGGTGATGGCTGAATCAACAAGAGGAAAAAATCTACTTGACCTTGCCTTAACCAGTAATGGGGACAATAGCAGAAGAAACACGGTATACTACAAACTGCAAGTTCCCCTACAAGCCACATATCATTTTGGAACTATACCACCATTCCTTCATTCTCACTGGCTCAAAGTCCTGGAACTCTCTCCCATTATGCACTGTGGGTTGACTTGTGCCATGTGGAATGCAGCAGCTCAAGAGGCAGCACACCACCCCCATTCCCATTAGGGATAGGCAAAAAATGCTGGCATTGCCAGTGATACCAATATCCTGTGAAAATCCCATCAATCCTAGGCACTCATTTCCAATCATTAGTTTGAATGGTGTATGTGAAACATGAAGCATGCATCTAATAGGAGGAAAATCATCTTCCTGGTAAAGAAAACTGATAGATTAGTGATTACTATAACGAACAGGAACCTCATCAAATGAATCCTCCACATGTAGGTATTAAGGAATGTTTTGAGCTTTTGTTTACATGTTGTGCCAACACAACTCACAAGGGACCAGCTTTAACATAAACTTTTAAAGATCAGCAAAAATGTTTAGTTGATATGTTACGCTTACTGTCTGCATCAGCCAGACACAATGTTGGGCTGTAGATGGCTTTGGGTCTTCTTGGGCCTGTTGACAGGCAAGTTGCCTTGCTTCGCCTAGACCCCGATCTCTGCTCGGGTTGAGGAAGAGGAACATTTGGGTCAGGTAGAGTATGGAATATCTATGAACAAGATAAAAAACCAAAACATTTACTGGTGAAATATTACAAAATACTCTAAGTTATAGAATTGTACATGTAACTGAAGTAGAAGATATGCTGCCTGCATTGCCCTTAACAACATATTATTGATTTACCATTTAGAAATGCAATGTTAATTTTCATCTTTTAAAACAAAGCTGATCTGAAAATACACCAAGCACGGTTACTAAGATATTTCTTTAAAATCAAAAATGCCACTCAACACACTTTTGCCATTGCTTAATATTTTTAGCTCAGACTGATTGAAACTCTGTTCAATCCACCCAAACCTCGGGTTTCATCCTCAACAGAGCAATATCATGACCATACAAGATGTTTTCTTCACATGTCCCATGCACACAAGCATGCATGTATGCAATTATTACACTAATGAGATGACATCACAGTAATATCTGTCCTCTTTTTCAGTCCAGTTCTTAAGTAAAAAACTTCACTATGCGTATTCAAGTGTTGATACATTTTACAGGATAGAAGGAGTCAATTTAACTGATTGTGGCTCTACCATACACTTTCTGGAAAAATCTGAAACAACCCTCTGACCTCCTAGTCACTGAATCAGGAGTGTCACTAATTTCCTCTCGAAATTAGCAAGGATGTTTACCTCAACTGCCCCACATAGAAAGATATTCTATATTGTAATAATTGTAGACAAAATTCTCCTTTATCTACCTTAGTAGCCATTTAAAATCCTCCACTGCTTCCCAAATTCAAGAAATAGTGCTTCCATCATAACCTGGTCAAAACCAAAAGCCACTATTAAATCTATTAACTTCCACTGCTCTATTCCATAGAACATAGAACAGAGAAAAGTACAGCACAGTACAGGCCCTTCGGCCCTCAATGTTGCGCCGTGGAATAATCCTAATCCAAAACTAAAATAACCTAACCTACATTCCCCTCAATTCACTGCTGTCTATGTGCATGTCCAGCAGTTGCTTAAATGTCACTAATGACTCCGCTTCCATGACTTCGACTGGTAAACTATTCCACGCACTCACAACTCTCTGGGTGAAGAACCTCCCTCTGACGTCTTGTCTATACCTTCCTCCTAACACCTTAAAACTATGATCCCTCGTGGCAGTCAATCCTGCCCTGGGGAAAGGTCTCTGGCTATCGACTCTATCCATGCCTCTCATTACCTTGTACACCTCGATCAGGTCACCCCTCTTCCTCCTTCTCTCCAGAGAGAAAAGTCTGAGCTCAGTCAACCTCTCCTCTTAAGACAAGCCCTCCAGTCCAGGCAGCATCCTGGTAAACCTCCTTTGCATCCACTCTAAAGCCTCCACATCTTTCCTGTAATAGGGCGACCAGAACTGTATACAATATTCCAAGTGTGGTCTTACCAGGGTTTTGTTGAGCTGCAGCATAACCTCGCGGGTCTTAAACTCGATCCCCCTGTTAATGAAAGCCAAAACGCCATATGCTTTCTTAACAACCTTACCCACCTGGGTGGCAACTTTGAGGGAGCTATGCACTTGAACACCAAGATCCTGCTATTCCTCCACAATGCCGAGAATCCTGCTTTTAATCCTATATTCAGCATTTAAGTTCAACCTTACAAAATGCATCACTTCGTATTTAAGATAATAAAATGTGAGGCTGGATGAACACAGCAGGCCAAGCAGCATCTCAGGAGCACAAAAGCTGACGTTTCGGGCCTAGACCCTTCATCAGAGAGCGGGATGGGGAGAGGGAACTGGAATAAATAGGGAGAGAGGGGGAGGCGGACCGAAGATGGAGAGTAAAGAAGATAGGTGGAGAGAGTATAGGTGGGGAGGTAGGGAGGGGATAGGTCAGTCCAGGGAAGACGGACAGGTCAAGGAGGTGGGATAAGGTTAGTAGGTAGCTGGGGGTGCGGCTTGGGGTGGGAGGAAGGGATGGGTGAGAGCAAGAACCGGTTAGGGAGGCAGAGACAGGTTGGACTGGTTTTGGGATGCAGTGGGTGGGAGGGAAGAGCTGGGCTGGTTGTGTGGTGCAGTGGGGGGAGGGGACGAACTGGGCTGGTTTAGGGATGCAGTAGGGGAAGGGGAGATTTTGAAACTGGTGAAGTCCACATTGATACCATATGGCTGCAGGGTTCCCAGGCGGAATATGAGTTGCTGTTCCTGCAACCTTCGGGTGGCATCATTGTGGCAGTGCAGGAGGCCCATGATGGACATGTCATCTAGAGAATGGGAGGGGGAGTGGAAATGGTTTGCGACTGGGAGGTGCAGTTGTTTGTTGCGAACTGAGCGGAGGTGTTCTGCAAAGCGGTCCCCAAGCCTCCTCACTTCGTATTTATCCAGGTTGAACTCCATCTGCCATTTCTCAGCCCAGCTCTGCATACTGTCAATGTCTCGCTGAAGCCTGCAATAGCCCTCGATTCTATCAACGGCACCTCCAACCTTTGTGTCATCAGCAAACATACTAACCCACCCCTCAACCTCCTCATCCAAGTCATTTATAAAAAACTACAAAGAGCAGAGGCCCAAGAACAGAGCCCTGCAGGACACCACTCAGCACTGACCTCTAGGCAGAATACTGACCATCTACAACCACTCTCTGCCTCCTGTCAGCCAACCAATTCTGAATCTAGACAGCCAAATCACCCTGTATCCCATACCTCCTGACTTTATGAATGAGCCTGCCGTGGGGAACCTTATCAAATGCCTTGCTGAAGTCTATGTACACCACATCCAGTGCTCGATCCTCGTCAACCTGTCTTGTGACTTCCTCAAAGAACTCAATAAGATTTGTAAGGTATGACGTGCCCCTCACAAAGCCGTGCTGACTCCCTTTAATCACGCTGTGCTTTTCCAAATAGTCATAAATCCTATCCCTCAGAATTCTTTCCAAAACATTGTTGACCACAGACGTAAGACTGACTGGTCTGTAATTTCCAGGGATTTCCCTATTCCCTTTCTTGAAAAGAGGAACAACATTTGCCTCCCTCCAATCTTACGGTACGACTCCCGTGGAGAGTGAGGAAGCAAATATCTTCGCCAGCAGCTTAGCAACCTTTCTCACTTCCCGGAGCAACCTAGGATAAATCTGGTCTGGCCCTGGGGACTTAACAATCTTAATGTTTGCCAAAATTTCCAGCACATCAACTTCCTCAATCTTAATCTGTTCAAGATAATAAAATGTGAGGCTGGATGAACACAGCAGGCCAAGCAGCATCTCAGGAGCACAAAAGCTGATGTTTCAGGCCTAGACCCTTCATCAGAGAGGGGGATGGGGGGAGGGAACTGGAATAAATAGGGAGAGAGGGGGAGGCGGACCGAAGATGGAGAGTAAAGAAGATAGGTGGAGAGAGTGTAGGTGGGGAGGTAGGGAGGGGATAGGTCAGTCCAGGGAAGACGGACAGGTCAAGGAGGTGGGATGAGGTTAGTAGGTAGCTGGGGGTGCGGCTTGGGGTGGGAGGAAGGGATGGGTGAGAGGAAGAACCGGTTAGGGAGGCAGAGACAGGTTGGACTGGTTTTGGGATGCAGTGGGTGGGGGGGAAGAGCTGGGCTGGTTGTGTGGTGCAGTGGGGGGAGGGGATGAACTGGGCTGGTTTAGGGATGCAGTAGGGGAAGGGGAGATTTTGAAACTGGTGAAGTCCACATTGATACCATATGGCTGCAGGGTTCCCAGGCGGAATATGAGTTGCTGTTCCTGCAACCTTCGGGTGGCATCATTGTGGCAGTGTAGGAGGCCCATGATGGACATGTCATCAAGAGAATGGGAGGGGGAGTGGAAATGGTTTGCGACTGGGAGGTGCAGTTGTTTGTTGCGAACTGAGCGGAGGTGTTCTGCAAAGCGGTCCCCAAGCCTCCGCTTGGTTTCCCCAATGTAGAGGAAGCCGCACCGGGTACAGTGGATGCAGTATACCACATTGGCAGATGTGCAGGTGAACCTCTGCTTGATGTGGAATGTCATCTTGGGGCCTGGGATGGGGGTGAGGGAGGAGGTGTGGGGACAAGTGTAGCATTTCCTGCGGTTGCAGGGGAAGGTGCCGGGTGTGGTGGGGTTGGAGGGCAGTGTGGAGCGAACAAGGGAGTCACGGAGAGAGTGGTCTCTCCGGAAAGCAGACAGGGGAGGGGATGGAAAAATGTCTTGGGTGGTGGGGTCGGATTGTAAATGGCGGAAGTGTCGGAGGATAATGCGTTGTATCCGGAGGTTGGTAGGGTGGTGTGTGAGAACGAGGGGGATCCTCTTGGGGCGGTTGTGGCGGGGGCAGGGTGTGAGGGATGTGTCGCGGTTTCCCCCCACGGTGATGTCGCTGGAAATGCGGGAGACGCGGTCAAGGGCGTTCTCGATCACCGTGGGGGGAAACCGCGACACATCCCTCACACCCTGCCCCCGCCACAACCGCCCCAAGAGGATCCCCCTCGTTCTCACACACCACCCTACCAACCTCCGGATACAACGCATTATCCTCCGACACTTCCGCCATTTACAATCCGACCCCACCACCCAAGACATTTTTCCATCCCCTCCCCTGTCTGCTTTCCAGAGAGACCACTCTCTCCGTGACTCCCTTGTTCGCTCCACACTGCCCTCCAACCCCACCACACCCGGCACCTTCCCCTGCAACCGCAGGAAATGCTACACTTGTCCCCACACCTCCTCCCTCACCCCCATCCCAGGCCCCAAGATGACATTCCACATCAAGCAGAGGTTCACCTGCACATCTGCCAATGTGGTATACTGCATCCACTGTACCCGGTGCGGCTTCCTCTACATTGGGGAAACCAAGCGGAGGCTTGGGGACCGCTTTGCAGAACACCTCCGCTCAGTTCGCAACAAACAACTGCACCTCCCAGTCGCAAACCATTTCCACTCCCCCTCCCATTCTCTAGATGACATGTCCATCATGGGCCTCCTGCACTGCCACAATGATGCCACCCGAAGGTTGCAGGAACAGCAACTCATATTCCGCCTGGGAACCCTGCAGCCATATGGTATCAATGTGGACTTCACCAGTTTCAAAATCTCCCCTTCCCCTACTGCATCCCTAAACCAGCCCAGTTCATCCCCTCCCCCCACTGCACCACACAACCAGCCCAGCTCTTCCCCCCCACCCACTGCATCCCAAAACCAGTCAAATCTGTCTCTGCCTCCCTAACCGGTTCTTGCTCTCACCCATCCCTTCTTCCCACCCCATGCCGCACCCCCAGCTACCTACTAACCTCATCCCACCTCCTTGACCTGTCCGTCTTCCCTGGACTGACCTATCCCCTCCCTACCTCCCCACCTACACTCTCTCCACCTATCTTCTTTACTCTCCATCTTCGGTCTGCCTCCCCCTCTCTCCCTATTTATTCCAGTTCCCTCCCCCCATCCCCCTCTCTGATGAAGGGTCTAGGCCCGAAACGTCAGCTTTTGGTGCTCCTGAGATGCTGCTTGGCCTGCTGTGTTCATCCAGCCTCACATTTTATTATCTTGGAATCTCCAGCATCTGCAGTTCCCATTATCTCTTAATCTGTTCAAGGCTGTTTTCCTGCTCCTCAAAGTTCTCATTCACAACAAGGTCCCTTTCCTTAGTGAAAACTGAAGCAAAAAACTCATTTAGGGCTTCCCCTATCTGCTCAGATTCCACACACAAGTTCCCTACACTATCCCTGATCGGTCCTACCTTCTCCCTGATCATTCTCTTATTCCTCATGTATGAGTAAAATGCCTTCGGGTTCTCCCTAATCCTTCCCGCCAAGCCTTTTTCATGCCCACTCCTGGCCCTCCTCAGTCCACTTTTGAGCTCCTTCTGAGTAAGCCTGTAATCCTCTCAAGCTGTGCCAGACCCTTACTTCCTCCACCTTACATACGCTGTCTTTTTCTTTTTGACAAGAAGCACCTCTGTACCCGTCATCCAATGCACCTTAATCTTACCCCTTCTTACCTGTCACAGAGGAACAAATTTATACATCCCTCGCAACAACTGCTCCTTAAACAGCTTCCACGTGTCTGCTGTGCCCTTTCTGTGGAACAATTGCTCCCAATCTGTACTTCCCAACTCCTGTCTGATAGCATCATAGTTTCCTTTACCCCAGTTAAATATCTTCCCCATGTAACTGCTCCTTTCCCTTTCTATGGCTATGGTAAATGTGAGGCTGTTGTGGTCACTGTCGCCAAAGTGCTCTCCCACCACGAGATCTGACACCTGTCCTGGCTCATTGCTGAGCACCAAATCCAAAATGGCCTCCCCCATCGTTGGCCTGTCCACATACTGAGTAAGGAAACCCTCCTGAACACACCTGACAAAAACAGCTCCATCCAAACCATCTGCACTAAGGAGGTTTCAATCTATATTGGGAAAGTTGAAGTCACCCATAACAACAACCCTGCTACGTTTGCACTTTTCAACAATCTGCCGGCCAATGAGTTCTTCGATCTCCCTACTGTGATTTGTGGTCTGTAGAAAACCCCCAGTGAGGTGACTGCTCCCTTGCTGTTCCTAACTTCCACCCATACTGACTCAGCCAACAAACCTTCCTCGGCAACCTCAGCCCATACCACCTCAGTAGACGAATCCTCATCAAAGGTTCTTTCAGCCGCCGTTATACTGTCCTTGGCCAACAAAGCCACACCTCCCACCTTCCCTGATCTTAATGAAAGATCTAAACCTTGGAACCTGCAACATCCATTCCTGACCCTGCTCTATCCAAATAATCTCTGTGTTTTAAGTTTAAAACATATAAACAGGATCTCACAGCAACTACATTCATTAAACACAGTAGGTACACAGGCCCCTTTTGTTTGGTCTGAGCATCAAAAGATGCACAAATGGTTCTGGAAGGTACAGTTGGCTGATTGGGTCTTGTGCAGATGTTGACATTGTTTGAGCACTTTCGGAGCTCCTGTATGATTGTTGCACTTGAAGTTAAGCCTGATCACTATGAATGCCACTAAGATGAATGAAATGCACAAACAAAACATATACTAACACTCTGGTTATCACTGAGACCTTTTTCTCACAGGTGGGAATGACCTTCATGAATTTGGTGAAGTCATCAGTGAGTACAAGCTAGTATTTTGTCCCAAAACTGAAGGAGTCGGGGACTCTAATACCTATTTTAAAGATCTCCGGAAATCTCTTGGTATCCAAAGGTACCATGTCAGGTGAAATGACTTTTACGCCCTTTCCAAAGTACACTGCTCATAAATCTGTCTGTAGTCATCACTTTCATAGCCATTCTGGACCAGTACCAATGTTCTCTGATCAACACAGTAGTCATTTACGATGTTGGGTGTCCCACTTGCTCAGTGAAGGATAGCTGTCTGTGGTTATTGAAGGTCAGTTATCTTAGCTCCAGGACATCCCTGCAGGAGATCCTCAGGTCAGGCACAACAATCTTCAGCTGTTATATCAATGACCTTCCCTCTATCATAAGGTCAGAAGTGGGATGTTTTTCCACAACTCCTCAGATACTGAAATAGTCTGTATCCATATGTAATAAGATCTGGACAACATGCAGGTTTCTGCTGAGAAATGTTATGCCACACAAGTATCAGGAAATGATCATCTCTAACAAGAAAAAATTCGATGATCACTTAACATTCAGCTACATCACCATTGTTGAATATGCTACTTTCAATGTTCTGGGGGTTACCACTGGGCCAGTCATGTAAATGCTGCGGCTATAACAGCAGCTTAGAGATTAGGAATTTTAATGTAACTCACTTCCTCACTCTCCAAAGCATGTCCACCATTTAGAAAGCACGTCAAGAGTGTGATGGAATACTCCCTACTTGTTTTGATGGGTATTGACGCCAAGGAAGGAAAAAGCAGCCTGCTCAGCGGGCACCCCATCTATCATTGAACAGTTTCTACCCTCTACAAGAAAGCACCGCAATAACTCACCAAAATTTGTTCCATTTCACCTTCCAGATTCATGACCTGTACCATCTCGAAGAACAAGGTTAACAGATGCATATGAACACCATTTGCAAGTTTCCCTCCAAATCACACACCATCCTGACTTGGAAACATGTCACCCTTCTTCACTTTCACTGGGATGGGCAATAAACGCTGGCCGAGCCAGTGATGCTTCCATTACTTTAAATGAAGCAAAAACTGAGACTGCATGGTTACTTTGCACCTTTGAGAAGCTGTAATACTTTTTCAATCTATGTAGGGGGTAAGCATATTTATAAATCTTTGTGCTTAGTGCCTGAACGCAGGTCATGAGTTTTTTGCATCTTTCTTCCTCATAAGGACTATGAGGGAGATGTAAAGACTTGATAACTTTCAGATCACAGCTTGTTTCAAAGATTTCTGCAGGCAGTTTTCAACATTGTCGTCACGATGAGTGGTGTCTAGTGGTAAGGAATTTTTATTGGATGGACATCAATCATCATAATTCTAGGGTTCAATAGGTCACAGAACTTGCAATCACATCATTTTTCTAGTTGTCACACACTTGGTGAAAATACAATCAAGCAACCTCCTGTGAGTGTTCTCCAACTCACTAATGTCTTTCTCAATTGGTCCACTACTCACCATTTAACAAGTTTAAGAACAATTGGAGGCAAACACCTTTGTGACTGCAAGTGGTAATCCACATGGGTACTCGACACCCTTTCCCTCTCTCTGTGATGAGGCAGCTCCAAGTCAGAACTCTGCTATATGTGACACTTAAGTGAGGCCTCATGTTAACCTTGAAAGGATATTGGAGTGGGAGGGGGAGGATCCAGTTGTTGTGGTCCACGTTGGGATTAACAACAAAGGCAAAGCTAGGGTACAGGACCTGTTCAGGGATTATCAAGCACTAGGAAAGAAATTGAAGTACAGGTCCTCGAGGGTCATAATCTCCAGATTACTGCCTGAGCCACGTGCTAATTGGAATAGGGAAAAGAAAATTAGGGAAGTAAACATGTGGCTAAGGGATTGGTGTGGGAAAGAGGGGTTCCAGTTTATGGGGCATTGGCATCAGTTTTGGAACCGGGGGGATCTGTACTGTTGGGATGGTCTCCACCTGAACCGATCTGGAGCCAGTGTTCTAGCGAAAAGGGTAAATAGGGTGGTCAGTAGGACTTTAAACTTCTGAGTCAGGGGGGGCGGCGGCGGAGGGAAAGCGAAAGCGACAGGGAGTATGGAGTTAAATGGAAATTTAAGCAGCAGGATAGCATTTGTACAGGTGGGTTTAAGCTCGAGGCAGACGAGGAATACAGCAAAAAGGAAGGACAACTTAGGACAAATTATGATTTCCAATATCTCTAATAATGATAAGAAAGTTAGCATTAAGGCATTTTACCTAAATGCTCGTAGCATTTGTCACAAAGTAGATGAATTAACAGTACAAATCATCTTGAATGATTATGAAGTGGTAGGCATCACAGAGACGTGGTTGCAGGGGGTTCAGGGCTGGCAGTTAAATATCCAAGGATTTACAACTTATCGAAAAGACAGGGATGTGGGCAGAGGGGGTGGGGTTGCCTTGTTAGTTAAGAATGAAATTAAATCTGTGGCATTGAATGACACAGGGTCAGATGACGTGGAGTCTGTGAGGGTGGAGTTGAGGAACCACAAAGGTAAAAAAAACCATAATAGGAGATATGTACAGACCTCTGAACAGTGATCAGGACCAGGGGTGCAAGAAGCACCGGGAAATAGATAGGGCATGTCAGAAAGGCTAGGTCACGGTGATCACGGGGGACTTCAATATGAAGGTGGTCTGGGTAAATAATGTTGCCAGTGGATCCAAAGAAAGGGGATTTGTGGAATGCTCACAGAATGGCTTTTTGGAACAGCTTGTGATGGAGCCCTCAAGGGAGCAGGCTATTCTGGACTTAGTGCTATGTAATGAGCCAGACTTTATAAAAGATCTTAAAGTATGGGAACACTTAGGAAGCAGCGATCATAACATGGTAGAGTTCAGTCTGCAGTCTGAAAGAGAGAAGGCGACGTCAGATATAATGGTGTGATAGTTAAATAAAGATAATTACAGGGGCATGAGAGAGGAATTGATGAAAATCGACTGGAAGCAGAGCCTAGCAGGGAAGACAGTAGAGCAACAATGGCAGGAGTTTGTGGGTGTAATTGAGGACACCGTACAGAGCTTCATCCCAAAGAAAAGAAAGATTATCCGGGGTGGGATTAGACAACCATGGCTGACAAAGGAAGTCAGGAAATATATCAAAGAAACAGAGATAGCCTATAAAGTGGCCAAGAGCACTGGGAAATCAGAAGATTGGGAAGGCTACAAAAACAAACAGAGGATCACAAAGAGAGAAATAGAACATAGAACATAGAACAGTACAGCACAGTACAGGCCCTTCGGCCCTCGACGTTGTGCCGACCTGTCATACCGATCTCAAGCCCATCTAACCAACACTATTCCATGTACGTCCATATGCTTATCCAATGACGACTTAAATGTACCTAAAGCTGGCGAATCTACTACCGTTGCAGGCAAAGCGTTCCATTCCCTTACTACTCTCTGAGTAAAGAAACTACCTCTGACATCTGTCCTATATCTTTCACCCCTCAATTTAAAGCTATGCCCCCTTGTGCTCGCCGTCACCATCCTAGGAAAAAGGCTCTCCCTATCCACCCTATCTAACCCTCTGATTATCTCATATGTTTCAATTAAGTCACCTCTCAAACTTCTTCTCTCTAATGAAAACAGCCTCAAGTCTCTCAGCCTTTCCTCTTAAGACTACCCTCCATACCAGGCAACATCCTGGTAAATCTCCTCTGCACCCTTTCCAAAGCTTCCACATCCTGCTTATACTGCGGTGACCAGAACTGTACGCAATACTCCAAGTGCGGCCGCACCAGAGTTTTGTACAGCTTCACCATAACCTCTTGGTTCCGGAACTCGATCCCTCTATTAATAAAAGCTAAAACACTGTATGCCTTCTTAACAGCCCTGTCAACCTGGGTGGCAACTTTCGAGGATCTGTGTACATGGTCATCGAGATCTCTCTGCTCATCTACACTGCTAAGAATCTTACCATTAGCCCTCTTCAAAGAATTCTAACAGGCTTGTCAGGCACGACCTCCCCTGACTAAATCCATGCTGACTTGTTCTCATCTGACTCTGAATAAGGAAGGAGAGGATCAAATATGAAGGTAGGCTAGCTAGTAATATTAGAAATGATAGTAAAGGTTTCTTTCAATACATAAGAAACAAACGAGAGGCCAAAGTAGACATTGGGCCGCTCCAAATTTATGCTGGAAGGCTAGTGATGGGAGATAAGGAAATAGCTGAAGAACTTAATAAGTACTTTGCGTCAGTCTTCACAGTGGAAGTCATGAGTAGCATGCCAACAGTTAGGGAGAGTCAGGGGGCAGAGTTGAGTATGGTAGGCATTACAAAAGAGAAAGTGCTAGAAAAGCTAAAAGGTATAAAAATTGATAAATCTCCTGTCCCCGATGGGCTACATCCTAGAGTTCTGAGGGAGGTGGCTGAGGAAATACCGGAGGCGTTGGCTGTGATCTTTCAAAAGTCAGTGGAGTCAGGGAAAGTCCCAGATGATTGGAAAATCGTTGTTGTAACCCCCTTGTTTAAGAAAGGATCAAGACAAAAGATGGAAAATTATAGGCCGATTAGCCTAACCTCGGTTGTTGGTAAAATTCTAGAATCCATCGTTAAGGATGAGATTCCTAAATTCTTGCAAGTGCAGGGTCAGATTAGAAGAAGTCAGCATGGATTTAGTCAGGGGAGGTCGTGCCTGACAAACCTGTTAGAATTCTTTGAAGAGGTAACAAATAGGTTAGACCAGGGAAACCCAGTATGTGTTATCTATCTAGACTTCCAAAAGGCCTTTGATAAGGTGCCTCATGGGAGGCTGCTGAGTAAGGTGAGGGCCCATGGTGTTCGTGGTGAGCTACTGGCTTGGATTGAGGATCGGCTGTCTGACAGAAGGCAGAAGGTTGGGATAAAAGGCTCTTTTTCGGAATGGCAACCGGTGACCAGTGCTGTCCCACAGGGTTCAGTGTTGGGGCCGCAGCTGTTCACTCTATATATTAACGATCTGGATGAAGGGACTGAGGGCATTCTGACGAAGTTTGCCGATGATATGAAGATAGGTGGACAGGCAGGTAGTACTGAGGAGGTGGGGAGACTGCAGGAAGATTTAGGCAGTTCAGGAGAGTGGTCCAGGAAATGGCTGATGAAATTCAATGAGAGTAAATGTGAGGTTTTGCACTTTGGAAAAAAGAATACAGGCATGGACTATTTTCTAAATGGTGAGAAAATTCATAAAGCCGAAGTACAAAGGGATCTGGGAGTGTTGGTCCAGGATTCTCTAAAAGTTAACTTGCAGGTGGAGCCCGTGATTAAGAAAGCGAATGTAATGTTGTTTAGATTAGATTAGATTCCCTACAGTGTGGAAACAGGCCCTTCGGCCCAACAAGTCCACACTGCCCCTTGGAACATCCCACCCAGACCCATCCCCCTAAACACTACGGGCAATTTTAGCATGGCCAATCTACCTAGCCTGCACATCTTTGGTCTGTGGGAGGAAACCGGAGCACCCGGAGGAATCCCACACAGACACGGGGAGAATGTGCAAACTCCGCACAGTCACCCGAGGCTGGAGTAAAACCTGGGTCCCTGGCGCTGTTGGGCTGCAGTGCTAACCACTGAGCCACTGTGCCGCCCTGTTTATCTCAAGAGGGTTGGAATATAAAAGCAGCGATGTGCTTCTGAGACTTTATACAGCTCTAGTTAGGCCCCATTTAGAATACTGTGTCCAATTTTGGGCCCCACAGCTCAGGAAGGATATACTAGCCCTGGAGTGTGTCCAGCGGAGAATCACACGGATGATCCCTGGAATGATAGGCCTAACGTACGATGAATGACTAAGGATCCTGGGATTGAATTCATTAGAGTTTAGAAGGTTGAGGGGCGATCTGATAGGAACTTATAAGGTAATGCATGGCCTAGAAAGGGTGGATGCTGGGAAGTTGTTTCCATTAGGCGGGGAGACTAGCACCAGTGGGCACAGCCCTAGAATTAGAGGGGG
This sequence comes from Stegostoma tigrinum, assembly GCF_030684315.1. Taxonomy (NCBI): domain Eukaryota; kingdom Metazoa; phylum Chordata; class Chondrichthyes; order Orectolobiformes; family Stegostomatidae; genus Stegostoma; species Stegostoma tigrinum. Next base: position 371,742 of record NC_081359.1, on the reverse strand, counting down.
TCAATTTAGAATGGAAATGAGGAGACATTTCTTCAGCCAGACTGTGGTGGGCCTGTGGAATTCTTTGCCATAGAGCACAGTGGAGGCCTGGACGTTAAATGTTTTCAAGGCGGAGATTGATAAATTCCTGATCTCGCAGTGAATTACGGGCTACGGGGAGAGTGCAGGGAAGTGGAGTTGAAATGCCCGTCAGCCATGATTTAAATGGTGGAGTGGACTCGATGGGCCAAATGACCTTACTTCCACTCCTATGTCTTATGGTCTTAACCGGTCGAGGACACTTGACTTGAATCTTCAAGAACAGTGATGATGCAGGCAGGTAAAGAATGCTTGATTTCGCATTACTCAAACAGTTTGCTGTCTTGTACTCTACGTACAAGAATGCGGAGTACGTAGAGTAAGGTCAAAGATTGTTGACTTTATCCACCAGTCTCAGAACATGCTGCACATATCGTCACTAAATGTGCCTTTCAATTCATAGCACATTTGACTCTAACAACACAGATAGTCTCAACTTTCTTATATCTACTTGAATATCACATGGGTCACCTAAACCTCAAGTTATGATAAATGGGATTGAGGACAGATGAGAAGTGTATCAATGATTAAGGATGTCCGGCCCTGCAAAATGGAGAGCCAATGAGATGAGAGACATTGATCAGTTGACACCCCTCAGACAGACACTCTCAGGAAACATGTTAATGTTGCCAAATCTCATGTTTATCACAGGATAAATCTCTCTTGCTCTACATAAGACAGACCTTCTTTCTGAAGGAAATTCACTCTCCGTCTTTTTCTTGGTAGAGTATCCAACTAAATGAAAGCCTACAGAGTAGGGAGCGCCATTGCAGGGGAAAGACTCTCTGTGCCCAACAGCTGGATTTGCTGTAGATGCTGGCAGCAGACTCATTTCAAGTGTCCAGTTTTTCACATATACTCTTCGGAGTATTCCTTGGGCTGGATCAGCTCCAAGGCTTATTGAGGAGATAGGACAAGAAGCACTGGATCTGCACTACATCTCCATCTGTACCAACTGTTACATCTCTGATGTGTTAGAACTTTCACTGACTTCTTGTTATTTTGATTTATTTTTATTTATGGTTTGGTGTTGTGAACTGTGAACTGAAAATGACCTTTGGATTGTGAGTAGTAGCTCAACTTAAAACAAACTGTTAACAAAGTGTGGGGCTGGATGAACACAGCAGGCCAAGCAGCAAGTTAGGAGCATAAAAGCTGACGTTTTGGGCCTAGACCCTTTGCTGTGTTCATCCAGCCCCACACTGTGTTATCTTGGATTCTCCAGCATCTGCAGTTTCCATTATCACTTAAAACAAACTGTTGTTATTTTCCCCATGAGGCCAGGCCTGAAAGTTAATTGTAGTTTACTTCTTTTTAAAAGAAAAGTATTCTCTAGGTGCCTCAACTCCAGAGAGGCCTTATCTCAAGATGATGGCGGATATTGAATGTTAACTAGGACATGGCAGGAAGAAAGTCCGTCTAACAAAGGGAGATCAGAATTTGCACTGGTTTTGAGCAGGACAGAGGTTTGAATGTTCTCTGGTTGAGCTCACATTATCAGCTTCTTGGAAGCTTGAAGAACTGAATCTGTTGTAAGAATGAAGTGATATATTCCTCAAAGCCTACAGGAAGCCAAGTGCACACATTGTTGCAGTCAGAAACCAGGCAAGATACAATCCCATATGTCGTTGATGTTATAAGTTGTAGAGTCTGCTCAAGTGCCCTGGCCAGTTACATCTCATTTATTTCACACTTTTGATATATTTCCTAACTGTGTCCATTTGTCTTTCTGTCTTTGTGAGAGAATGGGGTTTAGAATTAAAGAGGATCGGGTTTAAATCTTATACAATAATTACATTCACTTATGGTTCAACATTGCTCTGCTGCACTTATTTATTATTAATAAATTATTACTCATTTGTTTACACTTTAAACCTGCTACCCAGGATTGGTCATTTGCAAAGACTGGTTAGGAACCACTGGGGCCAGTTTTAGGCTTTTTGAAGGGTGAACCATTTGCCTCAATCTGGGCGTAATCAAAGGCATGAAGGCAGAGAAATGATCTCTAAATGTCTCCATGCTGGCCCTAGGTTCATTCTATGATTCCATCCACCTCTGAATACCGCCGCGCAAAAAGCCAAGTAAAAAGACTACATTGGCGTTGGATCCTCTTCAACCTGGGATTTGATCAACAGCCTTTGGGATGCATAAGCTGCTGATCTCTGATTGGCTAACGGATTCTAATAAGCTGGGACACTCGTGTTGAAGTTTGTAATACACAGAGTACCTTCCTGGGAATCTCTCAACCAGTTGATTGGCATGTAATCCAGAAAAAAATGCTTGGCAACTGGAGTGACAAGTTAATCATCACCTATCACTTCTAAAATGGGGAAAATTGTAGCTCAATACACAGGTAGATGGCAGATGTAATGAAACTGAAACAAGCAGGAAGACAACTTTAAAAAGTGACATTTACGTTTTGTCTTTATCCATGACCTATGACAATGAGCTACCTAATATAGAAAATATAACCACTAGAAAGATCAGATAACTCCGATCCTACCTTTTCATAATTCTCGATCAGAATCTCAACCACAATGTTCTGAAATTTAATGTTCATCATTGCTGCTACAGTCTCCTCTTGGGATCTCATCAGTGTTGGACCAAAAATCACACCCAAGTTGGATATAGTCATCAGGTTCTTTTGACTATGAGTGGATACTCTGAAATTACAGAAAGTGAAAATTATTGTGTTTAGAAGTGGCATTTACATTTATTTATACCTGGGAAACAGACATTTAAAGTAGAAAAATCTATGAGAATGTAGGAATATTAGGGCTGAAAGAGATCATTACATTTTAGACAATGTATGATCAGCTATCTTTTGCACCTTTTAATCTTTTTTTCTGCCAGAAATGTATCCAATGTCTTTTTGAATATAATCCATTTTCTCTAGTTTCCCTTATTTCTAATGTAAAGTGGTTAAATTAAAATTGTTTGTTCACCTTCCACTTTGAAACTGAGTCTCACTATCACTCCCTGAGATATTTATCCAAAGGCCTAAATGTCAGTAACCCACTGATCCAGTTCCTTTAAGTTATTCTTTACTTTTACTTACTGCCACCACATGCTGCAAAGACAGATGGTTTCTAAGGATAACACACAGTTGGAGCTGGAGGAGCACAGAGGGCCAGGCAGCATTAGAGGAGCAGGAAAGTTGACATTTCGGCTCAGGACTGATGCGGACTGGTCTACTGTGCTCCTGCAGCTCCACACTGCATTATCTTTGACTCCAGCATCAGCAGTTCTTACTATCTCTGGTCTCAAAAGAGCTGTGTTTGAGGACTCTCCCAAGCAACGGCTATTGCTTAAAAATCATTTAGATGCAATTCCACCCTCAATTCATCTGACAAGTCCCTTTCCTTGTCTCAGCTTTGTATTTATCTGAACCAAAAACATATTTTTATTCAAACTACCTCATCTATTCGATGCCTTTCTCTTTTGGTTCATTTGTTTCACTTATATAATTTGATGCATAGCCATTATGTAGATCTGAATTGTTCTGCAAACTGAAATATTCTTCCAAACAACCAATGTCCTCATGTTCAACTCAAGTACACTGCAGAAATGATAGCACCTCATGCGCAACTCATGTACACTGCAGAAATGATTGCACCTCATGTGCAACTCATGTACACTGCAGAAATGATTATTTGGCTGACAGATAATCTGACAATCTTCCTCATCTTTAATGTGAACTATTCTCCAGATTTCTAGACAATGATACTGGAGGAGATTGAGGGTCCCAACCTGAAACGTCAACTTTCCTGCTCCTCTGATGCTGCCTGGCCTGCTGTGCTCCTCCAGAACCACACTGTGTCATCTCTGATATTGGAGGCAAGTTTTTTTTCTGTCCATTCTAGGTCATCCATGTGAAGCATGACTAATTTACCTTTTCTCTCATATTTTCTCTTCATCTTCACAACCATCGTTATTGCACTCATTTGTCTTTATCCATTTATTTTGTAGGTTGCTCAAAAGAAAAGCACATTTTCTGAACTGGAAACCTGGAGTACAACTGTCAACTCCAACTTTGCTTTAACTGGATATTCTTTACTTTTTCTAGACAATGTTTTAACAAGAATTTCATTTAAGAGATCCCTGCTTCCATCCTTGCGCTGTTTAGAATTCGAGTTAAGTTTATTGAACTTCATTAGTTGAGATACTACAGTTACATTTCATGGAGCAAAGTCTCCCAGGTCTAATTGTTAAGTCACATTTACTGGAAGAACATTCTTATATCTGTTAGGTGAGAACAGGTAAATCTGTCATGCCCTTTGAGCGAATAATTTGTTGGCATTCATCACTAAGGCTCTGAAGGCCTTTAATAATGGTCACGCTGTCTTTGACACAAAGTGCCCATTGAATTCCTGTCACTAGAGTGAACACTTTGGAAAAGGTAGGGAAGAAAATTGTGAAGGAAATGTTTTAGTACAAATCTAAGACTAACGGAGCCTAACCACATGGGCGACTATCTATACTATCACCCAGAGCAACTAATAGCAATTGATAGAACATAGAACATAAAACAGTACAGCACAGAACAGGCCCTTCAGCCCACGATGTTGTGCCGACCATTGATCCTCACGTATGTACCCTCAAATTTCTGTGACCATATGCATGTCCAGCAGTCTCTTAAATGTCACCAGTGACCTTGCTTCCACAACTGCTGCTGGCAACGCATTTCATGCTCTCACAACTCTCTGTGTAAAGAACCCGCCTCTGACATCCCCTCTATACTTTCCTCCAATCAGCTTAAAACTATGACCCCTCGTGCTAGCCTTTTCTGTCCTGGGAAATAGTGTCTGGCTATCAACTCTATCTATGCCTCTCATTATCTTGTATACCTCAATTAGGTCCCCTCTCCTCCCCCTTTTCTCCAATGAAAAGAGTCCGAGTTCAGTCAACCTCTCTTCATAAGATAAGCCCTCCAGTCCAGGCAGCATCCTGGTAAACCTCCTCTGAACCCTCTCCAAAGCATCCACATCTTTCCTATAATAGGGCGACCAGAACTGGATGCAGTATTCTAAGTGCGGTCTAACCAAAGTTTTATAGAGCTGCAACAAGATCTCATGACTCTTAAACTCAATCCCCCTGTTAATGAAAGCCAAAACACCATATGCTTTCTTAACGACCCTGTCCACTTGGGTGGCCATTTTAAGGGATCTATGTATCTGCACACCAAGATCCCTCTGTTCCTCCACGCTGCCAAGAATCCTATCCTTAATCCTGTACTCAGCTTTCAAATTTGACCTTCCAAAATGCATCACCTCGCATTTATCCAGGTTGAACTCCATCTGCCACCTCTCAGCCCATCTCTGCATCCTGTCAATGTCCCGCTGCAGCCTACAACAGCCCTCTATGCTGTCAATGGCACCTCCAACCTTTGTGTCGTCTGCAAACTTGCTGACCCAACCTTCAATCCCCTCATTCAAGTCATTAATAAAAATTACAATCAGTACAGGCCCAAGGACAGAGCCCTGAGGAACACCACTCACCACTGACTTCCAGGCAGAATATTTTCCTTCAACTACCACTCGCTGTCTTCTGTTGGCCAGCCAATTCTGTATCCAGACAGCTAAGTTCCCCTGTATCCCATTCCTCCTGACCTTCTGAATGAGCCTACCATGGGGAACCTTATCAAATGCCTTGCTGAAGTCCATATACACCACATCCACAGCTCGACCCTCATCAACTTTTCTAGTCACATCCTCAAAGAACTCGATAAGGTTTGTGAGGCATGACCTGCCCCTCACAAAGCCGTGTTGACTGCATTTAATCAAGCCATGCTCTTCCAGATGGTCATAAATCCTATCTCTCAGAATCCTTTCTAACACCTTGTAGACGACAGACGTGAGACTTACTGGTCTGTAATTGCCGGGGATTTCCCTATTTCCTTTCTTGAAGAGAGGAATTACATTTGCCTCTCTCCAGTCCTCAGGTATGACTCCAGTGGAGAGCGAGGATGCAAAGATCTTCGCAAGTGGCGAAGCAATTGCATTTCTCGTTTCCCAAAGCAGCTGAGGACAAATCTGGTCCGGGCCTGGCAACTTGTCAATCTTAATGTTTGACAAAATTTTCAGCACATCAGCTTCCTCTATCTCTATCCATTCCAGCATGCACACCTGCTCTTCAAAGGTTTCATTCACTACAAAGTTCATTTCTTCGGTAAAGACAGAAGCAAAAAACTCATTTAGGGCTTCCCCTACCTCCTCAGACTCCACACACAAGTTCCCTATGCTATCCCTGATCGGCCCTACTCTTTCTTTGACCATTCTCTTATTCCTCACATAAGTGTAAAATGCCTTTGTGTTCTCCCTAATCCGTTCTGCCAAGCCTTTCTCGTGCCCCCTCCTGGCTCTCCTCAGACCATTTTTGAGCTCTTTCCTCGCCTGCCTGTAATCCTCTAGAGCTGAGCTTGACCCTAGCTTCCTCCACCTTATGTAAGCTACCTTCTTCCTTTTGATGAGAAGCTCCACCGCTCTCGTCATCCAAGGTTCCTTTATCTTACCCCTTCTTGCCTGTCTCAGAGGGACATATTTATTCATCACTCGCAACAACTGTTCCTTCAACAGTCTCCACATGTCTATAGTGCCTTTACCATGGAACAATTGATATTAAGCTATTCATGTTAACATTAGTAAAATGGTGTCAGATAATGCTGGTCTTGTCACATACAATGAACAAAACAAAAGGTATTACTTGGTCTTGATTTCCTTTATTGGACACCTGCAGGTAATAAGAGTTGGAAGAATAATTGAACCAATGCATATTGATGTAATTCAGTCCCAGTTCTAAGGTCTACATTTTAGTTTTATTTTGTCCTATAATTTGATTTTATATAAGTTTTGCTATTTGATTCCAAGCTGGGTTAGTTTGGTTGAAAGATGGGGTGTTCTCTGTGGTCCAAGTTGAGGGATGTGCAAATATTGGGTGCAACAGTAGCACTAATGGGAGAGCCTTTTTCAGTGTTGGGATTAACCTAACTAGATCATATTATTAAAAACTGGGTAATATGCATCAATTATTTTGAATTGTACTGATGACTGTTTATATAAATGGATATGTCACTCTGTAATTAACTATACTGATTGACTTTTCCCATATCTACTTGTTGTGGAAGAATAAAAGTCACTTTTACAGTGTGCAAGTGCAGAGACCTTGCTGATGATGTTATCTTTCTAAATAGGACCTTAAGTTTACACGGATTACAATGAGCAAAATATTATTTCGGTCATAACTTTTCCTACAATGTCTCCAATCATCTATTAATCTTTGTGACATATTATTATAATAAACACTGACTATTTATTACAAAGTGAATTGCTAACATTGAGTCACAGCCATTCACAGCATATCCAAAATCAATCAATTCATTAAACTTAAAAATATTTTTAGCAACAATGATACAAGCTCGATTATACTCTTAGTAGATTCACTTGCTGAAACAATAAATGGCATTTTTTTCACTTAGAAATTTTGAAATTAAGAATTAATTTTGTATCTCATAGATTAATTTGATCAGAGGGCATGTTACCAAAAACACTCATACTTCGCCCTTGCAATTAATGACATTACCAGTATCCTTAAATTAACAGGTTACAATGGCACTAAAATTATGAAGCGTTAACAAACAGTAAATGAATTTCAAAGAGTTAAAATAGATGTCTAAAATGCAACATAAATTAAGTAAGCAAGATGACCATTGGCAGAAGTCTTGTAATGGCTGAAGAAACAAAACTACTCACTTTACTAAATGTTTCAGCAAAAGGTCAAGCATCTCCCTGTTCTTTTCTGGCAACTTATAAACCAATGCGTGAACAGCACGGACTCTGTAATTTTGGTCATCTGATTCTGTAGAAGTTTATACAACAGATTCAGTACAATGACACTTCTTAAAATGATAGAATTAATAATAAATTAAACTGATACTTTAGTTTTACATTAATACTTTTCATTCAAGGAGTGTATTTTAAAATAATGACTATCTGATGGCCAAAAATGGTCACACTTTCCTGCTTAGACAGCACAACAATCATTAATCACTTTAGCATGAGATAATTGGAAATAAATTCAATTTATGGGAGGAATTTTTCTACAAACTGAAACTTTCTCCATGGCACAATTTTATTCAATTTTATAGTAGTAAACAGAAAGTTTGGATATGTCATTACAGGAAAAAAAGAGCTGGATGCCTCTAACTTTCTGGCTCTTCTTTGGAGCCACTGCCAATCTGTCACAATTCAGTGATTGGGCGGAATGGTTTATGTTTGAGTTTTGATTTGTATAATTTAAATGATTCAGAAACCAAGAAAAAAACCTCCAGTGTCCCAGCAATAACTAGTCTATCTGCTGCCTCAACATGAAAATCATGTAAACTCTATGTTCTCAGGTTTTCTCTGGAAATTCTATTACTTTCAAACTTCTGTACAAACTAATGTCAAATCTTCATAATAGCTACTTACTAACAGCTGCAATTAAATCCTTATGCAGTTTATAAGTCATCAATGGTTCTACAAGGCATCTAGGATAGGAACAGAAATATCCTCGGTTAGCATTTAGACATTTGGCAACAATGCAACTTTTACTGTGATTTGATGATAAACCACAAGAAACCAAATAAGCCTAAACCCAGGATAACACGGTGTGGAGCTGGATGAACACAGCGGGCTAGGCAGCATCAGGGGAGCAGAAAAGCTGACGTTTCGGGTCAGGACCCTTCTTCAGAAATGGGGAGGGGGAAGGGGGCACTGAATTATACAGAGGGGAGGTGGGGCTGGGGAAGGTAGGTGGGATGGCGATAGGTGAGTGCAGGTAGGCAGTGGTGGGATTGGTCAGTGAGGTGGGAAGGGCGAATAGGTGGGAGAGAAGATGGACAGGTCAAGGAGGTGGGGATGATAGGGAGGGTTGGTCATGGGTTGAGGTATGATCATGGGATAAAAGGTGGATTTGGGAGCCTACAACCCAAAGGTCTCATTGTGTACTTTACGAGTGCTGACTGGCCTGCTTTGTTCCTCCACGCTGTATTATCTCAGATTTCCAGCTTCGGCAGTTTTTACCATCTCCAAACCTAAACCTGGTGTTCTGATAGTAATGTCTGCCACAATTTTCAAATAATCTAACAATTGCTGAGTAGCAAAAATGTATGTCACCATATACAAAATTGCAATTGACAGTCTTTGAGTATTTCTATAGAATGGTACCCAGACAGTGTTGGAAAACAATGACAGAATTTCTGCCCGAATTCTTGTAAATTCCTTTCCCAATTTCTTTTGAAACCTGAAGAGAGAAAAAAAAGAACTGCAGATGCTGGAAATCTGAAATAAAAATGGAAATTGCTAGAAAATCTCGGAGCATTTGTAGAGAGAAATCTGAGTTACCGTTTCAGGTCCAATGACCCTTCTTCAGAATTGCGGTGAAGGGAATATATTGGGTGGGGAAGCTCAATGTCCACTCAGCATGGTATGTGGCTAGCAGTAGGAAGTGTAGCTGTAGATTGTTTTACCAATTAAAGGGCTACTCCCACTGCTGCCAACAGGTTTTTCATGTGAGGAAGGAATGTTGCTGCATGGGCAGATGGTCAGATAGACCCTGATGACCCTACAGCAGGTTGCAGAGAACCCTCCTCTCTGTTTGGCCCTATTCTCACCCACCTGCCCTCGCCAACCATATTTTGCCATGTCTAGAATATTATTTAGGTCAATTGATCTGTTAACAATTTCTGTATGAGCTTTAATCCTGTAATTCTGTAGACACACATGAAACCAAAGCCTGCCACACTACGTACAATGGAGGTGAGCTAAGGTGGTGAATGAACACCGAGCCATGTAATGTCCAGCATCATATTTCAAATCTTGATTTCACATCTAAGAGTCTTGCCATTAAAGATACTATAAATCCAAAAACTGAAACAGAGTATGATGGAAATTCCAGGCAGGTCAGGGTTAACATTTCAAGTTACTGACTTTCTGTAAGATGCACCTTGTTTGTGTTGATATTTCAAAGCAATGATCTGTTGTTAATTTTGATCGGTCATTGATCTGAGCACAACCTCAAAAAAATATTTTTTCCCAGGTTTTTTATTTTGTACTCATCAGGATTATTTGCAAGAATATTCTTGTGAATCATGCAGATAATTGCAAACTGACAAGCATCAACAAAATGTATATTTTTTAGCATTACTCAAGTTCTGTACTGTCAAATGACTACGAGCATAAACTCCTCTTTATCTCTCTGCACCTGCTGCCAGACCGACAGCAATTTTCAGTGTTTTCTGTTTTGACTTTAGATTTTCAGAACCTGTCATCTTTTGTTTCAGTACTATTGTTTCTGACAGTGTTCAGTGACTCAGTGTAAGCTGATTTAGTGCAAAGATAATAAAATGTGAGGCTGGATGAACACAGCAGGCCAAGCAGCATCTCAGGAGCACAAAAGCTGACGTTTCGGGCCTAGACCCTTTATTATCTCTTTAGTGCAAACTAAGTTTTGAGTGTGTTTAAAGAAAGAAGTGGAAATTGTATGCATTTGCGCAGTACTAATAATCCAGAGCCGCAGCCTAGTGTTCTGACGATTGGTGCTTGACTCCCACCATGGGAGATGAGAAATTTGATTTCAACAAAACAAAAATCATTGGCATTTTTTAAAAAACCTGTTTGCCTCAATAATTATAGAGAAAATCAGTAATCCTTATCGAATCTTGCCAACACATAACTCCAGACCCCACTACAATGTGCTTGGCTCTTAACTGCACTCTTGCAGTGATCTAATAAACTGTTCAGTGCTAATCAACTACACAAAGTCAAAGCAAATGACTGAAACTACACAGAACAGCCAGAATCAACCTAAGCACAAGAAATGACAACTGCATCCTGTCGACCATGTAAAGCCTTCTTCCCAACATCTAGGGGTTTGTGACAAATTTGGGAGACCTGTCCTCCAGATAGGTCAAGCAACATATTGCGATAGTGTTGGATGTCCCAGATACCGCCATCAGCACTCCTTGATAAAAACCATCCGGGGGCTGATCCACCAGTGTTGGTGGCATAGTGGCATACAGTGAGGAACAGTTGCCCTAAAAGTCATCAATGTTGACTCTGGATCACACAAAATGTCATGATATCAAGTCAAACAATACTCCTGCTGACATACTTTGCTGTGCTACCCTTGGCTGATGTTGAGATCATTTTTACCAATCTACCTGTTGCAGATGCATTTATTCATGTTAGCATCAGTAGGCATGGCTGCTGTACAGTCACTATGGAGGTGATTTACACTGACAATGCGCTCTGTACTGTTGTCCAGTACCGCCACTGTGCTAAATGGGACAGACTTTGAAAAGATCTAGCAACTCAAAACTGGGTCCACAATACCTTATGGATGCCATCTGCAGCCAGGAATTCTATTTAAACACAACCTGTAGCTTTGTGGCATCTAATTCTGTAAGCTACCATTATCATTAAGCTGAGAGATAAAGCCCAGTGTGATTAAGAGTGCAGGAGGACATGTCACGAGCAACAACACACATGCCTACAATAGAACATAGAACATAGAACAGTACAGCACAGAACAGGCCCTTCAGCCCACAATGTTGTGCCGACCATTGATCCTCATGTATGCACCCTCAAATTTCTGTGACCATATGCATGTCCAGCAGTCTCTTAAATGTCCCCAATGACCTTGCTTCCACAACTGCTGCTGGCAACGCATTCCATGCTCTCACAACTCTCTGCGTAAAGAACCTGCCTCTGACATCCCCTCTATACTTTCCACCAACCAGCTTAAAACTATGACCCCTCGTGCTAGCCATTTCTGCCCTGGGAAATAGTGTCTGGCTATCAACTCTATCTATGCCTCTCATTATCTTGTATACCTCAATTAGGTCCCCTCTCCTCCTCCTTTTCTCCAATGAAAAGAGACCGAGCTCAGTCAACCTCTCTTCATAAGATAAGCCCTCCAGTCCAGGCAGCATCCTGGTAAACCTCCTCTGAACCCTCTCCAAAGCATCCACATCTTTCCTATAATAGGGCGCCCAGAACTGGATGCAGTATTCCAAGTGCGGTCTAACCAAAGTCTTACAGAGCTGCAACAAGATCTCACGACTCTTAAACTCAATCCCCCTGTTAATGAAAGCCAAAACACCATATGCTTTCTTAACAACCCTGTCCACTTGGGTGGCCATTTTAAGGGATCTATGTATCTGCACACCAAGATCCCTCTGTTCCTCCACGCTGCCAAGAATCCTATCCTTAATCCTGTACTCAGCTTTCAAATTCGACCTTCCAAAATGCATCACCTCGCATTTATCCAGGTTGAACTCCATCTGCCACCTCTCAGCCCATCTCTGCATCCTGTCAATGTCCCGCTGCAGCCTACAACAGCCCTCTACACTGTCAACGACACCTCCGACCTTTGTGTCGTCTGCAAACTTGCTGACCCATCCTTCAAATGAGGTCCTAACCTGGTGAAGCTACTACATTGAACATTAAATAACAGAAACAGCATGCAATTGACAGCTGGATCACAGCTAATAGATCTAAGCTGGCAGCCTTGCCACAGCCACATGTCAATGACATAGACAATTGAACAATTGAAAGGAGAAGCAAGGCTCTACTATGTTGGGGAAACACAGAACACAGCATTGTCAGTGCAAAAGTCATGGCTGCAGTACTTGCATCCATTATTTGTCAGGAGTGTCAAGAGAATGGTCAATATTGGCCTCCTCCCGAAGACCCCAGTATCACAGGCAAAAACAATCTGAATTACTCATGGTATAAGAAGAAAAGACATTGGATGCTGCAAAGGCTGAATTCTGGCAACATTGCAGCAAAGTAAAGAAGACTAGTACTGCGGAATGTGGGACCAAGTCCTAGAATTCACTTCGTTGTGAGACTGTGGATGTCCCTATCGCATCAGGATTGCAACAATTCAAGAGGGCAGTTCACTACCACATTCTCCAGAGCAAACAGGGATGGGCAGTAATGTTAACAAAGTGTGGGGCTGGATGAACACAGCAGGCCAAGCAGTATTTTAGGAGCACAAAAGCTGATGTTTCGGGCCTAGACCCTTCATCAAAAAAGTCTAGGCCCAATCTGTCAGCTTTTGTGCTCCTAAGGTGCTGCTTGGCCTGCTGTGTTCATCCAGCTCTACACTTTTGTTATCTCGGATTCTCCAGCATCTGCAGTTCCCATTATCTCTGATGGGCAATAATGTTGTCTGATGACATTCTCCTCACAGATAGGAATAAAATAAGTGTGCTTTGTCATGATATTGTCACAGTAGGATGAACACCTGAAATACTTATGTAATCTGTCTATGAAATCTATTATTGACACTGACAAAATTAACAAGATGGCATGACCTTAAAAGAAATGTAAAGTCACGACATTCTTGATAATTTGAGCAATTTAAATGCCTAAATTCATTGCTGGCACTGCAGTACAGTACCTTGACATTGTTCCATTATATGTTATGCTGTCTTTCATATATTTTAACTTAGGCCTGGTCTATCCATTCATGTGAATTCAATAGATTCTACTGCAACTAGTATTGGAGAGCTGAATTTTTCTGGAAAACTGGACAACATAAAAATAAAATGTAACAAAATCAGATTCTGCGAGCCAACATTATTGCATCAGTGTCTAGTAATACAGGAAGTGAGTGAATGCTGAAATTGGAAGCCATCTCGCCCTTTTGAAAAAAAAGCTATTGAACCTGTTAAGAAGCAAGCCACTGTCCTTCTCCAATGCTCACTCCATGTTTCACTAATCATATAGGAAACATGTTGGGAATGAGCTATGCCACATATCAGGAAGCTTCAAGAATACAGGCCTGCAAACAGGACCATTCCTGTGTGTAACAACAGTGTTTAGTTGTCTGTAGAGTTGATCTGTTCAGTTTTAAAGATTGACATAACAATTCTGGAAATAGTGAGACTAAAAGGGACCTTTAAATTGGTGGCTGGAACGTACCTCCCACCTGCTCCTCCTAGACATCCTGCCTTACATTGGATTCAGATTGGAGGCCCCCTTCATAAAAGCCGATGCTGGATTCAAAATGCAAAACAGTGAGGGGACCGCACACTTACTGTTCCCCCTCCACCAGTCACATTGAAAATGCAAATCTCAGCCTCAGTTACTAAAGGTTCAGCCTTGATCCTATTACATTAACCTATACCTGAGATAAGTTTTAAGGCCACTTGTAATTGTCTTCATATCCCACAATTCACTATCAAGTTCCATGTCAGGTGGTGCTTTAGGTGCTATTGAGAAAGAAAACATGTATATATTATGTTTCACGTAGATAACAATTCAATTTTACAACACGTACTGACTGAAGAATATTAACAAGATAAACATCGCAGTTTCAACTAATTTACACAGGAAAAATCATTTTCCAAAAATCACAACTTTTTACACAAATCTTAACAGCCAACAAAGATTTGGAGACAGTAAGGATGACAGATGCTGGAAATTTGAATCGATAAATGTAGAGTTGGAAAAGCTCAGCAGCTCAGACTGCATCTGAAGGGCAGGGAAGTCAATGCTTTGGACTGAACTCTTCCAGCTTCACATTTATTGACTCTAACTGCCAACAGAGACTATTTTACAGGAATATTAGGCGTTTCTTAGCCATTCCTCATTGTATGGAATTTCCCTCTGTAAAACCTTAAATGTAAAAACTTAATTTTTTTTTGTAACTTGCACTGGCTGCCTTCTGTAGCATCCAATTCTCAAGTTTAACTTTCAGTGCAGTGTGATGCATGTAGCATAACAGAAATGATGGAAACAAATCAGTGGCATTTGAATAGGCAGGTATGGAAGCTAAAATAAAATAAGTAGCTTTACTATATCGGTGGCAATAGCCAAGAAAAGGATAACCAAGTGTGGAGCTGGATGAACACAGCAGGCCAAGCAGCATCTCAGGAGCACAAAAGCTGACTTTTCGGGCCTAGACCCTTCATCAGAGAGCCAAGAAAAGGAACTGCTTTTGAGTAGTATGATCCAGTATTTTGGAATTGAATTATATTAGACAATTTGGTCAGACAGTAAAAAAAAATGCACTTTGGTCAGAATACATACAATCAATGCATGTATATCCAAATAGAAATGCAAGTATTAAAAATGAAAACACAATTCACTTCAGTTTCACAGGACACTGTAGCTGAAGCAAACCCAAAGTGATTCCAGACTTCCTGCTCAAAGTTTGCACTGTTTTGGTCTCCATTTCTGGGGAAGAATGCTGTTGCTCTCGAGGGAGTGCAGCAAAGGTTTACAAGGCTGATTCTGGGGATGGTGGGTCTGACCTATGAGGAGACCATTGACTAGGTTTGGATTGTTTTCACTGGGGTTCAGATGAATGAGGACGGATCTCATACAGACTCATAAAATTCTAACAGGTGTGGGCAGGGTAGATGCAAAGAAGATGTTCCCGATGGGGGGGTATGTCCAGAACCAGGGGTTACAGTCTAAGCATTCAGGGTAGACAATTTAGGACAGAGATAAGGAGACTTTTCTTCACCCAAAGAGTGGTGAGCCTGTGGAATTCATTACCGCAGGAAGTAGTTGATGCCAAAACATTGAATGTATTCAAGAGGCGACTAGATATAAGCACTCAGGGCAAATGGGATCCAAGGTTATGGGGAGGAAGCAGGATTAGGCTCTTGAGTTGGACGATCAGCCATAATCATGATGAATGGTGGAACAGGCTCGAAGGGCCGAATGGCCTCTTCCTGCTCTTATCTTCTATGTTTTTATGTGTCATCAGCAAATTTTTCAACAATGCCCTCATCTCCTCTGTCGTTATCGTTAATGTACAATGTGAATAGTTGTGGTCCCAACATGGATCCCTGCAGAACTTCACTGGTCACCAACTGCCTTCCTGAAAAAGATACTTTTATCCTCACTCTCTGCCTTCTGCCAGTCAGTCAATCCTCTATCCATGCCAGGACCTTGCCCCTAATACCAGGGGCTCTTATCTTGTTTTGCACCTGCCTATGGGGCAAAGAGATCACATCCACTGGCTCTCCTTCATCAGACTTGCTCAACAGCTCCTCAAAGAACTCCAACAAATTTTTCAGGCATGATCTTACTTTGATGAAGGCATGCTGATTCTGCCCTGTTTTACCATGCACTTCCAAGTACTCTGCAATCTCATCCCCATTCACCCATGTTTACTGTGTTTATTTGGGTTGTACATGGGAGGTCCTTCAAGAGGTAACTGCACTAACTGGTCCAGGTTAAAGACAAGTGTCATCACAGTAAGCTGTATGTGAAATGTGCACAGTGACCAACCAGGTGGGAAAGAAGTCCTGAATACAAGGCATCTTGGCCACATTGTTGGTAATTACAAATTGATTACAGTCATCTCTGTGAACCAGAGATAATCAGAGATGACCTTAAGAGCATTACTGATAGGTCATAATTCATGAAGACAATCCTATCTCATAAGTTGCAGAAGGGCATGAAGCTATCTTTTTCATATTTATTAACCTTGAAACTGTGACTATTAACTAACATGCTCTTATATGCAATGCTGCATTTCTTGGGTAAGGTAAGGGGATGGGCTGGGGCTGGGAGCAGGGCTTCAGTAGTCCAACTGAATTTATAATCTCCTACCATCTTTGGACAGGATGGCTTGTGCTGCACATATGGGAATAAAGTCTACCATATTAATGGTCCATGTAAAGGTATACCCTGGCCTTCCATGTTGGAGTCTTTCACGTTCCACTGAATGGAGGGCTATGCTAAATTGTTATTTGTGTGAGATGCAAATTGCCACACCTTAGAAATGTTTCTTCTCTGCCATGAGGCTATAGTCTTGAGGCCTCTCAGATTCTTGCTTCTTTTCAAGGGCTAGATGCCCTAAAGGATGGTTACTGGGTGACAAAGTAACAATATAGTCTCTGTAACCATGGATGATGACTCCATTATGCAAATCTCTGACTGAGGCCGAGTCCAGACACAATGCAACCCACTCTTCCACAAGAGCCATCGTGGACCAGACAATAAGTCTCCTAAGGATAAGGTTCTAATGACGGATTAGCCCTTGTAGTGCAGTCCAGATGGAGTGTACTGTATAATCTTAGCATGTTGTGGTCAGCCCAACTGGGGAGACTGTCCAACAGGCAAAGAAGACATGTGATATGTTTATAAGAGCTGGGAAAATTACAGATATCTTCAAAGAAGAAAAGTGGAGACATTGACCATGAGGAATGTCACATTCAACTTTATGGACTGGTTCAGCATCGAGTGCAACAAGCCAAGAAAGATTAACTGATGACCAGTTCCAATCACTGTGAGTTGGGTGAAGTGATCAATCATGGACTATCCAGTTGTTGTTGTTTGAAAGGCTAGGTTCTATTGGCGTGAAAAAAATCGACAACATCATGCATGTTTTGGTCTTATCTACATACAAGAGATGTTCTGTATGATAGCTTCATGTTTTAAGAAGCAGATCTGCAATGAATTAACTGTTACCTACACACAGCTAACAAATGTATCGAGGCATTCAGGAATATACGAAACAGATCACAAATCTATGCAAAACTTTACAGCTGTGTTTAATAATCATTGAAAATCTAGGAATAAGTTCTTAAAAACATACATAATCTGACACATATAATGAAAAATATGCAGTGTATAATCTGTGCAACTCCTTTTGGGAATTGAAGAAATGTCTTACCAAATACAGTACTCATCAGCTTCTGCACTTTGGAATTTACTCCACTCATTCTGTACAGTCCCATGGCATTAATACCTTTGAGAGATAATGTCAATGTTACAAACATGGAGAAATCATGTGAATCAACAAGTCCTTTCACAGAAATTATGAACATCAAATTGAATGTTACTAAATTCCAACAACTAAACAGTGAAAAATGATAAAAAGTTACATGGTTGATTTTCTGTTATGCAAAATTACCAGAAATATTAAATTTTTTAAAAAAGCAGGACGAGTAACATCAGTGGAGAGGAGCACAGAGTTATCATTTCAAGTCCATGAGGCCATAAGAAATAGGAATAGGAGGAGGCCCTTCAGCTCCCCAACCCTGCTCCATCACTCAAAAGGATCACAGCTGATACAACCTCCCTAACATCCACTTTCCTGTCATTTTTCCAAAATCATCGGTTCGTCGTTGATCAAAAACCTATCTCAACTTTAACATACATGAGAACTCTGCTCCCAGCTCTCTGAGGCAAGGAATTCCAAAAAAACTTAACCTTCTGAGAGAAGAAATTCCTCCTCATCTCAGTGTTAAATTGGTGCCTCCTTAGTCTGAGACTTTTGCTCTCTGGACCTAGACTGTCCCATGAATGGAGACATCCTCTCAGCATTTACCCTGTCAAGGTCCTTTAGGAGTCTGTATATTTCAATGCAATCACCTCTCCAGTGAGTAAAGTCTGAACTTGTTTAGCCTTTGCTCAAAAGTAAATCCCTCCACACTGGGGATCATCCGAGTGAACCTTGTCTGAATAGTCTCCAAAATAACAATTTTTCCTTAAGTAAGGGAAGGAAAACAAAGCTCACAGTACCCCAGATGTGGTCTCACCAGCACCTTGTACGGTTAGAGTAAGGCTTACTCTTATACTCAAACCCCCTTGAAATAAAGACCAATATCCACTAGCTTTCCTGATTATTTGCTGCATCTGTGAATATGCACTTCCCAGTTCCTTTGTATTGCACTTTTCTGAAGTTTTTCTCCATTTAAATAATGATGTTTTTCATTCTCCCTTCCAAAATGAACAAATTTACCTCTTCTCATGTCAACACCATTTGCCCACTTTTCACCCAATTACTTAACCTATCAATTTCTCTCTCGTAACAAGCCTTCCACCTATGTTTGTGTCATCTACAAATATGGCTACAGTACATTCACTTCAGTAGCTTACAGGTCGCCAACCTGAAACAGAACTCCTTAGCCCCACTTGCAGTTTCCTGCTCATTAGCCAATTCTCTGCCCTTGCCAGTATGCTATCTCTAACAGCATGGGCTTTTATCTTGTGATTTCACCTTTTGTAGGTGAATGCCTTCTCAATGTCCAAATAAACCACATCCAATGGTTCCAGTCTACTCGCTCTGTTTGAGATTTCTTTGAAAAACTTTAATAAATTAGTCAAACACTGTTTCCCTTTCATGCTGACTCTGCTTGATTACATTATGATTTTCCAAATGCACTTCTAAATTTTCCTTAATAATGGGTTCCAAATTTTTCCAATAGTAGATGTGCAACTAAGCGGCTACCTCCTTTTTGCCTTTTGAATAGGGGTGTCACATTGGCAGTTTTCCAATCTCTGGCTCTTCTCCAGAATCAATGACTTTTCATCAGAACTGTTTCTGATGAAAGGTCACAGACCTGAATTCCTAACTACTTCTCACTCCACAGATAGTGCCAGACCATAAATTATTTTTAATTAAGTAAAATTGATTTTACATGCTATCTGAAATCATATGCCTGACTTTCCTGTTTTTATTTCAGATTTCCAGCTTCCAGTTTTTTATTCCTTTTCTAATTCTTCAAGTCATGTTTGTAGAACAATTGAATGAAAGCTCTAGATGATTATAGTATTCACCTCAAAAAATTGGTTTCCAACAACAACAGATGTTTTATTTGCATAGCTTGTTGTGCGACAAATATCATAGATTTACCTCAGCTGCCAGTTTAGAGGCAATATATGGAGATATCTGGCACTAATAGTAACAAATCAAGCCCTGAGCCTCATCTTGCATTCTCACATCCTTGCTTGCAAGGTGAATATTAGTTTTGTCAATTCTTGATAAACTGTGTTCAACTGTGAGGTACAGATGTGATTGAGCAGTATGAACTTTGTAATACTGAGGTACACTTCCCACTGGTCAGTCATGGAGTGGCACTCACATGATTGTAGTGACAGGTGCTATATATGTGCCCTGGAAGAATAAGGTGCATGATGGGTTTGATAAATTGTTTTGAAAGGTTCATATAACAGTGTTAATAACAATTCAAAGTGTGACTAATTCATGGTGGTGGAAAAGTGTACATCCCAGAAAGGACAGATGGAAAATCAAACAAAATGAAAAATACCAAATAGATATGAATCAATCTGTGAGTCACTAATTCTATTTCAAATTATGTTGAAAACTTTGGAGGCAAAGTCAGTCAATAGAAACTCACAAAAAAAATTAATATCTATCTGCGATAACGAAGTGTGGAGCTGGATGAACACAGCAGGCCCAGCAGCATCTCAGGAGCACAAAAGCTGACGTTTCGGGTTCATCTCTGATGAAGGGTCTAGGCCCGAAACATCAGCTTTTGTGCTCCTGAGATGCTGCTGGGCCTGCTGTGTTCATCCAGCTTCACACTTTGTTATCTTGAATTCTCCAGCATCTGCAGTTCCCATTATCTCTAATATTTATCTGTATTCGTACCAGTAATATTTTTCCATAATACTGTGATTGATATGAAGTTTAAAAGATCTATTAAGCTCCAAAACCAACAGGGGAACTAAGAAGAAAAAAAATTTGCTGATTGGCTTTCAAACAATGCATTTGTAAATGACAGGTAACAAAGTGTGGGGCTGGATGAACACAGCAGGCCAAGCAGCATCAGAGGAGCAGGAAAGCTGACATTTCAGGTCTAGAGATAATGTGAACTGCAGATGCTGGCGAGTCCAAGATAACAAAGTGTGAAGCTGGATGAACACAGCAGGCCAAGCAGCATCACAGGAGCACAAAAGCTGACGTTTTGGGCCTAGACCCTTCATCAGAAAGAAGGGTCATTTTCTGTAGAAGGGTCTAGACCCGAAACTTCAGATTTCCTGCACTGCTGATGCTGCTTGGTCTGCTGTGTTCATTCAACTCTACACCTTGTTATCTTCGATTCTCCAGCATCGGCAGTTCCTACTATATCCGAAACAATTTATTAATGGTAAGTATTTTGTGAACTGAATTCATAAAAAAAATTATTATAACTGCAAAATGAAACTTTCAATGCAGCTATGCAACATCTCAATGAATTTTGACATATGTGACTGTAAATCTTCCTTTAGATTCTACAGCTGCTCTGCACAGTTTCTTTCAGATACCCTACAAAGAAATTCTGGAGGCTTGGTCTCCTCATGCTGGCAGCAATAAGTTGAAATGAAGTTTCAACTGCCTAAAAATTTGCATCAATCTATTTGCACCATCAACTGCAACATGTTTCAAGATCCAATATAATCATTCCCTCCATCTCCTTCCAACTCCATACCTTCCTTTTACCCCACCTCTTGTTGGGTATTTATCATACCTTCTGGCCTTCTGCTGTCTGTTGCTGAAGGTTCTGTACTCAGCAGAGGACTTAGCTTTTACTCTTTAAGTCATTCAACATGATGTTGAACTCTTCTTTTTCTGTCACTTCTGCCTCTGTACCTATTTCTTTTGACAGATGTCCAAGAGACCTCTTCACCCACCTCCAACACGCTGCCTCCAGCTGGACGCTTCCCTCTTGCCTTTTACCCACACTTGACTAGTTCATTAATAATTATTGATGTGACACCCAGCCCTTTATTGGTCCCTCTCACCTATACGAGGCTATCTCCCACTGAACTGACTGCACTCTGTGTGCAGATACAACCCTGGCTTTGTAACTGAGCTTGCCAACAAGGGTGGTGCTGTTGTCTTGCCTACTGCCCTCTACATTGTGGAGTTTGAGCGCAAATTCGCAGTCACCTTGTCCTCTCTCTCCCGGACCATGATCCCATTATTGAACATCGAGCTATTGGTTTCACAATCATCACTAGCTTAATCTCACACAGGGATGGCCCTTCCTAGCTCTCACCTCATAAACCCCCATCTGCATTAGGTATCTCTGGAACCAATCCCTTGTTCTTAGAAAATATTTCAATCTCTCAAATTCCATCTCCGTTCCCTGACGTTACATTTTCAGAGCCCATCAACCTCCCGATCTTGAATTTGGAAATGCAGAAGGCCTTACAACCTCATTGTTTCATTCCGATACTGTAGCAATTGTTCCCCTCACTCAGTTCTTCATGTGTTTCCGATCATCCATTTCCCCTTTCCACGACACTGCTATGAGGTCTTTCCCTCTCTGACTCCTGTTTTTCTCCCTCTTTCTGCTCTATTCCTCATGCTATCTCTTTCCTCTCTAATCCCGATGTTCTATTTGGTGAAACGTATCTTCAGTGCTGCTGAACCTGAAATAATATACTTGGATTTGACTCAAAGTATGCAATGCTATTGACAATAAATTTGTGACTTTAAAAAAATTGCCTGTTGAGGAATCATTGCTTACAAGTACAGTGTGAGAAACAGCAGTCAATCTCATACCTCGTGCCTCCACAGCTTCAATGCACTTCTTTACAAAATTAAAACCTGCCTCATTAAGGTACACTGTAAAACAAAATTGAGTCCCTTAGTTTCACAACTAAACATTCAATAAATTCAGGAGAACAAACATAGAAATTACAATGTTGCTCTTGTTAGTCATGCATCTGAAAATAGTTTTCAACATTAATTGCATTTTAATCACTTTTCAGTAAATTTCCAGCAGAACCTTTAAACCTAAGCCTATGTTTTAAATTATTAAAACTCCCATGTTGACTTGTGCTGGCTGTATCTGCTGTTTTATGGAATGCGACATAAAATGAATTTGCTAAATATTCAAATAAGAGGCAGTTAATGCTCTTTATTCCCAATGATAAAGAAACATTGAACAGGCTTTAAATATATTTGAACTGCAAGTTACGTTAACCACCTCAGAATGTTCCTTTGCCAGCAGTCCCAAATAACTATTTGAGAAAAGATTAACATAATGCATAATGAATGAGGAATTAAAGGGAAAGACTCAAAATCAGTAACACTTTTCAAAAGAAAACTCTAAACAGTTATAAGGAATTACTGGTGACAGACAAAAATACTGTAGATGCTGGAATCCAAGGTAGACAGACAGGAGGCTGGAAGAACACAGCAAGTCAAACAGCATCGAGAGGAAAGCAGCAGTTATGTTTTGGGTATATTTCTCCAAGACCTTAAGAAGTACAAAACATTGATTTCTCCTTTCCTCCAGCCTGGCTTGCTGTGTTCTTCCAGTTTTCAGTTTGTCCACCTTCTATAAAGAATTATTGAGCTAGTTCCTCTCCGCTTAGCAAGTATTTTTAATTAAGTAAAATTGATTTCAAGTCCTGTGTAAGATAAACATGACACTGCCAGGATGCAGTGGCAAATGACAGGAAAAAGAAACGTTAGATCCTGGAGTTTTTAAGAGTTACAAAATACAGTGTGAGGTCTATGCATACACATGTGAAAGTCTACTGGAAGTGCATAGAGCAGGTGGGTCATTGCATCACTCAGCATACAAAGCTGATTTGTGATGTCAGCATTCCAGTCATGTTTTCTTTTAACCTTGTAGAGATAAATGTGCATTTAGCTGCAGGGAGGATTCCTACCAGGCTTATTTAAAAGGATCATTACCTATTTAAGAGGTCAATTGCTGGATAGTTTCTTTTGTTGTGGTTATGAATCTACAACTGTTTACTGTTTTCTACAGTTGTTTCAACTTGCACAATTCAACAGGAGGTGATTTTTTAAAAAAAAATTCATCCAGAGGATGTAGGCTATGCTACTTTGAGGAAGTTATTGCCCTCCCTAACTGTCCTTGAGAAGGTGGTGGTGAACTGCCTTCTTGAACCATTGAAGTCCATTTGATGGTAGCACACCTACAATGCTGTTAAAGAGAGTTCCTACATTTTGAGCCAGTGGCAATCTAAGAAGGGCAATATCTTTCCAAGTCCAAATCATGAATTTTAAGAGGAATTTGGAAGTGGTGGTCCCATGTATCTGCTACCATGTCCTTATAGCTAACAGCAGTTGAGAGTTTAGAAGGTGCAATCTAAGGAGACTTACAGTCACAGATATTGACAGGCTTCTCATTGTCTTCACGATGTGTGTACAAACCAATTTCTTCTAGACACAGGTGCACAAGCAGGCATTCTAGTTTTAATGCAGTGTATTTTGGAGAATGAACAGAGAACACACAACTATTTGAGCAAAACATTTAGAACCCTACTTTATTTTAGTTGTTTAGAAGCATGGTTCTGTTGAGATTGAAGTGTTATGTTTGCTTATTCAGGTAGATGCAAAAGATCTCATGGCAGTATGTGAATGGGGGACTTCCTGTAGCCAAATTTATCTCTCAGCCAGAACCATAAAAAGATTGTTGTTGAGCTCATTGTTGCTTGTGGAGCATTGGCACATGCAAATTATTTGCCACATTTGCCTACGTAACAGTGTCTTCTTTTAAAAAAAATATTGATTGTGAAGTGCTAATGGAAAGCTGGAAGGTTGAAAGTCTGTTTACACTTTTGGCTGACAAATGGCAACAAGACTTTAAAAAAGAAATTGCTGGAAAAGCTCAGCAAGTCTGGCAGCATTTGTGGAGAGAGAGCTGAGAGAGCTTAGAACTGGAGGAAGGGTCACTTGACCCGAAACATTAACTCCATAGATGCTGCCAGACCTGCTGAGCTTTTCTAGCAATTTCTGTTTGTGTTTCTGGTTTTCAGCATCTGCAGTTCTTTTGATTTTAACAAATTCTTATCTATTTAAAGTATAGAAGTAACAAACTGTGTTTGATATACCATCAACTCCACATAATTAGTTATTTTGAAATATCAAAAAGCATGAGATTTATGGTGTGAATTGCACATACCTGTGACATGATTTGACATGTACTGTTTGGTAACCTATGACAATATGTTTTAATACTTGACTGCTTTTTAACAGAGTTGCAACTTTATTTTGCTTGTATTCGTTTAAAATAAAGAGCTATATATGACAATCTTTAAAAAGTGTGTAAGAAATAATGTTAATGCATGTATTTCTGAGAAGACTAAGTTACTTACATTCTTCTTTCTTGCTAAGAGGTGGCAGAGTGTATATCTGAAAAGAAATATATTATCCACAATTTGATAATTTTGACAAAATACCAAACTGCTGGGAATAATTTTTATAATTTGAGCTAAAATTTCAAAGTGAGCACAAAAAGCATAGCAATAATACTGAAACAGATTATTTACTGTGCAATATTCTATGAATGGAAACAATCTGAAAATTTTCCATGGGGTTCATCTGACATATTGTTTAATCTGTGTTACAAAAAGCTAATAGATCTATTTACTCTTAAACTGAAAATTTAAAACAGGAATAGTCTAACTAGTGTGTATTAATTAAAAAAGAACACACTATTGGTACTACTTCAGAAAATCCAGAAGCGGCCCTGACACTTTGCTGTCACTTTGATTTACAGACTGGATCTGGAACAACAGATAGCAACCAGCTAGAAACTGATGTCCATTTCAAGCCCACTGACTCCCACAGCTACCTAGAATACACCTCCTCCCACCCACCCTCCTGCAAAAATTCCATTCCCTATTCCCAATTCCTCCACCTCTGCTGCATCTGCTCCCAGGATGAGGCATTCCACTCCAGCGCATCCCAGATGTCCTCGTTCTTCAAGGGCTGCAACTTACCCCACAGTGGTCGAGAACGCCTTCGACCACGTCTCCCACATTTCATGCAACACATCCCTCGCACCCCGGCCCCGCAAAAACCGCCCAAAGAGAATCCCACTCATCCTCACATACCACCCCACAAACCTCCAGATACAACGCATCATCCTCCGACACTTCCGCCATCTACAATCCGACCCCACCACCAAAGACATTTTTCCATCCCCACCCTTGTCTGTCTTCCGGAGAGACCACTCTCTCCGGGACTCCCTTGTCCGCTCCACACTGCCAACCAACCCCACCACACCTGGCACTTTCCCCTGCAACTGCAGGAAGTGCTACACTTGCCCCCGCACCTCCTCCCTCACCCCTATCCCAGGCCCCAAGATGACTTTCCACATTAAGCAGAGGTTCATCTGCACATCTGCCAATGTGGTATACTGCATGCACTGTACCCACTGTGGCTTCCTCTACATTGGGGAAACCAAGTGGAGGCTTGGGGACCACTTTGCAGAACACCTCCGCTCGGTTCGCAATAAACAACTGCACTTACAAGTCGCGAACCATTTCCACTCCCCCTCCCATTCTTTAGATGACATGTCCATCATGGGCCTCCTGTAGTGCCATAATGATGTCACCTGAAGGTTGCAGGAACAGCAACTCATATTCCGCTTGGGATCCCTGCAGTCCTATGGTGTCAATGTGGATTTCACCAGCTTCAAAATCTCCCCTTCCCCCACCGCATCCCAAAACCAGCCCAGCTCGTCCCCGCCTTCCTAACCTGTTCTTCCTCTCACCCATCCCCTTCCCCACCTCAAGCCGCACCTACTAACCTAATCCCACCTCCTTGACCTGTCCGTCCTCTCCGGTCCAACCGATCCCCTCCCTACCTCCCCACCTACACTCTCTCCACCTATCTTCTCCTCTAACCGTCATCGGTCCGCCTCCCCCTCTCTCCCTATTTATTCCAGTTCCCTCTCCCCATCCCCCTCTCTGATGAAGGGTCTAGGCCCGAAACGTCAGCTTTTTTGCTCCTGAGATGCTGCTGGGCCTGCTGTGTCCATCCAGCCTCACACCTTGTTGTAACAGATAGCCATTTTTCGGTTTCCCTTTCCCAAATTTTCTGATCGCATTTCAACCATTTGTTACCACTCTGTTTTGCACTGCACCTTACAAACGTAATTTACAATCTGGTTTTCTTTTGTAGACTTTAGGGTGTGGAATAATTCGCTTTGTACATTAAAATACATTTTAACCAATCAGAAGCAGGTTTGTAAGGTTCTGAAAACTTGATTCAAAAGCCATAAACCATTTTGGGAAGCTGAATTTTTGCCTGTCGCCTAATTAGGATCTCCCTTCTCTGCCACCCATCCTTCTAAAAACAGGTTTGAAAGATTCAGCTCAACGTGTCCAAACTGGAAAAGCAAATATGGAAATTATAAATTATGTTACAGGACAAGAAATTCTGCTGGCCGGGCAAATTACTTCAGATATCTATCAAGGACAATTTTTATTATTTCTCTTTGTCTGCCTCTGAATAATTGAAACTGCAATACAGCAAGTTGTATGTGATATATATGCCTAATTGGGGAAGCAGCGAGGAGGACTTATGCATAAACTGAACACAAGCCCTGCTCAGATTGGAGGATCTGAGGGGAGACAGGAGCAAAAGAGGAACGGCTTAGAACAAAATCACACTTCATTTCCCTTTCTCCCCTTTCCAATCAGCATTATCTTCAGGGCACTGATAACACTTAGGATGCTATAACATGTCCAACACAGAGACAAATATGACAGGAGGTAATACAGATAACCATTTCTCTTATATAAAATCTCATACTGGCTCTTTTCCATCCATTGCTTCTAACCAAAGTTTTCTGTTGGCTTCAGACTGAGCTTGTAGTGTTACAATGCCATGCCTGCAAAAAGTAAACATATATACAAAGAAGATTTTAAAATATTTACAGGAATTTTCATTTTCTTGTTGTATTGAATTTCAATATTTACACCAAATTTCAGTAACTTCAAACCCAGCACGACTTAAGCACAACATTTTTGCCATTGCAGTAATTATATACATTGACAATTGCTCAGCAAACTGCCCGAGCACAATGCTCTCCATCACCCGTGCCAACTATTCACATGGCTTTACCAGTTGAGATTATCTACCCCTTTGCACAGAAGTGCAGTGATGTCTTTTTTCTTTATTCATTCATGGGATAAGGGCATCTCTGACTGGGCCAGTATTTATTGCCCTTCCCTAATTACCCAGAGGGTACTGAATAGTCAACCACGTTGCTGTGGGTCTGGAGTCACATGTAGGCCAGACCAGGTAAGGATGGCAGATTCCTTCCCAAAGGACATTAGTGAACCAGATGGGTTTTTCCAACAATCGACAATGAATTCATGGTCATGATTAGACTCTTAATTCCAGTTATCTATTGAATTCAAATTCCACCAGCTGCCATGGCGGGATTTGAACCCGGGTCCCCAGGACATTATCCGGTCTTTGGATTAATCATCCAGTGATAATACCACGAGGCCATTTCCTCCCCAATACTTTATGTTTTATCAATAAAAATAATATAATGACTCATTTGACATCATTGAGCAAGTACATCTGTGTCATTCTTTTATCTAGTACATCAGGCAACATTATGGTTTCAAATATAATGACTAAGATTGAGTGGGCCATAAAAAACAATGGGAAGCAGCTGCAACTACTTCCATGCTCCAATCTTGTCTACGGCTATTTCTTTGCATCATTTTTGAAGAAGGCTCCTCCAGAATTCCTCCTGCACAATCCCAACAATTTTCCACTATACCCTCTGTACTCTTCTCTGACATGAAATACAAGGAGCTCATAGACCACATTTTAAATCGAAAATCAAGGGCATTTGCTTTGTTCTTCCCTACAGCCAACACCTTCACCTTCTTCACCTCCACGATTCCATAGTACCTCTCCACCCTCACCTCTGCAGTTACTTCCTTTACTCACAAAGACTTTTTTGGCACTTTCTAACCACACTATTTATCACCCAATATCCCTTCAGGGGCCTTGGTCAATGAAAGAAAATAACTAGATGTGGTCTTTATGTCCTCTGCTCCTTGATCCTACTGAAAATAGTAACAGTTCCCCTCCATCTACTCTCTATACCTGTCATGATTTTTTAACACCTTTATTGAAGGTGTTATTAAAGAGAACAGCTAAGCTTTGTAAATCTATCCTGTTTGCAATGCTTTCATGTCCTTCCTAAAGTATGTTGTGCACAGCAGGATAAAGTACTCCTGCTGAGATTAACTCCGACACTTCCGCCATTTACAATCCGACCCCACCACCCAAGACATTTTTCCATCCCCTCCTCTGTCAGCCTTCTGGAGAGACCACTCTCTCCGTGACTCCCTTGTTCGCTCCACACTGCCCTCCAACCCCACCACACCCGGCACCTTCCCCTGCAACCGCAGGAAATGCTACACTTGTCCCCACACCTCCTCCCTCACCCCTATCCCAGGCCCCAAGATGACATTCCACATTAAGCAGAGGTTCACCTGCACATCTGCCAATGTGGTATACTGCATCCACTGTACCCGGTGCGGCTTCCTCTACATTGGGGAAACCAAGCGGAGGCTTGGGGACCGCTTTGCAGAACACTTCTGCTCAGTTCGCAACAAACAACTGCACCTCCCAGTCGCAAACCATTTCCACTCCCCCTCCCATTCTCTAGATGACATGTCCATCATGGGCC
Source organism: Stegostoma tigrinum (assembly GCF_030684315.1). Taxonomy (NCBI): domain Eukaryota; kingdom Metazoa; phylum Chordata; class Chondrichthyes; order Orectolobiformes; family Stegostomatidae; genus Stegostoma; species Stegostoma tigrinum. The sequence continues at coordinate 342,440 of NC_081359.1, read as the reverse complement.
TCCTGCACTGCCACAATGATGCCACCCGAAGGTTGCAGGAACAGCAACTCATATTCCGCCTGGGAACCCTGCAGCCATATGGTATCAATGTGCACTTCACCAGTTTCAAAATCTTCCCTTCCCCTACTGCATCCCTAAACCAGCCCAGTTCGTCCCCTCCCCCCACTGCACCACACAACCAGCCCAGCTCTTCCCCCCCGCCCACTGCATCCCAAAACCAGTCCAACCTGTCTCTGCCTCCCTAACCGGTTCTTCCTCTCACCCATCCCTTCCTCCCACCCCAAGCCGCACCCCCAGCTACCTACTAACCTCATCCCACCTCCTTGACCCGTCCGTCTTCCCTGGACTGACCTATCCCCTCCCTACGTCCCCACCTATACTCTCTCCACCTATCTTCTTTACTCTCCATCTTCGGTCCGCCTCCCCCTCTCTCCCTATTTATTTCAGTTCCCTCTCCCCATCCCCCTCTCTGATGAAGGGTCTAGGCCCGAAACGTCAGCTTTTGTGCTCCTGAGATGCTGCTTGGCCTGCTGTGTTCATCCAGCCTCACATTTTATTATCTTGGAATTCTCCAGCATCTGCAGTTCCCATTATCCCTGCTGAGATTAAAGCAGGTTCTGTGATGATTTATTGTATCTTTTTTGTGTTATTTTTGTACCATACCTCAGTTTATGAAGATCACGCCTTATTAATTACTTTCACAAACTGTCCTGTCACTTTCAACACTTTGTGTACAAACATCATTACATTCCATTGTCTTTTATCATTATTCTTACCAAAATTAAACTTCACCTGTCATTTGACACCCAATTCCACCAATCTGTCAATGTCCTCTTGATATATATCACTCCTCTTCACAGTTCACAGTAGTTCCAAGTTCTGTGTGATTTGCAACTTTTGTAATTGGTTCTGTACACCTAAATCCTGAGTTATTCATTTTGATTTACAAAGGCAGCGGACTCAATGTCCATTCCAGGGGAATTCAACTATGCATCCTCCTCCAATCCAAACAAAACAAATGGTCATTGTTATCTGCTCTCTTCCCTGTCACTCCGCCAACTTTCCACAAAAGCTGCTTATTCTATGGGCTTTAACTTTGCTGTCAAGTCTGTCATGTGGCATTTTATCAAATGCCTTTAGAAATACACCATATCAACCTCATTACCTTCAAAAACCCCTTCTGTTACCTCATGGAAAAAAACCCGACATTAGTTAATTTGTTCTTAATTAGTCCATGTTTGTTGAAGTGACTGTTAGTTTTTATCTTAAATTATTGCTTTTAAATGCCTTTCCACCACCGAGATTAAATTGACTGGTTTACAGCTGCTGTGCTTTTCCCTGCAAACCATTGTTGAATAAGAGAGCAACAGTTGCCAGTCTCCAGCTCTCTGTCACCTTCCCCGTACAGAATGAATATTGCAAAAGAATTGTTAAACTTCTGCAATTTCTACCCTTCACTCAATATCCTGGGATACACTTCATTGACTTCTGATGACTTACTACCTTTAAGTACAACCAGCCTTTCTAATACACGTCAATTTTTAATCCGTCCAGTGCCTTAACTACCTCCTTTTTCGAAGACATTAGAAGCATCCTCATCCTCAGTAAAGACAGATGCAAGGTACACCTTTAACATATCAGCCATGTCCAATTCCCCAAATTGGTCGTAACCTAAATCTACTCTTATTTTTAAACACATTTTACGAAGTATATGTCTGTTGAAGATTTTTGGATTTCCTTTTATATTTGCTGCCAATCTTTTCTTATACTGTCTTTTAGCTTCTCTTATTTATTTTACACTACCCTTCAAAACATTTATTATCATTGTTCGTTTTTTTGCAACATCAAATGGATATCTGTCAATATGCACTTCTTCTCTGCTTCATTTGGCCGTCTGTCTATCCATCTTCCTGTTTGTCTCTCTCTAATTATCCAGAAATCTTTCACTTAGGTTGCCTAACTTACATGCTCACAGGATGCAGTTAATGTACTTTCTCTTTAAAGACAGGCTATTGTTCAAATGCAGCTGTGCCCATAATTTTAGATTCCAAATTAGCTGCACCAAATTTACTCACAGCTTGTTTAAATTGTTCTCCTGTAATTAATTATTTTCATTCTGGTTTGGTCATTGTCCTTCTTCATAATTAACTTAAAACGTATGATATTATGATCACTGTCCCTTCAATGTTTCTCAATGAACATAGAACATAGAACACTAGAGTTCAGTACAGGCCCTTTGCCCCTCGATGTGGCGCCGACCTGTGAAACCAATCTGAAGCCCATCTAACCTACACGATTCCATTATCATCCTTATGTTTATCCAATGACCATTTAAAAACCATTAAACTTGGTGAGTCTACTACTGCTGCAGGCAGGGCATTCAATAATTTACCAGTGGTAGTCGTGGAAGTGGAATCATTAGTGACATTTAAGCGACTGCTGGACATGCACATGGACAGCAGTGAATTGAGGGGAATGTAGGTTAGGTTATTTTATTTTTGGATTAGGAATATTCCACGGCACAACATCGTGGGCCGAAGGGCCTGTACTGTGCTGTACTTTTCTATGTTCTATTCCACACCCTTACTACTCTCTGAGTAAAGAACCTACATCTGATATCTGTCCTATATCTGTCACCCTTCAATTTAAAGCTTTGTCCCCTCATGCTAGCCATCTCCATCCGAGGAAAAAGGCTCTCACTGTCCACCTTATCTAATCTTCTGATCATCTTGTATGTCTCTATTAAGTCACCTGTTAACCTTCTTCTCTCTAACAAAAACAGCCTCAAGGCCCTCAGCCTTTCCTCATAAGACCTTCCCTCCATACCAGGCAACATCCTGGTAAATCTCCTCTGCACCCTTTCCAATGCTTCCACATCCTTCCTATAATGTGGCGATCAGAACTGTACGCAATACTACTACTGCGGACGCACCAGAGTTTTGTGCAGCTGCAACATGACATCATGGGTCCGAAACTCAGTCCCTCTACAAATAAAACCTAACACACTATATGCCTTCTTAACAACCCTATCAACCAGGGTGGCAACTTTCAGGGATCTATGCACATGGACACTGAGATCCCTCTGCTCATCCACACGACCAAGAATCTTACCATTAGCCCAGTCCTCTGTATTGCTGTTACTCCTTCCAAAGTGAATGACCTCACACTTTTCCACATTAAACTCCATTTGTCACCTCTCAGCCCAACTCTGCAGCTTATCTATGTCCCTCTGTAACCTGCAACACCCTCCGCACTATCCACAACTCCACCAACTTTAGTCTCATCTGCAAATTTACTAGCCCATCCTCCTACGCCCTCATCCAGGTCATTTATAAAAATGACAAACAGCAATGGCCCCATAACTGATCCTTGTTGTACACCACTAGTAACTGAACTCCAAGATGAACATTTCCCATCAACCACCTGCCTCTGTCTTATTACACCTAGCCAATTTCTGATCCAAATCGCTAAATCACCCTCAATCCCATGCCTCTGTATTTTCTGCAACAGCCTGCCATGGGGAACCTTATCAAACGCTTTACTGAAATCCATATAGACTACATCGACCGCTTTACCCTCATCCACCTGTTTAGTCACCTTCTCAAAGAACTCAGTAAGGTCTGTGAGGCATGACCTACCCTTCACAAAACCGTGCTGACTATCCCTAATCAAATTATTCCTTTCTAGATGATTATAAATCCTATCTCTTATAATCCTCTCCAACACTTTACCTACAACTGAAATAAGGCTCGCTGATCTATAATTACCACAGCTGTCCCTCTTCCCCTCCTTGAACAAGAGGACAACATTTGCTATCCTCCAGTCTTCTGACACTATTCCTGTAGACAATGATGACATAAAGATCAAAGCCAAAGGCTCTGCAATCTCCTCCCTAGCTTCCCAGAGAATCCTAGGATACATCCAATCCGGCTGAGGGGACTTATCTATTTTCACACTTTCCAGAATTGCTAACACCTCCTCCTTATGAACCTCAATCCCGTCTAGGCTAATAGTTTGTATCTCAGTATTCTCCTCGACATCACTGTCTTTTTCCTGTGTGAATACTGACGAAAAATATTCATTTAGCATCTCTCCTATCTCTTCGGACTCCACGCACAACTTCCCACTACTGTCCTTGGCTGGCCGTAATTTTACTCTAGTCATTCTTTTATTCCTGACATACCTATAGAAAGCTTTAGGATTTCCCTTGATCCTACCTGCCAAATACTTCTCACGTTCCCTCCTGGCTTTTCTTAGCTCTCTCTTTGGGTCCTTCCTGGATAACTTGTATCTCTCAAGCGCCCTAACTGAACCTTCACGCCTCATCTTTACATAAGCCTCCTTCTTCCTCTTGGCAAGAGATTCAACTTCTTTAGTAAACCTCGGTTCCCTTGCTCGACCACTATCTCCCTGCCTCACAGGTAAATACTTACCAAGGACACGCAGTAGCTGTTCCTTGAACAAGTTCTACATTTCAATTATGCCCAGCCCCTGGAGTTTCCTTTCCCATACTGTGCATCCTAAATTTTGCCTACTCGCCTCATAATCGCCTTTCCCCCAGCTATAACTCTTGCCCTGTGGTATATACCTGTCCATTTCCATCGCTAAAGTAAGTGTAACTGAATTGTGGTCACCATCATCAAAGTGCTCACCTGCCTCCAAATCTAACACCTAGCCTGGTTCATTGCCCAGTATCAAATCCAAAATGGCCTCACCTCTTGTTGGCCTATCTACATGCTGTGTCAGGAAGGCCTCCTGTACACATTGGAAAAAAATTGACCCATCTGAAGTACTCGAACTATAGCGTTTCCAGTCAATATTTGGAAAGTTAAAGACCCCATAATAAGTACCCTGTTACTTTCGCTCCTATCCAGGGCCATCTTTGCTATCCTTTCCTCTACGTTTCTGGAACTTTTCAGAGGCCTGTAGAAACCTCCCAACAGGCTGACGTCTGCTTTCCTCTTTCTAACCTCAGCCCATACTACCTCAGTAGAAACTGACACACAACTTCAACATCTAAAAATAGCCTTGATAGATGTTTAAAAGAAAGTTTAATTGAAGGGATTTAGGAACAGGGCAGAATATGTAATAAGAACAACTGCTCATGCAGGACGAATATCAACCTGGGCTGCTCAAGCTGAAAGGCCTCTTTCCTATTTGCCACTTACACTGACTGACCTTAAGGAATCAGTCCAATTAGTAACAATTTATCTTACCTTTCCACGACTTCAATATCAAAACAGAAGCGCTTATCAATTGAGTCCGTCTTTCTTCGAATGCAAAACTTCAGTTTGAATATTTCTGAAGCTGTTACAAGGCCGTTCTATTTAATTCCAAAACAATAAATCAGACATTTTCATGGTGAATTAAGCACAATTTCAGAAAAGCAATTCTGTACAGATTAAATTCAGTAAATCAATATTACCCTTGAAAAAGATTATATTATTATCACCCTTCTAAGTTCTGGCTAATGCTACAATTCTAATGCTGTTGAAAGATTAATGCATGCATTTATAATACCAACTACATATTGTTAGTGCCAAGAGGGCATTAAGGCAGCTCAAAATTCCTTCCCATATCTAGTTTAGTACAACTTTTAATCACATAGAATCTTTAATGCAGTGAAATATCTAAAGGCATTTCATAAACATGCTAGCAAAAAATAGTTGATGATAAACTGCAAAAAGATATATTTGGACAAGTAACCAAATGTTTGGTTGAAGAAGTTGGCTTTAAAGGAGTGACTTAAAGTAGAGAGTAGATTTATGGAGGGAATTCCAAAGTTATGGGGCTTGACAGCTGAAGGGAAGGTCAACAATCTGGAGCAATGAAATTTTGAGATGTGCAAGAATTTGAATTGGTAAAGGGCAGTGAATTTGAAGGGCTTTGGGTTAGTGTGAGGCTAGTTAGGAATTAGGATTTTGGGATAATCAGGCCTATAGGTAATAAAGACATAGAGGAAAATTTTAGGAGATGAAAGAGTCGGGAGCAGAGAAATAGGTTCTAGTGGTGATTGAGCACAAATAGAACTAGAAACACAATTCAGAGTCAATAAAGCTGCCATGTTGCAAACAATCTGGTTGACAGTTCAGACAATGGCCAGTGAGAAGGTTTGATTTGGTGTCTAGTGAAGGGACTCTGTGGTGTGGATCAAGTACATTGGTTTTGGATTCCCAAATATTTAATTGGCAACATTTCTGTTAATCAAATGTTGAATATGATAATTCAGAAGCTGGGAGACGCAATAATGAAATAGATTGAAGTATTGCCAGCACAAATATTAAATTTAATGCTGTACTTTAAGACAATGTTTCAAAGGATTGCTTGAGAATGAGACATGGGAGGAGGCCAATTGCATAATCCAGGAAGATTTTGGATGATTTGGTGCAGATATGAAGAAACCAACAGACAGGAGGAGTAAGCTATTTCCACGCAGTCTGAACATTGGGCAAAATTGTGGAGTCATTCACAAAGGTGATATAGATAGGTTAGAAATACTGATGAGAGAAAGCTAAAAAGGTCCCAGTTTCATGAGGGTCCTTTTAGTGGTGTGCATGTGGAAGCCTGGTTAAAAAAATGCAAACATGGCAGTAGGAGAAAAATAAAGCTATTGCTCAAAAAATAAACAGAAAGTCAATTTTTGACCATTTATATCAGGTAACATTTTGAATTTACCAATTTTCCCCCTGACTTTGGTTCACATAATGTCATTGAAAATGCTTTTGTTGCTTTGTCATAGGTGCAGTAGTGCTTTATCCATGCAAATCCAAGGGGTCCTAAACAAAAAAAAGTGAACTATTGATGAACAATTTGCACATAGTGGAGCAATGACAGTAAAAGTATAAAATTAAATCATTTTTAAGTGTAGCTGTTGTTTGAAGGCCAAATTGAACGAAGGGAGCTTTTATTTTAACAAAGGTAAAAACAATTAGGATTTGATTTGGAAGTTGCTTGTATCATAGGAATAACAATTCACAATTGATTAAGAACACATCTAGTTGGAATTCAAAATGTACAAAACTTATGGCGATGAAGGAATGAACAATGAAGTTTTGTTCTATTTCGATTCCAGAAGTAAAATTAAGTGAGTTGAAGTCTTCACTGCTGCAATTGATATGATATCTAGAATACTGAGTTATAAATGGCTGTACTGCAAGCCAATTTCACCCACTCACAAAGGCAGCATACAATCAATCAACTGAAATTGTGGGTAAATGTACAACACTGCTGATTGGAAAGATTTGGCAGTTTACAAAAGAAAAAGACATTCAGTAGTTTCAATAGTTGGCATCACTCAGTGAAAAATTTACCTGACTCAGTGGACATGTAACTTAAATTTCAGCTTGTAACCCTATCAGTGATCCTAACCCTGACTTTGAGAAGCTCTGGTCTACAAAATATGGGCTGAATCTCCTCATAAACCAATTCCAGGGATTAAGCTGGTAAATCTACATTTGCACTCTCGTCATGTATAGTATACCCCCCCTTAGATATTGGAACCAAAGCTGTACACATTGTTCTAGGTGAGGTCTCATCAAGGCCCTATACACCTGCAGCAAGGCATCTTTACCTCATACTCAAATTTCCTTGAGAGGAACAGACCATGTGTCAATATTATCCTAGGCACTGTATTTTTACTTTGCATTTTTAATCAGCTTTGGTACTAGCATTGCGAGAAATTTCAATGTTGAGGGGTTTTAATATGTTTCATCCTTTGAAACACTTGTGCAGCATAAAGTATTCGTAGATCGGATATACAAGACACAACTATTAAACAGATCTTTATAAATCATCCAAATTGTTCAAATGCCAACCCAGGAAATTACAGATAACTCACTAGTGTAGATTTTTAATGAATATTTTTCCTCATATGCTAATTGACCTCATGGGCATTCTGAATAAGGTTGACAATTTGTGTTGAATTGTGAGAGAGTCAGTGTTTAGACATACAGGCACCGAGCTTCCCCATTCCACTACCACTGCGATCACAACCACAATCAGGTAGAACCAGGGTGAGAGTGGATTTAATTCAGAATCTGTTAACCAGCAGAGTGAAAAGACATGAATTTTAAAAAATCCAGGCTGCAATGTAATTAATAATTTAAAGGTGACAAGTAGCGTGTCGTCAGAACACCAATAGTTACAAGGCTAATATATATTTGATAACATAAAGGAACGCAATTGAAGTGTTTTAGGCCTTTTTTTATTCATTCATGGGATGAGGGTGTCGCTGGCCAGGCAGCATTTACTGCCTATCCCCAACTGCCCAGAGGGCAGTTCAGAGTCAACCACATTACTGCAGGTTTGGAGTCACATGTAGGCCAGGCCACGTAAAGGATGGCAGTTTCCTTCTCTAAAGGACATTAGTGAACCAGTCGGGTTTATCCGACAATCAATTCATGGTCGTCATTGGATTCTTAATTCCAGATATTTTATTGAATTCAAATTCCACCATCTGCATTGGCAGGATTTGAACCTGGGCCCCCAGAATGTTACCTAGGCCTCTGGATTAACAGTCCAGCAATAATATCAAGAAGCCATTGCCTCCTCTTGTGGCTGCAGAAACTTGACAAATTTATTTTTAAAAAGTAATTGGGAAGAAAACAACTAAAAAAACCACTTTCTGCGCACTTACGTTTTTCCTGCACATACAGATATCCCTCCATTGTCCATTGACCAGGTGGCTTGTAATCCTGAGGGGCTGACTTCATTCTCTGCATCAGTCTTTCCACTTCCTGCCTTGTACTTTCAAAATTATTTCTGGTCTTGAATGAAATAAAAGCATAATAATATATTTTATTGCTCAGCAGTCAAACGCATGACAGAATTATTTAATAACAGTGGGTCTAACAGTTCTGCCTTGATCTGCAAACTACCATCAACTTCTGGAAGTGCACACGTGCAGTTAAACGTAAGTATCCGCTGTTCTTCCATAAACTCAGCAAAAAGAGCATCTTAGCGTTTAGACTATAATTGACAAGCCCTGGACAGTGTGATGGTAAGGTTCTGAAATGCCAGACAAATTATACACTAAATTTATGAGAAAAATTAAGCCAAAACATTTCAGTCGAAGTACTGAAAACAAAAAATGCTGGAAATCACAGCAAGTCAGGCAGGATCTGTGGAAAGAGAGTAAGCTATTGTTTCAAATCCAAAAGACACTTTATCAGAGCAACTAAAAAAAAAACAAAATTTTGCAGTCATAAATTTCCCATAGCAGCATGGCACAGTTTGAAGTGAAGCTTCAAGCGAAGACATGCTCGAGGTCATCAGCCAAGACCATCTGCAGTTGCTGTACCCACCAGGGGGAGCACTTCCTGGGAGTAAATGTTAGTAAAGGCACTTTGAAGACTACTTCTTTGGGAATATTTACTTAGGTGATGGGTACAAGACTAAATATGCTCTTCAATTAAATTTTAATTTAATTCATTTAATAACTAGCAAATCATGATTTAACCTAAAATGTTTCCTTCTCCGTCACAAACTTTCTTAACTTTTTCTATCATGTTTAACACTTCAGTAAACATTCCTCTCTTGTTCCTCCTGAGTTGCAATTGCAAAAATCTTCACATTCTTATTTCTTTCTGCATCCTCATTATCGTCCAACATTGTGATTCTGAAGGAGTTAAATGTTCTTGTTACATTAGCTCCTTCCATTCTACTCATGTCACACAGTCCAGCTTTTTGAAGGTAGCAGATGCATCTGTACTGACCTGCTAAGTTCTTCATAATTATGGCTGACCAACTGTAGCTCATTCATTGCTTTTGCACAATAAGTCTTGATGTTATCCTTTTCAATATTTCATTGTAGCTTATTGTCTATCACTAAGCACTAGATAGGCCTAAGACAAAGCGAAGAAAAAGGAGAAATGGTAGCTGGACACGACCATTAAAAAAAAACTTTACTTCATCCCACACACTGGTAGAGGTGGTGCCAGCAGAGATCATTTGTAAAAATACCAATACCTAGCCAAAAATTTAGCCAACACATATTTTGTTAGATATTTTTCGTCCTTTTTCAGGTGCTAAAAACTCCCGAGTTTCTTGGCTTCTAAGTTATTCTTCCTGTTCAAAACTTCAGACTTTAAAACCAAGCTTGGCATCACAAATCATTCTTTCGTAACTTATAACCTTTTAAATCATCATAGAACCCTGCACTACTGATCTAAACATTTCACTGTGGTTTTATAATAGAGGATATCTTACATTTTGCAGATTGTATTGTAGCTGCTGTTTGTATGGTGCAAATTCCTGTGCGAGCTCATAGCCTTCATGGTAGAATGTGAATAACCCTTGAAGAAATGCCAACAACTGTGGAAAAATAAGCAGATTTTCACAGAAGAAACAATTAATAAAATGATGGATAAAAACCAAAAGAATTGCAGATGCTGTAAATCAGTGACAAAAACAAAGTTGCTGGAAAAGCTCAGCAGGTCTGGCAGCATCTGTGAAGGAAAGAACAGAGTTAACGTTTCGGGTCCAGTGACCCTTCTTCAGAACTGATGGTGTGTAATAAAATGATAGTGCTCTTTGGAAACAGTAACACACAAGATATTCCCAACTCTCCTTTCGCACTCCTGCAGAAGATTTATATCTGAAGTGACATTTATCCTATCTTGTCATTAAACGTGGGTCAGAAAGAATGATAGATGCCACTATAAGGATTAATAGATAATTATTCTCACACTTTCATAGGAAATTAAGCAGAGTACCCAATTTATCAATGTAAGTCAATTATTTCAAATGCTACTTTTTAAAAAAATACTGCTTAAATATAGCACATTATGGATGAGTTAAAATTCAACAACAAATAGATGTTGAGAGTTATTCCACTTAAATCACATACAATGAAACTAATTTAAAAAGTGGTGGGATATTATATAATCTGTGCAATTGAAATCAAGCTATTCAGTCATAAAGGAAAATATTATTTTAGAATTATTATGTTTCATTTGTAAAGTCCATTGTGTCCATACTGAAAGCACCAAATTTCACCTCATACCACTCATGACCTTAGGATATGTTAAGAATCTTCACAGCCAATGAAGTGTAATCATTGGTTTAAGATAAGGAAATCCAGCAGCCAATCTGCACACAGCTAGGTCCTACCAACAGCAATGAAATAAGTAAGGAAGTACTGTTTTGGTAATGTTATTTGAGGAATCAATATTGGCATGGACTCAGAGAATTCTCAGTCTTTTCCATTTAAAACATTTGCCAACCTTGTTATGTAGTTGTTACATCTGACTGTCTCAATTACTGCTTTTCAGTCTGAACCCATATCTTCCAGTTATGGGAAGGGTAGCAATGTCAAACAATGTTTATGTTCCTTTAAATCTCAAGAAAACTCCCTTGATCTTAATTTATCCACAGTAAATGATCCATGCCTCTTTAATCCCTCCTCATAGTTCAGTTATCTTAAGTACGATGTCAGTTTAGTCACAAATGCTATAATTTCAGAGTTATGGTGCAATTAGTAGAATTGGTTGCAATATTACAGGTGTGACTGTAAGTATACTTTCAATTGATCCATTGGCAGTCTTGTGATTTGTGCTCAGATACTCTATCGCTCAAGATCCATTTAGCTTTCCTCAAGTTGTAATGAAGTCAGGAAATGGGTGGCTCCGGTGAAAACCAAATTGAGAAGCAGTGAGCAAGTTATTGTTGAGTAAGACCCACTTAATCATACTGTGGATGACTGCTTCTATTACTTTGCTGATGACTGGGATGATGACAGAACTACCAAAGCTGTTAAGGAACTGTCCAAAGATAAATGTTGAGCTAAAAGAGAAGTGTTTGGATTTTAGTGTTCCTCTTGACAACAGCCATTATACAAATAATTTTCACATGGTGGTATCTGCGTAGTGAACATTCTGATTGACAGCTCCAAGTGCCTATTTAAATGTTTGTTTTTGTATGGGATCAGATGAAGGAATTTCATCTTATTGTTACTGTATCAGTAAGAATGTGTATCTCTCAATAGTAACATCATCTATATACATACAACCTCATTTTCTGCCAGTACACCTCCAGAGATATGTCAATGTGGATACTACGTGAGTTGGCATGGATGCGGAAGAGCAAAGGATGAGAACACAAGTGGCATGTGCTCACACTATGTTTGCACAGGGACCATTTGATTGTTTAGCATATTGATTATGAGAGGCTGTGGGAGTGGAAAGATTGCTACAGGGTGCTTTGGAGGTAAGAGCGGCCATGGTCACAGAGAATGAGGAGTCATAGGGGAAAAATACAGGGGATAGAATTTCCTTAATTCAGTCATGAAAATGGGCTTTGGAAATCCACTGCCTGTCCTTTTTTCACCCTTGAGAAGGTGGTAATGACCTGCCTTCTTGAACTGCTGCAGTCCATGTGCTCTAGGTAGATTCACAATGCCATCAGGGAGGGAATTCCAGCTTTCTGTCCGAACAACACTAAAGTAATGGCAATATATTTCTAAGTCAGGATGATGAGCAGCTTGGAGGGGAACTTTCAGATTATGGTGTTCCTGTAAGTTTGCTGTCCCTATGTTTCTAGATGGTACATTTGTGGGTTTTGAAAGTATTGTCTAAGAATCTTTGGCAATTTCCTGCAATGCATCTTGTCAACAGTATGCACTGCTGCCACTGAGCAGCCCCTGTGATGGAGGAAGTGGATGCTTGTGGATGTGGTGCCAATTGAGTGGGCTTCCCTGTCCTGGACTTGCAGTCATCCAGGCAAGTGGGCAGTGTTCCACCACGCTCTTAACTTTTACCTTGCAGATGGTGAACAAGCTTTTAAGCTGAGCTACTCACTATAACATTCCTAGCCTCTGACTTGCTGTTATAGCTACTGTATCTATATGGCAAGTCCAGTTGAGTTTCTGGTGAATGATAACTCCAACAATGTTGATAGTAGGGTTTCAGTGAAGGTAACATCATTGAATGTTAAGGGGTAGTGGTTAAATTATCCTTGGAGATGGTCAATGCATGGCATTTGTCTGCCAAATGTTACTTGCCATTTGTCAGGCCAAGCCCAAATAGTCTCCAGATCTTGTTGCATTTGGACATGGATTGCTTCAGTATCTAAGCAGTCACAAATGGTGTTGAACATTATGCTGTGAACATCTCCACTTCTAACCTTATGATGGAGGGAAGGTCCTTGATGAAGCACAAACAAGGTATACTGCGTCAAAGGTGGAATAAACAAACCCAGGCTCCCCTAAATGTCTGCTGCATTCAGAAGGACATGATTGTACTGGGGAGAACGCAGAGGAGATTCACCAGGTTGTTGCCTGGATTGGAAAGTCACAGTCATAAAGAGAGATTGGACAGGCTGGATTTGCAGAGAAGGCTGAGGGGCAATCTGATTGAGATTCACAACATTATGAGAAGCACAGACAGTGCATTAGGAGAATCTTTATCCCCTGGTAGGCATCACTTAGACCAGAGGGCGTAAGTTTAAAGTGTAGATTAGGTGGTTTAGAGGGGATTCGAGAAAATTTATTTTTTACCCAGAGATTGGTAGAAATATGGAACATGCTGCCTGAGAGGAGGGGGGAGGCAGGCTGTTGTAACATTTAAGAAGCATCTCAATGCGCATTTACGATACAAGGACATAGTATGCTACGGACAAAGTGTGAGCAAATGAGATTAGAGTGGTTTGTGGTTTATTGGTTGTCATCGACACTGTGGGACAAAGGGGCTGTTTATATGCTGTGTGACTCTAGAGTGCAATTATCAGCAATGTAATCAGATAAAGAAGCAGTGATAACATGAGAAAAAATCATTAGGGTCTGGAATGTACTGTCTGGGATTATGCGGGTTCAGGATCATTTGAAGCTTCAAAAACTGAATTAGATAATTATCTAAAAAGGAAAAAAAGTCACAGAAATATTGGGAATTAGCAGCGAGTATCATGACGTGAATGATCCCTTTGGAGGGCCGGTATGGACATGATATAATTAATGATAACCTTCTGGGCTGTAACTATTCTACAATTCTATTACTTACGGGTTCAACAAACTCAAATTTCTTTTTTTCCTGAACTTCTTGAACTTTGAACACGTATTCCAATGAAGCTTCATAAAAATTCTGCCGCTCCTTGTCAATTTGTGTATCAGCCTGTGATAAAAGGAATTTGCATCTTGTTTGGAATGTCAGTCTGATTTGATTTAAAACTTCAAAGATTTAATTACATTGCATGTTGGCATACACAGTAACGTTCCAGATTCACTTTTGTAAATCAAATTACTTGGATTTAAACAATAGCTGTTAGTTTGCTCAACTCATCTCATTTAAGGAGGGTCCCAATCACCACATTTATATTCGAGGGTATAGGGACAGATGGCCTGATTTCTGAAAGGAAGGTCTGAGACATGGAATCCCTACAGTGTGGGAACAGGCCCTTCAGCCCAAGAGGTCCATGCCGACCCTTGGTGCCTCCCACCCAGATCCATTCCCCTACAGCCCACCTACACATCCCTGACCACTGTGGGTAATTTAGCATGGCCAATCTACCTAGTCTGCACATTTTTGGACAGTGGGAGGAAACCGGAGCACCCGAAGGAAACCCACACAGACAGGGGGAGAACACGCAAACTCCACACAGACAGTTACCCAAGGGTGGAACTGAACGCGGGTCCCTGGCGCTGTGAGGCTGCAGTGCTAACCACTGAGCCACCGTGCTGCTGAGACAATAAAGGAGACAGGCTAGAGCGTATGCTGCTGCCAACCTCCTTTTACTTCCACCTGCTACAATTTTGGGGCAGGAAGATTTTGCTGATCCATATGGAAGTCCAAAACCTGCACAAAAGAAATGGAAGGTTTCCCTTCCAATCTCTCAGCAAAGTTCGACTATTTCTAAATAGTACCAGTGCAGAATTCTAAGCTGATGCTCACTCTCTAACCTTTAAACTTGAATATGGGTTTTGGATTCAGACCCAGTTAGGACAGAATCAGTCAAGAATCAAATCAGTATATCCTTTAAAATAACAGAAACAAATATCATGATTTTAAATCATCCAAAACTCATCACTTACATGACATTCAAACTGGGGCCCAAATTTTCTTTAGGATATTGTGATTTGCCAGGTTATAATTTGTGCTAAAATATACAAATTGGATGTGTGAATGTGGTCATTTTTGGGACTAGTAGAAGCCAATCTGATATCAGTTAAGGAATTTCTTAATAAATATTTGCATTCAAAACTGTAATAAATATCCCTTACAACAGTTTTATAAGGTAAGAATGTTCTTACCTCTTGTAAATGTGCTTCTTTTTTCCTTGATGACAGATTCAAATGCTTCTCCAATATAGAATAGTATTTCTCACTTTCTTTATCAAACTTTTTCTTTCCATCCTACAAAATATGCATAATATACATTTTGGAAACAATTGATTCGATAAAATGTTTATTCCCATTAACTTTTTTTTAAGTAATGACAAACTGGGCAATGGTGAGTGCTGATTGCATTTCTTTACAAATTAAAAAGTGATTAATCACACATCAAGAAGAATGGAAAATATATTAAACCAATTCACTCAGCCACCACAATTCATCTGTTTACCTTAAACTGAACTGAATTTACTCATTCATTAAAGACTTTTTTTCTTTAAGTATATAAGTCTCCAAAAACAAAATACTCTTGCAGAGAAACCAAAGACAACTATAAAATTGCAAAAGCTTTTTACAGTCAGTAATGGAGTAACAGAATTTCAGGGAAATGAAAAAGTACTGAGAGCAGTAAAACAACAACAGATACAGAAGTTGCTAGAAAAGCTCAGCAGGTCTGGCAGTATCTGTGAAGGAGTAAAAACAGAGCTAATGTTTTGAATCTGGTCACCCTTCCTCAGAACAGGAGGAATAAACAGCCAAGAGGATAAATCCAAATTCAGCACTCACAATAACAGGCCGACCGTTCGACCTTTTAAAGCACATTCAATCCCTTAGTTGGGAAGCAGAAGTTGAGACTACTGGCCATCATTTAGCAGTGCTAGAAATGACTTAGGTTTACTCAACAGCAAACTTAACAAGGAAGTTAAACAACTTCTTCTTAAATAAGCTTCAGGTATTCTGAGTGTAAAAACTGGGAAAGAGGTTAGTTGCCTGTGTCACAGTTATTTCAGATGTTAACCCATGATGGATTACGGTGAGCATATAACCACCTGATTTAATGCTTTCTGTAGCTGAGAGTATTATAATTATGGTTGAAGTGATGTTTCACATCATCCTGATATTCAAAGATTGCATGTATGTGGAAAAAGCATGAATATTCAGTATCCAAGACAAACTGCAGACGCTGGAGAATCCGAGATAACAAAGTGTGGAGCTGGATGAACACAGCAGGCCAAGCAGCGTCTTAGGAGCACAAAAGCTGACGTTTCGGGCCTAGACCTTTCATCAGAAATGGGTCTAGGCCCAAAACGTCAGCTTTTTTACTCCTAAGACGCTGCTTGGCCTGCAGTGTTCATCCAGCTCAACACTTGGTTATCTCAATCTTCAATATCCAGCAGTCTTCCATCTTGATTCAGAAGATATGCTTTACTCTTAGCTTCCTCCCAAGGGTACCAGAATGCTTAAACATTGTCTTTGAACACCTATATCCCAAATTGGTCACAAGTTTGGGAGAACTTGAAACCCCTGATAAAGCTACTTTGAAGGTGATGCCAAACCAGTTTGTCTCTTCCATCTGTTAATGGATGAGGGATTTTGCTAGATGTGAAGAAATAGTTGGATGACATGGCAAATATGGAGTTATTTATCTTCACAAAAACTTTAAATGGGGTTACTTCCCTAGTGTCTGAACCTACAGAATGGTGCTCAGAGATTGACACATTCCCAAAACTAATGGATCAATACAAAGTTCTGTCAATCTCCCACAAGTCAATAAAGCAATTGCCAGATAAATTGATCCCTTGTCTACAGTTGATGGAAGTTATGCAATGCCCTCCACTTGTAGAATACTTATAAAGCTAGATGCCAATAATATTTTTTATCATGTCTCTCTAGATGGGACAACTGATCTTCTACACCCCATTTTTGTAGATACTGTTTCAGTAATGCATTGGAAAATTTCCGTTAACAAAGTGTGGAGCTGGATGAACACAGCAGGCCGAGGAGCATCTTAGGAGCACAAAAGCTTTCTGCTGAAGGGTCTAGGCACGAAACATCAGCTTTTGTGCTCCTAAGGTGCTGCTTGGCCCATTGTGTTCACCCAGCTCCATACTTTGTTATCTCGGATTCTCCAGCATCTGCAATTCCCATTATCTCGGAAAATCTCAGTGTAGTCCAAGTGAACATTTGACATGGATGACTTTATATACATGACATACAGCAGCATGGGTGGCACGGTGGCTCAGTGGTGAGCACTGCTACCTCACAGCAGTAGGGACCTGGGTTCGATTCTAGCCTTGGGTGATTGTGTGGAGTTTGAATATTCTCCCTATTTCTGCATGGGTTTCCTCCCATGGTCCAAAGATTTGTAGACTAGGTGGATTAGCTGTGATAAATTGCCCGCAGTGCCCAAGGATGTTTGGGTTAGACATGGGAAATTAGGGCAATGGGTCTGGGTGGGATGTTCTTCAGAGGGGCAGTATGGACTTGTTGGGCCAAATGGTCTGTTTCCACACTGTAGGGATTCTATGAAAATATAAGGTGATATGCTGAAACCACCCAGCTGCCAGGTAAGCAATTACATAATTTTTACAAACAGTATATAGAGCAGAGAACAGCCCAACCTATTTGTCAATATTTTTTTATCATTTCTCTCTAGATGGGACAACTGAACTTCTACAGGTGTCAACCTATTTTTCGACTCTAAGATCAAACTACCCTACATTTACTATCATCCATGTGCCTATCCAAGAGTCGCTTGAATGTCCCTAATGTAGCTGACTCCACTACCCTCTCAGGTAATGCATTCCCCACGCCCACCACTCTCTGTGTGAAGACCCCACCTCTGACATTCCCCTATACCTTCCTCTAATTACCTTAAAATTATGCCCCCTCGCAAAAGTCATTTCCGTCCTGGGAACAAGTATCTGGCTATTCACTCTATCTATGCCTCTCATCATCCTTCACACCTCTATCAAGTCACCTCTCTTCCGTCTTCACTCAAATGAAAAAAGCCCTAGTTCTTCAATCTTTCCTCATAAGACCTGCCCTCCAGTCCAGGCAGCATCTTGGTAAATCTCCTCTGCACCCTCTCTAAATCTTCCACATCCTTCCTATAATGAGGCAACAAGAACTGAACACAATATTTCAAGTGTGGTTTAACCAGAGTTTTATAGAGCTGCAGCATAACCTCGCAGGTCTTAAACTCAATTTGACCTGCCAATGAAAGCCAAAACACCATATGCTTTCATAACAACCCTATCAACTTGGGTAGCAACTTTGAGGGACTTATGGACACGGACTCCAAGATCCCTCTGTTCCTCCACACTGCCAAGAATTCTGCCATTAACTGTGTATTCTGCATTCAAATTCGACCTTCCAAAATGAATCGCTTCGCACTTTTGCGGGTAGAATTCCATCTGTCACTTCTTTGCCCAGCTCTGCATCCTGTCAATGTCCCATTGCAACCTACAGCAGCTCTCCACACTATTCATAACTCCACCAACCATCGGCAAACTTACTAACACACCCTTCCACTTACTCATCCAAGTCATTTATAAAGATCACAAAGAGCAGAGGTCCCAGAACAGATTCCTGTGGAACACCACTGCTCACCGAGCTCCGGCTGAATGCCTTCCATCTACTCCCACCCTGTCTTCTATTGTCTAGTCAATTCTGTATCCAGACAGCCAACTTTATCTGAATCCCATGCCTCCTTACTTTCTGAATGAGCCTACCATGGTGAACCTTCTCAAATGCCTTGCTAAAACCCATATACACCATATCCACTGCTTCATCAATGTGTTTGGTCACATCCTCAACGAATTCAATCAGGCTTGTAAGGCATGACCTGCCTCTCACAAGGCCATGTGCTAACTATTTCTGACCGAACTATGCTTTTCCAAATAATCATTAATACTATCTCTCAGAATGCTCTCCAATAATTTGCCCACCACAGAAGACAGACTGACCGGTCTGTAATTCCCAGGATTATCCCTATTCGCTTGCTTGAACAAGGGAATAACATTTGCCACCCTCCAATCATCTGGTACTACTCCAGTGGACAGTGAGGATGCAAAGATCATTGCCAAAGTTACAGCAATCTCTTCCCTCGCTTCCCGTAGCAATCTTGGGTATGTCCCCTCTGGCCCAGGGGACTTACCTAAATTCACGTTTTCCAAAATTTCTAGCACATCCTCCTTCCTAAAATCAACCTGTTTCAGCATATCTGCCTGTTTCATGCTGTCCTCACAAACATCAAGGTCCCTCTGGCTGGTGAATACAGAAGCAAAGTATTCATTAAGGAACTCCCCTACCTCCTCTAACTCCACGCACAAGTTCCTGCCACTATCCCTGATCAGCCCTACCCTCACTCTGGCCATCCTCTTGTTCCTCACCAAGTATAGAATGCCTTTGGGTTTTCCATAATCCTATCCGCCAAGGCTTTTTCATACCCCCTTCCTCACCAAGTCCGTCCTTCAGTTCCTTCCTGGCTACCTAGAAGTCCTCTACAGCCCTGTCAGATTCTTGCTTCCTCAGCCTTAAGTACACTTCCTTCTTTCTCTTGTCTAGATGTTCCATGTGCCTTGTCATCCAAGGTTCCTTCACCTTACCATCCCTTCCTTGCCTCAGTGGGACAATCCTATTCAGTACTTGCAGCAACTGCTCCCTGAATGCACGGTTTCTATCGTGCATTTCCCTGAGAACATCTGATCCCAATTGGGGGTCTGTAGTTCTTGCCTAATAGCATTGTAATGCCCCTCCCAATTAAATATCTTCCCATACCCCCTGCTCCTATCCCAAGGGAGTTGTGATCACTATTATCAAAATGCTGTCCCACCAAGAGATCTGACACTGGACTTCGTTCGTTGCCAAGCACCAAATCCAATATGGCCTCCCCTCTAGCCAGCCTATCTACATACCGAGTCAGAAATCCTTTCTGGACACACCTGACAAAATCTGCTCCATCCAAACTATTTGCACTAAAGGAGGCTCCAGTCGATATGAGGGAAGTTGAAGTCACCCATGACAACAAACCTATTACTTCTGCACCTTTCCACAGTCTGCCTCCCAATCTGTTCCTCAGCATCTCTGTTGTTATCGGAGGGTCTATACAAAACTCCCAATTAAAGTGACTGCTCCTTTCCTGTTTCGGACTTCCACCCAGACTGACTCAGCGGAGAAACCCTCCTTTCTTATCTCCATTTCAGCAGCTGTGATACCATCCCTGATTAGCAATGTCATTCCTACACCTCTTTTCCCTCCCTCCTTATTTCTTTTGAAACATCTAAAGCCCAGAACATCCAACAACCATTCCTGCCCCTGTGTTATCCAAGTTTCCGTAATGGCCGCAACATTGTAGCGCCAAGTACTGATCCATGCTCTAAGTTCGTCACCCTTATTCCTGATACTTCTTGCATTAAAATAGACACAGTTCAACCCATCACACTGACTGTAACTTTGCCCTGTCAACTGTCTATCCTTCCTCACAGACTCTTTGCATGCTATATCTGCCTGTACACCAGCTACCCATCTTTTGATCTGTAGGTCCAGTTCCCATGCCCCTGCCAAACTAACTTAAACCCTCCTGAAGAGCTCTAGCAAACCTCCCGTCCAGGATATTGGTGCCCCTCCAGTTCAGGTGCAACCCGTCCTTCCTGTACAGGTCCCACCTTCCCCACAAGGTATCCCAATGATCCACATATCTGAATCTCTCCCTCCTACACCAGCTCTGTAGCCATGTGTTCAGCTGTGCTCGCTCTCTATTCCTAGCTTCACTAGCCCGTGGCACTGGTAGTAATCCTGAGATTACTATTCTGCCTGTCCTGGTTTTTGGCTTCCATCCTAACTCGCTATGTTCACTTTTCAGGTCCCCATCCCTTTTCCTAGCTATGGCACTGACGTGTACCATGAACTCTGGCTGCTCACTCTCCCCCTTAAGAATCTTGTCGACTTGACCCGAAATGTACTGACCCTGGCACCCTGGAGGCAACATGCCATCCGGGAGTCTCATTTGGTACCACAGAATGTCCTGTCTGTTCCCCAAAGTATTGAATCTCCTATCACTCTCACTCTCCTATTCTCCCCCGTTCCCTTCTGAGCCACAGAGCCAGGCTCAGTGCAGAGAACTGGCCACTATGGCTTTCCACTGGTAGGTCCTGCCACCACCACTAACCCCCCTGCCCCCACCTCCCCGCCGCCACCCCACCAATAGTATCCAAAGCAGTATACTTATTATTGAGGGGAATGGCCACAGGGGATCCTTGCACTGCCTGCCAGTTCCCTTTTCCCCTCCTGACAGTCACCCAGCTATCTTGTTCCTGTACCTTGGGTGTGGCCACCTCCCTATAACTCCTCTCTATCACCCCCTCAGCCTCCCGAATGATCCGGAGTTCATCCAGCTCCAGCTCCATTTCCCTAATGCGGTCTGTGAGGAGCTGGAGTTGGGTGCACTTCTTGCAGGTGAAGTCAGAGGGGACACCAGCAGTGAGCCTTACATCCCACATCCTACAAGAGGAACATGCATCTGCTCTAGCTTCCATCCCCTCTACTCTAGATTGCCAGAAGAGATAAAGAGAAATAAAGATAAAAAAAATCTCACCTTACCGACCGTCTGTACAGAATCATTTTTTCGGTTAGAGGAGGAGGATGGGTGGCAGACGTTACACGTATAGTGTTTCGGGTTTATATTAGTTCACTTACCCAGCAGTCCCCATGTCAATGTTTGCTACTGCTTAGCCTTCACTCTCCCTATTCAGAAGGCAGGTATTTTATCTGGAAACCTTACCTTCCTGGCTGGCCCTAGCTCACACTCTCACCACTCCCACCTCTGAATTAGAGCCTTACACTTAGAGACAAATGTGGAATGCTGAGGATTCTCTTTGGTTTCTAGGCTACATTACCACTTTAAAAAGAATTTGTTATAGATTCCCTACAGTATGGAAATACGCTATTCTGCCCAACAAGTCCACACCAACTCTCCAAAGGTCATTCCACTCAGAGTCATCCCCCTACCTTGTAACCCTGCATTTCTTATGGCTAACACACTTAACCTTCACTACCCTGGACACTGTAGGTAATTTAGCATGGCCAATCCACCTAACTTGCACATCTTTGGACTGTGGGAGGAAAACAGAGCACCTGGCAAAAACCCACATGGAAATAGGGAGAACATGCAAACTCTATACCTGAGATTTAAGCCTGAGACTTAAATCAAACCCAGGTCCCTGGCACTGTGAGGCAGCAGTGCTAACCATTGAATCACCGTGCTGGCCATCTAAGAAGAAGATACAAGTTGATCCCCAGAAAACTAAAACAGCATAGGAGATTTTCATTCCAAAGTCAGTGCACAATCTGCAACAGTTTCTTGGTATGGTGAATCAAACATTGATAGGGTTGATTGCGTTAGTTTAGTACATTTGTCAATAGGATGCTTCTCCATTTTAAAGCTGCAATTCTGGGGTGCACCTGGAACAAATAATGCAATGGGGTTGCAAGGACATTTTGTGCACAGGGACAGGCAGCTAGCTAACTGATTGGACCAGGCTGCAACTCAGGGCTGATCGATGCTGTATTAGTGCTCACTCATCTTGGACCTCCCTGGATGCTGACAACAACACTGCCTTGTCATTTCATGTTCTACAGCCTGAGCTACCAGATGAACAGTATTTATGTCTTGCCTTGTCATTAAGGGCAATCCCAAAGCCAGGATTCATGTCATGGCCAAATGCAATTTCAGCCAAGACAAGGGAGGTAGTCATTAGTCAGGGCCAAGGGCAGTCTCTGATATCACTGTAGAAGTTTGGGCACAATCAGTCAGCCACTCAGATCTGTCAGGATCAAGATCCTCTCCTTATAGTGGATGCAGAGATAAATGTCAGGCAGAACAACCACCTATCTTGACTTTTTCTGCCTTATTATGGACTACTGTCTCCAAGGGTGGCATTGAGCGAGATGAAAGAAGATTGCAAACTGTTAATAATGGAGCTAGTGGAGAAATGGAGCCATGGGTGATGAAGTGTCCTGAGTGAGTGAGTTGGCAGTGCTGTAGCCATGTTGAGATGGAGTGAGGGTAAGTAACAGAAGACACTGTGTGTGAGGTAGTGAGAGTAGTGGAAAGCATGAGCTTTGAGGGGTGATGAATGCAGTGGCAAAGTGAATGTGAGGTAGCAGAAAAAAGATGATTGCTTGAAACTTGCTGAGTACAGAAGGTTATTGACCTTCTTCCTTCACTGCGAGGCATTCCTCCAGATGGTTGAGGCTGCAACGATGTGTTGAGCAACATCTAACCAAAGTGGCAGGGCCTGGCATCATAACTTCCTCTGCTGGGCCTGGCGAAAATGAACAGCATCCCTCTGCACCACCCCATCCATCAGAACCACCAGGTGCTAGACAGCTAGGTGAGGTACCAATTTCTCCTTACCTAACACATTAAGGGCAAAGATCAGGAACCATTCAAAGCAGTTGTACATTGGCAGTGTCAGATGAGGTACACAATGGCCTTTTCTTGATTATATGGATACCAATCTATTCTGGGTATCTTAGCAGTGGTGAGTTGCTCCAAATATGGCAAATGGTAGAATCCAGCTAGCATCAGACAAGGAGTGACATCAAACATTGGTAGGTAGTTAATGAGGTGAATTTGGAATGATCGCATGAGAAAACTCTCTAGACCTCACTGAGAGACATTCTCCAAGAAACTCAACGAAATTGAAATTTTGCCAAAATAGCTTAAGATTCAGCCCAATGTGATTGCTTTGCAAATGACTAGAAATAGCACAGGAGCCTGAATAGGATCAAACACTGCAGACAACATCATTTGATGAAAATCACAAAGTTAATTTACTACTCAACAAAACAATACAGTCAAATTTAATCACCCAAATCGCAGATGCCATTATTTGGTAATTACAATTTTTCAGTGCAGCTCAGTTAAAAAGATTTTTTGTTGGGCACAGCAACAATGTTATAATTGTACGACTAAGCCAATCAATGAGTGGCTGAAATAGTTAGAGCCACACATATCATTGCTTTCTTTGCTATAATATGATTTAACACCTGGTAGCTTGTGGTTGGGGTAGAACTCTGTCACTAAACCCCCTTTCTATGCCAGCATAAGGGACTGTTCACTAATCTGTGCAGAGGAAAAATCACAACCAGTCTCAGCAAATGAGGCAGAGATAGAAGGGACTGCAAATGCTGGATACTCTGAGATAACAAGGAGCACAGCTGGATAAACACAGCAGGCCAAGCAGCATTGGAGGAGCAGGAAAGCTGATGTTTCAGGCCTAGACCCTTCTTCAGAAATTTCTGAAGAAAGGACTAGGCCCAAAACACCAGTCTTCCTGCTCCTCTGATGCTGCTTGGCCTGCTGTGTGCATCCAGCTCTATACTTTGTTATATCAGCAAATGAGGCACTTGTGTTTCAAACAACAGTGTTTATTACAGGTCAGGAACTAGGTACAGATAATATGCATTCTTAGTCGTATTAATTATTACCAATGAGAGACAGTAAAGTCACATTTGCCTCGAACAGCAGACCATGTCAGAGACCAACAGCTGTCTGGCCACAGATAATGGGAACTGCAGATGCTGCAGAATCCGAGATAATAAAGTGTACAGCTGGATGAACACAGCAGGCCAAGCAGCATCATAGGAGCAGGAAGGCTGACGTTTCGAGCCTAGTCCCTTCATCAGAAAAGGGGGATGGGGAGACGGTTGTGAAATAAATAGGGAGAGAGGGGGAGGCGGATCAAAGATATGTAGAGGAGAAGATAGATGGAGAGGGGACAGACAAGTTAAAGGGGCGGGGATTGAGCCAGTAAAGGTGAGTATAGGTGGGGAGGTAGGGAGAGGATAGGTCAGTCTGGGGAAGATGGACAGGTCAAGGGGGCAGGGTTAGGTTAGGAGGTAGGGAATGCAGGTGCAGCTTGAGGTGGGAGGAGGGGATAGTTGAGAGGAAGAACAGGTTAGGGAAGCGGGGACGAGCTAGGCTGGTTTTGGGATGCGGTAGGGGAAGGGGAGATTTTGAAGCTTGTGAAATCCACATTGATACCATTGGGCTGCAGGGTTCCAAACGGAATATGAGTTGCTGTTCCTGCAACCATCGGGTGGCATCATTGTGGCACTGCAGGAGGCCCAGGACGGACATGTCATCTAAAGAATGGGAGGGGGAGTGGAAATGGTTCGCGACTGGGAGGTGCAGTTGTTTATTGCGAACCGAGTGGGGGTGTTCTGCAAAGCGGTCCCCAAGCCTCCACTTGGTGTCCCCAATGTAGAGGAAGCCACACCGGGTACAGTGGATGCAGTTATCCACATTGGCAGATGTGCAGGTTAACATCTGCTTGATGTGGACAGTCATCTTGGGGCCTGGGATGTGGGTGAGGGAGGAGGTGTGGGGGCAAGTGTAGCAATTCCTGCGGTTGCAGGGGAAAGTGCCGGGTATGTTGGGGTTGGAGGGGAGTGTGGAACGCACAAGGGAGTCACGGAGAGAATGGTCTCTCCGGAAGGCAGACAAGGGTGGAGGTGGAAAAATGTCTTTGGTGGCGGGGTTGCATTGTCGATAGCGGAAGTGTCGGAGGACGATGCGTTGTATCCGGAGGTTGGTGGGGTGGTATGTGAGGATGAGGGGGATTGTCTTTTGGCGGTTATTGCGGGGACGGGGTGTGAGGGATGAGTTGCGGGAAATGCAGGAGACATGGTCAAGGGTGTTCTCGACCACTGCGGGGGGGGATGTTGCGGTTTACACAAAAACTCTGCATGTCCTAAGAACACACAGCCACATGTGAATATCAAACAGGATCAGTTCTTCGTGGCATAAAGGGGATTGTCAGTTGTGGGTACTGTCACAAATGGTCAAGATGTTTGTCCTAATCTAGACTAAGGGTTGGCCATCTCTGATGAAGGGTCCAGGCCCGAAACGTCAGCTTTTGTGCTCCTGAGATGCTGCTTGGCCTGCTGTGTTCATCCAGCCTCACATTTTATTATCTTGGAATTCTCCAGCATCTGCAGTTCCCATTATCTCTAAGGGTTGGCCATGATCAGTCAGGCGCTTGATTCGACCAGAACATTCAGATTTGTAAAAAAAACTCCAAAAAGACCTGCAGATGCTGGAAATCTGAAGCAGAAACAGAAATTCCTGGAAAAGCTCAGCCGGTCTGACAGCATCTGTGGAGAGAAAACAGGGTTAACATTTCAGGTCCAGCAACCCTCCTTGAGAGGTGTTATTCAGATTTGTGTCCTAACAGTCCAGGGATTGGCCACAGTCAGTCCTGCAGGTCCTGTGCAAGTCCAGGGGTTACAGGTTGGTCAATTGGATGCTTTTGAGACAAACAGTCTGGGGGTCGGCCACAGTCAGGTAGAAGTGTCCTGCCAGGTTAGCCATGAAAATTTTATTAGTGACAGCCTGGGGCTTTATTGGGGAAGTTCAGGGATGTCGGGGAAAGTCAGCAATATCAAATGTGGGGAATGGCTTCACTTTGCTGAGTGACTAGGGAAATGGTGACAGGAAAACAGAGAAATTGTTGATAGTAGGGTGGGATCTTACAGGGAATAGGAGGGACCTGGATATTTAGATGAGTTTTGGGGGTTATTCAAAGAAGGCAAGATGTGGGGACAGCACAGCACCAGCAAAACCACGGGCATTTCCAAAGTGATGGGCTCTATGGGCTAGGTGGGTACTTGAAGTTTTATATAAGAAACAGGGGGAAATAGGCAACAGGGATACAGGGACATCAACACTAAAAATAACATGAAGGATGGGGAGGGGTGGAATTAATGTGCCACAAGTGAAACCTGCAACTCACTTTCATTGAAATGAAGTTGGAATCTTGCCACGTCAGATTGAAAGGCAACTTCATAATAACTGCACAAAATAGCTGCCATGGAATGCAAAACAGGTGAATAAGTTACTTCTTTCTTTCTTTGGGGAGTTTGAAGGGGTGGGCAGGGCCCCCTGCTATGAGGAATTGCAGAAATTAAGCTTCCACTGATACAGTAATGCCACCCACCTGGCTTCAGTTTCATCAGCAGGTGATTCATTATCCAAGCATCCAACTAAAACTTATGGTCCCAAGCAAATATGAACATGTGACCATGAGAAATAGGAAAGGGGAATACATTGTTCAGCCTGAGACTGCTCTGCAATTCAATTAGACCGTGGCTGATCTAACATTTCTTATGGACTCAAAGAGTCACACAGCACAGAAACAGACACTTTGGTCCAACCACCATCCCAAAACAAACTAATTCCACCTGCCTGCTCCTGGTACATATCCCTCCAAATCTTTCCTATTTAGGTACTTATCCAAATGTCTTCTAAACATTGGAATTGTACCCATATTCACCACTTACTCTGAAAGTTCATTCTGCACACAAACCACCCTTTGTGTAAAACAAAATTGCCCCTCATGCCTTTTTAAATCTCTCTCCTGTCACCTTAAAACTGTGCCTCATTGTCTTGAAATCCCCCATCCTAGGGAAAAGTCAACCACCATTAACTCTATCGAATAACTGGGCGACAGGAATGGGACACAGTATTCCAGAATGTCCACTTTGTTGCCTTTTTCTCTTAATCCTTGATTCCCTGGCTGATCAAGAATCCATCTCAGCCTCAAATATACATAAGGACTCTACCCCCTCATGCTCCATGTGGCAAGAATTTTCAAAAACTCTCAACTCTTTGGGAGAAGGAATTCCTCTCCATATCAGTCTTAAATTGGTGTCCCTTTTTTCTGATCCTATTTCCTTTGGTCCTAGACTCCCCCGTGAGGGGAAACATCCGCTCAGTATTTATCCTGTCAAACCTCTTAAGTATCCTATGTACTTCAACATTATTACCTCTCATTTTTCTAAACTCCAGAGTAGAATCTCGCAGGGCCTAGACCCAAAATGTCAGCTTTCCTGCTCCTCTGATGCTGCTTCGCCTGCTGCATTCGTCCAGCTCCACACCTTGTTATCTCAGATTCTCCAGCATCTGCAGTTCCTACTATCTCTGAGTAGAATCTCAATTTGTTTAACCTTTGCTAATAGGGCAATCCCTCTATACCGAGGATCATCCATGTGAACCTTCTCTGAACAGCCTCCAATAAAATTATATCTTTCCTGAAATAAGGGGGCCAAAACTGCTCATGGTATTCCAGATGTGGTCTCACCTTGTAACATTCCAGTAAGACTTTTCTACTCTTATACTCTAATCCCCTTGAAATAAGAGCCAACATTCCATTACCATTCCTGATTACCTGCTGTCCCTGTGTGCTAGCTTTCTGTGTTTTATGTACAAGTCTAAGGGTCTTTGCATTACAGATTTCTGCAGTGGTTTATCAGTCAAATAATATTCTACTCTTTTGTTCTCCCTTCCAAAATGAACAAATTCACATTTTTCCACATTACATTTGCCAACTTTTTGTCCAGTTACTTAATCTATCAATAGTTCTCTCATATATCAATATATCTCGGACTCCAGCTTTGGCAGTTCTTACCACCTCTAAGTGAATATTTCTCTAGAAACTGTACTGAAGTTTGTTATTGAATCTTGCACAGATTAAAAATTAGTCAGCACTGGTACTAATGGGACTGCAGTACACCATGGCATAATGAAAAATCCTGAGTTGGTCAGCCATTGAAGGTCTCTCTATTCTTCCATGAGTGATTGTGCTTCTTTGTGACCACATCCAAAATTTTCTCCTCGAAGGGAGTAAGAAACTTAATGTGTGTCCCTACCACACTTTCCCAGCTTCTTCCCCCCGCTGCTATTACCACCGTCAACCCACCCTCTCCTCCCCAAAACCAGTCTTGGAACTCTCAGTCCAGTTACCAGCAAACTTTCTTAAAATGAGGACAAAGTGAGAGAGTGAGTATGATGGAGGTGTGGAAGTAGATGCAAGAACAGTTTGTGATCAACTATGAGCAGGAGAAGAAGTGATGTGTCCCCTGTGAGTGGAACACATTGGGTGGGAAGGATTCGTAGTTTGGAAGAATGAGGTTGGTTTTGTTTTTATTTGTTCACGGGATGAGGGTGTCATTGGCTAGGACAGCATTTTTTGCTCATTCTTTATTACTCAGAGGCCAGTAAGTGTCAACCACATTGCTGTGGGTCTGGAATCACATGTAGGCCAGACCAGGTAAGGATGGCAGTTTCCTTTCCTGAAGGGGATTAGTGAACCAGACAGACTTTTCTGACAATCAACAATGGATTCATGGTCACCACTCAATTCTCAATTCCAGATTTACATTGAATTCAAATTTGGTCCAAATTACCTGGGTCTCTGGATTAAAAGTCCAGCAATAATACTACTAGACCATTGCCTTCTCCTATGGAGACAGCCACTGAGTGGACGCAATGCAAGTAATATTCTGAGCTGTAGTCCATGAAACTTGGTGAGACGCATTGGCAATGGCCGAATTACAGTTTGCTCTGGCCCTGTAAGTATGCGATACCAGAGAGAAAACTTACTTCTGTAAAACACAGCAAATTAATTGAATTGACTACGGAATAATGAACCAGCTCGGTGAGCCAACCAACAGCAACAGCAAATTATTGATCTTCTTCCTCCACTACTGGGCATCCCACTTTACTTGGAACATATCAATGACCTGAACTACAATCTGTTCCATGTGGTGGTGTGATGTTCTGTGGTAGTCATTAGAAAAAGGACTACATTCCATAAGGTCTGTCTACCAACACTTTCATATCCCTGTCCATGAAATCAGAAGAGAGCTTTCCTTTCTTCTGGACCCATGGCTTAATTACCACAGTGACAGAGTCAGTCCCTGTCCTGCAGGAAAGTAGTGTGCTAGTGGTCTTTAAAAATGGTGAAAGCTGCAAAGTTCTTGCAGTTTACAAGCACTTGTGTCCCTGCAGCTGCATAATTCCCTGAGAAAGGTTCTCAAAAGCCCAGTTGCGTAATTAATGAGAAGAAGAGTAGAAGACTGTCTAGAAGAAGTCGTACCAAGCAATGGAATCTCTCTCAACAAAAGACTGACAAAAAGTAGAAAAATTCAGTACTGTCTCTTGCACATACACACAAAGCACTAATGCATTTATACTTAGATACCAAAGTACACATTTAAGTGATAATGGGAACTGCAGATGCTGGAGATTCCAAGATAATAAAATGTGAGGCTGGATGAACACAGCAGGCCAAGCAGCATCTGATGAAGGGTCTAGGCCCGAAACGTCAGCTTTTGTGCTCCTGAGATGCTGCTTGGCCTGCTGTGTTCATCCAGCCTCACATTTTATTATCTACACATTTAAGTGAGACCTTTTGTGAAATTGTTCATGATCTAAAATTATAAACTCTATAAAATTACAAGAACTATTGTTCCGGCTCAAATTTCCCTCTCAGTTATTAAAGAACAGCTTTTGTCATTTACCCACAGAATCGGCCCTAAAGTCAACACAAGCTTGTTAGTAAAAATCACCACCCCTGCGCTGAAGAAGGGTCCAGGCTCGAAATGTCAGCTTTCCTGCTCCTCTGATGCTGCTTGGCCTGCTGTGTTCACCCAGCTCTTCACTTTGCTACCACCCTTGTGCCTCTAGTTCAATGTGATGCCCTCTACAGGAAATTTGAAGCACTGCAAACAAAAAAGTAGCAGCAAGACCCTTCCATCATCAGACAAAGTATTATCACAGACACAAAGCAAATGCAAACAAACGAAAAAAAAAGACAAAACAGAAACAACTTCTACTTCATTATGCAGGAAGCTAAATAAAAATTGGGATGTGTAGCTGGGGTTGAGAGAATAAGCTAAAATAAAATTAATTAAATCTTCAAAATTAATTTTCTCCTAAGGGAATAAACACATCACTTCTAAAATTACTTTTACTGCGCCAAAGAATTACAGCCATAGAGTTATACAGTACAAAACAGACCTTTTGGTCCAACTTGTCGGTGCCAACCAAGTTTCCTAAACTGAACTAGTGCCACTTGCTTGTGTTTGGCCCATATTCCTTTAAAGGCTTTCTATTCAAATTAAACTATTTGTCGATGATCATCTCATAATAAAACATTAAAAATTCACTTCCTTCTGAAGGTACCAGCCTTTTCAAAATGAACCAAATGGCCAATTTGTCCGTCTTTACACCATTACGTTGCCTTCTGTGTAAATTCCATGTTAAAGACAGCAAAGGCACAGTCAATATAAGAACAATTTATGAACTTCCATGTTTGAATCTATATTATTGGATGCCAAATATTACTGCCAGAATTGTTCTGTAGTAATAGAAAGCACCGATAGCCTCACATTTAATATTGCAGTAAAATCCCACTCAACAGCAATTATTTTGCCCACTATGCTACAGAGGTGTGCAAACTGCTCTATTTCAACACTCAGGATTGGAGATTGCAACTTTTAATATGTTTGTTATTTGGCCAGAGAAGCTTTTAACTTAGAATATCAGTCACAGGTACAATATTAAAACTGTTAATCATTTAAAATCTATTATTATATCTATAACAACACATAATTCCTGCAGATACTAAAGGTAGTTTTTCTTTAATGATTTCATATCTTGTATTTAAAAGAGGCGACAAATTAAAATACAAAATCCAGATTTCTTTCAAGTCATTGCCCTGAGATAATTAAAGGTTTTATCAGTGTATACAAGAGGTGACATCTCAGGTCAGACAATGCATTTTAGGTGTGAGGTCTTACTAAGAATCTGCTTATGTTTTAAACCGAGGCCAGGTTTTTATTGGAGCAAAGCAGAATATATCTGCAACTACACAAATTTCTTGCATGAAATAATTCATATGTGTGCATGCCTCTGTGTACGTGTGTGCACGCGCATGCGCGCCAGAATGTCCATGTGTGCATGTCTGCGTGTCCGTGCATGTGCCTGTGTGTCCGTGCGTGTGTCCATGTGTGTGTCTGTGCAGGTGTGTGTCTGTGCGTGTGTCCATGCATGTGTCTGTGCAGGTGTGTGTCTGTGTGTCCATGCGAGTGTGTCTATGCGTGTATGTCTGTGTGTCTGTGCATGTGTCCATGCGTGTGTGTCTGTGTGTCCTTGTGTGTCCGTGCATGTGTGTCTCTGCGTGTGTGTCCTGCATGTGTCTGTGTCTATGTGTGCGTGTCTGTGTGTCCGTGCACGTGTCTGTGTATCTGTGCAAGTGTCTGTGTGTCTATCCGTCTGTGCCTGTGTATCCACCTGTTTGTGTGTGCCTGCGTGGCCATGCGCGTGTGTCTGCGTGTTCGTGCGTGTCTGTGTCTGTGTGTCCATGCATGTGTGGCTGTGTCCATGAGCGTGTCCGTGCATGTATTTGTGTGTCTGTGTATGTTTCCGTGCATGTGTATCTGTGCGTGTGTGTCCATGCACGTCCACGCGTCCGTCTGTGTCCATGCACGTCCATGCGTCCATGCGTGTGTCCATGCGTATCTGTGTCTGTGCATTCGTGCACGTGTCCGTGTGTGTGTGTGTGTGTCAGTGCGTGTGAGTGAGAGAGTCAGTGAGCGATTGAGTGAGAGAGAGACAAGGGTGTTCCCTACCAGTGGGGGAACACACCAGGAGTCAAGGGCATTCCACTTCTGATCTTTGGGGAAGCATCCTCCAAGGAGGTCTTCGAGATAGACAACAACGCAGAGCTACTGGCCAGAGGCTAAGAGCCCAGTTCCATGTCCATGTGATGGTTTCAATCATGATCTGGGGTTTGTGTTACACTACAGGTGACCCCACCATATTGTATACTCCCACACATGACTCACACATAAACACACATACTTTCCCACATAAACACTCACTCGCGCACACACACACACACACACACACACACACACACTCTGTCTCTTTCTCTGACACACACACACACACAGACACAAACACACGCAAATTATTTCATCCAAGAAATCTGTGTAGTTGCAGATATATTCTGCTTTGCTCAACGAGAGGCAGCCAGTTTTAGGGTTGTTACTTTTCTGCTTAAAAATTCTGCGTCTTATACTCTCTCTGTCACATTCCGCTGTAAGAAGGAGCTGAACTCGGAAAGTTTGTTTTTTCAAATAAACCTGCTGGACTATAACCAGGGTCTCGGCCCGAAACATCAGCTTTTGTGCTCCTGAGATGCTGCTTGTCCTGCTGTGTTCATCCAGCTCCACACCTTGTTATCTCGGATTCTCCAGCATCTGCAGTTCCCATTATCTCGGACTATAACATGGTGTTGTGTGATTTCTGACCTTGTCCACCCCAGTCCAACACTGGCATCTCCACATCATGTTTTTGTAAACTCTGCTGTTGTACACACTTTCAACCACTAGAGACCATCAATGAACTATGGGAATGTTTTACATTTCATGACTTTTAGAGAAGGCTCATATAGTGGCCAATTTATTGTAACACACTACTCATCTTTCACACAATTTACTGAGCCAACAGTTATTACATGGAGACTTTCTGTAGTCTAACATAAATTAATAAGTGGTGTCAGCTTTCAAACCATTTTAGAAGATTTGCTCAAGAATCGTTAGTTAACAATGACACACACGTGGATCAACTGCATTCAGACAGTCTCACCGATGATGATGCCACAAGAATCTCCAACATTGGTATGTTCAGCTGCCAAGACCAAAGGTTCTGGTACTCCCTTCATAAACCTGTGCCCCGATCTACTTAACGCCCCTTAAAACTCCTCTCTCGGGCCAAGCTTACATTTCCATATGATTGGGTGTCAAACTGCTTCTGATGCTTCTGTGATGCACATTACAATGTTCTCTTACATTAAAGACACCAGGGAAATACAAAATATTGTTGGTATTACAGCATTCTTACTGGTGAAAGAGTATGATTAGAGCTTAAATTAGCACAGGCAGTTTTCTTTATAAATGTAGATAGAAACTTTAAAATGAAGAAATCTTTAAATAATCATAAATCCTACTGTTAAAAACTCAAATTAATGAGTCATATATTTAAGTTTATTGTCCTGTCAAATTAACATTATGATAAAATTACAATGAATTATTTATGAAGCTGTGCTGTCTATTTAGTTATCAAGCTGCCAATTTAAATACAGAGATAATGGGAACTGCAGATGCTGCAGCATCCGAGATAACAAAGTGTGGAGCTGGATGAACACAGCAGGCCCAGCAGCATCTCAGGAGCACAAATGCTGACATTTCGGATCTAGACCCTTTTTGATGAAGGGTCTACACCCGAAACGTCAGCTTTTGTGCTCCTAAGATGCTGCTTGGCCTGCTGTGTTCATCCAGCTCCACACTTTGTCAATTTCTGTTTAATTTCCAAGATTCAACTAAAAGCAAATGTTTACATGACCTTGTAAATAACTAATTGATAGGATACCTCTTGGTACCCTCAGTTTACATTTGCTATTCAATTTTTTTCAAGGAATAACTCAATGTTGCATTCAAAATGCACATTTCTTATCAGTTTACAACAATACACACCCCAATACAGAGTTACAGAACTAAATTGGTGAATAATCAATATTTTATATCTCGCAGGATAGACACTATCAAGCACAATCATGCCCCTCCGATTCTAATTGTCATTCAAGTAAAAAGTAAACATTTTAAAGTAACTTTCTTGTTCACTTTTATCATTAAATCTGAAATTTATCTCCTAGTTTTGTTTTCAAATCATTTGGAAAATGAATTTAAATATTATCACAGTTTAAGCAAAGGGAAAGAAGGGTAAATTAGTTGGCATCGTATTAGTTATACGCAAACAGTTTGTAGCCATTCAACATAAAATCAATAAAAGTTTAGGAATGGGCAATTCAAAGTCAGCAAAAATAACAAAATACAATACATGACAAAAATAAACAAGTCATGTCCCATAAATGTGATAGTGTTTTTTGAATAGTCACAAATGCAGTGGGTGCCATACATTTAGATGATCAAAGTCTATTTTAAAAGAAATCTAACAAGAAATTTGTTAGAAGTTTTCAGATATATACAGTAAGAGATGAAAATGGTAGCTAACACGATTCAAAAATTAGTATAGCCACATGTAGCTGAGACTGGCAAAAGGTTAGAAATGGGAGCACTGAGTTGATCATTCCTCTGAACACATATGGAAAATACGGAATTCAGTGTAGAGAACACAACCTTCAAATTGCTCACTAAACAAATGCAGGAATTGAACAACGATAAAAAAAGGACAACAGCAGTCTCCAGAAAGTTGGACAAGTTAGGGCAATAGACAGGTTGGTGGAAGATGAAATTTAACATGGAGGAAACATGGGAGAAAATAATTCTCAAATCATTTTCAGACTCTCTGACACTCTCCTCTAACCACTGGTCTCTTTTTAACCCAAATTTTCACTCCACACTCCCATTCACTACTTTACCTCTGTCCAACTAGCACCAATGCCAGGCAGCCCTCGGCTCAGACTTTGACTTCACTTTCACAGGAACTAATTGTCACTTATCCAAGCCATCGCCAACTCACATCAAAACCCAATTTGCTCTTTGTCTAGCCGCAAAGATCTCCTGACTCCAACACCACTCATTTCATGTCTCTTGCCTACTCCCTATCACCCTGTCAGTACCAGCCAATCCAGTCTGCAGCCATACAGGTCAAGCATTACTTTGAGGTGGATGGGGTGAGGTGGCTTCATAAATCTGTCTATATCACAGACAGGAAGGGAAGGCATTGCAGAGATTAACTCAGCCAGGAGCATAGCCCTGGGAAATTATCCAGGCAGTCCTGGAGAGTTCACTACCACATCTGCATTGCACAAACAGTTAAAGCTCAGCAGAACAGCTCTGTGGAAGGGTCATTGGACCCAAAACATTAATGCTGTTTTCTCCTCCACAGATGCTGCCAGATCTGCTGAGCTTTTCCAGCAACTTTGTTTTTGTTCCTGATTTATAGCATCCACAGTTCTTTTGGTTTTTATTTGACTAGATTAATGTGCTTGGTTAATCTACAAACCAGGTGATTCAGAAGAAGGAATAGAATATTTAGGATTGAGATGAGGAGGAATTTCTTCAATCTGACATTGATGAATCTTTGGAATTATCATCATAGAGCCATTAAGTTATATAGCACAGAAGCAGAACCTTCAGTCCAACTCATCTGCATGGACCATACATCCCAAAGGACCCTTCAGTCCAACTTGTCCATACCAACTAGACACCGATCCGACGTCAGCACTTAGTCCATATCCTGCTAAACCCTTCCTATCCATATGGCCACCCTGATCTGTTTTAAATGCTATAATTGTAACTGCCTCCATAATTTTCTCTTGTAGCTCATTCCCACACACGTACCACCCTCTGCATGAAAAGTTGCCCCTCAGGTCCTTTTAAAATCTCATCTTAAACCTATGCCCTCTAGTTTTGGACTCTCCCCACCCTGAGAAAAATGTCCTTGGGTATTCACCCCATCCATGGCCCCCATGGTTTAACAAATCCCTATAAGGTCACCCCTCAGCTGCCAACATTCCAGGGAAAAAAAGCCTCTCCCTGTAACTCAAAGCCCCCAGTCCCAGCAAGACCCTCTGATGTTTAGCATCATCCTTCTACAGAAGGGTGACCAGAATTGTACACAATAGTCTAAGAGTGGCCTCATCAATATCCTGTACCACTGGAGCATAACGTCCCAAGTTCTGCCGTCAATGCACTGACCTATGAAGGCAAGCGTGCCAAATGCCTTCTTCACCACCTTGTCTACTTGCAACTCCATGTTAAAGGAATTATGCACCTGCACCCTTAGGTCTCTTTATTCAGCAACACTCTCCAGTGCCCTGCCATTGACTGCATAAGTCTTGCTCTGGTTTGCCTTATCAAAATGCAACACAGCACCTTTATCTAAATTAAACTGCATGTGCCACTCCTTGACCCATTAGCCCATCTGATCAAGGCTGTGTTGTAGTCTGAGATAATCTTCTTCACTGTCCACCATACCACTTACTTTGTTGTCATCTGCAAACTTACTAACCATATCTCCTATATTCACATTCAAATTATTTGTGTGCACTCAGGTCATTCAGTCAATTGAAACCATACCGACCGTCTAGTCTTCCAGCACCTTACCTGTAGCTGTTGATAACACAAATATCTCAGCAAGGAGCCCAGCAACCTCTTCACTAGCTTCCCACAAAGTACTGGGGATTACCTTATCAGTTCCTGGGAATTTATCCATCTTTATGTGTTTTAAGGCCTCCAGCACCTCCTCTTCTGTAAAATGAACACTTCAAGACATCACTGTATATTTCCCCAAGTTATCTAGCATCCACTTCCTTCTCCACAATAAACACTGATGCAAAATATTTGTTTTAATATCTCATCCATCTCTCGTGATCCCCTGCATAGTCAGCCACGTTGATCTTTCAAGAGCCCTATTCGGTTGGAGAATGTGAAGGCTCAATCACTGACAATGTTCAAAATGGAGATTGATAGATTTCTAGATATTTAAGATATCAAAGGATATAGGGATAGTGCATCAAAATGGTAGGGAGGTAAATCTCCTTGAATGACAGCATGAACCGAAAGCACTTGCCAGTAATCTCCGGCTCCTACCTCTGTATTCCTCTGCAGCATTCTGGGAACTGGAGTCATAGGCCCAGCAATGAACTGTAATCTACCAACTGTGTAACAGCTTTAGAAGCAATAAACCCTGGCCTTTCTATTTGCCTGAGCTCACTGAGAAAATCAATGAAAGTAGATCAAGAACAGAAGATTGTTTTCTTGGCACAGTTAATTACTTTGATAATGCAATGGTCCAGATGTTCTGGTTACCGGATAAAACAGTTTTTCCAATTTAGATGAGAATTGCTCATGGGAACTCTTTGGAATGCTCATTGGTACAGAGTCTGAAGGAATTGCCCACAAAATTGCAAATTTCACTGAACGATTCTCCTACAACTTGAACCTTGCAAAAGTATACATTGAAATCAGAGAATTTGAAGAATTCTTAAGTCAAGTAAATGGTTATTCGGGGAAGTTTAGACAATTAAAAATCTTGTCTATGTAACTGTTAAACTGACCATACATCACTACACTCATACTCCGAAAGCCCAACACACTGAACTAACACTACTCTCTATTGCAGAGGCAGCAAACACTCTGTCCATTGGAACGCATACCACCTCCCTCTACCTCAAGGGCTCAGATCCACTTCTGCCTCCATCCCCACCTCCTGGGATGCAACAGTCCACCTGTCAGAGATAACAAAGTGTGGAGCTGGGTGAACACAGCAGGCCAAACAGCATCTTAGGAGCACAAAAGCTGATGTTTCGGGCCTAGACCCTTCATCAGAGATCTGATCGCCATTTTCCAGCTCCCAGATTTCTTCTCTGCCCAACCCTGACTCTAGATCTGAAACCTCCTTCACTTGCCACTAGACCTAACAAGTCTCCTTTCCTTCCTCCCTCTGGACTCTATCTCCCAGCTACCTGACTTACCCTAGGCATTTCACTTCACTGTCCCCGTGGCATCTTGCTTCACAGCACTCTACTCAACCAGCATCCATTATTTTCCATTGATCAAAAACTAAACTGGGCTGGAGTAGCAATATAAACCCATGGCTAAGGAGCAGGTCAGAGGCTGAGAATCCTACAATGTATAACTCACCTCCTGACTTCCCAAAACCTGGTGCATTCACAAGACATAAGTCAGGAGTGTGATGGGCTCCTTCCACTTGCCTGGATGGATGCAGCTTCATTAACACTTAAGAAGTTTGACACCATCCTGAACAAAACTACCTGCTTGATTGGTTTACAATCCACCAATGTTTACATTCTCAGGAGCAACAATATATATCATTTATAAGATGTACTACAGAATATCATCAAGGCTCCTTAGACAGAATCTTCCAAGCTCATAACCACCACCATCGAGAAGGAAAGGGGCAGCAGATATACAGGCATAAGACAGCCACATGCAAGTTCGCCTCCGAGTGTGACTTGCAAATGATCACAGTTCTTTTACGTCACTGGGCGAATATTTAAAAAAGGGAATCCCCTCGATAATCCCCTCGTCTGCCTCCACCAAATGGACAACAAATGGTTCACTGTTAGTAGCAACTGCAGATGCTGGAGAATCTGAGATAACAAGGTCAAGAGCTGGATGAACACAGCAGGCCAAGCAGCACGAGGAGCAGGAACGCTGACATCTCAGGCCTAGACCCTTCACCAGAAAATTTTCTGAAGAAGGGCCAAGGCCAAAAACATCAGCCTTCCTGCTCCTCTGTTGCTGCTTGGCCTGCTGTGTTCATCCACCTCTACTCCTTGTTATCTCATACAGGGATTGGCTCCTTTCCTAAGCAATTTTATATCAGGGAGTTCTGATCAGGGCCTCTTCAGAAATATGGAGCTCTACACGGTGTTATCTCAGATTCTCCAGCATCTGCAGTTCCTACTATCCCTGTATGAGATTGTCAGTCCTTGGATAATCCAGACCAATTTTGTTTCTGGTGTTGGTGAATTTTAATTTGAGTCTTGGATTTTTGAGGTTCCAAGAAAAATAATCAAAATGCTTTGGAAAATAATTGAGTGATTTAATGTCTTCACTTCCAGATTTGTTTTAATTGATAGTTTTCCTGGTTTGATACATTTATTTAGAAACCAATTGGAAAATGGATAAGTCCAATGGTATGTGAAGTCTAAGCAAACACAACAAAAATGAATTTACAACAAATGACTGACTTGGGATTGTATGTTGGCACTCAAGTTTCACTACTTCTGGGGTCTTTGCAAAAGTCAAAGACTTAATCAAGTTACTCAAATTTTCTCAATTTACTAGCCTGATGGTGTCAATTTAACAAAAAAACAGAGCAGATTTTGTACTTTACAAGAAACTACATTAAAATTAAATCAGTTCTTTAGCACAAGGAAGCAAAATATGAATTATCAACTTATAAATCTGCAATCTCACGCTCTACCCCCTTCCTGAACCCCCACTCACACATGCAGACAGATACATACAAATCTAAAGAAAACACTGGGAAAACATAATTCAACAGCACAAATCCGCAGGGTTCCATGTGGTGTCACTTTTACTTCTTCAAAGTCCTTCTGACCACTGATCTCCTTTCCCAAGTCATTTCAGTTCTTTGTTCTGATACAGGTGGATTGACACATTAGTTGTTCAGCCTTTCAGTCACTGGTTAGAGGCAACAGTTTGTCATGAATGATAGGAGAAAATCATTATCTTTTAATGCTTGATTGATGCACTACAGAAAGAAAATGACAGACACTATCTCATGCATTGTGTGACTTCCTGCTTCTACTATTCACACACAAACTAGCCACCTGACCAAGAGCCAGAGAGCTGTGGCAATGCTGATGTCTCCTGGTTGACAAAACAGGTTTTAATTGAAAACTCAATTAACAATCCATCTCCATTCAAACCTTGCCCTGAACACATACCCACGATGCTGTTAAGTCTCAAACATCTTCCCCTCCTGCTTCAACAGTGAGTTCTCCTGTAACAAAATCAGTAATTGCTACAGAAACTCAGCAGGTCCGGCAGCATCTGTGGAGCATCCAAAATATTAGCTCTGTTTTCTCTCCACAGAGGCTGCCAGACCTATTGAGTTTCTCAGCAAGTCCTGCTTATTTTTCAGATTTCCAGCATCCACAGTTTTTTGGTTTTTTTTTGTTTAATCAGTTTTACCAACCTGTTTTTATAAAAATACAGTAAATGTTTCCACAGTTTTTGTTTACAGCAAGTTCTCCTCCCATTTTGGGTCATTATCCAAACTTAAAGAAAAATGTGAAAACGTGGTCTTTATGTTAATTTTGGACTGAAATTGTCTCAACAAGCGTAGAAGATGCTGTGGGAAAACACATTTTTCGATGCTCCAGTATACCATTAAGTAAACAAAAATGTTAATCTGGATTTCATCCCACATACCCAAATGCAAGAAACAAACAGAACAACTCATAAGCAAGATAATTAACATCTGGAAAGATAAGGTTCATTAACCAACTTCTCCCTTGTCTGCATTCTAAATCCTACATATTCTTTATCCAGGGTTGCATGCACAGTGGTGACCTAGTAGTTGGGTACAAAACTGTTTTTACTTTTCTCCGTTAGTTTATTCTTGATTTTAAAAAAAATCAATATTTTTAAAATGACTTTCAATTTGAATGACATTCCACACCACAGACAAATTTAATGCTTGCTCCACGATTTGATCAAAACAAATGTAATTCACAAGAGCAACCTCTGGCATTTAGAACCAACTTGTAAATGTCATTGGACATTAGAATAAATGTTGTTCAATGCTTGATGAATTCAATGA
Source organism: Stegostoma tigrinum (assembly GCF_030684315.1). Lineage (NCBI taxonomy): Eukaryota > Metazoa > Chordata > Chondrichthyes > Orectolobiformes > Stegostomatidae > Stegostoma > Stegostoma tigrinum. The sequence continues at coordinate 301,146 of NC_081359.1, read as the reverse complement.
GCCAGGACAAAATAAAAATCTCACAATCATCTCCTTAAAGTTTTCAGCTGTACATGACCAAACCACAATACCAAAAAAGGAAAACTGCTTCATGCCTGAAATCCTTTCCCAGTTAAGTCACCAAGTTACTATTTACATTAGCTCAGTAACTGCAGTGGTCACATATTTAAATAGGAGCTGATTTTTTTTGCATTCACAACACAAATTGTGTTTTGGTTAATGCAAGGTAAGTTTTTTTTATTATATACATGGTGTATAAAAAATCTAATTAAAAGAATCCACCAGTGATCTGTGATTGTAAAATAAATTCAGGCAGTACTGCATTAATGACAAATGAAGGAAATCTTGAAACAGTAGCTTGAAAAGTACTTCAGCTTTTCTGAAATAAGAAACTTTGAAATTACCAACCAGTTCACTTTCCTAACTCGTGGGAGTGTGCAACTCTATCAACATTAGTAGCCTTCTTATCTTATCCAACTGACCATTATTCATAGACAAGTCTACAATGTAAGGGTTGAACCATTTAACTTTAGATGGTACCATTGTCAAATCCTATATCGTCTTTGTCCTATATCACAACAAAGTCACTGCATATTAATTACAGCAGGGGAACAAATCAAACATGGGGCCTTATAAAGTTACGCTGTCCTTGGGCAAATGTTCATGTTGTTTCAAATATTGTAGAAATAGTTATAAACATGAAGAAATAATTTAATCAAGTGTTTGAAAAATTACAGGTATACACTGTACAAATTTTACAATGATCATCAGTAAAAGAATTTGAGAAATTAATCTAGTATGTTATAATAAAAGGTTTAATGGACTTAATGGTGGCAATCTTTAGATTCAGAGATCCCTGTACACCTGTATCCCCATGTAGGTGGCCTAAAAGCCACTTCTTCCTTTCCCAATGTCCCAACCAGTCTGCCTCCACCGACGCCTTCTTCTGTTTAACAGACCGTGTCCTTACCCTCAACAACTTTTCCTTTAATTATTCCCACTTCCTACAAACTAAAGGGGTGGCTCTGAGCATGGGCATGGGTCCGAGCTATGCCTGCCTCTTCGTAGGATATGTAGAACAGTCCCTTTTCTGCATTTACACCATCCCTCACCTCCCTGCTACATTGATGATTGTATCAGTGCTGCACTGTTCTCCCATGAGGAGCTTGAACAATTCATCAGCTGGAGGAGGCCTAGGATGGACATGTCACCCAGGGTGTGGGAGAGACAGTTAAAATGGTTGGTGACCAGAATGTGTTGTTGATTATAGTGTAAGTGGTCTGTGAATCGTTCATTGAATCTGCGCTTCGTCTCAATGATACAGATACACTCTGTGCACAATAAACAGCAACACCTTTTGGTCACCAACAATTTTAACTGCCCCTCCCACTCCCTGGGTGATATGTCCATCTTGGGCCCCCTCCAGTGTCACAACAACACCAGCCACAAACTGGAGAAGCAGCACCTCATCTTCCGTCTCGGGAGCCTACAGCCTGATGGCCTGAACACAGAATTCACCGGTTTTAAAATCTCCCCACCCCCAACCTCGTCCCACATCCAACTGTCCCCCTCATCCCCACCTCCTGGGCTTGACATAATCTGTCCATCTTCTTCTCCACCTATCCATACCCTTCCTACTGACCAATCCCCACCACCACCTACCTGCATCCACCTATCTCCATCCCATCTACCTTCCCCCAGCCCCATCCCTCCTCCTTCTATTTATTTCCCAGCTCCCTTCCCGTTCATAGTCCTGATGAAGGGTCCCAACCCGCAATGTTGACTCTCCGGCTCCTCTGATGCTGCCTGAGCTGCTGTGTTCCTCCAGCCCTACACTGTGTTGAATCTTTAGATTTGATTTTCCTTTCACTACATTGTAATGAACTTGTTACAATTGCCCCATTTCCAACCTTGCCTTATAAATTAATTTTTGTAAGGTGAATAGCGAGTGGGTTTAGACGCAGTGGAGTTGATTCTCTGCTTTTATACGATGAACAATGGATCTAAGCGCTCGGTACATTTGAAGAGGAGCCTCAGACATGTCACAACAAACAACAAATAAGGTCAGGGAGTCACAACAGTACAAATCTTTCTTTTAACATCCAGAAGTATTATCACAAACAACCAAAACAGCTTTCCCACCATCCAATCACCGTGGCTTTTTTATTTGTTTTTAACCATTAACCACCACCAGTTAATCACCTGTGCAGCCAATTAGAAGTTTACATACAATGCCACTATGAACAATGCAGGCCATAAAAGTGAGGAGGGAGGTAGGGAGAGCAGGAAAAGAAAGGATCTTTTGTTTACAATAATTACCTTGTTGAGGGGCTTTATGACATACCCCTCCAGCAGGTGGGAATTGAACCTGGGCCTTCTGGCTCAGAAGTAGGGACACTATCACTGCACCACAAGAGCCGTCTAAGGGTCTTTTCTTTTCTATACCCCTAAATGTGATCATGCACAACTGATTGACTTCCCCGACACCAAAATATCCGTGACTTTTTTTGGTGTTTCCTGTTCCTGCAACTATTAATTACCACTGCACACACAACCAATTAGATATTTACAAGCAAAGCCTACTATGCGCAATGAAGAACATAGAACATAGAACAATACAGCACAGAACAGCACCTTCGGCCCTCGATGTTGCACTGACCTGTGAACTAATCTAAGCCCCTCCGCCTACATTATCCCATCATTATCCACATGCTTATTCCAAGGACTGTTTAAATGCCCCTAATGTGGCTGAGTTCAGTACATTGGCAGGCAGGGCGTTTCACGCCCTCACCACTCTCTGAGTAAAGAGCCTGCCTCTGACATCTGTCTTAAATCTATCACCCCTCAAGTTGTAGCTATGCCCCCTTGTACAAGCTGAAGTCATCATCCTCGGAAATAGACTCTCACTGTCCACCCTATCTAATCCTCTGATCATCTTGTATGTCTCTATTAAATCCCCTCTTAGCCTCCTTCTCTCCAATGAGAACAGACCCAAGTCCCTCAGCCTTTCTTCATAGAGCTTGCGCTCCAGACCAGGCAACATCCTGATAAATCTCTGAAGAGTCTGCTTCTTTTTGAAATCAACCAGTTCAGAGACGTTATAACACACCTATGTTGTGGGTAAGACTTGAACCCAAGTCTCCTGGTCCAGGGGTAGAGATACTACCACTGTGCCACAAAAGATCCCTCCTCTGTGTCTACTTTATAAAGGGGTTAGATGTTAAGTTCCAGCAGATCAAGCCATTTCCTGTTACCAAGGGAATTCATATTCAATGAACTCCACAGGGAGATTAATTAGAGATTCTCCACTGGCCTGGTAGAGGTTATCACATGTGACGATAGGAATCTTCAATGGAGATTAACTCCCTCCTCCTACCAATGAGAAATCCTACAGGATCCAGTACCAGTCGGGTACTAATTTGCTAACCAGGGTACTTTGCAGCGTTTTGTCACTGACATGCCATACACCTAAAATCACTGGCAAGAAGAAGTTGGCAGCCACTGGGAGCTGGACAGTGTTGATGATGGTCCATGCTGAACAGCCAGGACCACCCGCACTGCTGAGAAGGTAAGCAGTATATTTGGGTGTGGTGACAGTGCTGGCGTGGAGATGGAGGTTGGGAGAATTGTGAGGTCACAGAGAGGGAGATCAATCAGACTGGAGGTAAGAGGAGGACAGGTGGCTTTCAGTGACCAACATGTATCCATGTAACCTGAAGTTTTACCCATTTTGAGGCAATTAGAGGCACCCACCCATTCCAGCAGAAAGACTGTCCTGGTTTCCCTTTTGGGAAGCAAAAAGGGAGATGGACAGTTGGGCTGGTGACAAGCTGAGGTCCTTAAGTGATCAATACAGTTTAGGCGCTTAACTCCTAGTAGCTTGGAAAGCCAACCAGAAGTCTTCCAGCCCATTAGTTTATGCAGGCAAAGTTACCCACCATCTTAACTTCGAATAATATTGCCTTTTTTCCATTGACAATGAGTTAAGATCCTGGACTGCCCTTCCCAACAATATTGTTGCTAAATATGACTGCAAAGGTTTATGAAGATGACATCTTTTCAAGATCAATTAGAAACTGGCAATTAAGGTTGCCACTTTACATATGCCCACATTTCATGAAAGAGTAAATATCAGACAACTGAGGAAAAATATTTGCAATATAATGTTTAATAAAATAGGTATTAAAAAATGAAACAGCATTACTTACTTTTGCTGCTCCAATTTGATCTTTACGAAATTTCTCCAATGGTGCAATTAAGACATCATTAGCATTCTGAATCTAGAATAGAAATGCAATATGTAGTGTTTTAAATTATGCAACACCTTATATAAATCTAACCCATAATATGTTATATCAATCTAAAATTGGAATAAGTGATTTCAATAAAGTATAAAAGCCACTGAAAGTAGTTGAGGCCTAAACACTGAATGTCTTCAAGAAGGAATTACTTATAGTTCTTAGGACTAAAGGGACCAAAGGACATGGGGAGAAAGCAGGAACAGGGGAGAGAGTTGCGTTGTCAGCTATGATCGTAATGAATGGTGTAGCAGGCCCTAAGGGCTGAATGGCTTATTCCTGCTCTTATTTTCTATGTTTCTATGTGAGTGTGTTATAAAGATGTGTCATCTAAAACATTCATTTATAATCTATTTGGCTGGAAATAATAAATCATTCATCTGCAATATCATGAGCTGAACTAGAGTCTAGAGTATTTTATAAGACAATGCTCTTCAAAGCAACATTCACTGGATACAACAATAAAAATGTTGTTTTTGAAGAACATTAGATGTTCACACATGACCCGATTGTGAGGTTAAATAAATTGATTTTGAACACACAGAATAAACGCCCAGAGTTAATGAGTCTTTACCTTCACTCTTTAAAACCCCTTTCATCGACATTTGAGTATTGAAAGCCTATTGGAAGAACTATTGCTGCAGGTGGAAGGTTCTCAAAAAGAGAAATCTGAATCCACATCACTGTCTCCAGAAAAAGACATTTCAATGGCTTACCTAATCCAGGGAGAAATTCTGATACTATGAATTATGTGGAAAGAGACTGAGTGTAGTCTAGCATTTGGAAAATCTGTGAATCTTTTTATCTGACTTTGACAGTTTTAAAATCAAACTGGTCTGAATGTCAAACCATTTAAATGGTGAATGAAACAGATGGTAGTATCTTGTGCTCTGTGCCTACACAATGGCAGCAGATACATGGGAACACCATCACTTGCAAGTTCCCCTCCAAGCTACACACTATCCTGACTTGGAAAATATCACTGTTTCTTCGGTGTCACTGGGTCAAAATCCTGGAATTCCTCCCTAAGCATATTGCAGGTCTGCCGACAGCAGGTGGACTGCAGCGGTTCAAGAAGGCAGCTCACCACCACCTTCGAAGGGTAACTCGGCACAGGCAATAAATGCTGGCTCAGACATCCTATGAATAAACAAAACAAAATACTTGTGCACAGATTTTCAGGGGATTTTCTGCATATTTGCACATTTTAAACTATTTGTTTTTTTATAACTTTGCTTGAGTAATTTTTTTGCAATAAAACTGATTCTCTGTTTGTTAACTTTTGGAACCTGGCTAATTTGTTCTGACTTTGAGCTAAATACAGTCTAATTTGTATTTCAGATAATTAAAAATGGAAAATGTCACCTCCCTTCTAGATTTAAACTCTGTTATGGCCAGGACAGGAATGGGATAAGGAGAGGGTTCAGCCTATCCTACTTAGTTTGGTGGATTGCGATGGGATGCCAAAACTAAATTTTTCCAGACCACCTGTCTGGAAAAGTAAACATGCATTGTTACACAGGTGATTTTTCTTTTAGCAACATGGATGCATTTAGAACACTTTAATACCAAATCCATAATAAAAATACAGCTACAAGGCAAAAGAAAATTGCAATCTAGAAAATAACACAATCCCGTAAAGTCATCATCAATCCTGAGGCTGAATATTCCCCTGGGTTTGGGAAAACCCAATCTCTGTACTTTTGTCACTCACAAACTGGAGAATCAATCAATATATGACTCCACATGCCAGTTTTATTTTTTTCTGGCTGGGGCTGAATTTGTAGTGCAGTTTATAAACCATGCTGGAGACTATGAGCACTGTGGGTGCAGACATAGGCAGTGAGAAAGCCTTGCTTAGTTCTCCCATAAAATATTCCACCCCTTACCTGCCCTCCACATCTATCTCTTTATATTCTGATGGCCATGCCATCTACGCCCCCATGTACACTCCATGCCAAGTCAGATAACATCTGACCTCATTGCACCAAAAGTGCAATGTAGCCACTTACGGAATATGTACCACTCTCAAATTACATGCAATACCAATGGAAAATATTTTACATTCCTTAAGAAATAAACCTCTCACCATCAGATAAAAATCTTATTCCATCAGGGAAAATCACATACTTTGCCCTGTGAAACTAAAACTTTGAAAACCTCGTCGTTTGTGACAATAAACCAGGAACCGCAAAAAGACCAATCAACTACTCCAACCTGATAAATCTGTCATTCACTGTCAGAAGAATCAAATACCTTTTGTGCTGAAACGCATGAGTATTTGAAACTCAGGTAAGCATTCATATTGTCAATGGTGATCCAAACGATAGATTTGTATCTGGAAATAAGTTGTTGGGTCATTCATGTTTAACAACGGGTTTTAGTTTTAGTCATATCAAATAATCAAAGAGTATTAATCCATTAGCCTAAATACATTAAAATAAAACAAACCAAAGAACTGTAGATGCTTGAAATCTGAAGCAAAAGAGAAATTGCTGGAGAAACTCAGCAGGTCTGGCAGCATCTATGAAGAGAAAACAGATGTAAAGTTTCAGGTTCAGTGGCCCTTCTCCTTGTGTTGAAGGAAGGTTACTGGATTCAAAACATCAACTCAACTTTCTCTCCACAGATGCTGCCATGCTTGCTGATTTTCTCTAGTAACTTCAGCTTTTGTAGCCCAAGCAGGTTATTCTGGTTAAACTCATTCAATGTAGGTCACTAATGTACTATGTGGTTTGTACTTGAGAGAGAGGCCCTTGCTACACTTATTTTCATAGAACAGAGGGAGAACTTGCAACCTTTTGAGGCTGACTGAACAAGCCCACATCATTAAACCCTTACCAAGCAATGATTTTTTAAAGAAAGTTAAAGGAGCCTATTGTCTGGAAAGGGAAAGGAAAATAAACTGCTGCATTCTATTTTGGGGATAAATGTGTAGTATTTTAGAAGGAGAGCAATCTAGCAATTTTGCCAAATGCATTCTTTGTATAAGAATTATTTCCGTAATACTGTAAGTGTTCATAGAACATAGAGCATTACAGCACAGTACAGGCCCTTCGGCCCTCGATGTTGTGCCGACCTGTCATACCGATCTCAAGCCCATCTAACCTACACTATTCCATGTACGTCCATATGCTTGTCAGTATAGTCCTTTCTGAATTTTATTACTCAGGAATATGTATTAGCTAAATGCATACACTTACATTTCATACATGATTTAGGTATTTTAAGCAACAATTTTCTGCGTTTGCTGTGCATTTTACAGTCATTTACAATTTACCAATTAAACGTGTGTTCAGAAGGGAATTTTTCCAAGCCCCAGTCACTTGCAAAAATGCAGTCCCTAGTAGATGGCCACTAAAAATAAACCATCCCGGATAAAGCATTTGATTTAACAAGGAACTCTCACCAATTCAGTGAATCTTAGCTGAAGAATTCTGGGTACCTATAAGTCATCAACAAACCATAATGAAGAGAATGGTCTTGGGAATAATTGGCATCCTATCCAGAAAAAAAAAATAAATCAAGGGATCGTGGAAGTTGATATTAATCAATGATTAACCCATTTATAGACCAGTGAGCCTTACTTCAGTTGTTGGTAAAGTGTTGGACAAGGTTATAAGGGATAGGATTTAAAATCATCTAGAAAAGAATAAATTGATTAGGGATAGTCAGCACGGTTTTGTGAAGGGAAGGTCATACCTCACAAACCTTATTGAGTTCTTTGAGAAGGTGATCAAACAGGTAGATGAGAGTAAACCGGTTAATGTGGTGTATATGGATTTCAGCAAAGCATTCGGTAAGGTTCCCCACAGCAGGCTATTGTATAAAATGCGGAGGCATGGGATTGTGGGAGATATAGCAGTTTGGATCAGAAATTGGCTTACTAAAAGAAGACAGAGGGTGGTAGTTAATGGGAAATGTTCATCCTGGAGACCAGTTACTAGTGGTGTACTGCAAGGGTCGGTGTTGGGTCCACTGCTGTTTGTCATTTTTAGAAATGATCTGGATGAGGACGGAGAAGGATGGGTTAGTAAATATGCAGACGACACTAAGGTCGGTGGAGTTGAGGACTGTGACGAAGGAAGCTGTAGGTTGCAGAGAGACATAGATAAGCTGCAGAGCTGGGCTGAGAGGTGGCAAATGGAGTTTAATACAGACAAGTGTGAGGTGATGCACTTTGGTAGGAGTAACCGGAAGGCAAAGTACTGGGCAAAATGGTAAGATTCTTGGTAGTGTAGATGAGCAGAGAGATCTTGGTGTCCATGTACACAATCCTTGAAAGTTGCCACCCAGGTTGACAGGGCTGTTAAGAAGGCATACAGTATTTTAGCTTTTATTAATAGAGGGATCGAGTTCCGGTACCAAGAGGTTATGGTGAATCTGTACAAAAATCCGGTGCGGCCGCACTTGGAGTATTGGGTACAGTTCTGGTCACCACATTATAAGAAGGATGTGGAAGCTTTGGAAAGGGTGCAGAGGAGATTTACTAGGGTGTTGCCTGGTATGGAGGGAAGGTCTTACGAGGAAAGGCTGAGGAACTTGAGACTGTTTTTATTAGAGAGAAGATTTGAGAGTTGACTTAATTGAAACATATAAAATAATTAGAGAGTTAGATAGGGTGGACAGGCAGAGCCTTTTTCCTTGGATGGTGACGGCAAGCACCAGGGGGCATAGCTTTAAATTGAGGGGTAAAAGATATAGGACAGATGTCAGAGGTGGTTTCTTTACTCAGAGAGTAGTAAGGGAGTGGAACGCTTTGCCTGCAACGGTAGTAGATTCGCCAACTTTAGGTACATTTAAGTCGTCATTGGAAAAGCATATGGACGCACATGGAATAGTGTAGGTTAAATGGGCTTCAGATCGGTATGACAGGTTGGCACAACATCGAAGGCCGAAGGGCGTGTACTGTGCTGTAATGTTCTATGCTCTATGTTCATTTAGAGCCAGACATTGACCTTACATCCACTCAATTCAATGCAAAGTTAGCCTTGCCTAGTTTCGAACAATCAGAATGTACTAATGTTATGAGATACTAGGAACTGCCGACACTGGAGAATCTGAGATAACATGGTGTAGAGCTGGATGAACACAGTAGGCCAAGCGGCAACAGAGGAGCAGGAAAGCTGACATTTGAGGTATGATGCTTCTAATGTTATGAATATGCTTTCAGTTGTAATTTAGAAAGAGCTAAACAGCACCAGCTTTCATTGACCAAAGTGTACATCAATATTGAAACTAAAGATCAGAGTCGGATGCAGCCAAATGCAAAAGACCCCAGAAGTAGAAGTTATCTGGAGTGAAAAGAAATTTACAAACAGTGGGTGATAATGGGAACTGCAGATGCTGGAGAATCCAAGATAACAAAGTGTGGAGCTGGATGAACACAGCAGGTCAAGCAGCATCTCAGGAGCACAAAAGCTGACGTTTCAGGCCTAGACCCTTCAATTGATGAAGGGTCTAGGCCTGAAACATCAGCTTTTGTGCTCCTGAGATGCTGCTTGGCCTGCTGTGTTCATCCAGCTCCACACTTTGTTATCTTACAAACAGTGGGTGTTCATTTTAATTTCATAGCATCAGTCCATCAACCAACATAAAAGAGTAGTTGTTTTCACCTTTCAAAGTGTCAAAACATTTATGGAAACCAGCCCGAACTATTTACATCAAAACATAAAAGACAACAGTGTGATGCCATACCTGCCTTCAGTACAGGCAATGCGCATTTTGTGCAGTAGGCATTCCAATTCCAAAAGGCAGCAAAAGTTTCCTCTAGGCTTAAGAAAACTTCCCCACTTTGATTCTGAATTGAATAATCTGAGTAGAAGTGCAGGTTAAAAAAACGTTGCTGCATGAAGAAAAGTCTTCTTCTGTGTCAAATTCTCACTTCACCTTCAAATTCAAAAGGACATCCCTCAATACATCAGCACTAATTTTCATTTATGCCACAATTACTTAATGATATTACGTCAGAATGAGCTTAATGCCAAATTTTGTATGTGAGGGAATTGTAAGCATATTTGTTGTTATCCAAATTCATTTCAGGCAAGTTCCTTGAAATCCAGGTACTTTCTTTATATATTAGATATAACATAGTCCTCATTCATTTTTATTTTACACTGCTGTCTTTTTGTCATTTTACTTCTATTATTGCAGTTAATATTCAAGAAACCATGAGGTCTCAGTGTGCTGTGTCGCATCCCTAACTCTAGACCAGAAGCTTTGAATTCAAGTCCCATCCCAGGGCTTGATGGCCGTAGAAAGTACATTCATTACATGGCCAAAAAGGATGATTAGCAATCTGCAAATCTGTTGAGTACACCCAATGGCAGGCAGTAAGAATAAGAGAGTTTCCTGGTCAGCTGTACCATACAAGGCAAAGGCAATCCATTGTATTCATTTGTTAAGCACGAGCATGAATCAGTCTAATGGTAGTTCAGGATCACAAGTATACTCTTAAGGCATGGGACCTTTGGAGAGAGTGTGAGAGAGAGGACACAGAGAAGTACAAGATTTCATATCTGGTTTGTACAAAAGAGGAACCAAATATTGGTATCAAATCTCTTGAACAAGGCCCGTTCTATGTCACATTGAAGTGACCACTGCTCCAAGTGAATGTATGTGTATAGCAGGTAGACAAAGCCTCAGACTCAACTTTCACTCATGATTCAATTATCCATCTCCACAAACTCTCAAGATTCAGTTATGGAGAACTGTTATTGCATTTGAAGAGGGCACAATGTGAAAGCATTCTTATACCTTGTGAGAAAGGTGTGGTATTATTTCACAGGTCTCAGCAAGGCACTAATGCTTTAAAACAGTAAAACAGCATCACAACTAGATGTTCTAGTAAATGAGGTGTCCACCTTTCCACCACTTGGTGTCTGTCATAGATGCTAACACTTTAGAAAGCACACCACATCATGGTGACAGCAAGAGCTAATTATAACAAGGCTACAATAAGATAGTAGCAGTGGCAGTTGTGACGTTATTTTCCTAACTGTCACCATATGTCTGAGTTCGGATCTGATCTTCAGACTTAACAACCAACAAAATGAAGACTGTAATTGTACTGAAGCACTGCAACCGCAACTGAGGAACAGTTATGAGTATTCTCTCTTAAACTAAGGGAGTTAACAATATATCTGACTTTTTAAAATTATAGTTTGCAAGAGACTCCAGGCAGCTGCAATTCAGAAAAGTTATTCTTGAATGAAATGCAGTTTCAAATGCACAGCCATTCTTACTATATTAAAGCATTTAATTTTCCTATTTTCTTTTCTTCAGAAACAGTACAAAAGCGGAAAAAAACAAATGAGTGACATTGCTCCTATACTTATTTGGCATTAGCACCACTTAGCTCAGCTATTTACTCTAAAGAATAATGTTATTCAATCAAAAAAAAAGCAGCAACCCCATAACAGCAACAAGGAGAAAAACAAAGAGTTAGAAGCCAAAGGGGACAGGTTTAATGCTGCTCTACGGATCCTTTATCTACTGAAATTTTTAAGTACCATGAAGCAGTACAATAAGAACAGGAAGCAAATATTTGAGCATGAACTGATGTTTGTAAGTACCACTTTTATTCTTTCTGGAACGTGGAAATGGAAAAACATACTGCTTTGAAATGAGAAATCCAGATATGAAGATGCTCACAGTTATAAACACAAGTTATTGAAGTACATTATATATGCAATGTTGCCTTATTGGAGACATGTGGGAGAGGTCAGAAAGAGTGAGTGAGTGAGTTCAGAGAAATTCATTAGACAGTCATTTAATTGGCTTTTCAATTGTCACTAGTTGTTGGTTCAGGAACGGCCAAAGTAGTGACAACCACTTGGTTTTTGGGAATTTTGCTTGAACTTTCTACATGGGCATTTGAGCAGAAACATCCAGTCTGCAAAGAGAAGGTATTAGCTCTCATTTTCTTCCTGGACTAGTAAAAGAAAATCCCCAGTAGTGAGCTACTCTGTCCTTACTTTTTCTCCAAAAGCTACTCTTTCTACAGATCCCCTAGTGAAAGGGAAAGGGAAAACCACCTTCAGAGACAGTGAAAGAGTGATTCTTCCAACAGTGAATGAAAGACTGAGATAAAAGCAAGAACAGTGAATGCTTGAAATCTGAAACAAAAGCAGAAATTGATGGAGAAACTCAGCCGGTCTAGCAGCATCTGTGGGGAGAAAGCAGCTGGTATTGTTTCAGGTCCAGTGACAGTTTGTCACAACAGTCTAGCTGAGACTAAGAATAGGTTTACCCATAACTTTGTATTATCTGCAAAGATTCAACTGAAGTTGAAAGGAGTTGGAAGAAAATAACTTATTGACGCATTGTCTGAGAACTGTGTTATTGAACTGTGTTTCTCTGATTTCTTTTAACCAACACACAATATTCATGACTTGTCTGCTTGTGTGTGTCCATCTGTACAGTTGAACGATAATTTTCCCAATGAATAAAGTTTATGTTATACAGTTACAGATTTGCAATTCAACTTTCAGCTTTTTGCATTTAGTTAAAAAAAACACAGCTAACTTGGCATGCGTATTATTTTAACCTGAAGTAACAGTTACATAAAATTGGACAACTTGGTGTTTTAATCAAATTTTCACACGCTGATGAGTCTGGCAATAGTGGGGATTGATTTCTAGCGCACTACATCAGGGAGCCGCGACACATTCCAGTGACATTTTGTCAGAATTCCAGTTATTCAAAGAAAGAATGCATCTTCCTTTCACCGATCAGCAGAAACCTGATAAGTAAATACTGGTATTAATTCAGGATACACAGGCTACTGCCAATAGTATGGTGAAAATACTTACCCATCTACAGGCAGATTTTTATACAAAGGAATCGAATAAGATTTTACCAAAGTTAACTTTGCTGATATATAGGCTAACAGATGGAAAATCCCATCACTTCAGAAGGTATGGGTATGCCTTGACTTTTCACCAAGCATACCTTTGAGGGAAGGTCGATGTAACTATACAAAAACTGACTTTTAGGCCACTTTTTGAGGTGTACTATCTGCTTCTTATTTATTTTTTAGGAGAAGATCAGGTTAATCTCTGCAGATTATTGCCTTTCATAGTAAATTAAAATAATTTTATTTTCAGAATTGACTTAAGACAATAATTCTATTTGCTTCTCACAGACTAGAAACAATTGAAAGTTTTTTCCAATACTGTAGATATTTGATTGGCTGTAAGGAAGGGGTTTCCTTTTAAAGAAAATGGTATATTTGCTTTTTAAATTTTTTAAAGTGACTTTTTCTGCACTAAGAAATTGATAAGGATCCATTACACTATGTCACAGCCAAAAAAAGGGCAAGTTGGCAATGTGGCAGTAAGTACGACACTGACTGAAACATTCCTGTGAGGACTGCCATTATTGTACCATAATAAAAGGCAACACTTTACCATCCAAACTCATAATGACATTCAAATTGTTGATTTTGTACTTAATCAGGACAACAAGATGGCAGATTTATCTGCTTTACCTCAAAGACTGTTAACATCTATGTCTATTTAATAGCTTCTTATTTGATTAGGGAGTCTGACAAACCATAACAGTGTGTTCACATTCTAGCCAGCATTCCTCCTACCGCCATCGCAGATGTCAAAAAAAAGTAGCCTAAAGCTGGATCATATCATGACCTAACATATGACTGCAGTCAGACTATTTAAGAGAACAAGTCACTTTCCATGTCATAGTTAGTAGAGATATGTAATGTAATTTGGAATTCAAAGTCCAAACTATCAGTGGAAAGGGAAAACTAGTTTGTATCATGACTAATGCTGTGCTAGTGTACATTTTAAATTTAACAATTCAGCAGTAATGACTTTCCTAAGTTCCAGGCTTTGTATTAATTGAGAAATTCAAATTAATAGCAAAGATAAGTAATCTTTCTTTAGGCAGGGGTTGAAGAGACAATGAAGAAGTAAACATTCTTGCATTGCTTAGAAAGAAGCAGAAGATGGCACTGGCAAAGAGGATTACTGAAAATTATTGGGAAATGATATTGGTGGTGGAAGGAAAGAATCTCAATAGGAACACAATAATAATAACCGGAAGCTAAGGATCAGTTCCATTCATGCTCTTGAGAAGTCTGGAAAATAACAATATCGTGATTTTAAAATAAAATGCACAGGAAGGAAGGGAGAAAACCAAATTACATCATAGTTTAGTCGATTTCAGTGTCCAGAAAATCTTATAAAATATTCAGGCTTGGCTTTCATTTGTTGTTAAGATATTGAAAGAAATAGGTTACAAATTCACTTTCTCAGTAGTTTTGAAGATGGTTGCCAAACTCGGCTGAAGTGTTTAGACTTTACAAACAGTATGTAGATGTTAATGGATTTTTCACAAAATTGGAATTAGAAATTTCTGGCAATGTTTCATGGGAGGTCCACTTTAATACAAACAAAACAAAATGACTCAGCCATTAAAAGACTCAAGTATTTAAATGGACATTAGATCCTTAAATATTATTTTATGTTGGGTTTTTTGAAGAATTTCTTTCATTTATAATGCACAAAAATCTTTAGTTGCAAGGAAGAAAATAAATAATAGATTTTACTTAAAATGCAATTGTTGATACAGAATGAAAATAGAGTAATTTTTTCTTTTAAAAAATGCATTATTTTTTGTGTTCAAACAAGAAAGCGAATTCAAAACATGTCCAAAGCCATCAAAAGTAACTGCATTCCAGATGGACAGAGCTTTCCGTACCTCCCTAGAGCAGCACTTCCCTATTGTCGTCTTTGATCTTAGCCAAAGTCAGGGTTATCCTGCAAAATCCGTGTCACTATATTCACAAAGTATAGCAAAATGCCTGAAAATTAGTCATGGGCATGGAGCAGTTGAGACATATAGAACTGGATTGCAACAGTTCACTGTGTCCTCTTATTTTCTATTGCTTTTTCCATGTTTATGTCTCTTTGTGTGAATGTAAGTGTTTAGCTCCATTACACTCTAGGGATTGGGTTTCCAATTCTAGTCAAGACTCCAACATCACGATGATTTTCAGGGCCAAGCATCACACGTTATTGGTGCGAAACGACTGCATGATTTTCAAATGACAGTTAACAGCACATGCTCCCCATATCTTTATTTGCTATTGTTTTTCTCCTCTGAAATGCCAAATGTTACAGTGCACAACAAGTGATAATGATGAAAGAGACACAACCCAATGCAAACTGCAAGGCGCAAGGTGATCTACTGAGTAAAATGGTCATTTCTGTGATTCCTCTGATTGATGCATAGCTCATAAATGGTACTTCTCCTCAGGTGGTCATCATGAGTTCTCCCATTAATGGTTAGCCCTTTTTAACTTTTGACAATTTTCTGGGAGTGCAAAAAGCTAGGGAACCTGGGCTGCCTGAAGGTTTGGGCATATTTGGGCCATTCTTACCTGTCTCATATCTTGCTGATATGCCAGTGTCTTAATGATAAGATGCAGCAATCGATGGCATTTTGGATTTGAGGAAATCTTATGCTAAGTTCAAAGCCTCTCTCTCTCTCTTGGCTGACTCTTTTAACCAGTGCTGAACGTTCTGAAGGTGTCCACTTTGATACAATGAAGAACTGACGATCACAAGTTGTTACACAGATTTCTGACTGGCTACAGAAGGGATCTGAATCACAGGAATTTACAGCTGCCTTGACCTTCAGTGTCACAGGCATTGGTTGACTTCCCACACAACCGAAATTTATCTCCCCTATGACAGTCAAACTAATGGATATCACAACATCCTTGGAGAAACATAGTTTTCTAAAACACTTACTGAAGGTATTTTGAAACTGTTTCTACACGCTTCCTTCAAGGTAAACTTTTCTCTTTGGGTGGCCCTGCCTACATCTCTCTGTGAGGTCTATGGCCTACAGTGTCACTGTGAAACATACACGGTGGCAGAGTGGTTGGCACTGCTACCTCACAGTGCCAGAGACCTGGGTTCGATTCCACCCTTGGGCAGGTGTCTATGTGGAGTTTGCACGTTCTTCCTGTGTCTGTGCGGGTTTCCTCCCACAATCCAAAGGTGTGCAGGCTAGGTGGATTGGCCCTGCTGAATTGCCCGTAGTGTTCAGGGATATATTGTTTAGGTGGGTTACAGGGGGATGGCTCTGGGTGGATGCTCCAAGGGTCGGTGTGGACTTGTTGGCCCAAAGGTCCTGTTCCCATACTGTAGGGATTCTATGAACTTTGTTGTGGTGCTCCTCACCAAACTTCAAAAGCATCCAGCAGTGTAGGCTATTCCAATTCCCCCTTGATTTCTTTGTTTCCACCTGCTTATGTACTTGTTCTGGCTCTTCTTTAGCCTAAGGCCCTCCTCAGTGTTTCCCTTATAGCTGAACACTCTCCTGAACAAATATCAAATGCCGAAGTAAATTTGAAACAAAGAACTGTGGATACTGAAGATCTGAAATAAAAAACAGAAATTGCTGGAGAAACTCAGGAGTCTAGCAGCACCGTTAGACAAAAAAGAGTCACTGATCTTTCCTCATAAAATTGCAGAGGTTGAGCCAAAATGTTCAGATGTCTCATCCTTCCTGCAGCAAGTAATTGTAACCTTCAATTCCTCTCTGTGCTCTACAGATTACGCCTTTTCTCCTGACACTGGGCAACTCTGTTGTGATACTCAGCTCTCCATTCACACAATGTGACTTCTGTAAATTGGTCAAGTTCCCAGAACGTGGTGAGTTGGCAATTTAATTGCCACTAATTAGCCTGGCTGGGAAGGCAGAGGCTCTGGAATTCTTCCCATTTGCTCTCTGTAAAATGACATTGAGGCATAACGACATCAGGTACCTGACTCAACACCACAAAGGCCAACCTTACAGTGGATTACAGGGACATCTGGCTGCTGCCTGAACATTACATTCTGTGCACTGTACAACATTCTGTGGTAACATAAAGAACAAAGAACAAAGAAAATTACAGCACAGAACAGGCCCTTCAGCCCTCCAAGCCTGCGCCAATCGAGATCCTCTGTCTAAACCTGTCATCTATTTTCTAAGGGTCTGTGTCCCTTTGCTCCCTGTCCATCCATGTACGTGTCCAGATACATCTTAAAAGAAACTAACGTGTCTGCGTCTACCACCTCTGCTGGCAACGCGTTCCAGGCGCCCACCACCCTCTGTGTAAAGAACTTTCCACGCATATCTCCCTTAAACTTTCCTTCTCTCACTTTGAGCTCATGACCCCTAGTAACTGAGTCTCCCACTCTGGGAACAAGCTTCTTGATATCCACCCTGTCTAAACCACTCATGATTTTGTAGACCCCAATCAGGTCCCCCCTCAACATCTGTCTTTCTAATGAAAATAATCCCACTCTACTCAACCTTTCTTTACAGCTAGTGCCCTCCATACCAGGTAACATCCTGGTGAACCTCCTCTGCACCCTCTCCAAAGCATCCACATCCTTTTGGTAATGTGGCGACCAGAACTGTATGCTGTGTTCCAAATGTGGTTGAACCAATGTCTGAGACAACTGTAACATGACCTGCCAACTCTTGTACTCAATACCCAATCCAATGAATGAAAGCATGCCGTATGCCTTCTTGACCACTCTATTGACCTGCGTTGCCACCTTCAGGGTACAATGGACCTGAACACCCAGACCTCTCCGTACATCAATTTCCCCCAGGGCTTTTCCATTTACTGTACAGTTCGCTCTTGACTTAGATCTTCCAAAATGCATCACCTCGCATTTGCCTGGATTGAACTCCATCTGCCACTTATTTGCCCAACTCTCAGTGGCTCGGTGGTTCGCACTGCTGCCTCACAGCACCAGGGAACTGGGTTCAATCCCAGCCTTGGGTGACTGTCTGAGTGGAGTTTGCACATTCTCCCCATGTCTGTGTGGGTTTCCTCTGGGTGCTCTGCTTTCCTCCCACAGTCCAAAGATGTGTAGGTTAGGTGGATCGGCTGTGCTAAATTGCCCGTAGTGTTCAGGGATCCACAGATTTAGTGGGTTACAAGTGGGATGGGTCTGGGTGGATGCTCCAAGGGTTAGTGTGGACTCATTAGGCCAAAGGGCCAGTTTCCACGCTATAGGGATGCTAAAATGCCAATATGTTCATTCTGATGCAGTTGCTGTCTGAATTGCTGAATGTTTTCAGTGTTCTACAAGCTCTGTTTTACAGTATCTACAATATTTTGTTTTATTTGCCTTTTTTGTTGAAAATTCATAAATAAAACTTGACAATGGACTTGGTAATGGCCAACAATGGCAATTGAAGAGAAAATGTTTTTACCCATGCAGTGGTTATGATAAACTTATTACCGTAAGAAATAGTGGAGTGGATCTACAGAGATGTCTGACATTCAGTTGTTTCAGCAGCGGGAGTCTGGGAGGAAGCGCAAGGGCAGCCTGGGAATGTGAGCTTTTCACTGTTGCAGCGGCGGGAGCAGTGGCAGTGAGGACCACGGGGCTGCCGGGAAAGTAAGTTAATCCTTTAAATACTTACCTCATGAATAGAAGGTGCACGTGCTGAGCAGGAGTGGACACGGGGAGGCTGAGTAAGTGAGATCATATATTTGGGCGAGATAACAAAGTGTGGAGCGAGATGAACACAGCAGGTCAAGCAGCATCTCAGGAGCACAAAAGCTGACGTTTCGGGCCTCGACCCTTCATCAGAGAGGGGCATGGGGAGAGGGAACTGGAATAAAAAGGGAGGGAGGGGGAGTTGGACCAAAGATGGAGAGAAAACAAGATAGGTAGAGAGGAGAGTATAGGTGAGGAGGTAGGGAGGGGATAGGTCAGTCCAGAGAAGACGGACAGGTCAAGGAGGCAGGATGAGGTGGTAGGTAGGAAATGGAGGTGCGGCTTGAGGTGGGAGGAAGGGATGGGTGAGAGGAAGAACAGGTTAGCGAAGTGGAGAAAGGCTGGGCTGGTTTTGGGATGCAGTGGGGGGAGAGGAAGAACTGGGCTGGTTTTGGGATGCACTGGGGGGAAGGGGAGATTTTGAAGCTTGTGAAGTCCATATTGATACCATTGGGCTGCAGGGTTCCCAAGCGGAATATGAGTTGCTGTTCCTGCAACCTTTGGGTGGCATCATTGTGGCACTGCAGGAGGCCCGTGATGGACATGTCGTCTGAGGAATGGGAGGGGGTGCTAAAATGGTTCCCGACTGGGAGGTGCAGTTGCTTATTGCGAACCGAGCGGAGGTGTTCTGCAAAGCGGTCCCCAAACCTCCGCTTGGTTTCCCCAATGTAGAGGAGGCCACAACAGGTACAGCGGATGCAGTATACCACATTGGGTACAATGGATACAATATACCACATTGGCAGATGTGCAGGCGAACATCTGCCTGATATGGATGGTCATCCTGGGGCCTGGGATGGGGGTGAGGGAGGAGGTGTAGGGGCAAGTGTAGCACTTCCTGCGGTTGCAGGGGAAGGTGCCGGGTGTGGTGGCGTTGGAGGGGAGTGTGGAGCAGACAAGGGAGTCGCGGAGAGAGTGGTCTCTCTGGAAGGCAGGCAAGGGTGGGGATGGAAAAATGTCCTGGGTGGTGGGGTCGGATTGTAGATGGCGGAAGTGTTGGAGGATGATGCGTTGTATCCGGAGGTTGGTGGGGTGGTATGTGAGAACGAGGGGGATTCTCTGGGAGCAGTTGTGGCGGGGGTGGGGTGTGAGGAATGTGTTGTGGGAAATGCGGGAGACGCGGTCAAGAGCGTTCTCGACCACTGTGGGGGGAAAGTTGCGGTCCTGGAAGAACGTGGACATCTGGGATGTGCGGGAGTGGAATGCCCCATACACGCATGGGGCCAAGCTATGCCTGCCTCTTTGTAGGTTACATGGAGCGGTTTGGAAAGTTTGCAGAGGAGATTTACCAGGATGTTGCCTGGTCTGGAGTGAAGGTCTTATGAGGAAAGGCTGTGGGGCTTGAGGCTGTTTTTGTTGGAGAGAAGAAGGTTCATCTTAGGTTCATAAAAGAGACATACAAGATCATCAGAGGATTAGATAGGGTGGACAGTGAGAGGCTTTTTCCTCGGATGGTGATGGCTAGCACGAGTGGACATAGATTTAAATTGAGGGGTGATAGCTAAAGGACAAAAGTCAGAGGCAGGTTCTTTACTCAGAGAGAGTAGTAAGGGCGTGGAATGCCCTGCCTGCAACAGTCGTAGGCTCGCCAATTTTAAGGGCATTTAAATGGTCATTGGATAAGCATATGGATGATAATGGATTAGTGTAGGTTAGATGGGCTTCATAGGTCAACACAACATCGAAGGGTGAAGGGCCTTTACTGGGCTGTCATGTTCTATGTTCTATGTAATATTAGATGAACAATAATTGGGAAGATTGAAGCTTTGAACCCTGCCAAAGTTTTATTCTCTGTCAATTATTTACATCCTTGGTATACGTGACAATAACCAGTCAATCAATCAATCAGTCTAGCTTGGTTTGTGTCAGTGGATGTTCACTTCCTGCTGTTAGAATTACATGTGAGATAATTTGTTTAATGAATTTGCCTTTGCCAAGGGTGTGTTTATGGAATGTTACCATATTGGAACAGTTAATTAGTAGTACTTAATAAATATATCACTTTGTTAAGCATTTCAGTAGAGTTTCAGATATGCCAATTTTTATAATTTAAAAATACAAAAATTTTAAGTAAAATAAAGTGTGTTTTGTTTCAAGCCTGGGAGTTTGACCAATTGAATTGCAACCAGAATACAATGCCTTTAAGTCAGAAAGAGTTAGAGATGAGAATATATTCTTAATATGTTTGGAGGGGGTTTGGCCTTGTCCATAACATTCGGGAGTAGAGGAGGGGTAGGTAGGCCAGGTTGTGGCTGGTGGTCAGGTTAGGACAGGTGAGAGGGCAGAGAGGTGATCAAGTATAAGGGCTGGATGCAGTCAATGGTCTAGAGGGAAGTTTTGGGAGGAAGTCAGTTGATTGTGGTGTAATTGTGTCAGGTTGGGGAATACTTGGGAAATCCAGGGGTTTTTTGGGGAGTTGTTTGTGAATTTTTGTTAGTCTAGGTTTTAACACATTTCTTCGGTAATAATGAAGCTAAGTAAAGTCTCTGATGAGTTCAATGTCTGAGACATTTGTCAGAGTTTTAAGGAGCCTGGGAGTGTTCATTGTACGTTGAAACTTCCTGGGAATTCCAACTTTGATTGCGTCAGGACTTCCATTGGGTCCTGACAAGCATCTTCTGAGATGGACACCAGAAGAATTGGCCCAGCGTCATGAAATTACATTTATAAAGTACTCTCAACTAGTAGAACTTCCCAAGGCACTTTTCAAATAATGTGAATAAAATTATTTTGAATACATTTTTGACTCTATTTTGGTCAAGACAGAGGAGAAAGCAGAACAGATGACCAATGATGATCAATAATGTGGCAATGATAACAAAGTATGGGGCTGGATGAACACAACAGCCAAGCAGCAGCTTCGGGCCGAGACCTTTCATCAGAAAAGCAGGATGCGGAGCGGGTTCTGAAGTAAATAGGGAGACAGGGGGAGGTGGACTGAAGATAGATAGAGGAGAAGATAGTGGAGAGGAGAGTATGGGTGGAGAGGTTGGGAGGAGATAGGTCAGTCCGGGGAGGACAGGCAGGTCTAGGGGGCAGGATGAGGTTAGTAGGTAGGAAATGGAGGTGCGGCTTGAGGTGGAAAAAGGGGATAGGTGACAGGAAGAACAGGTTAGGCAGGTGGGGATGAGCTGGGCTTGTTTTGGGATGCAGTGGGGGGGGAGGGGAGATTTTGAAGCTTGTAAAATCCACATTGATACCATTAGGCTGCAGGGTTCCCAAGTGGAATATGAGTTGCTGTTCCTGCAACCTATGGGTGGCATCATAATGGCACTGCAGGAGGCCCAGGATGGACATGTCGTCTAAGGAATGGGAGCGGGAGTTGAAATGGTTCGTGACTGGGAGGAGCAGTTGGTTAAGGGGATAGTCAGCACGGTGTTGTGAAGGGTAGGTCGTGCCTCACAAACCTGATTGAGTTCTTTGACAAGGTGACCAAACAGGTAGATGAGAGTAAACCGGTTGATGTGGTGTATATGGATTTCAGCAAGGAGTTCGATAAGGATCCCCACATAGGCTATTGTACAAAATGCAGAGGAATGGAATTGTTGGAGATATAGCAGTTTAAATCAGAAATTGGCTTGGTGAAAGAACACAGAGGGTGGTAGTTGATGGGAAATGTTCATCCTGGAGACCAGTTACTAGTGGTGTACCGCAAGGGTCGGTGTTGGGTCCACTGCTGTTTGTCATTTTTAGAAATGACCTGGATGAGGGCGTAGAAGGATGGGTTAGTAAATTTGCAGACGACACTAAGGTCGGTGGAGTTGTAGATAGTGAAGAAGGATGTTGTAGGTGACAGAGATAAGTTGGGCTGAGAGGTGGCAAATGGAGTTTAATGCAGACAAGTGCGAGGTGATGCACTTTGGTAGGAGTAACCAGAAGGCAAAGTACTAGGCTAATGGTAAGATTCTTAGTAGTGTAGATGAGCAGAGAGATCTCGGTGTCCATGTACACAGATCCTTGAAAGTTGCCACCCAGGTTGACCGGGCTGTTAAGAAGGCATACAGTGTTTCAGCTTTTATTAATAGAGGGATCAAGTTCCGGAACCATGAGGTTATGCTGCAGCTGTACAAAACTCTGGAGCAGCCGCACTTGGAGTATTGTGTACAGTTCTGGTCACTGCATTATAAGAAGATGTGGAAGCTTTAGAAAGGGTGCAGAGGAGATTTACTAAGATATTGCCTAGTATAGAGGGAAGGTCTTACGAGGAAAGGCTGAGGGACTTGAGGCTGTTTTCATTAGAGAGAAGGCGGCTGAGGGGTGACTTAATTGAAATATATAAAATAATCAGAGGGTTAGATAGGGTGGATAGGGAGAGCCTTTTTCCTTGGATGGTGATGGCGAGCACGAGGGAGCATAGCTTTAAATTGAGGGGTGAAAGATATAGGACAGATGTCAGAGGTAGTTTCTTTACTCAGAGAGTAGTAAGGGAATGGAACGCTTTGCCTGCAACGGTAGTAGATTTGCCAACTTTAGGTACATTTAAGTCGTCATTGGACAAGCATATGGATGTATATGGATAATAAAATGTGAGGCTGGATGAACACAGCAGGCCAAGCAGCATCTCAGGAGCACAAAAGCTGACGTTTCGGGCCTGGACCCTTCATCAGATGTATGGAATAGTGTAGTATAGATGGGCTTCAGGTTAGTATGACAGGTCGGCACAACATCGAAGGCCGAAGGGCCTGTATGTGCTGTAATGTTCAATGTTCTATGTTAATGTGGACTGAGTGTAGGTGTTCTGCAAAGCAGTCCCCAAGCCTCTGCTTGGTTTCTCCAATGTAGAGGAGGCCACAACAGGTACTGTAGATGCAGTATACCACATTGGCGGATATGCAGGTGAAAATCTGCTTGATGTGGAAAGTCATCATGGGGCCTAGATGGGGGTGAGGGAGGCGGCGTCGGGGCAGGTGTAGCACTTTTTGCGGTTGCAGAGCAAAGTGCGGGGTGTGGTGAAGTTGAAGGGGACAGTGGGAGGAGTAAACAACTGCACCTCCCAGTCGCGAACAATTTCCACTCCCCCTCCCATTCCTTAGACGACACGTCCATTCTGGGCCTCCTGCAGTACCACAATGATGCCACCCAAAGGTTGCAGGAACAGCAACTCATATTCGCCAGGGAACCCTGCAGCCTAATGGTATCAATGTGGATTTCACCAGCTTCAAAATCTCCCCTTCCCCCACTACATTCCCAAGCCAGCGAGCTCATCCCTGCCTCCATAACCTGTTCTTCCTCTCACCTATCCCCTCCTCCCTCCTCAAGCCGCACCTCCATTTCCTACCTGCTAGCCTCATCCCACCCCTTTGACCTGTCCATCCTCCCCGGACTGACCTATCTGCTCCCTACTTCCCCACCCACACTCTCCTCTCCACCTATCTTCTCCTCTATCCATCTTCAGTCCGCCCTCCCCCTCTCTCCCTATTTATTTCAGAACCATCTCCCCATCCCCCTTTTCTGATGAAGGGTCTAGGCCCGAAGCATCAGCTTTTGTGCTCCTCTGATGCTGCTTGGCCTGCTGTGTTCATCCAGCCTCACACCTTGTTATGTCGGATTCTCCAGTGTCTGCAGCTCCCATTGTCTCTGATCACAACATGTGGTATGCCTTGGTTTCCCTTGACTCTACTCCACTGTGACGGAACTCCACGATGGATGATCAAACAAGTGGGATTTACGAAGTGTCTCAAAAGGAGGATAGAAAGCTGGAGAGATTTAGAGCAGAAATTCGAGATCTTGAAACAAAGGCAACAGAAACCATTGTCTCCTCGTGGTAGAGCAATTAAATTCAAGATGTGCAACAGAACACAGTTGGTTGGGTTGCACGTTTTTCGCAAGAGTATTTCCCCATTTAGTAAGATTCTTAATAGTCCCAAAGAGACACAAAATAAAAGAAAAAAAAAATCACAGGATGCTGGAAAAGCTCCGCGGGTCTGGCAGCATGTGAAGAAAAATCAGAGTTAATGTTTCGGATCCAGTCAGCCTTCCTCAGAACTGATGATATCTAGGAAAATGACGCTTTATATGTAGAAAATAGGGTGGAGGAAGAGGTTAAGGAATAACCGATAGATAGGGATAGAGCCCAAAGAGAGAGAACAGCAGTTGGACAGACAATGACTTGATAATTTTCTGGCTAGGAGGGTGAATAGCTGTCAATGAGGCGTGTTAGTTTCTAACAATAGGTAGTGTGTAATGGCAGGCTTTGTGATTACAAGACCTGGTGTGTGGGTGAGGGGGCTATGACATGGGAGAGTTTAGGTCATAAAATTATTGAACTTGATATTGAATCTGGAAGGCTATAGGGTCCCCAAGCAGAAAATGGGGTGTTGTTCTTCCAGCTTGTGCCGAGCTTTGCTGGTACACAGCAACAAGTCTGAGACTGAGATGTTGGCCAGGGAGCCGGCTAATGTGTTAAAGTGGCAGGCATCTAGAAGCTCAGAGACAACAAAGTGTGGAGCTGGATGAAAACAGCTGGCCAAGCAGCATCTTAGGAGCACAAATGCTGACGTTTTGGACCTTCGACCCTTCATCAGAAAACGGAGAGTGGGAGATGGTTCTGAAATAAATAGGGAGAGAGGGGGAGGTAGATTGAAGATGGATAGAGGAGAAGATAGGTGGAGAGGAGACAGACAAGTCAAAGAGGCGGGGATGGAGCCAGTAAAAGTGAGTGTAGGTGGGGAGGTAGGGAGGGGATAGGTCAGTCTGGGGAGGACAGACAGGTCTGGGGACGGGATGAGATTAGTAGGTAGGAAATAGGGGTGCAGCTTGAGGTGGGAGGAGGGGATAGGTGAGAGGAAGAACAGGTTAGGGAGGCAGGGACAAGCTGGGCTGGTTTTGGGATGCAGTAGGGGGAAGGGAGATTTTGAAGCTTGTGAAATCCACATTGATACCAATGGGTTGTAGGGTTCCCAAACGAAATATGAGTTGCTGTTCCTGCAACCTTCGGGTGGCATTGTTGGGGCACTGTAGGAGGCCCAGGATGGGCATGTCGTCTAAGGAATGGGAGGGGGAAATGGTTCGCGACTGGGAGGTGCAGTTGTGTGTTGCGAACCGAGTGTAGGTGTTCTACAAAGTGGTCCCCAAGCCTCCGCTTGGTTTCCCCAATGTAGAGGAGGCCACAACAGGTACAGCGGATGCAGTATACCACATTGGCAGATGTGCAGGTGAACGTCTGCTTGATGTGGGAAGTCTTCTTGGGGCCTGGGATGTGGGGGAGGGAGGAGGTGTGGGGGCAAGTGTAGCACTTGTTGCAAGTGTAGCAAGTGTTGCAGGGGAAAGTGTCCGGTATGGTCAGGTTGGATGGGAGTGTGGAGCGGACAAGGAAGTCACGGAGAGAAAGGTCTCTCTGGAAAGCAGATAAGGGTGAGGATGGAAAAATGTCTTTGGTGGTGGGGTTGGATTGAAGATAGCAGAAGTGTCGGAGGATGATGTGTTGGATCCGGAGGTTGGTGGGGTGGTATGCGAGGACGAGATGGAGTCTCTTTTGCGGTTATTGCAGAGACGGGGTGTGAGGGATGTGTTTCGGGAAATGCCGGAGGCACGGTCGAGGATGTTCTAGACCACTGTAGGGTGGGGAAGTGACGGTCCTTGAAAAACGAGGACATCTGAGATGTATGGGAGTGGAATGTCTCATTCTGGGAGTAGATGTGGCAGAGGTGAAGGAATTGGGAATAGGGGATGGAATTTTTACAGGAAGGTGTGTGGGTGGAGTTGTATTCTAGGTAGCTGCGGAAGTCGGTGGGCTTGAAATGGATATCGGTTTCTAAGTGGTTGCCTGAGATGGAGACAGAGGTGTCCCGGAAGGTGAGGCATGTGTTGAAGATGGTCCAAGCGAATTTGAGGGTGGGGTGGAATGCGTTGGTGAAGTGAAGCTCAGGGATTTTTTTGTGAGCTGAACATAAAGATGGAAGGAGAACACCTCATTTTCTGCTTGGGGGCCTTGTAACTCCCTGGACACAATACCGAGTTAAATAATTTTAGGGCTTAACTCTCCCATATCTTCGCCCCTTCCTCCAACACACCATGCTCTGTTACCACATAGCCTGCCATTACACACCATCTATTATTAGTCAATAACAGGGACCATTAACTGCTATTCCCTCTCCCAGCCAGATCATTATGAACTATTTGATCTGTCCAACTGCTCTTCTCTCTCCTTGGGGTGTATCCCCACCTATCGTTTATTCCATAAGACGATAAGACATAGGAGTGGAAGTAAGGCCATTCAGCCCATCAAGCCCACTCCGCCATTTAAATCATGGCTGATGGGCATTTCAACTCCACTTCCCTGCACTCTCCCCGTAGCCCTTAATTCCTTCTGAGATCAAGAATGTGTCGATCTCTGCCTTGAAGGCATCCGACGTCCCGGCTCCACTCCACTCTGCGGCAATGAATTCCACAAGACCACCACTCTCTGGCTGAAAGAATGTTGTCTCATTTCAGTTTTAAATTTACCCCCTCTAATTTTAAGGCTGTGCCCACGGGTCCTAGTCTCCCCGCCTAACGGAAACAACTTCCGAGCATCCACCCGTTCTAAACCATACGTTATCTTGTAAGTTTCTATTAGATCTCCCCTCAACCTTCTAAACTCTAATGAGTACGATCCCAAGATCCTTAGCCGTTCATCACACGTTAAACCTATCATTCCAGGGATCATCCGTGTGAATCTCCGCTGGACACGCTCCAGGGCTAGTATGTCCTTCCTGAGGTGTGGGGCCCAAAATTGGACACCGTATTCTAAATGGGGCCTAACTAGAACGTGCAAAAGTGTCAGAAGCACATCGCTGCTTTTATATTCCAACCGTCTTGAGATAAACGACAACATTACATTCGCTTTCTTAATTACGGACTCTACTTGCAAGTTAACATTTAGAGAATCCTGGGCCAACACTCCCAGATCACTTTGCACTTCTGATTTGTGAATTTTCTAACCATTTAGAAAATAGTCCATGCCTGGTTTCTTTTTTTCAAAAAGTGGAAAAACCACACATTGAATTTCATCAGCCATTTCCTGGACCACTCGCCTAAACTGTCTAAATCTTTCTGCAGCTTCCCAACCTCCTCAGTAATACCTGCCTGTCCACTTATCTTCCTATCATCGGCAAACTTCGCCAGAATGCCCCCAGTCCCTTCATCCAGATCATTAATCTGTAAGGTCAACAGCTGTGGCCCCAACACTGAACTCTGCGGGACACCTCTCGTCACCGGTTGCCATTCCGAAAAAGAGCCTTTTATCCCAACTCTCTGTCTTCTGTCAGACAGCCAATCCTCAAACCAAGCCAGTAGCTCACCTCGAACACCATGGGCCCTCATCTTGCTCAGCAGCCTCCCGTGAGGCACTGTATCAAATGCCTTTTTGAAGTCTAGATAGATAACATCTACTGGGTTTCCCTGGTCTAACATACTTGTTACCTCTTCAAAGAATTCTAACAGGTTTGTCAGGCACGACCTCCCCTTACTAAAACCGTGCTGACTTGTTCTAATCTGACCCTGCACTTCCAGGAATTCAGAAATCTCATCCTTCACAAGGGATTCTAGAATTTTACCAACTACCGAGGTTAGGCTGATCGGCCTATCCTTTTCCATCTTTTGCCTTGATCCTTTAAACAAGGGAGTTACAACAGCAATTTTCCAATCATCTGGGACTTTCCCTGACTCCAGTGATGTGTGAAAGATCACGACCAAAGCCATCGCTATTTCCTCACAGGCACCTTCCTCAGAACTCTAGGATGTAGCCCATCGGGGACAGGAGATTTATCAATTTTTAGACCTTTTAGCTTTTCTAGCACTTTCTCTTTTGTAATACCTACCGTAATCAACTCTGCCCCCTGGCTCTCCCGAATTGTTGCCATACTACTCATCTCCTCCACTGTGAAGACTGACGCAAAGTACTTATTAAGTTCTTCAGCGATTTCCTTATCTCCCATCACTAGCCTTCCATCATAGAACAGAGAACATAGAACAATACAGCACAGTACAGGCCCTTAGGCCCTCGATGTTGTGCCGACCTGTCATACCGATCTCAAGCCCATCAACCTACACTATTCCATGTACGTCCATATGCTTATCCAATGACAGCTTAAATGTACCTAAAGTTGGCAAATCTACTACCGTTGCAGGCAAAGCGTTCCATTCCCTGACTACTCTGAGTAAAGAAACTACCTCTGACATCTGTCCTATATCTTTCACCCCTCAATTTAAAGCTTATGCCCCCTCATGCTCGCTGTCACCATCCTAGGAAAAAGGCTCTCCCTATCCACCCTATCTAACCCTCTGATTATTTTATATGTTTCAATTAAGTCACCTCTCAACCTTCTTCTCTCTAATGAAAACAGCCTCAAGTCCCTCAGCCTTTCCTCATAAGACCTTCCCTCCATACCAGGCAACATCCGAGTAAGTCTCCGCTGCACCCTTTCCAAAGATTCCACATCCTTCTTATAATGCGGTGACCAGAACTGTACCCAATACTCCAAGTGCGGCCTCACCAGAGTTTTGTACAGCTTCACCATAACCTCTTGGTTCTGGAACTCGATCCCTCTGTTAATAAAAGCTAAAACACTGTATGCCTTCTTAACGGCCCTGTCAATCTGGGTGGCAACTTTCAAGGATCTGTGTACATGGACACCAAGATCTCTCTGCTCATCTACACTACCAAGAATCTTACCATTAGCCCTGTACTTTGCCTTCCGGTTATTCCTATCAAAGTGCATCACCTCACACTTGTCTGCATTAAACTCCATTTGCCACCTCTCAGCCCAGCTCTGCAGCTTATCTATGTCTCTCTGCAACCTACAGCATCCTTCGTCACTGTCCACAACTCCACCGACCTTAGTGTCCACTGCAAATTTACTAAACCATCCTTCTACGCCCTCATCCAGGTCATTTATAAAAATGACAAACAGCAGTGGACCCAACACCGACCCTTGCGGTACACCACTAGTAACTGGTCTCCAGGTTGAACATTTCCCATCAACTACCACCCTCTGTCTTCGTTCAGCAAGCCAATATCCGATCCAAACTGCTACATCTCCCACAATCCCATTCCTCCGCATTTTGTACAATAGCCTATTGTGGGGAGCCTTATCGAATGCCTTGCTGAAATCCATATACACCACATCAACCGGTTTACTCTCATCTACCTGTTTGGTCACTTTCTCAAAGAACTCAATAAGGTTTGTGAGGCACGACCTTCCCTTCACAAAACCGTGCTGACTATCCCTAATCAATTTATTCTTTTCAGGATGATTATAAATCCTATCCCTTATAATCTTTTCCAACACTTTACCAACAACTCACTGTAAGGCTCACTGGTCTATAATTACCAGAGTTGTCTCTACTCCCCTTCTTGAACAGGGGAACTACATTTGCTATCCTCCAGTCATCTGTCACTATTCCTGTGGACAATGACGAGTTAAAGATCAATGCCAAGGGCTCGGCAATCTCCTCCCTGGCTTCTCAGCGGACCCGAGGATAAATCCCATCCAGCCCAGGCGACTTATCTATCTTCACCCTCTGTAATACCTCTTCCTTGTGAGCCTCAATCCCACCTAGTTTCGTAGCCTGTATCTCAGTATTCACCTCGACAACATGGTCATTTTCTAGAGTGAATAGTGTTAAAATATATTCATGTAGCGCTTCCCCTATCTCATCTGACTCCACACACAATTTACCACTACTATCCTTGATTGGGCCAAATCTTACTTTCGTCATTCTTTTATTCCTTAAATACCGATCGAAAGCCTTAGGGTTTACCCTGATCCTATCCACCAACAACTTCTCATGACTCCTCCTCGCTCTTCTGAGCTCGCTCTTTAGGTCTTTCCTGGCTACCTCATAGCCCTCAAGTGCCCTAACTGAGCCTTCACACCTCATCCTAACATAAGCCTTCTTCTTCCTCTTGACCAGAGATTCCACCTCCTTCGTAAACCACGGCTCCCGTGCTCTACAACTTCCTCCCTGCCTGACAGGTACATACTTATCTAGGACACACCGGAGCTTTTCCTTGAATAAGCTCCACGTTTTTAATGTGCCCATCCCCTGCAGTTTCTTTCCCCATCCTATGCTCCCTAAATCTTGCCTAATCTCATCGTAATTGCCTTTCCCCCAGCTATAACCCTTGCCCAGCGGTATACACCTATCCCTTTCCATCACTAAAGTAAACATAACAGAATTGTGATCGCGATCACCAAAGTGCTCACCTCCTTCCAAATCTAACACCTGGCCAGGCTCATTACCCAGTACCAACTCTAATGTGGCTTCGCCCCTTGTTGGCCTGTCTACATACTGTGTCAGGAAGCCCTCCTGCACACACTGGACAAAAACAGACCCATCTATCGTACTCAAACTATAGTGTTCCCAGTCAATATCTGGAAAGTTGAAGCCCCCATGACAACTACCCTGTCTCTCTCACTCCTATCAAAAATCATCTTTGCTATCCTTTCCTCTACATCTCTGGAACTATTCGGAGGCCGATAGAAAACTCCCAACAGGGTGACCTCTCCTTTCCTGTTTCTAACCTCAGCCCATACTACCTCAGTTGACGAGTCCCCAAACATCCTTTCTGCAACTGTCATACGGTCCTTGACCAACAATGCCACACCTCCGCCCCTTTTACCATCTTCTCTGTTCTTACTGAAACATCTAAATTCCAGAACCTGCAACAACCATTCCTGTCCCTGCTCTATCCATGTCTCCGAAATGGCCACAACATCGAAGTTCCAGGTACTAACCCATGCTGAAAGTTCACCCACCTTATTCCGGACGCTCTTGGCATTGAAGTAGACACACTTCAAACCAACTTCTTGCTTGCCGGTGCCATCTTGCTTCCCTGAAACTTTATTTCAGACCACCCTACTCTCAACCTTTTCTATACTCGAACTGCAATTTTGGTGCCCATCCCCCTGCTGAATTAGTTTAAACCCACCCGAATAGCCTTAGCGAATTTCCCCCCCAGGATATCGGTACACCTCTGGTTCAGGTGAAGACCATCTTGCTTGCAGAGGTCCCACCTACCCCAGAAAGAGCCCCAATTATCCAAGAATCCAAAACCCTCCCTCCTGCACCATCCCTGTAGCTACGTGTTCAACTCCTCTCTCACCCTATTCCTCGCCTCACTAGCAGGTGGCACCGGTAACAAACCAGAGACAACAACTCTGTTCGTCCTAGCTCTCAGCTTCCATCCTACCTCCCTGAATTTCTGCCTTAAATCCCCATCTCTCTTCCTACCTATGTCGTTGGTGCCAATGTGGACCATGACTTGGGACTGCTCCCCCTCCCCCTTAAGGATCCCAAAAACACGATCAGAGACATCACACACCCTGGTTCCTGGGAGGCAACACACCAAACGTGAGTCTCTCTTGTCCCCACAGAACCTCCTATCTGTTCCCCTAACTATGGAGTCCCCAATGACTAATGCTCTGCTCCTCTTCGCCCTTCCCGTCTGAGCAGCAGGGACAGACTCTGTGCCAGAGACCTGTGCCCCACTGCTTTCCCCTGGTAAGTCATCCCCCCCAACAGTATCCAAAACGGTATACTTATTGTTGAGGGGAATGGCCACAGGGGATCCATGCACTGCCTGCCAGTTCCCTTTCCGTCTCCTGACCATCAATTTGGAGCGGCCCAATATCTACTTTTGCCTCTCGTTTGTTTCTTATGTATTGAAAGAAGCTTTTACTATCATTTCTAATATTAGTAGCTAGCCTACCTTCATATTTGATCCTCTCCTTCCTTATTGGTCTCTTTGTTATCCTCTGTCTGTTTTTGTAGCCTTCCCAATCTTCTGATTTCCCAGTGCTCTTGGCCACTTTATAGGCTGTCTCTTTTTCTTTGATATATTTCCTGACTTCCTTTGTCAGCCATGGCTGTCTAATCCCACCCCGGATAATCTTTCTTTTCTTTGGGATGAACGTCTGTACTGTGTCCTCAATTACACCCAGAAACTCCTGCCGTTGTTGGTCTACTGTCTTCCCTGCTAGGCTCTGCTTCCAATTGATTTTCGCCAATTCTCTCTCATGCCCCTGTAATTACCTTTATTTAACTGCAACACCTTTACATCCGTTTTTGCCATCTCTCTTTCAAACTGCAGACTGAACTCTACCATATTATGATCGCAGCCTCCTAAGTGTTCCCTTACTTCAAGGTCTCTGGTTTGTTGCCCGTGCCACGTGCTAGAGAGGCGAGGAATAGGGAGAGAGAGGAGTTGAGCACGTGGCTACAGGGATGGTGCAGGAGGGAGTGTGTTGGATTCTTGGATAATTGGGGCTCTTTCTGGGGTAGGTGGGACCTCTACAAGCAAGATGGTCTTCACCTGAACCAGAGGGGTACCAATATCCTGGGGGGGAAATTTGCTAAGGCTATTCGGGTGGGATTAAACTAATTCAGCAGGGGGATGGGAACCAAAATTGTAGGTCGACTATAGAAAATGTTGACAGTAGGGTGGTCCAAAATAAAGTTTCAGGGAAGCAAGATGGTACCAGCAAGCAAGATGTTGGATTGAAGTGTGTCTACTTCAATGCCAGGAGCGTCCGGAATAAGATGGGTGAACTTGCAGCATGGGTTAGTAGCTGGGACTTGGATGCTGTGGCCATTTCGGAGACATGGATAGAGCAGGGACTGGAATGGTTGTTGCAGGTTCCGGGATTTAGATGTTTCAGTAAGAACAGAGAAGATGGTAAAAGGGGCGGAGTTGTGGCATTGTTGGTCAAGGACCGTATGACAGCTGCAGAAAGGATGTTTGGGGACTCGTCAACTGAGGTAGTATGGGCTGAAGTTAGAAACAGGAAAGGAGAGGTCACCCTGTTGGGAGTTTTCTATCGGCCTCCGAATAGTTCCAGAGATGTAGAGGAAAGGATAGCAAAGATGATTCTTGATAGGAGTGAGAGAGACAGGATAGTTGTCATGGGGGATTTCAACGTTCCAAATATTGACTGCGAACACTATAGTTCGAGTACTGTAGATGGGTCAGTTTTTGTCCAGTGTGTGCAGGAGGGCTTCCTGACACAGTATGTAGACAGGCCAACAAGGGGCGAAGCCACATTAGAGTTGGTACTGGGTAATGAGCCTGGCCAGGTGTTAGATTTGGAAGGAGGTGAGCACTTTGGTGATAGCGATCACAATTCTGTTATGTTTACTTTAGTGATGGAAAGGGATAGGTGTATACCACTGGGCAAGAGTTAAAGCTGGGGGAAAGGCAATTACGATGAGATTAGGCAAGACTTGGGGAGGATGGGATGGGGAAGGAAACTGCAGGGGATGGGCACAGGAGAAATGTGGAGCTTATTCAAGGAAAAGCTCCTGTGTGTCCTGGATAAGTATGTACCTGTCAGGCAGGGAGGAAGCTGTAGAGTGCGGGAGCCGTGGTTTACGAAGGAGGTGGAATCTCTGGTCAAGAGGAAGAAGAAGGCGGCTTATGTTAGGATGAAATGTGAAGGCTCAGTTAGGGCACTTGAGGGCTATGAGGTAGCCAGGAAAGACCTAAAGAGCGAGCTCAGAAGAGCGAGGAGGAGTCATGAGAAGTTGTTGGCGGATAGGATCAGGGTAAACCCTAAGGCTTTTGATAGGTATTTAAGGAATAAAAGAATGACGAAAGTAAGATTTGGCCCAATGAAGGATAGTAGTGGTAAGTTGTGTGTGGAGTCAGAGGAGATAGGGGAAGCACTAAATGAATATTTTTCAACAGTATTCACTCTAGAAAACGACAATGTTGTCGAGGAGAATACTGAGATATAGGCTACGAAACTCGGTGGGATTGAGGTTCACAAGGAAGAGGTATTAGAAATCCTACAGAGGGTGAAGATAGATAAGTCGCCTGGGCTGGATGGGATTTATCCTCGGATCCTCTGGGAAGCCAGGGAGGAGATTGCCGAGCCTTTGGCATTGATCTTTAACTCGTCATTGATCTTTAACTCGTCATTGTCTACAGGAGTAGTGCCAGATGACTGGAGGATAGCAAATGTGGCTCCCCAGTTCAAGAAGGGGAGTAGAGACAACTCTGGTAATTATAGACCAGTGAGCCTTACCTCAGTTGTTGGTAAAGTGTTGGATAAGGTTATAAGAGATAGGATTTATAATCATCTAGAAAAGAATAAATTGATTAGGGATAGTCAGCACGGTTTTGTGAAGGGAAGGTCGTGCCTCACAAACCTCATTGAGTTCTTTGACAAGGTGACCAAACAGGTAGATGAGAGTAAACCGGTTGATGTGATGTATATGGATTTCAGCAAGGCGTTCGATAAGGTTCCCCACAATAGGCTATTGTACAAAATGCGGAGGAATGGAATTGTGGGAGATATAGCAGTTTGGATCGGAAATTGGCTTGCTGAACGAAGACAGAGGGTGGTAGTTGATGGGAAATATTCATCCTGGAGACCAGTTACTAGTGGTGTACTGCAAGGGTCAGTGTTGGGTCCACTGCTGTTTGTCATTTTTATAAATGACCTGGATGAGGGCGTAGAAGGATGGGTTAGTAAATTTGCAGACGACACTAAGGTCGGTGGAGTTGTGGATAGTGATGAAGGATGCTGTAGGTTGCAGAGAGACATAGATAAGTAGCAGAACTGGGCTGAGAGGTGGCAAATGGAGTTTTATTGCAGACAAGTGTGAGGTGGTGCACTTTGGTAGGAGTAACCAGAAGGCAAAATACAGGGCTAATAGTAAGATTCTTAGCAGTGTAGATGAGCAGAGAGATCTTGGTGTCTATGTACACAGATCCTTGAAAGTTTCCACCCAGGTTGACAGGGCCGTTAAGAAGGCATACAGTGTTTTAGCTTTTATTAATAGAGGAATCGAGTTCTGGAACCAAGAGGTTATGCTGCAGCTGTACAAAACTCTGGTGCGGCCGGTCTTGGAGTATTGTGTACAGTTCTGGTCACCACATTGTAAGAAGGATGTGGAAGCTTTGGAAAGGGTGCAGAGGAGATTTACTAGGATGTTGCCTGGTATGGAGGGAAGGTCTTACGAGGAAATGTTGAGGGACTTGAGGCTGTTTTCATTAGAGAGAAGAAGGTTGAGAGGTGGCTTAATTGAAACATATAAAATAATCAGAGGGTTAGATAGGGTGGCTAGGGAGAGCCTTTTTCCTAGGATGGTGACGGCGAGCACGAGGGAGCATAGCTTTAAATTGAGGGGTGAAAGATATAGGACAGATGTCAGAGGTAGTTTCTTTACTCAGAGAGTAGTAAGGGAATAGAACGCTTTGCCTGCAACGGTAGTAGATTCGCCAACTTTAGGTACATTTAAGTCGTCATTGGACAAACATATGGACGTACATGGAATAGTGTAGGTCAGATGGGTTTGAGATCGGTATGACAGGTCAGCATAACATCGAGGGCCGAAGGGCCTGTACTGTGCTGTAATGTTCTGTGTTCTAGGTAAAGTCTGGCTCATTACATAGCACTAAGTCCAGAATAACCTCCTCCCTTGTAGGCTCCATCACAAGCTGTTCCAAAAAGCCATCCTGCAAACATTCCATGAATTCTCTTTCTTTGGATCCACCAGCAACATTATTCACCCAGTCCACCTGCATATTGATGTCCCGCATGATCACCGCGTCCTTGCCTTTCTGACATGCCCTATCTATTTCCTGGTGCATGTTGCACCCCTGGTCCTGATCACTGTTAGGAGGCTTGTACATAACTCCCATTATGGTTTTTTTGCCTTTGTGGTTCCTCAATTCCACCCACACAGACTCCACATCTTCTGACCCTATGTCATTCAGTGCCATAGATTTAATTCCATTCTTAACTAACAAGGCAACCCCACCCCCTCTGCCCACCTCCCTGTCTTTTCGATATGTTGTGAATCCTTGGATGTTTAACTGCCAGTCCTGAGCTCCCTGCAACCATGTCTCTGTGATGCGTACCACATCATAATCATTCAAGAGGATTTGTGGTGTTAATTCATCCACTTTGTTCCAAATACTACGAGCATTTAGATAATGTGTCTTAATGCTAGCTTTCTTATCATTATTAGAGAGGTTGGAAATCCCAAGATGCCTTAAGCTATCCTTCCTTTTTGCTGTATTCCTAGTCTGCCTCGAGCTGAAATCCACCTGTACACATGCTATCCCTGTTGCTTATCTTTCCATTTAACTCTATACTCCCTGTCTCTTTCACTTTCCCTTCCCCCCGACTCACTCGTTTAAAGTCCTACTGACCACCCTATTTATCCTTTTCGCTAGAACACTGGTTCCAGATCGGTTCAGGTGGAGACCATCCCAACGGTACAGATCCCCCCGGTTCCAAAACTGATGTCAATGCCCCATGCAATGGAATCCCTCTTTCCCACACCAATCCCCTAGCCACGTGTTTACTTCCCTAACTTTCTTCTCCCTGTGCCAATTGGCACGTGGCTCGGGCAGTAATCCGGAGATTATGACCCTTGAGGACCTGTACTTCAATTTCTTTCCTAGTGCTTCATAATCCCTGAACAGGTCCGCTACCCTCGTTTTGCCTATGTTGTTAGTCCCAACGTGGCCCACAACAACTGGATCCTCCCCCTCCCGCTCCAATATCCTTTCAAACCGGTCGGAGATGTCCCGCACCCTGGCACCGGGCAGGCAACACACCATGCGGGACTCCCGATCCGGCTTGCATAGGATACTATCTGTCACTCTAATTATAGAATCCCCTATAACAACTACCTGTCTTTTTGCTCCCCCCTCTTGAATGACCTTCTGCGCCACGGTGCCGTGGTCAGCTGGCTCATCCTGTCGACAGTCCTTTTCCTCATCCGTACAGGGAGCAAGAATCTCATACCTGTTGCTCAAGGTCAAGGGCTGAGGCTCCTGCACTCCTGAATTCTGAATCTCCCTACCTGCCCCACTTACAGTCACACCTTGTCCCTGAACACTCTCTGAATTTGACTTGTTTAATCTACCGGGTGTGACTGCTTCCTGAAACAAAGTGTCCAGGTAACTCTCCCCGTCCCGGATGTGCTGTAGAGTTTGAAGCTCAGATTCCAGATCATTAATTCTGATCCGGAGTTCTTCCAGCAACCAGCACTTGCTGCAGATGTGGTGGCTGCCGTTCACAATGGGATCAGCCAGCTCCCACATCATACAGCTATAGCACATCACCTGTCCAGCCATTACTACTTATTTAGTTAACTTTTACAATTGATGTATTAAATAATTTCTCGTACTTCTCCGCTACACTCTTTTTCAATTAAGCAATTAAACTTTTAATAACTTACATAATACACAAGGGTAGAAATTGAAAAGCCTTACCTTAACAACACATGAGAGTTTTTCTCGGTTCGAGCTCCCGCTTTTCCTGCTGCTGGAACAGGAATGGAGGGCTCCGCCGGTCAAGGTAGGTATTTGCTAATCTTTAAAGCAGGGACTCACCCACCTGTAGGCCTCTGATCGACGCTGCCGCTCTTCCGGCTGCGAGTCTGTGGACTTTTAATTAGGTTAGAGGAGGAGGGAGGGAGGGAGGCCCTACTGTGTAGGACCTGGGCTTCGAGGTAAGTGTTTAAATAACGATCGCTTACCTTCCCAACTTCCGCCCGGCTCCCGCCGCTCTCTGCTGAAGAAAAAGCTTCCGTACTCCTTCCCCCCAACCCCAGCCCTATCTTCTGTTTACAAAGCCATATTTTCCTAGCTACCATCAGCCCTAAGAAATGGTCACTGGACCTGAAATGTTAGCTCTGATTTTTCTTCACAGATGCTGCCAGACTTGCTGAGCTTTATCAAAAACTTTTGTTTTTGTTCCTAATTTATCGCATCTGCAGATCTTTCGGTTTAGAAAAACACAAAGCAAAAAGTCACCATTGATTGTTCAAAATATCCAATGTACTTCAGTTGCATTCTTTGTGCCAACACAGATTTAATCATTTTTCAAGTGGGAATGGTTGTTGTTAATAAAGTGGCATTATAATGTTAGAAGAGCACTGAACGTTTTGAGCCATATAGGATACATTTTACCATTACCCCATTGTGAAAAGTAGCTAATATTTCTGGCGCTAAACACAATCCCAAGGTGAATATGAAAGGCTGGTACGTATGAGCATGATGAAGTTGTGCAGGATTTACACATTATAAGTGTCTAAGTACTGGTATGTGTGCAAAGCACTTGACATGTTTTACCTGAACCTTTTATGTCCTGTTTCTTATTTTCTCTGTGCTAATTAAGTGGCATTTTTAACTGAAATATATTTCTAACAGCAAGTGCAAAGATATGCTAGAGAGAGAACTAGAATACAATATCCTTGAAACAAGCAGCAAATACATTGTGTATTTTTATTTGAAAGTGAGACTGGAGATTGTCAGTCCAAAAACATTGGGCCAAATGGCCTCTTTCTGTGCTGTAACACTTCTGTAATTCTAAACATGAGCACAGTTGAGGAATCAACTGCTAAGTTCCATTCTTTGTGATCATTAGTATGGTTTTGGAAACACCCTAACTTGTGAACCTGTGCATTCTACATAACAGCAGTGGATCATTTTCTCCTCTTCTGCATTTTTCCAACAATGTTACATTTACTTTACAGCAGTTAATGTTGTTAAAAAGGGGCCGTATCCTGGTTTCCTTGACTCTACCCCACTCTGATGGCATTCCCCGATGAATGTTGCAATGCATGTTTCTGACATAGCCAGACCTGGAAGACCCTAGAACCAATGCACAGCTGTGTTGAGTCAGGAAATTTGAGAGTAGTGACAATCCATCATTGACACTGCTTGGAAGATCTATTACTGTTCAA
Source organism: Stegostoma tigrinum (assembly GCF_030684315.1). Taxonomy (NCBI): domain Eukaryota; kingdom Metazoa; phylum Chordata; class Chondrichthyes; order Orectolobiformes; family Stegostomatidae; genus Stegostoma; species Stegostoma tigrinum. The sequence goes on along the minus strand of NC_081359.1, from coordinate 261,623 downwards.
AGGGAAGCTAGGCAAACAACAAGGGGAATGAAATACAAGGCTATGTTGATAGGCTTAGATAAAGAGTAGGATTAGTCATGTGGAAAATAAACATCGGCGTAGTTTCTGTGCTGTAAATACTACGTAATGTTTGTAATATTGTCTTCTGTCTTTATGTGACCACAAAACATATTTGTAATGGACATATGTACACTCCCTGAACATCTGGTCATGCAGGGTTTCAAATGGATGTGATAATTTGATTCCAGGAAAAACTTGATGGAATGATGGAATATTTAATCGACAACTCCAGGAAGCCTACAATTCTGCAAGCAGCATCTCCGTAATCATCCAGTTATGCCCCATTTCAAAAGGAAACAAGATTTTGATAGCAGGAAGTCAGATAATCTGTGGGTAGCAACTGCCTGAATTCACAATACTTTAATCAGAACTTAACACACAAATATATTCGTTATACATACAACAATATGTTTGTAAGGACACTCAAGAAAAATGGTGGGCTAAATCTTACTCTTTTGGCTAAGTGCTAGGTGTGTTGGGTTTTTTGGAGGGTTTCCAGCTCGGAGGCCAAGATTGATCATGTTTTTAAACCAAAGTTAATTCAATAACTACCTATTCCTATCCAATTCCCAGAACAATTCACTCACTGAATACCCATCAGAAGATCAACATTTCTTACTCCTGAGGCATCTTTAAAAGGCCACTGTGCACCAAGCATCAGCAACACTGGCAGTGTGATGACACAGCACTATCGGAGGTCATGGTACATGGCTGACATTCCCTTGCACCATCATGCCATTCTCTCATCCTGGACACTGCTCATCTAGCACACCACACAGTTTGCATGTCCCTAACTACATCATGTTTAAACACACTCTCTATTCCACCACAGCTCTGTCCGTGGTGACTAATGGGCAGCCACAGCTTGTTATTGTCCAACAGGGACAAGTCATATGCTGACAAGCAGCTAGATCATTTGAAAAATAAGTTTTTATCTGCAGACACCAAACCAAACATAAACAACATGAATAGAAGTTGCAGATTGACAATGCAGACCAAATTCTGGCATCATGGCCAGCAGCAGTTTTACATTATAGTTCAATGCAGCTGAGCTCTGTCATGGACAGAGAAAACCGCCTCCTCCGCACTGCCCTTACCTTCCTCTTTGGAAAGCTCCTTCCTTTCTCCCAGTTGCTGAGTATCCAGCACATTGTCCCATAGTCTGCTCCAATTGTGGAAAACCCCCCAGTACGATGCAGCTGTCTGGACTATACTACAGGATACCCAGATTGGTCCAAGCAGTGGAATCACATCTTCAGCAGCCCAACTGCCTGCTCCACCGTGGCCCTGGTCGAAACATTGGCAGAATAGACAAGTGTACTTGAACTTTTCAGCAGGCTTACAGTAAGATCGCGCTTAGAAGGATGGTTTTCAGAGGTGGTGGAAAAGTGATAACATCACTTAATGCTCTGGTGAAATGAGGCAAAACGATTGATGCTCAGCTGTACTTTGCTATGGCCTCACAAAATACACAGATTAAGGGCAAAAAGAGATGCGCAGCAAATGTTGACATTGCTACAATCCCATGGAAGAATAATTTTAAGAACACAAAATTAGAGCAATTCAATTGCAAATGAATGCACTGGCATGGATTAAGAACTGGCCAATGAACAGACAATAGTGAATGAGTATAAATTAATCATTCTCAAATTAACAGACTGTTGCCAGTAGGATACTGCTAGGATCAGTGTTGTGCCGCAGCTATTCACAATCCATATCAATGATTTGGATATGAGGATTAAATGTAATACTTCACAGTTTGTAGATGGCACGTACCTAGACAGGAGTAAGAGTCTTGAGGATGAAGCAAAACCACTTCATGGGTTTTCGGAGAGGCAAGTAGTGGGCAAATAATTAGACGACGGAACACAATGAAATGTTTAATGCAGAGTATTTAGTGAATGGTGAGGTATTGAACTTCAAAGGGAAGTTATTCATGAATCACATGTAAACATTGCACGCAATGAAGGAAAGTATTCTGTTGACTATCAGGGATATGAATATAGGAACAAAGACATTTTACAGAGCTTTGATGAGATTATACTTAAAATATGGTGGGTAGTCCTGGTCTCCTTACCAAGAGTGAGAGAGGCATACATGCCATGGCAGAAGTGTAATTAAGGTTCGCCAAATTAATTCCTGGGATGGAGGGATTGTCACATGCCGAAAAATGATTATGTCGATATTTTCTGGCATCTAGAAGAATAAGAGGTAACCTCATTTAAAAACATGCAATTCTTACCGTGACCAACAGGAAGAATGGAGAAAACATGTTAACCAGGCTGACAAGTCCAGTAACTGGAGACATGGTCTCAGAATAAGAGGCAGACCATTTAGGTCGAAGATAGGAAGGAATTTCTTCAGTCAGCGGGTGGTGAATCTTTGCAGTGCTTTGCCCCAAAGTCTGCGAGCCTAACTCATTGAGTGTGTTCAAGACTAGGGTTGATAGATTTTAAAAAAATATATATCCTGGCATCCAAGTCTAATGCAAAAAATCCACTGAAGTGGGAGATTAGCCATATCATAATGCAACTGAATAGTGAAGCAAACACAAAGGATTGAATGGCCTACTCCTAGCCATGCTTTTCTGAAAGTTTTATGACACTTCTACAATTGATGCATACTTTTAAAAGTTATTTTCAGACATTTTATTAACAATTACAGATTCTGCAGCTATTTTAAGAGTAATTACTAATTTTACTTTCTATGTTGTTCTTAGGTCTGATGTTGTCACCTGCGCTAGCTTGTTCGTTGAATAACCTTTCATTGCCATGGGTGTTTCCGACTTACAATATCAATATTCAAGTGAGCACCTTTCTTTCTACTCACATCTAGCATTAAATGGTTCTGCATTCATCATAGTCTTCCTTCAAGTTGTCATACAGAATCCAATCCTTAGTTTGTGTCAGCATTAAACTACAAGGCATTTATTGTTGACTTGATGTTCAATCCAAATGGTCAATAGTCTTTCAATTTTCATCATAAAATGAACATAATAAAAAAAAGGACCACTCATATCCAATATGTATCATTCACATGTCGAGATCTTTCACTGACTAAACATGGTTTAAAAAGAGGACAAATACTGAAATGGCTCCTGTGAACACATTGCCAAAGGTTGTAGCAAAGCCAGGGAACCCAGATGGATAATACACACTTGTCTGCATAGCCAATAATTCGGTGAGATGTCAGATTTGTACCTGCTGCTTAATTCACATACGTATGATAATATCACACATTGGGAGAGGAACAGCTCATCTGCCAGTTAGCCAGCATCAAAACGCAATGAGCAAACTCTGGAATTACACCTGCTTCTGAGAATCAGTGTAGAGACAAGCAATGATTGATTTGTAAGCAAGAGCTGGAAGGCATACTCTGCCTATCTGTCTCTCTCAGCCATAAAAACTAGTGCATTGTGAAAAAGCAACTTTGAACATCAATTATGAGATAGCAAGGTGTACAGCTAGATGAACACAGCAGGCCAAGCAGCATCAGAGGAGCAGGAAGGCTGATGTTTCAGGCCTAGACCCTTCTTCAGAAATCCTTCAGAAATATTTGTTCATAATTGAGTGGGGGACTTAATTACTAGGGTCATGAGTTCAAAGCGAGAGGAGGAAAGTTTATGGGAGATATGCGTGGAAAGTTCTTTACGCAGAGGTTGGTGGGTGCCTGGAATGCGTTGCCAGCGGAAGTGATAAACGCAGACACGATAGTGTCTTTTAAGATGTATCTGGACAGGTACATGGATGGGTAGGGAGCAAAGGAATATAGGCCCTCAGAAATTATATGGTTTAGACAGAGGATCTCGATCGGCGCAGGCTTGGAGGGCCAAAGGGCCTGTTCCTGTGCTGTAATTTTCTTTGTTTTTTGTTCTTATATGGCAATCATTCTAAAGGAGTTAATGTTGGAGTTGCATTAAGCTCCACCCAATCAAATGATTTCACTTATGCTGTGGATTGAGAATCAGACAGTCTCATAAATATTCCAATGGGTCTGAAATGACATACCTGGCTCCGAATAGCCATATGATCCTACAGCCCAGAAAAGAGGTCCTTTGGCCCATTAAATCAATGTTAGTCATAACTGATCTATTCCAATCCCATTTTCCAACACTTGGCCCATAACCTTGCGATGGTGCCTCGGGTGACCATCTAAATAATTTCATATATTTAAATGTTGCGATAGTTCCTGTTTTTACCACCCTTGCAGGCAGCGAGTTCCAGATTACCCATCATCTTCAGGCGTGTAAAAATTTTTTCTTAAATCCCTTGCACTTTACCTTAAATCTGTGCCCCTTATTTATTGACCCTCTACTAACCAGAAAACTAATGCAACAAGTACCTACTGCAAAACCACATCTATAGACAACAGATTATTAGTCTTAAACTCTCCTGCAGTATCCACTCAGCATTGAGCTACATGCCCACAGTTGAAAATTCACCTAATAAAGGTCAAGGAATATCCATACACTGGTGGGTTTGCACACTCCATATTCAGGGGCCAACTCTGCTCTGAGTTCTTCCAAGGCTTTATTCTGGGACCGAGATAGAGCCTGTCTGTATGTATCACCATGAGGAAGCAAACCTGAGAATTTATTGGTGGAGAAGCTGCATACTAACAGGATGAGACATAGTCTTCATCGTAAAAATAAGTCATGGAATCAGAATTTGTTTTCATCGTTAATGCAGCTTTAGCAGGTCTGCTATATTGTAAGGACTGTATACCTCAGTCACATGAACTTATTCAAAACAAAATTGAGACTAGCTAATTATTCCAATAACATGATTGCACCACTAGTCAAGCTAATATTTCTTCTGCAGTAGAATTATTTTCAATTGGTTATATTAGGAGGGAACAAAGTATTCCTGGTGAGAAGAAAATGCCTTAAGATCACACAGTTACACTGGATCAAATTATTTACAATAGAGATCAATTTGGATACATCTGACATTTACAGGATGTAAAATTAGAGCAATGACAGCCAGATGATAAAATCAACTATTGATATGATGTTATATATAACGAGGCAGCAGATCAATATAAATGTGGATGCTTTTTCAAGGTTTGCTTCAAGACTGATTCACTTTTGGCTATGGAATTACCTATGAATTACTTCACAAACACAAGGAACTGGGAGGGTTGTCACAGAGGTTATTACTTTGTGGCATTTTCTTTGCCAAAAACAATGGAGGTTGAGTCTTTGAATTTATTCAAGGCTGAGTTACACAGATTGTTTATTGATTTGGAAATGTTATGCAAGAACAGACAGGAAAGGGGAAACGAGAACACAACTAGATCATGCATAATTTTAGAGAATGGTGGCTTACTGCTTTTCCTAAGTCTTGTCTTTCTATGTTCCAAGATATGATGTTCAGTAAAGTGTGTGACTACATCATACCTGACAGTCTTGAAGTGAGCGACAAGAAATTGCGGGAGTATTTCACTGTTACAAATCAAGTCAGAACGGTAAAGCTGAAAACACAGCATCAGAATGAAAGCTGACAGATCTAAGCTCAATGAGAATTGGTATAACTGCCTCGAAAAGGCTACAGATCTAAGAATGCAGCTGGTTGCAGTCATACAGCCAACCGAGTCTAACAGACTGAAAAAGAAACAATGACAGGAGATTTACAAACATGCTGTATGTGTCCTCAATCCAGGGGAAATCAGGATTACAGGGATAGGGTAGGGCATGGGCTTAGGTGGGATGCTCTTCAAAGGGTCAATGCAAACTCAATGGGCTGAATGGCTTCATTCTTCACTAGTGATTCTCTGATTCAATGAAATTATAGCAAAGGATTCTGATGATCAAAGCAAGGATGTCAGTTTAAAATGCATGCCTTTGAAAGGTGATATAATTTGCAGTTGGTAAAGGACAAAACCTTCTTGAAGGCTAGAACCAAGAGGCAATAGACTCGTAACTACGTAAGACGACAAATAAAACAAACACAACTTGCTGCACAAGCAGTCTTCTGTAACAATGAAGTAACTGAGTTTTCTTTTAAATCAAAAATACGATACTCAATAATCCACATTGAGGAAATTATTAAAAAACCATTTATGCCAATGCTCGATGTTCAGGTTGAAATAAAGCATTTTAAGAAGCTCATAAAATTAACAGCTATGGAAGATACAGCAAAATATTATGATATTGAAAGCTGTGTAACTCAACTGAAACATGAATCTCAGAAATCTGTTTGCAATTTGTCACCATCTGTATTTCATCCTGCTTCAAATGGAAAGCTTAACCGCTATCCATTCGGATCAGATCACTTATTGAATTGGCACATCTGAAGTTTGTTTTTGTTGTCAGAGTCTTGAAAATAATTTTCAATTTCACATTTGCAGACTTCATCAACATACAATAAGCACAACAATACACAGTAACCATAAGACTAAATACCAAAAGTTAACAAAATAAGTCTTAATATAAAAAAAATTTGCAAAAGAAGGTAAATTGTCTTTTTTGTTAAAAAAATTACAATACATTGCATTTATCCTACATATTAGTTATTTTACTAAGCAGGGTAAATATTCAAACCAAAAGGAAATGTTTACAATTGAAGATGTTTCAGAGACAGTAGGAACTGCAAGATGCTGGAGAATCTGAGATAACAGAGTGTAGAGCTGGATGAACACAGCAGGCCAAACAGCATCAGAGGAGCAGGAAAGCTGACATTTCAGGAAGAAAGGTCTAGGCCTGAATCATCAGCCTTCCTGCTCCTCTGATGCTGCTCGGCCTGCTGTGTTCATCCAGCTCTACAATTGAAGATGTTTGGATTAGAAAACATATGAAACATTCAAATACTTTTAGCAAATTATAATACATCCATTCACAAGTTGTCAAACATGCTTCCATTTTTTGCAACATTCCAAGTTCTAGAATCCCTTATGCCCAGTATTTATCCTTCATTAAGTGATGACCTGTCATTTTACAATAGCAGATGACCAAATAACGGAACATTCTTCTCGGTGATAAGTGTGTCTTACTCCTAAAAATATCTACCCTCCACATTTGACTAAAAATGGAAACACCAGGCCTTCATTTCACCATTGCATCCATCCAACAACTACCTTCAAATCCACAAGGAAAACTCTTCCACAGTAACATAAAGCAAACAACTAAACATCTTTTTTGCAATCCCTTACTGACTACCATGAATTCATATCATTTAATTCATGATCATCACAACTGAGAAGGCCATTTGCCAGCTGGCAGCCATGAATGTGCAAGTTAGAAGGGTGGTGTAGAAAAACAATATTTGTGTTTCTAATAAACAGAGCATTTTAGCAGTCTAAGAATGTTAATCATACCAATGTGTACACCTTTGTACAGCCATAAATTCTCACTCTCTTTGTTTTCTTAACATTTCTGCATGAAATCCATGGTGTAATACAGGTAGAGGAAGACTCAGATCTTTAATTTTACAGTGAAGACCATTCACTGGGGTTTGGAGCCGGTGGGAGCCCTGCCAAATAGTACTCCACCTGCCCTTATGCAGAACAGATTTGGCCATCAGGACACAAAACAATGCATCAAGAGATGCCTGACATGGTAAGGCTGTGAAAGCACTTTGAGCTGAGTGTGCTAATTCATGATCTTTTCTCATGTCTCAAGTGCACCTTCCTGGTAACAATGTACTGGAGAATATCATGTTGTCAATCAGTGGGATAATGAAAATCTAAAGCTGGGGCATAATTTCTCCTCTTTAAGGTAGCTTGCCCAGTGTGAAAGCCATGGTCAAAGACCAACATACATTCACAAGATAGCCGTGCTCAATGTTTCATGCAGATGGCCAATCTTCCCATGTCAGAAACATCAAGTCCAGGGTCTGCCAGAGTATATCTCAAGCTAAAGATTGTATTTTTCGCTCTCTCCGCAATCAATAACAATGGACTTGGAATGTTTGCCTAATCTATCAGATAGCAAAGCAAAAGGCAAAGAACAGGGAGTACAAATTGCATGGAAAGCTCTTCAAAGTTGAATGCACAGGATTAAGAGAAGAATATAACTCTGAGAACTTTATTTTTAAATTCAATTAAATTCTGCTGCTTTTCAAAGGTGTTGCTAAGGAATTAAGATTCTTCTGGCAAAATTACATTTTCAAGGCTGGAAAGGTTATTCCAATATCAGCTAACGCTGACTGAAGAAGGCTCAGCATTTTCACATGTTTTTACAGGATGCACAGAGTATGGAAATAATTGAAGTTTATAGTATATCAATTATTCCCAATGATTTCACATTTGAAAGTTGTTATGGCATATCCTGGGGACGAGCACAATATCCTTTAAAGCAATTTCTGGATTTTCACATTTACTGCTTATATTTGAGTGTCAAAAATTGATGTCAGTTTTCGACAGCAATGTCTGACAGTTTCATCCTCATTACAACTACAAATTCTGCATCATGATACCCTTCCCGACTATATTGAAGACACTTGACTATTACTGTTTTTTTTCTCTGTTAGCCTGCTGGGTTCTGAAACAGAGACCCTATTGTTATACACAGAATGTAGCATCGCACACAGATCAAAATCAGAAGTTCAACAGGTGAACAGCAATTTTTCAAAGTTAGTTAATTTGAATTCACAGTCAGTGGGTTTCATCATATGAACATACACATTAGGAGTAGAAACAGACTGTCTGCCCCCGAGTCTGCCCTGCTGCTCAATAAGATCACGGCTAATCTAATTGCACCTCAACTTGACATTCTCAACTACTCTCGATTATCTTTACTGCACTTGTGTGCCAAGAATCTATCTACGTTCACCTTAAAAATATTCAAAAGCTCTCTTTCCACCACCTTTTTAGGAAGTAAGTTCGAAAGAGAAAAAATATTCTCAGAGCAAAAGTTTCATTCATCTCAATGCAATGACTCCTTATTTTACAGGGAGAAGGCACGGGACAAGGGATGAGAAACATATCAGCCATGACTGAATGGTGCAGCAAACTTAATGGGCCAAATGGCTTTATTTGTATGTCTTACGATCTTTAAGTTACTCGTAATTCTAAATGTCCCTCAAGCAGAAACATCTTTCCACATTGAAACATTTAAGGGTGGCACGGTGGCTCAGTGGTTAGCACTGCAGCCTCACAGCACCAGGGACCTGGGTTCGATTCCAGCCTTGGGTGACTGTGTGGAGTGTGCACATTTTCCCCATGTCTACGTGGGTTTCCTCCGGGTGCTCCAGTTTCCTCCCACAGTCCAAAGATGTGCAGGCTACGTAGATTGGCCATGCTAGTGAAATCAAGGGTTATGAGGATAAGGCAGGAACAGAATACTGATTGTGGATGCTCAGCCATGATCATAATGAATGGTGGTGCTGGCTCGAAGGGCCGAATGGCCTACTCCAGCACTTATTGTCTATTGTCTACAGATTGCTCATAGTGTTCAGGGGTGTGTGGGTTACAGGGGGATGGGTCTGGGTGGGTGGGATGCTTCAAGGGGCGATGTGGACTTGTTGGGCCAAACGGCCTGTTTCCACACTGTAGGTAATCTAATCATACTGAGTGGGTCAATCAAGTCACTACTTATTCTTCTAAACTCCAGTGGAACAAACCTAATGTATCCAATATTTCATTGCAGCCCATTCTAGCTACCAGTCTGGTAAACCTTCTCTGAAATGCTCTCAATCTATTTACACCGTTCCTTAAATAACGAGACTACACATAATATTCAAGATGTCATCGCACTAATGCCCTGTATACTGAAGAATAACTCCTTACTTTTGCATTCAATTTCACTGACAACACATTCTACTAACTTTCCAAATTATCTTTGTGATTATTAAACCAGGACAACCAAACCCAGGAGGCTGCCGGGATGGTACGGTTTCAAAAACTTACCACAAGCGTCAGGGTCCTCCATTTTTGTTTCAGCAGAAGGAGGAGCAGGAGCGGCGACCAGGTAGCTGCTGGGAAGGTGAGTCACTGTTTTCAAAACATACCTCGTGAATAGGCAGAGCGTACGCTGAGCAGGAGAGGACACGGGGCTGCTGAGTAAGTGAGGTAATATATTTGTGTGGTTGTGTTACCCGAAACACTACTCGGGTAGTGTCTCCCACCCATCCTCCTCCTCTAACAAAAAAAAAAGGTTCTGTGTGCCAGATTGGGAAGGTAACTGGTTTATTTTTTATTTTTACTATTCAACGGTCTCTTTGGGAATTTGGAATAATGGGAATGGAGGTCAGGGCAGTTGAATGTTCCTCCTGCAGAATGTGGGAGGTAAGGGTCACCACTAGTGTCCCTGCTGTCTACATCTGCGGGAAGTGCACCCAACTCCAGCTCCTTGAAAACCGCGTTAGGGAACTGGAGCTGGAGCTGGAAGAACTTCGGATCATTTGGGAGGCAGAGGGGGTTATTGGGAGGAGTTCCAGGGAGGTAGTCACTCCTCAGGTACAAGAAAAAGGCAGGTGGGTCACAGTCAGGGGATGGAAAGGGAACCGGCAGGCAGTGCAGGGATCCCCTGTGGCCATTCCCCTCAACAATAAGTATACCCTTCTGGATACTGTTGGGGGGGACGACTTACCAGAGGAAAGCAGTGGGGCACAGGTCTCTGGCACAGAGTCTGTCCTTGCTGCTCAGAAGGGAAGGGGGAAGAGGAGCAGAGCAGTAGTCATTGGCGACTCCATAGTTAGTGGGACAGATCGGAGGTTCTGTGGAGATGAGAGAGACTCACGGTTGGTGTGCTGCCTCCCAGGTGCCAGGGTGCATGATGTCTCTGATCGTGTTTTTGGGATCCTTAAGGGGGAGGGGGAGCAGCCCCAAGTCGTGGTCCACATTGGCACCAACGACATAGGTACGAAGAGAGATGGGGATTTAAGACAGAAATTCAGAGAGCTAGGATGGAAGCTGAGAGGTAGGGCAAACAGAGTTGTTGTCTCTGGTTTGTTGCCCGTGCCACGTGCTAGTGAGGTGAGGAATAGGGAGACCGAGGAGTTGAACATGTGGCTACAGGGATGGTGCAGGAGGGAGGGTTTTGGATTCTTGGATAACTGGGGCTCTTTCTGGGGTAGGTGGGACCTCTGCAAGCAAGATGGTCTTCACCTGAACCAGAGGGGTATCAATATCCTGGGGGGGAAATTTGCTAAGGCTATTCGGGTCGGTTTAAACTAATTCAGCAGGGGGATGGGAAATAAATTGTAGTTCGAGTATAGAAAAGGTTGATAGTAGGGAGGTCTGAAATCAAGTTGCAGGGATGCAAAATGGCACCGGCAAGCAAGAAGTTGGTTTGAAGTGTGTCTACTTCAACGCCAGGAGCGTCCGGAATAAGGTGGGTGAACTTGCAGCATGGGTTAGTACCTGGGGCTTCGATGTTGTGGCCATTTCAGAGACATGGATAGTGCAGGGACTGGAATGGTTGTTGCAGATTCCGGGATTTGGATGTTTCAGTAAGAACAGAGAAGATGGTAAAAGGGGCGGAGGTGTGGCATTGTTGGTCAAGGACCGTATGACAGTTGCAGAAAGGATGTTTGGGGACTCGTCAACTGAGGTAGTATGGGCTGAGGTTAGAAACAGGAAAGGAGAGGTCACCCTGTTGGGAGTTTTCTATAGGCCTCCGAATAGTTGCAGATATATAGAGGAAAGGACAGTAAGGATGATTCACGACAGGAGTGAGAGAGACAGGGTAGTTGTCATGGGGGCCTTCAACTTTCCAAATATTGACAAGGAATACTATAGTTCGAGTACTATAGATGGGTCTGTTTTTGTCCAGTGTGTGCAGGAGGGCTTCCTGACACAGTATGTAGACAGGCCAACAAGGGGCGAAGCCACATTAGAGTTGGTACTGGGTAATGAGCCTGGCCAGGTGTTAGATTTGGAAGGAGGTGAACACTTTGGTGATAGCGATCACAATTCTGTATGTTTACTTTAGTGATGGAAAGGGATAGGTGTATACCACTGGGCATGAGTTATAGCTGGGGGAAAGGCAATTACGATGAGATTAGGCAAGATTTAGGGAGCATAGGATGGGGAAAGAAACTGCAAGGGATGGGCACATTAGAATTGTGGAGCTTATTCAAGGAAAAGCTCCTGTGTGTCCTAGATAAGTGTGTACCTGTCAGGCAGGGAGGAAGTTGTAGAGCATGGGAGCCATGGCTTACGAAGGAGGTGGAATCTCTGGTCAAGAGGAAGAAGAAGGCTTATGTTATGATGAGATGTGAAGGTTCAGTTGGGGCACTTGAGGGCTACGAGGTAGCCAGGAAAGACCTAAAGAGAGAGCTCAGAACAGCCAGGAGGAGACATGAGAAGTTGTTGGCGGATAGGATCAGGGTAAACCCTAAGGCTTTCTATAGGAATATAAGGAATAAAAGAATGACGAGAGTAAGATTAGGGCCAATCAAGGATAGTAGTGGGAAGTTGTGTGTGGAGTCAGAGAAAATAGGGGAAGCACTAAATGAATATTTTTCAACGGTATTCACTCTAGAAAACGACAATATTGTTGAGGAGAATACTGAGATACAGGCTACTAGACTAGGTGGGATTGAGGTTCACAAGGAAAAGGTATTAGAAATCCTACAGAGTGTGAAAATAGACAAGTCCCCTGGGCCGGATGGGATTTATCCTAGGATCCTCTGGGAAGCCGGGGACGGGATTGCCGAGCCTTTGCCATTGATCTTTAACTCATCATTGTCTACAGGAATAGTGCCAGATGACTGGAGGACAGCAAATGTGGTTCCCCTGTTCAAGAAGGGGAGTAGAGTCAACCCTGGTAATTATAGACCAGTGAGCCTTACTTCAATTGTTGATAAAGTGTTGGAAAAGGTTACAAGGGATAGAATTTATAATCATCTAGAAAAGAATAATTTGATTAGGGGTGGTCAGCACGGTTTTGTGGAGGGTAGGTCGTGCCTCACAAATCTGATTGAGTTCTTTGAGAAGGTGACCAAACAGGTAGATGAGAGTAAACCGTTGATGTGGTGTATATAGATTTCAGCAAGGCGTTCGATAAGGTTCCCCACAGTAGGCTATTGTACAAAATGCGGTGGAATAGGATTGTGGGAGATATAGCAGTTTGGATCAGAAATTGGCTTGTTGAAAGAAGACAGAGGGTGGTGGTTGATGGGAAATATTCATCCTGGAGTCCAGTTACTAGTGGTGTACTGCAAAGATCGGTGTTGAGTCCACTGCTGTTCATCATTTTTATAAACAACCGAGATGAGGGCATACAAGCATGGGTTAGTAAATTTGCGGATGACACTAAGGCCGGTGGAGTTGTGGATAGTCACGAAGGATTTTGTCGGTTACAGAGAGACATAGATAAGCTGCAGAGTTGCGCTGAGGTGGCAAATGGAGTCTAATGCGGACAAGCGCGAGGTGATGCACTTTGGTAGGAGTCACCGGAATGCAAAGTACTGGGCTAATGGTAAGATTCTTGGTAGTGTAGATGAGCAGAGAGATCTCGGTGCCCATGTACACAGATCCTTGAAGGTTGCCACCAGGTTGACAGTGCTGTTCAGAAGGCATACAGTGTTTTCGCTTTTATTAATAGAGGGATCAAGTTCCGGAACCAAGAGGTTATGCTGCAGCTGTACAAAACACTGGTGCGGCCGCATTTGGAGTATTGTGTACAGTTCTGGTCACCGCATTATAAGAAGGATGTGGAAGCTTTGGAAAGGGTGCAGAGGAAATTTACTAGGATGTTGCCTAGTGTGGAGGGAAGGTCTTACGAGGAAAGGCTGAGGGACTTGAGGCTGTTTTCATTAGAGAGAAGAAGGTTGAGAGGTGACTTAATTGAGACATATAAGATAATCAGAAGGTTAGATAGGGTGGATAGGGAGAGCCTTTTTCCTCGGATGGTGACAGCGAGCACAAGGGGGCATAGCTTTACATTGAGGGGTGAAAGATATAGGACAGATGTCAGAAGCAGTTTCTTTTCTCAGAGAGTGGTAAGGGTATGGAACGCTTTGCCTGCAACAGTAGTAGATTCGCCAACTTTAAGTACATTTTAGTCGTCATTGGACAAGCATATGGACGCACATGGAATAGTGTAGGTTAGATGGACTTCAGATTGGTGTGGCAGGTCAACACAATATCGAGGGCCGAGGGGCCTGTACTGTGCTGTAATGTTCTATGTTCTAAATCCCTCTGAATTTTAGAGTTCTGTAACCTATTATTTAAATAATATGCTTTTCTAAGTCATTTTCTTGTCAAAATGGGCAGTTTCACATTTTCTCACTTCATACTCTATTTGCTAAATCTTTGCGAATTCAATCAATCTGTATCATGTGTAGACTTCTTCTGTCCTCTTTACAACGCACTTCCCTACTTTTCTTGATGTCATTGACCATACCTTTGGTTCTTTCATCCAAGTTATATATATAAATTGTAAAAGGTTGAGGCCCGTGTTACTGTCTATTTTTATATTTCCAGCTGGCTTTCTTTCATACTCCAATTTTTCCCTCTTCATTCATCCTTTAGTCATTCTTTGCTATCGCTTCTATTATGTAAGCAGTCATTCAAGTCAACCTAGGGATCAATGCAGAACTAGTTCTGTGAGTTTTTAGGCCTCAATATTTTCATTTTTTACAATAGAAAGCATGTAATGAAAGACCAAGTCAAAACCACACAGTTTTGGTTCTCTATGGTGCAAGAATACTATATTCACAATTATTCCAGCATTAGAAAAAACAAACTTCACATCTTTCATTACTGCTATTGGGGAGAGGGATTAAATGAGTGTTGGAGGGGGTAGAGAGGCATGAAAAAAAGGTGCAAAAACAAAGTTGCTGGAAAAGCTCAGCTGTCCGGCAGCATCTGTGAAGGGAAAGAACGGAATTAACGTTTCGGGTCCAGTGACCCTTCCTCAGAACTGATGGTGGCGAGGAAATTGTCAGTTTATATGCAGAAAAGAGAGAGAGAGAGAGCGACACAGTTGGACAGTTGTGCTACATAGCCTGCCACTACACACCCTGTTGTTAGTCACTAACAATCCCCATTAACAAGTATTCACCCTCCCAGCCTGATCATTAGCAATTCCTTTGTCTGTCCAACTGGTCTTTCTCTCTCTTTGGGGTCTATCCTATCATTTACTCCCTACCCCACCCATCTCCCTATTTTTTGCATATAAACTGACGTTTTCCCAGCCACCATCAGTTCTGAGTAAGGGTCACCGAACCCGAAATATTAGCTCCATTTTCTCCTTCACAGATGCGGCCATACCTGCTGAGCTTTAACCCTGATCTGCCTTCCGAAGGGACCACTCTCTCCAGGACTCCCTTGTCCACTCCACACTCACCTCCTGTCCCACCACACCCGGCACCTCTCCCTGCAACCACAAAAATTGCTACACCTGCCCCTACACCTCTCCCCTCACCCCCATCCCAGGCCCCAAGGAGATCTTCCACATTAAGCACATCTGCTAATGTGGTCAACTGTATCCACTGGTCCAGATGTGGCCTCGTCTACATCGCAACAAACAACTACACTTCCCACTCGTGAATCATTTCAACTCCACCTTCCACTCCTTAGATGACATGTTCATCCCGGGCCTCCTGCAGTGCCACAACGATGCCACCCAAAGGCTGCAGGGACAGCAACTCATATTCCGCTTGGGAACCCTGCAGCCCAATGGTATCAATGTGGGCTTCACAAGTTTCAAAATCTCTCCTCCCCTAAACGCATTCCAAAAACAGCCCAGCTTGTCCCCACCTCCCTAACCTGTCCTTTCCCCCACCTAACCCTTCCTCCCACCTCAAGCCCCACCCTCATCTCCTACCTGCTAGCCTCATCCTGCCCCCTTGACCTGTCTGTCCTCCCTGGACTGACCTGTCCCACTCTAACTCCCCACATCCACTCACCTTTACTGTCTCCAACCAGAGTGGAAAGCAGAGGGAAGTTGTGCGTGGAGTCCGAAGAGATAGGAGAGGCGCTAAATGAATATTTTTCATCAGTATTCACACAGGAAAAAGACAATGTTGTCGGGGAGAATACTGAGATACAAGCTATTAGACTAGATGGGATTGAAGTTCTCAAGGAGGAGGTGTTAACAATTCTGGAAAGTGTGAAAATAGATAAATCCCCTGGGCTGGATGGGATGTATCCTAGGATTCTCTGGAAAGCTAGGGAGGAGATTGTAGAGCCTTTGGCTCTGATCTTTATGTCATCGTTGTCTACAGGAATAGTGCCAGAAGACTGGAAGATGGCAAATGTTGTCTCCTTGTTTGAGAAGGGGAAGAGCGACAGCTCTGGTAATTATAGACCAGTGAGCCTTACTTTGGGTTGTGGGTAAAGTGCTGGAGAGGATTATAAGAGGTAAGATTTATAACCATCTAGAAAGGAATAATTTGATTAGGGATGGTCAGCATGGTTTTGTGAAGGGTAGGTCATGCCTCACAAACCTTATTGAGTTCTTTGAGAAGGTGACAAAACAGGTGGATGAGGGTAAAGCGGTTGATGTGGTGTATATGGATTTCAGTAAAGCATTTGATAAGGTTCCCCACGGTAGGCTATTGCACAAAGTATGGAGTCATAGGATTGAGGATGATTTAGCTGTTTGCATCAGAAATTGGCTAGCTGTAAGAAGACAGAGGGTGGTGGTTCATGGGAAATGTTGATCCTGGAGTTCAGTTACTAGTGGCGTACTGCAAGGATCAGTTTTGGAGCCACTGCTGTTTGTCATTTTTGTAAATGACCTGGATGAGGGTGTAGAAGGATGGTTTAGTAAATTTGCAGATGAGACTAAAGTCGGTGGAGTTGTGGATAGTGCGGAAGGACGTTGCAGGTTACAGAGGGACATAGATAAGCTGCAGATTTGGTCTGAGAGGTGGCAAATGGAGTTTAATGCGGAAAAGTATTAGGTGATTCACTTTGGAAGGAATAACAGGAATACAGAGTACTTGGCTAATGTTAAGATTCTTGGTGGTGTGAACGAGCAGAGAGATCTCGGTGACCATGTGCATATATCCCTGAAAGTTGCCACCCAGGTTGATACGATTGTTAACACGGTGCACAGTGTGTTAGGCTTTATTGGTAGAGGGACTGAGTTTCAGAGCCATGAGGTCATGGTGCAGCTGTACAAAACTTTGCTGCGGTCGCACTAGGAGTATTGTGTACAGTTCTGGTCGCCGCATTACAGGAAGGATGTGGAAGCTTTGGAAAGGATGCAGAGGAGATTTACCAGGATGTTGCCTGGTATCGAGGGAAGGTCTTATGAGGAAAAGCTGAGGGACTTGAGGCTGTTTTCGTTAGAGGGAAGAAGGTTAAGAGGTGACCTAATAGAGACATGCAAGATAATCAGAGGATTAGATAGGGTGGACAGTGAGAGCCTTTTTCCTCGGATGGTGATGGCTAGCATGAGGGGACATAGCTTTAAATTGAGGGGTGATAGATATAGGACAGATATCAGAGATAGGTTCTTTACTCAGAGAGTAGTAAGGGTGTGGAATGCCCTGCCTGCAGCAGTAGTAGACTTGCCAACTTTAAAGGCATTTAAATGGTCACTGGATAAACATATGGATGATAATGGAATAGCGTAGGTTAAACGGACTTCAGATTGGTTTCACAGGTCGGCGCAACATCGAGGGCCGAAGGGCCTGTACTGCACTCTAGTGTTCTATGTTCACCCCCACCCCTTTGACCTGTCTGTCTCCTCTCCACCTATCTTCTTCTTTATCCATTTTTTTATCAGCCTCCCCACTCTGCTTATTTATCTCAGAATCCCCTTCCCCTCTTCCATTTCTGAAAAAGGGTCAAGGCCTCAAGCATTAGCTTTCCTGTTCCTCTGATGCTGCTTGGCCTGCTGCGTTCATCCAGCTCTACAGCTTGTTATTAGATTAGATTAGACTCCCTACAGTGTGGAAACAGGCCCTTCGGCCCAACAAGTCCACACCACCTCTTGGAGCATCCCAACCAGACCTAACTCCTATAACCCATACACCACTGAACACTACGGGCAATTTAGCATGGCCGAGCCACCTAGCCTGCACATCTTTAGACTGTGGGAGGGAACCGGAGCACCCGGAGGAAACCCACGCAGACACAGGGAGAATGTGCAAACTCCACACAGACAGTTACCTGAGGCTGGAATCAAAATCCGGTCCCTGGCGCTGTGAGGCCGCAGTGCTAACCACTGAGCCACCGTGCCGCCCCAAATCTCTGAGCTTTTCCAGCAACTTTGTTTTTGCTCCTGATTTACAGCCTGCAGTTCTTTCAGTTTTCATAAGAAAAGGTACAACTTTTTTTGTTAGACTGGAGGAAACCTCTTTTTTAATTACGTTTTTTCAAGAAATGAGGGACTGGGAAACCAAGGACCAAATCCAAATTTTGTCTGACTTCACTTGTCTAGAAATACTGAAATCAATTTTTAAAAAGTATTCACAATGCAATTGGAAAATCAAAGTTAACATGATTTTACAAAAGGGAAAGAACTTTTGAAAAAATATAGTTTTTAAGGACTGAACTGATAGAGTAGAAAAGGAAGAAGTGGAAAATGCAGTATACTTGGATTTCCAAATTAAAACAATGAATAAGGTGTAAGACAAAAAATTAATATGCAAGATACACAGAGTTGAGGGGAATATACTAACAGGGACACGGGAGCAGAGAGTAAGGAAAATGTTCATGTTTTCATTCTGGCAGACGGTAACTGGTCAAGCACAAAATCCATGCTGGAAACTCTGCTATTTACTGTCAATTCTGACTTAGACAAAGAGACTGAGAGTAATATATTTAAGTTTGTTGATGATATGTAGATTGGAGGAAGACATAAAGAGCTTGCAAAGATAGTAGAAAGGTTAAGTGAATGGTCATCAAGAGGGCAGATGGAGCATAATATAGTGAAGCGTGGGATTATTCACTCTGGAAGGAATTACTTGAAATGGGCGTGTGTTAGGTCAGTGGATTGTTTGCTGCCATGAATAGATTGTGTTCTGATGAGTGGTTGAGTAAACTAGGCCTATACTTGCTGGACTTTAATTTGAGATCATCGAACTGAAAGGTACAAGATTCTGAAGGTGCTCAACAGGGCAGACACATCAGTCTGCTTCCTGAAGTGCAAAACAGATGCACAGATTCAGTGTAAGCAGTCAATCACTTGAAACATAAATTATAAGCTTTTTCAATCATCTCCTATAATCTCTTCTGTCAGGCAGAAGATACCGAAGCTTGAACACATGCATCAGCAGGTTCAGGAACAGCTTCTTCTCGGCTGTTATTAGCCTGATGAAAGGACTCACGAGCTTCAGATAATGTTCACCTTGCTAATGTTGATCTTGCCTAGCACTCAACCTGTGCAATGTCACCTGTATGTCCCTAAATTTTTTTACAACCTTTGATCTGTACATCCTTGTTTACTATGATCTGTCTGTACCCCTCGTAAACAAAGCTTTTCATTGTCCTCCGGTCCACGTGACAATAAATCAATCAACCAACCAAAGGGCTATGACTCCTTAGAATTCTCATCCAGAGACTGCAGATGCTTTATTATTGAAAATAGCCCACCATCAAAAAGTCAGAAGTTGGGATATTTACCAATGGTCGTATAATTTTCAGCATCATTCATGACTCCTCAGAAACTGAAGCAGTCCATGTTCACATGCAAGATCTGGACAATAATACTCCCAAATAAAAGGACATGGGCAACAGATATCTGTGAACATCACCATCTGCAAGTTTCCATCCAAGCCGCTCATCTCCTAACCTGGAAATTTATTGTCCTTCCTTCATTGGTGCTGAGTCAACACCCTGGAATTCCCTCCCTGATAGCATTGTGGGTCTTCCTACAGCATGTGATCTGCAGCAGTTCAAGTTGGCAGCTCACCATCACCTTCTCAAGGGCAACAGGGACAGGCAATAAATGTTGGCTAGACAGCAATGCCCATGTCCCATGAGTGAATTTTAAACAAAACTTTAGGACTGAGACAGGCAAAGTTTCAGTGTTTAATGGATCAAGGAAGATGGGGAGCAAGTTGAAAACTGGAGTGGGGTTAGAAGGTTATCCATATTGAATAGTGGACCTCCAGCTCCTATTTATCATCTTATTCATGAATATTGTTATTTTATGAGAATTTTTAAAAATTTCCATGCAAAAAGATGCATAACTGAACAACATGCATTCCTCTTGCTTAGGGAAAATAACCAAGAAAAACAGTTATTATGGTCTCACCAACACAGATGACAAGAAATCAACATCACTATAATAAGATCTGGCATGTAGGCATCATTCACTTCACCTTACTCTTTTAGATGCTATCACTAATCTTTAGTTACTCTAAACTATAAAGGTATGTTAGCATTTGGAAATATCTCAAATACAAATCTGCAGTCATATTTTCAGAAGTGTTTGGTCTGAATAGAAATCAACTCTTTGGAATTCCTTTTCTTGCAGATTCTTCATTAAATATACATCATTTAATACCAACTTGACAAAAACCAAAATAAATTGTGAGGAGGTAGGAGAACTGGACTTTCTATATAAGAAAATAAAACAATTCATTAAGAAAAAAAGTCATGGGAACTATTGTTAACTTGGCAATGTTTATGTGCCTCAGGGACCCTGATAGGAAAGTCAAAGAAAAACAATGTTCATCATAATAATTGAAAGCTAACATTTTTTTATGAGTGGAAATGCAATTTGGTTTTCCCACAGGACAGAACCATTTAAAAACCTTATAGCTTATCAATTTTAATGTTTCCTTGGAAACGTGCACAAATTGCAGAAGTGTAGCCATCAGGGCTCACCATCTCTAGTAAGTAATAAATTGGCCATCCTATCCACTTACCTCATTTTGTTTTAAGGTTGTTAAATCAATGGCCCAATCATCCAATATGGGGAAAGGTTTTCAATTGAACTTGCATCATTAATGTGCATCGTAACCTGGGGGAAGTCACAACATATGTACATCCACAGTACTCCAGCTGGAGACTTAACTTTGTAATTGCCAGCTTGCCCTGTCCAGATTTAAGACCACAAGAAATAGGAACAGCAGTAAGTCAATTGGTCCCCCGAGCCTGTTCTGCCATTCAGCAGGATCATGGTTGATGCGACACTTCACATGCCCACGTTCTTGCATTTTCCTCATGACCCTTGATTCTCTCGCTGATCAAGGACCTATCAATGTCAGTGTTAAATATATACAAGGACTCTGCCTTCCCCAAAGCTCTATGTGGCAAAGAGTTCCCAAGACTCTCAATCCTCCTAGAGAAGTAATTCCACCTCATCTCAGTCTTAAACTGGTGCACCTTTACTCTGAGACTATGCCCTCTGATCCTAGATTCTCCCATGAAGGGAAACATTTTCTCAGTATTTCCCTGTCAAGTGATTTAAGAATCCTACATGTTTCAATGATTCAAATCACAGTGGAATTAGATGGTTAAAATCACGGAGACTAGTCTTAATGTGGATTAACCTGGAGCTTGTCATTTTGGGTGATAAACTAGCTTACCTGTGACATAGTTTGATCCAAGCATCAAAGCACTCCAGCGTCCAGTGTTCATCCTCATCCCAGACAATTTTAAACCTCCTACCCTCTAAATAATGTTAGACACCACTGCCTTCACCAGACAGTATTCGCTTCCTCCAGCACAATGAATAATGCCCAACCCTTTCTGCATGGCCAGCATGGGGAAATGCCAGTGTTCCCACTGCAAAAAGATGACTCATTTTTACAGAGATAGTAGGAACTGCCAATGCTGGAGAATCTGAGATAATACGGTGTGAAGCTGGATGAACACAGCAGGCCAAGCAGCATCAGAGGAGCAGGAAAGCTGAAGTTTCGGGTCGAGACCCTTCTTCAGAAAAACTTCAGAAAATTTCCTGAAGAAGGGTGCCAACCCGAAACATCAAGCTTTCCTGCTCATCTGATGCTGATTCATTTTTACATTCAGGTTTATATCTAAAAAGCACAACAGGCATACGCAGATGTTCACTGGAGAAACAGCAGCTGAAGATTCTGATGAATCACCCAATGGGTTTTGTGTTGCAGCGCTATTATTCAAAGCTTTAGTCCAGAAGGACTAGTTTGGAGTCCCACCTAATCCAGAGGTTGTCACAACATACTACAATAGAGGGTGCATCACTAAATTTAATTTCAGGGAATCGAGCCAGCAACTGGTAGATGTATCTGTGAGGGAGTGTTTTGGGGACAATGACCTTAATTCAATGATATTTAAGATAATTATAGAAAACGACAAATATGGGCCAGAAATTAAGGGTCTGAACTGACAGAAGGCTAATTTTAATAGTATTAGAAAGGATCAGGCCAAAATGAATACTTGCCTTCATCAGTCTAGGCATTGAGTATAAAATTTGGCATGTCATGTTGCAGCTATTTAAAACTTTGGAGTATTGTTTGCAGTTCTGGTTGCTACACAGTAGGAAGGACATGGTGACTTTGGAGAAGACGCAAAAGAGATTTACCAGGATATTGCCTGGATTGCAGTGTGTTAGACTGGAGAAACATACCTTGCTTTTGTACAAGCAGCAAAGGCTGAGGAGTCACTTACAGAGGATATAAAATTATGAGGAGCATGAATAGGGTGGGTAGTTGGAGGTACTTTAACTTGTTGAAAATATCAAATACCAGAAGGCACAGGTTTAAGGTGAGGGGAGAAAGATTAAAGGAGATGTACAAAAAGTATTTTTTTACAGAAGGTCGTAGGTGCCTGGAATGCGCTGGCAGGGGATGTGGTAGAAGCAGAAACGATAGCAATGTTTAAGAAGTTTCTAGGCACACATGAAAAGGCCAGAAAGATCTCGGAGCTTCAGTGGAGACAGCAAAACAGAGATAAACTATCTATGAAACTGTGCCTTAAAAATATTCAAGGGTTCTGCTTCCACTGTCTTTTTGGAAGGAGGCTCCAAAGATTCACAACTCTGAAAAAACCGTGCTTCATCTATGTAATGAATAATGGCACTTTATTTTTAAACAGGGATCCCTAATTCAAAATTTTCCAGTAAGAGAAAATATGTCCTCTATGTCAAGTAGCCATCACCCCTCAGGATCTTACATGTTACAATGAAGTCACCTCGTACTCTTGAAACTCCAGAGGATACAAACAGCCCGCCAAATATAACCACAGAAGACAATCCACCCATTCCAGGTATTAGTCTAGTAAGCTTTCTCTGAACTGCCTCCAATGTATTTACATGCTGCCTTAAACACAGAGCTATAATGTAAACAGTACTCCAGATAAATTCTCACCACTGCTCTCTGTAACTGACAAATAATGTCCCAACTTTGTATTCAATTCCCCCAGGGAAATGGTAACATTCAATTAGCTTGCAAAATTACTTGCTGTACCTACACACTAGATTTTTGCAATTAATCCCCAAGGACATGCAAATACCTCTGTACGGCAAAGTTTCAAATTTTTCACCATTTGGATAATATGCTTCTTTCTTAATTTCCCTGCCAAAATAGACAAATTCATGTTTTCCCACATTGTGCTCCATTCATTATTTGCCAAATCTGAATTTATTTATATCTTTTTGTAGCTTCTTATGGTCTCTCCACAACGTAATTTCCATCCAACCGTTCTGTCATCAAAAGACTTGGCAACCATATCTTTCATCGCTTCAATCCAAGTCCCTCATGGAAATGGAAAACAGTGAGTTCCAGCATGGATCCCTGTGACACACTGCTTTTTACATCTTGTCAACTGGGAAAAGGCACATTTATGCCTACACTCTGCTTGTTAGCCTGCCATACCTCTATCCACAACCATATGCTGCATTCTCCGTAAACCATGAGCTCTTTTTTATGCAATAATCTTACAAAAGGCACTCTATTGAATGGTTTCAGAAATCTAAGAACAGTCCATCTATAGGTTTCCCTTTATCCACAACACGTGTTACAATCTCAAAGAACTCCAGTAGGTTGGTTGAACATGATTTCTCTTCCACAAAGCTATGTTGATTTCACCTGATTATGTGAACCTCATGGAATCACAGAATTGATTTGGTCCAGAAAGAGATCAACAAGTTTGCATCAGCTCTCTGTACATTTTAATTTGGTTCAAATCACCTGCATTTTCTCCATAACCCAGAAAATTGTTTCCATGTAAACAAAAAAATCGTCTCATGTCCTCTTGAAGGACTCAATTCAACCCAGCACTGACTTACCAACCTCTCCTGGTTGAGTTTTATAACTTTACTATTAACAGGGTGGGCTATCCAGTGAGGGGACCAACATTTTCCATCGACCCAATAATTATGTCTTTATTTCATATATAAACATAGCAATCATCCAGAACGATTAGTGAAACAATAATGTTGGTTCTTCATTTGAAGACAGGGCTATACTTAAAGGTCCAAGATCGCAGTGGAGTAGCAAGTTCGGCCTAGAGCTTGCCTGCTCCACCTGCTCTTCTTTTCCTCTCCTTTTTTACATTTTTTTTTTTCTCTTTTCTTCCAGGCTCCAACAACTCCTGGCCTCGGGCGACTCTCCCAGCCTCCGGTGGTGACTCCCAGCCTTCAGTGACTGCTGGCTGCCGACATCTGGTGACCTCCCGGCCTGGTGGCTGAAAATGTGGAAAATTGTCCAAGTTGGTCCTGAACAGAAAAATCAGGACAAATCCAACCCGGCCAATTATCGCCCAATCAGTCTCCTCTCGATCGTCAGTAAAGTGATGGAAGGTGTCAGTAACAGGGCTATCAAGCAGCACCTGCTCAGCAATAACCTGCTCGGTGACGCCCAGTTTGGATTCCACCAGGACCACTCAGCTCCTGATCTCATTGTAGCCTTGGTTCAAACATGGACAATAGAGCTGAATTCTGGAGGTGGTGAGAGTGACTGCCCTTGATATCAAGGCTGCATTCGACTGAGTGTGGCATCAAGGAGCCCTAGCAAAACTGGAACCAATGGGTGTCAGGAAGCAAACACTCTGGTGTTTGGAGTCATATCTGATACATAGGAAGACAGTTGTGGTTGTTGGAGGTCAATCATCTCAGCTCCAGGACATCTCTGCAGGAGTTCCTCAGGGTAGTGTCCTAGCCCCAACCATCTTTAGCTGCTTCAGCAATGACCTTCCCTCCATCATAAGGTCAAGAATGGGGATGTTCACTGATGATTACACAATATTCAGCATCATTCGCAACTCCTCAGATACTGACGCAGTCCGTGTTCAAACGCAACAAGGTCTGGACAATATCTGGACTTGGGCTAACAAGTGGCAACTGACTTTTGTGCCACACAAATGCCAGCCTGTGACCATCACCAATTAGAGACAATCTAACCACCCTCCTCGACATTCAATAGTGTTACCATCATTGAATACCCGGCTGTCAACATCCTGGGGGTTATCATTGACCAGAAACTCAACTGGACTCACCAGATAAACACAGTGGCTACAAAAGCAAGTCAGAAGCCAGGAATACTGCAGTGAGTAACTCATCCCCTGACCCCTCAAAGCCTGTCCATCATCTACAAAGCACAAGTCAGGAGTGTGATGGAATACTCCCCACTTGCCTGGATGGGGAGGCCCCAACAACACTCAAGAAGCATTATATTATCCAGGACAAAGATTGGGACTGCATCCACGGCATCTACTCCCTCCACCACCGATGCTCAGTAGCAGCAGTGTGTATTATCCACAAGATGCACTGTAGAAACTCACGAAAGATCCTCAGACATCACCTTCCAAACCCATGTCTACTTCTTTCTAGAGAGACAAGGGCAGCAGATATATGTGAACGCCACCAGCTCCAAGTTCCTCTCCAAGCTACTGACAATTCTGACTTGGAAATACATTGTCACTCCTTCACTGTCGCTGGGTCAAAATCCTGGAATTCCCTCCCTAATAGCATGGTGGGTCAACACACAGAAGGAAGATTGCAGCAATTCAAGAGGGCAGCTCATTACAACCTGGCGCACCATCCTCCGAAAGAACCCTCCTGGCCAGGCGCACCGGCCTCCTGGGGCAGCCTCCCAGCCTGGCGCACCGGCCTCCTGGGGCAGCCTCCCGGCCTGGCGCACCGGCCTCCTGAAGCAGCCTCCTGGCCTGGCGCACTGGCCTCCTGGGGCAGCCTCCCGGCCTGGCGCACCGGCCTCCTGGGGCAGCCTCCTGGCCGGGCGCACCGGCCTCTTTCCTATCGTAGTGGCCTCCTGGTGTGGCGTCCTCTTAGCCTGGCATGGCAGTCTGAAATGATCTCTTGGTCTCATGGTCCTTGAGCTGAAGCCTGGTGCAGTCTGGAGCCAGAGCCCAGTGTGGTCTGTGTTAGAAGACCATTGTTCTGAACTTTTATTAATTATTAATTATTTATTTATTAACGCTGAATATTCTATTTCTCTATTTTCTAAGATCTTGTAACTGAAGAAGTAGTAGTTAGGTGCCTTAGTACATAAGCAGTGCTGTAAGTGGCGACAAATAAACTTTTGAATATTCTCCTCGAGTCTGTGCGACAATAAAGGCAAATTGTAATTCTCTACCAGTCTTACAACTAGTGGAATCCAGATCCTAATTTGTTGCTTTAGCAAAACACAAAATCTGTGTTCACTGATTCTCAATCCTTTTAAGAGCAGGAATAGTTTCTCTCCAAAGATAATGGGAACTGCAGATGCTGGAGAATTCCAAGATAATAAAATGTGAGGCTGGATGAACACAGCAGGCCCAGCAGCATCTCAGGAGCACAAAAGCTGACGTTTCGGGCCTAGACCCTTCATCAGAGAGGGGGATGGGGAGAGGGAACTGGAATAAATAGGGAGAGAGGGGGAGGCGGACCGAAGATGGAGAGTAAAGAAGATAGGTGGAGAGAGTATAGGTGGGGAGGTAGAGAGGGGACAGGTCAAGGAGGTGGGATGAGGTTAGTAGGTAGATGGGGGGTGCGGCTTGGGGTGGGAGGAAGGGATGAGTGAGAGGAAGAACAGGTTAGGGAGGCAGAGACAGGTTGGACTGGTTTTGGGATGCAGTGGGTGGGAGGAAGAGCTGGGCTGGTTGTGTGGTGCAGTGGGGGAGGGGACGAACTGGGCTGGTTTAGGGATGCAGTAGGGGAAGGGGAGATTTTGAAACTGGTGAAGTCCACATTGATACCATTAGGCAGGGTTCCCAGGCGGAATATGAGTTGCTGCTCCTGCAACCTTCGGGTGGCATCATTGTGGCACTGCAGGAGGCCCATGATGGACATGTCATCAAGAGAATGGGAGGGGGAGTGGAAATGGTTTGCGACTGGGAGGTGCAGTTGTTTGTTGTGAACTGAGCGGAGGTGTTCTGCAAAGCGGTCTCCAAGCCTCCGCTTGGTTTCCCCAATGTACAGGAAGCCGCACCGGGTACAATGGATGCTGTATACCACATTGGCAGATGTGCAGGTGAACCTCTGCTTAATGTGGAATGTCATCTTGGGGCCTGGGATAGGGGTGAGGGAGGAGGTGTGGGGGCAAGTGTAGCATTTCCTGCGGTTGCAGGGGAAGGTGCCGGGTGTGGTGGGGTTGGAGGGCAGTGTGGAGCGAACAAGGGAGTCACGGAGAGAGTGGTCTCTCCGGAAAGCAGACAGGGGTGGGGATGGAAAAATGTCTTGGGTGGTGGGGTCGGATTGTAAATGGCGGAAGTGTCGGAGGATGATGCGTTGTATCCGGAGATTGGTAGGGTGGTGTGTGAGAACGAGGGGGATCCTCTTTGGGCGGTTGTGGCGGGGGCGGGGTGTGAGGGATGTGTTGCGGGAAATGCAGGAGATGCGGTCAAGGGCGTTCTCGACCACTGTGGGGGGAAAGTTGCGGTCCTTAAAGAACTTGGACATCTGGGATGTGCGGGAGTGGAATGTCTTATCGTGGGAGCAGATGCGGCGGAGGCGGAGGAATTGGGAATAGGGGATGGAATTTTTGCAGGAGGGTGGATGGGAGGAGGTGTATTCTAGGTAGCTGTGGGAGTCGGTGGGCTTGAAATGGACATCAGTTACAAGCTGGTTGCCTGAGATGGAGACTGAGAGGTCCAGGAAGGTGAGGGATGTGCTGGAGATGGCCCAGGTGAACTGAAGGTTGGGGTGGAAGGTGTTGGTGAAGTGGATGAACTGTTCGAGCTCCTCTGGGGAACAAGAGGCGGCACCGATACAGTCATCAATGTACCGGAGGAAGAGGTGGGGTTTCTCTCCATCTACTTTGTCCAGACTCTTCATTATTTTGAAAACTTCCATCAGATCTCCTTGTAGTTGACTTCTTTCTACAGATAACAGTCCAGCCCTCTCCAATTTATCTCATACCTGAAGTGTCTCATCACTAGACACATACGTGCAAACTTCTTCTGCGCTCTCTCTCATGTGTTCGCATTGTTTCTAAACTGAGGCACCCAGTAACTTATTCATTATCCAGCTGAAGTCTCTGCTTTTGTACTCTATTGCCCTATTATTGAAGCCTAGGTTATCGTGCGTTTTAATAACTGTTCTACCTGCCCAGCCACCATTAACGAGTGTGGCAAACATACACTCAGATTTCACTGTGCATGCATTCCTTTCAGATATGCACCCTATATTTTATACTCTTTCTCTATGCTTTTTGTACCATAATATATCACCCCACAGTTCTCCATTTTGAATTTATCTGCCACCTGTCCACCAATATGTCAACGTCTTTTTGAAGTTCTGCAGAGTCTTCTTCACAGTTCACAATGCTCTGAACGTTTACACCATGCGCAAACTTTGAAACTGCACTCCCCACAGCAAAAGATCTTTTATACACATCAGAAAAGCCAGGGTCCCAATACTCAACTCTGAGGCACCTCAGTATAAAACTTTCTCCAGCCCAATAAGTACCAATTGATCTTTACTCTGCTTCTTGTCCCTCAGCTAACTGTACTCACATTTCTACTGTCCGATTTACTCTACGATCTATAACTTCTCAGAAATCTATTCAGTATTACACTATCGAATACCTTTTGGTTGTCCATGTGCACATAAGCCATGCTGTTACTTCTTAATGAACTCCAGCGTGGTAGTTAGATTTTTGATTAATAAATCCATGATGGCTCTGCTGAATTAAACCATATTTTTCCATGTGATTATTAATCCTGCCCTGAGTGATTATTGCTGGATGTTTCTTTACCAATGAAATTAAACTAACAGGTTTGTTATTGCTGGACTTAGTTTTACAAACAAGGACATGATGTTTACTTGATGAAAGGTACGTGATTTATACATGTCATTGTTTTTAAAAGTTTACATTTTAAACTATGGTATATGTATAGAGATCTATTTTAGTGAAGGAGTTTAAAAATTAACTAGGCTAGACTTTCTGGACCCCATGATTTGAAACATGTATAGGCCTCCCAGATTCTTAACGGAGATTTAGTTTTCTCTGGCATTTACAACCATAAAAAGAAAACATTTAATTAATTAGTTTAGCAGAAGCATGAGTGAACAAGTTTTTAAATTTAATTCAAAAGCTTTGGGAGCAGTTCTAAGGCGAATTGAATGGCAGCAGAATCAAGTATGGTTTCTCTTAGAAAAGGATCTTCTTTAGAGTGATGGAAGCAAATTACCTGGGAAAGAGCTTAGTTTGTGGAATTACCAGCCCAGAATTTCTGAAAATTATTAAAATTTTGAAGAAGTGTAGGCAATACTCCAATTGCGGCCGCACCAGAGTTTTGTACAGCTCTTGGTTCCGGAACTCGATCCCTCTATTAATAAAAGCTAAAACACTGTACAAAATGCGGAGGAATGGAATTGTGGGAGATATAGCAGTTTTGATCGGATATTAGCTTGCTGAAAGAACACAGAGGGTGGTAGTTGATGGGAAACGTTCATCCTGGAGACCAGTTACTAGTGGTGTACCGCAAAGGTCGGTGTTGGGTCTACTGCTGTTTGTCATTTTTATAAATGACCTGGATGAGGACGTAGAAGGATGGGTTAGTAAATTTGCAGACGACACTAAGGTCGGTGGAGTTGTGGAAAGTGACGAAGGGTGCTGTAGGTTGCAGAGAGACATAGATAAGTTGCAGACCTGGGCTGAGAGGTGGCAAATGGAGTTTAATGCAGACAAGTGTGAGGTGATGCACTTTGGTAGGAGTAACCGGAAGGCAAAGTACTGGGCAAAATGGTAAGATTCTTGGTAGTGTAGATGAGCAGAGAGATCTCTGTGTCCATGTACGCAGATCCTTGAAAGTTGCCACCCAGGTTGACAGGGCTATTAAGAAGGCATACAGTGTTTTAGCTTTTATTAATAGAGGGATCACGTTCCGGAACAAAGAGGTTATGCTGCAGCTGTACAAAACTCTGGTGCGACCGCACTTGGAGTATTGTGTACAGTTCTGTCCACCGCATTATAAGAAAGATGTGGAAGCTTTGGAAAGTGTGCAGAGGAGATTTACTAGGATGTTGCCTGGTATTGAGGGAAGGTCTTATGAGGAAAGGCTGAGGGACTTGAGGCTGTTTTTATTAGAGAGAAGAAGGTTTAGAGGTGACTTAATTGAGACATATAAGATAATCAGAAGGTTAGATAGGGTGGATAGTGAGAGCCTTTTTCCTAGGATGGTGACGACGAGCACGAGGGGGCATAGCTTTAAATTGAGGGGTGAAAGATATAGGACAGATGTCAGAGGTAGTTTCTTTACTCAGAGAGTAGTAAGGGCATGGAACGCTTTGCCTGCAACGGTAGTAGATTCGCCAACTTTAGGTACATTTAAGTCGTCATTGGATAAGCATATGGACGTACATGGAATAGTGTAGGTTAGATGGGCTTGAGATCGGTATGATAGGTCGGCACAACGTCGATGGCCGAAGGGCCTGTACTGTGCTGTAAAGTTCTATATATAAGTCTAAATTCTTAGTTGTGTGAGTGGTTAAGGGAAAAGGCCTCACAGCTCACACAACCAGAACTGAGAAAACGCAGTTGTTATTTGATAGGGAAGGAATTTCTTTGGGTTTTGAGAAACCGTAAAGCGATAGCACTGGGGAGTAGATTTTCGTTTTGCAATGTAATTTAAAATTTTTCAAACACTGCTATTTATAGATAGCTTAGCTTGGTTTATTTTATCTCACTTTTTTATGTAATAAAACTTATGCTTTATGATGACAACTAAATCTAATGCGCACAGATTTCAGTGAAAGAACACTACATTACATTAAAATATTACATTAAATCCATTGAGTCAGATTTCATTCTGAGATCTGACTTGTCCAGTCGTAACATGAACTGAGATAATTCAACTCTCCAGTTCCATGGCGCCAGCCTAAGTTTAAGTGCCTGCCATCGCTTACTTAATAATAGCTTCGGACAATTTTTTCCAGGACAGATTTTAAGCTTACTGACCTGATTTCTGTCTTACTTCCTTTTTGAATAAAATAGCTCCATTTTCTACTTTCAAATCCCCCAATATACATAGTTTTGGATAATTAAAACCAATGCATCACAGTCTCACTTGCCTGTTCTTTTAAACCCCTGGAACACTATCCATCAGGACCTGGGCATTTGTCAGCCTGCAGCCTGAGCAAATTATTTGTATCATTTTCCTGGTGAATATAATTTTCTGAATTTCTCTCTTCCTTCCATTTCTTACATTTGCTTCTGGGATGTTTCTGTATCCTCTTTGGGTCAATAACAAAACTGCAATATACCTGTTCAATTCGTCTGTTGTCATCTTGTTTTCCAAAATCAACTTGTCCATGCTGGAACTGACCACATATATAAAATTGCATGTGACTATCAGGGTCACCATGGAGTTAACCTTTGAACAATGGGACTGTTCCATCTGTAACATGTTGCATTAACAACTGCTTGCAGTTTTCTGATTGATCAATATCTTTATTGACAAAGGGAAGTCACCATAACTGTAGAACAGAATAAAAACCTGTATCTCTTTGCCCATGTACAAAGCAAAGTTTGAGACAGCATTAGCCTTCAGTACAACATATGCGAGGCAGTCACAGCCTGACATCTTTCTTATCAGAAAGGAATGTCACTCACTGTTTTTGTGACTGTATGCAATGGATCTATTCCCATTTCTGACAACAAACACAATTCATCACCTTGAGCCATTTCTGTGCTGCCTTATTTTAATTAGGTCATGAAGTCTCAGTTTAGCTAATTTGCAAAATAGGATAATCATATCAAACACAGTTCTTGATCACTGTCAGGAATAGGGATGGGCAATAAACCCCGGGTCAGTTAAAGATGCCCACATCCCACGAGTGAAAAGTAACACAGCACAAGTTTACAGCAATGAAAGCCGTGCTATCACCAAAAATATAATTCACAAACAATTGGCAATTTTAATTCAATATTTCTGTTTCTTGGCTAGCTTGATCCGGGGCTCCTGACCATCTTTCGAGATTGTGATCATATGCTAGACAACTTCACTACACTAAGGGACCAAACTTTACTGCCAATACAGTAGTAAAAATTACGACCACAAGACATAGGAGTGGAAATAAGGCCGTTCGGCTCATCAAGTCCACTCGCCATTTAAATCATGGCTGATGGGCATTTCAACACCACTTCCCTGCACTCTCCCCGTAGCCCTTGATAAGACCATAAGACATAATGGAAGAGCAATAATACAAAGAGGTGTTGCCTAGAAAGCATTCTATAAATATTTGACAAAAAGGATATCTCATAGCGAGTTTTGAGAAGATTTGTAGCTCAGGTTGAGGTTCTGGATGTAAGTTTGCTCGCTGAGCTGGAAGGTTCGTTTTCAGACGTTTCGTCACCATTCCAGGCAACATCATCAGTGAGCCTCCAATGAAGCGCTGGTGTTATGTCCCATGTTCTATTTATCTGTTTAGGTTTCCTTGGGTTGGTGATGTCATTTCCTGCATTGGTGATGTCATTTCCTGTTCTTTTTCTCAGCGGATAGTAGATTGGCTCCAGAAACAGTAACCAGGGCGGCACGGTGGCTCAGTGGTTAGCACTGCAGCCTCACAGCACCAGGGACCTGGGTTCGATTCCAGCCTTGGGTAACTGACAGTGCGGAGTTTGCACATTCTCCCCGTGTCTGCGCAGGTTTCCTCCGGGTTCTCCGGTTTCCTCCCACAGTCCAAAGATGTGCAGGCTAGGTGGATTGGCCATGCTAAATTGCCCATAGTGTTCAGGGGTATGTGGGTTATAGGGGGATGGGTCTGGGTGGGATGCTTCAAGGGGCAGTGTGGACTTGTTGGGCCGAAGGGCCTGTTTCCACACCGTAGGGAATCTAATCTAATCTAATCACTCTCCCCTACATCAAAGACATTTCGGAAACGACTGCCAGACTACTCAGACCTCTTGGCATCATGGTAGCCCACAAACCCACCAACACACTAAAACAGCAGATAATGAACTTAAAAGACCCTCTACAGACAACAAGCAAAACAAACATCATTTACAAAATACCTTGCAAGAACTGTGACAAACACTACATTGGACAAACAGGCAGGAAGCTAGCCACCAGGATACATGAACATCAACTAGCCATAAAACGACATGACCCACTATCACTCGTATCCTTACATATGGATGAGGAAGGACACCACTTTGATTGGGACAACACATCCATCCTAGGACAAGCCAAACAGAGACACGCACGAGAATTCCTTGAAGCATGGCATTCCAACGGGAACTCCATCAACAAACACTTGGAGCCAATCTACCATCCCCTGAGAAAAAGAACAGGAATTGACATCACCAACCCAAGGAAACCTAAACAGCTAAATAGAAAGCGGGACATAACACCAGCGCTTCATCGGAGGCTCACTGTTGATGTTACCTGGAATGGTGAGGGATTGGGAATGAATGTTCCAGCTCAGTGAACCAGCTTACATCCGGAACAAAATAAAGACCCACTCTTTTGTGGACCGAGAAGAGGAGAGTGCGACTGTGTTGGAGGTTGAAGGAAGACGTCAGGTTGGCTGTGCGCCCTTGCAACCAGTGGATCTTAATGCTGGCTTCGGCCGAACGCTGGTTCAGGGGAGCAGCTAACCTGCAACGATGGCTGCGGTGAGTGCTCGTGCTCTGGATCAGGGGGTCCAGAACACCATCCGTGTTTCCGTGAAGAAGGTGGATGAAGGTGCACCTGTGGATCACACCTTCTTC
The DNA here is from genome assembly GCF_030684315.1 of Stegostoma tigrinum. Classification (NCBI taxonomy): domain Eukaryota; kingdom Metazoa; phylum Chordata; class Chondrichthyes; order Orectolobiformes; family Stegostomatidae; genus Stegostoma; species Stegostoma tigrinum. The sequence goes on along the minus strand of NC_081359.1, from coordinate 227,640 downwards.
GTGAAGAGGGTCCTGTTTGACTGTTGTAGGTTCACTGCTGCAGACATTTACTGCCTGCAGGATTTCCCCGGAGGAGGTTTTTACGATGTGACCTTCAGGAGTGCCAAGCTTTGCGAGCGCTTCCTGGAGGTTTTCAAGGAGAAAGGAGGTGAGGGCCCCCTCTCTGTACTGACCGCTGTCCCGCTGTTCGTGATGCCAGTGCAGAGGAGCTGTATGGTGACTGTACACACGTACAACACGTATGTGCCAGCAGTTGATGTCCTGACCTTCCTCGGAAGGTACGTGAAGGTGGAAGGGGACCTAACCAACATCATGGACTCCTTCGGGATCTGGACCAGTAAGTGGCAGGTCAGGGTGACGCTGAGGACGGGCGCGGACGGGAACATCGTGCACCCACCGTCCAGCTTCGCGATTGGCGGGAGCAAGGGCTACCTGACCTATGCAGGGCAACCTAAAGTCTTCCATGCCTGTGTAGGTCAGGTCACGTGGCGGCCGACTGCAAAGCCACCATCTGCAGGAACTGCAGGGAGGAGGGACACCTTGCAAAGGATTGCCCAAAAGAAAAAAGCTGCAACCTTTGCGGGGAAGCGGGCCACCTCTATAGGGCATGACCGCGGCGGGGAACCACCTACGCCCAGGTAGCCGGCAGGGGCAATGCGGGGCAAGACCCCCCCGGAGGAGAGGAAGGCACCAGGCCCCTGCAAGGACCCCCCTAATGTGCAGGAGGGCCAGGTCGTGCAGGAGGGCCCAACCCGTAGGGCAGACCCGAGGCCAGCAAAGGGCCCCTGCAGGCTCTGCTCCCCCCCAACAGCCCGGAGTCGATGGAGGAGGCGACAGGTGACCCAGGGGACAACGGTCCGGAAAGCGAGGAGGAAGGCGCGCCCCGGCACCACAACCATCAGGCGGGAAGAGGCAGCTACAGGGGAGCCATAAGAGCTCCTCTGACGTGGGAGATTCGGATGAGGCCCACCCAAAGCAGAAGCTAAATATCTCAAGGGAGAAAGAAAGCAGCATCCCGATTCCAGGTGACAGGAGGCGTCCTGAGGCTCCCTCCGACACCCAGCTATGCGCCGCTAGGGCCCTGGAGTGCACCCCGGAACCTTCAGGCAGGAAGCAGGAAACAGCGTGTCCCCAGCCTGACCCAGAGCCGGACTCTCCTGCCTCCGTACCCCCGACGGAGGGATGCCACCCGGAAGACAGCATGGACGGTTTCCTGAGCCCGGAGAACATGCAGCAGTTAGCCTGGGCAGTGGGCATGAAGGGACAGATGGAGGGGCTGGACCTTGGATTTTGGGAGGGTACTGCGGTCACTGCCCACAATGGGGGTATGAGTTGCGAGCATTAACGTGCGCAGCGTCAAGTCCACTGCAAGATGCATGTCCACGTTGGCCTACCTGACCACCGTCAAGGCGGACCTCCTGTTTCTGCAGGAGTGCGGGATACCGCACCTCAGCGGGTACGGGAAATGGTCGGGCACCTGGACATGTGGGCCTTTGATCTGGTCGGGGGGTAACGACTGTCGCTCCTCGGGCCTGGCTATTCTGCTGCAGGGGCGCAACTTCACCATCTCTCAAGTTCCGGAGTTGGTGGGGGGAGGGGCGCCTCGTAGAGGCTGATGTCACCTACAGGAACGCTCCCCTGAGGCTGATCAATGTGTACGCCCCAGCGGTACGGAGTGAGCGGTTGGCCGTCCTGCAGCGGCTTCCACCCCTGCTGGCTACATCCAGGCCAGTCATCCTAGGCGGAGACTTCAACTGGATCATCTACGCAGATGGAAGATCCAGCGTGGGGACAGCGGGTGGGGAGAGTCAACTGGACGTCACGTCCAGATTCCTGATGGGCATGGTGAAGGACGCCAAGCTGCTCGACGTCTTCAACACCCCTGCAAACAAAGCGCAGCAGAGATACACCTGGTCGCGGCCAGATGGGTCTATCCGCTCAAGGATAGACTTCCTGTTTGTGTCACGGACGTTCTCGGTCAGGTCCACCGGCGTCGAGCCGGTGTTCTTCTCTGACCACTGCCTCCTGCTGGCCGACTGTCATTTACGGGACGACCAGCAGGCCGGCAAGGGGACGTGGAAGCTCAACACGACTCTGTTGACCCCAGAAAACGTTGAGGAGCTTAAGAGGGAATACGCCGGTTGGAGAACCGTGAATCCCCTCTTTGAGTCTCCGGGCGACTGGTGGGAGACAGTGAAGGAGAACATCAAGAGGTTCTTTGTCCTCAAGGGTGTTCGGAAGGCGAGAGAGAGGCGGGGAAAGCTGTCGCAACTCCAGAAAAGGAGGCAGAACCTGCTCCTTCTGCAGTCGATGGGGGTCGATGTCACGGAGGACCTCCACGAGGTGAGGGGCCAGCAAGCCTCGCTCTTCGCCGCGGAGGCCTCCAGGATAATCTTCCAGTCCAGGGTCCGCTCCGTAGAGCAGGACGAGACGTGCTCACGTTTCTTCTTTCAGAAGGTGCACAAAGAGAGCTCTGTGCTTAGCCGGCTGAAGGAGGACGATGGCTCAGTGACGTCGTCTCGGCCCAACATTTTGAGGATCAGCAGATCCTTCTATGCCGGACTGTACGACACGAAGCCCACGGACAGCACAGCCTCCGAGTCATTCCTGCCGTCTATCACGGAGGTCTTAGACGATGGCACGAGGGATGGGCTGGACCTGCCGATATCCCTGGACGAGGTACCAGAGCCCTCAAGTCCGTTGAGAGGAATAAGACTCCCGGGAGCGACGGCGTACCGGTCGAGCTGTATTCCGCTCTGTGGGACCTGGTCGGCCAGGACCTGCTGGAGGTGTACGATAGTGTGCTTCGGGCAGGGGAAATGTGCAAGCCCATGAGGAAGGGCATCATCACCCTCATTTACAAGAGGAAGGGGGAGAGGGAAGAAATTAAGAATTGGCGTCCTATTTCACTATTGAACGTGGACTACAAAATCCTGGCCAAGGTCATAGCCAACCGGGTCAGGTCTGTCCTGGAGTCGGTGATTCACCCTGACCAAACCTGTGCTGTGCCGGGCAGCAAGATCGCTGAGAGCCTCGCGCTCATCAGGGATACGATCGCCTACGTACAGGACAGGCGGGTGGACACCTGCCTCGTCAGCCTGGACCAGGAGAAGGCCTTCGACAGGGTCTCTCATGCTTACGTGAGGGATGTCCTCTCCAAATTGGGATTCGGAGAGGGCATCCGCAATTGGATCCGACTGCTCTACATTAACAGTTCGCGCAGTCTCGATCAACGGATGGGAATCGGACAGTTTTCCCGTCAGATCTAGAGTCAGGCAGGGCTGCCCACTCTCTCCTGCCTTGTTCGTGTGCTGTATGGAGCCCTTCACCGCATCCATCAGGAAGGACGTGAGCCTGAAGGGCGTGACTATCCCAGGCAGCGGAGACCTTCAGGTCAAGACCTCCCTGTACATGGATGACGTCGCCGTCTTCTGCACCGATCGTCGGTCGGTGAGTAGGCTGTTGGACATCTGCGGCCAGTTTGAACTGGCCTCGGGTGCCAGTCAATAGAGGTAAGAGCGAGGCCATGTTCTTCGGGAACTGAGACGACCGCTCCTTCATCCCCTTCACCGTCAGGACAGACTACCGAAAGGTGCTGGGTGTTTGGTTCGGTGGAGCTGGGGCGTGCAGTAAGACTTGGGAGGAGCATATCACCAAACTGAAGCAGAAGCTGAGCAGGTGGACGCTCCGGTCCCGCTCCATCGCGGATAAGAACCTGGTTGTCAGGTGCGAGGTGCTTTCGGTACTGTTGTATGTGGCGTAGGCCTGGCCTATTCCCTGGACCTGCGCCGCTGCGGTCACCCGGGCCATCTTCCACTTCATTTGGGGCTCGAGGATGGACCGGGTCTGCAGGGACACCATGTACAAAGACCTGGAAAATGGGGGAAAGGACGTAGCGAACGCCACCCTCGCCCTGACGGCTACCTTTGTGTGCGGCTGCATCAAGCTGTGCATAGATCCTCAGTACGCAAACACCAAGTGTCACTACTTACTGAGGTTCTACCTGTCCCCGGTGTTGCGAAGGATGAGACTGTCCTCGTTGCTGTGGAACGCTCCGAGTAGTTGGGCCGTCCCGTACCACCTGTCCTTCGTGGAGAAATTTTTGAAAGGAAATACCTTTGACCACAAGGCCGTCAGGCAGTGGTCAGCACATAGTATCCTCAGGACCCTTCGGGAAAAGGAGAGAGTGGATCCCGTCGTGTGGTTCCCCACGCAGACTGCCAAAGTCGTTTGCCAGAATGCCTCATCGCCAGAACTTTCAAACAAGCACAAGGACATTGCTTGGCTGGTGATGAGAGGGGCTCTGCCAGTGAGATCCTCTGTGCACGCCCGGAATCTTTGCGCCACCGCACGCTGCCCTCGAGGTGGCTGCGGGGGGGGGGGGCAACAAAACTGTCTATCACCTCCTTCTGGAGTGTGCCTATGCGCAAGAGGTCCGGAGGGGGATGCAGTGGTATTTGTCGAGGTTCGTCCCAAGCAGCTCCGTGACACGGGACTCCGTGCTCTATGGGCTGTTTCCCGGGACACACACCGAGACCAACATCAACTGCGCCTGCAGGACCATCAATGCGGTGAAAGATGCTCTTTGGTCTGCCCGCAACTTGCTGGTCTGCCAGCTGAAAGAACTGACCCCGACCAAGTGTTGCAGGCTGGCGCACTCCAAGGTCCAGGACTACGTGCTGAGGGACGTGCTAAAGCTTGGGGCAGCCGCTGCCAAGGCGCGGTGGGGAAAGACCACCGTATCAAACCCCTCGTCCAGAATAGAAAAAAGGGTCCTATCTGGTAACTGGGCCCAGCTGGCGCCTTCCCCAACTGGTCAGGCGGCCAACGGGAACCATGCAGGGAGACGGCTGCCGGGGTATATTCTTTACTTTGTTTTTTTTTCGCCTTTAGTTGGTGTACGTACCCCCTGGGTAACCCGGAACGGCTTGCATGACTCGGTAGGTGTATAAATGTTTTATTTTTTGTACATTCTATGAATAAAGTATATTTTTTCAAATAACAAAAGGTGACAAATTGTCTGAAAACTAACCTTCCAGCTCAGCGAGCAAACTCACATCCAGAAGGATATCTCATCTCTTGTCCATCATGTACAACCTTAAAAGTGGGACTGGTAAACCTGGGGAATCCCATTTGACAATTTTTTTCAGCAATTCCTCTTCTCAAAGCCTTTCGTCTTGCTTGCAACCATTGTGCACTTTCCTTTTAAGATTAACAGTATTACTATAGGTGCTTAATTGCTAGTCCACCAAGACCCCTTACCCCACTAAAACATAGATGCTCAAGAAGGAACCCTGGCAGTGTAGGCATCATATAACTACCATTTGAATATCTGTTTTCAGCCACAATCTGGTTTGTGCAAAATATTGTAAACTAGACGTAAACACATATGAACTTGGTACACCCATGCCTAATTTCTTTGATTCAATTGTCCAGAGGGAGAAGAATGAAAAGTATTTATATCCCTCAACCATGTTAGATGCTTTGCTTATGATTAACTACTTTCTCAAGAACAATTATCTTAAGGCAAATGGAGCACTGTGGGTTTTGTCTACAGGAAGATCCGATATAAGCAACAGTGTTTAGTTAGTGCAATTGGCTGGGTGATTGGCTTGTCATGCAGAATTATGCCAAAAGTGTGGATTCGATTCCTGCATCAGCTGAGGCTACCACGAAGGACCCTGCTTCTCAACATCTTCCCCTCACCTGAGGCTTGATGGCCATCAGATTAAACCACCATTAGTCATCTCTCTCTAATGAGCAAACAGCCCTACAGTCAAGTAGGAATACGGTTTCCACATATAGAGATGACCACCCAATTAATCAGTTTTCTATGCTGTTAGATGATGAAAGAACATTGACCTGCAACCAGAATAAAACTCTGCCTTTTTTTAAAAAACTTGCTGCTCTGGATCCTTTATCATTCACTTGAATGCGTAGTTTGCGTATCAGACAGGCATCTCTAACAATGCAGTACTAGCGACTCTGGAATTCACAAGCTGTAAAATATGTAAACTTTCATCAAGCAACAGTCACCACTAGTTATGGTTATCCTGAGACCTAACTAAGTTAGGTCGGTTAGGCATGGGAAATGCAGAGTTAGGGGAATGGATCTGGGTTGGATGCTTTTCGGAGGGGCAGTGTGGACTTGTTGGGCTGAATAGCCTGTGTCCACACTGTATGGACTCTATGATGTTTCCAAACAGGTTTAGGTTCTGAATGAAGCAGTACACCATTCAACATTGCTTTGGGAAAGAGATGTCTGAAAGCCTGCTTATTTCACTGCAGGTGGAAGCTGAAGCAGGCCACCCTCACTGAAGTATTTGAGCTGGTGGCTCATCCTCAACAAGCATTTCCAAGGGATTATTATACACTGAAAGCACAGTAAAAGCAACAGTTTCAGCAGGCGCAACTTGAGGAATAATGAACAGAATCTACAAAGCACTTAGTTGCTAACCGAAAGGTTAGGATTGAATTCAGTTGTCCCGGATGAAGAGCTCCAAGACTTCACCTCATAAAGAATCAGTTTCCTGAGTTACTTGTGCACATTTTACACCTTACATATGACTAATGATTTTTAACCTAGCCTAAAATTTAAAGTGAACCTCTAGATGGCAATGGTGTCAAAGAAATTTTGAATTCAGCAACTGATACATTGCATTTAACATGGGCAGGGGCATAAACATTTTTTATTCATTTGTTGGTTGTGGGCATCGCTGGCTAAACAGCATTTATTGCCCACCCAAAGTTGCCCTTGAGAAGTGGTGGTAAGCTATCTTCTAGAACTGCTGCAGTTCACATGTTGTAGGTAGTCCCTCAATGGCCTGAGGGAGGAAATTGCAAGATTTTGATCCAGCGACAGTGAAGGAACAGCAATATATTTCTAAGTCAGCAGGGTGAACGATGTGAAGGGGAACTTGCAGGTGGTGATGTTCCAATGCATCTGCTGCCCTTATCCTTCTGGATGGAAGTGGTCATAGGTTTGGAGGATGCTGTCTGATGATCTTTGGTGAATTTCTGCATTGCATCCTGTAGATTATATACACTGCTACTACTGAGCATCGGTGGTGGGTGGATTGGGTGTAGTGCCAATTCAACAGGCTGCTTTGTCCTGGATGGTGTCGATATTTTTGAGTGTTGTTGGAGCTGACTCATCCAGGTGAGTGGGGAGTTTTCTATCACACTCCTGAGTTGTGTCTTTTAGATGATGGACAGGCTTTGGGGAGTCAGGAGGTATACTACTTACCACAATATTCCCAGACTTTGACCTGTTCGTGTAGTCACTGTATTTATGTGGTGAGACGATTGCATTTCTGGTTAACGTTAACCCCCAGGATGTTGACAGTGGGAGATTCAGTGACGGTAACACCATTCAATGTCAAGGGGAGGTGGTGAGATTGTCCCCAATTGGTGATGGTCATTGTCTGACATTTGTGTTACATGAATGTTACTTGCCATTTGTCAGCCCAAGCCCAGATATTGTCCCGATCTTGTTGCATTGAACACAGACTACGTCATGACATGAGGAGTTGTGAATGGTGCTGAACACTGTGCACTCATCTGCAAACATCTCCACTTCTGACCTTATGATGGAGGGTAGGTCATTGATGAAGCAGCTGAAGATGGTTGTGCCTAGGGCACTCCCCTGAGGAGCTCCTGCACACATGTCCTGGAACTGAGATAACTGACCTCCCACAACCACAACCACCTTCTTATGTGCCAGATATGACTCAACCAGAGAGTTTTCTCTGATGCCCTTTGATTCCAGTTTTTCTAGGGCTCCTTGATGCCACACTCAGTCAAATGCAACTTTAATCTCAAGGACTGTCAATCTCACCTTATCTCAGGAATTCTGTTCTTTTGTCCATACTTGAAGGCTGTAATGAGGTCAGGAGCTGAGCGGCCCTGGCGGAACCCAAACTGGACATCACTGAGCGGATTATTGCTGAGTTGGTGCTGCTTGACAGCACTGTCGATGATACTGTCCATCACTTTATGATGACTGAAAGTAAATTGGTGGGCTAGTAATTAATCAGGTTGGATTTGTCCTGCTTTTTGTATACACAGGGCATAACTTGGTCAATTTTCCACATTTTCAGGTAGAGGTCAGTATTTTGTCTGTTTGAGAAGAGTTTGGCTTGGGGAGTGACAAGTTCTGGTGCTGGAATGTTATCAGGGCCTGTAGTCTTTGCAGCATTCAGTGCCTCCAGCTATTTCTTGATATCAAATGGAGTGAATCAAATTAGCTGAATACTGGTATCCATTCTGCTGGGGACCATTGGATGGGCCATCAACTTGGCACCTCTGGCTGAAGATCGCTGAGAATGCTTCAGACTTATCTTTTGTAATGATCTGGTGGGCACTTGCATCATTGAGGATGGGGATATTTGTGGCGCCTCCTCCTCCAGTGAGTTGTTTAATTGTCCACCACCATTCATAACTGGATATGGCAGGGCTGCAGAGCTTAGATCAGGTCTTTGGTTGTCAGATCGCTTAGCTCTCTCTATCACTTACTGTTTATGTTGTTTGGAATGTATGTAGGCCTGTTTGGTAGTTTCACTAGGTTGGCACCTCATCTTCAGGTGCTCTCCTGGCATGCCCTCCTGCACTCTCCATTGAACCAGGGTTGATCCCTCCGGTTTGATGGTAATGTCTGAGTGGAGGATATGCCAGGCTATGGTGTCACTGATTGTGCTGGAGTGCAGTTCTGTTGCTGTTGATGGCCCACAGTGCCTCATAGATGTCCAGACTTGAGTTGCTAGATCTGCACTAAGTCTGTCCCATTTAGCACAGTGATGTGGAAGTTCTTCTCAATGTGAAGGGAGGCCTTGTATTCACAAGGACTGTGTGGTGGTCACTCTTACTGTCACTGTCATGGATAGATGCAACTGCAGCTGGCAGATTGCTAAGGCTAAGGTCAAATGTTTTTTTCCCTCTTACTGGTTCCCTCACCACCTGCTGCAGACCCAGTTTAGCTATGTCTGTTAGGACTGACATACTTAGTCCATGGTTTTACTGTCGAGCCACTCCTGGTGATGGACATTGAAATCTCCTACCCAGAATACATTTTGTGCCCTTACCATCCTCAGTGTTTCCTGCAAGTGTTATTCAACATGGAGGGGTACTGATTCATCAACTGAGGGAGGATGGTATGTGTTAATCAGTAAGAGGTTTCCTTGTCCATGTCTAACCTGTAGCCATGAGACTTCATGGGTCAATGTTGAGGGCTCCTAGAACAACTCCCTGTTGACTGTATACTACTGTGCTACCACTTCTGTTGGGTCTGTCCTGCCAGTGAGACAGGACATATCCAGAGATGGCGATGGTGGTGTCTGGGACAATGTCTGTAAGATATGATCCTGTGAGTATGACTGCTCAGGCTCTTCTTTGGCTAGCTTGAGACAACTCTCCCAGTTTTGGCACTTGCCCCCAGATGTTAGTAAGGAGGACTTTGCAGGGTCGACAGGGCTGTTTCTGTCATTGCCTTTAACGATGTGTAGGTCAGTGCAAAGTGGTCTGCCGGTTTCAATTCTTTGAGGCTTCCTGGCGATTGATATAACTGAATGGCTTGCTTGACCATTTCAGAGGGAAACTGAGAATCAACCACATTGCAGTGGGCCCAGAGTGACAGGTAGGCCAGACCAGGTAAGGATGGCAGGTTTCCTTCCCTGAAAGAGATTAGTGAACCAGATTTTTTTTCTCCTGGCAATTCAAATTCCCACCATCTGCCATGGCAGGATTCGAACCCCGGTCCCTGGAACATTGCCTCAGTTTCTGGATTAATAGTTGAGTGATAATACCACTAGGCCATCACCTCCCCTGTGCTGTAACTTAGAGAGACTTGTAAAATGTAATAAATCTCTTACAATACAAGTCTTTTCTACTGTGACCCAGAATTCACAAATTACCTTCATGCGACATACTGCCAACTGCAACATTTTATTCTGTGATACTTCAGTGACAAGTTCACATCACAATTTTCTGTAATGAAAGTTAAACTTTGCTGCAGTGTGCACAGAAGCAGGTTGAGAGCAATGTAGCCTATGTATGACATGACATATTCAGTAAAGGACAGAAGAACAATTTGATCCAAACTGTGCAGTTATAATGACAACAAAACATCAGCATCAGCAATCATTAGAACTGTGAAACTAGCAGCGAGGTACAGCATCTAATGCAGAAATTCAGGCAATCCAGACAATCCCCATGAATCTCTTCTTCCCATCAGGGTGCACTATTGAGGTTGCAACACTTAAACATGATACAGCAGACTATTGCACACTTAGATAATGTTTTACAGCCAACACTGCTCCAGAGGAGCCGTGGTTATACATTGAGTAGTCAAAGCGCAGTAGGAGGTCATTTGACCATGATATCTGTGACCATTCTCTGTCAAAGTAAGTTGGCTTGTTCCATTTTCCTTCCCTTAGCCTTGAACTCAACAAGTATTTATCCCGAAGGTATTTTCCATTTTCAAGATCACAATTGAATGTTCCTCCAAAAAACTGACAAAAGGTATATCTAGGGCACAACTACTCACTTCATGGAAATGCATTGCCTCATGACATCGTTTTTTTTCTTTGACAAGCACTACAAATCTTTGCCCTCTGATTTATGACCAACTGACAACAGGAATATTTTATTTCTGACTACTTTCTCTAACCCCCTTCATATCGTATGATTGGTATTTGTTGTCAAATACGTTTAAAGAGTTGGCGAAGGAACCTGTCTATTATCCTCCACTTTGATAGGATCTTAAGATATGATCTTCTATCAAAACTGCAGAATAAAGAAGTATGATCACTCCTTTACCACTGGGTTTATTCTGTGATCATGATGCAATTCCACATTCTAATTCTATGTTCCATATTTCCAGACAGTTCAATTTTAATTCGCTGTCAGAAGTATTTGCAATTTTAAATAATTTGGAGGTATCATATCTTCTACCTGTACCATTGTATTTAACATAAGATTTCCTACAAGGTAATATGATTTCTTTGGTTTTTTTTCCAAATGTAGGTAGTTTTGTTGCTCAGAGTTTTAATTTACACAAAAAATTAAACTGTGCTAATATCAAGTCTTTGGCAAGCATTTAAAATACTTTGCTTTTTGAAATTTGCAGTTATTTTAATAATTTTATCAACTTACGTCCTAAAGATGAGGGTGTTTCTGAGGGAGAGTCATGTGAAACTATACGAATAGAAATTAGAAATAAAAACAGTAATGATCACATTGATGGGATTGTGCCATAGGCACCCCAACAGTCAGAGGGAATTGAGGAACAAATATGTAGAGAAATCTCCAACACATGCAAGAAGAAGAGGGTTACAATGGTAAGGGATTTTAATTTTTCAAATTGGGGTTGCCATGGTGTTAAAGACTTGGATGGTGAGGAATTTGTTAAATATGTTCAAGAAAATTTTCTTGATCAATATGCAACTGTACATACTAGAGTAGGAGCAAAATTTGACTTTATCTTGGGAAATAAGGCAGGGCAAGTGACTCAAGTGTTAGTACAGGAACACTATGGGAATAGTGATCATAACTCTGTTAGTTTCAAAATTGTTATGGAAAAGGCTCACGCCTTCCTTTTAAAGTTCTTAAATGGAATAAGGCAATTTTAATAGTATCAGACAAGAAATTTCAAAAGTTGATTGGAGTAGACTGTTCACAGGTAAAAGGATGGCTGACAAATGGGAGGCTTTTATAAGTATGATAATGAGAATTCTGAGGCATGATGTTCCTATTAGAGTGAAGGGCAAGCCTGGTAAGAGCAGGGCCAAAGGATTAATAAAGGTAGTGAAGTTCCAGTCAAGAATAAGAAAGAATCACATTTTAGATATAGACAACTGGGATTGACTGGAAGGATATAAAGAGTGTAAGGGCATTCTTAAGAGTAAGTCAGGAGGCAAAGAAGGGACAGGAGACAGTCTTAGCAAGTATGGTTTAGGATAATCTAAAGAGATTCTACAAATACATTAAGAGCAAAGAGTAACTAGAGAGAAAATAAGGTCACTTAAAGATCAACAAGGTTGTCTGTGTGTTGAACCTCAGGAGATAGGAGAGATACTAAATGAATATTTTGAAATGGCATCAGGAATGTCAATGCCAGACACAAGGCTCGCTATACAAGAAAAACAGGTTACTTCAGGGGATGAAGGTTGGTGTAGGAACCATGGGAATGGGCCTGCATGGGTAAGAGGCATGGTTGACAGGAGGTCAGGTCCAGTGACGTATAAAGTTCAGGTAGGTGTGACAGTCCGGAACAAGCACATGGACAATATAAAAGCTACAAACTCACAAATGGTGTTGTCTTTCTAACTGTTCTGGAACCTGTGGGTCCTACTTCTCCATCAAGCATTGAAGTGACTTCAGAATCTGAGATGGACGTGGTGACTGTCAGTGCCTCAATGCCTTTTCTACTTGAAGAGGAGAGTGAATTTCATTCTGAGATGTTCCAGATGCAAGAGGTGAGTTATGGTGTATAACACACTGCCCGAATCAGGGGCAGAGTTGGAGGAACCTGACCTAGTGTCAAAACACATTAGGAGAAGCCGTCAAAACTAATGGCCTATGTCCTCAGACTCAGAAGAGAGAGATGTAGTGATTGCAATAAGGTCAGTGAGGTGGACTTCATACGATATAAATTCCCTTACACAATTTATGTCAAGTGGGACACGAGTCCACATACCAGCACCCAATAGCTCACCAGTCCCGATTGCAAAGAAAATTTGAACTGTTTGGCCAAGGCTTGGCTTTGTTTTGGGCTCTTGTTATGGGCTGACCTATCGTCCCTCTGTTCAGGATATGTTATGAGTGAGGCTCTGTAATTGCTTTCTCTCAAATGGTGTTTCCCCAAGCTCAGTCAGCCTGGTGACGGTGTATACTTCCATTGGAATAACCTACAACTCATATGCTCCACCTGCTGTGTTTTCCAATGACAAAGCCAGTTATAATGTCAAAATAGAATTTGCTGGAAAAGCTGAGCAAGTCTAATAGCATCTGTGGAGAGAAATCAGACTTAACATTTTGGATCAAGTGACCCTTCCTCAGAACCCTTCCTGAATGACAGTTGTAATGTGTCTTTGAAGTCCAGAAGGGCTTCAGCTAGTAGGCGCTTGTGCAAAATTACATCATAAATCTGACATACCAGTCTCCCAGTGTTTCAAGAAAGGTTAAACCAAAGTCACATGCATCTGCCAGTCATCTTAAACTAGTGAAAAATCCTGATACAGATTCCCCTGGTTTCAAATTACTGAGGAAAACCAATAGTCCCTCAGAATCAGAGGGGCCTTGGGCTTGTAATATTCCTTAACTAAATCTGTCAATTCTTGAATGGTTTTAATATTGTTAGAAAATGAGAGGTCAAGTTTCTCTGATAATTAAAACTGAAACACAAGCCCCCAGTCTGTTAAGGCTAGAGGTCCCCTTCTAATAATTAAACCCAAAACACCCAGAGAAGCTGACCTCATCTTGCCTAATCTGTTAAACTGTTATGGAGAAGGGGAGGTTGAATGAAAGAAAATACCTGATCTTCACTTTATAAGTAACAAACAACAAATTATTTATTTAACTATAATGGTGAACAAATTAACAGAATTACTAACAATGTTAGGTTCATTCTTCAGAGACCCTCACGGATTTGATGCAATAGCAAGGCACTGGCCTGGTTACAAAAACACAATCCTTTATTATTAAGCAAGTACAAGCTGTGGAGGATTGCTGTACACAACCCGGCACAGGGTGCTGAGTTCCATAAGCAATTCTCCCTGAACAGCGGACAGTCCCCACTTTTTATACTCTATAAATTGGCTGATACATAAAACAATTACTACATTTGGAACATAAAGAGAACAGGATATAGCATTGATCGTTCACAAAGTGACTGATTAATGACAGAATGCGATTTCAAGTCGCCCAAGTGTCTGGCTTGAACAAAAGTCACTGACCTGGCCACTTCAGTAGAAACAGAAGTCTCATACCTTTACAGAAGTTTCATCCCTTTACAGAATTACACAAGTCTCACACCTTAACAAACATTTCCCACCCAATCCTATTTGGGCAGTAAGTTTAAGACAGTTTCCACATACCCCTGTGTAAAAAGATAAGGAGCATAAATGTTAATGGGATGTTATCCCATTAATATCTCAAAAAACCAAACAATTCCCTCTTAAGTACTAAGGATTCCCTATACTGTATGTTATTCCAATAAACATAAGTCCCACTTATAAAAACTCATGTGATATGAAAATAAATTAACATTTAGTCTCTCAAAGTTTACACGTTTCTTCTATTGTTCTCAAGTCATAAGAACCTTTCTTCTGCTGATCCGGCTGTCAGGGATGTTTTCTCTGTGAAGTCTTCTCTGCGGACTCTTAGCTAGAAGTGTGGTGATACCTTTTACCTATAGATAGTACTTTCTTAGAGAGCTTAGCAATTTCTTGAGAGCTAAATGCTTATTTTTCAAATGGTGGTTTGCTGCCACACTGATTTTCAAAATTCCTCTCCTTACAAACCTTGGATGACATATCAATTTTCTTAAATTAACATTGATTGTTTTGACAACCTCAGACCAGATACAAATTTTGTATCAGAGATAATGGGAACTGCAGATCCTTTGGGCCCAAAACGTCAGCTTTTGTGCTCCTAAGATGCTGCTTGGCCTGCTGTGTTCATCCAGCTCCACGCTTTGTTATTTCAGATTTAAATTTTGTTGGCTTCCAATTGCTTAGTGCTTGGTTTAAATTAATTGGCTGATTCCAGCTCGTTCCCAAAAAAACAAAACAAGTGTCAGCTTTCCAAACACACAGTGAATTGTTACATGTTTCAATTTCAGAACTGACTGCACGCCTTCAGCTGTTTAGGCACATTTTCTGTATAAATCTCTTAAGCTTAGAAAAGCACTTTTACCTCATAAAGCAGCCACACATTCTTCTCCCTGATCTTTTTTTACAAACAAATTCTAGCTTCCTGCCTTCCAATTCACCATTACGCAACACAACTTTGTAACACCACCCTCCCTTAGAAAAGAAAGCCATCATCATGAAAAGATGGCTTTTCTTTAATTTTATGACCATTATCACAAGATACATATGTTAATAATCTAAAGTTACAGCTTTCATACTAATTCTGCATACATATGTAACATGGAACCGACTGGTTCTATCTTACTTACACATTTTCTTTTAAACCTACCATTATGCATCTGCAATAACATTTTTACAACCCACAATATGTACAATTGGTAAATTAAAAGCCTGTAATAGAAGACTCCAAAGAAATAGTCTTGTATGCTTGTCCTTAAATCTTTCAAAAAAGATGAAATGATTGTGGTCTGTATACACAACAGTCTCTGAAACATTGTTCACAACATAAACATTAAAATGTTGTAAGGCCAGTACCAAACTCAGTATTTCTTTTTCAATGGTGGAGTGTTTTCTCTGGTGGACATTGAGTTTCTTTAAAATATAACCAATTCCGCCATCATCCTCCTGTAACAACAGCGCTCCAACCCCACATCGCTGGCATCGATAGTGACTTTGCAGGGTTTCAGGAAATATGGTGTGGCTAAAACCAATGTGGTGGTTAACACAACTTTTAAATTCTCAAATTGCCTCCTGGTGTTGTTCTGTCCACCAAAATTTTGTGTTCTTCTTTAGCAAATTGGTCAGTCATACTATCACACTACTTAAGTTTGATACAACCTTCTGGTAGGATCCGCTAAGTCCCAAAATCAAAGCACCTCTTTCTTTGAAGGTGGTCTTGGAAATTCCTCCATGGCCTTCATCTTCAAGTTCCTCATGGTCATCCTTCCATGTCCAACATTGTGACCCAAGATCCTCATTTCTGCCTTCGCGAATTCAGTTTTTGCTAAATTCATAACCAGTTTTGCCTCCCGTAGCCTTTCAAAAAAGCTCAAAATACACCATGTGATATTTCTATGAGTGGCTAAAGATCACTAAGGTGTCTATACAGGTGGCACAAGTAGTGTGTGCTTCATTCCAAAGGGGATTACTTTAAATTGATACAGCTCATTTGGGCTGACAAATGAAGAAATGTCTTTTACTCTCTCTGACAAAAGTACTTTCCCGTAGCCACAAAGTAAGTCCAACTTTGTGATGCAAGTGGCTTGTCAATGTTTTCTACACAGTCCTCCAGCCTTGGAATTGGGTACAAATCTAATTTAGTTTTGGAGTTGACCATCTGATAATATACGCAGAATCACTGTGTGTCATCAGGTTTGAGAGCCAACATGATCAGTGAACTCTACTCAATTTGGCTTGGCTCGATGAAGTCTCCTTGGGGCATCGCTTCCACTTCCTTCTGTAACTGTGTGGCTTTGAGAGGATTTGACCTGTAGTGATATTGTTTAATTGGAACAGTCTTCCTTACTTCAACCTCATGTACGAATATTAGTCCTCCTCATTCTATTATTACATATGTCCTCATCTTGCTGCAACATGGCTTTTAATTTGGTTCTCTGTTCCTGAGACAGATAGCTCACTATCCTATCCCATACTCCAAGGACTTCCACATTAATTTAATTTGAGGCACATCAAAATTCAAATCATCTGGATTCAATTCCTCCCTCTGAAGGGCTGTAAGTAATACCAGTTTCTACAGTTCCCTGTCCCTGCTATATAAAGGTTTCAGCATATTCACATAACATAGCCGATAAAGATTTTTTTTCTTATTTGGCATTTGCCAGGCAATTCACCTGACTCAACTTCTTTACAATCTGATAAGGACCATTAAACCTTGCTTTGAAGGGATCTCCTACCACCATTAACAGCACTAATAATTTATTCCCACTGGAAAACATACACATTTTAGATTTCTTATCTGCTTCCTGCTTCATTAGATGATGCACCACCTTCAAATGTTATCTAGCTAATTCACCTGAGATAATGGGAACTGCAGATGCTGGAGATTCCAAGATAATAAAATGTGAGGCTGGATGAACACAGCAAGCCAAGCAGCATCTCAGGATGTGCTCCTGAGATGCTGCTTGGCCTGCTGTGTTCATCCAGCCTCACATTTTATTATCTAGCTAATTCACCTACTCTGTTTACTTTTTCTTTACCTCAGATACATAATCTAATTATGAGATCTCTAACTTCAGATCTATCAACTTTTCCTTAATTAGATTGAAAGACCCTCTTACTTAGTGTCCAAATATCAACTCAACTCATGACTACTCTACATAACTTTGTAACAATATAATGCATTTTTTCCACATACTGGGCCAAGTCTTCATGGTAGGATCAACCGAGCCAAGCTTCACAAATAACAGTATGATGCCATAAATGCTTACTCCAATTCAAAGACAACTTTTGAGAGTGCATTTCATAGAACATAGAACACAGAACATAGAACATAGAACATAGAATGTGCATGTGCTTTTCTCTTGTCACTGAAATAACTCTATAGAGGCCAGTATCTCATCACCAAGTCACCCTTTATTTAAAAGTAGAGACTCCTTGACACTGATTCAGCTTCCTCAGAGCCAGCTCACAGAGTGAACAGAGACTCTGACATTCCTGCTTACATTCATCAGCCAAGACTCCCTGATTAGACTACAGTACCTGTCCCAATCAGCAAACTCATATTCTATGGCCTCGTTACAATCACTATATATTTTGCATCAGATTTTACTCTGGAAAAAGAAATGAAGGCTAGAGGGCTCAGAAATAAACATTGATGTTTTGATAATTCAGAAGAGAAACTGCTGGAGGTCTTAGATAACTCCCTGGCATCTGATCAAGTGATTCCCAGGGTACTTTGGGAATTTAAGGAAGTAATTGCTTATTGGAAATATTTGTATCATCAATTACCACGGGCGAGGCGCTGGAGCACTGGATAGTGGCTACAGTTGTGACTTTCTGGATGAAGGGACTGGGGGCATTGTGGCGAAGTTTGCCGATGATACGAAGATAGGTGGTCAGGCAGGTAGTACTGAGGAGGTGGGGAAGCTGCAGAAAGATTAAGACAGTTTAGGAGAGTGGTCCAGGAAATGTCTGATGAAACATAACGTGAGCAGTTGTGAGGTCTGGCACTTTGGAAAAAAGAATACAGGCATAGACTATTTTATAAATGGAGAGAAAATTCATAAAGCAGAAGTACAAAGGGATCTGGGAGTGTTGGTCCAGGATTCTCTAAAGGTTAACTCGCAGATAGAGGCTGTGATTAAGAAGGCAAATGTAATAGAACATTACAGCACAGTACAGGCCCTTCGGCCCTCGATGTAGTGCTGGCCTGTCATACCGATCCAAAGCCCATCTAACCTACACTGTTCCATGTACGTCCATATGCTTGTCCAATGATGACTTAAATGCGCTTAAAGTTGGCGAATCTACTACCATTGCAGGCAAAGCGTTCCATTCCCTCACTACTCTCTGAGTAAAGAAACTACCTCTGACATCTGTCCTATATCTATCACCCCTTAATTTAAAGCTATGCCCCCCATGCTCGCCGTCACCATCCGAGGAAAAAGTTTCTCCCTATCCACCCTATCTAACCCGCTGATTATTGTTGTTGTTTATCTCAAGAGGGTTGGAATATAAAAGCAGTGATGTGCTTCTGAGACTTTATAAAGCCCTAGTTAAGCCCCATTTGGAATACTGTATCCAATTTTGGGCCCCACACCTCAGGAAGGACATGCTAGCCCTGGACCGTGTCCAGCGGAGATTCATACGGATGATCCCTGGAATGCTAGGTTTAATGTACGATGAATGGCTGAGGATCCTGGGATTGTATTCATTAGAGTTTAGAAGATTGAGAGGAGATCTAATAGAAACTTACAAGATAATGTATGTCTTAGAAAGGGTGGACGCTGGGAAGTTGTTTCCGTTAAGCGAGGAGACTAGGACCCGTGGGCATAGCCTTAGAATTAAGGGGGTCAATTGAGAACGGAAATGAGGAGACATTTCTTCAGCCAGACAGTGGTGGGCCTGTGGAATTCACTGCCACGGAGTGCAGTGGAGGCCGGGACATTAAATGACTTCAAGGCGGGGATTGATAAATTCTTGATCTCACAAGGAATTAAGGGCTACGGGGAGAGTGCAGGGAAGTGGAGTTGAAATGCCCATCAGCCATGATTAAATGGCAGAGTGGACTTGATGGGTCGAATGGCCTTACTTCCACTCCTATGTCTTATGCTCTTATGGTCTTATGGTCTTTATTAAAAAGGCTTTAAGGAGAAACCTGGGGACTATAGACCTGTGAGCCTCTCTTCGGTGATGGGTGAGTTGTTGAAGGTGATTCTGAAAGATAGGATTTACATGCATCTGGAAAGGCAAGGGCTAATTAGGCACGTTCAGCATAGTTTTGTGTGAGGCAAATTATATATCATAAACTTGATTGAGCTCTTCTATATAATAGATTCCCTACAGTGTGGAAATAGGCTCTTCGGCCCAACAAGTCCACGCTTACTCTCAGAGCATCCCACCCAGACATATTCCCCTATAACTCACATAATCCATGCATCCCTGAACAGTATAGGTAATTTAGCAAGGCCAATCCACCTAACCTGCACATCTTTGGACTGTGGGAGGAAACTGGAGCACCTGGAAGAAACCCACACAGACACGGGGAGAATGTGCAAACTCCACGCAGACAGTTGTACGAGGGTGGTATTGAACTTGGGTCCCTGGTGCTGTAAGGCAGCAGTGTTAAGCACTGAGCCACTGTGCTGTGAGGGACTAGCCATAAAGATTGATGAGGGCAGAAAGGTAGGCTTTGTTTACATGAACTTTAGTAAAGCCTATGTCAATGTTCTACATAGTAGGCTCATTAGTAAAGTTAGATCACATACAGTTCAGGGTGAGCTTGTCAACTGGATACAAATTTGGCTTGATGGTAGGAGACAGAGGATGGTGGTGGGGGATTGTTCTTCTGACTAGAGGTCTGTGACCAGCAGTGTTCTGCAGGGCTCAGTACTGGGCCAACTTTTGTTTGTCACTTATATAAACAATTTTGATGAGAAATAGGAGGCATGATTAATAAGCTTGCAGATGACGCCAAAATTGGTGGTATGATGGACAGAGAAGAAGGTTATCGAAGATTACAGTCATCTTGATCAATTTGGTCAATGGGCTGAGGAGTGGCAGGTGGAGTTTAATGTGGGTACTTGTGCAGTGTTGCATTTTAGCAATACAAACCATAGTTTTAGACTTACACAGTGTGGGGAGTGTCAAGCAGAGAGACCTAGGGGTGCAGGGTCATTGTTCCTTGAAAGTGGCATCACAGGTAGACAGGGTGCTGAAGGCAACATCAGCACACATGTCTTCATTGCTCAGACCAAAGTGTATAGGAGATGGGGCATCATGTTGTGGTTGTATAGGACAGTGGTGAGGCCTCTTCAGGAGGACTGTGCGTAGTTCTTGTCACCCTAACATAGGAGGGATATTATTAAACTGAACAGGGTTCAATAAAGACTTATTAGAATGCTATAAAAATGGGCTGGATGGGCTGAGACTGGAGCATAAGAGGTTGAGTGAAGAATTTATAGCCATGTGACTGTTAAGAAGAATGAATTATTCTACCTCTCTCTCCTTATCTTGAAGGAGCCAATAGAGAACTCCATTCTCCTCCCTGATTGTCTTCCAAAACCTAAACGGTTTACATATCTTGTTGGATTGTAACATGAGCCAGTGTTGGGGTTGATGTATGGTGGAATGTGCATGTCAATCAGCTGAAGTTATCTGAAGACCTCTTTTGACATACGCAGCACAGATAAAATCACACTTGGTTCTGTCTGTCTGGACCTCATTAGGATCTCACTCATGAGCGTATCAGTGACACTGAGCTGGACTACTGACTTGGGGCATCAGTATGGTGTCAATCACAGGTGCTCCAGCTGGGTAGGATTGGAATCTCTCCCATAGCCTGTCTTCCAACTAAGGGCACTTGCATGCCTTTTGCCTGACCTGGACCAGATCCAGAACGGAAATGGAATGAGTCCAGTGTCCCAGTGGGTCTCTGCCACTTCAAGCCTAGTGGTTGTTTGAAAGTCACCGAATGGGTTGCTGTTTTCTATAAATATTTCAAAAAGTGTACTGAGTAGAATTTCCCTGAACTTCTGGGAAACAGCTATCTCAAAGTTAACAGTTTGTTTCATAGTAAATATGGATAGAACCTTGTAAAGATTTGTAGCTCAGGTTGTGGATGAGGTTATGGGCTCACTTGCTGAGCTGGTTGGCTTTTGCACAGATGTTTTGCCATGATGCTAGGTAACATCATCAGTGCGGTCTCTATTGAAGCTTCATCTAAGGCCACCCTGATGAGGTTATCTAGCATGGTGATCAGCCAGTTCAGCGAGTAAATCAACAACAGACAAAACCTATACCATCAGGTGCAGGCATGTATGTATCTAGCAATTAACACTGGCCCAGGAACAGACTCTTGTGGAATATACATGTTCCCTGTAGTGACAATCTTGAAGTCAGTCGGGTGGATGTCATAGAATATTTGTCCTCTGATTGGGGTTGTTAACCTCGTCCAATCAGGGAGCCTTGGCTGAAAGACATAAACAGGAGTGTCAGACATCCTGTTCACTCTGAGAGCTGGCTTTGAGGGAGGTGGATCAGTGTCAAGGATTCTTCATGAGTAATTAAAGGGTGACTTGGTGATGGGATACAGGCCTCTGTGGAGTTACTCTCAATATTCCTGAACTGAGAAACTCTCTTTTACACTTTGTGTACTCTCTGCCTCAAAGATCTTTCTATCTATTTGGCCAACATTTTAATAACTATGAATTTTAACAGAATAATAATGACAGGGAATATTAAACTGTCGAAATGCATAAATAGCCATTCACTCCATCGATTTTGTGCCCGTGCTTTTCTCAATATGATCTACCCAACCCAATGCCACTTTTTGATATGCTATTGATTTACCTTCTTTTTCAAAGAATCAAGAATTTCAAGGCATTGTGAGTGTCCTTTTGACAAATGGACTGCTCAAAATGGATGCACATGCACATGGTTCAAAAAGGCAGCTAATTGTTAATTTTTTAAGGGCAAGAAGGGATGGACAATAAAAGTTGCTCTATCCAGCGATGCACCCATCCCATGAATTAATATGAAAAGAAAAGATTTTTCTTACCAATCGTCTTCGCTCTTCTTCAACAGTATGAAGAAGTTGTGCAAATTCTTTGAAGGACTGAGCTGGAAAGAAAGGTGTTACATAATAAGTAAAGAAAGTCGCATCTCTCATAACTTTCAGTCCACAATTCATGACTGCAATGAATTATTTTAAAGATGTGCTTAAAATTAGTGCTGTGGTATTTGTAAATGGCTTAATATTACATAGGCAACAAAAACAGAGATTGCTGGAAAAGCACAACTGTTCTGGCAGCATTTGAAGAGAAAATAAAGTTAACATTTCGATTCCAGTGACCCTCATACTGTTGGCTGCAAGGAAAATGTGGGTTTTTACGCAGAAGATAGGGTTGGGGGAGGGAGCAAGGGGTAAATAATGGGTAGGGATAGAGACCAAAGAGAGAGAAAAACAGTTGGACAGACAACTATCCAAATATGATGTCATTGTGGAAATGAAGTTTTAGCAAATACCTGGTCAAACACCAGAAGCGACAGTGAAATTAATTTTGATGGACAAGAAGAAAGATTGGAACGGAAATCCCAACAAAGGGTCACCAGACCTGAAACATTAACTTTGATTTCTCTTCACAGATGGTGCCAGCCCTGTTGAGCTTTACCTGCAACTTCAGCTTTTATGTTGTATAACGTCTCTGGGTTTCTTCATTCTCCATTATAGCTTCTCCTGTCTTTGCCTTTTAGGCAACCCACGTTTATTTCAAGAACAAAAACAAAGTTGCTGGAAAAGCTCAGCAGGTCTGGCAGGATCTGTGAAGGAAAAAACAGAGTTAACATTTTGGGTCTGGTGACCTTTCCTCAAAACTGAACATTCTTCACTCCAATGAAAAAAGCCCTAGCTACTTCAACCTTTCCTCATAAGATAATATGTTCATTTCTGGTCACCTCATTACAGGAAAGATGTGGAATCTTTCAAGAGGGTGCAGAGGAGATTTACCAAGATGCTACCTGGACTGGAGGGCAGGTCTTATGACGAAAGGTTGAGGTAGCTAGGGCCACTTTCATTAGAGTGAAGAAGGATGAGAGGTGCCATGATTGAGGTGTATAAGATGATGAGAAGCATAGATAGAGAGTGGATAATCAGAGGCCTTCTTTCCCCAGGGTGGAAATGACTATTATGAGGGAGCATAATTTTAAGGCAATTGGAGGAAGATATAGGGGATATGTCAGAGGTAGGTTCAGAGAGTGGTAGACTTGTGGAATGTGCTGCCAGCAGTGGTAGTGGAGTCAGATACTTTAGGGACTTTTAAACAACTGTCAGATAGGCACATGGAGGATAGTAAAATGTAGGGTGTGTAGGGCAGATTGATCTTAGTTGGATAACAGATTGGCACAACATTGTGGGCCAAAAGGCCTCTACTGCGCTGCACTGCTCTATCTTCTATGTTCCATGTTTATTTCTGGTAATTTCATTTTATTTGTCTATGAAATATTTTAAAATATGTTTTCATATTTCTAACTACTTTATTCTTATTCTATTTTTTCCCTCAATAGATTTCTTGGTCAACATTTTCTAATTTTAAAAACCAGCCAATCTTCAAGCTTGTTACTCTTGTCAACGGCATTGCAAATCTCTTCTTTTAATCTAATTTTGAATCAGATTTTTTGAGGACTGTTAGACTCACTCCCCTTTTCTGTTCTTAAAAGAGAGAGCTGTGCATTTCTGAAAGAAGATTTTGATTAAGCTCCTTCAAAAATATAAAGCTGTACTTCCATTTTGACTGTTCTCTCCTCTTTCAGGGCCGTCAGGGGAAGGCAAACCGTATTCCCTTTTCACAGCAGTCTGTAGTTTAAAGGTCCAGAATCACAGGCAGGCACTGTGAAAGCTGCTGTCAAACAGTTACTATATAATGGACATGAGGGTGCTAGTGTCTGATGCAACCACATCACTTTCTAACTTCATCTGAAATTCTACTATTATGACAAAAATCATTTACTGCCAGTTCACTTATTAACCTTGCTTCATTAGACAAGGCTATATCTAAAATTCTCAACTGATCTGTATCTATTTCTTGTTACAGGCTACCAGGCACTACTCATTATAAGTCAACTGATCTGACAGAAATTTCAAATAAAGTTTCTCCCAACTTGCTTACTGATAAAAACGTCAGTTCAATCTCCTGGTTTCTGTGTCTGCTGTAAATTTTAATACGAGTACTTCTAATATATCTCCTTTACTTTCAAATGATGTCCATCAACTGTGTCTGCCCTTTGTCCCACCCTTCTCCTTCAGTCCTTTCCCTTTCAGATCCAAAAGGATTACCGATGTTCTTACCTTCTACTTCACCAGCCTCAATATTCGATGGATTACCCTCTATTTCCTCAGCTGTAGTGTGATGCTGCCAAACATTTTCCTTAATCCATCCCTCCACTTTCAGCAGTCTGAAGGGACTGTTCCTTCCATGATATATAGTCGCCTTCTCAATCATTGCCTCCCACTCCCACAGCATCATATCATGCAAGTGCAAGATCTGTAATACCTGCCCTTACACCTCCTCTCCATTCATTGGTCAAAGCACAAAGCATTTCTGCATCACTTTTAGCTTTCAATTTATGATATCCCTTACTTCTTTAAGTTCTGAAAGAAGTTACTTGTTCTGAAACATTAATTGCTTTTCTATCCACAGATGCTACCTGACCTACAATATATTACATGTTCGCAATATTCTGTATTTATACTAGTCCTAAAATAATCTCTGAGATAATGGGAACTGCAGATGCTGGATAATTCCAAGATAATAAAATGTGAGGCTGGATGAACACAGCAGACCAAGCAGCATCTCAGGAGCACAAAAGCTGACCCAAGATAATAAAATGTGAGGCTGGATGAACACAGCAGGCCAGGTAGCATCTCAGGTCAGCTTTTGTGCTCCTGAGATGCTGCTTGGCCTGCTGTGTTCATCCAGCCTCACATTTTATTATCCTAAAATAATCTCTGTTGGGTCCTTGAGATACAGTTCGTTCTGTTATAACGCGTGTTCCGTCAACACAAATTGGCTCTAACACAGTTAACGAATAGGGGAAAACTATTTCTAAAACACGATCTTGCATTGGCTATAACGTGATTCCACTGGTGCACAGAGGAATAGTATCAACATCACATGATCAGTTCATGGGCTTCGTCATGAAATGCTTTCAGTGAGAGGTACAGAGCAACCTCCTCCCCCAATCAAGTTATCTTGACACTATCTCAAGGTAAAGTGTTAAATTTGCATTCATTTTATTGTCAGATATGAATTAAATATTCATTCAAATTGTGATATCCTTTGTGTTAGGCTTTTAATTGGTTAAGTGATTTTTTTGGTGGTCTACCCATCACTTTTCCCACAGGCCCAGTTATTTCTATAGCGTGATTTTCTATAACACAATGTAGCTCAGGAACACAAGTATTGCATTACAGCAGAGCCAACTGTATTGTGAAATAAAATTAATTCAAGTATATTCCGTGAATGAATTGTCTTAGCTTCATTTGCTCAATCTATACAAAGATTAAAGGGCTCTATGATTATTGTGACAAGCACCTGTAATTTCATGATGTATACTCGTTTAGCACAACGATTGCTGATGAACTGATTCTAACATTTAAATTTCTCGGCAAAGGTAGCTCGTTGCCTCTGTTTCATTCTTAGAAGAGGTACTCAAAAATTCCCATTTTGCCTTTTAGAACATAGAAAAGTACAGCACAGTACAGGCCCTTCGGCCCACGATGTTGTGCCGTGGAATAATCCTAATCCGAAACTAAAATAACCTAACCTACATTCCCCTCAATTCACTGCTGCCCATGTGCATGTCCAGCAGTCGCTTAAATGTCACTAATGACTCCGCTTCCAAGACTTCCACTGGTAAGCTATTCCATGCGCTCACAACTCTCTGGGTGAAGAACCTCCCTCAGACGTCTCCTCTATACCTTCCTCCTTACACCTTAAAACTATGACCCCTTGTGGCAGTCAGTCCTGCCCTGCGGAAAAGTCTCTGGCTGTCGACTCTATCTATGCCTCTCATTACCTTGTACACCTCGATCAGGTCACCTTTCTTCCTCCTTCTCTCCAGAGAGAAAAGTCAAAGCTCAGTCAACCTCTCCTCTTAAGACAAGCCCTCCAGTCTAGGCAGCATCCTGGTAAACCTCCTTTGCACCCTCTCCAAAGCCTCCACATTGTTCCTATAATAGGGAGACCAGAACTGGACACAATATTTCAAGTGTGGTCTCACCAGGGTTTTGTAGAGCTGCAGCATAATCTCACAGCTCTTAAACTCGATCCACCTGTTAATGAAAGTCAAAACACCATATGCTTTTTTAACAACCTTATCCACCTGGGTGGCAACTTTGAGGGAGCTATGCACTTGAACACCAAGATCCCGCTGTTCCTCCACACTGCCGAGAATCCTGCCTTTAATCCTATATTCAGCATTTAAGTTCGACCTTCCAAAATGCATCACTTTGCATTTATCCAGGTTGAACTCCATCTGCCATTTCTCAGCCCAGCTCTTCATACTGTCAATGTCTCGCTGCAGCCTGCAATAGCCCTCGATACTATCAACGGTACGTCCAACCTTTGTGTCATCAGCAAACATACTAACCCACCCCTCAACCTCCTCATCCAAGTCATTTATAAAAACTACAAAGAGCAGAGGCCCAAGAACAGAGCCCTGCAGGACCACTCAGCACTGACCACCAGGCAGAATACTTACCATCTACAACCACTCTCTGCCTCCTGTCAGCCAAATCACCCCTGTATCCCATACCTCCTGACTTTATGAATGAGCCTGCCGTGGGGAACCTTATCAAATGCCTTGCTGAAGTCCATGTACACCACATCCACTGCTCGACGCTCGTCAACCTGTCTCGTGACCTCCTCAAAGAACTTCTTCTGAAAGTCAAACCAAATATCCTGGATGTTTCAGTCACCTGTTTTTTTGTAGAAATTTGGGCTTCACTGACAAAGTCAGCATTTATTGCCCAACCTCAATGGCACTTGAGCATATGACGATGCTCTACTTTCTCTAACTGCTGCAGGATGGCAGTTTAGTGAACCAGATGGGTTTTTTCCTACAATCAACACTGGATTCACGGTCATCATTAGATTCTTATTTTCAGATAGTCACTGAATTCAAATTCTACCATCTGCCATGGCGGGATTTGGATCATGGACCCTTGAACATTATCTGGGTCTCTGGTTTAACAGTCCAGTGATAAAACCATTAGATTATCATCTCCCCCAAAAGTTTGCAAGGTGCTTTGAAGGACAATCCGCTGCAGTGCATCCTGCACA
Organism: Stegostoma tigrinum; assembly: GCF_030684315.1. Classification (NCBI taxonomy): domain Eukaryota; kingdom Metazoa; phylum Chordata; class Chondrichthyes; order Orectolobiformes; family Stegostomatidae; genus Stegostoma; species Stegostoma tigrinum. Next base: position 200,255 of record NC_081359.1, on the reverse strand, counting down.
TGGTGCACTCTCCAACCACAATGTGCTGAAACTGAAGACAGTGACGTTTCAGGTGACAATCTATGTGGTTCAGACTGCAAGAGATCAAGCTATGCGTTGTACCTGGAAAACTTATAATTACATCTCAGTAACGACTACTAGATCAAACTTATTTGCACAATTTTTTTTAACCATAACTTCTTAGAAAATTTAGATATTACAGATTTAATTTTAAAAATTCTACATTACTACAGCCTTGGTCATAATTAACCTATCACCACAATCAAACTGTATAATTCTGCTTAACACAACATAGTTAATTTTACCCAAATCATTACACTGTTCTTCAGACTTCACTTTTCAGATTTATAAATTCAGCCTTCCTTGAAACCTGCCCCCCCACCCCGGCTTATTTGCATTAAGTCCTATGCATCACAGTGCTTATTCAACTTACCAAGATACTGGTCATAATTCAGTTTCAGTACAGTCTGTTCTCAATGGAACCTGCCCACTCACAACTCAATACTAGTGCAAGTACCCCATATAACTCTTGCAGCCATAAGTATATATTTTTGAACATGCTTGCACCTACATCAAATTTTGGATGGCTCAGATAATTGAGCAACTTGGGCTGTAATCAAGGTAGTGAGAAGCTACTCAGACATAGAGAAAAACCAGATCTACAGGAGGCTTTATCTTTATCATTTCTTTGCAGTAGCCAATTAAAAAACTTAAGAAAACCAGCTTATTATTTCTTCAGCGGATGATGCAAGTTGTGACTTTGAAATGGATAAATCAAAGACCTTTTGTAAGTGAACCAACTGCATTGTGTCTCCTCAAAACACTGAACATTCAGCAAAGGAAGATCAAGGAGAAATCTTTGGATCAGTGAGATCTTATGAACTAAGAGTATGCAACTGTTTTCCTTATTTTCCTTGTGCCCAGCTTTTTTCTCCGTTTATATTTGCCATTCTGTAAAGGAGAGGAAAATTGAGCATTTTAATTTGTACAATTATTTAATTTCAGTTAATTGTTGCCTTTAGCTAGAATCTCATGGCCTGTGGTAAAAAAAATTCTTCATTCAGTACTTGGTCCAAGCTTTCTATCAACTTAGATCTGAAATCTGATTGTTTGGAGATTGTGTGTATATCTTTTAAAAAGTTTAACTTTTGTGATGACTCCAGGAATAACGGGGCTTACTTTTTCAGTGTTTCACCTCAGTGAGTCATAACAAGTCTCCCAAATGGTGCAGATGCTTCAAATCTCTTGCACTGCTATTTAATCAACTCTCACTTTCTTTTCAGATGTCCAGTATCTGCAGTTCTTTGTTTTTAGTTAGTTGTTTATGGAACCTTGGACAGCTAGGAGGGAAACAGCAAAGGGGCAAGTGTTACACATTCTGTGATTACATAGGAAGGTGCCAAAGAGGAGTGAAGTGGCATTGTAAGTGAGGAAGGGGAGGTCCAACGTGGGGATGGTTCCTGCACAATGCTAACAGAGTGTGGGAAAGGACATGAACATGTGTTTAGAGGTTGCATCCTGTTTGAGGTGCAGAAATGGGGAAACATAATCATTGGAATGTTGAGGCTTATGTGGAAAGTGAGGACAAGGGGAATTCAATCATTGCTCTGGGAAGGAGGGTAAGGGCAGAAATTTGGGAAATGTGCTTGCTATGGTTGAGGACACTGTCAGCTACGGTGGAGTGAATCATCAATTGAGGAAAAGGAAGGCATGTCAGAAACTCAGTTATGAAATGTGGTACAATCAGATCAGACGCAACACAGACGGAGAGATAGGGAGAATGGAATGGAGTCCTTACAGGAAGCAAGGTGTGAGCAAGTGTAGTCACTGAGAATAGTGGGTTTGAAAAATCTATGGGAGAGAGATAATGGGAACTGCAGATGCTGGAGAATTCCAAGATAATAAAATGTGAGGCTGGATGAACACAGCAGGCCAAGCAGCATCTCAGGAACACAAAAGCTGACGTTTCGGGCCTAGACCCTTCATCCTATCTGCAGAAATGGAAATTAAAAATAAAAGAAGGCAAGGTAAGAGTCAGAGGTAGACTGAGTGAAGGTGAGAGGCTATAAATTGGAAACAAAATTGATGAATGTTGCTTATTGCAGATGAGAGCAGGAAGCAGCACTGGTGCAGCCATTGACACAGCAGAGTTGTGGGGGAGGACCTCGAGTAGGACTGTAAGAGGGAATGCTCCATATTCCTCACTAAGCAATAGGCACACCTATGTGGTTACTCAGAGTCACACCTTTTACTTGAAGAAAGTGAATAAGTTAAAGCAGTGTAAGAGCAAACTTAGCTTGGAAAAAGAGGGCGGTAATGCAGGGAAACTGATCAGGCCCACTCTCAAGGAAGAAATGGAGAATTCTCAGATCATCCTGATGGGGAGGGAAATGCAGAGCGATTGAATGTCCTTGGTGAAAAGAGACAACTGGGACCAAGAAGCTGGAAATTGAGAAAATGGCATGATACTTGACTTAATAAAGTAAAGCTGTTTTGTCCACCTCCTTTTTTGTAAGGATGTCCCAATGCCAGTTTTTTTTTATCCTCTGGGATTTTCCAGAATCTAACATTCTTGGAAGATTACAAACAGTGCATCCACCACCTCTGTCACGACTTTCTTTAAAGTCCTAGGACTCAATCCATCCGATCCAGCAGACATATTTGCCTTTGGCCCCATTAGTTTCTGTCATACTTTTTCTGTAGCAGTAGTTTATGGTTATTTCTTCCTCTATCAACACTCCCCCACAAGAACCCACCCCTGCTCAAGACCCTTGATTATTTAATATTTTCAAAGTGCGAATAAGGTCTACTACTGTGAAGACTAATGCGAACAATTATTTAATCCTCCTTCATTTCCTGGGTCTTCATTATCATTTCCCTGGCCTTGTACTTGAAGAGGCCTATGGTCGCTTTGGCATCTCTCTTCTTCTTCACACATTTGAAGAAACTCTGCTCATTTTTATATTATTTAATAGTTTGCCTTCATAGTTTACTTTCTTTTTTTGCCATCATCTTTTGTTGGCTTTTAACACTTACCCTATCCTCTGGTTGGCTGCTAAACCTTTCCACATTGCATTATTTCTTTTAATTTGATACTATCCTCAACCAAATTTGTGAACCATAGTCAGTTTCTCCCCATCCTACAGTCCTTAACTCCTCACAAGGATATTTCTTTGCTCTGAGTTATGAACTACTTTCTAAAATGTCTGCCATTGCTTGTCAACTGTCTTTTCTGCTTATGTCCCTTCCGAGACCAGGCAAACCTGTCCTCACACCTTTACAATGACCCTGCAAAGTTGAACATAGTTGTTTCTAACCCAAGTTTCTCACTCTCAAACTGAATGTTAAAACCTACAATGTCATGGTCACGGTTTCCTGGAGGATCTTTTACTCTGAGATCAATCATTAAACCTGCCTCATTATGTCTTACCAGGTTCAAAATATCTGAGCCCTAATTGGATTCACAACATCTTTGCCAATTTGTTATTTCCAGTCTACAGAAGATTTAACATTACCCATGAATAATGTACTACATAGAACACAGAACATAGAACATTACAGAACAGTACAGGCCCTTCGGCCCTCGATGTTGTGCCGACCTGTCATACCGATCTCAAGCCCATCTAACCTACACTATTCCATGTACGTCCATATGCTTGTCCAATGACAACTTAAATGTACCTAAAGTTCGCGAATCTACTACCGATGCAGGCAAAGTGTTCCATTCCCTTACTACTCTCCGAGTAAAGGAACTACCTCTGACATCTGTCCCATATCTTTCACCCCTCAATTTAAAGCTATGCCCCCTCGTGCTCGCCGTCACCATCCTAGGAAAAAGGCTCTCCCTATCCACCCTATCCAACCCTCTGATTATTTTATATGTTTCAATTAAGTCACCTCTCAACGTTCTTCTCTCTAATGAAAACAGCCTCAAGTCCCTCAGCCTTTCCTCATAAGACCTTCCCTCCATACCAGGCAACATCCTAGTAAATCTCCTCTGCACCTTTTCCAAAGCTTCCACATCCTTCTTATAATGCGGTGACCAGAACTGTACACAATACTCCAAGTGCGGCTGCTCCAGAGTTTTGTACAGATTCACCATAACCTCTTGGTTCCGGAACTTGATCCCCCTATTAATAAAAGCTAAAACACTGTATGCCTTCTTAATAGCTCGGTCAACCTGGGTGGCAACTTTCAAGGATCTGTGTACATGGACACCGAGATCTCTCTGCTCATCTACACTGCTAACAATCTTACCATTAGCCCAGTACTTTGCCTTCTGGTTACTCCTACCAAAGTGCATCACCTCACACTTGTCTGCATTAAACTCCATTTGACACCTCTCAGCCCAGCTCTGCAGCTTATCTATGCCTCTCTGCAACCTACAGCATCCTTCGTCACTATCCACAACTCCACCGACCTTAGTGTCATCTGCAAATTTACTAACCCATCCTTCTACGTCCTCATCCAGGTCATTTATAAAAATGACAAACAGCAGTGGACCCAACACCGACCCTTGCGGTACACCACTAGTAACTGGTCTCCAGGATGAACATTTCCCATCAACTACCCCCCTCTGTCTTCTTTCAGCAAGCAATTTCCGATCCAAACCGCTATATCTCCCACAATTCCATTCCTCCGCATTTTGTACAATAGCCTATTGTGTATCCCTTATAACCTTATCCAACACTTTACCAACAACTGAGGTAAGGCTCACTGGTCTATAATTGCCAGGGTTATCTCTACTCCCCTTCTTGAACAGGGGAACCACAGTTGCTGTCCTCCAGTCGTCTGGCACTATTCCTGTAGACAATGACGAGTTAAAGATCAATGCCAAAGGCTCGGCAATCTCCTCTCCGGCTTCCCAGAGGATCCGAGGATAAATCCCATCCGGCCCAGGGGACTTATCTATCTTCACCCTCTGTAGGATTTCTAATACGTCTTCCTTGTGAACCTCAATCCCACCTAGTCTAGTAGCCTGTATCTCAGTATTCTCGTCGACAACATTGTCGTTTTCTAGAGTGAATACTGTTGAAAAATATTCATTTAGTGCTTCCCCTATCTCATCTGACTCCACACACAACTTACCACTACTATCCTTGATTGGGCCTAATCTTACTTTCGTCATTCTTTTATTCCTTAAATACCTATAGAAAGCCTGAGGGTTTACTCTGATCCTATCCACCAATAACTTCTCATGTCTCCTCCTAGCTCTTCTGAGCTGTCTCCTTAGGTCTTTCCTGGCTATCTCGTAGCCCTCAAGTGCCCTAACTGAGCCTTCACGTCTCATCTTAACATAAGCGTTCTTCTTCCTCTTGACCAGAGATTCTACCTCCTTCATAAACCACTGCTCTACAGCTTCCTCCCTGCCTGACAGGTACGTACTTATCTAGGACACACAGGAGCTTTTCCTTGAATAAGCTCCACATTTCTACTGTGCCCATCCCCTGCAGTTTCCTTCCCCATCCTATGCTCCCTAAATCTTGCCTAATCTCATCGTAATTGCCTTTCCCCCAGCTATAACTCTTGCCCAGTGGTATACACCTATCCCTTTCCATCACTAAAGTACACATAACAGAATTGTGATCGCTATCACCTTTTTACATGTCCTCAATAATCTCTAGATTTATTGTCTAATGTGCAACCTGCTCCCACCAGTGTCTTCTTTCCCTTGGTATGCCCTAGCTCCACTAATCTGGATTCTACATCATCTAACACAAGATTATTTCCTATTATCATCGTAACAAGTTACAACTCCATCCTACCCTTCTTGATTGTACTTTCCAAAAGTCACATGTCCCTGGATAGATAGTTCTCAGTTTCAATCCCCTCGTAACGTAATGACTATAAGATCACGTAGATTAATCTCTATTTCTGCTATAAATTCAATTATTTTGTTCTGATCACAATGTACATTTATGTAAAGGGCCATTCATTTTCCAAGGAATGTAAGTAAAATGAATGTCCAATGGAAAGGAGATACACGTCATTTTCTCACGCCAGACTTTCCCACCACAAGCAAGACAGTATTGCCAGAAGAATCTCATTAAAAAACTTTAAAAATAAAACCAAAAAATGACATCTTCCATTTGCTAGTCAAAACGGCAATGAGAAACTAATTTGCAGAATGTCATATCAATGCCATCCAGAAGGATGAATTAAAAGAAATCAACCTTGAACAGATTTAATTTGCAGGAAAAATAACACAATTGGGTTTGTTTATTAGCCGATAGCACAAGATTTGTAATGCTCAAGGGAATTCTCACAGTAACAAAGGAAAAAGTGAACTGCGAAAAACAACAAAATATTTTCTCATGATGGAAAGCTCCGTCATAGTATTTCATGTATCCCACTACAAGCATGTATAACACACATGGTCAACAACATCTCACTTCCATTCTTCCACAATCTCTCAAACAGTTCAAGTTGACAGTTTAAACTCAAACATTACAGATTTCTTGTACAAGATTTCCAGGGTTGGAATAAAGAAATTTAGTGCTGGGATTATACTGCTTGTATTGTAACACAGAACAGATGTCTGCTCTCAAGAGACGTAATCTACTTTAGTTGACCTTAGACATTTTTGTAATCCTGGTTTACAAAGAAAAAGTAGTTCAGAAAAAAACAGACCACCAAACTCTGAGATGCAATAATTTTTGGCAGAAGAAGGAATGTATAGATCAGAGACATTTCTAAACTTAATTTAGAAACCAACATTTCAGAATGTATAATGTCATATATACACCAAACAGCTCTAGTACAGACATGAGGCTGCAAATATTGCACAAACATGATCTGTATAATCCACATAATATCAAAATCCTCAGTTGAGAAAGAGTGAACTTTAGATTCTACCATGGGTGTAGAACAGCAGTTTACTTACAGATAACTAAAATCGAAAGTTCTCATCACAATGAACTAAACAGAAATATCCCAGAACCTTGCCCAAGAAAGTCTCCTAAATCAATACGTAGAGGGCCCTACTCGGGAGGATGCAACACTGGAGTTCCTCCTAGGAAACAAGGTTGGTCAAGTTACCAAAGCGATAGTTGTAGAGCACTTTGAGTTCAGGGACCATAACTCTCTTAGTTTTAAGATAGTTATGGAAAAATATAGGACAAGTCCACAGATTAAGGTGCTAAGCTGGAACAGGGCCAATTTTGGGGCCATTAGTCAGAATCTAGCGGCCGTCAATTGAGTGAGTCTGTTTAAAGGAAATGAAACGACTGGCAAATGTCCCGTTAGGGTGAAGGGACACGCTGGCAGGTTTAGGGATCCGTGGCTGATGAGGGATATTGAGGCTCTGGTCAGAAAAAAGAAGATGGCATACATTGTGTTCAAGCTATTGGACTCAATTGAATTGTGAGATGATAATAAAATGTTTCGGAGCACACTTAAGAGGGAAATCAGAAGAGTAAAAACAGGGTATGAAATGGATCTGGCAGATAAGATTAAAGATAATCCCAAGAGGTTCTGTGGCTATATTAGGAGTAAAAGGGTGGCTGGGCAGAGAACAGGTCCCTTTAAAGATCAGCATGGCCGTATATGTGTGGAGCCACAGGAGATGGGCGAGATTTTTAATGACTATTTCTCCTCAGTATTTACTGAAGAGAGGATCATGAATGCTAAGGAAATAAGGAAACAGGTTGGAATGTATTGGACCATATACATATTACCAAAGAGGAGGTGTTTACAGCCTTAGGTCACATTAAGGTGGATAAATCCCCTGGGCCTGATCAAGTCCATCATCAGACATTGTCGATGGCTAAGGAAAAAATTGCAGGGGCCCTTGCAGAGATTTTTGCTTCACCTTTAGCCACTGGTGAAGTTCTGGAAGACTGGAGGGTGGCTAATCTTGTTCTATTGTTTAAGAAAGGTATCAAAGACAAGCCAGGGAACTACAGGCCAGTGAGCCTGATATCAGTGGTAGGCAAGTTATTGGAGAGGATGTTGAGGGACAGGATCAATCAGCATTTGGATAGTCAAGGTCTGATTAGGGATAGTCAGCATGGATTTGTGCGCAGGAAGTCATATCTGACAAATCTTGTGGAGTTTCTTCAAGAGGTAACCGAGAGGATAGATGAGGGTAGGGCAGTAGGTGTTATCCATATGGACTTCAGTAAGGCCTTTGACAAGGTCCTGCACAGCAGGCTGATCATGAAAGGTGAGGTGCATGGGATCCAGGCAGAGCCAGCTAATCGGATTCATAATTGGCTGGATGGTAGGAAGCAGAGGGTGATGGTTGAAGGTAAGTTCTCTGACTGGAGGCCTGTGACTAGTGGTGTGCCACAGGGGTCGGTGCTGCGGCCTCTTGTTATTTACATAAATGATCTGGATGTGAATGTACAAGGCATGATTAGTAAGTTTGCGGATGATACAAAATTATGAGATGTTGTTGATAGCGAGGAAGATGATCAAAAATTACACAGGGATCCCGATCAGATGGAGAAGTGGGCTGAGGATTAGCAAATGAAATTCACTACAGATAGTGTGATGTGTTATACTTCAGAAAGTGAAATCAAGTCAGGACTTATACAATAAGTGGTAAGGTCCTGAGGAGTGTTATGGAACAGAGGGACCTAGGAGTATAAGTACATTGTTTGTTGAAAGTGGTTTTGACAGGAAGCACACATAAGGTCTAGGCGACTGAAAACAGACGAAGCTTTGGAAGAATATCGGGAAGGTAGGACCAATCTGAAACAAGAAATTAAGAGGACTAAAAGGGGTCAAAGTTGATAGATGAGGGAAGGGCTATGGATGTTATATACATGGGCTTCAGTAAAGCATTTGATAAGGTTCCCCATGGTAGCTGATGGAGAAAGTGAAGTCACATGGAGTCCAGGGTGTACTAGCTAGATGGATAGAGAACTGGCTGGGCAACAGGAGACAGGGAGTTGTGGTGGAAGGGAATTTCTCAAAATGGAGAACTGTGACCAGTGGTGTTCCACAGGGATCTGTGCTGGGACCACTGTTGTTTGTGATATAAATGATCCATAGAAAGGTATAGATGGTCTGATTAGCAAGTTTGCAATGACACTAATATTGGTGGAGTAGCAGATAGTGAAGGAAACTGTCGGAGAATGCAACAATGCAAAAAGAATTCCTCGAAATAACTGTATCAGAGATAATGGGAACTGCAGATGCTGGAGAATCCAAGATAATAAAATGTGAGGCTGGATGAACACAGCAGGCCCAGCAGCATCTCAGGAGCACAAAAGCTGACGTTTCGGGCCTAGACCCTTCATCAGACAGGGAGATGGGGTGAGGGTTCTGGAATAAATAGGGAGAGAGGGGGAGGCGGACCGAAGATGGAGAGAAAAGAAGATAGGTGGAGAGAGTATAGGTGGGGAGGTAGGGAGGGGATAGGTCAGTCCAGGGAAGACGGACAGGTCAAGGAGGTGGGATGAGGTTAGTAGGTAGATGGGGGTGCGGCTTGGGGTGGGAGGAAGGGATGGGTGAGAGGAAGAAGCGGTTAGGGAGGCAGAGACAGGTTGGATTGGTTTTGGGATGCAGTGGGTGGAGGGGAAGAGCTGGGCTGGTTGTGTGGTGCAGTGGGGGGAGGGGACGAACTGGGCTGGTTTAGGGATGCAGTTGGGGAAGGGGAGATTTTGAAACTGGTGAAGTCCACATTGATACCATTGGGCTGCAGAGTTCCCAGGCGGAATATGAGTTGCTGTTCCTGCAGCCTTCAGGTGGCATCATTGTGGCACTGCAGGAGGCCCATGATGGACATGTCATCTAAAGAATGGGAGGGGGAGTGGAAATGGTTTGCGACTGGGAGGTGCAGTTGTTTGTTGCGAACCGAGCGGAGGTGTTCTGCAAAGTGGTCTCCAAGCCTCCGCTTGGTTTCCCCAATGTAGAGGAAGCCACACCGGGTACAGTGGATGCAGTATACCACATTGGCAGAGGTGCAGATGAACCTCTGCTTAATGTGGAATGTCATCTTGGGGCCTGGGATAGGGGTGAGGGAGGGGTTGTGGGGGCAAGTTTAGCATTTCCTGTGGTTGCAGGGGAAGGTGCCGGGTGTGGTGGGGTTGGAGGGCAGTGTGGAGCGAACAAGGGAGTCACGGAGAGAGTGGTCTCTCCGGAAAGCAGACAGGGGTGGGGATGGAAAAATGTCTTGGGTGGTGGGGTCGGATTGTAGTTGGCAGAAGTGTCGGAGGATGGTGCGTTGTATCCGGAGGTTGGTGGGGTGGTGTGTGAGAACGAGGGGGATCCTCTTTGGGCGGTTGTGGCGGGGGCGGGGTGTGAGGGATGTGTTGCGGGAAATGCAGGAGACGCGGTTAAGGGCGTTCTCGATCACTGTGGGGGGAAAGTTGCGGTCCTTGAAGAACTTGGACATCTGGGATGTGCGGGAGTGTAATGTCTTATCGTGGGAGCAGATGCGGCGGAGGCGGAGGAATTGGGAATAGGGGATGGAATTTTTGCAGGAGGGTGGGTGGGAGGAGGTGTATTCTAGGTAGCTGTGGGAGTCGGTGGGCTTGAAATGGACATCAGTTACAAGCTGGTTGTCTGAGATGGAGACTAAAGGGTCCAGGAAGGTGAGGGATGTGCTGGAGATGGCCCAGGTGAACTGAAGGTTGGGGTGGAAGCTGTTGGTGAAGTGGATGAACTGTTCGAGCTCCTCTGGGGAGCAAGAGGTGGCGCCGATACAGTCATCAATGTATGAGAGGAAGAGGTGGGGTTTGGGGCCTGTGTAGGTGCAGAAGAGGGACTGTTCCACGTAACCTACAAAGAGGCAGGCATAGCTGGGGCCCATACGAGTGCCCATGGCCACCCCCTTAGTCTGTAGGAAGTGGGAGGAGTCAAAAGAGAAGTTGTTGAGGGTGAGGACGAGTTCGGCTAGGCGGATGAGGGTGTCGGTGGAGGAGGACTGGTCGGGCCTGCGGGACAGGAAGAAGCGGAGGGCCTTGAGGCCATCTGTATGCGGCATGAAGATGTATACGGACTGGATGTCAATGGTGAAGATGAGGTGTTGGGGGCCAGGGAATTGGAAGTCCTGGAGGAGGTGGAGGGCGTGGGTGGTGTCACAGACTTAGGTGGGGAGTTCCTGGACCAAAGGGGAGAAAATGGAGTCCAGATAGGTGGAGATGAGTTCGGTGGGGTAGGAGCAGGCTGAGACGATGGGTCGACCAGGGCAGGCAAGTTTGTGGATTTTGGGAAGGAGATAGAAACGGGCCGTGCGGGGTTGGGGAACAATGAGGTTGGAGGCTGTGGGTGGGAGGTCCCCTGAGGTGATGAGGTCATGAGGTCATGAATGGTGTTGGAGATGATGGTTTGGTGCTCGGGTGTGGGGTCATGATCGAGGGGGCGGTAGGAGGTGGTGTCGGAGAGTTGGCGTCTGGCCTCGGCGATGTAGAGGTCAGTGCGCCATACTACAATTGCGCCTCCCTTGTCTGCGGGTTTGATGGTGAGGTTGGGGTTGGAGCGGAGGGATCGGAGGGCTGCCCGTTCTGCGGGGGAGAGGTTGGAGTGGGTGAGAGGGGTGGAGAGGTTGAGGCGGTTAATGTCTCGATGGCAGTTGGAGATGAAGAAGTTGAGGGAGGGTAGGAGGCCTGGGGGTGGTGTCCAGGAGGAGGACTTGTGTTGGAAGCGGGTGAAGGGGTCAGTGGAGGGAGGGTTAGGCTCCCCGGTTGAAGAAGTAGGCGTGGAGGCGAAGACGGCGGAAAAACTGCTCCATGTCCAATCTTTTCTCTCCATGTTTGGTCCGCCTCCCCCTCTCTCCCTATTTATTCCAGAACCCTCACCCCATCCCCCTCTCTGATGAAGGGTCTAGGCCCGAATCGTCAGCTTTTGTGCTCCTGAGATGCTGCTGGGCCTGCTGTGTTCATCCAGCCTCACATTTTATTATCCTCGAAATAACTACTTGTTTGCATAAGCTAGGTTATGTTTTAAAGGTTGATAATTATAAGTGATGTTACATCTCCAACACGTAAAGATTCTCAGTTCTGTATTCTAAATATGAGATGATGGCCTTTTCTATTTCTCATGGGGGCCTGACTGAGCAGTTTCTTTTGGAAAAAATGTTCGTTTTATTTTAGACCGACTTTAATTTAATCCAAGTTGGTTTCATGAAATTTGGCTTACCCGTTGGTAAAAGTCTGCATCACGTGATCCCTGTGGTCATTTGATTGGTTTGTCCTATTGTTTTGGTTGCTTTTTAAAACCATTCCATGGAATTCTCAGATATTAAGTCAACCAATGTAATTCAAATATTTATATAACAGTGTAATTTATCATCTTAACAGTGCTAACGTCACTTTAAAGGAAAATAAAAATCAGTAAAAACCTCCCTCTTTGGGCTCTAACCTATCATTTCCTTCCTACCCCACCCACTTCCCTATTTTCCGCATATAAACTGACTTTTTTCCAGCTACCATCAGTTCTGAGGAAGGATCACCAGACTCTGTTTTTCCTTTACAGTTGCTGCCAGACGTGCTGAGTTTTTCCAGCAACTTTATTTTTGTTGTGAAGTAAAAAGCAATGCTTTACTAAACTCATATTATTTATATATTCCAGATTTTAATTTATTTCTCTTTTGGAAAAGATTGCTCCCAGCTCTGTTCGATACCCTGTGATAAACCAAAGCCTTCTCACCTGCCAATGCACCAAACATCTTGCTCTAATTTTATCATTTTAAACCCAGAAATGGGATGTGGGCATCACTCGATCAGCATTTATCATCCATTCCTAATTGCCCGGTATAGTCAACAACATTGCCGTGGGTCTGGAGTCACAGGGATTCTTATGATATCAACAACGGTTACATGGTCTCTATTGGACCAGCCATGGAGGCATTCACACCCTTGTAGAACACTAACCTGGGGTTCTAGATTCGTAATCTGGTGGCATCATGACTGTGCCACTACCTCCCATATACCACCACTCTTGTCTGATCTCTCTAAACTGCTGCTACATTTGTTTTCTGCTTTGCTACAAAGTCCTGCACAGTCAACTGCAATCTCTTTATGAGTGGGGAAGGTTGCAATTAAGAGGTACAAGCTTGCTGAAATACACACCTCGGGGATCCCTTTTGAGTGGGTAGGCAGACAACATAGCATTCGTCAATGAACTGCATGCTCAAATCAGAGAAATGTGAAGCTTGCATATGTTTACATGCTACCTTCCTCAAACACCTGGGTGTGGGGAATCAAAAATCAAAAAGCTTGTGACCAAAGCTCTTCATATTTAGCACTATCGTCCAAATGAGATTTATGGCATGGATAATGCTAAATACAAATTTGAATTGTTTCACCAAGAAATCAGTAACATTCCAGAGGATAAATAGAGGCTTTCTGTGTTATTAACTCTTAAATAAGGCTGAGCATATCTTGTCTCTTTATTTTTAAGATCTGTCTTTTCTGTATTAAGTCTGTTAACACACACTACAGCAAAATTAGGGCATTCTCTCAGTGCACAAGTTCAGAGAAGTGAACAGAGATAATGGGAACTGCAGATGCTGGAGAATCCGAGATAGAAAGTGTGGAGCTGGATGAACACAGCAGGTCAAGCAGCATCTTAGGAGCACAAAAGCTGACGTTTCGGGATGAGACCTTTCATCAGAGAGGGGAATAGGGAGATGGTTCTGAAATAAATACGGAGAGAGGGGGAGGCAGACTGAGGATGGATAGAGGAGAAGATAGGTGGAAAGGAGAGTACAGGTGGGGACATACGGAGGGGATAGGTCAGTCCGGAGAGGACGGACAGGTCAAGGAGGTGGGATGAGGTTAGTAGGTGGGAAATGGACTGGACTGACCTATCCCCTCCCTACACTCACCTCTACTGGCTCCAGCCCCGCCTCTTTGACTTGTCTGTCTCCTCTCCACCTATCTTCTCCTCTATCCATCTTCAATCAGCCTCCCCCTCTCTCCCTATTTATTTCAGAATCCTCTCCCCATCCCCCTTTTCTGATGAAGGGTCTAGGCCCGAAACATCAGCTTTTGTGCTTCTCAGATGCTGCTTGGCCTGCTGTGTTCATCCTGCTCCACACTTTGTTAGAACATAGAACATAGAACATAGAACAGTACAGCACAGAACAGGCCCTTCAGCCCACAATGTTGTGCCGACCATTGATCCTCATGTATGCACCCTCAAATTTCTGTGACCATATACATGTCCAGCAGTCTCTTAAATGACCCCAATGACCTTGCTTCCACAACTGCTGCTGGCAACGCATTCCATGCTCTCACAACTCTCTGCGTAAAGAACCTGCCTCTGACATCCCCTCTATACTTTCCACCAACCAGCTTAAAACTATGACCCCTCGTGCTAGCCATTTCTGCCCTGGGAAATAGTCTCTGGCTATCAACTCTATCTATGCCTCTCATTATCTTGTATACCTCAATTAGGTCCCCTCTCCTCCTCCTTTTCTCCAATGAAAAGAGACCAAGCTCAGTCAACCTCTCTTCATAAGATAAGCCCTCCAGTCCAGGCAGCATCCTGGTAAACCTCCTCTGAACCCTCTCCAAAGCATCCACATCTTTCCTATAATAGGGCGCCCAGAACTGGACGCAGTATTCCAAGTGCAGTCTAACCAAAGTTTTATAGAGCTGCAACAAGATCTCACGACTCTTAAACTCAATCCCCCTGTTAATGAAAGCCAAAACACCATATGCTTTCTTAACAACCCTGTCCACTTGGGTGGCCATTTTAAGGGATCTATGTATCTGCACACCAAGATCCCTCTGTTCCTCCATGCTGCCAAAAATCCTATCCTTAATCCTGTACTCAGCTTTCAAATTCGACCTTCCAAAATGCATCACCTCGCATTTATCCAGGTTGAACTCCATCTGCCACCTCTCAGCCCATCTCTGCATCCTGTCAATGTCCCGCTGCAGCCTACAACAGCCCTCTACACTGTCAACGACACCTCCGACCTTTGTGTCGTCTGCAAACTTGCTGACCCATCCTTCAATTCCCTCGTCCAAGTCATTAATAAAAATTACAAACAGTTATCTTGGATTCTCCAGCATCTGCAGGTCCTATTATCTCTGTTATAAACAACACTTCACATCAATTACTCATTCAATTTTGGCCCCAGTTTCACACAAATTTTCATTTTTAAAGAATCGTATTTCAACCTTTTCTCTGGCCATAATCCTTTCATTTTTAACTCTCCAGGCCAGGCAACATACTGGAAAATCCCCTCTGCACCGTCTCCAGCGCTATTACATCCGTCCTATAATGTGGATTCCAGAACTGCACACTCAAAAAATTCTTATTCAAAAATTCTTATTCTTTTGTTTTATTTGTAGCTATTTTAATATTGGGATCTGTAGTGTCTTTTCGTAGTTTTATCTATTAATCCCTAAGGAGACATTCAATAGCAATTTGCAACAATTTAACCTTTAACGTGTTCAGACAGAGCTCGACATGTTGTTCTGCAATTAGCTTGAATCATGACAAGTTAAAAAAGAGCTAGCTACACAAACTCCATTAACCAATAGTTCACTGACCATCTGGTGGTCAGACTTCATGATGATGATATTCATGGACAAGGATAGGAGTGGTCCTAAAGGAAGAGTACTAAAGTGGGGGAAGGCCGACTATACCAAGATTCAGCAGGATCTGAGGAATGTAGATTGGGAGAAACTGTTTGAAGATAAATCTACATTTGATATGTGGGAGGCTTTTAAGGAGAGGTTGATCAGCGTGCAGGAGAGACGTGTTCCTGAGAAAATGAGGAACAGAAAAGGCAAGATTAGGGAGCCATGGATGACAGGTGAAATTGTGAGACTATCCAAGAGAAGAAAGGAACCATACATGAGGTCTGGGTGACTGAAGACAGACGAAGCTTTGCAAAAATATCGGGAATGTACAGCGAATATGAAACGAGGGATTAAGAGGGCTAAGAGACGACATGAGATATTGCTGGCAAACATGGTTAAGGAAAATCCCAAAGCCTTTTATTCATATATAAAGAGCAAGGGGGTAACTAGAGAAAGGATTGACCCACTCAAGGACAAAGAAGGAAAGCTATGCGCTGATTCAGAGAAAATGGATGACATTCTTAACGAGTACTTTGCATCTGTAT
The DNA here is from genome assembly GCF_030684315.1 of Stegostoma tigrinum. Taxonomy (NCBI): domain Eukaryota; kingdom Metazoa; phylum Chordata; class Chondrichthyes; order Orectolobiformes; family Stegostomatidae; genus Stegostoma; species Stegostoma tigrinum. The sequence goes on along the minus strand of NC_081359.1, from coordinate 184,222 downwards.
TCACCAAGGAGGGGGACATGATGGATGTTGAGGTTAGGGATAGATATTTGCTTACTCTAGGTCAAGTTGACATAAGGAAGGAGGAAGTGTTAGGTGTCCTAAAAGACATTAAGGTGGCCAGGTCCCCAGGTCCGGATGGGATCTATCCCAGGTTTCTGAGGGAAGCGAGAGAGGAAATAGCCGGGGCCCTAACAGATATCTTTGCAGCGTCCTTAGACATGGGTGAGGTCCCAGAGGATTGGAGACTTGCTAATGTTGTCCCCTTGTTTAAGAAGGGCAGCAAGGATAATCCAGGTAATTATCGACTGGTGAGCCTGACGTCAGTGGTACGAAAGCTACTGGAGAAGATACTGAGGGATAGGATCTATTCCCATTTGGAAGAAAATGGGCTTATCAGTGATAGGCAACATGGTTTTGAACAGGGAAGGTCATGTCTTACCAACTTAATAGAATTCTTTGAGGACGTGACAAAGTTGATTGATGAGGGAAAGGCTGTAGATGTCATTTACCTGGACGTCAGTAAGGCATTTGATAAGGTTCCCTATGGCAGGCTGATGGAGAAAGTGAAGTCACATGGGATCCAGGGTGTGCTAAATAGATGGATAAAAAACTGGCTAGGCAACAGTAGACAGAGGGTAGTAGTAGAAGGGAGTTTCTCAAATGGAGACCTGTGACCAGTGGTGTTCGACAGGGATCTGTGCTGGGACCACTGTTGTTTGTGATATATGTAAATGATCTGGAGGAAGGTGTAGGTGGTCTGATCAGCAAGATTGCTGATGACACTAAGATTGGTGGAGTAGCTGATAGTGAAGGGGGCTGTCAGAAATTACAGCAGAATATAGATAGACTGGAGAGTTGGGCAGATAAATGGCAGATGGAGTTCAATCCGGCCAAATGCAAGGTGATGCATTTTGGAAGATCAAATTCAAGGGCGAACTATACAGTAAATGGAAAAGTCCGAGGGAAAATTGATGAGCAGAGAGATCTGGGTGTTCAGGACCATTGTTCCCTGAAGGTGACAGCGCAGGTCAGGTGGTCAAAAAGGCATATGGCATGCTTTCCTTCATTGGGCGGGTATTGAGTACAAGAGTTGGCAGGTCATGTTGCAGTTGTATAGGACTTTGGTTCGGCCACATTTGGAGTACTGTGTGCAGTTCTGGTTGCCACATTACCAAAAGGATGTGGATGCTTTGGAGAGGGTGCAGAGGAGGTTCACCAGGATGTTGCCTGGTATGGAGGGTGCTAGCTATGAAGAGAGGTTGAGTAGATTACGATTATTTTCATTAGAAAGACAGAGATTGAGGGGGGACCTGATTGAGGTCTACAAAATCATGAGGGGTATAGACAGGGTGGATAGCAAAAAGCTTTTTCCCAGAATGGGGGACTCAATTACTAGGGGTCATGAGTTCAAAGTGAGAGGAGGAAAGTTTAAGGGAGATATGCGTGGAAAGTTCTTTACACAGAGGGTGGTGGGCGCCTGGAACGCGTTGCCAGTGGAGGTGGTAGATGCAGACATGTTAGCGTCTTTTAAGATATATTTGGACAGGTACATGGATGGGCAGGGAGCAAATGGACACAGACCGTTAGAAAATAGATGACAGGTGAGACAGAGGATCTTGATCGGCGCAGGCTTGGAGGGCCAAAGGGCCTGTTCCTGCGCTGCAGATTTCTTTGTTCTCTTTGTTCTTTGTTCATGGCTTAGGATGTAATTGATCATATCAGAGACTGCTGACAAAACTAGCAACGTAACGAGATCAAAGTTGAATGATTCTGATAGATCAAAAATGTTCTGAAAATTGCACTTCCTTTGTACTAATCCAAGCTCTAAATTTACCTGCCTTACCTGTCATACTCCTAGCATTAAAACAAATACACCTCAGTCCACCAGTTCCAATTTGTTCAGTAACCTCTCCCTTACTGTCTTTCCTCAAAGAGAGGCGTAGAGTCCTACAGTATGCGGACAGGCCCTTTGGCCCATACTGTTCCATGCTGACCTAAATGTCAATCTACACTAACCCTATTTCCTGCACTTGGGCATATCTTTCTAAACCTTTCCTATCCATGTGTTTGCCTAAATGTCCTTTAAATGTTGTTAATGTACCCGCCCCAACCACTTCTGCTGGCAGCTCATTCCATTTGCATGCCACCCTCTGTATTAAAAATTTGTCCCTCAGTTTCCCATGTATTCTCTCCCCTCTTATCGTAAACTGATGGTCTCTAGTCCTCGATTGCCCAACCCTGGGAAAAAGACTGAGTGCATTCATTCTTCCCATTCTTACACTTGTATAAGATGCCCCTCAGTCTCCTACACTCTAAAGAAAAAGTCCTAGCTTGTCCAATCTCTGCCTAAACTCAGTCCCTTGAGTCCTGGCAACATCTTTATAATCTTTATTTGCACTCCTTTCAGTTTAATAACACCCTTCTTATAGTGACGTGACCAAACTGAATAGAACACTCCAAGCATGGCCTCACCTGGGGAGGCGATAGCCGAGAGGTATTATCTCTGGACTGTTAATCCAGAGACCCAGATGATGTTCTGGGGACCCGGGTTTGAATCTCACTGTGGTGGATGGCGGAATTTGAATTAAATAAGTATCTGAAATTAACAGCCAAATGATGATTATGAATCCATTGTCGATTGTTGGAAAGATCCATCTGGTTCACTAGTGTCCTTTAAGGAAGGAAGCTGCCATCCTTACCTGATCTAGACTACATGTGACTCCAGGCCCACAGCAATGTGGTTGACTTATGGATATCCTTCGGGCAATTAGGGTCGGGCAATAAATGCTGGCCTAGTGAGCGACACTCTCATCCCGTTAATGATTTTAGAGAAAACAATGTCCTGAACAACTGCGACGTAACTTTCCAACTTCGATACTCAGCACCCTGACTGATGAAGGTCAGTGTGTCAAAAGCCTTTTTCACTGCCCTGTCTACCTGTGACTCCACTTTCAAAGAACCATGCACCTAAACTCCAGGGTCCTTCTGTTCTATTACACTCCTTGAGACCCTACCATTCACCATGAAATTCCTACCTTAATTTGATTTTCTAAAATGCAACACCTCACACTTATTTATATTAAACTCCATTTTGCCATTTCTTGGCCCATTTCCCCAGCTGATTCAGACCCTGCTGCAATTTCTAACAACATTCCTCACTGTCCAAAATACCTCCTATTTTAGTGCTAGCTGCAATCTTATTAATCACTCTCTGCTTCCTACCATCAAGCCAACTGTCTATCCAATTTGCCAGCTCTCTCTGGATTCCATGCAATCTGAACTTCCACAGCAGCCTGCCATATGGAATCTTATCTAAGGCCTTACTGAAATCAAAACAGACTACATCTACTGCCCTGCCCATATCAACACTCCTGGTCACTTCATTCACGAACTGTAAGAAATTTGTGAGGCATCCCACGCATGAAGCCATGTTGACTACTCCTGATCAAACCCTGTCTTTCTAGATGCAAGTACATCTTATCCCTCAGAATTTTCTCAAGTAACTTACCCACCTCAGCTGTTAAGCTTACTGGGCTCCAGTTCCCAGGATTTTCTTTGCATCACTTCTTGAAAAAGGGCACAACATTCACAACCCTTCAGTCTTCTGGGAACTAACAATGATGCAAATATATGGGCCAGGCCCCCCCACAAATTTTTCTCGAGCCTCTTGCAGGGTTCTTGGATCTATCTGCTCAGGACCAGGAGATTTATCCACCTTCATTTGTTCTAATACGCCCAATGCCTTCTGTGCTGTGATATGGACTGTCCCTATTTCCCCCAAGTTCCCAAGTCTTCATGCCCTTCTCCACAGTAAACAGAGAGGAGAAATATTCATTGAGGACCTCACCTGTCTCCTGCAGTTCCCCACATACATGTCCACTTTGGTCCTTGAGGGGTCTTATTCTCTCTTTAGTTATTCTTTTTCCTTTAATATACTTAATGAATCTCTTTGGATTCACCCTAATCTTCTCAGCCAAAGCTATCTTGTGTCCCCTTTTCACCCTCCTGATTTTCTTCTTCAGTAAACTCCTGTATTCTCCTATATAGCTCCATGGATTCCCTTTATCCCAGCTGCTGGTTCCTGAGCCATGTGTCCTTCTTGTTTCTGGTCAAAGCCTCAATATCTCTTGTCGTCTGGAGTTCCCTATTCCTGCCAACATTGCCCTTCACTCACTCAGGAACATATTGGTTTTGAACTCTAGCTATCACGGTTTTAAAGGCCTCTCACTTGCTGGAGGACCCTTTGCCTACAAGCGAACTACTCCAATCAACCCCTGCAAGTTGTGTCTAATTCCATCAAAATTTGCCTTGCCCCAGTTTAGAACTTGGCCCCGTGACCAGTTTTGTCTCTCCATCGATATTTTAAAATTAATAGAACTACGGTCACTGGTCCCAGAGTGCTCCTCCACTATCACATCGGTCACTTCTTCTGCCCTGTTTCCCAATGGTAGGTTGGGTTTTGCCTCTTCCCGAGTAGGACCCCCTACATACTGTTTAAGGAACACATTTAATAAATTCCACCCCATTTAAGCCCTGAACACTATGACAGTCCCAGTCTACATGAGGAAAATTAAAATCCCCTACTATGATAACTCAATTGCTCCTGCAAATCTCCCCAATCTCCCTGCATATTTGTTTCTCTCATTCCGGTTGACTATTTGGGGACCTATAGTACAACCCCCACAACATCACCACCTCCTTTTTATTTCTTAGCTTCACCCACAAAGCTTTACTGGATGATCTCAGCAGATCTGTGAATTAAAAATCAGAACAGTTCTGAGGAAGGATCACCGGACCTGAAACGTTAACGCTGATTTTTTATTCACAGATGATGCCAGATCTGCTGAGCTTTTCCAGTAGCTTCTGTTTGTGTTCCTTACTACTCACTGTGCTACTAACAAAATTCCCAACTGTACATCTCTCTGACCACCCCGCTTTTTCTTGGTTAGAAAAGCAGGGAGGAAACATCACAGTGCTGTAACAATTGTGGCTTGATTCCATGGTCTCCTTCTGCTGGAGGCTAGTCTTACCAGCCTTAGTGTCTGAATCCTCAGCCATTTTACATGCTGACCTACAGCTATGGGTCCTGCCCCTTCTCACACGAGTTTAAAATCTCTTGAATAGCACTAACAAACCACCCTGTCTGGACATAGCTGCCTCTCCAATTTAGTTGCAGTCCTTCTTGCCCAGATCCCACCTACCCTGGAAAACATCCCAATGATCCATATATCAGAAGCCCTCTGTCCTACACCAGATCTTTAGCTACGTATTTAATCACTATCTTCCTGTTCCTAATTTCACTGATGCTTGGCGTAATTCTCATATTATAACCGAGGGGTCCTGCTTTTCATCTTTCTCTCGATCTCCCTGAACCTACTTTTGCAGCACCTCATCTCTCTTTCTGTTTATGTCATCAGTACCAAAATGGACCACAACCTCTGGTTGATCACCTTCCTTCTTTAGAATATCCTGTGCCACTAACAGACATTTGTCTTGGCACCAGGGAGGCAGTACGTTATCCTGGAGTATCACTCACAGCCACAGAAATGCCTATCTGTGCCCCTGGCTGTAGAGTCTCTAATCACTACTGCTCGCCTACACATTGACCCTTCCTGCTGAACAACAGTGCCAATTGTGGGTGCCACTGATCTGGCTGCTGCTTTCTCCTGAGAGGCCATCACTTCCCCCATCCCCCAACAGTATCCACACGGTATCCCCATATCAGAGGGAAATGGCGACAGGGGACTCCTGCACTGCCCGCTCACACTTACTGATCTTCCCAGTGGTCATCCACCTCTTCTCTGTCTGTGTAGCCCTCGCAGGTGATGTGACCAGCTCACTAAATGTGCCATCTGTGACATTCTCAGCCTCATCGATGCTCCATTGTGAGTCCATCAACAGATCTGGGTACTCCATGCAGGGATCTTGGTGTCCATGTACATAGATCCCTGAAAGTTGCCACCCAGGTTGATAGTGCTGTGAAGAAGGCTTACGGTGTGTTAGGTTTTATTGGTAGAGGGATTGAGTTCCAGAGCCATGATGTCTAGCTGCAACTGTACATAACACTAGTGCGGCCTCACTTGGAATATTGTGTGCAGTTCTGGTCGCCCCATTACAGGAAGGATGTGGAAGCATTGGAAAAGGCGCAGAGGAGATTTACGAGGAAGTTGCCTGGTCTGGAGCGCAGGCTCTATGAACAAAGGCTGAGGGACTTGGGTCTGTTCTCATTGGAGAGAAGGATGCTAAGAGGGGATTTACTAGAGACATACAAGATAATCAGAGGATTAGATAGGGTGGACAGTGAGAGTCTTTTTCCAAGGATGATGACTTCAGCTTGTACAAGGGGGCATAGGTACAAATTCAGGGGTGATAGATTTAAGAGAGATGTCAGAGGCAGGTTCTTTACTCAGAGAGTGGTAAGGGCATGGAATGCCCTGCCTGCCAATGTAGTTAACTCAGCCACATTAGGGGCATTTAAATAGTCCTTGGATAAGCATATGGATGCTGATGGGATAGTGTAAGGGGATGGGCTTAGATTAGTTCATAGGTTGGCGCAACATCGAGGACCGAAGGGCCTGTTCTGCGCTGTATTGTTCTATGTTCTATGGAGCTACAGCTGAACATACTTCCTGCATACATAGTCAGTGTGCAGGCTGCAATTATCCCACATTGTAAAGGAGGAGTATACCATGGGGCTGAGTTCTACAACTTTGCAAACAGAACCTCACCCACTCATCACTGAGCTCAGGTCTCTCAATCACACTTCCACTCTTAACTGACAATCAGGCATGCTTCTAAAATATCTTCATATCAATTATTTTTTGCTAAGATATTGAATAACTCCGTCTAATGAAATGATTAAACTGTTCATTAAAGGTTCTTTCCATAAAAATAAATTTCAATGATTTTAAATCTGATTTCTCAGAGACGGAAGAGAAAATGATAAAGCACACTGCGAGTTTGTTGAGAGCACGGTGATCTCGGGATTGTTCATACTTGTGTTAAGTGTCTGCAATTCAAAGACCTTCAGCTCAGTTACTGGAACATTGTATTAGAAGCAGCCACAGCATTCAGATAAGCAGAACATTTGAATTTGGGTGATGGGGGAAGTGATGGCCTCTCAGGAGAAAGCAGCAGCCAGATCAGTGGCACCCACAATTGGCACTGTTGTTCAGCAGGAAGGGTCGATGTGTAGGCAAGCAGTTGTGATTAGAGACTCTACAGCCAGGGACACAGATAGGCATTTCTGTGGCTGTGAGTGAGATTCCAGGATAACGTACTGCCTCCTGGTGCCAAGACATATGTCTGTTAGTGGCACAGGATATTCTAAAGAAGGAAGGTGATCAGCCAGAGGTTGTGGTCCATTTTGGTACTGATGAATGGCATTATGTGCTAAGCATGTGTTGGGTGCCAGAATGCAATGATGGGGGAACCATAGCTTTTTACTTTGGTACTTTTTACTTCCTGACAGGTACAAGGTTCAATTAAATTACAAGGTACAATGAAATCAATAATACATTGCAATCTCTGCAGCAGGAATCATAAGTATCAAAGATTGTGTCTCCTCATGTCTAGGGGTAGGAGAGAGAATCCTGTCATTGTTGACCAACAAACATATGCAGAACCAGAAATGGTGCTCTGGCGAGTTTTGGGAAGATTTGTAGCTCAGGTTGAGGTTCTGGATGTGAATTTGCTTGCTGAGCTGGAAGGTTAGTTTTCAGATGTTTTGTCACCATTCAGTGAACCTCCAACAAAGCGCTGGTGTTATGTCCCACTTTCTATTTATCTGGTTAGGTTTCCTTGGGTTGGTGATGTCATTTCCTGTGTTGGTGATGTCATTTCCTGTTCTTTTTCTCAGGGTGTTCATGGTGTTCTGCTGAGTGAATTTGAGGAATTATGGTTGAAGTTAAAAAGTAGCCCGACTTCAATAGGGATATCAGATTTAATGATAGAATGCTTTTTTAGAAAAATGATGCATTAGGAGAGGGAAAGGCAGGACTAAGTTTCACAGGCCTCAGGCAGCAGTAATTAGGGGGAGAAAAAGATTGTCGAACTGGGTAAGGCTCTATTTAAATGAGGTCGTGGTCAGTGACTTGCTGAATTGAATAACTATTGCAGTAGAAAGGCCTATTAGCTAAAAGAGAAAGTGGGTGGGGGGGGGAGTATCAGAAAAATTCAAAAGCAGCAAGATAATTTTCAAGTTTTTATAGAGTTATACAGTATTTTGGGTAAATGTAAGTAAAAAGCATCAGGATGAGACGCTAGTGACCAAGGTAACATAAAAAACAGTTCTAAATAGGAGGAAGGGTAACTCACCTAATAAAGGTTTGGGATAAAGACAGTGGAGAGAAAGGATTTTAGTGCAGAGAAAAAGACATAAACTTAGTTTAAATGGAGCTAAGAAACAGCAAGAAGAGACAACACTGGGAGTTTTAATGGGCCAATTAACTGTAATTGTAACATGAGCAGATATAAACAAAGAATTTAGAGGGCCATCTATTACAAATAACACAGTTACCATGGGGGACAGGGCACATAAAATTAACACATACTAAAATGAACTAGAAATATATTAGTCCAGAATTAAAGTATTTTTTTAAGGAAAGGTCAAGACTTACCAATATTAATTTCATCATCAGTCTCTGCATCACCAATGCATTCAAATTGAAAATCCTGTAATGACTGTGAAAACCTCTGAACTGCTGCAGACAAATCTGTCAATACAACGTACAAATAGTAGATTTAACCTAATGTTCCAGAGATAAAAACTCAAACAAGTTGATAACTCTAACAGCAAACAGTTCAAAAACAGCTGTGTATAATTATGCCATAGCCATGCTCATAATTTTAAATAAAATTTGTGAATCTCCACAGACATTATTCACTATTCAATTCCTTAAGGACTAGAATTTTGTAGACGTACTCTCGTTAAGAATTATCCTACTGCAGGAGTTAGATTTCTTTTCCCTTCAAGATCACAAAGTCCAACCACTGCCAAGTAAACACAAATTTAAATTAGCAAAGAATTGTTTCCAATCTGTGTTCACATCTCTTTGTTTGCCTGTTACAACAACAAGATGCATACATTCTGTCACTGTTATTTCCTGCTGAAAGAGATGTTCTCTTCACAATATGTTTCAATTTGCATGGTGTGTATATCTGTATATATGATACATATAATACATACATTTCCTGGCAATATGCTAAAATGAAAAAAAAACTGAGCAAGTACTTTTTTGCTGCTCTGTGTGATTTACTTCATTAGCTGCTAAATGGTAAATATTTCATATCGACATGTAAAATATGTTTACTTGTATTGATCAGGATTTTCCAATGGTCAGACATTCTCTGCAACATAACAGTCAAAACTGGACTTGGCACATTAATTCTGTTTTCTCTCCACAGGTGCTATCAGTATTTCTTCAATATTCTCTGTTTGTATTAGAGATAGATTTTTAAGTTGGCCACAGTACACATGATGTGAAAAGGTGCTATATATGTTCTTTTGATTTCAACCTATCATATATAACATTTGGAAGCAAGTGTCCACAAAGCTGATTCCACCATTCAATTAGATCATATTGATTAATACTGCAACTCCATGTACCTGCCTTTGAAATGTAAACATTCAACATCCTGACTGAATAAAATTCTACATGTACTGCCAAATTATTCTATAGAACAGAGTTTACACCTCTGTTTACACATAGTGCTGGAGATTTCAAAGTGTGCTTCTGCTACCAACTATTCAAACCAGTAAAGATGCCAGTGAGAAAAAAATTACTCACGTAAGGGAGCATTAGAGATGGGTATTTTAACACCACTGTTGTCATATCTGCACCATCCATTCCCTGCAGCACTAAGCTTCAAGAACTTTCTGTAAGCTTTTATAACCAAATCAACAAAATATTTAAGGAAAATGCAAATTGTAAACAGCTTGTTAAATGACCTTATGAAATTTCTTCTGAATTTTCTGTTACAGTCCAAAGAGATTAATCTCTATTCCTGATCAAGGAAATCCTGCAAAGTTGAAAACCCTGTTCTGAAACCCTGGAAAGTTACTACTCCTATTACTGGTGAAACTAACAATATGCAGCTGAGGCTTTCAAGCAACATCGTCAACTTTGATGGAGTGTTTTCCAAAGGAACATTGTTTTAATAAAAGTGCTTGTAAAGTACGAATTAGATTACAAAATACCAAATAGATGAGAATCTTGTAAGAGGTCTTACTCAAAAGCCACAATCATACACATTAGTGGATTATAACTAAAGTATTTTCCCACATATTGTTCTGAAATATCTCCTTGCAAATGTTCCAATATGCAGCTATTTACATTAAATATCTATTCTGGTTATCTGCTGCACTGAACTCATGTTCCCATGCAAGTGTTTTTAGTTTTTACCGAGAAAAGGGGGAGAAAGGAGCAAAATAGCAAAATCCCTATGGTTAATATGCTTTCAACAGATGCCAAAGATCCTGTGTATTTCATTCCCTAGACAATTCCCTACATTGTATGTTTTCAAGCACTTACAATACAACGAGTAAAACCTAATATGAAAACATAAAGCAAATACTGCAGGAGTTGGAATTCTAACACAAAACCAGAAAGTGTTGAAAATGCTCAGTGGGACATTGTTTCTGAGACAGAAACACAAGTAATGTTTTGAGCGCATTATAATTCTTCTCATAAAATGTAAAATGGCATCTGGATGGATATATGAATAGGAAGCATTTCAAGGAAGAGAGGCCAAATGCTGGCAAATGGGACTAGATTAATTTAGGATATCTGGTTGGCATGGATAAATTGGACTGATGGGAATGTTTCCATGCTGGAGAGCTCAATGACTCTGACTCTTCTTCAGAAAATGTTTATTTTTTCTGTATGAATGGTATCACCACTTTAAACAAACACCATTCCCACTCACCACAAAGATAAGTGGGGAGCTGATTTATTGCTTTTTACTCACTAGCAATTAAGTGACTGAGTTATGTTGGATACTTTCAGTTGATCTGAAAACAATCTCTTACATAAGTGCCACACTACCAGCAGTTGTGAAGGCTATCATAGCTCCAGGTCTTATGCACTCGTATCCTTTCAAATCATCACAAGTAATATTGAACTAACTTAAATCAATACGCTTTAAGATGCAAAACAGAAATGACAGGTGAGATAAATGAAATAAAGTTCAGAAAGAGTAATGCAACATAAGCTCATTGATATATAATCATGTGAATTTCCAAATCCTGTCCTTGCACACCCCACTATGAATGAATTAAATATCCTGATGTCTAATTCAAGCTGCTTCATAGACATTTAAATTTGTAATCACATCACCAAAATTTCCTCCAAATCCTGTTTACAAACAACAGGGGTCCCAGCACTGAACCATGCCAACCCAGGATCTTCAGGCAGGAAAACAGTTTCCACTGCAACTCTTTATGTTGTGGGACTAAGAAAGTTCTGTATCAGTCTTGCCAGCTCACTGAAGATCTCTAGTGGCTTTTTCACCTTTTGTATCAGCATGCCACGAGGGACTTTTGTCAAAGACCTTGCAAATACCAATACAGACTACCCTTACCTGCCCTGCCTTCATCAATGATTTTTGTCACTTCCTCAAAAACCTCAACAAATTTGTGAGGCACAATCTTTCCAGCACAACGCTATGTTGCCTGTCTCTGATAATTCCACACTTTTGTGCATGAGTAAATCCAATAACTAAGAACCTTCTATAATAATTTCACTACCACTGATATTCAATAACAAATGATGTTCCTTCAGCTGGGTTTCCTAAGTTATTACAATTAGCAAGATACAAGAGCCTGAGGAATATACTGCCTGTGCAAAATTAGTTATTTGGAATAAATATCTGTGAGATTTCTTAGTACATGACAGCCATGTCCAATTTCTTTCATTAAGGGAGATTGCATAAACATTAATGAATCTGGTAAAACATCCAAATGGAGGAACACTCACACTTTTGTCCACTACATCAGCAGTGGCCAAAAGAGCTAGTTTATTTGTCAAGAGGGAAAAACTTCCTTGACTTTGTTCTTACAACCTGGCACAGTTGCATCTGTCCATGACAATATCAATGACAGTGACCATTGTACACTCCAATCTGGAAACAAAATCCTATTTCCATCATGTTATATGGCACTATCACCACGCTAAATGCAATAACACTTTGGGATGATCTAGCAACTATAGACAGGTATGTATGAGGTGCTGTGGGGCTATAAACAGTGACCAAATTGCACTCCAGCAGAAACTGTAACTTCATGCATGGCATATTCTCACATATTTTCCTTCAACTAGCTGAAGCGTCAAGGAGATTTGCGTGAGAAACGCTCAAGCTCACATAATTATTTTTCCTCTCATCCGGCAGTGGGGTGGGACCCGAAGCAGCAGTGAGACAAGAGAAGGTTCAGGCTGGTACAGAAGTTAAACAGAGCAAGTTAAATAGACAAGTCAGGCAAGAGGAAGGTAGGGAACAAGGAAAAACTGTTGAATTAAGACAAATTTATTTCAATGCAAGAGACCTGACAGGCAAGGCAGATGAACTCAGGCATGCATGGAACATGGAACTGGGATATGATTGCTATTACAGAAATATGGCTGAGGGAGGCACATGACTGGCAGCTCGATATTCCAGGGGACAGGTGCAACAGGCAGGATAGGACGGGAGGCAAAAGAAGAGGGGGAGTAGGGATTAGGGATTTTGACAAAGAAAATATCATGGCAGTACTTAGAGAGGATATTACTGAGGGATTGTCCAGTTAAACTTTATGGATGGAACTGAGAAATAAGAAGGGGCTGATCACTTTCGTGGTATTGTACTACAGGCCACAAATAGTCAGTGGGAAATTGAGGAGTAGGAATGTAAAGAGATTGAAGACAGCTATAACAATAAAGGCATGTAATAGTCTGGAATTTTAACTTTCGAAAAGTAGACTAGGACAGCCACAGTGTTAAGAGTTTGGATGGAGAGCAATTTTTTTGAAGTGTGTTCAAGAAAACTTGCTTAATCAATAAGTAGATGGCTCTATTAAAGAAGGGGCAAAACATGACCTTCTCTTGAGAAATAAGATAGGGCAACTGACTGTGGTGTTAGTGGGGGAGAAGTTTTTGGAGAAATTTATAATTCTATTAGTTTTAAAATAATTATGGAAAAGGATAGATCTGGTCCACATGTTAAAGTTCTAAACTAGAGCAAGCCAATTTTGCTTTCATTAGACAGAAGCTTTCAAAAATTGATAGGGGAGGCCATCAGTTTGAGATGGCTGGCAGAGACAGCATGTTCCTGCTAGTGTGAAGGACAAGGCTGGCAGGAATAGGTCATGATAAAGAAGGAGGCATATATGTCAGATATAGACAGGTGGGATCAAGTGAATCGTCAGATGACTTATAAGGGTTGTGGGAATACACTGACGAGGGAAATCTGAGGGGTCAAAAAGGGGATATGAGGTAGCTTTGGAGAATCCAAGGAGATTCTTCAAGTATATTATGGGCAAAAGAGTAACTAGGCAGAAAAGGGTCCCTTAAAGATCAATGAGGAAGAGCTTTTAGACCAGAAATAGGGAGAAACTTCTTCAGCGAGAGAATGGTGAATCTGGAATTCACAGAAGGCTGTGGAGGCCAGGTCATTGAGTACATTTAAGACTGAGATAGATAGGTTCTTGATTATCAAGGGGATCAAGGGTTACGGGGAGAAAACAAGAGAATGGGTTGAGGAACTTATCAGCCATGATTGAATGGCAGAACAGACTCAATGGGCTGAGTGGCCTAATTTCTGTCCAATGTCTGAGGGTCTTATGGTCACCTTTGGAGTGCTGCTGTGCACAATTCTGGCTGCCCTGCTCTAGAAAGGATATTATTAAACTGGCAAGACTGTGAAAAAGATTGACAAGAATGTTACCAGTACTAAAGAATTTGAATTATAAGGAGAGGCTGGATGGGCTGGGACTTTGCTTCCCTGGAGTGTAGGAGCCTGAGAGGTGACCTTAAACAGTTATACCTAAACTGCTCCCACTCCTCAGCTTTGTTTTTCTTCTCTAGCCAATTTCTATGCCTCTTCCTGGACCGAATACCATCTCTAATTTCCTTGTAATCCATGGTCAGGCCACTTATCCAGCTTTACTTTTGTGCCTGACAGGAATGAACAGTTAACCAAAGAACTGCAAATGCTGGAAATCAGAAACAAAATCAGAAATTACTGGAAAAGCTCAGCAGGATAGGCAGCATATGTGCAGAGAAAGCAGAGTTACTGTTAACTGAGGAATGTTAACACTGGAATTAGTAATTGTTGGAGTGCTTTCTGAATTTTTTCCATTCTCTTTCCACTGTCATCCTTTTAGGTAGCATTGCTCAATTCATCACAGCCAACTTTGGCCTTATGCCATCATATTTTCTCTATTCAGAACTCTATCTCGGACCTTACTCTCAGAATCTACAAGTCACTCTCCATCCTGATGAAGGATTCTGTCCCATTATGGCTACTCATCCCCAAGAAGCCCTGTACAACTCGATTGCCAATTATTCTTTTTCTCATTACACAACACCCAGTCTATTGTGACCTGTTCTCCAGTTCGTTCTTCAAACTTATTAGACCAGAAAACCATCTTGTATACACTCCAGGAATTCCTTCTCTATTCTTTTAAAATTTAATTTGCACAATCTATATGCAGATTAAAGTCACCAGTAATTTCAGATGTTCTTTTTATTGCATGTGTCTCGAATTTCCTGTTTAACACTATTCTCAACATCACCCTCACAGTTTGGGGGTCTATATATAACTAATGTTTCTTTTGCCCCTTGGTACTTCTCATATCTACCCATATAGATTCCACATCATCAGAGCTAACATCCTTCCTCACATTGTGTTAATTTCCTCTTTAACCAGCCATACAACTCTACAGCTTTTTCTTTTTTGTCTGTCCTTCCTAAAGACTGAATATCCCTGGATTATCATTTCCTAACCCCAGTCACCCTACAGTCTCCATAACCTTAAATTTATACCACCTACTTTCACCTATTTGTATGATTAATTCACCCACTTTATTGCTAACACATTGAGGCACAATACTTAATGTTTGTTATGTTAACATTACTTGGCCCATTTCCATTATTATTCATCATGGCCCTGTTTGATTATGGCCCTTGATTTTTCTGCAAATCACTTTTCTTATTCTGCTTTCTATCTGTTGTTCGTATCCTTGATTCTCCTTTTTCTGACTTGTTCCTGCCATTTTAATCTCAAGCCTCCCTAGCCACTCTAACAAATATACCCTGGGACATCAAATTTGGTCTTGCCCAGATATAAACCCATTCAGTTTGTATTGTTCCTACCTTCCTTCGAACCAGTCTCAATGCCCCAGGAATCTGAAACCTTTCCCTTTGCCCCATGTCTTCAGCCTTTTCTTTTAATTCACTCATGAAATATGGTCATCGCCAGCTGATCAGCACTTATTGTCTGTCCCTATAAGCCTTTGATAAGCTGGTCATGAGTTATCTTCTTGAACTGCTGCAGTCCACAATGCTGCTAGGAATGCTGAAGGAACAGTGATATATTTCTAAATCAAGATTGATGGTGGCTTTGAAGGGAACTTGCAAGTGGTAGTATTATTATGCATCTGCCACTCTTGTTCTTCTAGATGGAAGTGGTTGTGGGTTTGGATAGTATCATAAAAAGAACAAGATACAAATTTGAAATCTCCCTGTAAATCTTGTCGACACTTAACAGGAATCATATGCACAACCATGAAATTTGTCATACTCAATGCCATGAAGAATGAGTAAAATACTAAAACCAACAGATAAAATGGAAACAAAAACAAAGTTGTTGGAAAATTTCAGCAGGTCTGGCAGCATCTGTCAAGGAAAAAACCGATTTAATGTTTTGGGTCCAGTGACCCTTCCTCAGACCCTTCTCTGAAGAAGGGTCACCAGACCCAAAATATTAACTCTGCTTTTGCCTTCACAGATGCTGCCAGACCTGCTTAGATTTTCCAGCAACTTTGTTTTTGTTCCTGATTTACAGCATGTGCAGTTCTTTTGGTTTTTATTTAGTAGATAAAATGGAAAGACAGACAAAAGATTCAAATCAGAAACATACTCTTGAGATACCAGACAACAAATCCCCATTACTCGGTTCTTAGACTCAGTTCAATAAAAAGCATCTACATGTAATGTGAAATGAGTTTTTCAAGTTAACTAGCAAAAGTTGAGATAATTTTAACAATGAAAGAAGCCTGGCTGACTCAAGGTTTAAATTAAGTAAAACAAAAGACACGGCGCAAGTTAACAAAAATCAAGCACAGATCTTGAAACTTATGTCAGAAGCTTCCATCAGACAGCTAATGCAAGGACATTGTGTGGTCCACCAAATGAATTGAGTATTTGTAGAATTTTGCAATATTTGTACAGTTTGACAAAACATCAGACCAGTAAGCTCCCTTGAAAAGTCTTAACATTGAGAAGAAAGATGTAGGGAGGAACAGTCCTTTTTTAATGTGTGGGTGAACAGATTATGTGCAATTAACATAGCATTTGGAAAACTCATTCAATCATCCACCCATTAGTTCATTTAAGGACTGGTATGCTAGTATGGCAAGTTTTTTGGTGAATCCCAGGTCTAGATGTTGGCTCTTCAAGCCAACGCAAGGAAGGGAAAATTGCATCCTTTGATTTCAGTGTTTATCTTCATCACATTCTAAAAAGGAACTGAAACATAATTATTTCAAACAACTTTACTCCAAAAAATCCAAGAAATGCATTTGCTGATGTATACAGAGGATTAAATTGATGAAATAGTTTTGACAAGAACAGAATACCACCTCTCCTCCCATTCTTCAATATCATCCAAAACTCTCCCTACCAATTGTTTAAGAAAAATGTACACACAATTTGAATATAAGTTATTTTGTGAGGAAATATTAAACACTTCTCTTTGTAGAGAGTCCCTTGTGGTGACTTAATTGAAGGTGAGTGCATGAGATCTAAGGTGGATTAGTTCAATGCACAATGATCAGACTCTACCATATTTGGGACCAGTGGCACTCACAGGATCTAACAGATAGGTTTGTTTGCTCCCTCTGGTGCTTTTGGCTTCCATGCCAACAAAGCCTCTCAATTTCACAAAATGTGTGACCGCTTCAAGGATACTTTGAGAATAGCCCTGAAGCATTTTTACTATCATCCTGAAAGAATCCTGATGTAATCAAGTTCAGAGTTGAGCATTTGTTTCAAAACTCTGGTGTCAGGCCTATGAACAACATGCCCTGCCTAGTGAGGCTGGCTTTCATTGATTAGCACCTTGATGAAAAGCATGTTGATTCGGTAGGTTGGTGCTGTGGATTGTTCAAACTTCTGAGGCATTCCAGAACATAAGGATTACTGCTGTGTTGTATTTGAAACCTTAGCCCTCACCTACTGCATACAAAAGGAACATGACAGGAGCTGGTATGCCACTTGTAGTATCTTACAAACCATCAAATAGAAGGGTAGGCTATAATAATCTCACTGAAATTTGTCCAAGATTGTGACAGAGTAGGGCGCTCCAGTCAGAGCTCCTCTGCTCTGTCTCTTCTTTTCCTTTTACTCTTTTTTCCTCTATTCTTGAGTTTTTTTAAAACTTAAATGTTAACTCACTCAAATTTAATCGGAAGGGAATGGAGGATGCATTCCTGGACCGGAGGCTGTCATGGGAGGTGAGTCCCAGACGGGAGGTCGCATGGAGACGCGAGTCCCAGATGGGAGATCATCGTGGGGAGGTGAGTCCCTTGCAGACTGGAGGCGAGGCCTCTAGTTTTGAAGACCAACATTGTCTGGAGGCTCGACCCGGTGGGGTCTGTGCTGGCATGGACCTGGGTGAAAGGAGTGTAAATCAAATATTTCCCTCCCGCCTCTTAATTCTTATGCTGGACTTTTATTCATTATTCTTTCAAATGTACCAAATACTTACGTATCTATACCTAGGTATCTTGTACCTAAGATGGTACCATTACAAAGTTTTCACTGGACACGTTCATATGCACATGACAATACAGCTAACTCAATTCAAAGCATATTCTTAAATCAGTCCATCTCATAGGTATATTAAGTATGACTAGTTGCAATAAGAATATTTAATGAAAGCCCTCTTATAGCACAAAGGTAGTGTCCCAACCCCTGGACCGAGAGATCTGGGTTCAAGTCCCACCTGCTCCAGAGGTGTGTAATAACACCTCTGAACAGGTTGCTTAGAAAATAAAAATTTAATGAGACAGTGATTGTGTTAAGGGCAAACCGTAAGAACAATTTCTGAAGTGTGTTCAGGAGGTAATGCTTTTCAACATCAAAAAATATCCGATTAACAGACTGGGGTGGGAGGAGGGCTATGCCAGTAGGAGGTGAGTGTAGTGACCGTACCTAAGGAGAATGTGCCGAGGAAGCTGAAAGTTCTGAAGGTACAGAAACCACCGGGATCAGATAGATTACATCCCAGGGTTCTGAAGGAAATAGCTGGGGATATTGTGGGGCCCATTAATGGTGATCTTTCAGGAATCACTGGAGTCAGATAGGGTCCCAGAGGACTAGAAAATAGATAATGTAATACCCTTGTTTAAGACAGGGAGGCAGAAAATACAAAATTATAAGCCAGTTAGTGTGACTTCAGTTATTGGTAAGGTTTTAGAATCCACTGTTAATGATGAGATTGTGGAGCACTTGGTAGTACATGGTAAAATAGGGCTGAGTCAGCAATCTCTGATGAAGGGTCCAGGCCCGAAACGTCAGCTTTTGTGCTCCTAAGATGCTGCTTGGCCTGCTGTGTTCATCCAGCTCCACACTTTATTATCTCGGATTCTCCAACATCTGGTCCAGTTCTGGTCACCGCATTATAGGAAGGATGTGGAAGCTTTGGAAAGGGTGCAGAGGAGATTTACTAGGATGTTGCCTGGTATGGAGGGAAGGTCTTACGAGGAAAGGCTGAGGGACTTGAGGCTGTTTTCGTCAGAGAGAAGGCGGTTGAGAGGTGGCTTAACTGAAACATATAAAATAATCAGAGGGTTAGATAGGGTGGATAGGGAGAGCCTTTTTCCTAGGATGGTGACGGCGAGCACGAGGGGCATAGCTTTAAATTGAGGGGTGAAAGATATAGGACAGATGTCAGAGGTAGTTTCTTTACTCAGAGAGTAGTAGGAGAATGGAACGCTTTGCCTGCAACGGTAGTAGATTCGCCAGCTTTAGGTACATTTAAGTCGTCATTGGATAAGCATATGGACGTACATGGAATAGTGTAGGCTAGTTGGGCTTCAGATAGGTATGACAGGTTGGCACAACATCGAGGGCCGAAGGGCCTGTACTGTGCTGTAATGTTCTATGTTCTATGTTCTATGTTCTATCTGCAGTTCCCATTATCTCTGAGTCAGCAATGCTTTGTCAAGGGCAGGTCATGCCTCAGAAATCTGTTAGAATTATTTGAGGAGGTAATCTCTAAGTTAGACAAAGGAAAGCCAGTGGAAATGATCAACATGGAATTATAGAAAGCCACTGACAAAGTGTTGTAAACTGCGGCTGCTAAATAAGAGCCTATGGTGTGCAGGTCAGACACTGGCACGAATAGAGGACTAGCTGCCTGGCAGAAGGCAGAGAGTGGGGATAAAGGCCTCTTTTTCAGGGTGACAACTAATGGCTAGTGAAGTTATGCAGGGATCAGTGTTGGGACCACAATTTTCATGTTATATATCAACAATCTGGACGAAGGAACTGAGGGCATTTTTGTTAAATTTGCAGATCACACAAAGGTGGAGGGGCAGATAATGTTGAGGAAGCAAAAAGGCTGCAGAAGGGCTTGAACAAGCTATGAATGGGAAAAGAAGTGGCAGAAGGAAAACAATGCAGGAAAGTGTGCGGTTATGCATTGATAGGAAGAATAGAGGTGAAGGCTATTTTTTAAATGGGGACAGACACCACAAATTTGAAGCACAAAAAGTCTTAGGATTCCTAGTTCAGGATTCTCAAATACTGAGACATAATGAAAGGTGTTTTATGTGCTTTACATGCAAAATGCATCAGAGTAGCAGAACAGAGTGCAAAATACAGTCTTACAGCAGCAGATGAAGGTGCAGAGAGACAGATCAATATTAATGTTTGACAAGTTTGTTCAAAAGTCTGATAACAGCAGGGAAGAAGCTGTTCTTTATGACTGTAAGATGTAAATTAGGAGGAGCCTGAGGCTGCTGTGCCCACATTCCCAGCTCTCCATGTCAATGTTTCACTCCCTTGCTTATCAAGAATGTACCTCCAAGTGCTTTAAGAAGAACATTCAAAATATTCATGACACTGTCAGAAAATAAATTCTCAACTCTAGCTGACATGGGTGACCCTTATCTATAAAGAGTGACTCCTTGTTCTAGTCTCACACTTGTTCTAGTCTCACACTTTCAACTTCCTTAATGCATTGAAATTTGAATCCAATAACTTCTTTCACTGTGTCTTTTCAATCTTACCCAAACCCAATTCAGCCAGTACAGTCACACCCACATAATGATGCCTCATACACACCACTTCCACTTTCAAATAACATGGAGAATGGACAAACTGTGTTTCAATAAAATGGAGTCACGAATGGTCAGGTGGCCTCCCTGTTTGTTTCCAAATGTGCATGAAACTGCCCAAGGCTGAAAGTAATATCTTGTCTGGACAAAAATGCAAACTACCTTTTGGAGAGATAATGGAACTGCAGATGCTGGAGAATCCAAGATAACAAAGTGTAGGGCTGGAAGAACACAGCAGGCCCAGCAGCATCTCAGGAGCAAGGGTCTAGGCCCGAAACATCAGCTTTTGTGCTCCTAAGATGCTGCTTGGCCTGCTGTGTTCTTCCAGCCTCACATTTTGTTATCTTAAACTACCTTTTGCAGTACTCTTAAAAGATTAAAAATGACACGGGTTTCATGTGATTTTACCAGCTATTGTTTTTAAATGCCTACAAGATTCCCTGCTGTTCCATTAGCTATCCGCCCCCACCACCACCACCACTTTTTCCACAGCACAAAACCCAATCCTTTTCTACTTCTCTCTTCAGTTCTGTGGACTTTGAAGTTAACTCTATTTCTTTCTGCACAGATGCTACCAGACCTGCTGAACTTCTGTAGTATTTTCTATTGCTAGTCCACACAAACCTGGTGACTACAGAACAGACACCACAAAATAGGTGGTGAAAGAAAAATCTTATCGAAACTGAAAACGAATTATCAAGATTCAAATCCAATTGTGTGTCAATGCTAACACAGAGGCCATCAATGTGGACAGTGGGAAAACTAATGCTATATTCTCATGACAGGGACAATCTTGTGATGAGAATACTTCCACAATCATTTTGAGATCATCCGCAGAAGTTAATCAGTTTGGGAGAGAAAGAGGCCATAGTGGAAAAAATCCTGTTAAAGGCAGAACTGCAGGAATTCATTTTCACTTCAACTGAAACAAAGTCAAAAACTATTGCTCTGTAGCTTTCTGTTGTCTATTAAGCTCCTCTATTCTTCCTGCCAAAGTGCTTTATCTCGCATTTCCCAATGTTACATTCTATCAAGATTTTGTCCACTTACGTAACCTGTCTATATGCCTGTCATCTTCATCATATGCCTTTTCCATCTATTTTTGTGTCATTCATCTGAGACCATAATATATATTGTAAATAATTGTGCCAGAGTGGTGACACTATACAGCATGTCTCAATGTATTTTGTAACAAAATACACATGACAATAAATAGCTCAAATCAACTTTCTGTCTTCTAATATTCAGTCAATCCTGTTTCCATCTAACATGCTGCCTCAAGACAATAGGCTCTTGTCCAATTAAGTAGCCTAATGTGTGAGACCTTATCAAATACCTTCTGAAAATTCAAATATATTGCATCTTCTGCTTCCCCTGTTACCTCCACAAAGAATTCTAGTAGATTTGTCAGAAATGATTTCCCTTTCATGAAACTACACAGACTCTGCTTGGTCTTATTATGTATTTTTAAATGTTCTGCTATCACATTCTATATAATTGATTAACTTTTTTTTGAGGTAATTGGTCTATGGATGCCAGTTTTTAGGTCAATGGTAACTCCTGTTGATATTGCCCACAAAGGTTTCAGCCATGGTAAAGCCATTTAATGTCGATAGGAGAATATTAAAATCTCTCTGTTTGCAGATGGTTGTTGACTGCTGCAAATGTCATGTATTAGGTGGAATGTTATCCAGCTCTTTCTATATATGAACACATATCAGTAATACAGATATCAGAGAAGAATCAAGCCATCAGACTTTGAATTGTAAGGATCATGGTGAAACTTGTGTCATTGGAGTCAGGAGTAAAGTGACCATTAAGCATATTCTTAGGCCTGCAGTTGGAGGTAGGGAATCTCAGGAGTGATGCTGATCAGGATGATATGCTGTTTGTTTATCCTTATCCAATTTGGCATAAGGCACACATTGATTCATCCTGAAGCCTTGCAATGTTAAATTTTACCGAATGCTGGAACGACACACAATAAGCAGCCCATTTAAGTCCATCTTGGCACCCATAATCCCCTCCCAACAGATTCATTTTGAGCTTCTCTACCATTTTCCTTGCTTAATTGTTAGTTTACACTGGCATTCATTTCAAGATGGCTGGAATGCAACAGTTGGGATGTACTATTGAGGCTACTTAGGTGGAAGTCAGGCCGCATTTGGAATATTATGAGCAATTTTGGGCCCTGTATCCAAGGATGGATGTGCAGGCACTGGAGGGAGACCAAAGGACGTTTACAAGAATGATCCCAGGGATGAAGGGCATGTCTCATAAAGAGTGGTTAAGGACTCTGGGTCTGAATTCAACGTAGTTTGGAAGACTGAGGGGGATCTCATTGAAAGTAGCATAATTCTGACAGGCCTGGATAGAGTGGATGCGGAGAAGATGTTTCCACCAGTAGAAGAGATTAAGACCTAAGGGCACAGCCTCAGAGTGAAGGGACAATGGAGATGAGGAGGGATTTCTTTAGGCAGATGGTGGTGAATCTGTGGAAATCGCTGCCACGAAAGGCTGTAGACGTCAAGTCACTGCACAGATACAAGTCAGTGACAAATAGGCTCTTGGTTAGTAAGAGGATCAAGGGTTACAGGGAGAAGGCAGAAGAATGATGCACTTTGGTAGGAGTAACCGGAAGGCAAAGTACAGGGCTAATGGTAAGATTCTTGGTAGTGTAGATGAGCAGAGAGATCTCGGTGTCCATGTACACAGATCCTTGAAAGTTGCCACCCAGGTTGACAGGGCTGTTAAGAAGGCATACAGTGTTTTAGCTTTTATTAACAGAGGGATCGAGTTCCGGAACCAAGAGGTTATGGTGAAGCTGTACAAAACTCCGGTGCGGCCGCACTTGGAGTATTGTGTACAGTTCTGGTCACCGCATTATAAGAAAGATGTGGAAGCTTTGGAAAGGGTGCAGAGGAGATTTACTAGGATGTTGCCTGGTATGGAGGGAAGGTCTTACGAGGAAAGGCTGAGGGACTTGAGGTTGTTTTCGTCAGAGAGAAGGCAGTTGAGAGGTGGCTTAACTGAAACATATAAAATAATCAGAGGGTTAGATAGGGTGGATAGGGAGAGCCTTTTTCCTAGGATGGTGACGGCGAGCACGAGGGGGCATGGCTTTAAATTGAGGGGTGAAAGATATAGGACAATGTCAGAGGTAGTTTCTTTACTCAGACAGTAGTAAGGGAATGGAACGCTTTGCCTGCAACGGGAGTAGATTCGCCAACTTTAGGTACATTTAAGTCGTCATTGGACAAGCATATGGACGTACGTGGAATAGTGTAGGTTAGATGGGCTTCATATCGGTATGACAGGTCGGCACAACATCGAGGGCCAAAGGGCCTGTACTGTGCTGTAATGTTCTCTGTTCTATGAATGGAGTTGAGAAACATATCAACCTTGATCAAATGGCCAAGCAGACCTGATTGGCCGAATGGACTAGTTCTGCTCCTACACCTATCATCTAACTTCAGTTGAAGCTTAGCACTCCAGTAAGAAAATATTAGAACCAATGAACATAATATCCAAACCCACAGTTAGCAGTTAATTGCAAGTTGAACCAGTGTCAGCATGGACATGGAACTCCATCCAACAGATTCAACTCTTGTGGTGAGGCTAACAAAAAGTCCATATAAGTCTACTTCAGCTTTGTTTCAATTTACTATCTTTTGCAGAATCTTTCATTCAGTACTACAGCAGGTATATTGTCAAAACAAGAAAGTATTCACAACTTTCAAAGAAAAGCAGTTAGCAGTTATCCTTCTCACAACTGAAATCATCCAATTTTTCCCCATTTATTGAAGGCCATAAGCATTATCTCATTTTAAAATGCAAACGCAAAAATCGATATTCACCATTTGTAAACATTTTTTCCATTCTTTTACATCCTTTCTCTGTATATATACCTTCAACATGATCATG
Source organism: Stegostoma tigrinum (assembly GCF_030684315.1). Taxonomy (NCBI): domain Eukaryota; kingdom Metazoa; phylum Chordata; class Chondrichthyes; order Orectolobiformes; family Stegostomatidae; genus Stegostoma; species Stegostoma tigrinum. The sequence goes on along the minus strand of NC_081359.1, from coordinate 159,762 downwards.
ACAAAAGGACAAAACAGAATGAATGCTAAAAAAAAAGCTGTGTAGTTATCCATAATCACTCCCTATTGCAAATGTAGCATGAAACAATGGAACTCACAGTGAATCATGCTGTACCAATGAGTTTTCACAACTATTAAAGAGCATATACTGTAGTCTCTGCTTAAACAGATTATCTAAAAATCGTAAGTAAAAAAATGTGGCTTCATATCTATTCTTTAACCTGACACTATGCTGTTCTATCTAGAATCATTGGTTTTATCTCTTTTCCTGTAACAGGTATCTTTAGGCTTTATAACTATATATAAAGGCAGAGAAAAAAAGAGGCACTGCATAATTCCCAGTAATTTCATTGATACAGTTGCCAGCCTGTGATTTTCTCGTTTATTAAAACAAAAAAACCGAGAGGAAAACCTGCCTGCCCTGGTCGACCCATCGTCTCAGCCTGCTCCTGCCCCACCGAACTCATCTCCACCTATCTGGACTCCATTTTCTCCCCTTTGGTCCAGGAACTCCCCACCTATGTCCGTGACACCACCCACGCCCTCCACCTCCTCCAGGACTTCCAATTCCCTGGCCCCCAACACCTCATATTCACCATGGACGTCCAGTCCCTGTACACCTGCATTCCGCATGGAGATGGCCTCAAGGCCCTCCGCTTCTTCCTGTCCCGCAGGCCCGACCAGGCCCCCTCCACCGACACTCTCATCCGCCTAGCGGAACTCGTCCTCACACTCAACAACTTCTCTTTTGACTCCTCCCACTTCCTACAGACTAAGGGGGTGGCCATGGGCACCCGCATGGGCCCCAGCTATGCCTGCCTCTTTGTAGGTTACGTGGAACAGTCCATCTTCCGCACCTACACAGGCCCCAAACCCCACCTCTTCCTCCGGAACATTGATGACTGTATCGGCGCCGCCTCTTGCTCCCCAGAGGAGCTCGAACAGTTCATCCACTTCACCAACACCTTCCACCCCAACCTTCAGTTCACCTGGGCCATCTCCAGCACATCCCTCACCTTCCTGGACCTCTCAGTCTCCATCTCAGGCAACCAGCTTGTAACTGATGTCCATTTCAAGCCCACCGACTCCCACAGCTACCTAGAATACACCTCCTCCCACCCACCCTCCTGCAAAAATTCCATCCCCTATTCCCAATTCCTCCGCCTCCGCCGCATCTGCTCCCACGATAAGACATTCCACTCCCGCACATCCCAGATGTCCAAGTTCTTTAAGGACCGCAACTTCCCCCCCACGGTGATTGAGAACGCCCTTGACCGCGTCTCCCGCATTTCCCGCGACACATCCCTCACACCCCGCCCCCGCCACAACCGCCCCAAGAGGATCCCCCTCGTTCTCACACACCACCCTACCAACCTCCGGATACAACGCATTATCCTCCGACACTTCCGCCATTTACAATCCGACCCCACCACCCAAGACATTTTTCCATCCCCACCCCTGTCTGCTTTCCGGAGAGACCACTCTCTCCGTGACTCCCTTGTTCGCTCCACACTGCCCTCCAACCCCACCACACCCGGCACCTTCCCCTGCAACCGCAGGAAATGCTACACTTGTCCCCACACCTCCTCCCTCACCCCCATCCCAGGCCCCAAGACGACATTCCACATTAAGCAGAGGTTCACCTGCACATCTGCCAATGTGGTATACTGCATCCACTGTACCCGGTGCGGCTTTCTCTACATTGGGGAAACCAAGCGGAGGCTTGGGGACCGCTTTGCAGAACACCTCCGCTCAGTTCGCAACAAACAACTGCACCTCCCAGTCGCAAACCATTTCCACTCCCCCTCCCATTCTCTTGATGACATGTCCATCATGGGCCTCCTGCACTGCCACAATGATGCCACCCGAAGGTTGCAGGAACAGCAACTCATATTCCGCCTGGGAACCCTGCAGCCATATGGTATCAATGTGGACTTCACCAGTTTCAAAATCTCCCCTTCCCCCACTGCATCCCTAAACCAGCCCAGTTCATCCCCTCCCCCCACTGCACCACACAACCAGCCCAGCTCTTCCCCCCCACCCACTGCATCCCAAAACCAGTCCAACCTGTCTCTGCCTCCCTAACCGGTTCTTCCTCTCACCCATCCCTTCCTCCCACCCCAAGCCGCACCCCCAGCTACCTACTAACCTCATCCCACCTCCTTGACCTGTCCGTCTTCCCTGGACTGACCTATCCCCTCCCTACCTCCCCACCTACACCCTCTCCACCTATCTTCTTTACTCTCCATCTTCGGTCCGCCTCCCCCTCTCTCCCTATTTATTCCAGTTCCCTCCCCCCATCCCCTTCTCTGATGAAGGGTCTAGGCCCGAAACGTCAGCTTTTGTGCTCCTGAGATGCTGCTTGGCCTGCTGTGTTCATCCAGCCTCACATTTTACTAACCGAGAGGAAAGTCAGGCTGGCAATTACAAACAGATATGGCTCACGTCTCCATTTGAAATTCAATGTATTAAGGACGTTTTCAGCTAATCTAAACAAAATTAGCTTCAGTACATTTCAGTTAAACACATGATCACATAGAAAATGGTGTCCAATTTATCATGGTGATTTCTTTTTTGTTAGATTTATTCTGACAAGTTTATTGTTAGTAATTTTGATACTAAGTGAAATTTTCACATACAGCAACACAGAACGAGAACCAGATTTCATAGGTTATCATGCTAGAAAAAAACGCTATTAGTGGTCCTGCAATTTAAAAAGGCTTTAGTGAAAAAGAAAGATATTGTTGTGCAATAATTTTTTAAATCACACAGAAATACTTCAAAATACTTTACTTTCAATGAATCAGAAACATAGTCAAGCTCTTTTTAGGTATGTGTATTGCTCAGGAAGATTGACAAATGAATATAAAATTAAAAAACTAAAAAAACTATTAGATTGTTGTTTGACTAGAGAAAGCTTGCTCTTTTTTTAGTGACATGAGATTTTTCAAAATCAATTCAAATGTTTTTAGACGGGTCATTCACTGCTGACTGGAGGTTATAAGTTTAACTTCAAATATTTCGATGGGAAAGATTTTTTTTCCCACGTCCAAAGGTTAATGACTTATGGTTTCATCACAATTTGTTCTATGTTGTCAAATACAACATAGTTGGGGACGTCTCGTGTAAATGTCTGCAATAGCCCTGGGGTTCATAAAGTGGCAAAAAAAATAAATCTTAGAATTGATTGCTTGACAACATGCTTTGGAGACATTTTTAAAACAGAAATTAGTCAATTAAATTAGGATTGTCTATAGGACCAGTACAAAGCATACATTCATTTCACTTGAACCACCACTGCCCTCACCACTCCACTGAAAAATGTAAATGAGTCAGTTTATCTCTTCAACTGTCGTGCCTAAACTGAAATATGTCATAATTAGGCTTTTAAGAAAGCAAAACTTTGTAACAAAGGAATTTCAATTTTGACACTCTCTAAATACGATTTTGAACTGACAAAGGATCAAAATAATGCAAAATCTTTCTGTTTTTTCAATTTCACGCACGACAGTTACTTTCTTTTCTAGCTTTTGTCAACATGGTTAAATAACCCCTGCCCTTTGGTTGTTTATTTTTCATTCTCTTTAGATTTTTTTCCCATGTAGTGGTAAGAGATAAGTAGGGATTATAGGTGGAGAATACATTTTGCAAATTTGACAAACTACAATTGTTACTAAATCCATGAATTTATGAAGCACTTCTAATTTGAAGATAATTTGAAAAGCAATTAAGAGATGGGTGTAAGCAAAACAAATACTGAGCCAAGAAAAAGATTAGGAGGAATGGTCCAAGATTAGGATAAAGAGGAAGCAGGTCCATGAAACCCAAGACTCCTTGGAGCTGTCTAACAGGTCTGAAATTTTAGATGTAGTGACCCTATATAGTCAGCAACAAGACTGAGTTGTGGGTGGATAACTCAAGGGAAAATTACACGACCGCAGTGCTGGAGGTTACTCTGGAAAGAGAGAGAGAGAGAGAGGTTGGTGGGCAGATTAGAAAAGTAGTTGTAGTGGGTGACTCAATTCACATGACAGACAATCTAGTTTGCAGATGAGATTGTGAATCCTGTATGGTCTGTCGGCTCCCAGATGCAAGGGCTCAGGGCATAACGGATAAAGTGGATAAACCTCTGGAAGAGGAGGGCATACAACCAGTGGTCATGGTTCATGTAGGAACCAACAACATTGAGAGGGATAGCTTGAAGGACTTGCAGGATCAGTGTCAGGCAAAAGGGAGTAGGTGAAATACAGGATCTCCAATGCAGTAATCTCAGGAATATGACCAAGCTTTATCATTTAGGTGAAGGCAGATCAGCGAGATACACGCTTCGCTTGACAGATTGTGTACACAGGAGATGATTAGATTTTTGGGATATTGGGATCAATTTTGAGAAACAAGACAGCAGTTCAGAAGAGATGAGCTTTACCTGAGCTAAAATGGAACTAATTGCCCATCTGAGAAACTAAATAGTGTACTGTGAATGGATTCAAACTTGTAAGGTAGGGATTTGGGTTGACTAATGGGCGTAGTTTTCGAAGAACCAGAGAGGACAAAAGAGAAGATGGTGAATAGGGAAAAGCAGGGGAAGGGAGGCTTGAGGATTGACATTAAACAAAGAAATGGCCACTTCCCAATAGATAAGAAAGAGATAAGGGCATGGTTAAATTGTGTGTACGTAATGGCACAAAATATCAAGAACAAAATAGGAGAACTGGAAGCAGAAATTGCTCTGGCATTTATGACATAGTGTCACTGAAAGAAACACTACTGGGAGAATGTAGGAAAATGGGGTTGAGAAAAATATCAGCATGATTGAATGGCGAAGCAGACTTTATGGTCAACTGGCCTAAATCTGTTCCGTTATCTTATGGTTACTGAGGAAAGGATGGCACTCTGTGCTAAAACAAATAGTGAAATGTTTTTCAAACATATTTGTAGTAAAAGTTTGGGTAGAATAGAATAGAGCCATTAGGGACAAGCTAGATAAACAGCTCACTGAAGCAAGGGGTACGTGAAGGTACTAAATTAATATTTTGCTTCTGTCTTTATGAAATTAAAAGATGATGACAATAGTTGAGTTAAAAATGCGGGTTTTGAGGAACTAAGCAATATAGCATTGAATAAAGAGGGGCTTAAAAAAATGCTGACAGCACTCCTGTTAGAAAAGTTGTCATTCCGAATAGGATGTATCCTAGATTGCTGAGAGAGGTAAGGGAGCAAATTGTAAAGTCATTGATAGAAAATTTCCTGGCCTCTCTGAATACAGGATTACAAAGCTGACACATTGCTTCAGAAAAGGGCAAAGGATAATCCAAGTAACAGCAAACCTGTCAGCTTGACATCAAAAGTGGGAAAACTGGTGGAGACCATAATATGGGATAAGCTAAGTATACACTTAGAGAAAAATAAGTTAATATCAGATAGCCAACAAGGCTTTGTCAAGAGCAGGTCACGTCTGACAAATTTAATTAGGTTCTTTACAAGGAAACACAAGCAGTGGATAAGGGTCGTGTTGTGGATGTTGCATTTTTGGACTTTCAAAAGTATTTGGTGTGGAGCTACATGACAAGTAGAAATATTTGGGATTAATGGGCCTTTAGCAGCATGGAATACGTTAGCTAAAACAAAAATAAGAAACAGAAGGTAAGCATATATATAGATATTTGTCATACTGGAAACGAGTCGAAAATTCTGTGCAAGGGACACAGGACCCAAAATGTTAACTTTGATTTCTCTTCATGGATGTTGCCAGGCATGCTTTTCCAGCAATTTCTGTTTTTACATTCTGATTTACAGCATCTGCAGTATTTTAAGTTTTGAAAGTGGGGTTCTCCTGGGATTGGTATTGGGACCCTTGTTTTTTCTGATTTTTATAAAATATCAGAAGATGGGTATTGACAGCAAAATCTCTAATTTTGCAGATGATGCTGAGCAAGGGAGAGCAATAAATTGTGAGGATGATGCTGAACGACTTCTGAAGGACATTGACAAGTTGGCCAAACAGATACCTGGCAGAATAAATTCAACGCAGAGAAATATCAGGTAATGCATTTCAGCAGAATAAACACGGAGTTGAAACAGTTTCAAAGATTTTGATTTTCGTTTTATTGTCACGTAATGAAATAGAGTGAAAAGCTTTGCTTGCTAATGTTACAGGCAGATCACAGCAAACAAAGGATGCATGCGTCAAAAAGACTTCGAAGCACACAAGTTACATTATTTGAGACAGGAGTTAATTCATCAGTCTGAATAAAGGCCAGAAAGAAGCTGTTCCTGAACCTGCTTTTGCGTGTGTTCAGGCTTCTGTCTTTTCTGCCTGGGCACAGCGTTGCCATACCAGGCAGTTATGACACACACACTATGCCTTCTGTAATGCATCTGTAGAAATGGTGAGGGACCTAATAGACATGCCAAATTTCCTGAGCCGCCTGAGGAAGAGCATGCATTGTTCTGCCTTCTTGGCTTAGAGGGACTTTGTGATCCATTGGCAGTATTCCTGCTGCTGAACCAACTGACCACTTGTTCCAGATGTGTGTAATAACATCTGTGGTGTGGTTGGTTAGAAAAAAAATCTATAAAGTAGACCCACTAGTTAAAAAACAAAAAAAAGCCACAGTGATTTGGTGATGGAAATAAAAAACATTCAGTCGCATGTGGTAACATTTCTGGATAGTTTTGTGTATGTACATATGTATATGTATGTAAAAGCAGACCCACTCCTCAGTGGCTATGTTCGTGCCCAAGTGTCCTTGAAGAATGGGTTATACGGTGTGCACCAACATGCTCGGTGCCATTAAAGCGAGGTGGGCACTGCAGTGAATACAGTGCGTTATCTCCCTCTCCAACTCCAACTTCATTTACCTGTTACCATTCTTTCTAGCACTCCCTCAATTTTGATGGATTGCATTGTACTTAATGGGCTTTGCAAGTAAATGTACAGTTGGCTACACAGGTGTTTTACTGGTGGTGGTAGTTAGCAGTTAAAAAAGAAAAAAAAAAATTACATTAATTTGGTGTGGAGAAACCATTCAGTTGCACGTCATAGAATGTACAGATATATATGAAAAAGAAGACAGAGCAGTCCCAGTGACAGGTTTGAAGAACTGTGTGTCCTGGGCTGGGACTAGTCTATCTATATCACAAATAATGTCTTTAGTTTGAGCTGAACAACAAATGATGTTTCTTTCCAGTCAGGCTTGCACAGTTATTACACTAATCTTACAGACACTAACAACCAACAGAGAAAGATCATATCAGGTTGTTGCAGAGTAATAAAAAGGTGATGAAGCTTGGAGTACAAAGCTTGATTCTGGGAGTCTTGTGTCAAGTATATGAATGAAATGGCCTGTCAAAAGCCACAGCCTGTAACAAATGCCTCAACGCTGCGGTTCTTGACTTGAGACTGGCAAATGAGTGCAGCTGTGCATCCAGTGCAAGTCTCTGGAGATTGGGTAGTGGGAGCTAGAGTACAAATTTTATGCATTAAGGAAGTGTTAATAGAAGCATTTGGAAAATACTGTTTGTGTGAGTTGAAGTTTAAATTTCAGCAGTGTTATAACACCCTGTACAACATAAACTCAATAGCTAATGAGCAGACTGCTATAGCCCTGACCTATCAAAACATAGCAACTCAGTATAAATTACAGAAGTGATAATGGGAACTGCTGATGCTGGAAAATCCAAGATAAAAAAATGTGAGGCTGGATGAACACAGCAGGCCCAGCAGCATCTCAGGAGCACAAAAGCTACGTTTCGGGCCTAGACCCTTCACCAGAGAGGGGGATGGGGTGAGGATTCTAAAATAAATAGGGAGAGAGGGGGAGGCGGACCGAAGATGGAGAGAAAAGAAGATAGGTGGAGAGGAGAGTATAGTTGGAGAGGTAGGGAGGGGATAGGTCAGTCCAGGGAAGACGGACAGGTCAAGGAGGTGGGATGCGGTTAGTAGGTAGGAGATGGAGGTGCGGCTTGGGGTGGGAGGAAGGGATGGGTGAGAGGAAGAACAGGTTAGGGAGGCAGAGACAGGTTGGACTGGTTTTGGGATGAGGTGGGGGGGGGGGGGCGACAAACTGGGCTGGTTTTGGAATGCGGTGGGGGAAGGGGAGATTTTGAAGCTGGTGAAGTCCACATTGATACCATTGGGCTGCAGGGTTCCCAAGCGGAATATGAGTTGCTGTTCCTGCAACCTTCGGGTGGCATCATTGTGGCACTGCAGGAGGCCCATGATGGACATGTCATCTCAAGAATGGGAGGGGGAGTGGAAATGGTTTGCGACTGGGAGGTGCAGTTGTTTATTGCGAACCGAGCGGAGGTGTTCTGCAAAGCGGTACCCAAGCCTCCGCTTGGTTTCCCCAATGTAGAGGAAGCCACACCGGGTACAGTGGATGCAGTATACCACATTGGCAGAGGTGCAGGTGAACCTCTGCTTCATGTGGAAAGTCATCTTGGGGCCTGGGATAGGGGTGAGGGAGGAGGTGTGGGGGCAAGTGTAGCATTTCCTGCGGTTGCAGGGAAGGTTTACCGAAGCTTTACTACAGCTCTGCAAATGAGTGCGCCTATATGCTGAGGACAAGTCTCTGGAGCTTGGTCAGTGACGAGTCAGATAAATGGGAAGGAGGTGTTTATTTGTCTGCATTTTCTTGCTCTTCCACCCATCCTGTCCTATAGGAATTGTGATTCTTACCTTTATTAATTCTGTTCTTACTGTGTTTTGCTTAGCTTTTTTGCAGATAGGGTCTAGCGGGGTAAGAGTTCACCTCTTTCTTTTCACTAGGCTTAAACATAAAATTCTTTAAATTTAACTAAATATGGCAGTGGAGCCCAAGCCACTGTGTACTACCATCATGTGGGAAGTGCGAGAGTCTTCTGGCAGTCTAGGTGGCCACATGTCGAACAACTTGTGTGTCAAATCTTGGAAATCTTGGAGCCTGAATGTTGTTTGTAGATACAGAAGTACATTTGTGAGGCTGAAGCCTTTGTGAACGACACAAATCTAATGGTGATAATGTAATAAACCGAAGAGTTGCAGGCTGAGAGGGAAAGAGTGACTCCCAGGCAGAAGAAAGGAGAGAGCCAGGCAGACAGAAAAGCTGCAGAGGGCAGGGGGCTGAAAGGCGATTTCAGGAGAAATGTTTTCACCCAGAGGGTGACAGTTATATGGGCTGCCTTACCTGGGGCCTCTGCTGTGCTGTATGACTCAGAGAGAGGACACGTACTATGGGGTGCCTTTGCTGCCATTGGATTTGCAGAATTGCTTGTGATATTTCAAGTGATTTACAGTACCTGCTAGACATTATCCATGTGTAAGATTCATGCAGAAGGGAGGCAACACTTACACTCTCCTTACTCAGTATGTGGACAGGCCAATGAGGTCAGAGGCCATTTTGGATTTGGTGCTCGGCAATGAGCCAGGACAGGTGTCAGATCACGTGGTGGGAGAACACTTTGGCGACAGTCACCACAACAGCCTCACATTTACCATAGCCATGGAAAGGGAAAGGAGCAGTTACCAGGGGAAGATATTTAACTGGGGTAAAGGAAACTATGACGCTATCAGACAGGAGTTGGGAAGTACAGATGGGGAGCAATTGTTCCACAGAAAGGGCACAGCAGACATGTGGAGGCTGTTTAAGGAGCAGTTGTTGCGAATGATGTATAAATTTGTTCCTCTGAGACAGGTAAGAAGGGGTAAGATTAAAGAGCTTGGATGATGGGTACAGAGGTGCTTCTTGTCAAAAAGAAAAAGGCAGCGTACGTAAGGTGGAGGAAGCAAGGGTCTAGCACAGCTTTAAAGGATTACAGGCTTACTCGGAAGGAGCTCAAAAGTGGACTGAGGAGGGCCAGGAGGGGGCACGAAAAAGGCTTGGCAGGAAGGATTAGGGAGAACCCGAAGGCATTTTACACATGCGTGAGGAATAAGAGAATGATCAGGGAGAAGGTAGGGCCGATCAGGGATAGCGTAGGGAACTTGTGTGTGGAGTCTGAGCAGATAGGGGAAGCCCTCAATGAGTTTTTTGCTTCAGTTTTCACTAAGGAAAGGGACCTTGTTGTGAATGAGAACTTTGAGGAGCAGGAAAAGAGCCTTGAACAGATTAAGATTGAGGAAGTTGATGTGCTGGAAATTTTGGCAAACATTAAGATTGATAAGTCCCCAGGGCCAGACCAGATTTATCCTAGGTTGCACCGGGAGCGAGAAAGGAGGTTGCTAAGCCGCTGGTGAAGATCTTTGCTTCCTCACTCTCCACGGGAGTCGTACCGGAAGATTGGAGGGAGGCAAATGTTGTTCCTCTTTTCAAGAAAGGGAATAGGGAAGTACCTGGAAATTACAGACCAGTCAGTCTTACATCTGTGGTCAGCAAGGTTTTGCAAAGAATTCTGAGGGATAGGATTTATGTCTATTTGGAAAAGCATAGCATGATTAAAGGGAGTCAGCATGGCTTTGTGAGGGGCAGGTCATGCCTTACAAATCTTATTGAGTTCTTTGAGGAAGTCACAAGACAGGTTGACGAGGGTCGAGCAGTGGATGTGGTGTACATAGACTTCAGCAAGGCATTTGATAAGTTTCCCCACGGCAGGCTCATTCATAAAGTCAGGAGGTATGGGATACAGGGTGATTTGGCTGTCTAGATTCGGAATTGGTTGGCTGACAGGAGGCAGAGAATGGTTGTAGATGGTAAGTATTCTGCCTGGAGGTCAGTGCTGAGTGGTGTCCCGCAGGGCTCTGTTTTTCGGCCTCTGCTCTTTGTAGTTTTTATAAACGACTTGGATGAGGAGGTTGAGGGGTGGGTTAGTATGTTTGCTGATGACACAAAGGTTGGAGGTGCTGTTGATAGAATCGAGGGCTATTGCAGGCTTCAGCGAGACATTGACAGAATGCAGAGCTGGGCTGAGAAATGGCAGATGGAGTTCAACCTGGATAAATGCGAAGTGATGCATTTTGGAAGGTCGAACTTAAATGCTGAATATAGGATTAAAGGCAGGATTCTCGGCAGTGTGGAGGAACAGCAGGATCTTGGTGTTCAAGCGTATAGCTCCCTCAAAGTTGCCACTCAGGTGGATAAGATTGTTAAGAAAGCATATGGTGTTTTGGCTTTCATTGACAGGGGGATCGAGTTTAAGAGCCGCGAGGTTATGCTGCAGCTCTACAAAACCCTGGTGAGACCACACTTGGAATATTGTGTCCAGTTCTGGTCACCCTATTATAGGCAAGATGTGGAGGCTTTAGAGAGGGTGCAAAGGAGGTTTACCAGGATGCTGCCTGGACTGGAGGGTTTGTCTTGCGAGGAGAGGTTGACTGAGCTCGGACTTTTCTCTCTGGAGAGAAGGAGGAAGAAAGGTGACCTGATCGAGGTGTAAAAGGTAAGGAGAGGCATGGATAGAGTCGATAGCCAGAGACCTTTCCTCAGCGCAGGACTGACTGCCATGAGGGGTCATAGTTTTAAGGTGTTAGGAGGAAGGTATAGAGGAGATGTCAGAGGGAGGTTCTTCACCCAGAGAGTTGTGAGCGCGTGGAATACTTTACCAGTGGTAGTCGTGGAAGCAGAGTCATTAGTGACATTTAAGCGACTGCTGAACATGCACATGGACAGCAGTGAATTGAGGGGAATGGAAGTGAGGTTATTTTGTTTTGGATTAGGATTTTTCCACGGCACAACATCGTGGGCAAATGGGCCTGTACTGTGCTGTACTTTTATTTGTTCTAACACAGCTGCTTTTAGACTATGAGCTTGGTTCCAGGTCTGAGGTCTTTATCATCAAACATTTTGCTCCTCAGACTACCAACAGCTGCACAAGCACAATGGATGCAGTGTTGAATTTCTTTGTTCACGTCTGTCCTCATTGGAAGGAGGTTCCCGAGGAACAAGAATTGATCAGTTATTACATGACCCATTGTTGTTCGTGATAAATGCCAGTTTTGCACAGCAGGAGCAGACTGGTAGAGCACCAGTATCTTCAGGATGTATAGCCTCAGGTCCATTTTCTCACACATCTCCATAAATACACCAGGTGATAGTCTGGAGATCAGTCTCTCAGTGTCATCTGCATACTGGAGTTCGAAGACAAATATTGGGCTGGTCTTCATCACGGAACTTCATCACAGCAAATGGTTACCAGGAGGGCAGAACAAATGCTTCAAGGATATCCTTCAAAGATATTCAAGTTTCCCTGAAAAACTGCACCTTTTCCATCAATTGTGAGAATATCTTACCCCAGACTGCTTTACTTGGATGAGAATAATCAATAAAAATGCCAACCAATTTCAGTATCTCTGACAGGCTCAAGTAAAAGTAAAGTGCGAACAGTGTACGGAGTATCAGACAACCTGAAGATACATAATATCTGCCTTAACAAACATCAAGTGCCCCACCTGTGACTGTGTAGATACTTAGTCATCTGAGGACCCATAATTCTGGAATGGAAGAAGTATTCTTCATTCTTAAGGGATTACCTTAGAAGAAGAACACAGATGTTGATCAAACCAAGCTTGCCTTCACTTTCAGGATAAAACACTGGATAATACAATTGTTGGATGGTCTCCTTACGAAAGGCTGTTTGAATACGAAGAACGATAAATCCACTTAGCTCAGCAGGCAATATTTATACCCCCTGAAATGGTATGCAGGCTTTATTTAATCAACATTTCCATTATGTTTCAATAACCTAAACTTACTGTTTTATTGAATGCCCGTGTGTGTTTATACAGATTTAGAGGTTTGAAAGGGACACCTTTTTTTAAATTAACTATATCAATGACAATGACTCGATGCATTTCAATGGGAGTGTTGAATGGCTGTGTTTATTTGTTTGATGACTCTGGGCTAGGGCTCTTTGTAGCCCTCAGCTCAGCTGAAAGGGTATGAATCACATCTCTGAAGGAATTGGGCCCAAGTCCCTTAAAACTGTCCAGTACAGCAATAGAGTCAACAAGTTGACAGGCTGGCTCCCCAAACCTTTATTCAGCACTGGCATATGTGATCAGAAATGGAAAAAGGAACAAAAATCCTAACCTGGGTCGTATTGAATATTTTTAAACTTGATTCAATGCAGCAAAAATTCCCGTTAAACTGTCAATGCAACTGTCTATAACATGATTACCCATGACAATGAAATGATTGCAGACATTGAAAGGAAAATTGCAGACAAGTACAGAGGTTACTGATCTGCAGTTACATTCTAAGGAGGTAATGATGGCAAGGGCTTGTTAAAAAGAGGCACAGAAATATCGAGATTTAGAGATGCTATTTAGATCTTAAAGCCCAAGCAACAGCAGGCACATCCAACAGTAGAGCAACAAAAATCAAGGCTGTGCTAGAAATCTAAATGGGAAGACTGTAGATATCTGAGAGAGTCCTGAGGGTGGAGGAATGATTCTGCAGAGGGATCATGAAACACAGATGAACATTTTTTCAATTGAGCCATTGTTTAACCAGTGCCAATAGAGCTAAACAAGCATGTAGGTGACACATAATTAGCATCAATGTGAGTATAGCAAGCAGTATTTCAGTTATCTTAAGATTCAGGACACAGTGGAAGAATGTTAGAAGAGTCAGGTCCAGAACCTTAGCAACAGATAAGCTGAGATAGGGGTGGAGTTGAGCCACAGGTGAAAATAGGCCACCTTTGTAATGGTACCTGATATCATCCTGAAAGAGGGTGAAGCAGAGAAAAATAAGTAATAGTCTTCCATACTATGGATTGTTGCAACACAGAAACAAAATAGTTTTGTCAATCAAAATCTAGCGCAGTATTATACCTCCAGGAACCATTGTATAATTCTACTTTCCTACATGTTCCTTGCACTCGTGAAGATTTAAACTTTTCAAATAACAATCAAATTGACTTTGAAATAAAATGTCGGTTCTGTTCCAACAATGGTTCTGTGGGTTTTAGGAGTTGACATTTAAATCAGAGGAGATGGTGGAGTTGGATACAATAACAGTGTTTAAAAGGCATCTTGACAGAGGGATATGGACCATGTTGAGACAAAATGTTTTTGTTTAGAAAGGTATCATGTGTTGGTGCAGTCTTTGCAGACTGAATGGCCTGTTCCTATGCTGTTCTGTTGTTTGTTTGTTTTTATTTTGTTTCTGATTTCCATCATCCTTGTTTGTCAGGAAAAAGCAAAATTAAGAATAAAGGCATTTGTTTGGGTGGCTAAAAAAGATAAGGTAAATGGAGTCTTTGCTAAGCTCAAGTGTATTGCAAAGGTTAACCGGGATGTTGCCTGGTGTGGGAGATTTTAGTAATGAAGAAAGACTGGATAGACTGGGTTTGTTTTCATTGGAACACAGGAGGTTATTGTATTCAACTCCACCATCTCCTCTGGCAGTGCATGACAGGCACTTACCACCTCTGTGTAATAGAAATGCCTCTCGTGTCTCCTTTGAACTTACCCCTTTTCACCTTAAACCAATGTCCCTAGTAATTGATATTTCTACCCTGAGTAAAATACTCCAACTATCTATACCTCTCACAATTTTGTAAACTTCCATGATGTCGCCCCTTATCCTTCAATGTACGAGGGAAAAAAAACACATTTGTCCAACCTCTCCTCTTAGCTTATACTGTCCAAACCAGGCAACAACCTTGAAACATTTTCCATACCCTCTCCAAAGTCTTCACATCCATCCGGTGGTGGGGAAGCCAGAATTGTGCACAATATTCCAAATGTGGCCAAACTAAAGTTCTATACAGCTGCAATATGACTTGCTAATTTTTATACTCTATGCCCTGACCAATGAAGGCAAGCATGCCATATGCCTTCTTGACCATCTTATTCACTTGTGTTGCCACAATCAGGGATCTGTGGACGTGAACCCTCTGTACTTTGATGGGTTCTGTCATTTACTGTGTACTTCCTTCCTGCATTTGAGCTTTCAAAATGCCTTACCTTGCATTTGTCCAGATTTAACTCCATCTGCCATTACTCTGCCCAAGGCTCCAGCCTATCTATATCCTGCAATATCATCTGGCAATCCTCCTCACTATCTGCAGCTCTCTGAATCTTTACATCATCCACATACTTACTAATCAGATCACCTACATTCTCCTCCAAATCATTTCTATACATATTACAAATAACAGGGATCCCGGCACTGATCCCTACGGAACACCACTGGTTACAGATCTCCAGTTGGAACAACACCTTTTCACTGCGACAACAA
Organism: Stegostoma tigrinum; assembly: GCF_030684315.1. Classification (NCBI taxonomy): domain Eukaryota; kingdom Metazoa; phylum Chordata; class Chondrichthyes; order Orectolobiformes; family Stegostomatidae; genus Stegostoma; species Stegostoma tigrinum. The sequence goes on along the minus strand of NC_081359.1, from coordinate 144,602 downwards.
AGTGAAGAGCTGGATGCAGCAGGCCAAGCAGCATCTTAGGAATACAAAAGCTGACATTTCAGGTCGAGACCCATCATCAGGAAAAGGGGATGGGGAGAGGGCTCTGAAATAAATAGGGAGAGAGGGGGAGGCGGACCGAAGATGAATAGAGGAGAAGATAGGTGGAGAGGGAACAGACAAGTCAAAGAGGTGGGGATACAGCCTGTAGAGGTGCATGTCGGTGGGGAGGTAGGGAGGGGATAGGTCAGTCTGGGGAGGACGACAGGTCAAGGGGGCGGGATGAGGTTAGTAGGTCGGAAATGGGGATGCAGCTTGAGGTGGGAGGAGGGGATAGGTGAGAGGAAGAACAGGTTAGGGAGGTGGGGACGAGCTGAGCTGGTTTTGGGATGCAGTAGGGGGAGGGGAGATTTTGAAACTTGTGAAGTCCACATTAATACCATTGGGCTGCAGGATTCCCAAGCAGAATATGAGTTGCAGTTCCTGCAGCCTTCAGGTGGCATCATTGTGGCAATGCAGGAGGCCCAGGATGGACATGTCATCTAAGGAAGGGGAGGGGAAGTTAAAATGGTTCACGACTGGGAGGTGTAGTTATTTATTGTGATCCGACCATAGGTGTTCTGCAAAGCGGTCCCCAAGCCTCCGGTTGGTTTCCCCAATGTAGAGGAGGCCACCACGGGTACAGCGGATGCAGTCTACTACATTGGCAGATGTGTAGGTGAACATCTGCTTGATGTGGAAAGTCTTCTTAGGGCCTGGGATAGGGGTGAGGGGGGAGGTATGGGGGCAAGTGTAGCACTTCCTGGTTGCAGGGGAAAGTGTTGGGTGTGGTAGGGTTGGACGGGAGTGTGGAGCAGACAAGGGAGTCCCGGAGAGAGTGGTCCCCCAGGAAAGCAGACAAGGGTGGGGATGGAAAAATGTCTTTGATGGTGGGGTTGGATTGCAGATGGGAGAAGTGTCGGAGGATGGTGCGTTGAATCCAAAGGTTGGTGGGGTGGTACATAAGGACGTGGAAGATTCTATTTTGGTTGTTATTGCGGGGACAGGGTGTGAGGGATGAGTTGCGGGAAATGCGGGAGTCACGGTCGAGGGCGTTCTCGACCACTGAGGGGGGGAATTGTGGTTCTTGAAAAATGAGGACATCTGAGATGCACGGGAGTGGAATGCCTCATCCTGGGAGCAGATGCAGCAGAGGCAAAGGAATTGGGAATAGGGGATGGCATTTTTGCAGGAAGATGGGTGGCAGGAGGTGTACTCTAGGCAGCTGTACGAGTCAGTAGCTTGAAATGGAAATCGGTTTCTAGGTGGTTGCCAGAGATGGAGATAGAGAGGTCCAGGAAGGTGAGGGATGTGTTGGAGATGGTCCAAGTGAACGTAAGGTTGGGGTGGCATGTGTTGGTGAAGTGGATGAACTGTTCGAGCTCCTTGTGGGAGCACGAGGCAGTGCCGATACAGTCATCAATGTAATGGAGGAAGAGGTGGGGTTTAGGGCCAGTATAGGTGCGAAAGAGAGACAGTTCCACGTAACCTTCAAAAAGGCAGGCATAGCTTGGGCCCATGCGGGTACTCATGGCCACCCCCTTTGTCTGTAGGAAGTGGGATGTTCTTCCTGCTCCTCTAATGCTGCTTGGCCTGCTGTGTTCACTCAGCTTCACACTTTATTATCTTGGATTCTCCAGCATCTGCAGTTCCCATTATCACTGATACAATTCCAACCATCTGGGATTTATTTACAACATCAGCTTCCAAGCCAAAACCTCCCACACCAATGTTCTTTATTGAGTTAATCATGTGGTTCACCTGGCGGATTCTTGCATGCCAAAGACAGTATCAAGCTTAGAGATAAAGATAATCTGAAATCCAATTTCAGCTCATAAACTGGATCTCAATACATGAAAGAAAAATAATCTTGAAAGACAAACAGAGAAAGCTGTCATCAAGCAGTTTGACCTTTGGTGAAAACACAGTTAAGGACAAGTGAACACAACATGAAGTTCATCCTACCAATGCCAACTTTGTATGCAATTTGCAATTGATTATACAAGTTAACACATTGCACAATATTACAAATGAGACATTAAACCAGCACCCATCTTCCATCTGCCTCCCCATCTCTCCCTATTTATTTCAGAATCTCCTTCCCCTCCCCCATTTCTGAAGAAGTGTCCAGACCCGAAACGTCAGCTTTCCTGCTCCCCTGATGTGGCTTGGCCTGCTGTTCAGATGCTGGAATCCGAGGTAGACAACCAGAAAGCTTGAAGAACACAGCATGCCAGGCAGAATCTGGAGTAAAGGAGAAGTCCATGTTTCAGGTATAACTCTTCTTCAGAACTGGATGTGGGTGTAGGGGGAGCTGCAGAAAAAGAGAGGGAGAGAGGAGGGGTAGTGCAAGGGTGGTGATAGGTGGACACGGGTCGTAGGTGCAACCTGGTTGGTCGATGGGAGGGATGAATCCAGTCGGTGGCTGGAAGGGTCAGAAAGTGGACTGAAAGGGAGAAGGTGGGGCTGGACAGGGAGCTGGGGGATGGGTGGGAAGCTTATTTGAAATTGGAGAACTCAATGTTGAGTCCTCCGAGCTGTAGGGTGCACAGGCGGAAGATAAGGTGTTATTCTTCAAATCTGTGTTGATTCGCTGCGACACTGGAGGAGGCTGAGGATGGATATGTTGGAGAAGTGGGTGGGGGGAGGGAAGGTTGAAATGGGTAGTGATCAGGTGGTTAGACTGGCTGTTATGTGCAGAATGCTTGGCGAAAGGGTCACCTAGCCTATGTTTGATCCCATTGATGTAGAGAAGACCTCATCAGGAGCACGTCATGCAATAGACTAGGTTGGAGGAGGTGCGGGTGACGCTCTGTCTCACCTGGAAGGACTTTTTGGGGCCCTAGATGGAGGTGATGTTGGGGTATGTGTTGCATCTTTTACAGTTACACAGGATGGTACCGGGGGTGGTTGGAGTGGTTAGCAGGGAGTTTGGCATGAACTAAGGAGTGGCGAAGGGAATGGTCCTTGCGGAAGGCAGAGAGGGATGGGGAGTGAATAGACAATAGACAATAGGTGCTGGAGTAGGCCATTCGGCCCTTCAAGCCAGCACCACCATTCATTACGATCATGGCTGATCATCCACAATCAGTATCCTATTCCTGCCTTATCCCCATAAACCTTGATTCCACTATCTTTAAGAGCTCTGTCTATCTCTTTCTTGAAAGCACCCAGAGAGTTGGCCTCCATTGCCTTCTGGGGCTGAGCATTCCATATATCCACCACTCTCTGGGTGAAGATGTTTTTCCTCAACTCTGTTCTAAAATGGCCTACCCCTTATTTTTAAACTGTGTCCTCTGGTCCTGGACTCACCCATCCGCGGAAACATGCTTCCTACCTCCACACTGTCCAATCCCTTAATAAGCTAATACATCTCAATCAGATCCCCTCTCATCCTTCTAAACTCAAGAGTATACAAGCCCAGTCGCTGCAATCTTTCAACATATGATAGTCCTGCCATTCCGGGAATTGACCTTGTGAACCTACACTCAATAGCAAGAATGTCCTTCCTCAAATTGGGAGACCAAAACTGCACACAATACTCCAGGTGCGGTCTTACCAGGGCCCTGTACAGCTGCAGAAGGACCTCTTTGCTCCTATACACAATTCCTCTTGTGATGAAGGCCAGCATGCTATTAGCTTTCTTCACTACCTGCATGCTTGCTTTCATTGACTGATGTACAAGAACACATAGGTCTCGTTGTGCTTCCCCTTTACCTAACTTGACTCCATTGAGATAGTGGAAGGTGTTCTGGGTGCTGGGGTCTAACTGGACTTGGTGGAAGAGTTTAAGGATGATACTTTGGATGTGAAGCCTGGTGGGGTGGAAAGGGAGGACAAAGGGAAACATATCTTTAATATGTTTGGAAGGAGTTGGTAGTTAACTCTGTGGAGCAGGGAATGGAGGAGGTGCAGTGGAAGTCTGTCTGGTTGACAGAGGGGGAAAATAGTATTGTTTGAATAAGGTAGACATCTGGGATGTTTGGGGGTAAAACGTCTCCTTGTTAGAGTAGATGCGACAGAGACAGAAGAATTGGGAAAACAGGATGGAGTTTTTGCAGGTTACAGGGTAGGAAAATATGTATTCCAGGTAGCTGTGACAGTCTGTGGGTTTATATAAAATATTCGTCCATAAAAACTGTCTCCAGAAATGGAAACAGAGAGGTCAAGAAAAGTGGAGTGAGGTGTGCAAGATAGACCGAGTGAATTTGAGGGCAGGATGGAAGCTGTTAGTGAAGTCATGAACTGCTCCAGTTCAGCCTGGGTGCACAATGCAGCACTGATGCAGTCATCGATATAACAGTGGAAGAGCTGGGGGATAGTATCGGTGTACATACTGAAGAGGGACTGTTTGGCATAACCGATGAACAGGGCCCATGCGAGTGCCCATGGCAACCCCCTGGATTTGAAGAAATTGGGAAGAATTAAAGGAAAAGTTATTGAAGGTGAGGACGAGTTCGGCAAGGCACAGGAGGGTAATGGTGGCAGAGGTGGGCTATTGGTTGGGTCTGTTGGAGAGGTAAAAACTGAGGCCCTGCAGGCCGTCCTTGTGGGGTATGGATGTGTACAGGGACTGCACATCCATAGTAAAGATGAAGCGCTGGGTGCCAGGGAACTATAATTTTCCAAAGAGTTGGAGTGTGTAGCTCAGTACGTAACTCAATGACTCAGAATGTAAATTTAAAGAACAACACTTTATCTTCAGTCTGGGCACCCTATACCCCGGCGGACTCAACATTGAGTTCTCCAATTTCAATAACCTTCCCCCCATCCCCGGCTCCCTTTCCAGGCCCACCTCCTCCCTTCCATTTCACTTTCCGACCCTCTCCTCCAGCCACCAAACGGATTCATCCTTCCCATCGACCAACCAGACCATGTTTACCACGTGTCCACCTATCCACACATTCCACTACCCGCACCCAACCATTTATCTGCAGCTCCCCCTACCCCAACATCCAGTCCTGAAGAAGGGTAATACCCCAAACGTTGACTTCTCCTTTCCTCCAGATGCTGCCTGGCTTGCTGTGTTCTTCCACCCTTTGGTTTTTCTAACCTCGACTGTAAACTGATCTTCTTTATTTTATGCTTTCTATTTGTACAGCCTTTTAACTACCTTTGCAAGAATAATCTTAACAGAACTAAACATTGCCTCTAAAATATTAATATGAAACAGTAATAGATATTCACAACAATACAGTAAGTCATTGGTAATTTCAAATAATTCTGAAAACAGCATTTCACAAATACACTAATCGCTGTACTCTCCAAAGGACCTTGGTCAGGTACAGCAGTCAGTCCATAACATCCATTTGCTTTTGTTACTGAATCTTTATTTTCAGCACAGTCCTGATCAAAAATGGAAAATTTAGAAATTTGACGGTTTGTTTTTGTCAGTTGTTTTTATTAATTACGCAAATAATGGTGAATTAACTCCCAACTTACAGGTTGAATACTTAAACAAAATGAAAAATACGTTTTAATTCTAAACACTTAGTTTTTCAGTTTTCTACCAAAATCTAAGCAAGATCACTACAACTTTGTTGCACACCTGAGGTTTTATTTTCAAATTTTCCATTTCATATCTCAAACAGGTGATAGACTGACCGCAATCCTCAAACAAACATTTTTATTTCTTTTTTAAGAATACGTAATGCAATGCCAAGAAGGAGAAATTAACCAAAAAAAGGTCCTCATCCATAAATGGATACTCGTCAAAACTTTGCACAATGCCAGACAGCAGACAGGTACCAGCACATTCCGCAGATTCACTAGATTTTAAATTCTTGCCCTTGGAACAGTTTGAGACAAGTGGAGGAAAGGGAAATTAGCCACTTGCATGTAATACAGTAAGTTAATATCCCAGCATATGATATTTTCATGACAGTAGTTAGATTTCCTATTTTCTTGTACTCATCTCAGTCCTGCTCTACTTGAGAATCCACTAGTGAATAAATATTGCCCAGAGGCAACAGAAGTCATTCTTTAGCTGCTCTTCTATATTTTCTGTCAAATTAAGTGTGCCTTGATCTTGCTGTATTTGGTTTTAGAGAACAGGAAGAAAATAGCAGATCATGAACATATAGTTGAAACTTAAAGTTTGAAAATATCTTAAGAATTAAAATAACACATCCTCTATATTCTGTTTCAACACTGCCAGCGTCACCAACATTTTCCATTTCAATCATTACTATAATCAGCAGATCTCCCCTTAATATCATTTCTGTTTAAAACAGCAAGAGAAAGTTGAAGACAGCAAGAATGACCAATGCTGGAATCAGAGTCAATAGAGTGTGGAACAGGAGGAACAAAGCAGGTCAGGCAATGGAGGAGGACAGTTGATGTTTCAGGCCTAGGACAGCAAGTTGGTTTTAATTGTCAATACCCCACCCCACTCAACACAAAACAAAGTTAATAAAATGTGAGGCTGCATGAACACAGCAGGCCAAGCAGCATCTCAGGAGCACAAAAGCTGACGTTTCGGGCCTAGACCCTTCATCAGAGAGGGGGATGGGGTGAGGGTTCTGGAATAAATAGGGAGAGAGGAGGAGGCGGACCGAAGATGGAGAGAAAAGAAGATAGGTGGAGACAAGAGAGTTGGCATCCCTGGAAGAGGCTTCGCAGTGCAAACACAGTGCTCTGATGTCAAGACAAAGGAGAAAGGAGTTACTGCTTAACACTGTGTACCTATATCTGGTATGCATTTCAGTTTTAGGAAATCATTTAAATTTCAGAAGAGCTATTGTTACTGGATCTTTTTAATTTCAAATAAAACACTACAAGATTAAATGCTGAATAAAAATATAAAGGAACAACTGTCACTGTGAGGAAGTCTCACATAGAAGGAATTACTTTCACAATGGGGTATTCACATACAATTACCCTACGGAATTTTTAGCTAAACAGCGCAATATTCAGGAAAGGAAAGAAGTAAAATGGGGGTAGTAACAGTACTATAATATAGCTGTACCATATGAAAGTTATTTAAAACAGCAAACACATCCGACCTCTCCACCCAAGCTATTTTTCCATCCCCACCCTTGTCTGCCTTCCAGAGAGACCACTCTCTCCGCGACTCCCTTGTCGACTCCACACTGCCCTCCAACCCCACCACACCTGCCACCTTCCCCTGCAACCGCAGGAAGTGCTACACTTGCCCCCACACCTCCTCCCTCACCCCCATCCCAGGCCCCAAGATGACTTTCCATATCAAGCAGATGTTCACTTGCACATCTGCCAATGTGATATATTGTATCCATTGCACCCGGTGTGGCTTCCTCTACATTGGGGAAACCAAGCAGAGGCTTGGGGACTACTTTGCAGAACACCTCCACTCGGTTCACAATAAACAACTGCACCTCCCAGTCGCGAACCATTTCCACTCCCCCTCCCATTCTTTAGATGACATGTCCAATCATGGGCCTCCTGCAGTGCCACAATGATGCCACCCGAAGGTTGCAGGAACAGCAACTCATTCCGCTTGGGAACCCTGCAGCCCAATGGTATCAATGTGGGCTTCACCAGCTTCAAAATCTCCCCTTCCCCCCAGTGCATCCCAAAACCAGCCCAGTTCTTCCCCTCCACCCACTGCATCCCAAAACCAGCCCAGCCTGTCTCCACTTCACTAACCTGTTCTTCCTCTCACCCATCCCTTCCTCCCACCTCAAGCCGCACCTCCATCTCCTACCTACTAACCTCATCCCACCTCCTTGACCTGTCCATCTTCCCTGAACTGACCTATCCCCTCCCTACCTCCTCACCTATACTCTCCTGTCTACCTATCTTGTTTTCTCTCCATCTTCGGTCCGCTTCCCCCTCTCTCCCTATTTATTCCAGTTCCCTCTCCCCATCCCCCTCTCTGATGAAGGGTCTAGGCCCGAAACATCAGTTTTTGTGCTCCTGAGATGCTGCTTGGCCTACTGTGTTCATCCAGCTCCACACTTTGTTATCTCAGATTCTCCAGCATCTGCAGTTCCCATTATCACTAACACATTTCCATACTTTTCCCGCAAAGGAACATCACACCAATTTTAATTCAAAATTCACCTTTACTTGTCAGGTAGGTCACATGCTGGGAGTAAGGGAGCAAAATCGTCAGACCTTAAAACAATCACCTTTTCTCAAACAGCAAAGAAATCTGGTTGACAAGTTCAAAGATTTTGTGGTAACATGAAGGTCTATAACTCTCAACTTTACCTTGTAACAATGCTATCAAAACAATTTTTGAAAAGATTAAAACTATTTTACCAAACTAACAGAATAAGCTAGTAGAATTCTCAGTTCAGGGTTCAATGTAATGAAGCTTTCCTTTTCTGAATTCCCGTGCAATAATTCAATCATGGAATTGTAGATTTTATGCCAATAAAGGCAACTATGTGGCCCATCTTGTCTGTGCCACTTGAAAAAAGCTATCCAACTTCTGTATTCCAGCTGTGATCGAAATACATTTTCTTCAATTCCTCCTAATCATTCTACCGATTGCTTATGCTGATTGCTTCTGTCTTCTTCACTAAAGGAAATAAGCTCCTCATAAATTTTCTTCACCAATAATCAAAGAAAAAAAGACTCAAAAGTAACAATGTCATGGACTATTTCACTGGAAATGTTTTACTTTAATCTCTTGAATGGTTAAGTGCTTGTGTTAAAGTATGTTTTTGCATAAAGGGACCTTTCAATAAATGGGACATCTGTTCCCAAGTCTTCCTGTCAGTTACGCTCCTGCAAAGCTCCTCAGGATGTCTTTCTATCATAAGGACGCTAGATGTAAGCAAACCACTGTGTATTTTTGAGATTCTTTTTCAAAATGGAAGTTTTTTTATTTTTGTCTTTCTTTCTCCAGGCCAGGATTGACTGTCACGAGGAGTCATAGTTTTAAGGTGTTAGGAGGAAGGTATACAGGAGACGTCAGAGGGAGGTTCTTCACCCAGAGAGTGGAATGAAATACTTTACCAGTGGTAGTCGTGGAAGCGGAGTCATTAGTGACATTTAAGCGACTGCTGGACATGCACGTGGACAGCAGTGAATTGAGGGCAATGTAGGCTAGATTATTTTAATTTTGGATTAGGATTATTCCATGGCACAACATCGTGGGCCGAAGGGCCTGTACTGTGCTGTACTTTTCTATGTTCTGTGTTTGAATCTTTATGTGCTTTGCATGATCTTGAGATATGACAGTGAGCCGGCAATCAATGCCACGAGTTTATGTGCAAAGCTGCAGCTTGGAAAGACTATATCTTGGATTTTCTCTCCAAATAAATGATTGATAATCTAGCAGAGATATTGGGAACTGCAGATGCTGGAGAATCTGAGATAACAAAGTGTGGAGCTGGAGGAACACCGAAGGCGAAGCAGCATCTTAGGAGCACAAAAGCTGCCGTTTCGGGCCTAGACCATTCATTAGAAAAAAAAAGTTTTTTTTGTGATGAAAAGTCTAGGACCAAAATGTCAGCTTTTATGCTCCTAAGATGCTGCTTGGATTGATAAGCCAGCATCTGCTCTGAAACTCACATAGCGGAGTGATCATCATTGAGAATAATATTCATTCAGCAGCATTGTCTTACTACCCCAGAACTCCACTGTGTTATCCATTGGAGCATTAAGTGGCTTCATGGATTTTACTTTCAAAATGAATTAAGCAATACAACAATTAAGCAATAAACAGATACAATCTTGACTACTAAAGTGTGTTAATTATTAGTCTTGCGTCTTCAACCTAGTTGGATGCAACCGGGGATGAATCTTTTCCATCTCAGTTGCCACACCCTTCATGGTCAAGAGTGATGCTGCCACATTTCAAGTTTGCAGTTGTCCTCAGGGCGCCACAGGAAGTCACTACACAATCTGTTCAAGTCAAATGTCAAAAAATGGGAATTGTTTTATCTGCGATCATTGTTCTAAAATCTAGGGATTAAATGTATCCTTTTCTTTGAAGTGTTGGCTCCAGATGAATATTTACAAAATCAATTGCATCTTTATGATATCACCAGACTTGGTGAGTATTTCCAGCATTTTCTCTTTTTACCGTATATTTCCAATAAGTGCAATATATTTTACATTTAATTTGATTGCATTCTCTGTTAATAAAATCATGAATGCCAATTTTTATTGGCATAAAATCTTCAAAGTAGTTAAGAATGGTCTCTTCCTTATAATAAGTGAATCTAATAGCAGAACCAAATCTGAACCTGGTAATCTGACAATCATGGGAATTAATAGAGGAGACATACAGAAAGGAAAGATGTAAGGCAGTTCAGGTATTTGAGCTCAAACATACTACAAATATGAACAGTAGTTGCATTAATGACAGTTCAGAAACATCAGTTCCATGGATGTAAGTTTGCTCGCTGAGTTGGAAGGTTCGTTTTCAGACATTTTGTCACCATTCTAGGTAACATCATCAGTGAGCCTACACAGACAACAAGCAAAACGAACATCATTTACAAAATACCTTGCAAGAACTGTGACAAACACTACATTGGACAAACAGGCAGAAAGCTAGCCACCAGGATACATGAACATTAACTAACCACAAAACGGCATGACCCACTATCACTCGTATTCTTACATACAGATGAGGAAGGACACAACTGTGATTGGGACAACACACCCATCCTAGGACAAGCCAAACAGAGACATGCACGAGAATTCCTAGAAGCATGGCATTCCAACGGGAACTCCATCAACAAACGCATTGATTTGGAGCCCATCTACCATTCCCTGAGAAAAAGAACAGGAAATGACATCACCAACACAGGAAATGACATCACTAACCCAAGGAAACCTAAACAGATAAATAGAAAGCGGGACATAACACCAGCGCTTCACTGGAGGCTCACTGATGATGTTACCTAGAATGGTGACGAAATGTCTGAAAACTAACCTTCCAGCTCAGTGAGCAAACTCACATCCAGGACCTCAACTTGAGCTACAAATCTTCTCAAAACTTGCTAACAACTATTCTATTTAATTACATAGCTGTTTGTTGACATTGTTGTTGCTGTTTTATCTTTCTCACTGACCAGTCAAACTCACCAGTCAAATACATAGCATTAGTAAACTGAGTAGGTTCTATTTATCTGATGATGAGCACAGTGTTATATATTTCAGCCAGATGGCTGTTCTTCAGTGATACACATTGGTGCTGAACAGCACATAAACAGAGAGACAGCAGAACAGCAGACCGACAAGCAATTGTACTGTGGACACAAAGGAAGATACAAATCAATCAGTGCACTGGATTCAGGATATGCACTTTCCTTAGAGCAAGAGCTTCTGTTGCATCTCCAGAATGCTAGGTATGGAGAAAGTTTCAGCAGTGACATCACAGCAACTTTGTAAGCAGATAATCCAATGCAACTGTCTGTTTGAAAGAGTTTGAATCACTGGAGTAATTTCATTTTCTAAATTCTCATCTCCTGTTTAAAATAAATAGACTGAAATTAAATATTCAGTAAACTTTAGACATGGCAAGATAACCCAGCTGTGCAGAACACTCATTTGGGGAAATTTCACATGGTCTAGATGCGTGTAGGAAGTGTCTCCAGCAGCAGAAACATAAGTGAGATAAGAGTCACTGTGGTGCATCCACAAAGCTGAGAAATACATAGGTAGTATGCATAACACAGTGGTCATGTCACAAATGAAAAGCACACAGGCAGAGAGGGAATTGGTGGCTGCTGGGCTTTCTAGGAAGACCAGGCAGGCAGTAAAGGAGATTCCCCCAAGTCTCAGTCACTCAATAAGTTATTTTATATTTTGGTTAATAGTGAGGGCAATGTTTTGTCAAGTAATGTAGTAAGAAACAAGTTGATAGCTTCACATGTATCACTGCTATGAAGGTGGATGGAAGAAGGAGGGAGTGGATACAGTGGTAACTGATTCAACAGTGAGGGAACAGACTGGCTGTAGACATGACTCCAAGATGGTATGTTACCTTCAAGGTGCCAAGGTCACGGATGTCAGAACAACTGCAGGACTTCCTTTTGGACGAAGGTAAAGAAGCAGAGATTGTGGTCTATGTTGGCATTAATGAAACGCGGATCAGTTCCTTAAATTTGATTCTCACGTCCTAAGTAAAGGACTAAACAGCAGAACACCTCAGGCAGAAATCTCAGTATTTCACTAAAGAAAGATTTGGGCTGGAAGCAGCTACTTGCATATAAAGTTGTCACGTCACCAGAAAGCATTTAAGGATGGAATAGCAAGAATCAAAGCATCTCTACATTGTGGAAGCAGGCCATTCAGCCCATCAAGTACACATTAAATTTCCAAAGAGCAGGCCAAACTCAAATAGTTTGCACATCCCTGGACACAACAGGCAATTTAGCATGGCCAATCTTTTGACTGAGGGAAGAAGCCAGAGCACCCAGACGAAACTCACACAGACATGGGAAAAATGTGCATGGTCCACACAAACAGACACCCGAGGTTGGAACTGAACCCAAGCCCTTGGAGCACCAATGCTAACCACTCAGCCACCATGGTGTACATTCCTATAGCGTACAGGAAAATCCCATTAAGGATAGGACAAAGACCATAGACTCCAAATGTCAAGGTGCATCAAAATGAAAAATGACAGTTTTGGCAGATACTGAAGACTCAATAAGCAAAGTCCCTAAAGGAGTTTTAAAAAATGCAAGTGCAAGCTTAAAAAGGAAATTGGGAAGAGAACACATGAAAAAGCATTGGTGAGTCAAATAACGGTAAAACTTAAACGGTTTTTAAAGATGTATAGAGTAAGAGAACAATTAGGGAATAGTAGTAGGAACCATAGAGATGATCTATGTGGATCTCAAAGGCACACATATAGTCTTCACAATGAAATGAATGATTCAGATATACAATGTAAGGGTAGAAGATTGTGAAATATTGGAAGACACTAACAGAGAGGGAAGAGGTGCTGGTGGATTTAACAGCCTAAAGAGTGAATAAATTTGCAGGGATGAATGAAGGGGGTACAGGGTATATGAATGGATAAATATTTGAGTGCGGAAAGGGAGAAAATATCAGGGACCTTTACAGTAACATTGAGATTTTCTTGGTAAGTAAGGAGCCAGAAAACTGTTAATGTTGCTCTATTATTGCTAAAGGGAGGAAGGTGTTGAACAGGACATTACAGGCCAGTCAGTGTAACCTCAGTGGTGGGGAAGTTATGGGAAAGAATTATGACAGACACAATATATCTGCATTTGGGGGAAGATCGATTAATCAGTTCTAGTCAGCATGGATTTGTTAAAGGAAATTTGTGTTTGACAAACTCAATAGAAATTTTTGAGGGAAGTAATCAGGACCGTTGATGCAAGTAATGCATTTGATGTGTTCAACAAGATAAGAACACATGAAATGTGAAGCAAAGTGGTATGTTGGATCCAAAATTAGTTGAGAGGTATGAAGCAGAGCATGATGGTACAGGCATGTTTCTGTGACTGGAGGTCTGCTTCCAGTTGGGTTCTGGAGGGCATGGTGCTGGAGCCCTTGCAATTTGTGACATACAACTAAGATCTGGACTGAAATGTAGAGGATTGGGCTGATCGGAAGGCTTGTCTTCGTTTTTAAGAGACGGATAAAGAACTGGGTGCACAGATTTAAGATAAGAGGTAGAAGGCTAAGAGGAGAGGTGGGGGATTTGTTTTTCACCTAGAGGTAGGAGCCGAGAACTTACTGCATTTATCCTGAGACCATGATCCCTTATTCCAGGCAACTCCAGACAGATGAAACATAATCCCTGCATCCAGTTTGTCCCATCCTGTCAATATTTTATATATTTCCAAAACATCCCTTCTGATCCTTCTAAACTCTAGTAAATATAAGTCTATTTGACCTAATCTTTCCTTATCTAAAAATCCAGACTTTTCAGCAGTCTAGTCTCCCTCCATCTTTAGATTTCTATTTTTAGCATTTTACACCTCTTTTGGGGAAAAAGGCCAAAATGTCAGCTTTTCTGCTCCTCTGATGTTGCCTGGCCTGCTGACCCTCTGATGAAAGGTCTAGGCCCGAAACGTCAGCTTTTGTGCTCCTGAGATGCTGTTTGGCCTGCTGTGTTCATCCAGCTCTACATTTTGTTATCTTGGATTCTCCAGCATCTGCAGTTCCCATTATCACTGACACAACATCCTGGTAAATCTCCTCTGCACCCTTTCCAATACTTCCACATCCTTCCTATAATGCGGCGACCAGAACTGTACGCAATACTCCAAGTGTGGCCGCACAAGAGTTTTGTACAGTTGCAACATGACATCATGGCTCCAAAACTCAATCCCTCTACCAATAAAACCTAATACACCGTACGCCTTCTTAACAACCCTATCAATCTAAGTGGCAACTTTCAGGGATCTATGTACATGGTCACCGAGATCTCTCTGCTCATCCACACTACCAAGAATCTTACCATTAGCCCAGTACTCTGTATTCCTGTTACTCCTACCAAAGTGAATCACCTCACACTGTTCTGCATTAAACTCCATTTGCCACCTCTCAGGCCAGCTCTGCAGCTTATCTATGTCCCTCTGTAACCTGCAACATCCTTCCACACTATCCACAACTCCATCGACTTTAGTGTCATCCGCAAATTTACTAACCCATCCTTCTACGCCCTCATCCAGGTCATTTATAAAAATGACAAACAGCAATTGCCCCAAAACCGATCCTTGCAGTACACCACTAGTAACTGGACTCCAGGATGAACATTTCCCATCAACCACTACCCTCTGTCTTCTTACAGTGAGCCAATTTCTGATCCAAACAGCTAAATCACCCTCAATCCCATGACTCCATATTTTATGCAAAAGCCTACAATGGGGAGCCTTATCAAACACTTTACTGAAATCCATATACACCACATCGACCTCTTTACCCTCATCCACCTGTTTAGTCACCTTCTTAAAGAACTCCATAAAGTTCGTGAGGTATGACCTATCCTTCACAAAACCGTGTTCACTATCCCTAATCAAATTATTCCTTTCTAGATGATTATAAATCCTATCTCAGATAATTCTTTCCAACACTTTACCCATAACAGAGGCAAGGCTCACTGGTCTATAATTACCAGGGTTGTCGCTCTTCCCCTTCTTCAACAAGGGGACAACATTTGCTATCCTCCAGTCTTCTGGCACTATTACAGTAGACAATGATGACTTAAAGATCAAAGCCAAAGGCCCTGCAATCTCCTCCCTAGCTTCCCAGAGAATCCTAGGATGCATCCCATCCGGCCCAGGGGACTTATCTATTTTCACATCTTCCAGAATTGCTAACACCTCCTCCTTGTGAACCTGAATCCCGTCTAGTCCAATAGCCTGTATTCAAGTATTCTCCCCGACAACATTGTCTTTTTCCTGTGTGAATACTGATGAAAAATATTCATTTAGGGCCTTTCCTGTCTCTTCGGACTCCACGCACAACTTCCCACTACTGTCCTTGACTGGCCCTAATCTTACTCTAGTCATTCTTTTATTCCTGACATACCTATAGAAAGATTTAGAATTTTCCTTGATCCTACCTGCCAAAGACTTCTCATGTTCCCTACTGGCTTTTCTTAGCTTTCTCTTTAGGTCCTTCCTGGATAACTTGTATCTCTCAAGTGCCCTAACTGAACTTTCATGCCTCATCTTTACATAAGACTCCTTCTTCTTCTTGGCAAGAGATTCAACTTCTTTAGTAAACCTCAGTTCCCTTGCTCGACCACTTCCTCCCTGCCTGAAAGGTACATTCTTATCAAGGACACTCAGTAGCTATTCCTTGAACAAGCTTCACATTTCAATTTTGCCCAGCCCCAGTAGTTTCCTTCACCATTCTCTGCATCCTAAATCTTGCGTAATCGCCTCATAACTGCTTTCCCCCAGCTATAATTCTTGCCCTGTGGTATATACTGATTCCTTTCCATTGCTAAAGTAAATGTAACCGAGCTGTGGTCACTATCACCGAAGCACACACCTACCTCCAAATCTAACACCTGGACTGGTTCATTACCCAGAGCCAAATCCAAAATGGCCTCACCTCTTTTTGGTCTATCTACATACTATATCAGTAAACTCTCCTGCACACATTGGACAAAAACTGACGCATCTGATGTACTCAAAATATAGTGTTTCCAGTCAGTATTTGGAAAGTTAAAGCCCCCACAATAACTACCCTGTTACCTTCGCTCCTATCCAGAATTATCAACCTGTCCAACATTTACAGATCCAATCTTCCCCAGACTCAGAACCAAAAGCTCAGAGGGCTAAATTCCTCCCTCCTACACCATCTCTCCTATGATAGGGTTAGGTTTAGGGTTACATGCATTCATCCAATCTTCTCTTTTCTTATGCCTGCTCCTGATAATGCCTGTCACTGGGACTAACTGGAGATTACTACTTCTGAGGTTTTTTTTAAAATTAATTTCCTGACTCTATATGTTTTACTTGCAGGATCTCATCCTCTTTTAACTTTTGTTATTGGTAATGACAATGGGCCATGACCTCTGGCTGCATTCCACTTCAAGAAATTCTGTAACCCCTTCACGACCTCATTGAGCCTGGCACTCAGGGAGCAAGGTACCATTTGAGTATATCTATGGCTACGAGTCTTCCTTATGATAGAATCCCCTATCACTCTTGCCTTCCCAAGTTTATCTCCTCAACGAATGCGAAGCATTTGTGACACCATGAACTTAGATTTTGCTGGATTCCCTTCAGAAACCATATCCTTCAGGAGTATCCAAAACACAAGATCTGTAACACAGGGAGATAGATCCAGGGGAATCCTGCAGTGCCTGCTTACCACTTAACACTATCTATACCTAACAGAATCAGAAGTAATACGCTCACAGGGACATTCACTCATAATGGCAGGGGGTAGTGAAACGAGAATGGCAGGTAGTGAGAATCTGAGTGGGGAGATACATAAGAGGCAAACAAAGATAGAAAGGAAAGATATAAAAACAAGGAGTAAAAGTAGAAGACACAGGAAACAGGCCGGAAACATACATGGCTATAACTCATCCCATTTCTGTCTGTGCATTCTATATTTGCAGTCAGATCACCTTACTGTGCATGCTATCCAGGAAGATGCCAACTGCTCCATCTGATCCAAAACACAGGTTTCAAGAAGCTGCAGATGAAGATATTTCCACCACATGTGGTCACCCTGGACACTAAGTGTACTTGACTCCTAACAGCCCAATGGAGGAGTATTCCATTTGAATGATGTGCATTGCCATGGATTAGCCTGAAATTACTAGCCATACATTTACTTTCTCTAATTTAAATAATATTTCTATATGCTAGGACTCTTACCTTATCCCTGATACTTAAAACAATGCAATCAATGAGATCGATGTTAATAAGGAAGATGTGCTAGGAATTTTGAGGAAGTTGAAGATATTTAAGTCCCCTGCTGGGATTTATCCAAGGATTCTATGGGAAGTGGGGATGAGATTGCAGGGCCTTTGGTGATGATCTTTTCATTCTCACTGTCCACAGGTATAGTCCCGGAAGATTGGAGAATGGCAAACGTCATTCCTTTGTTCAAAAAAAGGAATAGGGTTAACCCCGGAAATTACAGGCCAGTTAGTCTTACGTCAGTGGTGGGCAAATTATTGGAAAGGGCTGAGAGACAGGATTTATGATCACTTGGAAAGGCACAGTTTGATCTGTGATAGTCAGCATGGATTTGTGAGGGGTAGATCATGGCTCACAAACCTTATTGAATTCTTTGAAGAGGTGACCACACACATAGATGAAGGTAGAGCAGTGGATGTGGTATACATGGATTTAAGTAAGGTGTTTGATAAGGTTCCCCATGGTAGGCTCATGCAGAAGGTAATGGGCAATGTGACAGAATTGGATTTAGAATTAGATTCCCTACAGTGTGGAAACAGACCCTTTAGCCCAACAAGTCCACACTACCCCTTGGAGCATCCCACCCAGACCAATCCCCCTATAGCCCACACATCCCTGAACACTATGGGCAATTTTGCATGGCCAATCCATCTAACCTGTACATCTTTGGACTGTGTGAGGAAACTGGAGCATCCAGAGGAAAGCCATGCAGACACAAAGAGAATGTGCAAACTTTGCACAGACAGTTACGCAAGGCTGGAATCGAACCCAGGTCCCTAGTGCTGTGAGGCTGTAGTGCTAGCCACTGAGCCACTGTGCCGCCCCAAATTGGCTGAACCTTAGAAGACAAAGGGTGGTCGTGGATGGAAAATATTCAACATGGTGCTCAGTTATGAGTGGTGTACCACAAGGATCTGTTCTAATTGTTTGTGATTTTCGTAAATAATTTGGATGAAGGAGTGGAAGGGTGGATTAGCAAGTTTGTGGATGATATGAAGGTGGATCACTTTGTGGACAGTGCGGAGGGCTGTTCGAGGTTACAAAGGGACATTGATAGGATGCAGACCTGGGCTAAGAAGTGTCAGATGGAGTTTAACCCTGAAAAGTGTGAGCTGATGCATTCTGGAAGGAAAAAAATCTAAAGCAGAGTACAGGGTTAACGGAAAGATTCTTGGCAGTGTGGAGGAGCAGAGGGATCTTGGGGTTCATGTCCACAGTTCCCTGAAAGCTGCCACCCAGGTGGATAGAGTTGTTAAGAAGGCGTATGGTATGTTAGCTTTCATTAATAGAGGGATTGAGTTCAAGAGCCGTGAAGTTATGCTCCAGCTATACAAAAGCCTAGTTCAGCCACATCTGGAGTATTGTGTCCAGTTCTGGTCTCTTCATTACAGGAAAGATGGGAAGCGTTGGAAAAGGTGCAGAGAAGATTTACCAGAATGTTGTCTGGAATGGAGGGAAGGTCTTATGAAGAAAGTTTGAGAGAGCTAGGGCTTTTCTCTTTAGAACGAAGATGGATGAAAGGTGACTGAATGAGGTTACAAAATGTACAAAATGAGGTATAGATAGAGTGGACAGCCAGGGACTTTTTCCTAGGGTGGAGGTAGCTATTGCAAGGGGGCATAGTTTTAAATTGAGCTGGGGTAGATAAAGGGGAGACGTCAGAGGTAGGTTCTTTAGTCAGAGAGTGGTCGGGGCATGGAATGCATTGCCGAAGAGGGTAGTGGAATCGTCCTCATTAAGGGCATTTAAGTGGCTATTAGATAGGCATGTGGATGATAGTATAAGGTAAGGGTAAAGGTTAGATAGACCTTAGGTTTAGGGTAAAAGTTAAGCATAACATCGTGGGCCGAAGGGCCTGAACAGTTCTGTGTTCCAATTAAAACTAGAGAACAACAGCAGGTACTCAACCACTACCTACTCTCACTTTCTTGTGATCTCATTCTGATACATTTTTTTAATTCAACCTGTTCAGAGACATTGTTATACATCTTTCAAGTAGCTGGGACCTGAACCCAGGCCTCCTGGCTCAGAGCGAGGGATATTACCACAGCATCACCAGTGTCCCTTTATGATATCACTGTCGACTTTGTGTTGAAACTTAGGCAAGCTGTTGAGTCGGGTCTGATTCTGTTCCTGTCTTTGGCCTCCAAAGGGGTCTTGGGGTGAAGTGGTAGTGTCCAGGCTTAAGTCTTCTTGCTATGGAGGTGCATCATAACACATCTATCAGTCCTGCTCAGCTGTTCCTCTCACTGACTGGAAGGTACGTTCTCCCCAGTTGCAGGTGCAATTTTATTATCACAACACCAAGTGATCGTGCAAGTGTTTTTTAAATACGATTAATTAAAAAGGTTTTGCATTTCTGACAACTTTGGACTCTATTTTAATTGTGAAAATTGCATTTTAAAAAAAATCGCGTGCAGCATATTGATGAAGATTGATGGAGTGCAGCATCACTCTACCCCACTACTCCACAGGTCACAACGCAAAACAAAAATGCTTCTTCCAGTTACCGGATGGCCAATTGAGTACCTTGTTAGTGTCAGGTTTTAGACAAAATAAATAAACCAGGATGCTTACTAAATATGTTTGTGATTGAATCAGTTTTGATAATGATGTCATAATTGGTCATCAAACATTTAGTAATACAGAATGGCTTTCTGGAAAACAAAAACACTTGTGAATGTTACTCATTAAGACAAAAGGGCAAAGTATAGGATGTTCTTGAATCCATTGCTCTGATATTCTGGTATATTTTCAAGACACTGATCAAATACAGTTTCTCTGAAATCTTGCAGATTTAGTTCATTCAGGACATACAATGTTCTTTCAACCACCTTTTCAAAAGAACAAATAGGGTTCATCTTGAGCCATATTAATTGTAAGAGACCAACTGGGCAGCTTGCTCTTCACAGGTTTCCCTTCAACTGAATCAGAGAAAACAAGAACTTTATCCAAGCCAGTCACTTCAGACAGTCATAATAGGAACTGCAGATGCTGGAGAATCTGAGATAACAAGGTGTAGAGCTGAATGAACACAGCAGGCCAAGCAGCATCAGAGGAGCAGGAAGGCTGATGTTTTGGGCCTAGACCCTTCTTCAGAAGCCTTCCTGCTCCTCTGATGCTGCTTCGTCTGCTGTGTTCATGCAGCTCTACACTTTGTTATCTTACTTCAGGCAGTTCCCAGATTGTGAGCCAGTTCCATTCTCAAGTCCACTTGCATGTTGATTTGTTCACAGGTCCAAATACAACGCAGAATAATAGATAGCAGCTGTTCATAAGTACAGGAAATATTCATATGCTGGTTCTTTAAAACTGCACTCCTGTATGGGAACCTGTTCATAGTTACAAGCCTTTGTAAGTTGGATGTTTGTAAATCAAGAGTCCCTGTATTCAAAAACAACCCCAGCAGGATCTACAGCAAAACAGATGGTTGTCATCAATCATGGGATTTCTGTGAAAAAACATAATCTCTAATGTCTACAGCAAACTTTGACTAACCTATTTTAAAGAAATCACTCCAGGTATGTCCACAAAATGTGAAACAAATCCACTTCCTACAAACCTTCATAACTTAAGTTCTCCACTGATATTAAATGTAAAGTGTTTTTGTAACAACAGCACTCAAACAGCCAAATTTCTTTGCAATGTACAGTTTACAACCAGAAAGCACACATTCAATAAAAAGACAGTAGCAGCTCTGTATCAGCTTATTAAAGTTGTTAAAATGTCAATGACTGCTTTCCAGCAATCCTATTCTCAAAGTCATTATTTCTATTGGATTTGCAAAATTGTTGTAAACTTTTTTATGCATATGACTAGCAAACTAATGACAAAATAATTCTTATCAATTATTTTATTTCCTGTTTTCATTGAGCTATCTTGTGATCAATCCAATGACATTACTCTATTGAAGAACTGACCTTTGAGGCTCATGCACGTTTCTCAGCTATTTTGAAATTAACCTAAAACACTGTAGTGTGTGTGTCATGGAAATGCCAACTATATAATAAGTAAGTAAGAAAAATCATGCACATTAAATTAAGTGAAAGGAAAGCTTGCTCACATTACCAGCTTTTACTTTATTAAAGTCTGATTTTTGTTTAAAAATTGGTTCCAGAAATGTTAGCCATCATGAAATTTAATTCAAAACTAGTTTCCATCACAACAGTGGGTGTTTCATCGTGTGAAGACAAATTGTGTTTGTGGGATGAGAAGGATTACATTGACAGACAGCATAGGTGTATTTGAGCCAAATGTTGTCTTCTGAACAAAGGCTGTGTCTAAGTTCTTCAAAAGATTATCTTCATAAAGATTTCTGAGATGAAACATGAAAAATAATTTGGTTTCATATAAATGATATATTGATTTAGTTGTGCACTTATACTTTCACACTTTAGAACTAAGTTCATTCAACCAACCAAAAAGATTTGATTCAGTATGTCCAATGTGTACATCACACAATGCAGGCAAATTTCAAAATGAAGAAATTGCCCTCTCCAGGAACTGATATACTATATATAGTGACAGCATACTGGAGAATCTTTTGTACCCTGAATAAAATTAACAGAAAGCAAAATGTTATTACTGTCCATTTCTGTAAGCTACATAATGAAATGAACAAGAGATCTGGGACTGAGCTACACAAATTACAGTTATGAGGAAGTAACTAGAATAATTTGAGGCACATATACCATGGTACTCACATGCAGTTTTATATCCTGCAATGTCTACTATTAATTGTGATCCCAACCTGGGTACTATAGCATATGACATATTTTTCAGTTTAAATAGATACAATACAACAATAGATAGAGATCAGAAGTTTGGATCCAAATCACCTTCATTTAGTAGATTGAAGTTACTGTGAATGTTAACAAATATTAAAAAGAGAAAAAAAGTAAAAGCATATTCAGAAAAACAAGTGAATAACTGTTGCTTAATTATAAAGTACACATGTTTGTTATAAGAAATGAGGACCAGAAATTATTAAACAATTGAGCAGATAGATTCTCAACAATTGAGAACGATTCACAGTGTACTCTTGTTTCTACAAAAAGGGAAATATGGAATTTGTGGAATTATTTATCTGTCAGTAACCATTTCATTCTTCAATTATCTTCACTCATCAATATAAAACAAATTAGATAAATAAATAATGTTTTTATCCAAAAACACCTTTCATTTTCCCATCTGTTCCCAGTTCGCTAAATAGATTAGTACTCAAATTCTCCTGGGCTATCCCTGCTGAAGACTGGAAAACATTTTGTTTCTTCGTTTTCCAAGGCATATTTTGGTGCACCTTTTGGGCAAATATCTATTTCAATGAAAATCTGAAAACTTGGAATTGTCTGTTTCTATCTCTCAATTATGAAGAACATAATTCTTAGATGCTTTGTATCATAAACCAAATAAATTCTGTTCCATTCTCCCTTAATCAATGAGAGACATTTAAGTCACAAGACTGAAGAATGTCTAGCCTTCATTTTCCCATTTCTGACTTGGTGGTTTATTCACTGACTACAGTGCCAACTTTTTAAACAATGAATTTCATACAATACACTTGTCTTATTAGCATTTTACCAGAATGAACTATTTTCTAACACTAGGACTAGAAAATTGTGAACATTGTTCCTTCATTTAAGAAAGGCAACAGGACTATTCTTGGAATTTACAGGCCAGTGAGCCTTACATCAGTGGTAGGGAAATTACTGGAAAAGATTCCGAGAGATGCGCTATAACCATAATTGGAAAAACAATGAATTTGTTAGCAATAGGCCGCACGGCTTTGTATGGAAAAGGTTGTGTCTCACAAACTTGACAGTTTTTTTTAAATAAAAGGACATAGGCAATTGATGACGACTGTGTGGCACATGTGGTCTGCATGGACTTTAGGGAGGCCTTTGATTAGGTCCCTCATGGCAGGTTGATACTAAAGGTGAAGTCACAAAGATCCAAAGTGAGCTGGTAAGGTGGATACAGAACTAGCTTAGTCACAGGAGACAGAGAGTAGAATTGGAGGGGTGTTTTTCTGAATGGTATGCAGCTCAGGTCTTAAAAATGTTTTAATCTCCTGTACTAGACATTACCATACCTCGTGGCACAAGTTGACTTCTGAAGTCTAAATAAATTCTTTGAAAAATAGGGTGTGGATTTACCAGGCAAGCATAAAATATTAACCAGTGTTGGTACAGATTTTTCATCTTGAAATGTGGATACAATGACAGTGGTAATTCGATCAATGTGACATGTCATATTGAATTATCGATTAATTCTATGAGCATTCCTTTAACCACAACAAAAACAATTTAAAACAAAACACCAAGATCATGGTTTTCAGCATTCAAGATAAATTGTGACAAATGTGATCAAAAAGAGTTGACACCCACACTTTGTAATGGAGAGCTTTATTTCCATTAACCACACTCCATTCAATTCAAACACCACTCCATACTTAGACAGACAATGTTCACCACATTAATTCCTAATTATCATGTCCATCACCTGTTCCCTCATCCCATTGGCTTTCAGGCATCCCTTCAGACATACCAGATGATAACAGCTTTCCTTTTCCTTTTCTAAATAAATCATACATAGTAAAAATCAAAGAAAGCAAAATATACAAAATGACAACATTTCATATTCCCTAATAATTCTATTTGCATTCACATTAAAGTTCCAAGTGACCTATTTCTGATATCCAAAATATTCTTGACATTTTACCCTTTCTTTGTTAAACAATCAATCAATCATCAGATAGCTGATTGCAGCTATCCAACCATTTCAAATTAGAGATTGTTCCAAATTCCATCACCTGTTTTAAAGCTACAATGCCAATCCTCAGTCTATTTTTATTCATACATTTTGCTGGGAGTGCAGTTTCTCATTGTGACTGAAGGATCGGTGGATGCTGTGAATCAGAGAAAAAAATAGAAATTGCCGGGAAAGCTCAGCAGGTTGGGCAGCATTTTTGGAAAGAAATCAGAGTTAATATTTTGGATCAAGGGAGCAAGGGTCACTCGATACAAAATGCTAACTGATTTCTCACCCCAGGTGCTGCCAGACCTGCTGACCTTTTCCAGCAGTTTCTATTTTTGTTCCCTACAGTGACTTGTTATCAATGTAGCACTCAATGGGTCATGCTGGCCAATCTCTTTTTAGAAATTCATTCAATATTTTCATGAAGGCAAGTGCCATATTTATCACATCATTAAGTAACAATTCCTGCTGCAAAAGTACTTTTTACTACTCTTTTGATGTTTTTTAACTTCCCAAGTTAAACGTTAACATTTACCTCCCCTTTCTAACATGAAAAACATTTTTTTTTAAATTGCACTTGAGAGCCCATGAAAAATGTACATAAGAGCCCCAGAAAACACCAGATTTCATGTTCCTGGTAAATCTCAATGATGGAAATTTCAAAACTTAATAGTATACATATAATTTTCTGAATGTTTTGATCATAGAAAGATAGAAATTAGGAGCAGAAATAGGCCCCGCTGCACTTCGATCCTGCTGTGCCATTCAATACAATCATGGCTGATCAACCAAATCAGTTCACTGTTTCCACTTTCACCCTGATACTTAACATAGAACATAGAATATTACAGCACAGTACAGGCCCTTCGGCCCTCGATGTTGTGCCAACCTGTCATACCGATCTGAAGCCCATCTACCCTACACTATTCCATGTGCGTCCATATGCTTATCCAATGATGACATAAATGTACCTAAAGTTGGCGAATCTACAATCATTGCAGACAAAGCGTTCCATTCCCTTACTACTCTCTGAGTAAAGAAACTACCTCTGACATCTGTCCTATATCTTTCACCCCTCAGTTTAAAGCTATGCCCCCTCGTGCTCGCTGTCACCATCCTAGGAAACAGGCTCTCCCTATCCACCCTATCTAACCCTCTGATTATTTTATATGTTCCAATTAAGTCACCTCTCAACCTTCTTCTCTCCAATGAAAACAGCCTAAAGTCCCTCAGCCTTTCCTCATAAGGCCTTCCCTCCATACCAGGCAACATCCTGGTAAACCTCCTCTGCACCCTTTCCAAAGCTTCCACATCCTTCTTATAATGCGTTGGCCAGAACTGTACACAATACTCCAAGTGCGGCTGCACCAGAGTTTTGTACAGCTGCAGCATAACCTCTTGGTTCTGGAACTCGATCCCTCTGTTAATAAAAGCTAAAACGCTGTATGCCTTCTTAACAGCCCTGTCAACCTGGGTGGCAACTTTCAAGGATCTGTGTACATGGACACCAAGATCTCTCTGCTCACCTACACTACTAAGAATCTTACCATTTTGATCCCCTTAGCCTTAAAGAACTATATCTATCTGTTTCTTGAAAACAGGCAATATTTTGCTCTCCATCACATTCTGTGGCAGCGAGTTCCATATGCTCACCACTCTTTAGGTGAAGAGTTTTCTCCATACCCCAGTTCTAAATGGTCTACCCCATATCCTTATAATGTGACCCTCTGTTCTGGATTCCCCAGACACTGGGAACATCCTTCCTGCATTTACTGTGCCTGGTCCTATAAGAATTTTATAGGTTTCTATGTGATCCCCTAATCAGCTAAATAACATCTTCCATTTTGAGTTTTCTCAATGTTGTACTCAACTTTATCAATTGAAAACTCATACTTGGCTTCATTTGAGTGTCCAGCCAATTTAACTGTCTAATTAGACTTGGCAAATCCCCCATTAAAGTCTTGGAAGACACAACATCTTTACCAACACTTACTTTGAAAAATGTTATATTAGTCAAATAACATTGCTGATGCAAGTGACACTTGATCCATTCTAGGTAATTTGAAATCCAGCATACTTAAAAGCCCAGCAGTCTGGCTTCCAACTTTTTAATTTGGTAAGCCCATTTATGACAATGTTTTCATATTCACTGTGCCCACTTCAAAATAATGATATGTACCATAAAGATGCCTGAAAGCTGCCCTTCATGGTACATGTAAAACACGGTAAGATCTGCTTTTAAATGAAAACAGCCCAACTTTAGTAAGACAGACCTGACTGAGAAACACCAGACTCTTAAATCATTATTTAGGCCACATACACATTTATTTACCTTTCAGACAGCTCTCACTGCATTTGGAGTCTCTTTTGGAGAAGGTACAAGTACTCTCCTCTTGAAATGATCTCTTCTCAGAAATGCGGCTTTAACATCACTGGTCTACAGTCCTAAGGAGTTATTGCTAACAAAGCCAAGGAAACTTTCAAAGTTGCTTTTCCTGCCATCAATGAATCTACTCTCACATCTTGGCCCCTCAGTTTTTCATCAAAAGTTTGTGCCACGTGCCTTACTATTATTACACATATGTAATACAGCTGGCTGTCCTCAATCTAGCAACTTTCTGTATGGCATAAATTCCTTCTATTTTGTAATTCTTGTTGTTGGCATCTTTTATTAATTTGCTCACAGTCACTCAGTCTGCCCAATCACATAGGCTTCTGCTCCTGGGACCACCTTCTTGATTTGTACTATATTTCTTGGTATGGTTAAACTAAGCCTTCTGCCTTGCTCTTCATCTCTTTTTGGGCTGCTACTGTTTGACATTCCCCTCTGATTAACAGAACACCTTTCAATAATTTATGATCTGTTGCCAAGGTCATCCTTGCTCCCAGACTCACTGTTTGAACTTAGTATGCATGTTTTTACCTTCCACCTTTGTATTTCATGTTTCCAATCTGTGGGGGTAACAGTCAGACCCTCATCCAGCTTTTATAATTTTCCAGTGGCCTTCCCAGCTCCACTTAAAATAGTTGTGATTCTCCATTGACTGGCTTCTTCCAGTAAATATTTGATTTGAGTATGCACTTTGGGCAGCGTTCCTTTCGAACCGATGGCCTCATGTTGACCATTGCTAAAAGGGTCTCCTGCTGCTACACACAACCATTGTATTCACATTTGCACACACATTTCTAAATTCAGCATGAGTAAACATCCACTAATTATCACACAGGTTTTACAAGTGATCCAAATTCAGTCCTTATCCACTTTTCTGTTGGGTTATCCACATTGATTTTCTTAACTTTACAACATATTATTGTTGACTGACAAAATCTGGTTGCTAAATCTACAAAATATAAAAGAGTTTTTTTTATCCCATACCTTAAAATCCATAGGCACTACCTTGTTGAATTTTCTTGCTAACGCAAACTTACTGTCGGAACGCTATGGTATTCTTTCATATTTCATATCACCTCAATCACTGATCTCTTCAATTTGCTGATTATACTCCCCATCTCTTGTTCCTGCATGGTAGGCTAAAATTTGTAACATTTTGGAGGATGGATGGGCAAATTACAAATGTAATTTTCATGCAATTCACTTTTTGTCTCCTAAATTTCCATTTCCTGATAGTTATAGTCATACAGCATGGAAACAGACACTTTGGTCCAACCAGAACTTAATCCCAAATTAAACTAGTCCTCCCAATCTACTCCTGACCCATATCCATTCAAACCTTTCCTATTCATGTACTTATAAACATTGTAGGTGTGTCCACATCCACAACTTCCTAGGGAAGTTCATTCCACACAAAAACTACCCTCTGTGTAAAACAAAATTGTCTCTCGTCTTTAAAATTTCTTCGGAGGAGAGTTATGTTCCATCAAAGGAATTTTCTGGAATTCTGATTGTGTAAACTGCATTTTACACAGATTTTCCAAATATAATAGCTTTATAATTTTCCACTTTCAACTGTGCTTTCTTCATGAAAGGCCTATGTAATAACAAGGGTGTTTCACTGAACACTACATTACAGCCATGCTAGTAAAATGCTTAATTTTGACATTTTGGAAATGACTGCTCTTTGAAAAATTTTAAAATTTATTACTGTCCCCAAATCTAAAAACTGTTCAATTCTCAAGTTCCTTAACCGAGTCCAGATCCTTGTTACTAAGAATCTAGGAAGTGTTTTAGCCAGTATATTCAATATATTGTAGGCTAAAACAACACAACTAAAAGACTCTGCCACAAACACCTTCATCACTGGCCTGAAATTTGTGACCAATTTAATGTCCTCTCTTTGATCTGTATCCCCATCTTCTTCCTCAGAATTTTTTGTTTCATCTTGGGTTCCAAGAATGCAATTATACCATTTGGGACAATTCATGGCATGCTAGTACTTTGAATCAAACCAGAAATATTGATGGACTACACCTGATCTTTTCTAAAGTTCATAAATATGCTATTTGATAAATTTTATCCATGAAAGTTAAGGGTCTTACCAAACCTTTATCTGTCTCTAAATTGCCAAGTTCTGATTCTTCCATTTGTCATTAGGTTCATATTCGGAAAACAGAAATAGGTAATCATAACCCAAGACTTTACATGTTGACTCAACTATTGTCGGCTACCAACGTTACAAGCAACAAAATATATGTTTCTGAAGAGACTCCAAGTCCACACCTTTTTAGAGAGAGCTTTATTTCACTTAGCCACCCTCTATACAATTCGCACCCGTCTCATTACAAACGCACCATTTTTATGTAGCCAATTTTCAGTGAGTTAACCATGAATTAGTATTTCCATCACCTATTCCCTCATTAATTGGGTCCATTAGATCAATATGCTTCAGGCATCCTTTTAGACTTTATTAGATGCAAACAAAAAAGTTAGAAAAAAAATTCATTCCCATGACGTCAGCTATTGCATCATCAAAAGGACCTCATTCCTCATTGAATCTGAAGCTTTCAGTTTTGGAATCATCCTCTCAGTAAATCACGTTTGACCCCATCCAACAAAATGAATATCCTGTGTGTCTTCAGTGTTCTGAGCACAATTTATGCATTAATCACATTCCACAATTTGATAACGGAACAGCAGAACATTAACCAAAATGCACATATAATTTCAACGATTTACTGCAGTTGCAATTTGAACTCAGACTTGCAGTTGCTCTCCTCCCTCCATTCTGATTTGCGTAGAATGGCCTTCATTCATTCCTGTTTTTGTTTTTACGACTGCACTTTCAAGGGATTATGAACATGTCAGAGAAGCAATATAGCAAGATTGAATGCAAATTTATTCTTTAACTTTAGACATTTGGTAAACAACTAAGCTGAAATAACAAGGTGTGGAGCTGGATAAGCACAGCAGGCCAGGCAGCATCAGAGGAGCAGGAAAGCTGACATTTCAGGTCTGGACCCTTCTTCAGAAATGGAGGGGTGGGGTGGGGGGGAGCTCTGATTTAAATAGACAGACAGGGAGGCAGTGAAAGAAGGTGGATAGTGGAGCAGATAGGTGGAGATAAAACGGACAGGTCAAGGAGGCGGGGATGAAGCTCATAGGTGAATATAGATAGGAAGTGGGGTGTGGGGGTTGGTCAGTGAGGTGGGAGGAGTGGATAGGTGGGAAAGAAGACGGACAGGTGAAGGAGGTGGGGACGAGAGTGTGGTGGTGGTCTCGGGTGGTGAGATTCTGAAGCTCATAAAGCCCACATTGAGACCATTGGGCTGTAGGGTTCCCAAGCGAATATAAAGGTACTGTTCCTCCAATTTCCAGGTGGCATCTTTGTGACACTGAAAGAGGCCCAGGATGGACATGCTGTCCAGGGAGTGGGTAGGGGAACTGAAGTGGTTCACAACTGGGAGGTGTTGTTTGCAGCGAACTGAGCGCAGGTACTCAACAAGCGGTCTCCGAGTCTCCGATTGTTCTCGCCGATGTAGAGGAGACCAAATACAGGCTCTTCCAGTAGGAGCCATTAAGGCATCCATATTTGCTACTTGGCCTCCTGGATGGTGTTCCAGTATGTAATTGCTGAGATCCCAACATTGAACATTGACCTGATATTATGGGTGGCACAGCCTTGTCCCCTTCAAATAGCCAGAGCAGGGGGCTTCTGGTCAGTTACTATTACAAATTTAAATCCATAAAGGTATTGGTAAAATGTTGTCACATCAAAGATGACCACCAAACCTTCCTTCTCTAATTGGGTGTATTTTCATGCTACATCAGCCAAAGTCCAGGAAGCATATGCTACTGGGTGTCCCTCTCCAATAGGCCATCTGTAAGCCAACACTACCCCAACACCATGCAGGGAGGTATTACATGCCAGCACTGGATCTGGCTTGGAATCATAGTTTTCCAATACCTTCAACGATGATAGCTGCTTCTTCACTTCCCTAAAGGCTAAGTCTTGGTTACAAGACCTTTCCCAGGCTGATCCTTTTTCAATAGCAGATGTAAGAACGCTAGGATGGAGGCATGTACAAACTTTCCATAACAATTCACCAATCCAAGGAAAGACCTAAGCTCTGGTAAAGATGTATGAGCCAGGGCACCTGTGATCATCCTCACTTGATCTACCAATGGATGTAACTCAGTCTTGCCGACTCTGTAGCCTAAGGTGCCTGGAACTCATGTTTTTCCCTTTTAAGGCTCTTTATTCATCTTCTCTGTTAAAATCACATCATCCAGATAAATGGCAACCTGGGTTAGCGCTTGTAAAATGTTTTCCATTGTCTTCTAAAAAGTGACACAGGCTAATGTTATCCCAAATGGCAGTCTCACATATTGATACAAATCCTTATCGATATTAATTGTAGATTACTTCTGGGAATCCTCATCTAAATGCAATTGCAGGTAGGCATGGTTCATGTCCAGCTTCATGAATGACAGCATCCCCCCACTTCTCCCCACTTTGAGAGCAATCAGGTATGTATCCAGCTGCTAGAAGCAGTTCATCATTTGTTTAAAATCCTCACGAAGGTGAACTGATCCGAAATCAGTACAACTGGTGCTGCCCATTCTGCAAGCCATACTGGTTTGATGATTCAGAGATAATAGGAACGGCAGATGCTGGAGAATCTGAGATAACAAAGTGTAGAGTTGGATGAACACAGCAGGCCAAGCAGCATCTTAGGAGCAGGAAGGTTGACGTTTTGGGCCTAGACCCAAACATCAGCTTTCCTGCTCCTAAGATGCTGCTTGGCCTGCTGTGTTCATCCAGCTCCACACCTTGTTATCTCTGGTTTGATGATTCCTTGGCTTTCTAGCCTCCTATTTCCACCTCTACTTCTGTATGCAAGGCAAATGGCATGGCGTGGGCCTTGCAGAATCATGGAATTGTTTCCTGGTCAATATGCAAACTGGCCTTGGCTCCTTTGATAATCCGTAGACCTTCCTGCACAAGCTCTGCGTATTTAATTAGGATTTCACTCAGGCAGCTATTTTCAAATAAAAAAAGTGTTCAGCCAGTCAAGTGAATATTTCTCAACCAATTTCGCCCCATTGGGCTAGGGTGTGAGCCTTTTACTACAATCAGTGGGTAACTGAACCAGCTTCTTTTCATACCAGACTGAAAATGAAGTTGTACCCTTAGTCTGTAAAGGTTGCTCTGTGTAGATTCTCAGTCTAGCCAAAGTCTTACACAAACTTAAGGATTGTAGTCCAGCATGTATAAGTGCTAACTTTCACAAAATATACCCCTTAATTCTCTTTCCCTGCAAATAATCAACCATTTACTTCCTGAAGAAAATTGAAGAATTGTAGAAGCTCAATAATTATAAAATGACTCATTTTGCAACCTAACACATTTGAACCGTTTGATCACCCCAATAAAACAAATTATTAAAAAAACCATACTGTCACACAACATCATAATGCACAGCAGGATAACCAAGTGAAACCACAGTACACTTGACCAATTAAATCATACTTCATCAAACTCTGGAAATCAATAAACCTTTGAAGATCAGAAATTTAAATGGAGTTGCTTTGTTTAACAATTCAGCAAATCAAGGAACATAAAGTTCAGCATAAATTGGTTCAAGCAACTTAAAAATTCAATCTTGATTATTGTGTGGAAAAATCACTACAGCCAAGTTGTAATACTGCATAGGATGAAGTTCAGGTCCAGATTGAAAATACGTTCTTCTCAAATTTTCTGCCTGAAGGCAGACCTGATTCACAGCACCATAATCTCCACTACAGGTACGGCAAGGAGACAGATCCCAAATTCACCCCAGCTGGAACTGGCATCAAACCACATGCTGTTCACAACTATCGGATTCACTTGGATGATCCAGCAAACTGAGCCAAGCTTCTCCCCAAATCCAAGTTTCTGGCAATACACACTTACTTGCATGTTGTACTGTGGAAATGCAGAGAGAGTGATGGTACAGGTTTCAACTCTTCCCATCACATGACTAACCAGGAAATTCTCATGCTTTTGCCACTGACTCGAGAATTTGCTTAAATGATCTAATGCTTGAAATTTATTCATTTTAACCACAGTAGAAACAGACTTTCCTTGGCTGCCAAATCCTAGGGTGGTGTTTAATCTAAAGTTTCTGGCTTGGAAGCAAGGACACTGCCTGATGCACTAAATGACATCCTTATATTAGGAAAAAGGCCTTCATAATTTAAAAGTACTGTCAGTTCCCAGGACGAGACTAAATACACTGGAAGTGACAACAAGCTGTTTAAAACAGGAAATGAGTTAAACATTCTAATAAATGTACATGAGCAAATAACAAGATCATTTCTGAATTGTAATCAACATGCCGATATCAATATCAGAAGCAGTTTCAGCATGTATGGCACTTTCCCACA
The DNA here is from genome assembly GCF_030684315.1 of Stegostoma tigrinum. NCBI lineage: Eukaryota > Metazoa > Chordata > Chondrichthyes > Orectolobiformes > Stegostomatidae > Stegostoma > Stegostoma tigrinum. Next base: position 111,674 of record NC_081359.1, on the reverse strand, counting down.
ACCTTCAGATCAACAAACAACTCTGGCATCTGGTTCCTTTCAAATTCCAGTCCTTGCTGTAACAGCTGCAGTGGTGTTGCATATATTGCATATCATTCTTCATGGGTATATTTTACAAAGGTTCTAAATTGATATTTCAAAATCATTCATGAAGTTAGCCCTCATTCACAAAGTTTACAAGCGCTACCTCAATAACAATACAAAGCATTTGTGAGACAACATCTCACTTTTTTTTTCTATTCATTTGTGGGATGTGGGCGTTGCTAGCTGTACAGCATTTCTTGCCAATCCCGAGTTGCCCCTTGAGAAGGTGGTGGTGAGCTTCTTTCCTGAACCATTGCTGTGCTCCTGCTGTGGGTTGACCCACAATGCCATTAGGGAGGGAATTCTAGGATTTTGACCCAGCAGCAGTGAAGGAGCTGTGATATATTTCCAAGTCAGGATGGTGAGTAACTTGGAGATGTGGTGTTCCCAAATATCTGTTGCCCCTTGTCCTTCGAGGTGGAAGTGCTTGTGGGTCTGGAAGGTGCAGTGTGAGGATCTTTGGTGAACTTCCGCAATACATCTTGTAGACAGTACACACTACTGACGCTCAGTGGTGGAGGGAGTGAATACTTGTAAGTAAAATGCCATTCAATGTGCATGCTTTGTCCTGGATGGTTTCCAGCTTCCTGAGTGTTGTTGGGGCTGCACCCATCCAGGCAAGTGGGGAGTATTCCATCACACTCCTGGCTTGTGCCTTATCGATGACAGACAGGCTTTGAGGAGTCAGGAGGTGAGTTACTTGCCACAGCATTCCTAGCTTCTGGCCTGTTCCTGTGGTCACTGTATTAATGTGTTGAGTCCAGTTGAGTTTCTGGTCAATGATAACACCCAGGATGTTGATAGTGGGAAATTCAGTGATGGTAACACCATTGAATGTCAAGGATCAATGGTTAGATGGTCTCTTATTGGTGATGGTTATAGCCTGGCATTTGTGTGGCGCGAAAGTCAGTGGACACTTGTCAGCCCAAGTCCGGATACTGTCCAGATCTTGTTGTATCTGAATATGGGCTGCTTCATTATCTGAGGAGTCACAGACGGTGCTGAACATTGCACAATCATTGGCAAACATCCCCACTTCTGACCTTATGATGGAGGGAAGATCATCAATGAAGCAGCTGAGCATGGTTGAGCCTAGAACACTGAGAAACACCTGCAGAGATGTCCTGGAGCTGGGATGAATGACCTTCATTAAACAACAACCATCTTCCTATGTGTCAGGTATGACTCCGGCCACCAGAAATGTTTGCTCCCCGATACCCATTGGTTCCAGTTTTGCTAGGGCTCCTTTCAGCTCTTTTGTCCACACTGGAACCAAGACTATAATGCGATCAGGAGCTAAGTGGCCCTGACAAAACCAAACTGAGCAGATTATTTCTGAGCAGACGCTGCTTGATAGCACTATTGATGACACCTCTCATCACTTTACTCATGATGGAGAGTAGAATGATGGAGCGGTGAATGGTGGGGTTGAATTTATCCTGCTTTTTGTGTACAGGACATACTTGGGAAATTTTCCACATTGTCTGGCAGGTATCAGTGTTGTAACTGTACTGGAACAGCTTGGCTAGGCGAGTGGCAAGTTCTGGAGCACAAGTCTTCAGTACTATTGCTGGAATGTTCTCAGAGTCTGTAGCCTTTGCAATATCCAGAGTCTCCAACCATTTCTTGATATCCCATTGAACAAATTCAATTGGCTGAAGACTGGTATCTGTAATGCTGGGCACCACTGCAGGAGGCTGAGATAGATCATCCACTCGGCACTTCTGGATGAAGATTGCTGCAAAAGCTTCAGCCTTATCTTTTGCACTAATGATCTGGGCTCTTCCACTATTCAGGATGGGGATATTTGTGGAGCTTCCTACTCCAGTGAGTTGCTTAATTGTCCACCACCATTCACCACTGGATGTGGCAGGACTGCAGAGCTTAGATCTGATCTGTTGATTGTGGGATCGTTTACTGCTGTCTATCACACAGTTTTCGCTGCTTGGCAGCTTCACCAGTCAATATTTCATCTTTAGGTATGCCTGGTGCTGCTCCTGGCATGCCCTCCTGCACTCTCGATTGAACCAAGGTTGATCCCCCTGGCTTGATGGTAATGGTTGAGTGGGGGAAATGCTGGGCCATGAGGTTACAGATTGTGCTGGAGTACAGTTCTGCTGTTATTAATAGCCCACAGCGCCTCATGGATGTCCAATCTTGAGTTGCTACATCTGTGCAAAGTCTGTCCCATTTAGCACGATGATCGAGCCACACAACACGATGGAGGTTGTTCTCAATGTGAAGACAGGACTTCACCTGATACTGTCAATGGACAGATGGCAGATTAATAAGGGTTAGGTCAAGTATGTTTCTCTCTCATGTTGGTTCCCTCACCACCTGCCGCAGACCCCCACGCCCTCCCCAGTCTAACAGCTATGTCCATTAGAAACCGACTATCTCGATCAGTAATACTGCTGACAAGCCACTCTTGGTGGTGGACATTGAAATCCCCCACCCAAAGTACATTCTGTGCCCTTGCCATCCTCCGTGCTTCCTCTAAGTATTGTTAAACTTTAAGGAACACTGATTTATCAGCTGGGAGAGGACAGTATGTGGTAATCAGCAGGAGGTTTCCTTGTCCATGTTTAATCTGAAGTCATAAGATTTCGCAGGTCCTGAGTCAATGTTGACGAGTCCTACAGTAACAGCCTCCTGACTGTATACCACTGTTCCACCACCTCTGTTGGATCTGTCCTGCCGATGAGGCAGGACATACCTAGAGATAGTGATGGTGGTATCTGAGACATTGTCTGTAAGGTATGATCTTGTGAGTATGACTATGTCAAGCTGTTGCTTGACAAGTCTGTGAGACAGCTCTCCCAATGTTGACACTAACACCCCGACGTTAGTCAGGAGGACTTTGCAGGGTTGACAAGGCTGTTTCTGCCATTGTTTTTTCCAGTGTCGAGGTCAATGCCAGGTGATCCATCATATTCCATTTTTTTGAGTCTTTGTAATGATTGGTTCACCTGAGTGGCCTGCTAGGCCATTTCAGAGGGCGGTCATGAGTCAACCACATTGCTGTGGGTCTGCAGTCACATGTTGACCAGACCAGGTGAGGCTAGCAATTTCCTCCTCTAAAGGACATTAGTGAACCAGATGGGTTTTTCTGACAATTGGCAACGATTTCATGGTGATTAGTAGAATCTTAATTCCAGACTTTATTATTGAATTCAAATCCCACCATCTGCCACGGTGGGATTCAGACCCATGTACCCAGAACATCAGCTGGGTTTCTGGGCTAGTGGTCTAGCGATAATACCACTAGACCATTGTCCACTCTCATTATATGAATACTTGTGACGTTTTGTTCTCCTTATTTCAGGAAGGACATAAATGGGTTGGAGGCAGTTCAGAGATGGTTTCCTTGACACATGCATAGGATGCATGACTGCCTTATCAAGAAAGGTTGGGCAGACCTGTTTTCACTCAAGTTTAGAAGAGTTAGAAGTGACTTAATTAAAATATGAACAATCCTGAATGGTCTTGACAAGGTGGATTCAAAGCTATGTTTCCTCTTGTGCATAAATCCAGAACGAGTGGGGCACGGTTGTAAAATTTGGGATCAGTCTTTTAGAACTGAGGCGAGGAGAAAATTCTCTCTGAACAAATTGTGCAACTTTAGAACTCTGTCATCTGAAATGGCAGAGGAAGATGCATAGAATTCACCTTATTATTTCTTCTCTCCATGAGAAGTTGCAAAAGCCCAGAATAAGGAATTCAACACACACACACACACACACACACACACACACACACACACACGGTACTTTTGCCCAGAGCCCAACACTAAGTCTGGAGGAACATGTACCTTCTATCTAATTTTCCAGGAGACAGTTAGCTAAACTGTTGGATTACTATTAGATTAGATTCCCTACAGTGTGGAAACAGGCCCTTCGGCCCAACAAGTCCACACGCCTCTTGAGGCATCCCACCCAGACCCATCCCCCTATAAGCCACACACCCCTAAACACTACGGGCAATTTAGTATGGCCGATCCACCTAGCCTGCACATCTTTGGACTGTGGGAGGAAACCAGAACACCTGGAGGAAACCCACACAGACACGGGGAGAATGTGCAAACTCCACACAGACAGTCACCCGAGGCTGGAATCGAGCCCGGGTCCCTGGCGCTGTGAGGCTGCAGTGTTAACCACTGAGCCACCCGTATTCTTTAGGTTCAAGCACATTCTTTTCAGTAGTTCAACTCCAGATGTTTTGGGGAGCAAAGGGGAGAAAGTTTAAAGGCATCACTGAATGTCATGTATATTGGGGTGATACATAAGAAAGCAAAAGACTAATTTTCTGCTTGCACACCTTTTGTTGTTTTACATCCTAAAATCTCTTTAAAGTGGATCAAGCGAAGTAACTGAAAGGGAGAGAAATGGAGAGAGACAGTAATGAAAACAAAAACTGTCATTTAACGGATTTTTTAGATTTTCCAAACTACTAATTCAATTTCAAAGCCTATTAATTACCTGCAACTATATAAGTGCCAGTAATGCCTCCATAGACACCCTTTTTTTCCCTGTTTTTACTTGTGCCATTACTATTCTCTTCAGCTTTGTACCATCACTTTGTCAATCAATCTTTCCTGCCATCCACCCTATTTGAGACCAGCGTGTGTTCCTTCAACCACTGCCTGTTCTCTGCTCTGTACTTGTTGGTTCACAAATGTTTTCCAGTTATGAAGAAACGTTATCCGTTTGAAACCAACTTTGGCTCTCTCTCCACGGATTCTTGCTGACCTGCTGATTCCTTTCTGTGTTCTTCCCATCTGTACTTTGTTGACTGAAATAGCAGACATTGGTTAGCATTTTTGCACGCCAATTGGAAACACAAATAGACGAGTAGGCAATTATTTGCCCATTTTGCTATTTTCCTTAAATACTGAAACTTTCAAAGCCCCTCAGGAAAGCAAATAGGACGGCAAAGAGAGAAGACAAGGGAGGAAATCATTGAAGAAACAAAAATTGGGAGAACAGTCTCACAGACTCATTGGACAGCAGCCTTTCAGAATGATAGTCTTATTCATGGGAGCATACCTACCAAATAATATCATCCTAGGTATGTCCAGCCCAATCAACAAGGCAGACCAACCAGAGGCAAGAAAAAGTAGTTGCCAATGGAGTTCTTAATTTTAACTTGGAACCCCATGAAGTCTCATGGCATCAGAATTAAAATGGCACAAGTCCTTTCCTAATGATTGATACCAGCAGCATCCATCCACATCTTTTCCATCAGCTGCTTAACTAATCCTTCTATAGATCAGTTGGAAAGTTGAGCAGACAAATGCCAGGTAGAGTTTAATCCAGACAAGTGTGAGATGATGCAGCTTGGGAGGTCAAATGCAAAAGGAATGCATACAGTAAATGGCAGGACATTAAGGAGCATTGATATAGAGGCGGATCCTGGAGTGGAAGACCATAGCTCCCTAAAACTAGCAACATAAGTGGACTAGGTGGTAAAGAAGATGTACGGCACATTTGCCATCATCGGTTAGAACACTGAATATAAAATAGGGCAAGTCATGTTGCAGCTGTAGAAAACTTGTGTTAGGCCATATTTGGAATATTGCATGCAGGCTGGATGTCACACGATAGATGAGATGTTAGCAGGACATTAAAAAATAACGAAGCACTGCAAATGCTGAAAATTAGAGACAAAAACAGAAATTGCTGGGAAAACACAGATCTGGCAGCATCTGTGGAGAGAAAGCAGAGTTAATGTTTCGGGTCCAGTGACTCTGAACTGATTCTGGAGACAAAATCTCATCTTCACATTGAGAATACTCTCAATTGTATAGTGCATTACTATCATCATACAGTCTGGAATGGACTTCAAAATACAGCTAGCAACTCAATACTGGACATCCATAAGGCAGTGTGAGCCATCAGCAATAGCAGCAGCAGCAGAATTGCACTCGAGCATAAGCTGCAACCTCAATAAAGTGAGCAGATAATTTGTATAGAGTGAAGTCTAGGGCTGGGGCACACAATTTAAATATTAGGACCAGACCTTTCAGAAATAAAATTAAACAATGCTTTCTGATTTAAAAAGTGATAGAATGTTGGAACACCCTTCTATAGTTAATAATTGATGCTAGATGAATGGTTCATTTTAGATCTGATAGATTGTATTACATAATATCTTTGCATAAAACAAAGTAAAGGCTAATTTAAGGAGTTAAATCACAGATCAGACATGAAATAACCAAAGTGGCTGGAGCAGCTAAATGACCTAACTCAGTTTCTATATTCCTACTGAAATATTGAATAGGAAAGTATTTTCTGAAACTAAGAAGATTATAATCATAATAAACCCTTGTTGTGAGCTGGAGATTTTTTTTAAAATGCAGTTATAGCTTAACTGCACCACTTCAAGTGTATATCATACTGAGTGAAGACATCAGAGACCATTAACTACTAACGTTTTTAAGGAAGCAATGCTTTGGAACCATTAGCCAATTATATACTTCAAAACCGTCAAACCATCAGTGATTTGAAATGGGAGATAACAAAATGTGGAGCTGGATGAACACAGCAGGCCAAGCAGCATCGCAGTTCCCAATATCAATGATTTGAAATGGTTCTCTTCAAAAAGAAACAAAGGCAGATTTATCACAATAGAAGGTGAAATACTGCACAGGAACAGAAATATGTGACTGCACCCAAAACAAAATTTATTTGATTTATTCTAGCTGTGAATCATCATTCAAAAATTGGTTTGTAAAGATTACGGTTTCCCCAGGGCAGGATTGACTGCCACGAGGGGTCATAGTTTTAAGGTGTTAGGAGGAAGGTATAGAGGAGACGTCAGAGGGAGGTTCTTCATCCAGAGAGTTGTGAGCGCGTGGAATAGTTTACCAGTGGAAGTCGTGGAAGCAGAGTCATTAGTGACATTTAAGTGACTACTGGACATGTACATGGACAGCAGTGAATTGAGGGGAATGTAGGTTAGGCTATTTTATTTTTGGATTAGGATTATTCCACGGCACCACATCGTGGGCCGAAGGGCCTGTACTGTGCTGTACTTTTCTATGTCTATGTGTTACAGTTTTTAATCACTCTGCTCTTCAATCCATTCAATAGAAATGTAGTTATTGAATAAACATTAGCGGTTTAGTATGTGCTTTCCTGCGTTACAAAGAAAAATAGATATTTTAAATTTAAAGTTAATCTTCTGAGTTATGTCACCAGTTTACGATGGACATTGCCAACACAGTCAATAGCATACAATGTGAGATATTGCATTATGATCCTCTTTACTAGCTCACTCGCAAGCACTTTATGTTTATTATACAGCACTTCCATCCATTCATTATTCATAAAACCTTGTTTTTGTAGTACATTTTATTCTTACAAGATAAGCTAAATTAAACATCCGTTCCAAGGCTAACAAACCATTACTATTTCTTTACACCTTTCAATTTTTACTGATCCCATGCTGCAAGCAGCGTTTGGACCTGTTTTTGAACCAAAAGTTACCCCTGAATAAGTGTAAATACTGTAATCTTTCAGAACGATGCCATCCCCCTCACAAGGTCTCCATAACTCACTTAAAACTATGGAACAATTATATTATTAATTAGTCCTTAGAAGCCATCTCTTGGGACCTGAATAGGCTGCAGGACATCAAACAGTTTTCTCCATCAACAATCTGCTGCTTTCTATCTCTTTGAAATTTTCTTATATACTATCTATTTCTATAATACTGTACTACCTATTCCTAACTTTTACTTATGACTACTAAAGTATGGTTTTATACTTTACAAATAAAAATTAAATAGGGCTGCTACCTCCTTTAAGAAATTTACTATCAAAACAGCTCTTCTACGAAACAGCATGAATGAAAGTGTAAGAACTGTCAAAAACCAGCAACAGTAGATGAACTCACACGACCCACCTGTGGAAGATCAGTTTAAGATCTTCTATACTTTTATTTAGTATACAGATAATTTCTCACGTATTTAGATCATACAGGTCTAGTATTTCTACTAACATTACTAACTTTAAAGCCAAAAGGATGAACGCATCATTAGTATGCAAGCTTAGGCTGGAGAGTCATTCTAATCCCATCAGGAGTAACAGCCAGGATTTAGCAAGTGCTTAAACTATCTTCAGCTTCCCCAGGACAGATGTCACACAAACTTGTGTACAATAGATGCAGCTATGTAACACAATAATGTTAAAATTTTAATATGTGTAAACACTGTATATAAAAGAGGCTACTATAAAACTGTACTGTGGATTCCATCACCGCCTCAAATTGCGCCACTGCAGATGTTCGATAGAGTGGTGATTTTTGCCACTCACCAGTCTTGATCACTGTTGAACACAATCCCACACAATAGTGTATAAATAATTCTATTCTGCACTGCTGGGCTACAGTTGGAGAAAGACCGGTTAATTGAATACATTTTGTGCAAATGTAGGAATGGAATGGATGAAGACAACCTCAGAATGCAAACAAAAAATGAAGTTGCTGGAGAAATCCAACAAGTCTGGCAGCATTTGTTGAGACAAAGCAGAATTAATGTTTTGGCTCCTTCGTATGAACTAACTCCATTTCTAGACCGTGCAATTTCTGTTTTTTATCTCAGAACTCTGAAAGAAATTACTGAACTTCTCTATTACTGAGACTTGGTTGAGGGAAGGGCAAGATTGGCAACTAAATATCCCAGGATATACATGCTTCAGGTGGGATAGAGAGGGAGGTAAAAGGGGGTGGAGGAGTTCCACTACTGGTCAAAGAGGATATCACAGCTGTGCTGAAGGAGGGCACGATGGAGGGCTCAAGCAGTGAGGTAATATGGGCAGAGCTCAGAAATAGGAAGGGTGCGGTATCAATGTTGGGGCTGCACTACAGGTGTCCCAACAGCGAGCATGGGATAGAGGTACAAATATGTAAACAGATTATGGAAAGGTGTTGGAGCAACAGGGCGATGGTGATGGGAGATTTTAATTTTCCCAACATTGACTGGGAGTCATTTAGTGTTAGGGGTTTAGACGGAGCAGAATTTGTAAGGAGCATCCAGGAGGGTTTTTGAGAGCAGTATGTAAATAGTCCAACTCAGGAAGGGGCCATACTGGACCTGGTGTTGGGGAATGAGCCAGGCCCAGGTGGTTGAAGTTTCAGTAGTGGATTACTTCAGGAATAGTGAGCACAATTCCATAACTTTTAGAATACTAATAGACAAAGACAAGAGTGGTCCTAAAGGAAGAGTGTTGCCAACTATAGGAAAATTCGGGAGGAGTGGGGGAATGTGGGTAAGCAGAAGCTGTTTGAGGGTAAATCCACATTTGATATGTGGAAGGCTTTTAAAGAGCGGTTGATTAGAGTGCAGGGCAGACATGTCCCTGTGAAAATAAGGGATAGAAAGGGCAAGATTAGGGAACCATGGATGACAGGTGAAATTGTGAGACTAGCAAAGAGGAAAAAGTAAGCACACCTAAGATCTGGGGGACTGAAAACAGATGAAGCTTTGGAAGAATATCGGGAAAGTAGGACCAATCTGAAACAAGGAATTAAGAGGGCTAAAAGGGGTCACGCAAAATCTTTATCAAACAGGGTTAAGGAAAATCCCAAAGCCTTTTATTAGTACATAAGGAGCAAGAGGGTAACTAGAAAAAGGGTTGGCCCACTCAAGGACAAAAGAGGGAAGTTATGCAAGGAGTCAGAGAAAATGAGTGAGATTCTTAATGAGTACTTTGCATCAGTATTCACTGAGGAGAGGGACATGACGGATATTGAGGTTAGGGATAGATGTTTGATTACTCTAGGTCAAGTCGTCATAAAGAGTGGGGAAGTGTTGGGTATTTAAAAGGCATTAGGGTGGACAAGTCCCCAGGTCCGGATGGGATCTGTTCCAGGTTTCTGAGGGAAGCGAGAGAGGAAAGAGCCGGGGCCTTAACAGATACGTTTGCAGCATCCTTGAGCACGGGCGAGGTCCTGGAGGACTGGAAAATTGCTAATGTTGTCTAATTTGCCTGCAACTGTAGTAGATTCGCCAATTTTAGGTACATTTAAGTCGTCATTGGATAAGCATATGGACGTACATGGAATAGTGTAGGTTAGATGGGCTTGAGATCGGTATGACAGGACGGCACAACATCGAGGGCTGAAGGGCCTGTACTGTGCTGTAATGTTCTATATAATTGTTTTAGAAGGGTAGCAAGGATAATCCAGGTAATTATAGATCAGTGAGCCTGAATCAGTGGTGGGGAAGCTGCTGGAGAAGATACTGAGGGATAGGATCTATTTAAAATGGACTTATTAATGACTGGCAGCATGGTTTTGTACAGGGAAGGTCATGTCTTACCAACTTGATAGAATTCTTTGAGGACGTGACAAAGTTGATAGATGAGGGAAAGGCTGTAGATGTCATATACATGGACTTCAGAAAGGCGTTTGATAAGGTTCCCCATGGTAGGCTGATGGAGAAAGTGAAGTCACATGGGGTCAAGGGTGTGTTTGCTAGATGGATAGAGAACTGGCTGGGCAACAGGAGACAGACAGTAGTAGTGGAAAGGAGTTTCTCAAACTGGAGACCTGTGACCAGTGGTGTTCCACAGGGATGTGTGCTGAGACCACTGTTCTCTGTGATATACATAAATGATCTGGAGGAAGTTATAGATGGTCTGATTAGCAAGTTTGAAGATGACACTAAGATTGGTGGAGTGGCAGGTCGTGAAGGGGACTGTCGGAGATTACAGCAGAATATCGATAGATTGGAGAGTTGGGCGGAAAAATGGCAGATGGAGTTCAATCCAGGCAAATGCGTGGTGATGCAGTTTGGAAGATCCAATTCAAGAGCAAACTATACAGCAAATGGAAAAGTCCGGGGGAAAATTGATGCACAGGCAGATCTGGGTGTTCAGGTCCACTGTACCCTGAAGGTGGCAACGCAGATCGATAGAGTGGTCAAGAAGGCATACGGCATGCTTTCCTTCATTTGACAGGGTATTGAGTACAAGAGATAGCAGGTCATGTACAGTTCTGGTTGCCACATTACCAAAAGGATGTGGATGCTTTGGAGCGGGTGCAAAGGAGGTTTACCAGGATGTTGCCTTGTATGGAGGGCGCTAGCTATGAAGACAGGTTGAGTCGATTAAGATTATTTTCATTAGAAAGACGGAGATTGAGGAGGGACCTGATTGAGGTCTACAAAATCATGAGGGGTATAGACAGGGTGGATAAGCAAGAAGCTTTTTCCCCAGAGTGGGGGACTCAATTACTAGGGTTCACGATTTCAAGGTGACAGGGGAAGAGTTTAAGGGAGATACGTGTGGAAAGTTCTTTATGCAGAGGGCGGTGGGTGTCTGGAATAAGTTGCCAGTGGACGTGGTAGAGGTGGGCATGATAGCATCATTTCAAATGTATCTAGACAACTACATGAATGGGCAGGGAGCAGAGGGATACAGATCCTTGGAAAATAGGCAACAGGTTGAGATGGAGGATCTGGATTGGTGCAGGCTTAGGGGGCTGAAGGGCCTGTTCCTGTGCTATAATTGCGGCGGCACGGTGGCTCAGAGGTTAGCACTGCTGCTTCACAGCACCAAAGATCTGGGTTTGATTCCAGGCTCAGGCAATAGTCTGTGTGGAGTTTGCACATTCTCCCAGTGTCTGCATGGGCTTCCTCCAGCTGATCTGGTTTCCTCCCACAGTCCAAAGATGTGCAGGTTAGGTGGACTGGCCATGCTAAATTTCCCAAAAAGTGTTGCAGGAGTTGTATATTTGGTGGGTTATAGGGGGATGGGTCTAGGTGGGATGCTCCGAGGTTCAGTGTGGGCTTGTTGGGCCAAAGGGCCTGTTTCCACACTGTAGGGATTCTATGATTCTAATTTTCTTTGTTCTTGTTCTAAATTTGGATGAAATCTTGCATTTTAATAACTTTTAAATTCTAATTTCATATTTTAAATTTTGAAATAAACAGAACTGCTTTAAGCTCGTAAAACTGGGTATTTCTCTTCTGTAGAGTGGAGCATACATCCACTTTTCTTTGATTAGGTAGCAATACTAACAGACACATTTCAACTAATTGGAACACAAAAAAATATTCACTGGAAAAGTAAATTCACTGGATTATTTTTCACATAAATATCATACTCCATTTGTGTATGGTAAGAGAATGACTGGTAAAGTAATAACATGTTGCTTATTCAACAGATTAAAGAATATTTTACTGGGTATATACAAATTATTAAGATACTAATTACTTCTCAAAATGACCAATTATGAATGTTAACATAGAACAAGTACTTATAACAAATGTTTGAGCAGTAAAAATACTTGAAATACTGTCATAGCCAGGAATTCTTGAATTTAATGTGAATTTTATGTTACTGGTTCCTGGCATTTAGTTTAGCTGTCAATGTCCTCGTAAACTGCAAGCAACATTTCGAATATAAACCATTAGTTCATTTTTCCTACGTCTGTGCATGTGCTCCCTTTATATTGTCCTTCAGCATACAAAATGTACGTACCCACAGTAATTGTTGCATCAGAGAGTGTGAATTTTTCAACATGGGTACCGACTTGGAATTATAGTTTTGATAAGATAGCTGGGTAATTTTGACAAGGTAACTATATGATTAAGCAGAACATGGTTGTAAAAAATCCGCCAATTTGTAAGTCAAATGAACATCCATATACAATTTCAAACTCAAATGAAGCATCATATCAAATTTATTAGAGAATCTTACTATATTTCTGCTCTAGAAACAAATTCTTGTTTTCTGAACAGGAAAGAAGAACAAAAGGACACACAGTCAAAGAATTTAAGGCATTTGTTGCGCAAGATAAACAACACAGATTGGTTGTCTAATAAAGAGAGTTTTCATGATGTAACCAATACATGACCCTTTGTTGGATAGCTGAACTTGAGACTTTCAATTTTAAAACCGAGTCTTCTGACCACCTGAGAAACTGAGACCTGAAACTGATTCCAACTAGCAGAGTACTAAGTGAACAGAGACAGGATGAGACAAAGCACACAAATACGTGTATGCGTCAGTAAATAAATTAAGAATGGGAAAAGAGATGAGTAGACAGAATTAAAAGCTCTATATCTGAATGAGTGCAGCATTCAAAATGAAATGGATGAGTTGACCATCCAAACAGACACAGGGATGATATGATAACACGTCAGAGACATGGTTTCAAAGTGACCACAGGTACAGTCTGAATATTCAAGGGTATTTAAATCCAGAAACAGAATAGATAGGAGCAGAAATATGCATTTGACCCCTCAAGCCTGATCCACCATTCAAAATATTCCTGGTGAATCAATGAGCTCAGTACCTTATCCCATCACCACCAGCATCCCTAACCCCACCAAATATCCCTTAATCCCTTTAGCCACAAGAGCTATATCTGCCTCCTTTTTGAGAAGACAATGTTTTGGCCTCAACCTACTGCTACATTTATGCTTAAGTATGTCATGTAAACAGCCTTTATGTTTGCATTCTTTAAAATTATGGATTAAAAGGAAAATAACTGTTTTAAAGCACAGGGATTTGCAAGAATGGTTGCATTTTTGAAAGCAATGAATCAGGTAACCTTTAGGTAACCCTGTTAGTGTGGCTGAGCGTTTCATCAAAATTTGGACAAACTGAAACTGTTTACAGGGCTGTTCACAGATGAAGCTGATTGTTATGGGCCAGTGGCTAGTTATTAACAACAGCAAATCTCTGTGTGCCAACTGAGAGATCAGGTAGCTGTTCAGCTTCGCTGTGGAAAAGACACAGGAAAGCTTTCAGATCAGAACTGAAATAAATCAGCAGGTCTGCAGCAGTCAAATGAAACACTAACTATTAGTGGCTAGGAAAAGATGGCATTTATGCTGAAAACAGGAAGATGAGGAGGAGGTGGGTGGAACAAATAGTTAAAGACAGAACCCAAAGAGAGATAAAGGCAATCAGGCAGATTAATAGTTCTGAAGTGGGGTCACTGGAACCGAAACCATACTTCTGCTTTCTCTCCACAGATCCTGTCAGACCAACCGAGTTTCTCCAGTAATTTCTATTTTCATTTCAGAATTTTCTACCATCCACAGTTTTTATTTTCTGATTTTATTCTAACATTTAATTCACTTGCTACATCTCTCCCAGGTATGCCCACCTTGAAGTTTTGCCCTCCATCCAACAGGATTTCTGTTCTAATCTTTCTTTTTGGGTTCATTATCAATACTTCCATTATTGCTCTTGGTATTTAACGAGGTACTTGCCAAAACATGCTTCCACAGCAACATCACATTCCTTAGTGTCTGACTCCGGCTCAGACTCACCCCAAGTGAATTCCAACTCAAGTTTCATCTTTCATGTTTTGAATCTACCCAGGATCTCACATATGCACACTTTCAAACTTTCTCTGCATCAACAATCCCTCATGTTATCTCAGAGCTGTCCTGCATCCAAACACCCAACCCTGTCCAACTTCGACATAATCCTCCAGTTTGTTCAACATTCTGGCAAGAAACATTTTCTCTTCCTTTCAGGCATCAAGGAATGCAAGCTTCAACAACTCAGAAATATCTATGTCCAAACGAAACCATTTTCTCCTTCCCTTCCTCTGGCTCCATCCCTTCTCCTAAACCCACCTCGTCAAGTATTTTCTGTACCTTCTGACCTTCCACTCTCTGATGCTATACAGTCTGCAATCAGCAAAGGCCCTTGTTTTATCACTCTGCATTCCCACCTCAATGAATTTGGGGCATGACATAAATGTTGAACACTTCTTCGATTGCCTTCACCTTCATGCTCATTCATTTGGACAGAATCCTCTCCCAATCCCACAGCCTTCTTCATCTGCCTCCAACACTCTCCCTCGACATGGGCCCTTTCTTCGGGCCGCTTACCTGCAGCCAGTCTATCCATTGAGAACTGTTGACGTGACATCGGTCACCTTTATTTCTCCACTCTCCTCACCTGTTTGAACCTGTCTTCCTCTGAACTGACTGCACTTCATACTCTTAGACCTCACCCTGACTTTGTAATCAAGCATGACATAAAGAGTGGTGCTGTTTTTGTCTGATGTTCTGACATCTAATCGAATATCAGTTCTTGGTCACCTTCTCCTATCTATCCCTGGGCCAAGTCTGCACCACTGAACATTGACCTTTTACCTACTATGTTCACAAAGGTCACTAATCCTAGCCTTGACCCTCTAAGCTTAAAATGCTCTAACTCCATACAGCCCCTTTCTACCTTTTAAAATCCACAAACAGGACTGCCCAGGCAGACCCATAGGTTCTGTGAGGCAGAAACAATTTCTTCAAATCTTGACTTTATTTTTTCTCCCCTTGTCCAGTGCCCCTCACGTATGTCCATGATTCTTTGGACTTTTTATGTCAGTTTCAGAATTCCAGTTCACAGGATCTAGCACCTCTTCACTCCGCATACGTGCAATCTGTTTACACATCCATCCCCCATAGGATGGATTCACGGCTGTCCACTTCTTACTAGAAAGTCCTAAACTGCTAGCCACCACCCTCCTCCACCTGGCTGAGCTCATCTTCACTCTGAACCAATTCTCCTTTAATACCTTTCACTTACTTCAGGTCAAGGCAGGGCCAAGTGCCCCCTCATGGGGCCCAGTTATGTCTATCTCTTTTTAGGGTTGTGGAACATTCTTGTTCCAGTCCTACTCTCGTTCCTACCCATAGCTCTTTCTACGGTACAGCAAGGACATCAGTAATGCTTCCTTCTCTCATCTGGAATTGAAAAGAATTTGTCAATCTCACATCCAATTTCCAACCCACTTTCAGCTTCACCTGGCAATCTCTAGCTCCTCACTTCCCTTCTCTGATATCTCTGTTTTCTATTCTGGAGGTAAGATGACCACCAATACCCATTACAAGCCAGTGACTCTCACAGGTACCTAGACCATATGTCCTCACACCCTGCCTCCTGTAAAAACACCTATGCACTCTTCCACTTTCTGCATTGCATCTGTTCTGTCAATGCCACCTTCCACAGGCCACCTTGGAAATGTCTATCTTTTTCCTCAACTGATAGTTAGATGTGGCT
Source organism: Stegostoma tigrinum (assembly GCF_030684315.1). Classification (NCBI taxonomy): domain Eukaryota; kingdom Metazoa; phylum Chordata; class Chondrichthyes; order Orectolobiformes; family Stegostomatidae; genus Stegostoma; species Stegostoma tigrinum. The sequence goes on along the minus strand of NC_081359.1, from coordinate 95,562 downwards.
GAGGGGCCTGTCAACCACAGAATCCATTTTCCAAACTTCTGCCCTCACCCCTATGTTTTTCCTCCCACATTGCCAATTGGGTACATCTACTCTTCACTTACCATCACACCAGCATCTGCATCCAAAAGATCATATCCATTTCCAACACCTCCAGTGGGATGCCTCCACCAGACACATACTCCCTTCCCCTCCCTTATCAGATTTCCACAGGGATCATTCCTTCAGGGACACCCTCATCAGCTCCTCAGCACTTTCCCCTGCAATCGCAGAAGATGCAATATTTGTCACTTATTTCTTCCCACCTCATTATACAAGGCCTCAGACACACCTTCCAGGTGAAGCAGCTATTTATCTGCGCTGCACTCATTCTATAATAATGTATTCAGTTTTCACAATGTGGTCTCCTTTACATTCAGAGATGAAAGGCCGACTGGGTGGCTGCATGACAGAACACATTTGTTCTGTCATTAAAAATGACCCAGAGCTTCCAGATGCTGCCATTCCAACTTGCCACCATGTCCCCTAGCAAACCTCGGCACAATTGTTTCACATTTCCGTCCACTCCTGGGACTGCTTTTAGCCTCTAGGCCAACAGAAATGAAAGGGATTCCTACTTGAACCTGACCCTGTCTAGGCAACCAAGTGTAAGCTGTGAAAATGTTTGGGGTTTTCTAGAGGTAATGAAGGAAACTTTATCAAGGAGCACCAGGTCACCCACCAACTCTTCAATGTAACAGGTGCTTGTGACTGAGACCATAGCCTCTGCCAAGGGGATGCCTCCTCCCCATATTGAGTGTGGGAAGTTGTCCAGAATCAGTGGTTAGAGTTGTCCCACCCCTGACCCCACCTCCAGGACAGACAAGATGTGCGACTTATGACTTGCTTGACAGTGATCAAGGATGACCACCAGTATGTCTTAATTAGAAGAAGCATTCATCTTAACAATGTGGGATTTAGTGCACGATAGCATGGTACAAACTATATGGTCTTAGTTATTATGTTTAACTGGCCAATAGGAGACATAATCTTCTCTATCAGAATTGTGTACTAGATTTCTCTTCTGCTTACCAAAGACTGTGACTGTATCATCAGATTGGCAGCAGTTTAACATAATCTGGAATATAATCCTTTCAATTCCATTGCTTTCTATAACAACCTGCACTTGCAGCCACTGTGTTTATATGGCTCATCCAGTTCGGCTTCCAGTGAATGGTAACTCTCATGATGTTGGTTGTGAGGTCTCTGTGGCACGAATGAGCAATAAATCATGTACAAGTCTTATGCAGAAATAGAATTCAAAACTATCCTGTGTGATAATGGCTACCCTGGTTGGGTTGTTCACTGTGCCACATAAGCTTGCAAATGAGCCAAATGTCACTGTCGCTAGATCTGAAAAGTGCCCACACTATTTCAAATTACTTGGAAAAGCCAAAATAGCACAAAAAAGGTAAAGCTAACCATTTTACACTGTTACAGTGCATTTGTTAAGTAAGCGGTATTTCTCCCTAACAGAATTCTGCCATCAACACAGCCGAGTGACTGGCAGTTAACTACCAAACATCGTTTCAAGTTTTAAACCAGGCAGATTGACCCTGATCTCTCAGATAATACCTTCACCATTGAGCCAAAGAATAGCTGTCACCTGTTATTTTGAGTTAGAATAGGTGCAGTTTGCGTACATGTTGTTTCTATGTGCAAAGAATCATGGCCTGTGCGTCAACTTATACAGTTTCCAGCGCATACAAGGGCCACATTGCAAACCTGATTGATCATCTTAAATTGATTCTGCATAATTCTTCACACAGCATCTACCCAGCCTGTTGTCCACATGTTGTCAAATCGTGGAATTTGCATCTAATGTTGGGGACATTTTACGTTTCTCTAGCACAAACTGGGTGGATAATGTCAATACCTTGTTGGTTGCAAATCGCCAAGAGGACTGTCAGGCATTATTTAGATGGTGCATTCTCCATAGTAACATAGTAACGTGGAGGCACAGTAACTCAGCAGTTAGCACTGCAGCCTCACAGTGCCAGGGATCTGGGCTCGATCCCAGCCTCAAGCGACTGTCTGTGGAGTTTGCACATTCTCCCCCTGTGCCTGGATGGCTTTCCTCCAGGTGCTCCAGTTTCCTCCCACAGTCCAAAGATGTGCAGGCTAGGTGGATTGGTTGTGCTGAATTGCCCGTAGCATTCAGGGAAGTGTGGGTTATAGGGGCATAGATCTGGGTGGGATGCTTCAAGGGGCAGTGTGGACTTGTTGGGCCAAAGGGCCTGTTTCCACACTACAGGGAATCTCATTTCCATCTTTCAATATCCAATTGCCAAGCAGTCAACACCCATTTCCTATATAGTATGAAAAGAAAGGCTTCCCCTTTACATTGGTATTTCTTATAAATTTGTCTGATGAATGCATGATAGAAATCTTCAACAAAATGCATAATTTTTCATCAATATCCAGGATATCTACTGTCAGATATGACCTTGCAGGTGGATGGCACTGCTGAGCAATCCTGAGTGCACTAATAGCTACATTAACAGCAGACTGAAGGTAATCAGTAATGTTGTTTATTTAAACATGCTAAAAACAATATACGTTCAGACAGTTACCTATTCTCTGTAAACAACAAGAATATATTCTAAGTTTGGTACATCTTTGAAATACTGTGGATCTTCAGGAGGCTACATCCATTTGTTGCTTACCCCACAGCAAACAAATTGAGTTGATTTGCAAGACAATCAGCCTCTTTTTCTCCATTAACATAACTGTCGTCATCATTACCCCGGGTATAGATGTTATAGGAAGGAGGCAAGACAGGAGGGGGAGTGGTGTTGTTGATCAGGGATAACAGCTGTATTTGGGGAGGATATTCCTGGGGACACGTCCAGGGAAGTTACTAGGGTGGAACTGAGAAGTAAGACAAGGATGATCACCTTATTGGGATTATACTATGGACCCTCCCCCCTCAAAGAGTCAGTTGGAAATTCAGAAACAGATTTGTAGAGATATCTCAGTTATCTCAAAGAATAATAGGGTTGTGATGATAGGCGATTTTAACTTCCTGAACATAGACTGGGACTGCAATAATGTCAGAGGTTTGGATGGACAGGAATTTTTTAAGTGCGTACAAGAAATTTTTCTGATTCAGAATGTGGATGTACCTACCAGAGAAGGAGCAAAACCTGATCTACTCTTGGGAAGTAAGGCAGGGCAGGTGACCATGGTGTCAGTGGGGGAGCACTTTGGGGCTAGTGACTGAAATCCTATTAGTTTTAAAATAGTGATGCAAAAGGATAGACCAGATCTAAAAGTTAAAATTCTAAATGGGAAGAAGGCAAATTTTGACAGTATTAGGCAAGAACTTTCAAAAGTTGATTGGGGTGGACGCTCACAAATAAAGGGACGGCTGAAAAATGGGAAGCTTTCAAAAATGAGATAATGAGAGTCCAGAGACAGTGTGTTCCTGTTAGAGTGAATGGCAAGGCTAATAGGTGGAGGGAATGCTGGATGACAAGAGAAATTGAAGTTTTAGTCAAAAATAAGAAGAAAGCATATGTCAGGTATAGACAGCAGAAATCGAGTGAATCCCTCGAAGAGTATCAAGGCAATAGGAGTGTACTTAGGAGGGAAATCAGGAGAGCAAAAAAGGGGACAAGAGAGCACTTTGGCAAATAGAGTTAAGGAAAATCCAAAGGGATTCTACAAATATATTGAGAGAGAAGGCAAAATCGGATGTAATGGTATTACAGTTAAATAAAGCTAATTACAGGGGCATGAGGGAGGAATTGGCGAAAATCGATTGGAAGCAGAGCCTAGCGGGGAAGACAGTAGACCAACAACGGCAGGAGTTTCTGGGTGTAATTGAGGATACAGTACAGACGTTCATCCCAAAGAAAAGAAAGATTATCCGGGGTGGGATTAGACAGCCATGGCTGACAAAGGAAGTCAGGAAATATATCAAAGAAAAAGAGACAGCCTATAAAGTGGCCAAGAGCACTGGGAAATCAGAAGATTGGGAAGGCTACAAAAACAGACAGAGGATAACAAAGAGACCAATAAGGAAGGAGAGGATCAAATATGAAGGTAGGCTAGCTAGTAATATTAGAAATGATAGTAAAAGCTTCTTTCAATACATAAGAAAGGCAAAAGTAGATATTGGGCCACTCCAAATTGATGCTGGAAGGCTAGTGATGGGAGATAAGGAAATAGCTGAAGAACTTAATAAGTACTTTGCGTCAGTCTTCACAGTGGAAGACATGAGTAGTATGCCAACAATTAGGGAGAGCCTGGGGGGCAGAGTTGAGTATGGTAGGCATTACAAAAGAGAAAATGCTAGAAAAGCTAAAGGTCTAAAAATTGATAAATCTCCTGTCCCCGATGGGCTACATCCTAGAGTTCTGAGGGAGGTGGCTGAGGAAATAGCGGAGGCTTTGGTCGTGATCTTTCAAAAGTCACTGGAGTCAGGGAAAGTCCCAGATGATTAGAAAATTGCTGTTGTAACCCCCTTGTTTAAGAAAGGATCAAAGCAAAAGATGGAAAATTATAGGCCAATTAGCCTAACCATAAGACCATAAGACATAGGAGTGGAAGTAAGGCCGTTCGGCCCATCAAGTCCACTCCGCCATTTAAATCATGGCTGATGGGCATTTCAACACCACTTCCCTGCACTCTCCCCGTAGCCCTTGATACCTTCTGAGATCAAGAATTTGTCGATCTCTGCCTTGAAGGCATCCAACGTCCCGGCCTCCACTGCACTCTGTGGTAATGAATTCCACAAGCCCACCACTCTCTTGCTGAAGAAATGTCGTCTCATTTCAGTATTAAATTTACCCCCTCTAATTTTAAGGCTGTGCCCACGGGTCCCAGTCTCCCCGCCTAACGGAAACAACTTCCTAGCGTCCACCCCTTCTAAACCATACATTATCTTGTAAGTTTCTATTAGATCTCCCCTCAACCTTCTAAACTCTAATGAATACAATCCCAGGATCCTTAGCCATTCATCATACGTTAAACCTATCATTCCAGGGATCATCTGTGTGAATCTCCGCTGGACACGCTCCAGGGCTAGTATGTCCTTCCTGAGGTGTGGGGCCCAAAATTGGACACAGTATTCTAAATGGGGCCTAACTTCATCGCTGCTTTTATATTCCAACCCTCTTGAGATAAATGACAACATTACATTCGCTTTCTTAATTACGGACTCTACTTGCAAGTTAACGTTTAGAGAATCCTGGACCAACACTCCCAGATCCCTTTGTACTTCTGCTTTGTGAATTTTCTCACCATTTAGAAAATAGTCCATGCCTGTATTCTTTTTTCAAAAAGTGAAAAACCTCACATTTACTCACATTAAATTTCATCAGCCATTTCCTGGACCACTCGCCTAAACTGTCTAAATCTTTCTGCAGCTTCCCCACCTCTTCAGTACTACCTGCCTGTCCACCTATCTTTGTATCATTGGCAAACTTCGCCAGAATGCCCCCAGTCCCTTCATCCAAGTCATTCATGTATAAGGTGAACAGCTGCGGCCCTAACACCGAACCCTGCGGGACACCACTCGTCACCGGTTGCCAATCCGAAAAAGAGCCTTTTATCCCAACTCTCTGCCTTCTGTCCGACAGTTAATCCTCAATCCAAGCCAGTAGCTCACCTCGAACACCATGGGCCCTCACCTTGCTCAGCAGCCTCCCGTGAGGCACCGTATCAAAGGCCTTTTGGAAGTCTAGATAGATAACATCTACTGGGTTTCCCTGGTCTAACATGCTTGTTACCTCTTCAAAGAATTCTAACAAGTTTGTCAGGCACGACCTCCCCTTACTAAAACCATGCTGACTTGTTCTAATCTGACCCTGCACTTCCAGGAATTTAGAAATCTCATCCTTCACAATGGATTCTAGAATTTTTGAGTTTTTGAAGAAGTAAAAAAGAGGATTGATGAGGACAGAGCAGCGGGTGTGATCAATGTGGACTTCAGTACAGTGTTTTGCAAGGTTCCTCATGGTAGACTTGTTAGCAATGGTTTGATCACATGGAATAAATGGTGAACTGGCAATTTGGATACAGAACTGGTTCCTAGGTAGAAGACAGAGGATGGTGGTGGAGGGTTGCTTTTCAGACTGGAGGCCTGTGACCAGCAGTGTGCCACAAGGATCGATGCTGGGTCCACTGTTTTTTGTCAAACATATAAATGATTTGGATGTGAATATCAGAGGTATGATGAGTAAGTTTGCAGATGACACCAAAATTGAGGTGTAGTGGACAGTGAGAAGGTTACCTCAGAGTACAACGGGATCTTGACCAGACGGGCAAATAGAAAGTGGCACACACAGGACGAATGCTTCAGTAACCAATCCCTGTTTCTAGGATCGTTAAAATCCTCTTGGTTACTACAGAAAAACAGTGAAAATTCACTGTTATTTGTAAAACAAATGTTTCAAAACTCGCTTGTCCATCACACTTCTAAATAATTTTGTTAGCATTGGGATCAATTATACAAAAATATATTCATCATGTGGGAGGCGACAGCTGAGTGGTATTATCGCTAGACTGTTAATCCAGAGACCCAGATAACATTTGTGGACCTGGGTTCAAATCCTGCCATGGCAGATGGTGGAATCTGAATTCAAATAAAATATCTGGAATCAAGAATCTAATGAAGACCATGAATCCATTGCCAAATGTCGGCAAAACCCATTTGATTCACTAATGTCCTTTAGGAAAGGAAACTTCCATCCTTACCTGGTCTGGCCTACATGTGACTCCAGACCCACAGCAATATGGTTGACTCTTAACTGCCCTCTGGGCATTTAGGGATGGGCAATAAATGCTGTCTGGTCAGCGATGCCCTCATCCCATAAATGAATAAAGAAAAAAATGCCTATATTTAAAATGAGAAGGAGCATGAATATGGTTTAGAACTTTAATATGGCTAATTCATTTAAAATCTGTGCTTCTGTAAAGGTTATTAAGTATGCGGCAGAGAAAATGCAGACAGTTTGCTTGGGTCAAAGCCTGAAAAATCTTCCAAGCCCATCAAAACAAATTATTCGTATTGTTGGACAAAAGGCACATTTTATCAAAGCATTTCATTTTGTATTCATCAAGTTTAAAATTAAAATTAAGTTTTAAATTTACACAAAGCTTAGCAGATAATGGTCAGTCATCACTACCATACACATTCTCTATCAGAATCCACTTGTCAACCAGTCAGTAATTTCCTATAGTGTAAGTGATGGTGTTCCCTTATGCTGGTAACATTGCAAATTGTCCTGATGAATTTGACCAAAAGATATATTGTTGGGCCTCAGAAGGACCATGGGATGTTTACATGTTAGTTATGTATCAGATATTTGTGAGAACTACAGGAAGGATGTGGAGGCTTTGCAGAGTGTGTAGAAAACATTTACCAGGATGCCGAAATTGCAGGAAATGCTCAGTAGATCTGAAAGCATCTGTGAAGAGAACTAAGAGTTAACATTCGAGTCCAATGACCTTTCTTCAGAAGTAGTTGCTGCCAGACCTGCTGAGCTTTTCTCGCAATTTCTGTTTTTGTTTCTGATTTATACAGCATCCTCAGTTCTTTTGGTTTTTACCAAGATGCTGGAGATGAGGAACAAAAACTAGAAAAGCTCAGCAGGTCTGGCAGCATCTGTGGAGGAGAAAACAGAGTTAACATTTCGGGTCCAGTGACCCTTGGTCAGAACTGATGGTGGCTGGGAAAACGTTGGCTTATATGCAGAAAATAGGGAGGTGGGTGGGGTAGGGAGTAAACGATAGAATAGAGCCCAAAGAGAGAGAAAGACAGTTGGACAGACAAAGGAGTTGCTAACGATCAGGCTGGGAGGGTGAATACTTGTTAATGGGGATTGTTAGTGACTAACAACAGCGGGTGTGTAGTGGCTGGCTATGATGTAACTAGGCCTGGTGTGTGGGGTGGGGGCTGGGACCTGGGAGAGTTTAGGCCCTAAAATTATTGAACTCAACATTGAGTCCAGAGGGCTGTAGGGCCTAAGCGGAAAATGAGGTGTTGTTCCTCCAGCTTGTGCTGGGCATCACTGTAACACTGTAGCAAGCCTGAGACAGAGATGTTGGCCAGGGAACAGGGTGGTGTGTTAAAGTGGCGGGCAACAGGTAGTTCAGGGACTTTTTCGCAAACAGAACGTAGACGTTCTGTGAAGCAGTCGCCAAGTCTACGCTTCGTTTCCCCAATGTAGAGGAGACCACTTTGTGAGCAGCAAATGCAGTAGATTAGATTCTTGGAAGTGCAAGTGAAGTGTTGCTTCACCTGGAAGGTATGTTTCATGCCTCAGATTCTGGGGAGTGAGGAGGTAAACACGCAGGTGTTGTACCGTCACTGCTTACAGAGGAAGGTGCCGTAGGGCTGTGGGGAGGAGTTGGGGGTGAAGGAAGTGTGGCCCAGGAGGGATCGGTCCCTGCAGAAGGCGAACAGGGGAGTGAGGGCAGAGAGTGTCGGGTGGTAGCATCTTGCTGGAGGTGGTGGAAATGGCATCGAATGAGCTTCTGGATGTGGATGCTGATGGGGTGGGAGGGGAGGATAAGGAAAAACCTATCGCTGTTGCGGGAGGGAAAAGAAGGGGTGAGGGCAGAAGTGCAGGAGGTGGGTCAGACCCGATTGAGAGCCCTGTCAACAACGGAGCTGGGGAATCCTCAGTTGAGGAAGAACGTGGACATTTCGGAGGCTCCCTTGTCAAATTTGGCCTCATCTGAACATATGCGACAGAGACGGAGGATCTGAGAGAATGGGATGGAGTGTTTACAGGAAGTGGGGTGTGAGGATGTACAGTCCAGGTAGCTGTGGGAGTCGGTGGGTTTGTAATGGATGTTAGTGGTCAGTCTATCCCCAGAAATGGGAACAGAAATGTCAGGGGAGGGAAGGGAGGAGTCAGAGATAGACCAGGTGAAAATGAGGGCAAGGTGGAAATTGGAGGTGAAATTCATGAAGTTTTCCAATTCTTAACAAGAGAGAGAAGCAGCACCGATGATATCATCGATGTATTAGAGAAAGAGTTATGGGTGGAGGCTGGAATAGGACTGGAACAAGGAATGTTCCACGTACCCCACAAAGAGACAGGCATAACCAGGGCCCACGCAAGTACCCATGGCAACCCCTCTTCCCTGAAGAAAATGAGAGGCATTGAAAGAGAAGTTGTTGAGGATGAGGAGAAGCTCGGCCAAGCAGAGGAGGGTGGTGGTGGGTGGTGATGCTTCAGGTCTTTGCTCCAGGAAGAAACAGACAACCCGAAGACCTTCATGTTGGGGAATGGATGTGTAAAGGGATTGCACATCCGTGGTAAAGAGGAGGTGGATGGAGCTGGTGAACTGGAAGCTTTGAAACCGGCAAAACGTGTCAAATGAATCATGAATGTGTGTGGTTAGGGATTAGACCGCGGGAGAAGGCTGAATATGAGGATATGAGCTATAAGGAGAGACTGGACAGACAAGGGTTGATTTCTCTGGAACAGCAGAAGCTGAGGAGAGACCTGACAGAACTTTATGTAAATAGGGTTGACAGCCAGAATCATTTAAGGTAAAAGGGGGAAAGTTCAAAGGAGATGTGAGGGGCAAGTTTTGTTTTTACACAGAGCGGTAGATGCCTGGAACATGCAAATACAATAGTCATTAACATGCTTTTATATAAGCACATAAATAAGCAAGGAATGGGGGGAGATGGACCATGGACAGGCAGAAGGGATTAGTTTAACTTGGCATCATGTTCGGTACAACATCATTGGCCAAAGGGCCTGTTCCTCTGTTGTACTGTTCTGTGTCCTACGGAAGTGGAATGGATAATAAAAGTGTAATTAAAACATACTTGGAACAAACTTAAAGCAGTAGATTGAGGTTCTAAAGTTTTCCAAACAAGAACTCTGATGATAATGAACTTTTGAATATAGCTACAACTTGCTTAATTGTAGAGAATACGATTACAGGGGCAATTCCATTCTATAGGTGGACAGTGGAAATTATTTTAAAAATGAAAGAGTAAAATGTGACAAAAATGCCAAAAATTCACTGATGCCGACAAAATATTCTAAGTGAATTCGAGCAACATAGAACAATACAGCACAGAACAGGCCCTTCGGCCCTCGATGTTGTGCCGACCTGTCGTACCGATCTCAAGCCCATCTAACCTACTCTATTCCATGTACGTCCATATGCTTGTCCAATGATGACTTAAATGTACCTAAAGTTGGCGAATCTACTACCATTGTAGGCAAAGTGTTCCATTCCCTTACTACTCTCTGAGTAAAGAAACTACCTCTGACATCTGTCCTATATCTTTCACCCCTCAATTTAAAGCTATGCCCCCTCGTGCTCACCGTCACCATCCAAGGAAAATGGCTCTCCCTATCCAATCCTCTGATTATTTTATATGTTTCAATTACATCACCTCTCAACCTTCTTCTCTCCAATGAAAACAGCCTCAAGTCCCTCAGCCTTTCCTCGTAAGACCTTCCCTCCATACCAGGCAACATCCGAGTAAATCTCCTCTGCACCCTTTCCAAAGCTTCCATATCCTTCTTATAATGCGGTGACCAGAACTGTACACAATACTCCAAGTGCGGCCGCACCAGAGTTTTGTACAGCTTCACCATAACCTCTTGGTTCCGGAACTCGATCCCTCTGTTAATAAAAGCCAAAACACTGTATGCCTTCTTAACAGCCCTGTCAACCTGGGTGGCAACTTTCAAGGATCTGTGTACATGGACACCGAGATCTCTCTGCTCATCTACACTACTAAGAATCTTACTATTAGCCCAGTACTTTGCCTTCCGGTTACTCCTGCCAAAGTGCATCACCTCACACTTGTCTGTATTAAACTCCATTTGCCACCTCTAGGCCCAGCTCTGCAGCTTATCTATGTCTCTCTGCAACCTACAGCATCCTTCGTCACTATCCACAACTCCACCGACCTTAGTGTCATCTGCAAATTTACTAACCCGTCCTTCTACGTCCTCATCCAGGTCATTTATAAAAATGACAAACAGCAGTGGACCCAACACTGACCCTTGCAGTACACCACTAGTAACTGGTCTCCAGGATGAACATTTCCCATCAACTACCACCCTCTGTCTTCTTTCAGCAAGCCAATTTACGATCCGAACTGCTATATCTCTCACAATTCCATTCATCCGCATTTTGTACAATAGCCTAATGTGGGGAACCTTATCAGACGCCTTGCTGAAATCCATATACAAAACATCAACTGGTTTACTCTCATCTACCTGTTTGGTCACCTTCTCAAAGAACTCAATAAGGTTTGTGAGGTATGACCTTCCCTTCACAAAACTGTGCTGACTATCCCTAATCAATTTATTCTTTTCTAGATGATTATAAATCCTATCCCTTATAACCTTATCCAACACTTTACCAACAACTGAGGTAAGGCTCACTGGTCTATAATTGCCAGGGTTATCTCTACTCCCCTTCTTGAACAGGGGAACCACAGTTGCTGTCCTCCAGTCGTCTGGCACTATTCCTGTAGACAATGACGAGTTAAAGATCAATGCCAAAGGCTCGGCAATCTCCTCTCCGGCTTCCCAGAGGATCCGAGGATAAATCCCATCCGGCCCAGGGGACTTATCTATCTTCACCCTCTGTAGGATTTCTAATACCTCTTCCTTGTGAACCTCAATCCCATCTGGTCTAGTAGCCTGTATCTCAGTATTCTCCTCGACAACATTGTCGTTTTCTAGAGTGAATACTGTTGAAAAATATTCATTTAGTGCTTCCCCTATCTCCTCTGACTCGACACACAACCTGCCACTACTATCCTTGATTGGCCCTAATCTTACTTTCGTCATTCTTTTATTCCTTAAATACCTGTAGAAAGGCTTAGGGTTTACCCTGATCTTATCTGCGAACAACTTCTCATGTCTCCTCCTGGCTCTTCTGAGCTCTCTCCTTAGGTCTTTCCTGGCTACCTCGTAGCCCTCAAGCAACCTGAGCCTTCACATGTTGCGCTGACCTGTGAACTAATCTAAGTCCCTCCCCCTACACGATCCCATCATTATCCATATGCTTATCCAAGGACTGTTTAAATGCCCCTAATGTGGCTGAGTTAACTACATTGGCAGGCAGGGAGTTCCACGCCTTTACCACTCTCCGAGTAAAGAACCTGTCTCTGACATCCGTTTTAAATCTATCACCCCTCAATTTGTAGCTATGCCCCCTTGTACAAACTGAAGTCATCATCCTCAGAAAAAGACTCGAAACTGATATTTTTCTTCACACTTGCGGCCAGACCTGCTGAGCTTTTCCAACAACTTGTTTTTGTTCCTGATTTACAGTATCCACCATTCTTTCAGTTTTCATTCAATGACCAGGGGACCAAGTAAGGACCAGGAGGTTTAGAGGGAATGTAAGGAAGCATTTTTATTCACCCAAAAGATGGTGGGAAATTTGGAACTTATTGCCTTCAAGGATGGTAAAAACAGGAAGATCATAATATTTAACAAATATTTAAGTATGCACTTGGGATGCCATCGCATACAAAGCTATGGGTCAAGTGCTCGAAAGTGACATTAGAATAGTCAGGTGGCTGTTTTCGACTCAACAGACTCGATGGGCCAAAGGGCTTTTTCTGTACTGTAGATGTCTATGACTGTTGGAGCCAAAGAAAAGTTACAGCACAAAGAGGCGATCCAGTCCACCATGTCTGCACTGGCATTCTAATTTAAGATAACAATATGTACAGCTGATGAACACAGCAGGCCAAGCAGCATCAGAAGAGCAGGAAAGCTGACATTTCTAGGCCCTTCATTTCTGAAGAGGATTCCAGACCCGAAACATCAGCCTTCCTGCTCCTCTGATGCTGCTTGGCCTGCTGTGTTCATCCAGCTTCGCACCTTGTTATCTCAGATTCTCCAGCATCGGCAGTTCCTACTATCTCTCGCAGCCATTCTAATTTCACTTCTTAGTGCCTATTTCATAGCCTTGCAGGTTACAGCACTTCAGCAGCAAATCCAGAAAGAGAAAAACAAATGTTTTTTGAAATAATGCCAAAGGATGCATACCATCCACCTGAATAGGCAAACAGAATCCGGTTTAACATTTCATCTGAAAGCAACAGTACATCCATCTGTGCAGTGCTCTCAAAAACCTACAGTGCAGTATCAACCTACTTTTATGGTCAAGCAATGGAGCAGGACTTGAACCCAGAAATTTGAAATCCACAGGCAAGTGCTGTCAACTGAACCACCGTTATACAGGATTCTAATACTTCCCAATCACTTTAATATTGACCAATTGTCCATGTTAAGACTCACCCCAAATTATCAAAAAGAATTAGCATGCCGATGTTTTAAGGTCTCAATCAGAATTGCAGTGGCATTTATCTGGCACAAATATCATTACATTGGAGAATATCATTGCTGTGCTGTGTCAAGTAGACCAAATCCAGTCATCCTGCCAGCAATGGCCAACATGTAACTGCAGTTTCGCACTATGCGGTTGAGAACCAAGAATAGACAATAATTGTGACGTTTTTCAGTGTCACCAACATCCTCAGAGCAAGCAGATTGAAAAAAAGTAGACAACAAAATGTGAGGCTGGATGAACACAGCAGGCCAAGCAGCATCTCAGGAGCACAAAAGCTGACGTTTCGGGCCTAGACCCTTCATCAGAGAGGGAGATGGGGTGAGGGTTCTGGAATAAATAGGGAGAGAGGGGGAGGCGGACCGAAGATGGAGAGTAAAGAAGATAGGTGGAGAGAGTATAGGTGGGGAGGCAGGGAGGGGATAGGTCAGTCCAGGGAAGACGGACAGGTCAAGGAGGTGGGATGAGGTTAGTAGGTAGATGGGGGTGCGGCTTGGGGTGGGAGGAAGGGATGGATGAGAGGAAGAACAGGTTAGGGAGGCGGAGACAGGTTGGACTGGTTTTAGGATGCAGTGGGTGGAGTGGAGGAGCTGGGCTGGTTGTGTGGTGCAGTGGGGGGAGGGGACGAACTGGGCTGGTTTAGGGATGCAGTTGGGAAGGGGAGATTTTGAAACTGGTGAAGTCCACTTTGATACCATTAGGATGCAGGGTTCCCAGGCGGAATATGAGTTGCTGTTCCTGCAACCTTCGGGTGGCATCATTGTGGCACTGCAGGAGGCCCATGATGGACATGTCATCTAAAGAATGGGAGGGGGAGTGGAAATGGTTTGCGACTGGGAGGTGCAGTAGTTTGTTGCGAACTGAGCGGAGGTGTTCTGCAAAGCGGTCTCCAAGCCTCCGCTTGGTTTCCCCAATGTAGAGGATGCCACACCGGGTACAGTGGATGCACTATACCACATTAAGCAGAGGTTCACCTGCACATCTGCCAATGTGGATTGTCATCTTGGGGCCTGGGATAGGGGTGAGGGGGAGGTGTGGGGGCAAGTGTAGCATTTCCTGCGGTTGCAGGGGAAGGTGCCGGGTGTGGTGGGGTTGGAGGGCAGTGTGGAGCGAACAAGGGAGTCACGGAGAGAGTGGTCTCTCTGGAAAGCAGACAGGGGTGGGGATGGAAAAATGTCTTGGGTGGTGGGGTTGGATTGTAGATGGCGGAAGTGTCGGAGGATGATGCGTCGTATCCGGAGGTTGGTGGGGTGGTGTGTGAGAACGAGGGGGATCCTCTTTGGGTGGTTGTGGCGGGGGCGGGGTGTGAGAGACGTGTTGCGGGAAATACGGGAGATGCGGTCGAGGGCGTTCTCGATCACTGTGGGGGGAAAGTTGTGGTCCTTGAAGAATTTGGACATCTGGGATGTGCGGGAGTGGAATGTCTTGTCGTGGGAGCAGATGCGACGGAGGCGGAGGAATTGGGAATAGGGGATGGAATTTTTGCAGGAGGTGTATTCTAGGTAGCTGTGGGAGTCGGTGGGCTTGAAATGGACATCAGTTACAAGCTGGTTGCCTGAGATGGAGACTGAGAGGTCCAGGAAGGTGAGAGATGTGCTAGAGATGGCCCAAGTGAACTGAAGGTTGGGTTGGAAGGTGTTGGTGAAGTGGATGAACTGTTTGAGCTCCTCTGGGGAGCAAGAGGCGGCGCCGATACAGTCATCAATGTACCGGAGGAAGAGGTGGGGTTTGGGGCCTGTGTAGGTGCGGAAGAGGGACTGTTCCACGTAACCTACAAAGAGGCAGGCATAGCTGGGGTCCATGCGGGTGCCCATGGCCACCCCCTTAGTCTGTAGGAAGTGGGAGGAGTCAAAAGAGAAGTTGTTGAGGGTGAGGACGAGTTCGGCTAGGCAGATGAGGGTGTCGGTGGAGGGGGACTGGTCGGGCCTGCGGGACAGGAAGAAGCGGAAGGCCTTGAGGCCATCTGCATGCAGAATGCAGGTGTATAGGGACTGGACGTCCATGGTGAAGATGAGGTGTTGGGAGCCAGGGAATTGGAAGTCCTGGAGGAGGTGGAGGGCATGGGTGGTGTCACGGACGTAGGTGGGGAGTTCCTGGACCAAAGGGGAGAAAATGGAGGCCAGATAGGTGGAGATGAGTTCGGTGGGGCAGGAGCAGGCTGAGACGATTGGTCGACCGGGGCAGGCAGGTTTGTGGATTTTGGGAAGGAGATAGAAACGGGCCGTGCGGGGTTGGGGAACAATGAGGTTGGAGGCTGTGGGTGGGAGGTCCCCTGAGGTGATGAGGTCATGAATGGTGTTGGAGATGATGGTTTGGTGCTCGGGTGTGGGGTCACGATCGAGGGGGCGGTAGGAGGTGGTCTCGGAGAGTTGGCGTCTGGCCTCGGCGATGTAGAGGTCAGTGCGCCCTCGGCGATGTAGGTGCGGAAGAGGGACTGTTCCACACCTCGGCGCACTGACCTCTACATCGCTGAGGCGCACTGACCTCTACATCGCCGAGGTCAGACGCCAACTCTCCGACACCACCTCCTACCGCCCCCTCGATCGTGACCCCACACCCGAGCACCAAACCATCATCTCCAACACCATTCATGACCTCATCACCTCAGGGGACCTCCCACCCACAGCCTCCAACCTCATTGTTCCCCAACCCCGCACGGCCCGTTTCTATCTCCTTCCCAAAATCCACAAACCTGCCTGCCCCGGTCGACCAATCGTCTCAGCCTGCTCCTGCCCCACCGAACTCATCTCCACCTATCTGGACTCCATTTTCTCCCCCTTGGTCCAGGAACTCCCCACCTACATCCGTGACACCACCCACGCCCTCCACCTCCTCCAGGACTTCCATTTCCCTGGCCCCCAACACCTCATCTTCACCATGGATATCCAGTCCCTATACACCTGCATTCCGCATGCAGATGGCCTCAAGGCCCTCCGCTTCTTCCTGTCCCGCAGGCCCGACCAGTCCCCCTCCACCGACACCCTCATCTGCCTAGCCGAACTCGTCCTCACCCTCAACAACTTCTCTTTTGACTCCTCCCACTTCCTACAGACTAAGGGGGTGGCCATGGGCACCCGCATGGACCCCAGCTATGCCTGCCTCTTTGTAGGTTACGTGGAACAGTCCCTCTTCCGCACCTACACAGGCCCCAAACCCCACCTCTTCCTCCGTTACATAGATGACTGTATCGGCGCCACCTCTTGCTCCTCAAAGGAGCTCGAACAGTTCATCCACTTCACCAACATCTTCCACCCTAACCTTCAGTTCACCTGGGCCATCTCCAGCACATCCCTCACCTTCCTGGTCCTCTCAGTCTCCATCTCAGGCAACCAGCTTGTAACTGATGTCCATTTCAAGCCCACCGACTCCCACAGCTACCTAGAATACACCTTCTCCCACCCACCCTCCTGCAAAAATTCCATCCCCTATTCCCAATTCCTCCGCCTCCGCCGCATCTGCTCCCACGACAAGACATTCCACTCCCGCACATCCCAGACGTCCAAATTCTTCAAGGATCGCAACTTTCCCCCCACAGTGATCGAGAACACCCTCGACCGCATCTCCCGTATTTCCTGCAACACGTCTCTCACACCCCGCCCCCGCCACAACCGCCCCAAGAGGATCCCCCTCGTTCTCACACACCTCCGGATACAACGCATCATCCTCCGACGCTTCCACCATCTACAATCCGACCCCACCACCCAAGACATTTTTCTATCCCCACCCCTGTCTGCTTTCCGGAGAGACCACTCTCTCCGTGACTCCCTTGTTCGCTCCACACTGCCCTCCAACCCCACCACACCCGGCACCTTCCCCTGCAACCGCAGGAAATGCTACACTTGCGCCCACACCTCCCCCCTCACCCCTATCCCAGGCCCCAAGATGACATTCCACATTAAGCAGAGGTTCACCTGCACATCTGCCAATGTGGTATACTGCATCCACTGTACCGGTGTGGCTTCCTCTACATTGGGGAAACCAAGCGGAGGCTTGGAGACCGCTTTGTAGAACACCTCCGCTCAGTTCGCAAGAAACCACTGCACCTCCCAGTCGCAAACCATTTCCACTCCCCCTCCCATTCTTTAGATGACATGTCCATCATGGGCCTCCTGCAGTGCCACAATGATGCCACCCGAAGGTTGCAGGAACAGCAACTCATATTCCGCCTGCGAACCCTTCAGCCTAATGGTATCAATGTGGACTTCACCAGTTTCAAACCTCCCCTTCCCCCACCACATTCCTAAACCAGCCCAGTTTGTCTCCTCCCCCCACTGCACCACACAACCAGCCCAGCTCCTCCACTCCTCCCACTGCATCCCAAAACCAGTCCAACCTGTCTCCGCCTCCCTAACCTGTTCTTCCTCCCACCCATCCCTTCCTCCCACTGCAAGCCGCACCCCCATCTACCTACTAACCTCATCCCACCTCCCTGACCTGTCCGTCTTCCCTGGACTGACCTACCCCCTCCCTACCTCCCCACCTATACTCTCCTCTCCACCTATCTTCTTTACTCTCCATCTTCGGTCCGCCTCCCCCTCTCTCCCTATTTATTCCAGAACCCTCACCCCATCCCACTCTCTGATGAAGGGTCTAGGCCCGAAACGTCAGCTTTTGTGCTCCTGAGATGCTGCTTGGCCTCTTGTGTTCATCCAGCCTCACATTTTGTTGTCTTGGATTCTCCAGCATCTGCAGTTCCCATTATCTCTGAAAAAAAGTAGACATAAGTTACTAGAAATAACATTTTGTTCTACAAGTGAATCTCATTAAATCTGCATCTGTATCAAATCAAATGTGAAATCCAACTGAGCAGAGCTCTTTGGAGTATTCATTTACTTGCTGGTGGAAGGTTCAAACTCACTACCATCATGGGAAAGAGCATCTAGGTCAAGTCTATCATCCTAAGATTCTTTGCTCCCCTCATCATCTGTCATAATATGAACAGTTGATTTCTGTTACAGGCAAAGAATCACCTGACCTTTCAGGTGGCTATGAGCAGAATTATGAAAAGGAGTGATTAAACAAAAAATACTGATAAAGTGCACTCCAAAGTGTATTGTTTTGAAACAAGCAAGTCACTTCCTGAGGAGCAAGGGAAAGGTCAATCCACACTGTGCTGTGCATTATTTCAGAGTTGGCTGAATTACTTAAATGGCAAAGATCCAAGATCAAATATCTCTCGTGCCCTTAGATATGGACTACAACTGTGAAGACAGAAAATTATAAAATAAGGAAGTGGAAGATAAATCGAATTCTTCCATTTGATCTGACATAAAACATTAATCAGTGTTGTTTTAAGTCCTTGAAAAGTTGTTTTATTTCTTTAGAGCATTAATGGAAGCAGTTTCTAAGATTCATGCTATTCCATCTTCATTAAGGGTTGCATTTTGCCTGTGGCAGATATTATGTTAACAGTAGACTCCCACAATAACATTGAGCAATTTGAGCCACTCTGATATCAACCTTGTAAAATCAACTGAGATGCTACAGTATCAAATGATTTGAACTGACATGATATCGAATTTTACTTCAATGCACAGTTCAGAGGAATGACATATTATTTTGCAACATCCTGTTGTCCTAACAGACACTCAGTTCAAATTCAGGCCAAAGAAAATGAATATCTATTCTCAAGGAGATCTGGTTTAGTGCCTCTCCCCTCCCTGACAGCTGTTAAGGGTCACTAGTAAGCAGAATTCTCACAGTTTGAATCTAAACCTCAGACATGACTCAACTGCTGAAAGTAAAATCCATCTGTAAAAACAGCTATGTTTGGAATTGAAATGATGTAGCCACTGAGCACTTGGTTACTTCCCTTTATTGAGATCTACAAAAAAAGACAAACTTCAGCAATGCAAGAGATCAAAACAATTTGTAAGAATGAAAGCAAACTCCATTAATTTTGGATTTTCAGGTTTGTAAAGATACTTAATTGTAATTGTTTCTCCAAAATGTTCTTGCTAGTCATCTTCAAATTTAAATTATTAGAGTGATTTGATAATATTAATTAAAAACACTGAAGATAAATGTAATTCAAGACGCATTTAATTTGGTAGAAATGAAGATGCACTTTCACAGTTACCTTATGATTAGGATCAATCTAAAATTTAAAAATAACGCACATTCATTTTAAACTGAAATACTACATTTTCTGAGTGAAGAAAGCCAAAGGAAATTTGCCGAATAACTGCAACAACCGTTCAAATGCTTAGTATTTACTTTCTGGGCTTATACATTTTTGAAAGAAATGTAAATATAATAATATCTTGAAAACATTTTTGGAACTGTATGAGAATGTATTTTTTTTGTTTAGCTTTGACAGTTGAAAAATAATTCTGTTTATGACAGAAGAAATTCAGATCCATTCACTCAGACTCAGTAAGACAGTTCTACACCACACCAAAAGGGAAAAACCAGCTACCACACACAGAGATTGGAATAAAGACTGGGCTTGTCAAAACATAAATATGTTGATAAATAACTAAGTTGATACCAATCACTACTCAGCCACTGAAAAGATTTAAATTAAGCACCTGCGTGCCTTGCATTTTGAAGAATACACTGGGGAAATTTGACACTTGTTCCGTGCAGAATAAAATCTCAGATTCACAAATCTCACAGCAGACAATGAAATTGCTAGAGCTGGCAGATATATTGATATTTATTTGAGAGGGAAAAGTAATAAACTGGTTAGGAATCAAAAGTATGAGGGGAAAAGGGCAATATTAGGACAAACAGAATATTTGAAAATTTTGGGTGGTGACAAAACATTTAGTACAAATGAGGATGCATTTTCATAGTCATCTTATGATTAGGACCTATTTAAAACCATGAAAATTGTCTTGTTTCCAGTGCAATCAACTTGTGACAAATTTGTTTTTGTTCAAGATAAACTGCTATTACTTTTTTTTCCCCCTCTGAGAACTTTGGAACATGTATATCTCTGAAGGGCCGTTAAAGAATGAACTTTAATTTTCCTAAGGATCCAGTGCTAGTTTTCATCTTTAAATACCTTGATGATCCAACTCTCCAAGCACAAGATCCATGCCTACCTGTGACAAAGTCTGCAAGTCATGCAATTGTATTCAATTTTGATTACATTTTGCCCATGGTATGGTGACTTAGTGGTTAGCACTGCTGCCTCACAGTGCTAGGAACCCAGGTTCAATTCCACCTTTGGGCAACTGTCTGTCTGGAGTTTGCACATTCTCCCTGTGTCTGCGTGGCTTTCCTCTGAGTGCTCTGGTTTCCTCTCACAGTCCAAAGATGTGCAGGCTAGGTGGATTGGCCATGATAAATTTCCTATAGTGTCCAGGGATGTGTAGCTTAGGTGGGTTATGGGGGATGGGTCTGAGTGGGATGCTCTGAGGGTCAGTGTGGACTTGGTGGGCTGAAGGGTCTGTTTCCACACTGTAGGGATTCTATGAAATTAATTCAACAGCCTTCTGACATCCCATGAGCCTAGGTCGAACCAAGTCCACACAGAGCCTTACTCATTTATTATATTCCTAATTTTAAGAAAATTGATAGGAACACATAAAAGACTCAATTATTTGTTGGACTAGATATTTTTGAAGTTCTCACCACTAAGATAATTAGTCAAGTCATCAATGAACGTCTGTTCTTATTGAATTTATTTTTGCAATCCAGTATCTTCTCAATTTAGAAAGAACTCAAACTTATTACAAAAGGAAAAACAACATCAAAATATCTGATCACAGGACAACATACTTAAAGCACTTCCAGGCTTACTCCCATCACACTAATTAGCCAGGATATTTAGGGAATTGTGAAAATGAAGTACCAAACAGTCTCACTGTTAATTTTTTGCCAACCAACCACTGGCTTTGAATATTACTTAACTTCTTGCCTTTTACAATTACTGTAAAATGATTACAGAATTGTTTCTAGAAGTAGGAAAGGCAGTACAGTAATTCCAAAATTGAGAAAGATTATTTGGGAAGGCAAATTCCCAGTCAGAACACATCATGAGGCTTTGTTGAGAATGTGCAGAGGTGAAGTAAAGGCATTGGAGGGGGTTCAGAAACCTCCAAATGACCCATCTAATCAAAGCACTACCCATCCCACATCTGGTAAGAGTTTGCAGATCACATATTGAACTTGTGAGTCATCTCAGAACTCATAGGACCAGACTCATTGCAAACTATCTGCAAAGCTAAGGATTGCTTAACAAGGAGGAATTAGGATGTCTAAGTGTCAATAATTACAACAATGTGTCTTGTTGTAGGAATATTGTAGATAAAACTCGAAGGCAGAAACTGAAAATGTTAGAAATATTCAGCAGATCGATCAACATTTGTGGAGAAAGAAACGTTTAATGTTTCAGATTGATAATACTTCTTCAGACCTAGAAGTACATAGACCACTGTTTTTAGACAAGAAAATGAAATCGGAAGGAAAGTGTTATGCTGTGTTTCATGGTCAGTATATTTTTTAAGAACTATACTCATGATATCACGATTGCATCATTGTGTCAACCTGCAGGTATAATGGTCTCAGACTCCATCTTCCCTGGGAACATTTGAAGCATGACACTCTGCTGGAAGCATACCATTCAGTTGCAATCTACAACTTAGCTTTAACCTAAGCACTAATATGCCTACGAATGTAATGTTTGCACACAACAGCTAGTATTAATAAATGTCTGTTGACTCTACAATGCCACAAACAACAAAAGTTATAATTACACAAGGTTAGAAGAGATATTGTGGTGCTTTACTGCAAGCTTTAAGCCAATAATTCTTCTGCACATTGAGATACTACTCTTGAGTATCTTTGCCTTGGATGTCTGGACAGACACTATATGAGGCTGCTTAGTCTTCATCTAAATAGAGACAGTGAGAGAGAGAGGGAGAAGAAAAGAAAGACAAGAAAATTAAAATAGAACAGAGAGGTTGCACAGCTTTGGAACCAGAACATTGTCGGACCAACAAACCACAACTATCAATCGTGTACCACTTTCTTGACAGAGAAATTGAGTTCTTCAAACAGAAGAGTGCTTAATCAGAACCCTGTTCACAATCATCCAAAAAGGTCTGCAGCATCTGGTCGGTAATTTACAGGATCTGCCATTTATTGAACTATCCGCCACATATGAATATTAGTAAAAAATTGTCAAAGTTTGAAATTTTACTTCACATTGCTCCTAGCAATGATTGAGCAAGTGTTAAAGGAAGCAGTCAGGGCTGATCTTCAATGGCGTTTCATACTACTTGTTGAAGCTGATTTTTTTAAATCAAATTCCTGCTCCTGAAAGGATGTTACATTAGTTTAAATTTGGTTTATGTTTATAAATCAGATTCAAATTAAAATCTTGTCAATTATAGAATTAATTGGTCAGATCCTTCCATCCACAAGTGAAGACGGGCACACAAACAAATCCATTTGAAACAGAGCTTGAAAAGGATACAAAGGGAAGTCAGAGATATCATAAAAGCAAAAGAGAAAGTATATAATGTAACAAAAAGCAGTGGGAAACCAGAGGACTGGGAAGCATACAAAGACCAACAGAGGGCAACAAAAACAGAAATAAGGAGGGAGAAGATTACATATGAGAGCAGGCCAGCCAGTAATGTAAATGATGACTAGATATATAGAACTCCAGAGTTCTAAAAGAGATAGTGGAAGAGATAGTGGAGGTGTTAGTGGTGATCTTTCAGGAATCGCTAGAGTCAGGGAGGGTCCCAGATGACTGGAAAATCTCTAACGTGACACCCTTATTTAAAAAGGGAGTAAGGCAAAAGATGGAAAATTACAGGTCACTAAGCCTAACCTCAGTCCTGGGTAAGATTTTGGAGTCCATTGTAAAGGGTAAGATTTCTGAATAATTGGAAAATTATGGTAAAGTAGGGCAGAGTCAGCACGGTTTCATCAAGGGGATGTCATACCTGACAAATCTGCTAGAATTCTTCGACGAAGTAATGAGAAGGGTAGACCAAGGAGAGCCAATGTATGTTATCTACCTGGTCTTCAAGAAGGCCTTTGATAAGGTGTCACACAGGAGGCTGCTGAGTGAGATAAGGGCCCATGTTGTTAGAGGCAAGGTGCTAGCATGGATAGAAGATTGACGGTCTGGCAGAAAGCAGACAGTGGGGATTAAACAGTCTTTCTCTGGATGGCAGACAAGTGTGCAAGTAGTGTTCCGCAAGGGTCAATGTTGGGACCACAGCTTTTCACTTTATACATAAATGATCTAGATGAAGGAACTGTGGAAATTCTGGCTAAGTTTGCAGATGACACAAAGATAGGTGGAGGTACAGGTAGTATTGAGGAGATGGGGAGGCTGCAGAAGGATTTAGACAGGTAAACAGCGTGGCGACAGAAGTGGCAGATGGGGTTCAAAATGGGAAAGTGTGATGTCATGCATTTTGGTAAGCAGAATAAAAGCATGGACTATTTTTTAAATGCGGTGAAAATTCAGAAGAGACTTGGGAGTTCTAGACCAAGATTCTCTCTGGTAAACTTGCAGGTTGAGTCAATAGTCAGGAAGGCAAATGCAATGTTGGCATTCATTTTGAGAGGATTTGAATATAAAAGCAGGGATGTGCTCCTGAAGCTTTATAAGGCTCTGGGAAGGCCACATTTGGAATATTATGTGCAGTTTTGGGCCCCATATCTCAAGAAGGATGTACTGGTCCTGAAGCAGGTTCAGAGGAGGCTTACAAAAATGGTGCCAAGAATGGAAAGCCTAACACATGAGGAACATTTGAGGACTCTGGAACTATACTCATCTGAGTTTAGAAGGATGAAGGGACATCTAATTGAAACTTACAGAATATTGGATAACCTCGATTGAGTGGACGTTGGGAAGATAGGTAGGAGAGACTAGGACCCAAGAGCACAGACTTAGAGTATAGGAAAGGCCTTTTAGAACAGAGATGAGGAGAAACTTCTTCAGCCAGAGTAGTGAATCTTTGGAATTCACTGCCACAGAAGGCTGTGGAGGCCAGATCATTGAGTATATTTAAGCCTGAGATAGATAGGTTCTTGATTATCAAGGGGATCATGAGTTATAGGCAGAAAGCAGGAGAATGAGGTTGAGGAATACATCAGCCATGATTGAATGGTGAAGCAGACTCGATGAGCCAAATGGCCGAATTTCTGCTCATGTATGACCTAATGTCTTATATTTACTGGAACGGTTCCAAGGATTGTGACTTCAACTTTCCTAATATATATTGGAAACTCCTTAGTGCAAATGGTTTGGATGGAGCCGTTTTTGTCAGGTGTGCTCAGGAGGGTTTCCTTACTCAGCATGTGGACAGACCAATGAGGTCAGAGGCCATTTTGGATTTGGTGCTCGGCAATGAGCCAGGACAGGTGTCAGATCTCGTGGTAGGAGAAGACTTTGGCAACAGTGACCACAACAGCCTCACATTTACCACAGCCATGGAAAGGGAAAGGAGCAGTTACCAGGGGAAGATATTTAACTGGTGTAAAGGAAACTATGACGCTATCAGACAGGAGTTGGGAAGTACAGATTGGGAGCAATTGTTCCACAGAAAGGGCACAGCAGACATGTGGAGGCTGTTTAAGGAGCAGTTGTTGCGAGTGATGTATAAATTTGTTCCTCTGAGACAGGTAAGAAGGGGTAAGATGAAGGAGCCTTGGATGACGGATACAGAGGTGCTTCTTGTCAAAAAGAAAAAGGCAACGTACATAAAGTGGAGGAAGCAAGGGTCTAGCACAGCTTTAGAGGATTACAGGCTTACTCGGAAGGAGCTCAAAAGTGGGCTGAGGAAGCATGAAAAAGGCTTGGCAGGAAGGATCAAGGACAACCCGAAGGCATTTTACTCATACGTGAGGAATAAGAGAATGATCAGGGAGAAGGCAGGGCCAATCAGGGATAACGTAGGGAACTTGTGCATGGAGTCTGAGCAGATAGGGAAAGCCCTAATTGAGTTTTTTGCTTCAGTTTTCACTAAGGAAAGGGACCTTGTTGTGAATGAGAACTTTGAGGAGCAGGAAAACAGGCTTGAACAGATCAAGATTGAGGAAGTTGATGTGCTGGAAAATTTGGCAGACATTAAGATTAATAAGTCCCCAGGGCCAAACCAGATTTATGAAGTGAGAAAGGAGGTTGCTAAGCCGCTGGTGAAGATCTTTGCTTCCTCGCTCTCCATGGGAGTCGTACCGGAAGATTGGAGGGAGGCAAATGTTGTTCCTCTTTTCAAGAAAGGGAATAGGGAAATCCCTGGAAATTACAGACCAGTCAGTCTTACGTCTGTGGTCAGCAAGGTTTTGGAAAGAATTGTGAGGGATAGGATTTATGACTATTTGGAAAAGCATAGCATGATTAAAGGGAGTCAGCATGGCTTTGTAAGGGGCAGGTCATGCCTTACAAATCTTATTGAGTTCTTTAAGGAAGTCACAAGACAGGTTGACGAGGGTCGAGCAGTGGATGTGGTGGACATGGACTTCAGCAAGGCATTTAACAAGGTTCCCCATGGCAGGCTCATTCATAAAGTCAGGAGTTATGGGATACAGGGTGATTTGGCTGTCTGGATTCAGAATTGGTTGACTGACAGGAGGCAGAGAGTGGTTGTAGATGGTAAGTATTCTGCCTGGAGGTCAGTGCTGAGTGGTGTCCCGCAGGGCTCTGTTCTTGGGCCTCTGCTCTTTGTAGTTTTTATAAATGACTTGGATGAGGAGGTTGAGGGGTGGGTTAGTATGTTTGCTAATGACACAAAGGTTGGAGGTGCCATTGATAGTATCAAGGGCTATTGCAGGCTTCAGTGAGACACTGACAGAATGCAGAGCTGGGCTGAGAAATGGCAGATGGAGTTCAACCTGGATAAACGCAAAGTGATGCATTTTGGAAGGTCGAACCTAAATGCTGAATATAGGATTAAAGGCAGGATTCTCAGCAGTGTGGAGGAACAGTAGTATCTTGGTGTTCAAGTGCATAGCTCCCTCAAAGTTGCCACCCAGGTGGATAAAGTTGTTAAAAAAGCATATGGTGTTTTGACTTTCATTAACAGGGGGATCGAATTTAAGACCCGCGAGGTTATGCTGCAGCTCTACAAAACCCTGGTGAGACCACACTTGGAATATTGTGTCCAGTTCTGGTCACCCTATTATAGGAAAGATGTGGAGGCTTTGGAGAGGGTGCAAAGGAGGTTTACCAGGATGCTGCCTAGACTGGAGGGCCTGTCTTACGAGGAGAGGTTGACTGAGCTCGGACTTTTCTCTCTGGAGAGAAGGAGGAAGAGAGGTGACCTGATCGAGGTGTACAAGGTAATGAGAGGCATGGATAGAGTTGATAGCCACAGACTTTTCCCCAGGGCAGGACTGACTGCCACGAGGGGTCATAGTTTTAAGGTGTAAGGAGGAAGGTATAGAGGAGACGTCAGAGGGAGGTTCTTCACCCAGAGAGTTGTGGGCACATGGAATAGTTTACCGGTGGTAGTTGTGGAAGCAGAGTCATTAGTGACATTTAAGTGACTGCTGGGCATGCACATGGACAGCAGTGAATTGACGGGAATGTAGGTTAGGTTATTTTATTTTGGATTAGGATTATTCCACAGCACAACATCATGGGCCGAAGGGCCTGTAGGCCTGTACTGTGCTGTACTTTTCTATGTTCTATGTTCTATGATGGAAATTTTAGTTACTTCATTAAGTTGGAGAAGCTGGGGTTGTTCTCCTAAGAGCAAAGGAGACTGAAGGAACGTCTGATAGAGGTGTACAGGATTACAAGTTTTGATAAGATTCTCAAAGATAAATAGTCCCTGTTAACGGACAGTGCAAGATCTGGAGGAAACAGGTTTAAGGTTTTGTGCAAGAGAGTTGGAGAGGATGTAAGGGAGAATATTGTTATCAGCAGGTGCTGACGGAATTTGAGTTCATGCCTATAAGAATGGTAGAAAGGGAAATGATTAATGATTTCAAAAGGCAACTGATTGGACACTTGAGCAAAATATACTGGCTAAAAATATACTGAAACAGGCTAGGGGTTTGAGTAGGTGAATGGGACTGATTGAATTGCTCCATAGAGAATTTGCAAGGATTCAATTGGTCGAATGGTCATCCTTCTGAACCACAATGAGTCTACTTCTCCATTTTGCTAATCAAATAGTCAATTCACAAAGACTTCCCCACCAACTTTGCTCTTACATTCATACTAACATCTACTGAAGGATCAGAAAGCAAAGGTAGGGGTTAGACCCTGAAGCTAGTTATCTCATATCATCCTTCAAATGAAAGGTACTGTGGATGCTGGAAATCTGAAATTAAAATAAGTAAAACATTTTAAAGCATCAGCAACATTAAGATATTTCAATAGATTTGGTTCCTTAACTTCTTCATGTTGTCCTTCTCTGGCTGAAAAGGACCATGTAAAACATTACTGAAGTATTTGTATGTTAAAGTGGTGATTTTTAGTCAAGATACATTACTTCCTCAAAAACACATATCAAGGGATAATATTGGAATATTTACTTTCTCACAAAGGGACACTTCATCCAATCCCTTCCTACTTACATCTGTGATTCGTCAGTCGCTTTGCATCAATTTCAGAATTTCCAGGTTCCAGTCTCCAGCCATCTCCTCTTTGCTATGGACATGCAATTCCGTTACAAGTTCATTCCCTCCATCAAGATGGTCTTAGGGCTCTCCACTTCTTCCTGGGGAAAAGGGCCTGAACAAACCCCATCCACCACCACTCTCCTCCGCATGGCCAAGCTCATTGTCCCTCTGAACAGCTTCTCTTTTAATTCCTCTCTTCAGATCAAAGATTTGGTCATGGGTATCCACACGGACCCCTGTTATGCCTGTCCTTTTGTGGGGTACGTGGAACATTCCTTGGTCCAGTCCTACTCTGGCTCACACCTACAACTCTTTCTCGGGTATATTGATGACATGATCGGTTTGGCTTCCCTCTCTTGTCTGGAATTGGAAAAGTTTATTAATTTCACTTCCAATTTCTATCCTGCTTTCACGTTCACCTGATCCATCTCTGACTCTTCCTATCCCTTCCTTGACATCTCTGTTTCCATTTCTGGGGATAGACTAACCACCAATATCCACTAGCAGCCAGTATCCACTACAAACCCACTGACTTGCACAGTTACTTTGACTATTCATTCTCACACCCTGTTTCCTGTAAAGACTATTCCATTCTCCCAGTTCCTCCATCTCCGTTGTATGTTTTGATGATGCCAACTTCAACAAAGGGGCCTCCGAAATGTCCACTTTCTTCCTTAAACAAGGATTCCCTAGTGCTGCGTGTTACCAGGGCCCTCAGTCAGGTCCAGCACATCTTCCGCGCTTTGGCCCTCAAACCCTCTCTTCCTTCCGACAACTGAAATAGGGTACCCCTGGTCCTCACCTGCCATCTTATCAGCATCCACACATACAGGATACCATTTCTGCCACCTCCAGACGCATAATCTCTCCCCTTCTTTGTCAGGATTTAGTTGGGACCATTCCCTCCGGGACACCCTGGTCCATTCTTATTTCACTCCCAATGCTTCCTCATACCCTGATGGCACCTTACCTCGCAATCACAGAAGGTGTAACTAAGTATCAGTATTCAAGGGCCCAAATGCAGCTTCCAGGTGAAACAGCTTTACCTGTACTTCACTGAACCTAGTCTAACGTATTTGCTGCTCACAATGTTATCTCCTCAACATTGGAGAAATGAAGTGGACATTGCGTGACTACTTTGCAGAACACCTACATACTGAGCCTCAACTCAAAGTGATCCTGACCTTCTGGCTGCCTATCGCTTCAACACACCATCATGTTCCCTGGCCAACATCGCTGTCTCAGTCTTGTTGCTGTGCTCAGCAAAGCTGGAAGAAAAACATCTCATTTTCTGTTTAGCAACTTGGCAGCCTTTTGGACTCAATATCAAGTTGAATAATTTAAGGGCCAGAATAGTTTCTACCATGTCCTTACCCTAACCTTCACACACCCTAAACCCCATACACTAGGTTTTGTCATCACATGAGCTGCTACCACACACAATGCATTGTCAGACAGTAGCAGCTGTTAGCAGCTAAGCTGGTTGGTGGAAAGTATAGAGGGGATGTCAGAGGCAGGTTCTTTACGCAGAGAGTTGTGAGAGCATGGAATGCGTTGCCAGCAGCAGTTGTGGAAGCAAGGTCATTGGGGTCATTTAAGAGACTGCTGGACATGTATATGGTCACAGAAATTTGAGGGTGCATACATGAGGATCAATGGTCGGCACAACATTGTGGGCTGAAGGGCCTGTTCTGTGCTGTACTGTTCTATGTTCTATGTTCTATTTGTCTGTCCAACTGTTTTGCTGTCTCTTTGGGCACCTATTGTTCACTCCTCCCACTCCCCTCCCCCCACCTCTCTGCTACAAAAATATCAAACTATTCCTAGCTATTTATCAGTTCTGGAGGGTCAGTGGATGTGAAACATTAACTCCACAGATGCTACAAGAACTGCTGAGTCTTTCCAACACTTTCTCAGTTTTGTTTTGTGAAAGAATTCCATATGCTTTTTTGACAATTTTATTTTTGAGTAGATTTCTAGCCTGGGTCGTGGATGCTATGGTTGGTTCGCTTTCTGAGCTGGTTCGTTAGTTTGCACATGTTTCATTACCCTGCTTGGTACCATCATCACTGCACCTCCAATGAAGCGCTGTTGTATTTTCCAGCTTGCTATGTAAACTCTGGGGTCTGTTGGAGTTGATTACTTCATTTCCGTTATTTCTTTGTAGTGGTATGTCTACAGACTCTAATTCTACATCTTTATTGACAGCCTTCTTGGTGGAGAGCCAGACCTCTGGAAATTCCTGTACTCGTCTTTGTTTGGCTTGCCTTAGGATCCTGGCATTGTCCCTATCAAACTGGTGGTCCTTCTTGCCTGTATGCACGGAGCCCAGTGAGTATTGGTCACGTGTCTTTTTGTTGCTGGTTGGTGTTCATATATTCTTGTAACCAGTTTTCTTCCTGTCTGTCCAATGTAATGTTTGTCGCAGTCCTTGCATGGAATCCTGTATATTACATTGGTTCTGTCTATCGTGAGTAAGGGGTCTTTGGTTTTTGTTAGCAGTTGGCGTAGGGTTGACTTAGGTTTGTGTGCCACTCAGATGCCCAGTAGTCGTATGAGTCTTGTGGTCAATTCAGATAGGGTTCTTAATGCATGGTCACATGCTAAGTGTTGGAGAATCCTGTATCGTCTTCTTGTTTGTGTGACAGGCATAATTGGAACCAGTTGTTTGGGTATCTGTTGTCTCTAAACACTTGGTGGAGATATTCTTCTTCATTTTGGTGTAGCTCTGGGTTGCTGCAGTGTGTTGCGATTCGTTTGAATAGTGTTTTCACACAACTCTGTGGGTGTTGGAGTGGTTACTGGTGAAATTTAGGACTTGATCCATCTGTGTGGCCTTTCTGTATATCTTGGTCAGAAATTCTCTGTTGGCCTTGTGCTTTACCATGACGTCAAGGAATGGGAGCTGTTTGCTCTTATCATCTTCTCTGGTGAATTTGATGCCGGTGTTTCTTCTAGTTTAGTCCGTTTGATGATGATGATGAAAGCGTCATCCACACATCGTTTCCATAGTTTGGGTTGGAGCTGTGGAAGGGGCATACTTTCAACTGCATCAAACAAACTAAACTAGAAGAAACCCATCATCTTATGAACAACATTTTCACTAGCATCAAATTCACCAGAGAAGAAAAGAACAAACAGCTCCAATTCCTTGACGTCATGGTAAAGCACAGGGCCAGAGAATTTCTGACCAAGGTATACAGAAAGGCCACACAGATAGATCAAGTCCTAAATTTCACCAGTAACCACTCCAACACCCACAGAGTTGCGTGAAAACACTATTCAAACGAGCCGCAAAACACTGCAGCAACCCAGAGCTACATCAAAATGAAGAAGAATATCTCCACCAAGTATTTAGAGACAACAGATAGCCAAACAACTGGTTCCAATTATGCCTGTCACACAAACAAGAAGATGATACAGTATGCTCCAAAACTTAGCATGTGACCATGCATCAAGAACCCTATCTGAATTGACCACAAGACTCATACGACTACTGGGCATCTGAGTGGCACACAAACCTAATTCAACCCTACGCCAACTGCTAACAAAAACCAAAGACCCCTTACTCACGACAGACAGAACCAATGTAATATACAGGATTCCATGCAAGGACTGCGACAAACATTACATTGGACAGACAGGAAGAAAACTGGTTACAAGAATACATGAACACCAACCAGCAACAAAAAGACACATGACCAATACTCACTGGGCTCCATGCATACAGACAAGAAGGACCATCAGTTTGATAGGGACAATGCCAGGATCCTAGGACAAGCCAAACAGAGACAAGTATGAGAATTCCTAGAGTCCTGGTTCTCCACCAAGAAGACCATCAATAAACACATAGAATTAGATCCCATATATACACCACCGCAAAGAAAAACCAAAAATGAGGTAATCAACTCCAATGGACCCCAAAGTTTAAATACCAGCTGGGAACATACAACGGTGCTTCATCGGCGACTGTGCTGATGCTGTTACCCAGCAGGGTAATGAAACGTGTGCAAACTATGAACCAGGTCAGTGAGCCAACCAAACACAATTGTGTCATGTGTACACATTTTTCAAGTTTTTAAGTGACTCATCTACAATGAAAAATTGGTCAAAGGGAAATGCGAACGAAAGTCCTCACATAAGGAAGGTCATCCAGATTCAATGTATCAATACACCAAAGTTAATTGGATGTACAATTCTTCTCTAAAATACCATTCACACATTCTGGATGTAAGTTTGCTCGCTGAGCTGGAAGGTTCGTTTTCAGACGTTTCGTCACCATTCGAGGTAACATCATCAGTGAGCCTCTGATGAAGCACTGGTGTTATGTCCCGCTTTCTATTTATCTGCTTAGGTTTCCGTGGGTTGGTGATGTCACCTAAGCAAATAAATAGAAAGCGGGACATAACACCAGTGCTTCACCGGAGGCTCACTGATGATGTTATCGAGAATGGTGACGAAACGTCTGAAAACGAACCTTCCAGCTTACTTAAAACTTACATCCAGAACCTCAACCTGAGCTACAAATCTTCTCAAAACTCGCTACCATTCACATATACTGAATAAATATTAGACCTTAACTGTTAAGTTATACTCAAAGCCAAGATAAAAGTCACATAACTCGCAAAATCATAAACATTCGAGCTTAAAGAGTGCATTATAAATAAAACAGGACAGTAAAGCTGGATAACATTGAATAAGAGTGATTAAAAGTCTATAAAAATCCTTAAAATGTCCAAAGGCAGTAAAAGAGTAATTCTAGGTTTGCAAAGGTCGTAGTTTGTGACTTTTTAAAAAAATATTCATCAGGGTCACTCACATGAAACCACCTGAGCCGGGCTCCTATCACAACGTCCAAAGGTTTTACATTATTATGATGAGATAATTTTGTAAGCCTGGTTCCAAATATGCTTGTATTTTGTTGTCTTCTCCTCCCACGCTGTCTCAAGAAGTGAGTCATTGTCTCCAAGTGGATTAAAACACCAACCACAACAACCTCTTCACTGCACATAACAAGGTCAGGCTACCATGGCCACCTATCATCAGTTCTGCCTGCAATTCAGCCAATACATCCTACCTATTACATGTGAACTTCTATTGTAATAATGCAGCTATTTTGTAGTGCCAATGGATCAGCCAGTGAACGTTTGATTTCTTTTTTCTATCATTTTTTTGTAGTTTCTGCTACTTCTGAACAGCTTGCTTTACTGTAAGTGCAAAATACATGCATTTCTTTAAATGAAAAAAAGTTGGCTCATACTGCAGTGAAGATCAGGATACAGTAGCAACATCATCAGTAGAATGCTTAAATGTGGATGAATAAACAAGAAGCTAGAACTGACATAGTATAGGTAGCAGTCATCGAGTCCTCCAACCGGAAGAACGTTTTGTGATATTGCGACCCTTAGTGCTTCTTCCAAGTAGTGTTCAACAAGGAGCAGTATTGATTTATTAGGTGGGGAAATCAGAAAGTCTGTCCTACTTGGGGATGGTGATAGAGTGATTTGGGACATGGTAAGATACGATTTTGAGGGGGGAACCATATTAAGCTTTTACCTGGCTAGCATGTAGAGCAGTACATCTAATTCCAACACAATTTTGGTCCTAGAATTAAACAGACACAAGAACTACTGGGCATGCGAAGGCCATAAAACCATAGGTCTCGGCCATACGCCCATTGAATCTGTTCTGCCACTAAGTCATGACTCAAATGTTTCTCAATCCCATTCTCCTGCTTTCTCCCATAAGCCTTGATATCCTTACTGATCAAAAACCTATCTCTGTCAGTCTTAAATACACTAAATAACTCACATCCTTTTGTGGCAACTAACTCCACAGATTCACCATCCTCTGGCTTAAGTAAGTCCTCCTCATCGCAGTTCTAAAGGGTTGTCCCTTCACTCTAATTCTGTGCCCTGAAGTCCTGGTTTCTCCTACCAGTATTCTGCAAGTTTCAAAGAGATGCCCCCACTCATCCTTCTAAACTCCTTCAATACAGACCCAGAGTCCTCAACAGCTCCTCATGCAACAAACTTTTCATTTGCAAGATCATCTTTTTATACCTCGTCTGGACCCTCTCCAACACCAGCACAACCTTCCTTAGATACAGGCCCAAAACTGCTCACAATATTCCAGGTACGGCCTAACCAATGCCTCATACAGCTTCAACACTAGACCTTCGCTCTTCTAGCCCTCTCAAAATGAATGGTAACATTGCATTTACTTTCCTAACTGCCAACTGAACTTGCATGTTAAACTTCAGAGATTCCTGACCTAAATCCCTTCATGCTTCAGATTTACAAAGCCTTTCCCTATTTAGAAAATAGTCTACACATCTATTCCTCCTACTAGCATGCATAAACTCGCACCGTCCCTTGGTCTATGACAATCGGCCACTTTTCTGCCCATTCTCCTACCATATCCAAGTTTTTCTGCAGCCTCCCCACTTCCTCAACACTACCTGTCCCTCCACCTATCCTGGTGTCATCTGCAAACTTAGCAGCACGCTGTCAGTTCCTTCGTCCAGATCGTTAATGTCTAACTTGAATTGTTGTGTCCAAACGCTGGCCCCAACAGAACTCCACTAGCTACCACCCTGAAAAAGACCCCTTTCTCCCCGCTCTCTGCCCTCTGCCAGTCAGCCAATCCTCCAGTAATGCCAGTGTCTTGCCTGTTATACCGTAAGTTTTTATTTAGCAGCCTCTTGTATGGCACCTTGGCAAAGGCCTCCTGGAAATCACATCCATTGTTTCTCCTATGTCTAAATTGCTCATTATCTCCTCAAAGAATTCTAACAGATTTGTCAGGCATGCCATCCCCTTGAGAAAGCTGTGACTCAGCTCCACTTTACGATGCACTTCCAAGTACTCTACAATCTCATCCTTCATAGTAGACTCCAAAATCTTGCCAAAGGCTAACAGGCTAACCAGCCTTTAATTTCCTGCCACCTTAAATTAGGTGTTACATTAGCCATTTTCGGACCTTCCTTAACTCCTGTGCTTCTGAAAGATCACCACTAACGCTTCCACAGTTACCTCAGCTATCTCCTTCAGAACTCAGTGGTGCTGACAATCTGGTCCAAGTAATTTATCCACTTTCAGACCTTTCAGCTTACCCAGGATCTTCTCCTTTGTGATGGCCACTACACTCATCTCTGTCGTCAACTTTTGAAGTTCTGGTATGCTACTGGCGTCTTCCGCAGTGAAGACTGATACAAAATACCTATTCAGTTTTTCTGCCATTTCTTGTTCCCTATTACTACTTCTCCAGCCTCATTTTCCAGCAGATCTACATCACATTGTATGCACCTTGAGGCTTCCAGTACAAGGTGAATGCTGCATTTTCCATACGTTTTCATTCTTCTTAACTTTTACATAGCAGTAAGATACAAATGAAATGGCTAGCTCGGCCATGTCAGAGGGTAGTTAAGAGTCAACCACGTTGTGTCAGGAGTCACACATTTGCCAAGCCAGCTAACATCAGATCTCATTCCATGAAGTTTTTGTCATAATCCAGCAACTTCATTTATTAATTCCAGGTTTGTTAAATAATGTATATTCCTCAAGGGGGAACACAAAGTGTGCGCCAAGTTGGGCTTTGATCTCTGGCCTTTGGAGTTTTAGTCTGGCGCTCTTAGATTACTAGTCAAGTAACATTGGCACTGTGTTACCATTCCTCACAAAGAAATGTAACCACATTGATAAAAGGTTATTCTGGGAACTACAAAACCAGAGAGGCATTTCTATGAACAAAATTAACTTTCTTAAAATATTTGTTTAAGTGGCTCATTGCATTTCTGGAGCAATTTGACTCTTTCCCTGCATCCTTCCTTTCTCTGGGTATGTTTTTGCTGTTTGCTCATCCTTTCATCACTCCACAATCTAATTCTTCCAATTTTCTTTTGCCTAACTCACTTGCTTCTAATTTGTATCTTTCCCATCTCTTCTGTTGTTATTGATTACTATTTTGTAAATGTAGAATTTGTGCCAACAAGAAATCTGTCTACACGCAGTAGAGGAAGTGTCAGATAATAAACTAAAAGACCTCTGGATGCACCATTGATTTTATTTGTGGAATTAACCAGAACACTTATTCTAAGCATAGAAGATTTTCTGTACTTCAGAAATTCAGAACAGGTTAGGACTTGACACAGGATGTCAGTCATGGAAAGATTATGGTATATAGAAGGCTGTCAAACAGGTTTAAGGCAGCTAAAATTCTGATTCATTTCTTGCTCATATCGTTTACCTCACAAAACCAACCTGCAGCAACATATATTACCCAGCTGGGGAATCCAAAAAATCAAAATACACATCACAAGAAGCAAATTTACTTTAGTGAATATTGTACGGCACAATTAAGTCCAGCCTTTCAAGAAAAAACGTTACAAATTCAAGAACAAAGAAGCAGCCTTATCGTCAGAATACATTGATTTTCACTGTAATTATTTTTAAAAACATTATAAAACTATATATCCAACTAAATGATGAGTTGACCAAGACATACGATCATCTTGTTCAAGGGAATATCTTTTGTTAAAAAAATTAGCAATGTAAAATTCAAAGATATTATATCCATGCCCAGAATCAAAATATTTTGAATCTTTCCCACAGCAAGAACCATGTTGGGAAACAAATGTTTTGTTACGTTCTGTTTATACTGAAAGTTATGTATTATATGAACGAAATTCAGTAATTTAAAAATAAGTCTGTCACAATTTTGCTTAAAGGTTACAACTGTGGCAACTAAAGTAAAAATCAGAAATCTGCCTTTATGTTCAAAGTAAAACTAATTATCAAAATGGGCGTTTTCAGATCGTTTAAGTATTGAGTCAGTGAAACTAAGTTGTAAAACTTCATTCAGAGATTATGTGTTCTGTGGAAGGTTCACCGGACTCGAAACATTAACTCTGATTTTCTCTTCACAGATGTTGTCAGGCCTTCTGAGATTTTCCAACAACTTTGTTTTTGTTCCTGAATTACAGCATCGCAGATCTTTCATTTTTCATATGGAATAAGATTCATCTAGTTGACTTGCTGCCACCATCCTAGTAGGGGTTGGCTAACCCTGTTTGAACTAATGTGGTGGAGGGTGATCACCTGGCAATCGAAAGACAAGAGACTCTTAAAGCAGGCGTTGTATATCACATGGTACCAACTAGGTACAGGCTCCTTCTGTAAGATAGACAGCACTGACTTTTGGTAAAATTCTGACCCAAATGTTAATTTTGTCAAGTTTCATGTGGGATTTCTTGCAATGAGGCCTACTGTATTATTTTATGTTATTTTTCAAAATTTGTCCCATTCACCACACACCCGCTTGCTGTAGCCTCCCTCTTGCCGAGTCGTAAATATTTGTGACTGCCAGGATTCCTGGTGCCAAATCTCTGTTTAAAACACAACTGAGCAGTAATTCAAGTGCTGTCAATCTGGAAATATATGGTTCATGTTATCTGAGCCAGAGATACCGGACAACAGAAAATTAATGTTCTATTGAGACAGAGAGCCAATGGGCATGATCTATTTGGATTTCCAGAAAGGTTTTACCAGGATCTCGCACATGAGGCTGCGAAGTCAGATAAGACCCACGGTTGTTAGGGGCATGTTACTGGCATGGACAGAGGATTGGCTGGCTGGCACAAGGCAGAGAGTGAGGACAATGGGATCTTTTTCAGGACAGCAACAGGTAAACAGTGGAGTTCTAATCGGGTCAGAGTTTGGACCATAACTGTTCATATTATACATTAACAGTCAGGATGAAGGAAATTTGGGCATTATTGATAAGTTTGCAGATGACTCAAAACATAGGTGAGAGGGGATGGGGGGACAGGTAGTATTGAGTTAGCAGGGAGGCTGCAGAAGGAATTGGACAGGCTAAGGGTGATTGGGCAAAGAAGAGGCAGATGCAATAAAATATAGGAAAGTTGAAGTCATCGATTTTTGCTGGAAGAAGAGGGGTAGATTATTTTCTAAATGGGAAAACGTTTTCAGAAATCAGAAGCACAAAGATACTTGGGAGTCTGAGATCAGGAATCTCTTCAGGTTGACATGCAGGTTCAGTCAGTGATTAGGAAGCCAAATGTAATGTTGGCATTCATTTCAAGAATGCTAGAATAGAACAGCAGGAGTGACCACTGAGGACATATAAGACTCTGGATAGACGGCATATATCTATGGAAGGATGTGCTGGCATTGGAAAGGGTCCAGAGAAGGTTTACACCCAAGACCTCGGGGATGAAAGGCTTGTATATGAGTTGCAGTTGAGGATCCTGGGTCTGTACAGGGCAGGTGACTCAGTGGTTAGCACAGCTGCCTCACAGTGCCTGGGGCCCGGGTTTAATTCCACCCTTGGGTGACTGTGTGGAGTTTGCACATTCTCCCGTGTCTGCGTGGGTTTCCTCTGGGTGCTCTGGGTTTCCACCCACAGTCCAAAAATGTGCAGGCTAGGTGGATTGGCGATGCTAAATTGCCTGTAGTTTTCAGGGATGTATAGATCAGGTGGGTTATACGGGGATGGGTCTGGATGGCCTGCTCTGAGGTTTGGTGTGGGCTTGTTGAGCGCAAGGGCCTGTGTCCACACTGTAGAGATTCTATAAGATTCTATATGCAGAGTTTAGACAGATGATGCAGGAATCCATTTGAAACTTACAGAATACTGGAAGGCCTGGATAGAGTGGACATGAAGATGATGTTTCCACTAGGAGGAGAGACTAGGACCCAAAGCACAGCCTCATTATGAAGGGATGGCCCTTTAGAACGAAGGTGAGGAGGAATGTCTTCAGCTAGAAGGTGGTTAATTTATGCAACTCATTGCTGCAAAGGGCTGTAAAGGCAAAGTCATTGAGTTTATTTAAAACAGAGATCTACAGCTTTTCGATTGGTAACGGGATCAAGGTTACAGGGTGGAAGGCAGGAGAACAGGGTTGAGATACATATCAGCCATGATGGAATGACAGAGCAGATTCAATGGGCTGAATAGTCTAATTCTTCTCCTATATATTATGGTCTTATATTTTGCAGATGAGACCCTGGAGGTCTTGGTGGATGGGAGAGGTGACCTGTTACTCCAGAACGAGCAGATGAGACCATGCCACCAAACGTCATAAGCCTGGTCCACGGTTGCAACCCAGGTCACTGCCACTGTCATTGACTGGATAAATGCCTGACAATGCAGGAAAAAGGTGAATAATCTTGAGGGGAAGAGCCACCACTTTTGCTCTGCTACCTCACACTCACTATCTCTGCTACCGCAGCGAGCTCCCTCCAAGGCTCATTGCCTACCACTCTCATGTTGCCTTCAACATTTCTCTTCCTCACTCCCCACACTCTTTGAAGAGAAGATTCTTGCACTGGAAGATGAGAACCATGACTGCTCATGTATTTATGCTGACACCTCTATGTCCCAGCGACCATTATTGTCTATTGCTATGTCTTTCTTCCATTACCACAACTGAAAATGTATTCTTAACATACTCAAACATCCATCCTTTTCTCAGAGCTCTTTCACACTTTTCACTCTGACACATTTGAGTAGCATCTGCACTGTCTCCATAACCTTAAGGGCAGTCTGCAAGACATCTCCTCTTTCACCTCAGATGAAGCAGCCATTGATCCCTCAGATAATGTACCAGCAAATCTGCCTCCTGTACCCTCTGCCAGCTCAGATTCTGACACCTCGTTAGACTTTTTTTGGCCAGATATGGGTTTGGAGCACATGATAGTGATCATCAGCACTCTGACGATTGCTGAAGATCAGCTACCTCCTCAGCCCCAACCAGGAAGGTAATGCATGGAATTAGCTATTGAAAATGTTATGGAAAAGCACACACAGGAACAGCAGATTGGTTTGTCAAAGGTACTGAGAAAACTGACTCAACGGTTGGAAGAGATAACAAAGTATGGAGCTGGATGAACACAGCAGGCCAAGCAGCATCTTAGGAGCACAAAAGCTGACGTTTCAGACCTAGACCCTTCGGTTGGAAGAACTTGTCAAAGCTGTTAGTATCATATTGCCTCTGGCATGCCAGCATCTGGCTGTCGCTACAGATAGGTCGGTGGCTGCCATGGCAACCTGGTCCAGCACAATTAGTGTGCGCCGGATATATATACATACTTGAAGTCCACTGCTCTAGCTATGGGTCTGAGATACACAGACTCCAGTGTAGGGCAGCCTTTCTCCATCCTAGGTGTCGACCCCAGATCAGGACCAAGATGTAGTGGGAGGGAAAGGAAGAAGACCACCTTCTAAGGGCACATTGGTGGCATGGTAAAAAAGTTCATTGTAAATACATTCCCATATTTGCAAATATATGGTTATTGTTTATTAGCAGCAGCATCGGGTGTATCTTTTGAGCAGTAACTACTGTTCCCTGTAAGCTGTGTGCATGCAATTATTGTTAATTAGGGCTGAATTTCTTGATATCAAAAGCAAATGAGTCTTTAAGCTCCATTAAAAATAATCAGTGTGCAATTCAAAGAGGAATGACTTACGAAGATCACCAAAATGTTGTCTTTGAAACACAAACAGGGGGCAAAAATAGGTGAGCCCTTCAACTTTCATGAAAAGGACAATGTCTTAGAAACTACTTGTGCAAAGCAAATGCTGAAGGTAAGGACAGCACTGGAACAAAGCGTTTTGGATGGATAACGGCATTTGAACCAAAAAAGTTTGCAAATGATTCTATCATTAGAATTATTATCATGAAACCACAATGAAGATAGAATTTCACAAATGATTACCAAAACACGAGGAGATCATGACAGGAGGGTAGAGTTTTAAAAACATAAAAGGACCAATCCCAATAAAGTCTTTTAACATTCATTGTAAGTTTAATCATGGTTGTGTCATCCAGCCTATCAAGTCTACGCTGACATGCCAAAGAGCATCAGATCCATAGCCAGCTCCCCACCCTATCCCTGCCAGGCTGCATTTACCAAAGCTGGTCCGCCTAAAGAGCACACCTGCATAATCCAGGGCAATTAACCATGGCTAATCTACCTAAACTGCACATCTTTGGACTGTGGGAGGAAACCACACATCAGCAGAAACACACAGACATGCGGAGAACATACAAACTCCACATTCAGAGTCATCCAAGGCTGGAATTGAACCCACATCTCTGCAGCTGTGAGGCAGCAGTGCTAACCACTATGCCACTGTGTTGAACAATTATCAGTTCAAAGCAATGGGCAAATCTAATCAATCATTCCCTTAACATTAAGGAAGACCTACTACAATTATATATGGTTGTGGTAAAACCATATTTTGAATGTTATGTATACTTGTGATCTCTT
This sequence comes from Stegostoma tigrinum, assembly GCF_030684315.1. NCBI lineage: Eukaryota > Metazoa > Chordata > Chondrichthyes > Orectolobiformes > Stegostomatidae > Stegostoma > Stegostoma tigrinum. Next base: position 54,388 of record NC_081359.1, on the reverse strand, counting down.
TACCAAAGAAAGAATAGACTTGCATGAACAAGGTACAGAAGTTTTCTTGAATGATTCCCAGGTTGACAGGGTTGACCGATGAGGTCAGATGGAATTAATTTGATTTTTAATCTTAAAAACTACAAAGATTAAGGATAGATCTTTGTCAACATAAAATTGTTAGAGTACTTGGCTGAGTAGATCAAAGTCTACTTCCTTTGGCTAGGATGGGCATGGGGCTTCGTAATCTCAGGAGAAGCGGTTGGCCAATTAGCACTAAAAATTGTAAAGATTTCTTCCCTCAGATGGTTGTGAACCTTTGGAATTCTCTTATCTAGAGAGCTCTGGGGCCTCAGTGTAACATATTCAAGACCAAGAATTCAAAAATCTGTCAATCAAGAAAATATTAAATGGCAGAACACGATTGCGGGGCCAAAAACCTATTCACTTTCCACATTCTTTTGCTATTGGTTGACAAATATCTAACAACCTCAAATGTAAATTTATTGATCTGTATCATTTTGTGAGTTCTGACCTTCTACTTCCTCCTTTATTCTAGAGAAGTGAAAACATTCCCTAACTTCTGTCCTGATGGCCTTGTTGTGACTTTGACATAATGATCTTTGTCAATGATGCCACCTCCAGCAAAAATCATTCATCTCTTCATCAATTCTTGTTAAAATCCTAAAATTTCAACTAATTAATATCATGATATCAGGGAATATAAACGTAGTTTATGTACTTCTTAAATTAAACCTTAAGAATTGTGGTAACATTCTGGTGAATCTGTGCGGCTTTGAAAATACGATTTCATCACAGCTCTATATAGTTACATGTCTTCCTTAGTATTAAGGGAGTAATTGACTAATTAGACTTGTCCATCATTTTGACTGATAATTGTTCAATATCTGAATTAGTGTCACAATCATCAATCAGGTTTTCTTCAGAGTAGCCCATGAACTAAGATTTGTATAAGCTCATATATCAATAATAACCAAAATTACAGTATTGCCAGGAGTGCCACTGGATACAGTGTTCACAAAGATAAAATTTTTTCTTCATATTAAAGGATACAATCCATCATATTCTATGGCACTACCGCCATACTAATCAGGATCAATTTAGAACAGATTTAGCAACTCAAAACTGGGCACCCATGGCCTTCAGCAACAGCAGGATTGTATATAACAATAATTTAAAACCTAAGAGACTACCAATTGCCATAATTACCAAGCCAGGGATTAAAAGATAATAAAATGTGAGGCTGGATGAACACAGCAGGCCTGGCAGCATCTCAGGAGCACAAAAGCTGACGTTTCGGGCCTAGACCCTTCATCAGAGAGGGGGATGGGGTGAGGGCTCTGGAATAAATAGGGAGAGAGGGGGAGGCGGACCGAAGATGGAGAGAAGATAGGTGGAGAGGAGAGTATAGATGGGGAGGTAGGGAGGGGATAGGTCAGTCCAGGGAAGACGGACAGGTCAAGGAGGTGGGATGAGGTTAGTAGGTAGGAGATGGAGGTGCGGCTTGGGGTGGGAGGAAGGGATAGGTGAGAGGAAGAACAGGTTAGGGAGGCAGAGACAGGTTGGACTGGTTTTGGGATGCAGTGGGTGGAGGGGAAGAGCTGGGCTGGTTGTGTGGTGCAGTGGGGGGAGGGGATGAACTGGGCTGGTTTTGGGATGCGGTGGGGGAAGGGGGGATTTTGAAGCTGGTGAAGTCCACATTGATACCATTGGGCTGCAGGGATCCCAAGCGGAATATGAGTTGCTGTTCCTGCAACCTTCGGGTGGCATCATTGTGGCACTGCAGGAGGCCCATGATGGACATGTCATCCAAAGAATGGGAGGGGGAGTGGAAATGGTTTGCGACTGGGAGGTGCAGTTGCTCATTGCGAACCGAGCGGAGGTGTTCTGCAAAGTGGTCCCCAAGCCTCCGCTTGGTTTCCCCAATGTAGAGGAAGCCACACCGGGTACAATGGATGCAGTTTCCCACATTGGCAGATATGCAGGTGAACCTCTGCTTAATATGGAAAGTCATCGTGGGGCCTGGGATAGGGGTGAGGGAGGAGGTGTGGGGGCAAGTGTAGCATTTCCTGCGGTTGCAGGGGAAGGTGCTGGGTGTGGTGGCATTGGAGGGCAGTGTGGAGTGAACAAGGGAGTCACGGAGAGAGTGGTCTCTCCGGAAAGCAGACAAGGGTGGGGATGGAAAAATGTCTTGGGTGGTGGCGTCGGATTGTAGATGGCGGAAGTGTCGGAGGATGATGCGTTGTATCCGGAGGTTGGTGGGGTGGTGTGTGAGAACGAGGAGGATCCTATTCCATCCCCTATTCCCAATTCCTCCGCCTCCGCCACATCTGCTCCCACGATGAGGCATTCCACTCCCGCACATCCCAGATGTCCAAGTTCTTCAAGGACCGCAACTTTCCCCCCACAGTGGTCGAGAACGCCCTTGACTGTGTCTCCTGCATTTCCCGCAACACATCCCTGACACCCCGCCCCCGCCACAACCACCCAAAGAGGATCCCCCTCGTTCTCACACACCACCCCACCAACCTCCGGATACAACGCATCATCCTCCGACACTTCCGCCATCTACAATCCGACACCACCACCCAAGACATTCTTCCATCCCCACCCCTGTCTGCCTTCCGGAGAGACCACTCTCTCCGTGACTCCCTTGTTCGCTCCACACTGCCCTCCAACCCCACCACACCCGGCACCTTCCCCTGCAACCGCAGGAAATGCTACACTTGCCCCCACACCTCCTCCCTCACCCCTATCCCAGGCCCCAAGATGACATTCCATATTAAGCAGAGGTTCACCTGCACATCTGCCAATGTGGTATATTGTATCCATTGTACCTGGTGTGGCTTCCTCTACATTGGGGAAACCAAGCGGAGGCTTGGGGACCGCTTTGCAGAACACCTCCGCTCGGTTCGCAATAAGCAACTGCACCTCCCAGTCGCAAACCATTTCCACTCCCCCTCCCATTCTTTAGATGACATGTCCATCATGGGCCTCCTGCAGTGCCACAATGATGCCACCCGAAGGTTGCAGGAACAGCAACTCATACTCTGCTTGGGAACCCTGCAGCCCAATGGCATCAATGTGGACTTCACCAGCTTCAAAATCTCCCCTTCCCCCACCGCATCCCAAAACCAGCCCAGCTCTTTCCCTCCACCCACTGCATCCCAAAACCAGTCCAACCTGTCTCCGCCTCCCTAACCTGTTCTTCCTCTCACCCATCCCTTCCTCCCACCCCAAGCCGCACCTCCATCTCCTACCTACTAACCTCATCCCACCTCCTTGACCTGTCCGTCTTCCCTGGACTGACCTATCCCCTCCCTACCTCCTCACCTATACTCTCCTCTCCACCTATCTTCTTTTCTCTCCATCTTCGGTCCGCCTCCCCCTCTCTCCCTATTTATTCCAGTTCCCTCTCCCCATCCCCCTCTCTGATGAAGGGTCTAGGCCCGAAACGTCAGCTTTTGTACTCCTGAGATGCTGCTTGGCCTGCTGTGTTCATCCAGCTTCACATTTTATTATCTTGGATTCTCCAGCATCTGCAGTTCCCATTATCACAGGGAATAAAACGTGGCTCAATGAAAGGAGCAGGAGGAAATGACAATAACAGTGCCAGGCACAGTTAAGAATAATGTGTTAATTTGCTAAAGCAAGAAACCAAGAATACTTGCATGCTAAACAGTGGAACATGATAATGAGAACTATGTGAATGCACATCCGAATGATCAAAACTAAGCTGTCCAATCTTGCTGTATCCAGTTGTGAATGATGGTGGACATTTAAACAACTAACAGAAGAATAAAAGCAAAAACAAAAAGAAGATGCTGGAAATCTGAAACAAACGCAGAAAATGCTGGAGAAATTCTGCACGTCTGGTCGAATCGGTGGAGATGGAAGAATTAATATGAGGAAAGCCCGTCAATATCCTCTCCCCAACGATAAAGGAGCCCAGCACATCAGTGTAAAAGAATTAATCCTTTGGCATTCCTGCTGAAGATAGTTGATCAAAGAAACCTCGTCTCAAGGTCCCTTTATCTCAGATGCCAGTCTTCAGCCAACCTGATTCACTCTGTGATATCCAGAAAACAGATGAAATAAACCAATAACTTGCAAAAGTCATTAGCCCTGACAACATTTTGACAATTGCTTCAAAGACTATATTCCAGAGCTAGTCATGCTACGAGCTAAGATCTTCTGGTACAACAACAACTCTGACATCTACACCACAAAGTAAAAAAAAAATTAAGGTTTGTCATATCCACAAAGAGCAAGTCAAATGCAACCTCACCACTCCAGCAGTCTACTCTCAATCATCAGCAAAATGATAAAAGGGGTAATTGGAAGTGTTATCAAGAAGCATTTCCTCAATAATAAACTGTTTTATGACAATAAGTTTAGCTTGTGTCAGGTCCATTCAGCTTCTGACCTCACTACAAATTTGATCTGATCGTGGACAAAAGGACAATCTAACGTAATGTGAAAATGTCTACTTCAAATTCAGTAGGGTACCACAAACAACACAAATAACAGTCCATTGTATTGGGGTTAGTACGTAAGCATGCTTAGATGACTGGCTAACTAATGGAAGAGTTGGGATAAGGGAGGGTGGTATCCAGCATGGCAGTTCTGATGAAGAGTCCTGACCCGAAACATCAACTTTACTGTTCCTCTGAAGTCGGCTGACCTGCTGCGTTCCTCCAGCTCCACACTGTGTTGACTGTAACAATCTGTAACTGGTGCAGTGCAGCAGCATTAGTGCTGGAGCTAGAATTATTTCCAAAACGCAATGATGACTTGGATAAGGGAAGTGAATAACCTCTCACTAAGCAGACAGGCTAAGTGATTAGAATATCATCTGGGAAATTGAGGTTATGTAATCTGGCAAGAAGAATAGAAGAGGTGAATATTATCTAAGTAGATAAAGATTACAGAAAGCTGCTGTGATGTGGAGGTGCCAGTTGTGGACTGGGGTAGACAAGGTCAAAAATCACACAACACCAGATCATAGTCCAACAGGTTTATTTGAAAACACAAACTTTTGGAGCTCTGCTCTTTCCTCAGGTGTAGCATGGAAAAGGAGGCATATCAACACAGAATTTATAAGCAGAAAGGTAAAAACCTTGAAAATGGCTCACGTTTTTATGGTTGTTTCATAAATGCACGTAAATCGCATTTTAATCAATAGAATCCTGTGTCTCCTTTCTAACTGATTAAGGATTAACAGGACGCAATCGGCCCGCCATTTTTAAGGCTGTTCCCTTTCTGCTTATAAATTCTGTGTCGGTATACCTTTCCTTCCACACTACATCCGAAGATGGAGCAGAGCTCCAAAAGATGGTGTTTTCAAATAAACCTGTTGGATTATAACCTGGTGTCATGTGATTAGAAAGCTGCAGTACAAAGGGACTGGTGTCCTTGTGCATAAATCACAAATTCTGTCATACAGGTTCAATGGGTAATAGGGAAGAGATATGCAATTCTGGCTTTTATTTTGAATGAAATACAGTAGAAAAAATGCATGCCTTTCTGAAACTAAGCAAGGCACATTAGACAACACTTAGAACAGCAATCATTTTCCAGTGATGGTTCACAAGGTTGATTCCAAGCATGGAGGAATTTTCTTCTGAGGACAGGTTGAAAAAGTTGGGTTTGGGCTGATTGCAGTTTAGAAGAATGAGAGGCAACATTACTGAAACATTAGATTCTTAGAGGGCTTGACAGGGTAGATATGGAAAGGTTGTTTCCTCTTGTGAGGGGAAGACTAGAACCAGAGGATATAATGTAAGATTAAGGAATCACCCTGTTAGGGTAGAGACAAGATGAAAACTCTCTCGCAAAAGGGTGGTGAATCTGTGGAATTCTTTACCAGAGGCTGTAAATTCTAGATCTTTCAATATATTCAGGTTCAGAGATTTTTAATTAGTAAGGGGATCAAGGGTTATAGGGAAAATGCAGGAAAGTGGAGTTGAGGATTATGAAATCAACCATGCTCTCATTGGAGGGTGAATTAGACCTAATGGCCAAATGGCCAACTTCTGCTCCACAGTCTTGTGTTCTTACTGTTCCAGATCTACCACCTCACATTGTATCTACATAAAAATTCTTGCCTCATATACACACTGATTCTACAAGTATGTTATGACATTATGTACTTTGCAGAATTCCTCATTTCGGTATTAACCATAAATTTTGATGTTACACTTCGATTCATGAACGAAATTTTGCAAATCATGAATAGTGAACCAAGTACCAGTCTTTTTGGAAGATTAATTCTCTCCAAACTCTTCCCAACTTAATTAACTTTTTTTTCAGCCAATTAAGTATCCACACTTTTACTCCATTTCCACGTGCTCTACTCTTGATATGAATCTATTCTGTTGTGCTATTTGCAAGTACACAAGCAACTATATGTAACATACACAGAATTTGCTGGCGAAAAGCTCAGCAGATCTGGAAGCATCTGTGGAGAGATATCTATCAGAATTAACGTTTCGGGTCGGGTAACCCTTCCTCAGAACTGGAACATGCCTATTACTTATTCAAAAATGAAAATACTCAAAAAGAACCACCTTCCCTTTACAAAATATTTTAAAAATATTTTCTACATGCTTTCCTGTTACATATTCGAGCAAATGTTGCAAAATCTTTCCTGCCACTGATGTTCGGGTCCTGGGATTTTGTTTTTTTTATGCAGGTAGGAATAGCATTACTTACTACTAGTGCTCCACAAGTCATCGGCCTCTCTCTAAACACTGTCTTTGCGAATGTAACATCAGCCTTGACCTCGCTAGATGTGAAGTAGTTTATTGATAATCTCCCTCTTACCTACCATCAACCGCAACTTTGAACTGTTGCCTTCCAATTATTCCATTAAACAAGTGACAAATTTTGTCATGTGACGATTATAAATTGACTAGGCTAGTTGCTTATTTTGTTCCTGGAAAACATTTACTTCAGCTTCGAAAAATTCAGGTCAATTCCAATGGTTGTACTGGCCACAGCCACAAGGAGGCGCTCCTTCCTTTTCATTCAAACTTTCCCACAGTCTCAAACGAACGATTTTTTTTAATCCACTTACTTTTCAATGCGTTAATCAGCATGAGCCCGTCTTTAATCAGCTCCTTGATGAATTTGTTGGTCCGCTCCAGCTCGATCTCATGAGCTTTCAGACGATCCCTGAAGTCGGGGCTGTCCAGGGAGCAATCGGTGAACTCCAGAGTGGGGAGCCCCATTGCCACTGGAGCCCGGGACTGAACCTCAGCCCGCGGCCGCTCGCTCACGCGGTCCCGGTCTACAGCCGGCGCTCGAATCGCTCCCGAGGTACGTTCCAAACGCAGCGATCCAGCGCAGCGCTGCCAAAAGCAGACGATGCCAACACCTTGTCCACACAGCAGAACCTGTGCTTGCTTCTTTTGTCTCCGTCTTGCGGCCAGTCCTGAAAACGAGACGGTTCGAATTTCTTTACTGCGATGGTTAAAGCAGCAGGAAAGCACAGAGCCCAACGTGTCTGAAAGCCAGCATCCTGCTTCGCTGCTTCTGTCAGAGCTGTCGCTTAGTCTTGTGTCCGCACCACCGCTTGTACCGCCCATCTGCACAACACTTCCGTCTAACCTAACGCAGAACCAGCCCACCAATTCACATTCTCGTAAGGAGAGCGCTTTGCCAGATTCATACTTTTCACTTTGAATTTTGAGTACTCAATATTTCATCATTGTTACGGAACTCCAAGCCCAACCACGCAGTTGGGGTTTATATCCAGTGCTTGATATCTTTAGTAACTTGGCGAACTGTGTTTTAGGACTTTGGTGATCATATTATCTTTAATGCTTTTAAGTGTGTCAGTTTGAACGAGAATATAATGTTAACAGTTTTAACCACAGCGAGCTTCATGTATGTATAGACCAATATATTCAGGTCAGTTTCATTTCTCAAGAGTACGTAGGGGCGAGAGTAAACTCTTACCATCCCGTTTTCTTTCGTTCCATGTAGTATCCAAAGTGGCCAAAAGTTGCTGACCGTAGTCCTTCTAATCTCGATGCCACATGAAAAGGCGAGGACAAGTAGGCCTCCAATACTACCACAGCTAGTACCTCGTTTCTAACCATCATTGAAAACTACGCTTCCCGTCACGACCACGAATAAAAACAGGCTTTAATTCGTTTATTCAGAAATCCAGCCCAGTGATATTCACATATTTATAATTTTTTAACAAAAGTTTTGAGATTTGATGGTGAAACATCTGTAGTCAATATTGCTATCCATATTAGGGCATTGCAGGGAATACATTAACTCCGTTCCGCATTCAGTGTTTCAACAGGCCTAAGGTTCTCTGGGTTAAACAACCACGTGCAGAGTATGTGGGAAAGTTTCGGAGAGACCATAGGAGAGAAAGGGGCATATAGAAAAAGACATCCGGGGCGGTGGAGAGGAAACACTTAATGTTTTGAGTCCAGTGGCTTTTTTAATATTTTAAAGATCTGCTGAGTTTCTCCATAATTTCTGTTCTCGTTTCTGAAATATTACTGAGCGGGACTGATGCCTCAGTTTGGAGGCGTCTTAATTAGGTGTAGGGATTGGCTTTGAGCTCAAGAAGGTGTACAGTGAGGTAATGATCTTTCCGTAAAGTCGCTGACTGAAGGGACAGTGGGGCGGGGTGGGGGGTAGGCCTGAATGCAAACTGGGCGGCAGAGGGGAGAAAATGTGCGGCCCTCACAAAGAGAGATTACAATTTTTAAAATCAGCCAAAAATATGATCGGAGCAGAGTTTGACACATTAGATTTGGAAGCCTATGGATAAAGTCTGTTTACGGACCCTGATCAGCAGGCTTGTGGAATAAGTTGCGGTCAGAGAGCCTCAAGATGAAAGGTCATCTGGTGAAAGGAAGGTGTAGAAAATAAATAATAACTGTTGAATGGCGATGGGCACTTAAACCGGCTGTTTCCGCTTCTGAACCTCCATTGGCTCATGATGGAGATGTATTTGAGAAAGATACCGGTCAAGGCAAAAGAATGCTGCCCAGGAGAGCTGGACACAAATTATTTGCATAATTTAGTAAAATTACTAATAATTAAAATTCTTTAATTATAAACAATATCAAAAAATTAAGACAACTCCACAATAACATCATACAGCTATTGCGCGCTCGCTCAGCCAATTTCCTTGCTGATTGTACCCGAGTAATGTTTAATATGTGACGTGACGTTACATTGAAACAATGGGGTGTTGGCTGCTGTCCAATAGTACATTCATAGCACCACCTAGTGGTACAGTAGCTCTAACATTTTAAAAACCAAAAGAACTGCGGATGCTGTAAATCAGGAACAAGAACAAAGTTGCTGGCAAAGCTCAGAAGGTCTGGCAGCATCTGTGGAGGAGAAAACAGAGTTAACGTTTCGGGTCCAGTGACCTTTCCTCAGAAGTCTTAAAATTTTAACACAGCTCACTGCTTTAACTAACAACAACAAATATACTTGATTTAAGAGGAATGCATAAGCTTTTTACTGGAACATATACTTCACCTCGAACAATTTTCAAGCCCCCTGCTGTGTGATAGTACCTATGGTAGCCAAATCCCTTTGAGGACCAGCATCTTGAACATAGGGGACTGGGGATGCAAGCAGAAAAGGGAACCCCAGTGCAATGCAGGCCAGCTAAAGCATCAAGTGGCCTGCTTCCCATGTTGGTTAAAATGAAGAAGTCATTCTTTGGAGGGAATGACCCTCCTGTGGCTATTTCTTTTAAACAAAATTCTATCTCTGTCTTCAATTAATTTGATGATACAACCTCCACTGCTTTCGGGGTAAAAAGATTCCAGACTAGCAGCCCTCTGTCGAAAACAAAATCCTCCTTAAAAGAGTGACCACTTATTCTCAAACTGTGTCTCCTAGTTCAAGACTTCCCTACAAAAGGAAATATCCTCTCAGTACCCGCCCCTTCAGGACCATTTATGAACAAAGAACAAAGAAAATTACAGCACAGGAACAGGCCCTTTGGCCCTCCAAGCCTACGCCGATCACGATCCTCTGTCTAAACCTGTCACCTATTTTCTAAGGGTCTGTATCCCTACATCTTAAAAGACACTATCGTCTACCACCTCCACTGGCAACGCATTCCAGGCACCCACCACCCTCTGCGTAAAGAACTTTTCACACATATCTCCCTTAAACTTTCCTCCTCTCACTTTGAACTCATGACCCCTAGTAATGAGTCCCCCACTCTGGGAAAAAGCTTCTTGCTATCCACCTTGTCTATACCCCTCATGTAGACCTCAACCAGGTCCCCCCTCAATTTCCGTCTTTCTAATGAAAATAATCCTAATCTACTCAACCTCTCTTCATAGCTAGCACCCTCCATACCAGGCAACATCCTGGTGAACCTCCTCTGCACCATCTCCAAAACATCCACATCCTTTTGGTAATGTGGCGACCAGAACAGTACGCAGTACTCTAAATGTGGCCGAACCAAAGTCTTATACAACTGCAGCATGACCTGCCAACTCTTGTACTCAATACCCCATCAGATGAAGGTAAGCATGCCGTATGCCTTCTTGACCACTCTATTGACCTGCGTTGCCATTTTCAGGGAACAATGGACCTGAACACCCAGATCTCCCTGAACATCAATTTTCCCCAGGACTTTTCCATTTACTGTATAGTTTGCTTGTGAATTAGAACTTCTAAAATGCATCACCTTGCTTTTTTTTAAGGTTAGATTCCCTACCATTTGAAAACAGGCCCTTTGGCCCAACAAGTCCACACTGCCCCTTGGAGCATCCCACCCAGACCCATCCCCCTATAACCCACACACCCCTGAACATGATGGGCAATTTTAGCATGGCCAATCCACCTAGCCTGTACATCATTGGACTGTGGGGGGAAACTGGAGCACCCGGAGGAAGCCCACACAGACACGGGAAGAATTTGCAAACTCCACACAGTCACTTACCTGAGGCTGGAATCAAACACAGGTCCCTGGTACAGTGAGCCTGTAGTGCTAACCACTGAACCACCGTGCTGCCCACCATTTGTCTGGTTTGAACTCCATCTGCCATTTATCTGCTCAACTCTTCAATCTATCTATATTCTGCTGTAATCTCTGACAGTCCTCTTCACTATCTGCTCCTCCACCAATCTTCGTGTCATCTGCAAACTTGCTAATCAGACCACCTATATCTTCCTCCAAATAATTTATGTATATCACAAACAACAGTGGTCCCAGCACAGATCCCTGTGGAACACCACTGGCCACAGGTCTCCAATTTGAGAAACCTCCTTCCACTACTACTCGTTGTCTCCTGTTGCCTAGCCAGTTTTTTTATCCATCTAGCTAGCACACCCTGGATCCCATGTGAATTCACTTACTCCATCAGCCTGCCATAGGGAACCTTATCAAATGCTTTACTGAAGTCCATGTATATGACATCCACAGCCTTTCCCTCATCTATCAACATTGTCATGTCCTTAAAGAATTCAATTCAGTTGGTAAGACATGAACTTCCCTGCACAAAACCATGTTGTCTATCACTGATAAGCCAATTTTCTTCCAAATGGGAATAGATCCTATCCCTCAGTACCTTCTCCAGCAGCTTTCCTACCACTGACGTCAGGCTCACCGGTCGATAATTACCTGGATTGCCCCTGCTATCCTTCTTAAACAAGGGGACAACAGTAGCAATTCTCCAGGCCTCTGGGACCTCACCCATGTTTAAGGATGCTGCAAAGATATTTGTTAAGGCCCCGGCTATTTCCTCTCTCACTTCCCTCAATAACCTGGGATAAAGCCCATCCAGACCTGGGGATTTGCCCACCTTAATGCCTTTTACGATACCCAACACTTCCTCCCTCCTTATTCCAACTTGACCTAGAGTAAGCACACATCTATCCCTAACCTCAACATCCGTCATGTCCCTCTCCTTGGTGAATACCGATGCAAAGTACTCATTGAGAATGTCACCCATTTTCTCTGACTCAGCGCATAACTTTCCTTCTTTGTCCTGAAGTGGGTCAATCCTTTCTCTAGTTACCCTCTTGCTCTTTATATATGAATAAAAGGCTTTGGGATTTTCCTTAACCATTTTTGCTGAAGATATCTCATGTCCCCTTTTAGCCCTCTTAATTCCTCATTTCAGATTCGCCCTACATTCCGGATATTCTTCCAAAGCTTCTTCTGTCTTCAGTCGCCCAGACTTTATGTATGCTTCCTTTTTCGTCTTAGCTGGTCTCACAATTTCACCTGTCATCCATGGCTCCCTAATCTTGCCTTTTCTATTCCTCATTTTCACAGGAACATTTCTCTCCTGCACGCTAGTCAACCTCTCTTTAAAAGCCTCCCACATATCAAATGTGGTTTTACCTTCAAACAGTTTCTCCTAATCTACATTCCCCAGATCCTGCCGAATTTTGGTATAGTTGGCCCTCCCCCGGTTTAGAACTCTTCCTTTAGGACCACTCCCATCCTTGTCCATGAATATTGTAAAACTTACAGAATTGTGGTCACTATTTCCAAAGTAGTCCCCTACTGTAATTTTAACCACCTGGCCGGGCTCATTCCCCAACACCAGGTCCTGTATGCCCCTTCCCAAGTTGGACTACCTACACACTGCTGTAGAAAACCCTCCTGGATGCTCCTTACAAATTCTGTTACATTTTGACCCCTAACATTAAGTGAATCCCAGTCAATGTTGGGAAAATTAAAATCTCCCATCATCACCACCCTGCTTCTCCTACACCTTTCCATTATTGGTTTACATATTTGTACCTCTATCTCATGCTTGCTGTTGGGAGGCCTGTAGTACAGCCCCAACATCGTTACTGCAGGCTTCCCATTTCTGAGTTCTGCCCATATTGCCTCACTGCTCGAATCCTTATGTTTCAATTAGATTTCTAAGGACACAGGGCCAACCTATCCAATCTTTCTGTGCATGATAAGCCACTCATCCAAGTGTGTCAGATTGCTTTTAATGTAATTAAAACATTTTTTAAATAAGGAAGCCAAATCTCTTTGCAATATTCCTTATGTGACCTCTCTAAGACTATATACAGCTGCTATAAAAATTTCCTACCTATATACTCCTTTTATTTCCTCATTTTCTGTAAGTAGACAAGTAAACTCTGATCAGTAAAGTCATTCTCCGGGGCAACACTGCTACCAATCAGAATGCACTTGTCAACAAATGATACTCTTGCAGTATAAAATGTTTGTGTTGGTATTCTTGTGAACGTCCCAACTCATATAAGAGGAAAATCTTTGAAAAAACTGTCAATTTTTCACAGTGCTGTAAGTTAGAAATTGTGGAAATATTCAGAATCAACCAACAACTCATCTGTGGTTGCTCGTTATCCCTATAAAAAGGATTTGTCAGAAATCTTTCCTGTTTCTTAACCCATCTTTAGTAGTGCAGACTTAATTGGGGCTTTATGTGAAGTGTTGAGCTTCATACTGGCACTGTTCCATCAAATCAGCATTGCACACTGAACAATATCATGATCTGAAATCATGCCTGTATGTATACTTCCTGCAAATGTTATCTGCACATTGTCTTCCCCGAGATGGCATCTTGCATGTTCCATATCAGAAATGAATCTGTACAAAGGATGCTTCTTCAGAAATCTAAGCATTTTTGTGCCCAAAGATGGGAACTACAAAGTCATTTTTCTCAACTACTAATCCACAGGATAGGTCAGGCGAAGTGTCATCTCCTCATCTGAATTGGCCAGACTACACAATGGCTTTCAAACTACAATGCAACCAAATGACTGTTTTCAAAGTGACATTCTCATGCCCAGTTTTATGCCCTTTTAAACTTCTGCTGAGGTTTCTGCCACTGCATTCTTTCTTTGTTATACGTACACTGCAAGCTGTCGGGCTGATTGCCCCAGTGACAATACAGCTTGTTTAACCATGCATAGTGTGTGCTTACACCTGCTGAAAAAATCATCGGGTGCTGATACTAATCCATGGCATGCCAGCTGACATTTAGTCATCTTTTAATGTTTATTAACACCTGAAATATATTATTAATCCTCGCAGCAAGAATTGAATGAGTAATTCCTGGCCTTGATTGTTGATTGTTGTTGTTGTTGTAACTCTGTACAACAGGACAAGACAGAGTAGACGCAGGAAGGATGTTCCCGGTGATGGGTCAGTCCAGAACCAGGGTCACAGAATGAGGATTCAGGGTAGACCATTTAGGATGGAGATGAGAAGACATTTCTGCACCCAAAGACTGCTGAGCCTCTAGAATTCTTTACCACAAGAACTAGTTGATGCTAAAGCTTTGAGTGTATTCAGGGGTTACGTGGAGAAAGCAGGATTAGGCAACTGAGTTGGATGATCAGCCGTGATCGTGATAAATGGTGGAATAGGCTCAAATAGCCTCCTCTTGCTCCTATCTTTTATGTTTGTATGTGACGAAAGATTGTTCAAAATCTGTGGTATTTGTAGCATTATGACAGTCTTAGTTTTGCTTAGTCTGGAGTTTAACTTCTAATCAATTAAGTTTTGAGTATTGCTGAAAGAAGGCATACTGTTTTACAACTTTTTCTCTTGCACTCATCAAGACAATTCACATAAATTACAAAAAGTAAAGATAAAGTAACATGTATTAATCATGATACACAGGTTTTGTTCTTTGCAGACAGGAGAAATTGGATATACAATGGGCCTCGTTTCAAGTAATTGACAAACATTCTGTCATTTCTCAAGATAGTGCCTTGAATAATCAACGTTAATATACCTGGTTTAAAACTTAAGCACAGTTTGGCTGTTAATTTTCAGTCATCATCAACTGTTGCATTCTCCCTGACAACAATTAGAATCTACTTCCCAGTCAATCTTCACAATCATTTCATACAGTATAAATGATACTTTCCCTTTACTTTAGTAAGTTGTTGAAGTTTTCTGATCAGTACAAAACTAAAAGTTTCAAAAAATGTGTTTTCTTATTATCAAATACTAAATTGCTGTACTTTCAAATATTTTATTAGTTTACTATTTTATGCGATTCAACAATACTTTATAATTTTTTTTGGTTTATCATGTAGCCTATAAATTTGTTTGATATTACATAATAACACATCTAACAATGTAGCTGGATAATAGTGTGGTCACATCTGGTTTCCTCACTTATAAGATTAGCCTGATGGACTTAGCTCATGTTGACTCACTTCAATTTTCTGATGCTTGTGAAATGGTCAGTGAAATGATAGAATCTAGTTTTTTTTAAAGAAACTGCTAAATCAAAGGCAAGATATTGAAACTAAAATGGCTCTCAGTATACCAAATCAACCAGTTTAGACATATTGTGAGGCATTTCCCAGGAAGATTGAACCCTTATGCCCTGGCCCAGAGGCAGGGATACTGCCATTCTGCCAATTGCTTTGTCATCATTTATAATCTCATTTGGTGAAGAAAACTTCTTGTTTGCTTTCAGGTTTCAATCAAGTATAACCACGGGTCAGGACAGGCATTCTTTATTAAAAGAAACACTTTGATTGTCATAATATTTAACAACAATAAAAAAAATACATTTTAAAGTCATGTCAAGACATCACATTATACAGCAAACTTCTAAAAACAGTATAATTATTTAGAATAACACAAATTGCCTGAAATATAACCTGACTCTCATGCCACACACAGCTATTTTTAACAGCCCAGTCTGCATATGCTCCTTCCTTTTATAACAGTTTTCACCACTTGATTATTGTTTATATAATTATGTTTATGCTATGGGCTATGTTATGAGTAAATTATTTTGTTGATATTGAATTTACTTTCATATTATGTGTTTCTAAAACTGGTTTTCCTATAATTACTATCCTATTGTTCAATGAATAGACAAATATGGTGCTATTTTGTCATGTAGAATTACATACAATTTATAGCATAGAAACAGATCATTAAGGCTGACTGGTGTTTACCAATTTTCATGCTCCACAAAAGCCTCATTCCACCCTACTTCATAAAACCTTAGCAGCATGACTTTTAAATAATTTATTCTTAATGTCTTATTGAGCATTCCATTTGCGTGACTGCATTTAACTGTTCCATAAGACTACAAGACCAAAAGAAATAAGTAGGCCTCTGGCCCTCAAGCCCAGTCTGCCATTCAGTAGGATCATGGTTTATCCTACATCCCTCACAAACACTTTCCAGCATTGTCCTGTAACTCCTGATTCCCCAGCTGAACAAGTAGCTATCTCAGCCTTAAATATACACTTGGACTCTGACCCCACAGATCTCTGTGGCAAGGAGTTCCAAAAACTCCCAACCCACTGAGAGACATAATTCCTCCTCATTTCAGGCTTAACTTGGCATACCTCTCTATTAGAACATAGAACGTAGAACATTACAGCACAGTACAGACCCTACGGCCCTCGATGTTGTGCCAACCTGTCATACCGATCTGAAGCCCATCTAACCTACACTGTTCCATGTACGTCCATATGCTTATCCAATGACGACTTAAATGTACTTAAAGTTGGCGAATCAACTACCGTTGCAGGCAAAGCGTTCCATTCCCTTACTACTCTCTGAGTAAAGAAACTACCTCTGACATCTGTCCTATATCTTTCACCCCTCAATTTAAAGCTATGCCCCCTTGTGCTCGCCGTCACCATCCTAGGAAAAAGGGTCTCCCTATCCACCCTATCTAACCCTCTGATTATTTTATATGTTTCAATTAAGTCACCTCTCAACCGTCTTCTCTCCAATGAAAACAGCCTCAAGTCCCTCAGCCTTTCCCCGTAAGACCTTCCCTCCATACCAGGCAACATCCTAGTAAATCTCTTCTGCACCCTTTCCAAAGCTTGCACATCCTTCTTATAATGCAGTGACCAGAACTATACACAATACTCCAAGTGCGGCCGCACCAGAGTTTTGTACAGCTTCATCATAACCTCTTGGTTCTGGAACTCGATCCTTCTATTAGTAAAAGCTAAAACACTGTATGCCTTCTTAACAGCCCTGTCAACCTGGATGGCTACTTTCAAGGATCTGTGTATTCTATGACTATGTCCCCTGGTCCTAGACTCACCCTAGAAAGGAAAAATCCTCTCAGCATTTACCCTGTCAGGCCTTTGATCACCTCTCATTCTTCTAAATTCCATTAATGCAAATGCTATATTTAGCCGCCTCTTGAATGCACTCAAAATTTTAGCATCAACTACTTCCTGTGGTAATGAATTCCACAGGCTCACCAGTCGTCGGGCGCAGAAATGTCCCTTCACCTCCTTCCTAAATGGTCTACCCTGAATCCTCACACTGAGACCCCAATTCTGGACCCACCCACCATCAGGAACATCCTCCCTGCATATACTCTGTCTAGTTTTGTTATACTGTTTCTGCCTGATTGACTTGAATAGAGCTGAATATCGGTTGGGCCTGTCATATAAACACTAGCGAATGTGATTCTGCCTGATTTGTGCACATGTTCAGTTTGATTTTAACTCCATTCTCATAGAAATAACCTCTTAACAAAGACAACAACTCAAAGAAAAATCCATATGATTGCAAGACTTCCATTTTGAGTGCAGTCATACTATTGTATCTGAAATGAGCTGCCCATTCAAAGATTGCAGGTATATCTTTTTCTGGAGAAACATTAGTTTCCAGGCAAGGCGGGGGGTAAAAATCAGAGCATCGCCTGCTCACCCCTCATAGCTAATTGCCACTTTTCCAAGGTCTACCAAGGTATTTAATTGTGTGACAATTAATTTATCCTCTGCAAAAAAGCTCTAAGGAAACAGCTAACTGTGCTCTGTTGCTAAGTTGCCTAAGAATTACAGGTCAAAGTTTCCCCCTTCCAAACAGCAAGTTTCCCTGATGCAGAAATAAAATACCCAGAAGACATCCCAGATGATTCAGAAGAAGCTGATTCAGGGAGGCAATGAGATTTGTGCATGGGCACAAAGTCCATCCATTGGTATCTAATTTCCTGATTCGCATTTACTACCGTCACACTTTTAAAGCGTCATTCCTCAATACAATGTACACTCACGAAGGGAAAATAGGATCATTTGAAGCACTTACATAGAACATAGAACATTACAGCACAGTACAGGCCCTTTGGCCCTCGATGTTATGCCAACCTGTCATACCGATCTCAAGCCCATCTAGCATACACTATACCATGTACGTCCATATGCTTGTCCACTTATTTGACCAAATGAGATTTTTAAAAGGTTTTACTTACTAAATAGGTAGGAATAGTTGACACCAGCCAGCAAAACTAATAACCTGAGCATTTATCTTATTTTCAAAAACTACAATTCAAAGCAAATCAATAAGTAGCACAAACTCAAGTAAATCACTGGAAATATTCAGCCCACTTGTCCAACTGACCATGTTGTTTGAGTTATTGTCTGTGAATATCAAATAATAAAATATTTAATATAGAAATATTATTGCTATCAAATAATTACTTTTATCAATATATACTATATACATCACTGAACTAAGCATGTCAATTTATCTTTGAAATTCTTTCAAGAACTTTGTTCTTCACAAATCTGCTCATTCTCTGTGATCTAGACTGAGGTTCATAGCAAGGTCACAGAACTGATGTATCCTACTGATAATTCCAGCTTCTGATCGTGATGTAGTTTAATGTGCAGTTTGTTTTTGCAGCTGTGAGAATTTAAGGGCTGCCATTTTATACCTGGCAAAATCTTACTCTTGGCAAAATTGCATCCATCTTCTGGCGAAAATAAGTAACTAAATAAAGTCAGACGACATTGTAACTGTAAAGTGATTTAACAGATGATGTTTGGCTTAATAAAATGTGCTGCTTGAGAGATAGTTTAAGGATACTTTAGATATCAACCATAACAGATGTTAATTGCAGCTGGAAATGTAACTGGATTAAATAAACTAGGTCCTTATTACTTCTCTAGTGAACCTGTTCTGAAAGCAACAAATGCCTAAACAAAACTGTAAACTGGCTAAACTCCTGACATTAGTTATGTCAGCAATTATCTTTTTTGCCTTCCAGCCATTAACTAGCCTTTGAGCTTATGGTCCCAACCCTGTCTAATGTATGAGAAGTCTAGCTATGAAGGAACAACTTTCCAGTTTCTAGCCTTGCATTAGGTCTAGCTTACCAGATCACATTTATTGACTTTAGTACCTATACTTTTCCCTTCCAGACAAAATGCTACGATGGCTGCCAGAACTAATAACAACTAGGAGCTGAATTTTGCGACAGAAATAACTATGAGGTTAAATGGGACAACCAATTCCAATGACAGAACATTGCAACATGGAAATAAGGAGCTCGTTGAGTTTTCATGGCACATCTCTTTGAGAGCTTAATCAAAATAGTATCTTGATGAGAAATGGGTAATGCAACATGCGGAAGGATGTGAAATTACAGCACCAAACTCAAAGCTTTCTTTCCTTCTTTGGAAATTGTCTATTTCTTGCTGATATCTTTACCCCTTCACTAACCCTATCGCAAGTTAATATCAACATTCCTGTAAATCTCTCTAAGAACATAGAAGTGTTATACAAGTATGAGATAGTAAGAAATGCCGATGCTGGAGTCAAAGATAACACAATGTGAAGCTGGAGGAACACAGCAGGACAGGCAGCATCAGAGGAGCAGGAAACTGACATTTCAGGTAGGACCCTTCTCTGACCCAAAACGTCAGATTCCCTGCTCCTCTGATGCTGCCTAGCCTGCTGTGTTTATTCAGGTCCAGGCTGTGTTATACAACTATGAGTTGCTTTTTGCTATACTCCAAAATTGCAGCCTAGCAATGGTGATGCATATAACAGAGATAATGATGATAGAGCAGCCTGTATCGTGGATGTTTTTTCCTATTCAACCTCCACCTTCGAATTTCTATTCCTTTCACTTTCCTAAAAAAGTGTTAAGAAACATACGGAAAATTTAAAAATCTATGTTGGTTATTAGCAAAATTAAAGCAAATTGTTAGTGGAAGGTAGCTTCCAATGCAGTAGTATAAAGGTTTTATTTTTCCCCAGGTCTCATATGAAATGAGTCTATCACTGCTGAAACAGTAGAAATGGACTTATTCAGAAATAATGTCGTTTACTTTGTCACCAGGAAGGCAACACACCGTGCAGCAATCATAACAGATATGCATATCTGTGTCCCTGACTGACATATCCAATAATATCTGTGTTTCTGTACTGTACTGAATGATCATATTCTTGAAGAATCTTAGAGACTCAGACATTTAAAAACGATAGGCAAGGCCTGATTTTGGGATTCCTGCCCAAATGTCTGATGCTCAAGATTTTCTTTGATGCATGAACAGAGTACAGGCAGCAGAGACTGCACTCCTGACCTGGCCTTTGAGATTTCAGCAGCTTTAGGCATCTTGCAGCAATGTTCTATTTTTAAAGAGTCCAGCCAGCTTCTCAATATTCACAACCCCTGAAAGAGTCAGAAAACATTTCCTGGGTTTGGGAATTGTTTGAAAGTTAGGTTTAAAAGTCTTATCCATACCATACATGCCCTCCCATGTCCACCTCCATAGCCTTTTTGGGGATGCAGTAGCCCAGGGGTATTATCGCTGTACTGTTCAGACACCCAGATAATGTTAAAGGGTCTAGGCCCGAAATGTCAGCTTTCCTGCTCCTCTGATGCTGCTTGGCCTGCTCTGTTCATCCAGGTGTACACCTTGTTATCTCAGTTTCTCCAGCATCTGCAGTTCCTACTAACTCTGAAATAATGTTATGGGGACCTGGATTTGAATCCTGGAATGACAAATGGTAGAATTTGAGTTCAATAAATATCTGGACCTAACAATCTAACGATGACTTCGAATCCATTGTCAATTGTCGGGGAAAACCCCTCTGGGTCGCTAATGTCTTGGAGAAGGAAATTGCCATCTTTACCTGGTCTGGCCTCCATTTGACCCCAGACCCAAAGCAATGTGGTTGACTCTAAACTGCCCTCTGGGCAATGAGGGATGGGCAATAAATGTTGCCTGGTCAGTGATGCCCTCATCCCACGAATGAACAAAAAAACCCTAGCAATTTAATGACCATTCAATCCTCATACCCACCCCACTAGTCTCCCATTCATGAGTTCTTTAAAAGTAACCAATATTACTGCAGCTCTATAAAAAGTGCTAATCATAAGAACTTTAGATTGTCAATAATACAATCTATTAGCACTTGTCACCTCTGTGTCTAGTGTTAATGAGCATTGAGGAATTGACAAAACAGATCTAAGAGAAAGAAAGTTAGAAACATCAATCCAACAATGTTTTTCCTTCTGTGAATCTATTTCCACAGAAGAAAAGCTTTGATGAGAGACTAGGTTCTTAGCCAAATTTACTTAATTCCATTTGCTTTTCCTGTGCTGGCAAAGATTTTCAGACTGAAAATCTAGAAATATGGGTTTCCCAATACCTTGCAGATCTTGACTGTAGGATGTCATTTAAAAGTTTGCCACCATGTTTCACACCAAAAACATTTTAGAAGCAAAAGCACTCAGAGAATGGATGCATTCAAAGCAATCTCCTTTACCAAAACAATCTCCCCACGTTTGGCCTCATCCCATGACAAACTCTCCCTCTCATTCCTGCCTCCTTTACCTGACGCAACCTCTCCCCTGTCCATCTTCTCTCCCACATCTCCGCTCCTTCCTCCTCACTGATCAATCCCCACCATTGCCTACCTGCACTCACCTATCATCATTCTTCCCCAGCCCCACCCCTCCTCTCTCCATTTATTTTGGAGCGCTCTTCCCTTTCCCGATCCGAAACGTCAACTTTCCTGCTCCTCTGATGCTGCCTGGCTTGCTGTGTTTATCCAGCTCCAAACTGTGTCATATCCTGTAGAAAAGTGGGTTTATCGTCTCTTTAAAGAATTGTACTGATCAATATAGATGGGTCAGTTTTTGTCCAGTGTGTGCAGGAGGGCTTCCTGACACAGTATGTAGACAGGGCAACAAGGGGCGAAGCCACATTAGATTTGGTACTGGGTAATGAGCCTGGACAGGTGTTAGATTTGGAAGTAGGTGAGCACTTTGGTGATAGCGATCACAATTCCGTTATGTTTACTTCAATGATGGAAAGGGATAGGTGTATACCACTGGGCAAGAGTTATAGCTGGGGGAAAGGCAATTACGATGAGATTAGAAGACAATAAAATGTGAGGCTGGATGAACACAGCAGGCCAAGCAGCATCTCAGGAGCACAAAAGCTGACGTTTCGGGCCTAGACCCTTCATCAGAGAGGAGGATGGGGTGAGGGTTCTGGAATAAATAGGGAGAGAGGGGGAGGCGGACCGAAGATGGAGAGAAAAGAAGATAGGTGGAGAGAGTTTTGCAATGGGAGAGAGATTCCCTGAGGTTGGTCCGGAGGGAGGAGGGTAACTTCTTCAGGTTAGGCATCCATGGAAGAGGCTTCGCAGTGAGGTTAAAATAATATGAGAGATAATGGGAACTGCAGATGCTGGAGAATCCAAGACAATAAAATGTGAGGCTGGATGAACACAGCAGGCCAAGCAGCATCTCAGGAGCACAAAAGCTGACGTTTCGGGCCTAGACCCTTCATCAGAGAGGGGGATGGGGTGAGGGTTCTGGAATAAATAGGGAGAGAGGGGGAGGCGAACGCTGTAGAGTGCTGGAGCCGTGGTTTACAAAGGAGGTGGAATCTCTGATCAAGAGGAAGAAGAAGGCTTATGTTAGGATGAGATGCGAAGGCTCAGTTAGGGCGCTTGAGGGCTATGAGGTAGCCAGGAAAAGACCTAAAGAGAGAGCTCAGAAGAGCCAGGAGGAGACATGAGAAGTTGTTGGCAGATAGGATCAGGGTAAACCCTAAGGCTTTCTATAGGTATTTAAGGAATAAAAGAATGACGAAAGTTAGATTAGGCCCAATCAAGGATAGTAGTGGTAAGTTGTGTGTGGAGTCAGATGAGATAGGGGAAGCACTAAATGAATATTTTTCAACAGTATTCACTCTAGAAAATGACAATGTTGTCGAGGAAAATACTGAGATACAGGCTAATAGACTAGGTGGGATTGAGGTTCACATGGAAGAGGTATTAGAAATCCTACAGAGGGTGAATATAGATAAGTCCCCTGAGCCGGATGGGATTTATCCTCGGATCCTCTGGGAAGCCAGGGAGGAGATTGCCGAGCCTTTGCCATTGATCTTTAACTCGTCATTGTCTACAGGAATAGTGCCAGATGACTGGAGGACAGCAAATGTGGTTCCCCTGTTCAAGAAGGGGAGTAGAGATAACCCTGGTAATTATGGACCAGTGAGCCTTACCTCAGTTGTTGGTAAAGTGTTGGAAAAGGTTATAAGGGATAGGATTTATAATCATCTAGAAAAGAATAAATTAATTAGGGATAGTCAGCACAGTTGTGTGAAGGGAAGGTCATGCCTCACAAACCTTATTGAGTTCTTTGAGAAGGTGACCAAACAGGTAGATGAGAGTAAACCGGTTGATGTGGTGTATATGGATTTCAGCAAGGCATTCGATAAGGTTCCCCACATTAGGCTATTGCACAAAATGCAGAAGAATGGAATTGTGGGAGATATAGCAGTTTGGATCGGAAATTGGCTTGCTGAAAGAAGACAGAGGGTGGTAGTTGATGGGAAATGTTCATCCTGGAGACCAGTTCCTAGTGGTGTACCGCAAGGGTCGGTGTTGGGTCCACTGCTGTTTGTCATTTTTATAAATGACCTGGATGAGGGTGTAAAAGGATGGGTTAGTAAATTTGCAGATGACATTAAGGTCGGTGGGGATGTGGATAGTGACAAAGGATGCTGTAGGTTGCAGAGAGACATAGATAAGCTGCAGAGCTGGACTGAAAGGTGGAAAATGGAGTTTAATGCAGACAAGTGTGAGGTGATACACTTTGGTAGGAGTAACCGGAAGGCAAAGTACTGGGCTAATAGTAAGATTCTTAGTAGTGTAGATGAGCAGAGAGATCTCGGTGTCCATGTACACAGATCATTGAAAGTTTCTACCCAGGTTGACAGGGCTGTTAAGAAGGCATACAGTGTTTTAGCTTTCATTAACAGAGGGATCGAGTTCCGGAACCAAGAGGTTATGCTGCAGCTGTACAAAACTCTGGTGAGGCCGCACTTGGAGTATTGTGTACAGTTCTGGTCACCACATTGTAAGAAGGATGTGGAAGCTTTGGAAAGGGTGCAGAGGAGATTTACTTGGATGTTGCCTGGTATGGAGGGAAGGTCTTTCGGGGAAAGGCTGAGGGACTTGAGGCTGTTTTCATTAGAGAGAAGGTTGAGAGGTGACTTAATTGAAACATATAAAATAATCAGAGCGTTCGATAAGGTGGATAGGGAGAGCCTTTTTCCTCAGATGGTGACGGCAAGCACGAGGGGGCATGGCTTTAAAATGTGGGGTGAAAGACATAGGACAGATGTCAGAGGTAGTTTCTTTACTCAGAGAGTAGTAAGGGAATGGAACGCTTTGCCTGCAATGGTAGTAGATTCACCGACTTTAGGTACATTTAAGTCGTCGTTGGATAAGCATATGGACGTACATGGAATAGTGTCGGTTAGTTGGGCTTCAGATCGGTATGACAGGTCGGCACAGCATCAAGGGCCGAAGGGCCTATACTCCGCTGTAATGTTCTATGTTCTATGTTCTATGTAATGCACTACTTGAGAGCAGATAGTTTGCCTGCTGCTGGATATCTGCCTCCATTAAAACCAAGAGTAGATTTGTTGAAGGTGGGTTGGTTTTGGATTTGATCATTTTAATTGATTTACTTCCCCCGTGATTCAACACATCCACAATTGATGATGAAAATTACTCTCATTATGAAATAAATCACAGGCAGCAATAATACAACTTGCGTCCCAAAAAATTCATAATTTCTATGTCAACAGATTGCCGTTAAATTTCACTCATCCACCAAAATAGGCTTTTGAATATTTTAGCACAAATAAACTTAATTTTATTCTCTGATGCACCTCATAACATTCTTTTGTGCAATGCTGTTAATACTGGGAATAGATTATTTGGCTGTATTATGCTGATGGAATGTAATTACATCATTTGGAAAGTTTGTCCAAATGTTGAGATTTCCAAAATAGTCTGCAAAATATTTTAGTTACTCACTTTAAGTCAATCATCATTCTAAGATTTCAATGGTAAGCTTATCAAGTTCTCAATGGAAATAGATCACATTTATTCATTTTATGTTCAGAGGCCAGGGTCCTGTTTATTTTTTCCCTAGAAGGAAACATCAGCATAGCTCCTTACACCCAGTTGGTGTTAGCTTCAAGAGAGGCGTTTCATGGAATTATCTAGTCACCGCTTTGGTTGGAGTTGACTGACTTGTCTTGCGGTGGTGAACCATGAGAAATTACAATTTTAATTGCAAATGTGCATTCAGCATTTATCAGAAATTACAATTAGCTCAGCATTCCACTGTAGTCTAAGTGTCAACTAATCATTCTGATCTGCTGAAACATCTAATCGTTTCTATCCTCAATCAGAGATGAGGAATCTTCTACCATGAAGCTAAACAAATTACTAAGAAATGCTGAAAAATTCTAAAGTGCACTTGGCCATCTTTTTTCTTTCTCACTTTACTTTGTCCAGACTGTGACAAGTAGTGTCTAAAACATGACATTTCAAATTGTTAAGTAACGAAAATTTCTAAACTTACTCACACTACTAAAAAAATTAAAATGTCTCCATGAAATGTTTCTTACTCGAGGCTACCCTTCTCTGTTGGCCTACACAAGTTCTGCTTTAGTCCCAATGTTTGGGCCCAGGCACTGATAATTCCAGTTCCCACTGAC
Organism: Stegostoma tigrinum; assembly: GCF_030684315.1. NCBI lineage: Eukaryota > Metazoa > Chordata > Chondrichthyes > Orectolobiformes > Stegostomatidae > Stegostoma > Stegostoma tigrinum. The sequence goes on along the minus strand of NC_081359.1, from coordinate 28,621 downwards.
AAATTCCAAGGAGTGAATTTTCACTATGGAGGTAGAAAAGAGACAGCAGGTTTATTTTCAGTTTAAAAGCTTGATTCAATTGGGAAGCTGACTGAAGTTTAAATTTATATGCACATCAGCTCTTTATTAATATGGGTTTCCCGACCACTTCGGCCAATGGGGGTGGAAATGCAGGAGTTTGAGAGGTGCGATGAGATCTACGGCAGCCGGCACTGAATGAGGATAAGGATGACAAAGTCATGAGACTTCCCTGTGCCTGGTGTGTTCAGTGATAATGACCGTTCAGTAAACACACAGCCTCTGTGTGACCATATGTGTCCTAAAATTAATGTCCTTTCCGCTTCAGGTAAAAAGAGTATCAGTCACTGCTAATATTTAACATTGTGCAACCACTTTGTGAAAGATGCCACCGAGATGCATAGATAATCCTTGGAAGAAGCCAGAACGAAGATGTCCAAGATCAGTGATATATTTTACTCACTAATGGAACATGTGCACTTCTGGTTGGCCAGAAAATATTGCCCATCCCCAGTTACCTCTGAGAATGTGGGGGTGGTGAGTTACCTTCTTGAACTACAGACCATTTGATGTAGGTAGTGCCACGCTGTCATTTAGGAGGAAATTCCAGGATTTTGACCCAGTGACAGTGCAGGAATGATGGGGTATATCTCAAAATCAGGATGGTTGGAGGCATTGGAGGGGAACTTGCATGGGAATTGAATAGAATTGAATTAGTTCAATTGTTACATGGACTCAAATGAGTACAGTGAAAAGTTTATAAGCTGCCACATACAGAGCTATTTTAGGTACAGAGTATCTCGGCACAATCCTTCGCTACAGAGGAGAGAAATGACAAAATAGGTCACATCACAGTTATCCAAAGTATAGCCATAGGTCAGAAAAACAAAAATTAAAAAAGACAAACATCAGAGTCTCTCTCTAAGACCTCATGGCAGCAGACCATGTGGTGGTGTAGGGTTGCGTTTGGGTCCTCCATGTTGCCTGATCATTGGCTGTGACCACGCTCTGCACTAGGCCACTCCAGACTACGGATCATCCTTGCTCCTGTTGCTGGTCACTGTCATCCTCGCTCTAGTCACTGTCATCCCTGTTCCAGACCACTGGTTGTTGGCATCCCCATTTCAGCTGCGTGGTGGTGTCCCTATGTATCTGTTGCCCTTGCCCTTCTAGATGAAAGTGGTTGTGGGTTTGGAAGGTGCTGACTGGCAATCGAGGGTGAATTTCTGCAGTGCTTCTTGTAGATGGTACATACTGCTGCGAGGAGCATTTGTGGTAGAGGTATTGGATGCTTGTAGGTATTGTGCTAATCAAGTGGGGGCTGCTTTGTCCTGGGTGGTGTCAAGTTTTTTTAAATGTAGCTTGAGATCTACTCAACCATAACCAGGGAATATTTTGTCATGCTCCTGACTTGTACTGTGTAGTTGATGGACAGCTTTTGTGGAGTCAGGAGGTAAGTTACTTATTGCAGTATTCCTAGTCTCTACCTGCTCTTGTAGCCATTGTACTTATATGATGAGTCCAGTTGAGCTTCTGGTCAATGGTAACCACACAGGAAGTTGATAGTGGGTTATTCAGTGATGGTAACACCATTGAATGTCAAGGAGCAGTGGTTAGGCTATCTCCTGGTGGATATGGTCATTGCCCTGCATTTGTGGGGCACAAATGTTAAATGCTAGTTGTTAGCCCAAGCCTGGATATTGTCCAGGTCCTGTTGCATTTGACCGTGGACTGCTTCGGTATCTGAGGAGCTGTGAAAGGAGATGAAAATTGTGTAGTCATCGGCGAACATCCTCACTCCTGACCTTATGACAGAGGGAGGGTCATTGATGAAGCAGCTAAAGATGGTTGGGCCTCGGACACTGCCCTGAGGATCTCCTGTGGAGATGTCCTGGAGTTGAGATAGCTAACCACTAATGACCACAATGATATTCAAATGTACAAGTTATGACTCCAACTAGCAAAGTGTTTGTCCCAGATTCCTATTGATTCCAGTTTTGCTGTGGGTCCTTAATGCCACAGTTAGTCAAATCCAGCCTTGATGTCAAGGTCTGTCAGTCTCATCTCACTGCTGGAATTCAGCTTTTTTGTCCATGTTTATACAAAGGCTTTAATGAGGTTAGGAGTGAAGTGGTTCTGGTGAACCCAGCTGAGCATCAGTGAACAGACTATTGGTCCTTGTTTCCACAGGACCGGAATCTGACTGCCATGTTTCTATTTCCAGCTACCCATTTCTTTTTGGACTGGTTGCTGCCAATGTTCTTCACAGTGTTGGCAGTCCTTTTGCCTATCTTTCTTCTAATCTGTCTAAATGTTTAGAAGGTGAAGGGGAAGGCTTTGGGCAGCCCACTCACCCTTGTAGGTATGCTTTTAACTGACAAAATAATGGCCAGTTAAAGGTATTTTACCTCAGTAGGTGGAAAGGCATTTCCTGCAGGGAGCCCAACAATTGTATTTTTGTCAGCTTGTGTCGGGGCATTTGAGAAAAATGTGAGGTGCCACTTCTTTTATGGGTTTTCTGGGCCAATCAAAAATACCCCCATCCCTTTCGCCCTCCCACTACATTTTAACTCTTCACCATACCCTTCCATCATGCGCCCAAACACAAGCATAACCCATTGTGAAGATTTACATGCTGGTTACTCAGTGTCCTCATTCGCATTATTGGCTAAGGTGCCCAGCTGATGCTGTTAGGACTACAGTACAGTTGATTATCTGAGTGGGTAGCAATTCTGAGTGGTAAGACATCTTCCCAAGAATAGGATGGAAGTCTCACCATCATCAATGAACCCGCAGTAAAACTAAATCCAGGTAGAAACAGGCTAATCGGATTAACCTGTTAATCTGTTCTTTATTCTTAACTCAGCATCAGTCCATATTGTTTTGGCTTCCCATCCAAATAAATTTCACAAGCCTCTATATTTAAAAGGGCTTCCTGCTATCTGAAGTCTTTGGAAATTTATCTATTTTCCTTTTTTTCCAGATATTCCATTCACAAGAGAGCCACTTTCCTTTCAATTTATCCCATTGCTTTATACTTTTAATATTCACATCATCTAATCATCAATTAATCTCAAGTGCAACAAATAGATCTTTTTAAAAAAAAAATAAGTGGAAATGGTCTCACACGAACCAGCACTCCAGTAGATATATGCATGATATTTTCTCCAAAGTCTCAAGAACATTTAAAGCCCATGGCCTCTAATTACATCGGTTAGTTCTCCGTATTTTTTCAAATAAGCATTATGTTGACCAATCTCCAGACCTCCTGCACAAATTCACGTTCTAATTAATTTCTGACTCATTTTCCTAAATATCCTTGGATAACCTCTTGTCAGGCACTGGAACTTTGCCCTTACAATGATTGTAATGAGATCAACCAGTTGATCTCATAGAATATGAATTCCCTGATTAGGGCTGTTAACCTGATCCAAACAGGGACCCCTGGCAGACAGATTCAAAAAAGAGTGTCAGAGGTTCTGAGATAACAAGGTGTAGGGACTGGATGAATGCAGCAGGCCAAGCAGCATCAAAGGAGCAGGAAAGATGACATTTCGGGTCTAGATGCTTCTTCCCATAGTATCAAGTACTATGTAAATGCAAGTAAAGAGTGATTTGGTGATGGGATAGCGGCCTCTGTGGAGTTATTTCAGTGGTGACGAGAATGGGATTAATGATATAATCATTTAAAAGTACCTACTAGATGAAGCCCAACTGGCCTTCAAACAGGCAGTTCAATGGCTTTGTCATTAGATAATACAACAAATGGAGCATATGAGTTACATGGTATGTCAATAGAATTGAACATCATGGTCAGCCTGATTGAGCGTGAGGTCACCACTTGAGTGAATACAATTGCATAGCTTCACTTAGGGTATATCCTGAACAAAGAGGGTCTAGGTTAGCCCACAGCAATACAACAAAACAAAGCCAAGCCTTGGCCAAATGGTCAATATTTTCTTCAGGACCCAGTCCTCCAAGCCATTGTAGTTGATGCCTGTATGCGGACTCCAAACAGTAAAAGAGGGTCACCTGACCCAAATTGGGTGAGACAATTCATAGGCTGGTCTCCAGGAGTGTGCACACTCTGGAATGCCCACCTAAATCTGGGGCTTGGAACAGCTAATTTGCTTCACAACTTTCAAACCAGAAACAACCAAAATACACATATTGTTAAATGATAACCCAGTTCTAATGGAGGTCAATATCAGTAAGACCATTTCAGTCCAACAAAATTTGCTCTGGGCTCCAAACCTAAGGTTTGCATAAGGCCTTGGTTAGATCCTGTACTAGTGAACCTTTACAAATTAGGAGTATTACTTCATTAGAACATAGAACATAGAACGATACAGCGCTGAACAGGCCCTTCAGCCCTCGGTGTTGCGCTGACCTGTGAACTAATCTAAGCCCCTCCCCCTACACTATCCCATCATTATCCATTTTCAGCTTCTTTGGTATAAAAAAGTTCTACCAATACTTTTACAGATGTATATTTGTAATAGTAACAGACCACAAGCCCCTGGTAGAACTACTGTATAAGGACAAGGCTGTGCCGCTCATAATATCAGGTCAATGTTCAATGTTGGGCTCTCATTCCAAGTGCATGCAATTACAAACTGGAACACCATTCAGGAGGCCAAGTATCAAATGTAGATGCCTTGGTGGCTCCTGCTGGCATATACACCACTGCTGAAAGTACCTGTTCTGGTTTTAAACTTTCTGAATACCCTTCTGGGCACCACTGCCAATGTCAGACTGTGACACAAAAGATCCCGTTCTGGAAAAACTGAAGAAGCTAGCAATGATGGGAGAAACGAAAAGGCTATCACAACCAGAGAAGTAGGACATTCAGTTACCACTGACTGGAGTAAAGGTTTCAGGCCCAAACCTGATGGAGTGAAATTGGCTGAGAAAGATTCACCTTGACTGTTTCAACATTTTTTGATTTGAAAATGGTTGTCTGTATGAATCCCTGATTAAATACCATACCTTTTCCAGGATTATCTAGAGACTATCAAAGAAACCAAGGCCACTTTGTAAATGGACCAAAAAGCAATTCCACAATTCCGCAAGGCCTACCCAGTGCCATTTGCCTTACGTTCAAAAGTAGAGACAGAAATCAGAAGGCTGGAAAACAAAGGAATCATCAAACCAGTGCAGTTTGCAGAATGGACAGCATCGGTCACGCTGATTTTGAAGCCCGATGGGTTTGTTTGTCTTTGTGGGGATTTTAAATAAACGGTAAACTACTTCTTGCAGATAGATAAATGCCCAGTCCCTTGCACAGGGCATTTATACACAAAACTGGTGGTGGGAGAGGGGAGGAGTGGTTACTGTCACTCACAAAGCTGGGCATGAGCCATGTCTACCTGCAATTGCGTTTAGATGAGGATACAATTCATACCCATAAGGATTTGTACCAATATACATGACTGCCATTTGGGGTACCATCAGCCTGTGCCATTTTTCAGTGGATGATTCATCATTCATCTAGATGATGTGCTAATAACAGGGAAGACCAATAAAGAGCATTTAGAGAACTTGGATATAGACATTTCTCCAAGGTGGACGTACACCTCATAAGGGAAAATTATGCATTCCAGGCAGCCCGCACGACCTAGATGGGCTACAGAGTCAACAAGACCAAGCTACACCTAGTGGAAGGTATAGTGAGGGCGATCAAATGTGTCCTAGCTCCCACATCTGTACTGGAGCATAGCTCTTTCCTTAGATTGGTGAATTATTACAGAAAGTTCACATGTAACCTGGCCTCCAACCTGACATCCTTCCATCTGCTATTGAAAAACAGTCAGTCTTAGAAATGGTCTCGTAGCTAAGGCATAGCCTTTAGAGAAGTGAAGAAACAGCAATCATCGAGTAAGGTATTGACACACTATGTTCCCAAGCAAGATCTGGAACAGACATGCTATGTCTCCCCTTTTGATATTAGGATAAGTGTTGGCTCACTGATAGCACAAATGGAGAGAAATGTCCAATAGTGTATGCTTCCTGGATTTTGTTTGATACAGAGCGCAAATACACCCAGATAGAGAAAGAAGGTTAGGTGGTCATCCTTGGTGTGAAAAAGTTCAACCAATACTTTTACAGATGTTTATTTGTAATAGTAACAGACCACAAGCCCCTGGTAGAACTACTGTAAGAGGACAAGGCTGTGCCGCTCATAATATCAGGTCATTGTTCAATGTTGGGCTCTCATTCCAAGTGCATGCAATTACAAACTGGAACACCATTCAAGAGGCCAAGTATCAAATGTAGATGCCTTGGTGGCTCCTGCTGGCATATACACCACTGCTGAAACTACCTGTTCTGGTTTTAAACTTTCTGGATACCCTTCTGGGCACCACTGCCAATGTCAGACTGTGACACAAAAGATCCCGTCCTGGAAAAACTAAAAATGCTAGCAGTGATGGGAGAAACTAAAAGGCTATCGCAACCAGAATTAAAACATTTCTAGGCCCAGTGAGACCTGATCACTGGAGACAATGGCATTTTATTATGGGGAGCAAAAGTGATCGTCCTGTGTGAAGTTGCTGCCAAACCATACCATGGTCTTCCAGGCATGTCCAAAATGCAGATTTTGGCGAGAAGTAGCATCTGGTGTTCCGGATTGGATGCAGACATGGCTGCATTAGTGGAGTATTGCCCAGAGTGCCAACATGGCCAAAATTACTGCTAGCAGCTCCACCACATTCATGGGAATGGCTGGGTAAACCCTGGACTTAATTACACTTAGACTACGCCAGCCCTTTCATGGGCTCAACATTGTTGTCATTATCGTTGGACTCAAGATGGCAGGATGTACATAAAGTTAATTTGTTATACACAGAGATGTAGTTGCCAGCATCTTTTGCAATATATGTGCTGCCAGAAGTTTTGGTCACAGATAATGGGCCAACATTTACCAGCAGAGAATTTGAATATTTTCTAAAGCCGAATGGCATTTGGCAAATAAGGACAGTCCCATACCATCCATCTTCCAGTGGTCTGGCAGAAAGAGTCGTCCAAATTTTGAAGGTAAACTCAAAGAAACAGCCTACAACTTCACTCGATACCAAACTGTCCCAGTTCGTCTTTGGCTCATCATGTAATGACAGGGATAGCTCCAGCAGAGTTGTTAATGGGGAGAAGACACCAAACCAGGTTAAATGTGATCTTCCTGGACCCGGAACACCAATGTCAGACACAAGGCTCCTCTACGCCAGAGAGGCAGTTTACTTCAGGGGGTGAATTTTGGTGCTAAAGCCACAGAAATGGCCCTGCATGGGTAAGGGGCTTGGTCAACACAAGGTTAGGTCCAGTGACCTACAAAGTTCAGGTAGGTGGAGTGGTCCTGAACAAGCATGTGGACCACATGAACGCTGCAAACTCACAAACGGGGCAGGAGCAAAACGTACCTGGCTACTCAGAACAGCTGGAAATGCTGTCAGAACCTGTGTGTTCTCCCACTTTGTTGAGTATTGAAGAAACTTCAGAGTCTGAGATGGACATGGCAGATGTCACAGCCTCAACACCTTTGCCACCTGAAGAAGAGGATGAATTTCTTCCAAGGCATACCAGGCACAAGAAGTTGGCCACAGTCTAGTACAAGCCGTCCATTTCAAGGGAACCGCAGACAGTGCAAAAACGTTCAGGAGAGACTGCAAGTGAAAGAACAGGCCTATATCCCCAGGCTTAGAGGGGGAGGGATGTAGTATTGTAATGGGGTCAGCCAGATGGACCTCATAGAACGAGTTCCCTGATTGTGGCTGTTAACCTGGGAGCCCTGACTGACATATAAACAGGAGTTTCAGCGGTTCTGCTCATTCTGAGAATAGCTGCTGAGGAAACGACACCAGTGTTAAGTACAATGCATGTGTAAATAAAGGGTGACTTGGTGATGGGATACTAGCCTCTATGGAGTTATTTCAGCCCTGTCTTATATTCAAAAAATTCTCTAATACTCTATTTATTTAATATCTTATATTACTTCCAACTAATATCAAGACTAGTTGTCTCAAACATCCTTTTATTTTATTAACTTTGAGACATCTGACCTGTTAAGTAACACTAACAACTAAAAGTTATATTTATATGATGCCTTCCAAGTTCTAAATCATTTCACAGTGCTTGAAGTATTTTTGATGTGTACCCACTCATGCAATATAGGAATTGCTGCAAGTTTCCTCAAGCTTCGATGAAATAAATGAAGTGATTTGTTGATAGAGATTGCATGAGTTTTATAAGTTCGATGTAATAATGAGCAATTAACCTTTAATCTGGCACAAGTAAAAAAATACATTGTTATTCTGTTTATAGGTAAATTGTTGAAAATTTACTTGAATAAATATTCATGTAACCTAGTCATAACAAACATTGTATCAGAAACAATGTGAACTGCAGATGCTGGAGAATCTGATAACAAAATGTGGGGCTGGATGAACGCAGCAGGCCAAGCAGCATCTTAGGTGCTCCTAAGATGCTGCTTGGCCTGCTGTGTTCATCCAGCTCCACACATAACTAACATTTATATTTTCTGGAATCAAGTGAGTATTCTAAACTGAACAATGAATCTTTTCAAAAGAGAGAATTGAACTTGTTTTTTGGCTGTAAGCTTTTCAAGCGCTGCTTCCTGTCTTTGATTGGGCCAAGCTGTTCCTGGTGAATCATTTTGGAAGAACAGCGGCCTCCAGTGCAGATAATGGGAACTTCATCACAAAGACAATTTCTTGGCATGCACTCAAAGGAACAGGTCCTGCACCTCAGACCCGTGGAATTTTCAACTCCTGGAATGTCTGGAAAATCATTTAGTTTTGAAAACTTCTTCATTTGATTTATAAATCTTTTTTCCGACTTTACAATCCAGCAGCAGTCATAAATTTGTAGCATTTTTTTCCTGTTGCGTACTTGACTTTTCTTTGTAGAATACAAAAAGCTGTGGAAAAATAAAAAATGTTGGTGGGTAAGTTAAAGTCTAACTGAGGAAAAATCATAACAAAATATATTCAAAAGAACATACACACAATCATTGTATTTAAAACTAGACAAGTATATTGATTGAAAAAATTGGAGAATTCATATAGGATTAGGTCAAACACTGCTTATTTATTCTCACTCCACAAGATAAAAAAGAAGAAAAGATAGCATTGCTCTTTGGAGATGCCAACACACAAAAAAGACATGTAAGATGCATTAATTGCCATGGCAACATCAGACCAAATCCCAATGCCATCAGCACCGTATCATATAACTTCTTGAACTATACCACAAATCTCCTTTCTGTCGAAGGATCAATGTTGGGAAATATTATTGTGAAACAAATGTGATGAAAACATAATCAAATAAGAGGAATTTTATCCTTTCTAATGTTTATAGCAATGCATTTTGAAGAATAAAGTAGTTTTATTAATCTCCCCTTCTTATATCAAACTGTACTACAAATGTCTTTATTTCAGTAATGCAAAAGATTTCCTTTCCAGCAAATTTCAGAGATTTTGCAGCAGTGTGTTCTGTAAATTCCTTCACTTCACCCACATGCTATTGTTAATGCAGATGTATCATCTTTTAAACTTGCTTTGCAATAAGCGTTGATTTTCTATTTGAAGTCTTTGATTCTGGTTGGCAGTTGCCAGGTTATCATTTCTTCTCCTAATTTATAGAACATAAAACAGTGCAGTACAGTACAGGCCCTTTGACCCTCGATGTTGTGCCGAACTTTTATGGGAAACCTAAGGTCTATCTAACCTCCACCGCTACCTTATAGTATCATCCATATGCCTATCCGATAGCCTCTTAAATGCCCCAAATGAAGCGCTCTCCACTCCCCTCTCCGGCAATGCATTGCACGTCCCTACCACTCTCTGAGTAAAGAACATACCTCTGACACCTCCCTGACATCTACCTCCTTTCGCTTTAAAACTACATCCCCTCGTAAAAGCTACCTCCACCATAGGAAACAGTCTCTGGCTATCTACTCTATCTATACCTTTGATCATTTTGTACACCTCTATCAAGTCAGCTTTCATTGTTTGTTGTTCTAAAGAGAAAAGTCCTAGCTCTATCAACTTTTCCTCGTAGGACCTACCCTCCATTCCAGGCAACAATCTGATAAATCTCCTCTGCACCTTTTCCAACGCTTCCACATCTTTCCTGTAATGAGGTGACCAGAACTGGCCTCAATACTCCAGATATGGCTGAACCAGGGTTTTGTATAGGTGAAGCATAACTTCACGGCTCTTGAACTCAATCCTTCTATTAATGAAAGCAAACACACCATACGCCTTCTTAACAACTCTGCCCACCTGGGTCGCAGTTTTCAGGGAATTGTGAACATGAACCCCAAGATCCCTCTGCTCCTCCACACTGCCAATAATCTTTCCGTTAATCATGTATTCTGTTTTCAAGTTCGTCCTTCCAAAATGCATTCTTCACACTTTTCAGGGTTAAACTCCATCAGTCTCTTCTCAGCCCAGCTCTGGATCCTGTCAATGTCCCTTTGCAATCTAGAACAGCCCTCCGCACTGTCCACAACGTGCCCCACTTTCGTATCATCCGCAAATTTACTAATCTACCCTTCCGCTCCTTCATCCAAATTGATTACAAAAATCAAAAATAGAAAAGGACCCAGAACAGATCCCTGTAGGACACCACTCGTAACTGAGCACTATGTTGAATATTTTCCATCCACTACCGCCCTTTGTCTTCTAAGGTTCAGCCAATTTGGGGCGGCACAGTTGCTCAGTGGTTAGCACTGCAGCCTCACAGCACTAGGGACCTGGGTTCGATTCCAGCCTCGGGTAACTGTCTGTGCGGAGTTTGCACATTCTCTTTGTGTCTGCATGGGTTTCCTCTGGGTGCTCCAGTTTCCTCACACAGTCCAAAGATGTACAAGTTAGATGGATTGGCCATGCGAAATTGCCCATAGTGTTCAGGGATGTGTGGGCTATAGGGGGATGGGTCTGGGTGGGATGCTCCCAGGGGCAGTGTGGACTTGTTGGGCCAAAGGGTCTGTTTCCACACTGTAGGGAATCTAATTCTGAATCCAATTCTGCCACATTGCCCATTACCTTCTGCATGAGCCTACCATGCGGAACTCTATCAAACGTCTTACTTAAATCCATGTTTTGCACATCCACTGTTCTACCTTCATCTATGTGTGTGGTCACCTCTTCATAGAATTCAATAAGGTTTGTGAGCCATGATCTACCCCTCACAAATCCATGCTGACTGTCACAGATCAAACTGTGCCTTTCCAAGTGATCATAAATCCTGTTTCTCAGAGCCCTTTCCAATAATTTGCCCACCACTGACGTAAGACTAACTGGCCTGTAAGTTCCGGTGTTATCCCTATTCCATTTTTTGAACAAGGGAATGATGTTTGCCATTCTCCAATCTTCCGGCACTATACCTGTGGACAGTGAGGACGAAAAGATCATCACCAAAGGCCCTGCGATCTCATCCCTCACTTCCCATAGAATCCTTGGATAAATCCCATCACGCCTGGGGGGTTTATCTATCTTCTACTTCCTCAGAATTCCCAGCACACCTTCTTTACTAACATCAACTTCCTTTAGCCTACCTGCCTGTTTGACAACATCCTCCTCTACAACTAGGTCCCTCTCAGTTGTGAATTCTGAAAAAAAGTATTCATTTAGGACATCTCCTATCTTTTCAGGCTCTGTGCACAAATTCCCTTTAGAATCCTTGAGCGGCCCTACCCTTTCTCTAGTCATTCTCTTGTTCTGCCCATATGTGTAAAAAAATCTTGGAGTTTTCCTTGATCCTATCCACCAAGGTTTTCTCATGCTCCCTTATAGCTCTCCTAAGCCCTTTCTTCAGCTCCTTCCTGGTTAACTTGTATCCCTCTTGAGCCTTTTCCATTCCTCTTTTCCTAAACCTTACATCAACCTCCTTCTTCCTCTTAACCATTCGTTCGACCTCTCTCGAGAACCAAGGCTCCCTCTCTCGACTGCATCTTCCCTGCCTGCTAGGGTCAAACATATCAAGTACACGCAGTATGCGTCCCTTAAACAATCTCCACATTTCTGAGGTACTCTTCCTTGACAACATCTGTTCCCAATTTATGTTACCCAGTTCTTGCCTAACTGAATTGTAATTACCCTTCCCCCAATTATAAGCTATACCTTGCCATATGTACCTGTCCTTTTCCATGACTATTGTAAAAGTAACAGAGTTATGATCACTACCACCAAATGCTCTCCTACCAACAGGTCCAACACTTGACCTGGTTCATTGCCCATCACCAAACCCAAAGCGGCCTCTCCTCGTGTTGGTCTATCTATACTGTGCCAGGAATCCTTCCTGAGAGCACTGGACAAAATCTGTTCCATCTGAATTATTACAACTAAGATGTTTCCAATCAATATTTGGAAAGTTGAAGCCACCTATGACTACAGCCCTGTGACTTCTTCACCTTTCCAGTATCTGCCTCCCAATCTGCCCCTCTACTTCTCTGCACCTATCAGGGGGTCTGTAAAAAAACCCCAACAAAGTGATCGCTCCTTTCTTGTTCCTGACCTGAACCCAAACTGACTCTGTAGACATGTCATTCTCGAACTGCCATTCAGTAGCTGCTATACTCGCCCTGACTAGCAATGCCTCTCCCCCACCTCTTTATCCACCCTCCCTATTTCTTTTAAAGCATGTAAATCCCAGAACTTCCAACATCCATTCCTGTCCCTGAGTTACCCAAGTTTCTGTAGTGGCCACAACATCATAGTTCCAAGTACTGACACATGCTGTAAGTTCACCCGCTTTATTTCTGATACTTCTTGCATTGATGTTTACACACCTCAAACTATCTTGGTGTCCGCAATTACGCTTCATCAACTGCATTTCTTTATTAACAACCTCACTCCCTGTTGTGTCTGTTGGAAGGCTGAATACCTCATCCCCTGAATTACAAATCTGGTTCCCCATGCCCTGCCAAACTAGTTTAAACCATCCCGTACAGCTCAAACAAATCTCCTTCCCAGGATATTTGTGCCCTTCCAGTTCAGGTGCAACCCGTCCTTCTTGTACAGGGATAATGGGAACTGCAGATGCTGGAGAATCCAAGATAATGAAATGTGAGGCTGGATGAACACAGCAGGCCCAGCAGCATCTCAGGAGCACAAAAGCTGACGTTTCGGGCCTAGACCCTTCTTGTACAGGCCCCACCTTCTCCAGAATGTGCTCCAATTATCCACATAATGGAAACCCTCCCTCCTACAGCAGCCCTGTAGCCACGTGTTTAGCTGCACTCCCTCCCTATTTCTTACTTTGTTATCCCGTGACACTGGTAGTAATCCAGAGATATCCACCCGGTTGGTCCTGGACCTCAGCTTTCAACCTAACTCCCTGTACTCGTTTTTCACATTCTCAGTCCTTTCTCTACCTATGTCATTGGTACCGATGTGTACTACATCTGCTGGTTGCTCACCCTCCCTCTTAAAAATCTTGAAGACACGATCCAAGACATCATGGACCCTAGCACCTGGGAGGCAGCATACCATCCTTTCACCTTGATTGCGTCCACAGAAACGATTGTCTGTGCCACTTACTATTGAATCCCCCACTACAATTGCTCTCCTATTCACCCCGCTTCCCTTCTTTGCCACAGGATCAGGCTCAGTGTCAGAGACCTGTCGCTATGGCCTTCCCCTGGTAGGTCATCACCCCCAACAGTATGCAAAACGGTATACTTATTATTGAGGGGAACGGCCGCAGGGACTCCCTGCACTGTCTGCCTGTTCCCTTTCCCCTTCCTGACAGTCACCCAGCTACCTTTTTCCTGTACCTTGGGTGTGACCACCTCCCTGAAACTCCTCTCTCTCACCCCCTCAGCCTCCCGAATGATCCGGAGTTCATCCAGTTTCAGCTCCAGTTCTCTAACGTGGTTTTTGAGGCGCTGGAGTTGGGTGCACTTCTCGCTGGTGCTGTCAAAGGGGACACCAGCAGTGACCCTTACCCTCCACATCCTGCAAGAGGAGCATGCAACTAGTTTCCATTCCCTCTACATGAGATTTCCAGAAGAAGAATAAAAAAAAAGCCTCATGTTACCGAACCTCCACACAGTTTTTTTTGTTAGAAGAGGAGGATGGGTGGGAGACACTACACATGTAGTGTTTCGGGTTTAGCCAATGCCTGAATTTACCTGTTTCTTCCTGGCTCACGTTCTCTCCACATACCTGTCACTGAAAACAAGAGGGCCGCTCGCTGCACGAGGTAAGTTTTTATACAGGGAGAATACAAAAACTGCCTTACCTTCCTGTTTGCACTCTGGCTCACACTGCTGCTGATGACAACGACATAATTTATGTCATAATGACATCACTTTCTAAACATTTAGGGGTTCCTGCTTATTGTTATAATTAGGGGTTTCTGAGAGCAGTTCAGGTTAAAATTAGGCAGTTCAAGTTAATGGATTATTGTGATATCCAAAGACATTTTGAGAAAAGCAGGGAATGTTTATATTAGTTACTGTGTTAATCTGTCTGATTCAAAAATCTGTTACTCAACCTTGAATACATTCAATGACTCAACCTCCACTGCTCTTGTGGAAGAGAATTCCAAAACTAAAGATACACTGGTAAATTACTCCCATCTCCATCTTAAATGACGGGTGCTATATCTTGAAACTGTGTCCCCTTAATCACTCAGAAGAAGAGATATTCTCTCAGCATCTATCCTAAAGCCTCCTCAGAATCTTATATATTGCAATAAAATCACGTCTCACCCTTCTGAACTCCAAAAAGGATAGGCCAAACCTCCTCAACCTAAGGAGGCAATCCCTTCAACCCAGAAATAAACCGAGAGACCGACTCTGAATAACTGCCAAAGCAAAAATATCCTTCCTTCTGTAAGGACACCAAAACTGTGCACTGGATTCCACAATCTCAGTAATGCCCTTGGGGGGTCTCAACAAGTCTTCCCTGATGTTATACTGTATTCCCTTTGAAGTGAGGGCCAACATTCCATGGGCTTTCCTAATTACTTGCTGTACCCTGCAGGCTAAATTGTTGTGATTTCTGTAGATTGACATTCAAATCTGTGCTGTAGCAGTCTGCGTTTCTTCTTCTTTATTTATTATGCTACTTTTCTAATCTTCCTGCCAAAATCATTAATGTCACATTTTCCCACTCCACTTGCCAATTTTTTACCCACTCATTAAATCTGCCTACATCATTTTATTGCCTCTTGTATCTTCCTTACAACTTGTTTTTCTACCCTATGTATATAACATCTACAAGTCTGGCTACAGTACAATGCAGCCAGCTGCTTCCTTCAAGACTTTACTATAGATTTGAAGCTGTGCCACCTTGCTGACCTCTAAATTATTGATTTATTGTAGCTCTGTGCACCCATCTTTGAACAATGCTAATATATGATTCCCAACATCTCAAGTTGCTAATCCCGAATTGACTGGCCTGTTAGGCTATTTCAGAAGGCACTAAAGATCAAACTACAATGTCTGGAGTCTCAGGTCAGACAAATTGGCAGATCTTCCACCCTAAAGAACATTAAAAGATCAGATGGGTTTTATAAAAATCATTTGCTGTCATAGGATTTCAACCAAGATTTTGAGAGAATTAACCTTGGCTTATGGATCACTTAGTCTAGCGGGATAATGACTCTGTCACAGCTGCCACACCACAGTTTAGAAAATAACGATTTCTGAAATGCTCTGCTAATACCTTCCTCTTAAAGCAAAAACAGAGGTTCAGAAACATGAACAAGAATCAAAGTGGCAAAAATAGGGGATGAAAAGCATGCTCAGAAACAGAGAGTTAGAAACTGATGGGTAGCAACAGAGGGGCAGAAAAGAGGATGAGAAAGAGAGGAAGAGAAAAACAGGTGCAGAAACAAAAGATGAAGAAATAGAGTGGCAGAAAAAAGAGAATGAGAAAAATATAGGCAGAAACAGAGTTGCAGAGACAGAGGACAAGAAACAGAGGGGCATAAACACAGGGACAGATTCAGAGGGTCAGAAAAAGAGAATGAAGGGCCAGAAAGAGAGGAATAGGAACACAGCAACACAAACAGCGGATAAAAAGAAAGATAGGAAAAAGAGGTGCACAAGCAGAGGCTGAGAAACAGAGGGGCAG